>NC_045606.1:11479454-12693750 GCF_009762305.2 Zalophus californianus | reverse complement strand
CGTGTGTGTGTGTGTGTGTGTGTGTGTGTGTGTCTGTGTGTGTGTCTGTGTGTGTGTGTATGAGAGAGATTGAGAGAGATTTCTAAAATCATGCCTAAGGAAAAAGAGAAAAAAAAACACAAAAAACAAAAAACCTCTTTATGACATTAAAACCTAGTCCAGGAAAAAAAAAAGGTGCTAAAACTGGATAATTTTATTTGAGTGGACAGGTCTGCAAATCATCATCAGTTTATTGAAAGATCGGCCCGAATGTTATTGGAGGTTTTATTATCGTTTGATTATTTTTTTCCCTGGGAATCTTAATTTAAGAAAATTTCCTTTAAGAGTTTTAACTTGAACAGATGCCATCTAAAATAAACTCCAGGTTTGCCTGTTGTCTCTCTGTGTTTAGAGTGTGGAATGTGGCCCTGGAGATGTTAGAAGGGTTCTTGCCGGTAGAATGGGGTAAGGAAGGGAAAGGGGCATAATTTGTGGTTGCCCAAGTGGGCTGATGTTCACTTAGGTTAGAATCACTGTTTAACCAGGTTGGTGAAACTTCTAATTCGGAGATTAGAATCCCAAATACCTACTAGGGCCAGTCAGGGAACACTGGTAAGTGAGGGCCAGAGTGGGTAAGAAACGCTAATGGAGAGCCCTGTGGTGCCCCAAGAGGGTGACACGTTTCCTCTTCCAGGGGCAATGCAGACTCAGCTTCTGTCTTTAGAAGAGAAGCTGCACCAAGATTTTGTTGTGAAGTCTTCTAATGGAGCCATAGTGATTCCTCTTTTCCTACCCGGACCCCTCCCAAAGCTCGGTTTCCTCTGGAAACCCATCGCTCCTGTGGTCCCCCGCCTCCCGTGGAATCCTGGCTCGAACTCTCCGAGCCAACTCTCTTGAATACTGTTTTGTGAAGTCTTTGTTTGGACGTTTGAAGCCCTGTTAAAATGTCTGTGTGTCCCCAACTAGATGGTAAGCTTGTGAACTCTCCGAGCACCATGTCCGGTCTCACGTCCTTGTCTTCTTCCCTGGAGTGGCTCATCCCCTGACACACGTAGGTAGTGCCTGCTTCGAGTCCTTACTGGTTCCGTCCTGACCATGGCGCTGTGAGCGAGCCTGCCTCGAAAACGAGGACACTGAGGCCCAGCGAGCCCACCTGACCTGGCCCCCTGTCGTAAAGGGAGGAGCTACTCCTAGAAACTGCCTTGACTTCGCTGCACGTTACGTTACTGTCTTCACCAGTTGGGGCCGCCATGACAGAAATGCCATTGAGTGGGTGACTTGAACGGCAGACATGGATTTCTCATAGTCTCGGAGGGTGGAAGTCCAAGGTGAGGGTGCTGGCAACTCTGGTGTCTGGTGAGACCCACTTCAGGTCTGCAGAACCTTCCTCTCGTTATTAATCCTCACCTGTCAGAGGGCATTGAGGCAGGAGCTGTGCTCCTCTTCCAAAGGCACTAATCATTCAAGAGGGCTCCCCCGTCACAACCTCATTCCATCCCAAAGGTCCCACCTCCAAATACCATCACGTTGGTGGTTAGGATTTCAACCTATGAATCTTGGTGGGGTGGGTGGGGGGACACAGACATTCAACCCATCACAATTACATAGACTAGAGCTCCTTGCTTGGGACATTGCTATTTTCAACAATGAATCTGTGAGTATTCCAGTGATTTTTTATATTGATGGCCAGATTAAAATCATCTTATAATTCTTAGGATATGCTATTTGTTAAAGGGGGAATGGTAACAGAGAAGGAGGTTAGTGAGGTCTGATCAAAAATATAACCTATCTCCTTTTAGCCACAAGTAATTTTATAAGAACAGATCAGCTGTATTTTCTAGCCAAATGAAGCATATTGTGTTTCATCAGGCAGAGCTGGAAAGCAGGGTATATGTCACAGTATATGGTATAAGTAACTGATTTGCCCCTATAATTTGTTGGAGGATGTCGCACAAACCCTCCCACAGCACAATGCAGTGCGGAAGAGAAACTACTGATTGCCTCTGTAGAGAAAAAGAGTTTAAGATCATATAAAACTAGGTTTGAGTATGCAACCCTTACTTGTAAAGAAATACCCACCATAGAAAATGGAAGTATATTTGTTTCTTTTCTTATATTTATTAGAACTACAAGTTATAGGCTATCCTTGCAAAGAAGGACATTGGATCAAATGTTTCAACACTGAGCCTCTGACTGAGCCTCAGAGAAGGTTGGAGTCACTGAGCTGGAGAGGTGGGTCCCCTGTGGGGCCTTCGGCATAGGCAGGCCTCACCTCTCCCTAGAGTTAAACTTAGGGGCAGGTTTAAGAGGATGCTGACAATCCTTGTTCATTTTGAACCTTTGGATTTTCTTGCTGCTGGGTCTTGGGAAGATCCTGTAACTTTTGCAGTGAGCTGATAACAGAATTTTCCCACATCACTTTCAAATGCAAGATTCATCTCAAATGTAATTCATATGTCAGTTACAGTGGCATCACACAATGTCTGAACTTATTTTAAAATGAAAGCTCCTATTTCCCCTGCAGCCCAGGCCCACTTCAATTCAGAAGTCTGCAGTGGGGGGTCCCTGGGTGGCTCAGTCAGTTAAGCGTCTGCCTTCAGCTCAGGTCATGATCTCAGGGTCCTGGGATCGAGCCCCACATTGGGCTTCCTGCTCAGTGGGGAGTCTGCTTCTCCCTCCTCCCTGCTCCTGCTCATGCTCTCTTTCACTACCTCTCTCTCTCAAATAAATAAATAAAATCTTTAAAAAAAAGATGGGGGGCAGAGGGGGAGTTCACAGTTGGCTTCCTTTCCATTTTCTCATTTTTCTTCCTCCCCTACCCATGCTCCTCAGGCCCCGCTTCTGAACCCTGCTGGTAGGATAAACCTCTGGTCCTTTCTTTCCTTCTTTCGTTTTTAAGATTTTATTTATTTATTTGTCAGAGAGAGAGAGAGAGAGAGGGTGGGCGCGTGAGGGGGGAGGGGCAGAGGGAGAAGCAGACTCCCCACCGAGCAGGGAGCCCGATGCGGGGCTCGATCCCAGGACCCTGGGATCATGACCTGAGCCCAAGGCAGACGCTTAACCAACTGAGCCATCCAGGCGCCCCCCCGCCCCGTCCTTTCTTAGTTGTCTTCTTCAAGCTGTTCTTATTAAGCTGTGGGAGGGAGAATTCTTACATGGCCAAAGGGTGTTATTCTAATAAATGCTACCATGTTCCAACATTTCCATACGCACGAGGTGGATGTGGAGTGAAGGGTTACAAAACCAATTTTCTCCCCCTCCTTGCAAGCCCTACAAAGGTGGTCTAGAAACACAGCCCCCTGTTATTTTGTGTTTAACCTTCGGGCCTTTTGTGTTTAACCAAAACAGAGGTAACAATGATTCTACTTTAATATCTTGTAGCTCTTGTAAATCCTTTTCTGGACCTGGGCATCTAGCAGGGTCACTCAAAGTATTTGTCTGGGAAGTATTGGTGTGTGTAGAATTGTTTGAATTATTCTTTCAAACAATTATTCTTTCAGACTCCAGCCCCCACCTTCTCCAACCCCAGCCCCCACCCCCGTGCACCATGCTTTACACCTTCCCTCATATTCTCTTCCCTCTTTGAAAGGAGGCATTGCGACCACATCAGGGGATATCATTTGGTATCTAGCTTGCTTTTGTCACGCAGAAAACGATCCAAAGTTATTAGGAAATATTCTAAACTCCATGTCACTTTCCACGGTGATACTATTTAGCTAACCTTAATTATTGAAAACAAAACAAAACAGAAAACAAAAGAAACACAACTACTCACCCCCTCCCCCCCCCAAAAAGTCAAAAGATTTCCTGAGATTTGTCATATACTGAGTTAAGTGTCTCTAAAACTGAGAGCTACGGATTTTGCGGGAGTTTCTGCTTAATCTCCCAGTTTTGCCTGAAGCCATGAAGTCGACCTCAAAGCAGAGCCTCTCTCCAGCCCTTACTGCCAAAATGAAAACCATGTGCTTGTGTGGGGTTTCTTTGTTTTACTTTTTAAAGTTCTTCTCCATTATTTAATGAAACTATTTAGTAATGCACAGGTCTTAAGTAATAGGGTTCACATTGGCTGTTATCAATTAAGTCACATTAACACAAACACTTGTTCTCAGAAGCAAATTTAACTCGGGACATGTTTAAAGCCGACGGTAACACCCTGGAGGAGGCAAGAAACTCTTTGAATTTTTACAAGTCAGACTACACAGGACAGTACATAAAAATAGTATGTGTATGAAAGACTTAATCCTTGCACAGCCCCCATCCATCCTTTCCTCCTTTCAGGAAGACAGTTTATCCACCTGAGCTCCTGTCCAGGGTAGTGTTACTTCTGACCCTGGTTTAGTGGTAGAAAAATGTAATTCGCACTGGAGTTTCATCACATCCCAGAAATCAAGATGCAAATCACAGGTCTGTACACCGAGTGAGTTGTGAACATGTCTCCTCCTTCCACCTGTCTGGAAAAGAAGAATTGCAAGGGTATGACTTGGATGATGAAAATCACCCTTTTCATTCTACTGAAAAAGTATCTTAAAAAATAAATTCCTTTTGTTTCTTTGTTTTGAAAACAGACCAACCTAGTACAGATAGGTTATTCTCGAGTATCATTCTTATGCGGCAAACACAACAGAGGTGATGATGGGGGTGGGATGGAGATCTGTGCAATTGCAAACATTTGGTCTTCTTGAAGCCCCTTTCTCTTATTTCCTGGCATCGCCGTCTCCTGCCTTTTGAGAACCAGTGCCTTTGACTGCATGATAAAAGGAAGGTCACTCTATAGCATGCTCCAATAATGACCTCTCCTTAGTTCCCACAAAACTAACAAGCGATAGAGCTCAACTCTCATTTCCCAGTGAGGGTGCTCTCACCCAGGAAAGCAAATGAACGAAGGTGATTTGCAGTTGGATGTCATTGAGTCTCCTCTGAGCTCCAGATTTGTACATGCCCAGCTGTGAGCTGGCATATGCACTGGGCTATTTCCATCGATAGCCGCTCACACTCTACGTGTGTGAATGGACTTTCCCTCTGCCCCTCGTCCTGTGTTCTCTGTCTCGTGACTGGGCACAAGCATGGTACCAAGCATACAAGCTACTGAATGGATGATGTGCCCAGAAGTCTTGTCCCTACCTCTCCAGGGTCAACCAGTTGTCAAATCTTAACTCTAGCTCCTCCCTCCATTGCTACCTGATTCTTGTTCAGTTTCCCCACACTTGTCACTGGACACGCTTACTGACATTTCGGTGCCCGAGCCCACAGATCTGCTTTCTCACCCAAATGGGCTGCCGGTGCACACACCACATCCCACTCTGTGTCTTCGGAGCCCCTGGATTCTTCAGATACCTCTTCCACGTGGTTTTCTGTCCTGCTCCCTTCCTCTTGGACCGCTGTCCCGTTCTCTGTTCTCTTACTGCTCTCCCACTGTACACCCTAATCTGAGGATTGGATTTGATGGCACTTCTCAATTGACTTACCTTTTTCCTCTGCCAGCTGGCTCTCTGAGGGCAGACATGTTTTTGTCCCCACCATCTCGTCGGTGAGAAGCACAGGATAGCTGCTCAGCACGTGTGAGTTGAGCACACTGACTGGATGTGGGCATTATAGAAGATGAACTTACAGATTCAGTGGCTGAGCTGGGTGGGGAAGGTATTCCTCACTTGAGCCCTGGTGGGCTCTCAGTAAATTCCTGTGGAGTTCTGTCGAGTACTGAAAGCAGAGACTCTCCAGCCCACCTCCTTAG
Source organism: Zalophus californianus (assembly GCF_009762305.2). NCBI lineage: Eukaryota > Metazoa > Chordata > Mammalia > Carnivora > Otariidae > Zalophus > Zalophus californianus. The sequence goes on along the minus strand of NC_045606.1, from coordinate 12,688,040 downwards.
TCATCTCACCTCTTTGCTTCCAGCACGCCAGAAGGATGGTCACCAGCAATGAGAAACACTGGTTTTTCAGTTCGCTGGGTCCTCTTACACGTTTCGTGGCTGAAGCAGGGATATGTCAGGAAGCCAGAATGGCCTTTTATGCCTAAAACTAGAATCCCTTCAGAAGCCCTAAACTGTGACACCAAAACCTTAACTTAGGCCAAAGTCTACAAATTGTTCCTACAAATGGAATTAATCAATCAATGGAAATCTATTAAATGCTTGTTCTGTGGACACTGAAATAATTGCGATTACTAATGTTTAAACAGAATAAGCTTTAAACGTGATATACGAGCAAAAAGAATTGCTCAATGAATATTAGGGTAATTGGTGTATTCATTTGTGAAAAAGTAATTTTCAAGGTTATTAAAGAATTTGGCATAAAGTGTAATAACAGGAGAAAACACAGGTGAATGTTTATTACATAAAATTAGAGAAATCATGAGCATGATGGCTAATGAAGAAACCATTTGACTATATAAAAACTAAAATCCTCTGTGTGTCTATTAACATAGCCACATAACATAAAGGCAAATACCATATTTTATGGCATTTAGGACATTGATTATATATGATACATCACTATAGTATCAATATCACTGAGAATAGGAAAAATAACAAACCGCCAGTTAAAATATGATATGCCATCAATTGTGAAACATGAATTGATTTTAAGGATATTAAAACGCGGAGGGAAAATATGCCTCTTGGGATCAAGGAAGTATGGTAGCAAACTAGGGGGAAAAATGATGGAAAAAATACCATCTACTCACCTCCAATGGGAATATAATTTAGTACAATCTTTCTCGATGTAATTTAGCAGTTATGTACCAAGATTTTTGAAACACGCATCCTTTTGACCCACGAATTTGACTTCTTGGAATTTGTGCTGAGGAAATCATCAAGAATGTGTAGAAAGATTAAACTACATATTTGTTCACTGCCATAATATTTATAAAACCAAGACATTGAATCATTTAAATGTTCAGAAATCAGTGATTAGTTTCTGCAATACATTATAGCATATCCATATCAGGGCACTGTCTTCAGTCATATTTAAAAATGATGCTGTAGATGAAGATTAATTAGCATGAAAAGATCTTTGCTGCATGTTTTGATTCTGTTTCTCTAAGAAAATATCTATAGATGTAGTTATGTAGATATGAATATACAGAGAGAAAAGCTGGAACTAAATTTAGATGAGAAGTGGCTGCTGAGGGTGGTGCTATAATGATACTTTTATTGTTTTATTCATATATTTTAGTTTTTTAAAAAAGATTATACTAGCACAATAATGAAAAGTTATTTGCTATTTAAAATGGAAGTCTGCCTTCAATAGATAAAAAGACTATTGGATGCATGAAGGGGAGAATACAAATGAAAATCATTGAAATAATATAAACTGGGCCCTTGATTTTAGTCATTGTGTAAAACCATATTTCATGCCAAGTAAGAGCATTTTGTATAAAAACTAATTTCTCCCTGTTTTATTGCTACTTTGATTAATAACAAGTCAAGTTCCTATTTGCATCTCCTGTGTGTATTAAGACTGTAACCCCTGCAACCAAATTCAACAAAACCTTGTGAAAAATTTTAGAAACGATTCTTGAGAAGTAACCAGGCACTTAAAAATTAACAAGTATTCGGTGTAACCTGACCTTGACCGTCACATTTTAACATCTGTTTTTCATGTTGTGATACTTATTTGAGATCTGGTATTATTAAGTAACGAGGAAAATATCTGACTGTTACCATAGGTAACAGGGCAGTAATTTGAGGCGGATGGATTGGCATGCTTTGTCTATATAATGTAGTGCAAATAAAGTCATAACATTATGGCTATACCCTTCATCCGTCAAGCATTTAAACATTTTTTTCTCTGATAAATGAACTGCTAGGCTTTATGACTGGTTAATAACCGTCCAATAAAAAGGAAGAGAAACAGCCCTTGGCTTTCCATTTTAAAATAGCCATCGGCAGCTTGGAGATTTAGGTATATACGTAAACATTTTTAAGTGATTCTGCAGTGGCATTTTTTTTTTTTTCAGTGAAGGAACTTTGAGTATTTTAAATAATACTTATTGAAATGGATTCCACATACTTGTGTCTGAGCCAGTGTCCACACTACTGCCACAAACTCTGGGAACAAGTTCTTGGAATATTAGAGACTGCAAAAATATTTATTTATAGTCTTTCTTCCCAAAGACTACATAATAGAGAATTTTCTAAAAACCCACCGATAGGAAAGGAGACCACTTTGAAGAGGTGATTGAATACAGCTCCTTCAGCTATTGAGACTGATGTGGAGATTTCCTAGGCAGCATTCGTAGAGTGGGGATTTCATCAAGTCATTGCACGCTCCAACTTTCCAGCATCTCTTCGTTGTCCTTGGGATAAAGTCCTAGCTGCCAACACGGCTCACATGTGATCTGGCACCGGCCAGCCTCCATACCTCATCTTTCCCTATGACTGCTTCCCACTCTCCCCTGCTCCAGGCAGCACTTCCTTTAGGGCATTGGATGCACCCCACCTTCTGGCCCATGGGCCTTCACTTATGCTGTTTTTTTCTGAAACAATCTGGCTATTCTTTCCCTCCCCTGCTCTTCAGTCCGCCATATTTCCTGTTCTGTTCCAGGCTGTGTGTTTCATCCCCTCCTCCTCCTTTTTCCCCTTCCCCTCCTTCTTCTTCCTCCTCCTCTTCTTTTCTTCTTCTTCTTCTTCTTCTTCTTCTTCTTCTTCTTCTTCTTCTTCTTCTTTTCTTCTTTTTCTTCTTCTTTCTTCTTTCTTCTTCTTCTTCTTCTCCTCCTCCTCCTCCTCCTCCTTCTCATTTAACCTTCTCACTGCTCTAAATGTTTGGTGTTTGCTGTAGATCAGTTTCTTCAATCTTGATTCTCGTCTTCCTCAGAAGCTTTTGGCTCCACTTACTCTTCTCCCTTTGATCCCTTGGGCAACATACCCAGTGTAGCCAGCCCTCAAGAGCAGCTCAAGCCGACCAGAACTGGGTCAGGCAGAGAGTTACCAAAGCCCACGCCAGAAAATTCAAGAGCAGAATGAGGTTGAGAATTGGGTGAACGTGGAGGGAGAATTGGGATGAATGAAAGAACCCGGTGGGCAACATGAAGCCAGAGGCAGCAAAGCTGGGTGAGAAGGAAAGGCGTGGACACGCAGGCTCAGACGCGATAGCCAAGGCAGCACCCAGCACACATGACTCCATGGGACCATCAGACACTTAAAGCCCAGTCTCTCTCCCGCTCCCTGTGACCTTGGGCAAGTCCCCTAATCTCACGTGATGTTAGAGTCATGTGACTTGGTGAAGTCACAAACTCTCTGGGCTTCAATATTCTAATCCATCAACAGAGCAATTTGGGTGAGAGCTGTATTTGCCAATTTGGGCACAGAAATACCCAGAGGAGCAGGGGGCTATGGCAGGGATTCACAAGGTCCCAGGATAAAACATGGCACACCTTCTTGGAACATTCATTGTCTATAATGGAGCAACATTAAGCATCATTTTAGAAAAATTTTTAAAATAAATTTTATTTATTTTAAGAGAGAGAGGGAGCATGAGCAGGGTCAGGGGCAGAGGGAGAGGGAGAAGCAGACTTCCTACTGAGCAGGGAGCCTGATACAGGACTCGATCCCATAACCCTGGGATCATGACCTGAGCCAAAGGCAGATGCTTAACCATCTGAGCCGCCCAGGCACCCAAGCATCATTTTTTTAATTTGTAGAAAAATGGATACGTTGTGGATTCAAATGCAAAATTTAAATACAGTTTTAAGATAAGCATGAGATGACAAAGAAATTTTATCCATGGCCTCTGTGGGCTTCCCCCCAAATCTCTAAGGGCCTCTCTACTATTTGGGGTCTTCCAGTGGGCATGTGTGAAAAGACTAAAGTATTACTCAGGCGCCTTCCTGGTTTTTTTTTTTTTTCTTTTAACAAAATAAAAAAGATTAGTGTAATGTGTTAAATATGAACTTTGTCAAGAGCAATACTTACTTCTGCCTCTTTGAAATAAGTAACATAATAACCTTCCTATGACCAAATGCCACCTATCTATGTCCTGTTTTTGCTTCTTGAATGCATGTATCTTGTATTCAAGCACACCTTTTACATATCATCTTTGAAATAGGACAGGAAGCTACATGACATGTTGACAACCCGAAGGAAGCTCTATCACATGTTACATAAAAGATTCTAAGACAGAGCTGTATTTCCTCTATATAATGTCTTTCTAGGTTCTACCTGTGTTGATAATGGTAGGATTCCGCCCCCCTGACCCCCAGTCTTTATGAGCTTTATCTCTCGAAAGCATAGCTAAGGCTAATTTTCCCAAATACTCGGTGAGTCTGGTGACAGTAATTGGGGCTTTTGCTTTGCCCACTTCAGTGACTTGTTTATGCAAGAGCCCCAAGCAGGCAGGTTGTGGAGCCGGTCTATAGCAGCTCGCTTCCCTAGAGGACATGCGGATGGATGAAAGCAGAACCCAGACAGTCACGACCTGTCACTTGGTGTGTGAGTGAGCACCGCTGGATTTTAAAAAGGCGAAGGGGGGGCAAATCATGGTGTGGGGAGGGAACAAACCAGATTGGCACGAACAGAGCTCCCGTGTACACTAGCCCTCACCTAAGTGGCACTCCTTCTGGTTGCCTTTCTGTTTCTCATCCCCTGAGAGGTACTGTGGGCTTTCTTCACTGCGTGTTATATTTAAGGCCTTTGAATAGTTTGCTGTCTGCAACGGGGGTGGCAGATCAAGAATGCGATCAGCGTATCTCCCTGGGAGACAGGAGGGTGAAATGCCGCAATGCATGGAATTTTATTTGGGCCTGCAATTTAATAAATGATGGACTATCTCTGGGTCAGATCTAGTCCACATCAGTCACTACCATCTGTCACCAAGCTACAGCCAACTGGCAGCTGGTTGGTGGCCATTATAAAATCCATTAGTAATTTCAGTTCACTTCTTAATTAACAGACAGACTTATGCACAGAACATTCCATAATTGACCATTTTCTTAAGTGGCTTCATTCCGTTCCTATAACCTGGACATTCTCGGCCTCTGAGGAATGTCCTCTGGGTGGTAGTTTCTAGAGTGGGGACAGAGATTCTTCTGTCCCTGTTCATGCACACCTATGCAGTCGGGGGAGAAATGGTAGCTTTGTAAATTTCGGTTTACATTAGAAAACAGGATTCCCAACGAGACTTCCTTCTAGAGTTGGAAGTCAGTTTTTGTTTTATCTGAACAGTTCCATCCACCACAAACTGACAGAGAACTGCCTTTTTCTACCTTACCAACAAGCACACTCTGCTACCAGTAAATTCTCCTAAATAATAAGCACAATGAATAACAACCGATTGAGGGGGAAATTTTTAACATAAAAAAGGCTGACAGCTGTGAAAACAAAACAAGCATGCAGCTCTTCAATTTTTAAGAAATCCTAGCTCGCTCTTATACTATAATGTCTCTTGGCAGAGTTATATTTTTGCTCTATTTTTGTATAATAAATACACATATAATCAAGTGAAAATAGACCTTGGTGCAGTGCTCAGCCATTCCCATGCTGTGACGATATAGCTCATTTAAATGCTCCTTGGGAATGTTGGCTCGCTCAATGAGAAAACAGTCAGTTTTAGACCAAATATAGTCAATTCCAAAAAGCAGTCAAACCAGTAGCATGAAAATGATTTTTTCGCTTCTCCCCTGGTTGTTTTGGCATCATATTGGCACAGGCAAGAAGATGGAATGAACATTCTCAAACCACATTGTTTATCCACTCTAGATACAGTGGCCCACAAGGATGTCTGGCGAATCTGCATTTTCTGAAGATGCTGTGGTCCTCCGAAGAGGACCTTCCAGGGGAGGGATTAGAGGGGCTGCTCTCCCGATCTGTTCAGTTAGAGTACAGATGCTCTGAAGATCCTGGGGTGGTGGCCGAGGGCCAGAGAGTGTTCTCTTCCCCACAACCGTGTACACAGAATTTTTACCCCTTGTGTGCAGCTGATGAGCCTGGAACGCAGGCTAAGTGCAATTCTCCTGCCAAGGCAAAAGTTTCTCCTTACAAGGAATTAGCTTCATGAGGAAATTAAGTCAGATTCAGGGGCTAACCCTTGGTTTTGTACGTAAGCCTCAATGAGGGCTCTGTTCCAGCAAGTAGCCCTTAAGGAGACACAACTGTGCACAGGATGTCACTTTCTATGACTCGGTGACTCACTCTCCATGCTTCCTGAACTGGCAGGCAGAGGATGCTGGGCAAGACTTACTTACTGATGTATTCACTGATTCCTTGATCCAGTGACTGAGATGAATAGAAGGTTAAGGAAAAATCGAATGCAAGTCTTTATGCCGTTTTCAACCTTCCAGAACTCATGCATTTGGATGTGAGAACAATGCACCGGAGTCCAAGTCGAAGTGGAATGTGGAAGCTCCAGGCAGATGAGTGCAGACAGACAGCTAGTCTGTTTCTAAGGGGTTCTGGTGTTAGCCTTACCTAAACCAGCGGTCATTAGGTTAGCACTCAAAACACAAAGCAAAACAAAACCACCCCAGATCCTCCTGGTGCTGCAAAAGGCTCCTCTAGGCAACCTAAAATGGATCACAAATCCCTGAAAGGTTTACACTTTACGTCTATCATTTGGGAAACTGGTCAAACAGGTTATTTAATCTTCTTTCTTAGAAAGTCCACATCTTGAAGTTTATTGGCTCAGAGAGGAAAGAAACTATAAAAATTAAAATAATGTGCAAGTTCATAGTCTTGTACACTTTACAGAACTGTTGCTCATCCGTGATCTGTCATGCCAACGAAGATACAGAACAGTACGCGTTCCCGGAAGATGCTTGACTTCTTGTTCCAAAAAGCTCACATGTGGAAGTCTACATTAATTTGATTGTATCCATCCAAATAATATAGTAACTAATTTCCCTCCTATGGAAGACAATGCATTTTAGCAAAATTCTAGTCTGTTGAGCCCCCCGTATTTGAATGTAGCCTGAGATTAGAAAAAAATATAGGGAGTAAATGAAAAATTCCCACTAATTTAGTCTGTAGGGTAAATCTTGCCCAAAGGTAGCTTTTTTTCTTTTAAAGATATTTATTTGTTTGTTTATTTATTTTAGAGAGAGAAAGTGAGAGTGGGGGTTGGGAGGAGCAGAGGGGGAGAGAAAGAGGGAGAGAGTCTCCAGCAGACTCCCTGCTGAGTGTGGAGCTCAACACGGGGCTTGATCTCAAGACCCTGAGATCATGACCTGAGCCAAAACCGAGAGTCGGATGCTTAACTAACTGAGCCACCCAGGCGCCCCCCCATAAGGTAGTTTTTGAAGAGGGGTGGCCACATATTATCTTTTATAAGTTTTATTCTTAAGGGTTTAGACTTCTTAGAAGGATATATGGTATATATAAATACATCAGGAGGTTTAGAAGTACATTACTTGGAACTATGGGTTGGTAAAGCCACTCCAGGGACTCATCCAAAAGACATGGCTGATACATTATTAAACATCACATGTGTGTAAAAGAGATTTTCTTTTAGTTTGAACACAGAAGCAATCAGTAAATAACTCTTGAATGTGTGAAGGAGTATAGTGCATTTCCATATAATGTTCAATACATATAAATTTGTTTCCTAAGCTCAATTACTGTGTTCCTACTTTGCTTTTCCTAGCACATCTTTTTAATGTGCCCCTTTGAAGTGATGTATCCCCCCCCCCACACACACAGACACACATAAACACACTTTTTTGGGTCAGTAAAATGTCCATGTGGCACACTAGGGCGATATCCTTCAATCTGATAAAGTTATTTATAAGCTGTATACATCATAAGCAACATCTGTACTTTCAAGCAATGTTTGCCATCTGACATGAATCTGCCAATAGTGCTGGGTAAGTGATTTGCTTCCGAGATCAGCTAGCTTGGGGTCCAAACACAGAAAGCAAACTGGCAGAGTTTTCTATGAACTTCTTATAGGACTAGTGACACTTTCTAGCTAACTAAAATAATAAAATGCTTCTGAAGTATGCACGGAAAACTGGGGGTCATGCCACTTCCTAAGCACATGGGGTACATTTCTATGAGACTGGGCCTCGGACACTCACCTAGCACTGGATACAAGATCTCTGAATTTAGCGGGAGGTAAGTGGGCTGAATTTTATCTCTCTCCTTCCCAGCATGGGCATAGGCACTGCTGCTTTTTCTTTTCCTTTTGCTTCTGTTTGCAGAAAGATAATAAAAGCACAGATACCTCAAGTGCTCATTGGACAAGTGGGCATGTACCCTCTGGGAGGTCCTGTTTCCTTGAAGTCATGGTTCTCTGAAAGAATGAGGGTTGTTTTGATTTAACAAGAGTAGCTCCTGATACTCATTCCTGGTGGTGGACTCCTACTTCTGATTCTGACTTCCAGTTAAATTATAAAACCCCAGGAAATCTCTAATTTGGCTTTTTTGTTTTTTAACAAAAAGTTAAAAGTCTTAGTCTGAGAACACAAAACACAAGGAGGATTTCTTCCCCCGGGGACCCTGCAGCTGACAGTTGCTACATCTGACCCTCGTTGTGTCTGTCGGGCACACTTGGTCACTCCTCTCTCCTATTTAGAAAGATCTGGGCCTGGCTGAAGGCGGTGGCCTGGAATCTCAGATCCAAGTGCAGCAAGTGGTTGACCAACCTCTCCCCTGAAGTCCGTTCAGTGCCACTTGAGTATGTATTATATATGTTATATATGTGCTTATTGTGTATGTGATATGTTATATGGAAATATATATACACATTTATACATATAACTTATATCCGTATGTTTATCTCATATGCACGCAATCCAGATTTCTACTGGACTCAACCCTGTATCCTTTATTTTTTAAAAAAACACAAATTGGAAGCAGATAAAACTTTAACAAATTTATTTTATTTAATGTTTGAAAAAACAAAAGGGAAATCCTTTTAAACATCTATTGAGCCACCATTGTCTGGCTGCTAAAGCAGGTGGACATTGAGGGTCATAACGGATGTTGAGCGGTAGAGACCTCTGCTTTCTTTCCCCCAAGCCTTGCCAAGCCTTCCCATTTTTTTTTTTCTTTTCGCTCTCCTTTAACTATTGGAATTCACTAGAACTTTCTGTTCTTATGCTTGGCTCATATGCTCCCTCCTAGAGATAATCTTTTCAATCCTATATTAATTGCTTATGCCTACCTTAAAATCTTATTTCTCAGCCGACTTACTCCAAGTCTAGTTCCCAGAATCGCTATGCTCTATCAAGTCCCAAACTCTTTCTATGTAGAAATTGAATGTTGCCTGATTTCTACTGCTTTAAATCCTTTGACAGCCCTGATTCGGGAGGATACATTTTTTTTAGACAAGGAACCCGCCAGAGGGAGTAAAGAGAATGTGGAACTTTATAGAAAGCAATTCATGAAGAATAATAGTTAATTTTATGGAGTGCCTGGCTGACTCAGTCGGTTAAGCGTCCGACTCTTTGTTTCAGCTCAGGTCATGATCTCAGGGTTGTGAGATCCAGCTCGGCATCGGGCTCCAGGCTCAGTGTAGAGTCTGCTTGGGATTCTTTCTCTCCCTCTCCTCCTGACCTTCCCCATGCTTGCACACTCTCTCTCTCAAATAAATAAATAAATCTAAAAAAAAAGAATAATGGAGAAGATTATAATCAGGAAGGCAGTAAGAATGGCGGCTGCCCTGGCACCAGGCAGTCCCAAATCAGATGCCAGCCCTGCCATTTAAACTAGTGGGATGACCTTGGCAAATTACATAGACTCTATGCCTCAGTTGCTTTGTTTGTAAAATGGGGCTAATAGACAATAATAGGAAATCATCTGTAGAAATGCTTGGCACACAGTGAACATTCCTTAACTATATACTAATCTGTATGCTTGAGGCACGTAACTCTCAGATGTCCATAAAGACACCAAAGATGTTTTATCTTCTATTCCAGCATAGTAACTCACGGAGAGAGATGATATGTGGGGCAAGGTGAAAGAAAAGCAGAGGCTTCACACCAGTGTGGCAATCTAGCAGCCAAGTCGCCAGGGTTTGATCTTGGAGGGCATGGGCATTGGGTGGGCTCCTCTCCATCGGAAAGGCATACACCATAACTGAGTATGCAGGTGCCATTGGGGCAGGCATTTTTATGTGAGGAACAAGCTTGATTATCAAGGGAGGTGTTAGTGCTCATAGCCAAAGGGCTGTGCACCAAGAAAACAAAGGACGATATATAAACAAGGCACAACACTTGTGTGGCAGGTGAAAGATAAATGAGGTACTTAAACAAGGCTCTCGAGACAGAGCAGTGTGTGTGATTGAAAGGCTGCACTGACTATGTATATTGTGTTTGGAGAAACAGGTGAGGCCCCCGTGGGCTGTCAGATCCTGAATAATATATTAGGAGGGACAGTATCGTGTTATTGTTAGTGACTCCTTGCTCACTGTTAGCTAAGGCAGTAACTTTTTCTCTATGCAAGGATTTCGTGACCTTAGGGATTGCTTTTTTGCCTTCCACAAGCATACTTTTTCATGCTTTATACAAGGATGTCATGATTTCTTTAGGAGAAAATCTATTATTGGTGTCCCCTGGAAGTTCTTCGTTAGCCTATCCAGGAGATACGAGTTCACTTCTACATTTCCCAGTTACAATGCTTGGCTCCCTAGTCTCAGGCGCTAGAGAAGCTGCAGGATTTCGGGAACTGTTTGCCAAGCACCCTTCCTCATCTTCAGCGATAGAATCCAGCCCACTGGACCTTCTCCTGTCTCGGAAGCGCTTTGCATTGGGTGAGTCCCCAGGCCACTATCATCCTGTCTCATCACACACTCATACTTCCTGACAAATGTAGACCATTCCAGCGAAAATATTCACTTATGCTTTCATGTCTGGTAGCCATGCTGAAGCTCAGCAAGAAATCCTTCCATGTGGGCATGGTTTCTTCCAAATTAGTCATCCTGTTCAGATTAGAAGTCAGCTTTTCAAATTTAGATTCTTGACAAACAATGCCACTATCCATTTTTTTTTATTGCCTTCTGGTTTTATTTTTTTAATTTATTTTTTTATTATTATGGTCAGTTAGCCAGCATATAGTACATCATTAGTTTTTGATGTAGTGTTCAATGGTTCATTAGTTGCGTATAACACCCAGTGCTCATCACCACACATGCCCTTCTTAATACCTATCACCCGGCTACCCTACCCCCACCCCCTCCCTTCTGTAACCCTCAGTTTGGTTCGCTATCCACTTTTTTTTTTTAAGATTTTATTTATTTATTTGACAGAGAGAGACACAGCGAGAGAGGGAATACAGGCAGGGTGAGTGGGAGAGGGAGAAGCAGGCTTCCTTGCCAAGCAGGGAGCCCGATGCAGGGCTCGATCCCAGGACCCCGGGATCATGACCTGAGCCAAAGGCAGAGTTTTACCTGACTGAGCCACCCAGGCGCCCCTGGTTCGCTATCCATTTAACAGAAACTTTTTGGCTAGTTCTGAATGCACGCGTCATGAAGATGAAGTACTTAGCTACCCTGGGCAGAGGGAAGATCTTGCCTACCCTAGGAATGTTGTGGTTCTAGACGCCTACCTACCAAAATAAGTGATGTGTATTTCCTTCCATCTTTTTTTTTTCATATTTGGGATTATTGTATTCATCCAGATTTGTATCTTGAATTTTTTTTAAAGATTTATTTATTTATTTGAGAGAGAGAGCGTGCACATGAGTAGGGGGAGGGGCAGAGGGCGAGAATCTCAAGCAGACTCCCTGCTGAGCATGGGGGCTCAGTCTTACAACCCATGAGATCATGACCTGAGCCAAGATCACCAGTCCATCACTTAACCGGCTGAGCCACCTAGGCACCCCTGTATCTTGAATTATTTAGTAACTTTCCTGCATTGTCAGATAACTTTGTGAACATAATTTTAATAGCTCTTTAGTGTTCAGTCATGCATTCGTATTGTTATTTGTTTATTATTCTATTTTTGGACACAAGTTACTACCAATTTGATAATGTTACAAATATGTGGAGATGAACCTTGTTATGAATGGGTCTTTTTCTTTTTTAAAAGGAATTTCTTTAGAATTACTTGGTCAAAGTTACATATTTAAAGTGATATACATATATAGTATAATTACTAATAATATATTTTATATATTTATATTATATATTTATAGTTATATGTATATTTACATATATAAATACACACACACACACACATATCCTTCCCCAAAAGTTATATAAATTTAGAGCCTTACCTTCTAGGTAAATATTATGCATCTGCTTTCACCCTTGAAAGATGTGCCTTATTTAAGAATATACATATTTAGAAATGTTGTAATTAAAATCTGATATTTAATTGTCTTAGGCATATAGTATTTTATTGCTTGATTTTATTTAACTAGGATGGCTTTTTTCCAATTAAGTATATTTGTTTAGGACTAAATTGGAGCTTTAAGAAAAGAATTTTCTGAAAGCCCTACCTCTGGGAAAAAAGGGCTTCACAACTTCTTTGAATATGTATAATTTTTACCTCATACAAGTAGAAGGTGAGATTTAGAATCCAGCTCTCTCACTAGAATGTTGTTCTATAGGTCCAGTTTGTGGGTATGTTGTACAAGGGAGATTTCCTGATGTAAAGAAGGCTTTATATAACAAAATAATACCAATAATTACAGCTAAATGATTTAATGCTAACTGGGTGCCAAAAGCTGCTCAGGGCTTTATAAATATCTTATATAATCATCTCAATAACCTTTGAAGCAGGTACTATTAGAATTCCCCTTTGCAGCTTATCAAACTAACTTAGAAAAGATACTTACCAAACACTGAGCAGTTGGCAAGTCGAAGAGCTAGAATTTGAACCTAGAAAGTCCGTTCCAGAGCCTATACCCTTAGCCACTATGCTATGATTTTCTCTGTCGCTAGGATCCCATGTGGAGTTTATTCATATTAAACTTGAGTCTGTGATGCCTATTACTGGTTACTCCAGTTCAAATAAAATTTATTGAGTGCTTGCTGTGTGCCAAATAGTGGATAAGCACCTCAATATATATATTTTTTTAACCAACACTTAGTAATACCTATCTATTCTAGGTGCAGGGGGTAGGGATATGAAAGAAGTAGGTGGTCCCTTTTATCAGGAACTTGATTATATGTCCACAGATGATTAGAAACCAATGTGATACATGATTTAATATCATAGGATTTGAAGAGGAAGCACAAAGCTCTTCTGGGCTGGCAAAATAGGGTGACACGAGTAGTACCATGTAAGTAGTCTTCTAGGATACATGTTTGCAATGAAGAAAACATTGGGATGTGTGTGTGTTGGAGGTAGAAGCGTGTTAAAAGCCAAGATGGTTTGAAAGAGTGTGATGCTCAGGAATCTGGAAGCGTTCATGCTACCTTTTGGTGAGATGTGACTATAGAATCATCCAGGGAAAAGGGTGTAAGAGTTGTTAGACTTTATCCAATGGATCCACCTACAGGTGTCAGGTGGATAATCAGACTAGGTAACCGGGAGTAGGGAAAACAGGAAAGCATATGCCTCAGCTGAAGACAGTAGCAGCCTCTCAGCTCATGTAGGTTAGATTCAGGCTTTCCAGACACTTTCGCTTTCCATGAAAATTCATCAATCCAGATATATATGTAAAATCTCCACGTTTTCTGTCTTGGCCAGCAAGATTGAAAATGATGATGACGATAAAATATTGTGCAAGCCAGAGAAGACTGCTTGGGTGCATGCTCTGCTAGGCATGGAAGGACATAGAGCAGGGGAGGACGTGGTCAGATCTGAAGTCTAGAGACTCAGTTCAGTTGGTTGGTGTTGATGATGCATGAGGCCCATGGGGAGACCCATTCAGAGACTCTTTAGTGGGCCAGGCAGGTGGTTCTGAAGTCTTGACTTATGGCTGTCTTCAAAAAAAAAAATAAAAGGAGTGAAGGGGCATATTTGAGAAGTGATAGAACTTGGTCCTGAATTTAACTCAACTGGGAGAGAGGTGGCCGGGCGTAAGACTGAGGCAAAAGTCAAGGAGGCTTCCTGGTTAGGAGACATGTGGGGCTGAGCAGGTGAGAATTCAGAGGAATAGGTTTGAGGTGGGGTGACAATGAGTTTATTTGGACTCTAGTGAACTTGAGAGTCTTTCAGGGCATTCAGGTGAAAGTAGTTTAATTCATCCAATTCTCTTAACAAGGCGATGAGGTAGATCACAGTAGCCTAGTTTTTAACAGTGCAGGAGTTGAAGTCCAGAGAGGTGAAAAAAACTTTGTCCAAGTCTGTAGCCTGGTTCGTGGCCGTGCCGAGGGTTGGTCAGTGTCCCTGCCCCTAGTCACCATGGCTTTCAGACAAGATCAAGATCTTTTGAAATTACCTGTCAAATGTTCATCATCTCCTTACTGGAGTTTCTGAGTACTCTGACGTTATAGGGAAATACGGATCATTCACAAAGCATGCTTTCACACATTAAGGAAAAACTTGGGAAAGTCAGGATTCAGGAGTCCTCAGAAAATAACTGTGTGCTACCCGTGAACCAAAGGATACGCGTCTTCCTTTACGTGGTGCGCACCCCCATCAACCTGAACCTTGGCTCAGGTCACTTGCATCAACAAATCACTGAAGTGGAAGACAGAAAAATTTGATGGGAAAACAGGATTTGGCTTTTTAAGTGTGTACCAGGTTATTACTGAAAATGCCAAAGCTAGTTCCAAAGGAGTGCAAAATAGGATAGAAAAAGAATATTCCTTCATGAAAATAATTTCAATAAAATGCCAGCTAGTTGATTGACATCTATATGCTGCTCACAACATTGCTGTCTCCCTTATGTAGGACCTCTGAATCTGATTTGGATTTACAACATTAGGCAAGCATTTTGGTGGGGCCGGGGGGGGGGGAATGTTGCTTAAACAGGGGTACATGAACTAAACAAAGAATTCTAGCCCCTGAGGATCTATCTGGATGTAACAGAAGAGCTAGATCCTGTGCATCCCAGGACTGCTGTAACAAATAAGCACCAACTGGATGGCTTAAAATAACAGGTATTTATGCTCTGACAATTCTGGAGGCCAGAAATCCAAAATCAAGGTGTTGGCAGGACCCTGCTCCCACTGACAGCTCTAGGGGAGAAGCTTCCTTGCCTCTCCCAGCTTCTGGTGCTTCCAGGTGGTCCTTGGCTTGTGGCCACTTCACTCCATCCTCAGCCTCTCTCTGGTCACACTGTCACCTCCCCTTTGGGGTGTTGGCATTCGCTTCTCTTGCCTGTCTTTTATAAGGACACTTGTGATGGCATCTGGGGCCCACCCAGATAATCCAGGGTAATCTTGGCACTTTAAAGTGTGCAATGACTCTTTTTTCCAAATAAGGTCATGTTTGTAAATTCTGGGCATTAGGCCTTGATATGACTGGGAGGCCATTATTCATACAGTATAATGGTTGATTCAAGGACTAAGCTAAATAAGTTTGTGTGTTTGACCATAGGGCTCAGGTCTAAAGGAAAATCTTCATTGTGAACAGAAGCGAAATGTCCAAATCAGACTAGTGGTGTCAGGTCCAAAAGACAAAGCATGGTTATAAGTAGAAAGACAGATCACATGGCTAGAATTCAGAAGCCGGTGTTTCCCATGGTACTCAAGTGAAGCAAACCAGAGGCAAGAACCACTTTTCTGGTGCTCCACAGGGACATGACACTACCATGACTATGCAGGCTGACAAATGTGTCTGTGAGGCAAGTTGATAACATATGATTGCAATTATGAGCCATTGGATGCAAAAAATGAGCTGGGAAAATGAATGTGTCCGAAAGGGGCTCAGGCCCAACTCTCAACTGGGTCCACGTCTCTCTCTCTTCTGGTTTCTATGTATCACCATCCCTACCCTCTACCCCATATCCAGTGAATTCAAGCCACAGTCATGTATACATGACTCAGCCCTTTCTGGCTGATAAAATCTTTTGGCATATCCCAAGGGTCTTTGTCCACAAAGTCTTTGTCTTTGCCCACAAAGTTATCAGTGACCCTGCTCATATTTATGGATATTATCTCCCCCAACCCCTCGTCATGCAGACTCCTTCCTAAAATACTTCTCCTTATCTCTTGCCTCAGAGCAAACCCGCATCTGCCGCAGACAAGCAAAGTATTTCCCTCCTGCCACAAATTCCCCCTGAAAACCAACCCAAAATGTAAAATGAAAATGCAGAATTTATTCAGTTTTTTAGAACCACCACTTTAATTGATTTTGTCTTAGAAACATGCTAATTGTCATAGTTGCTCTGCTCTTTTCTGAATCTGAGCAAATTCTGTGATGGATGAATCAGGTTCAAGAAGAGATGGTGTGCAGCGTCCACGATCTGTCCGTGGCCGCAGGACTGCCGTTGGATTGCCTCTTGGGTGGTTATAGTTCTGTTCTCTGGAATGGCTGACATCAAGCAAACAAATGATATTGCTTCCTCGTGGCAGAGGACTGAGTAATCCTCACATTTATCAACTGTGGTTCTGCTCTGTGGCTGTTCAGATATCGTGTGTGTGCCACGACATTCCTCTGTGGTTTCCTGATGCTGAAAATCTTTCCTGGTCAAACTGTTATCATACTGTATCGAGAGTGATAACGAGTCAAACGTATTTGGCATGCGTGACTTTATTCAAGAAGAAATTCTCAAGGAAGCGGATGCCGATGCTTTCTTATGTCCCACTGTCCTTTGTATTCCTGCAGACTTAGTAAGGAAAAGCTTTACTACACCAAATAAAGAGATGCCTCATTGTAATTAGCTCCCAGAGGAGATTTGATCTCAATAGAGCTTACAACACACTACCATCAAAGAGACAGAAAGGAAGCCCTCCATAATATATTGCTTGTGTCTCACTATACCTGAGCTTCCAGGCAGCACTCGAGACAACAGGAGAAATGACAAATGGCCAGTGGCAATCATTTGGAATATCTGGTGTCCCCAGTGATTCCTTCTCCTTACATCTGTGTTGCACTTGGGTCAGGAACACTAGAATCTTATTTTAGTGGGAAAAGGTACCAAATGCTTAAGAGAGGGCATGGTGTGCTGGAAAAAATACATGCTTTGATGTCAGAGAAGCATGGGGATGCTGTTTTTTTGTTTTTTGTTTTTAAATTCCTGTCTGTTAATGGTATTAAAGTCATTTTACCTCTCCAAGTCTGCTTCTTCATCTATAAAATGGAAATAATACCACCCACTTCCCTGGGCTTCTGTATGGATAACATGAGCCAAGGCGTGCAGATTGCCCCGTGGATGGTAGGCAGGTGCTAAGCTCTCACACTCACCCCGTCCTTTACATTCACGCTGGCTGGGCTGTTGAACCCTGACACATCACTTAGAACACTGTGCCCACTCAGAGAGTCCACGTAAAATTTTTTGTTGCTGTGCTATATTTTTATCCAACTGACTTTTATCCTTGTCACACTCATTTGCTACTTTGGTCCCTGAAAGAGTAGAGTGGCTGGCAGTGATTCACATTTAAGTGATGATTTCTTGACCAACAAATGTTAATAAGAAATATGATGATTTCCATGGCTGCTGAAAGCAATCAAGAACTATTCATTAAATAAGTTAGATCAGGTTATGCACCTTAGGCTGTGCACCCAAATCTTTGCCTAACATCTTTAGAGTGTCCAGGAAGAAGAGGACTGTATCCAGTAAGAGAGATGACACATTTCAAACCTCCTGACTTGGGGCACCTGGGTGGCTCAGTCAGCTAAGCATCTGCCTTTGGCTCAGGTCCTGACCTCAGGGTCCTGGGATTAAGCCCCACTTCTGGCTCCCTGGCTCCCTGCTCAGTGTGGAGTCTGCTTCTCCCTCTCCCTCTGTCCCCATGCCCTTCAACCCCTGCTCATGCTCACATGTGCTCTCTCTCTCAAAAAACAAACAAACATTAAAACCTCCTGACCTGTTCTTAAAACTAATCAACACTCAGTTTTCCCAAATTGGAAAATTGGGAGGTTCCCAAGAACAAAGGATTTGGTTCTTGCTACATGAAGACAGCACACACAATCACCCTGCCGATGACCTCAGGGAATGGCTCCTTTCACAGGGCTGGAGAGGAGCAAATGGTTTCTCAAACCCCACCAAAGTTTGTGGCAACTGGTTCTGGGATAATTTCATTAAAGACCCCATTGCCAAGGAGGATTGAGTTAAAGATCTAAGTCCGGACTTCTAATATCCTGACTTTCAAGTTCATAAATCATCTTTATATTTCACTGGATTCTGTTGTATTTCCTTTTCCATTTACTAGTTGTTATTTTTCTTATTCTCGGGGCTAATTAATCTTGGGAAAGTTGGAGCACCAAATTAAGCCTGAAAAATGTAGCTTAGAGAAGATGTCCAGAAGAGTGTCACATAGTGACATCCAGAGGATGGATGACAACAAAGAACCTCTCTTTTCTGTCAATGTGGAGGATTGTGTGACCTGAGAAATCCTGCTGGTACAAAAGTCCCTAGGAAACACGCACACAGAGAAGCATGCGCTGGACCAACACTGGCTAATACCCATCGGCTTAGAACTTGGACTTGACGGGCCTTAACAAATGGGGTTAGGACAGAAATCCTGAAGCACATGCTGGATGGGACATTGGACTTCTGAATAAAACTTGACATCCCAAAGTCAGCATTCTCAGTGGGTGAACTAGGTGAAAAATAAAACAAAACAACTACATTTCAAACCCTTCAATGAATGAAGAGGGGAACAGTTGGGAGTCTAGCCTGTCTTAACTTTGGTTCTTGGAGGAAAGATATAAAGAGAAAATCTCTCATGAATGTCTTAGCCACAAACCTACTGTTCTGCATATAGGGCAAGAATTAATCCCACTGGGGGACCCAAAACATATAAGCATAAAATTTAATTTAATGTTGGTGTTGCCCCTGAACACTGACTTGGGAGAAGCAAATACAAATCATCTTTGGATAAAGCACCCTGCATGACAGACAAATTAAATAGTAGATTATATGTAGCATAAGAGAGGATTTGTGATCTGATACATAGATATGACTAAATTAATTAGAATTCACCCAGAGAGACAGAGAGAGCAAATGTAGAGATGCAGAGACCTATAGAGTGGTCAAGTTCAAAGCATAGCTACTGTGTGTCTAATATATATCTAATTGGAGTTCCAGGAGGAGCTAGAGAGAATTGGTAGAGGCACTATTTGAACGTGGTTGGGAATTTTTCCAGAGCTTGTGAAGACCTAATTCCTCAGAGTCATGAAGTACTAAAGACAAAAGAGATTACATAAAAATTGCAAAGCTTTCATAAAAAGCAAGTGAGGCTGAGACTGATGCTAGGAAACCAAAACCAGACAGAGGATGTTTAATCAACCAGGTTACCTACACAGGCATGACCATTAGGCCTGTAGCTCACTTCTTAAAAGCAACAATGAAGATCACAGACTGTGGAAGAATATCATCAGTGTGCCAACAGAAAATAACCATCAGCTTAGGAGTGCATAACCAGTACAGGCATCATTCAAAATGGGGGCCAAATAAAGTCACTTCTAAGAAGGTAAAGTCAGAGAGGATTTATTATGAACAGATGACTAAGGAAATCCTACACTTGATCTTAGCCAAAAGGCCGAGAAAAGATTGACTAAGGAAATTCTAAAGAACATCTCATAGTAGAGGGAATACAACTACTGCAGGAAGGTCTATGATAAAAAAAAAAAAAAAAAGTGAGCCAAAAATATGGTAGACATGTAGTAAGCTAAAAATCCTTGACTATGAAAAAGATAGTGAAATTGTCTAACTTTTTAATTAAAAAAAGAGAACTGAAATATTGAGCAACAAGAACATTGAATTATTGTTCCCAAGCTATCTACTGAGGCACCCACAGCATCCTAGTGAACACGCAGGGGAACCAGAAGTTACTTGAAGTTTCTAGGGAGATATAGCAGCATCTGTTGGACGCAGCATGGAATGCTAGCTCAAGGCAGTTCACGGTTTCAATATTGAATTCACTATTTCCTTTTGATTACATCTTATCTGTATGAAACTGAGTTTTCCGATGGATGTTTCTATGAAAAAAAAAAACGAATACCAAGAGAAGATACATACCTAACAAGAAATAAGGGCGGAAGTACACGATTTTATTCCAAGATTTGAGAAGCCATGCAGTGCCTAACAAGTGCGCACATGCTATGAGAAAAGAATTGTGGTATTTAAGAATGAAACAAAATTATTATTTCTTCTTTCAATTTACGTCTATTACTTTTTTCAAATAGCTCCTAAGTTATTAGGATATAAAAACATGATAAGTTGTTTTGACCTAATTATTTAATAAACAAAACAAAATTAGTTAATAAAACCAAAGATTCTTCTTTTTGCCTAGGGGTACTGTGGAGAAATTACTGAGGTGCTATGGACACGGGGAGCAGAGAAAGTTTGGGAACATCCAGATTATAAATTAGCATGGGGGGATATATATGTATAATGGAATATTATGCAGCCATCAAAAAAATGACATCTTGCCATTTGCAACAACATGGATGGAACCAGAGGGTATTATGGTAAGAGAAGTAAGTCAATCAGAGAAAAACAAGTATCATATGATCTCACTGATATGTGGAATTTGACAACCAAGGCAGAGGATTATAAGGGAAGGGAGGGAAAAATGAAACAAGATGAAACCAGAGAGGGAAAAATGAAACAAGATGAAACCAGAAACAAACCATAAGAGACTCGTAATCTCAGGAAACAAACTGAGGGTTGCTGGAGTGAAGGGGGCTGGGGGGGGGGGATGCGGTGGCTGCGTGATGGACATTGGGCAGGGTATGTGCTATGGTGAGTGCTGTGAATTTTGTTAAGACTGATGAATCACAGACCTGTACCCCTGAAACCAATAATGCATTATATGTTAATAAAAAAATTAGCATGGGGATAACTGGATAGCTATTAATCAAATTTCTATTTTATTAATTTAAATGGGCATGTTAAAATTTGTAGAGGAACAGAAAAGCATAGATGTGTATCACCCAAACTAGTAAATGTGGAAAATATTGAATGTGGGAAAACAATCTCAACTAATCTCAAACAAGGCAAGATGAGATTCTTTTTCATAAGTGTGACAAAAAGAAATCCCTAAATAAGATGCTAGAAATAAATTCAAACCTATTAATAATCCTGATTCGTGTAAATGCACTAAATCCTCCAGTTCAAAGATTGGCTAAATCCCGTGATTTTCTATTTTCAAGACACTCACCTAAAACATAAAACTTAGAAAGGTTGATCGCAAAGGCACAAAATGATACATGAAGACAAAACAAACCAAAATGAAGCTAAGGTAGCTTTAGTAATGTTAGTTCAGACTTTAAAACAAAATGCATTACTATAGAAGTCACCCCATAATAATAAAAAGTTCAATTCACCAAAAAGATACAATAATTCTAAAATTATATAATTAGTAACGAACAGTTTTAAGCAACAATTTTTGAAAAGTTAGTGGAGTAAACTCCTAGAAAATATGCATTATGGGAACTTACTCAAGAAAAAAGAAGAATATCTAAACTTCCCTATATTGACTAAAAGAATAAATTGATAATGAAAAACCTTCTCACTAACAAAACACCAGTCCCAGAGAGTATGTGGGTGAGTTTCCACCAGATGTGAAGGACCAGATATTCCAATCTTACAGAAATGCTTTCAGAAAATAGGAAAAGAAGGTTTATTCTAGCTCACTTTATAAAGCAAAGATTACTCTTTTTACTAAGACTCAACAAGAGCAATACAAGAAAGGAAAATTGCAGGCCAGTCTCATTCATGAAATAGATTCAAGAAAATGTTAAAGCATTAGCAAACAAAATTCAAAAATTATTTTTTTCCTGAAATGTAAGATTGATTCAGTATTAGAAAATTAATTCATTCCTCATGTTAACAGATTAATGGAGGAAAATTATGTGATCCTTTTTAATAAATGGATAAAAAGAATTTGATAAAAGCCAACATCCGCGGTAAAAGTTCTCAAAAAACCAGGAATAGATTCTTTAGCCTAACACAGTGTGCCCACCATGCTTTGGTGCAAAAATAATGATGAAACATTAAATATATTTCCTTTAAAATTGAGAACAAGATAAAAATGTTTTCTGCTAACACTATCAATATATTGGTAGTCCTAGCCAATGATATAATATAAGAAAACAGAATAAAAGGTATAAGATTTGGAAAAGAAAAACAAAACTATACTTATTCAGAGACAATATCATTAATTTTGTAGAAAACCAACAGAATCTACAAACGAGTTATTAATAAGAATGTTTGCCAGATATAATTTTAAAGTAAATTTCGTTTCTATATGCTAGCAATAAACAGCAAGTTTTATTTTTAAAAAAAGATCCGTTTTACCTTGGCAGCTAAAATGCACTGCTTTTGTAAGGGATAAATCAAATGAAAAATGTGCAAAGCCTTTATGAAAAATGCTAACACTTTATAAAACATATTAAAAATGACTTAAATAAATTGAAATTATTAAAGTGAACGTTTAATGGGTAGTAAGATAATATTGTCATGATGTTATTTCTGCCCAATAGGGTTTTCCTGGAAGCTGACAGGCTGACTTTAAAATTTATAGAGAAGAGTAAAGGGCCAAGAACCCCTGATGACAGAAAAAACAAGGCAGGGGTGTGGTGGGGATCTTGCTAAGTGAAACACCGATCCTTATGATGAAAGCGAGGGATTTGGTCAGTGTGGTATTGGCCACGGGGTAGACAGATGTACCCACAGGACAGAACAGAGAGCCCAGGAGCAGCCCCCAAATGTGCAGAAATGATCTACTGCTGAGCTGGTATTACAGATTCATGAGGAAAGGAAGGACTGCTCAAAACTGTTCTCGGGGAAAAGTGAAATTGAATCCCTTTTCACATCATACACAAAATTCAACTCCAGTTTTTCCAAAAGCAAAATATGGAAGACCAAAATTAAAAAAAAATTATAAAACTTTATTTTAAGATAATTCTAGATGTTCATGCAGTTGTAAGAAATAGTGCCCTTTACCCAGGTCCCAGTGGTAAGAGCTTGCCAAACTATCTTGCATCATAACAACCAGGGTGGTAACATCGACACAGTCAAGGTAGTGACGGTGCCATCACGAAATCACAAAATCCCTCCTACTGCCCTTTAAAGCTGTTCAACTGCCATCTTTCCTGAACCCTCTACTTCGAATCTATCGTCTGTTTCTGGAATTTCATCACTTCGAGAAGGCTACGTAAATGGAATCATACACTGTGTAATCTGCGGGGATTGGCTTTTTATACTCAGCACAATTCCATTTTTTATTTTATTTTATTTTATTTTATTTTATTTTATTTTATATTTTATTTTATTTTTATTTTATTTTATATTTGTCAGAGAGAGAGAAGGCGCACGAGCTGGGGGAAAGGCAGAGGGAGAGAGAAAAGGAGAAGCAGACTCGCCACTGAGCAGGGAGCCTGACTCTGGGCTCGATTCCAGGACCCAAGGATCATGACCTGAGCGGAAGGCAGACATTTAACCGACTGAGCCCCCCAGGCACCCCTTAGCACAATTCCATCGAGATTCATGCAGGCCGCTGTGTGAATCAATAGCTTGTTCCTTTTTATTGCCTAGGAGTATTGCATACTCTGGCTGTACCGCAGGTGGCTTCATGACCCACCGGTTGAAGGACATTTGTATTGTTCTCAGTGTTGGGCTATTACAAATAAAGGTGCTATGAACATGCATGTGCAGATTTTTGTATGAACATAACTTTTCATTTGTCTGGGATAAAGGCTTAGGAATGCAGTGGCTGGGTCGTATGCAACTGTAACTGTTTGCCTTTGCCTATTTTCTAACTGGATTTTTTTTTTTTTTACTGTTAAGTTATGAGTGTGACATACACACACACACACACACACACACACAAGATACTAGTCCTTTGTCAGATATATTGCTTGCAAATATTTCTCCCATTTTGTAGCTTTCTTTCCATCTTAACATGATCTTTGCTGAGCAGTGTTAAAGATTTTTCCTAAGATTTTAGGACTTATACCTTGAAGTCCATGATCCATTTAAGTTAATTTTTATACAAGGAAGGAGATTTAGGTTGAGATTTTTCTTTTTTCTTCTGATTGTTCCGGTACCATTTGTTTAAGTGGCTGTCCTTCCTTCATCGCATTTGCACCTTTTCCAGAATTATTTGGGCATATTTTGTGTGGATATATTTCTGAGTTCTCTATTCTATTCCATTACCATACTCCCTAAGTACCTATACGATATATAGCATCTATCTAGTATAACTTAATATCAGGTAGACTGATTCTCTTTCATTTTATTCTTATTTTCAAGATTGTTTATTCTAAGGTCTTCCCATATAAATTTTAGTATAAGATTTTTTACATCTACAAAACAAACAAAGAAACAAACAAAAAAACCTCTGCTGGGATTTTGGTAAGAATTGCATTAAACCCATAGATAAATTTGAGGAGAATTGACATCTTCACTATGTGGAGTTTTCAAATCTGAGAACATGGTACACTTCTCCATTTATTTAGGTGGCCTTTGATTTCTCTCATCAACATTTTGTAATTTCTGGCATCCAGAGTCTATACCTGTTATGTTGGTATCTAAGCATTTCATTTATTTTTAGCAATTGTTAATGGCATTGTGTTTTTCATTTTGGTTTCCTCATGTTCATTGTTGGTATACAGAAATGTGATTGATTTTTGTGTGTTGATCTTGCATCCTGTGACCTCGTTTATTAGTTCCAGAAGTATTTTTGTATGTTCGTTGGGATTTCTATGTGGACCATCAGGGCATCTGTGTGATTTCTTCCTTTTATTATATTTCTTTTTATATTTCTCCCTTGTGCATTTGCTTATTTGTTCTATTATTTTTCCCTTACAATCTGTATGCCTTAAGCAGATTATGCCCTTTTTCTGGATTTATTTTCAAGACTAGAACTTCTAGTATTATGTTGAATAAGAGTGGTGACAGCAGACATCCTTGCCTTGTTCTCAGTATTAGAGCAACAGCTTTCAGTTTCTTGCCATTAAATTTGATGTTACCCTTTAAGGGTTTTGTAGACAATCTCAATCAAGCTAAGGTAATTCCTCTCAATCCTTGACTTGCTGTGAGTTTTTATTATAAATAGGCCAATGTTTTAAAATTTTAGTAGGAAAATTTAGGAGACTCTCTGTGTCATCTAGAGTAGGGAAGAATTTTTTAAATATGTCATAAAAGATACAGAACATAAAAGGAAAATTCAATAAATTTCAGAATGCTGAAATTAAAAACTTCTGTTCATCAGAACACCACAAAATGAGTGAGAAATAAAGCCATAATATTGTCAATTTGTGTTTCAATGAAGGATTCATAACCAGAATACATAAACAACTCATGAACCAGTAAGAAAAGATAATTAAGCAAATAGAAGAAATGCAAATGACTGGAACAAACATTTCATTGAAGGGGAAATAAAAAGCAGGGGAAATATATTCAGTCTCATTGGTAATCAAGGAAATGCAAGTTAAAGCTTCAGTAAGATGCCATCGCAAAGTGATTAGATCGGCAAACCCTGATAATATCAAGTTTTGCTACCGTTGTAAAACAACTGAAAATAATATTCACTACTGGTGGGAATGCTGTCACCTAATATTAAAGATACATGTACCTGGTGTCTAAGTTTGGGCCCGAGAGCCACTGTTGCATGAAGAGATGTTTAGTATGACAGCCATGTTTGTTGTAGTAAAATAACTGGAAACAATGTAAGAGTAGAGTAGAGTGAATTAATAAATTATGATATATCTATATAATGGCATAATTTACATTAGTGGCCATAATTGGCCCATGGCCACATACTTCAAAATGGAGGCGTCTCAGAAACAATGTTAAAGAGAAAAAGCAAATCAGAGAAGAATACATACTCATGATTTCATTGATATACATATCTTATAAATGGGTGAAAATAGGCACTAAATTCTTAGAGATATAAACGTATAGGATACAAGGATGAAAAAAGGGAAGGAAATAATAAAAAAAAATCAGGAGATGATTATTTGGGGATAGAAGAGGGAGGAATTGGGACAAACCTGGGGCTGTAAACACTTGGGTAATGTTCTTAAGTTTTTACGTGTACTCATGTTAGAATAGCTCTATAGATGACTAATATTCGTGTTTTTTCATTAGAAAAAGGAGGGAAAAGGCTGTGTCATATGCATTAGCACCAGAGGAAGTTTAGTGATAGCAATTGTTTCAAAACTAATAAGAAAAACAAAAATGTCAACACTTAAATCTGCTCTCCATGATCTAAGTTCGGAGTTTACTTGTTCATTTTTTTCATGAATTGTGTGTTATGTTTGCATTTTTTTGTTTGTTTGTTTTCAGGAGAGCTGAATTACCTTTTAACATATTAGTTGTATGTTATGCCTTCAGTTACATAACTTTCCCTATATGAGTCCACAGCTGTTCTCCTGTCAAGCTACAGGAATGACTGAGTGATAAAGGACAATGCAATGAATGAGATAACTGGAATGCTTTGTTGCTTTCTAAGATATTACTGCATGTTTTTGGAAATGGTTTCCTGAGTTTTCCCAATGAGGAAGAATGCGATGATTGTTTTCTTCAAGCGCAGTAGCTTCACTTCACACGTATAATACGCGTGCCCATTGTTTCCCGCGTCCCCCTTTCTGGCTTTTCTTCACTCTTCATGACCATGGTCCTCACGGAGCTTCTCAGCTTGGCCTCTGCAATGTTTTCAGATGTGTGTACTATACCTACGGCAGATTCCAGATACTTGGAAAGCTTTAGGAAACTGAGGGAATTGCAGCAAGGCAACACTGGAACTTGATAACTAGTTCCTACAAATAAATATATTTTGGGAAGCCAGCAAAACATTTTCGTATCTAGAGAAATCTAGGGATTTATTAAAAGCTTAAAGGGGACAACACCCTCCAGTCCTGCCTCCCCCGCATTAAGTGATGAAACCAAAAGGATACACTTGCTACATAGTTAATTCAATTTAATTAATTAGTTAGTTAATTAAATAAATGAATGAATAAATGTAGTTCAATAAACCCAATAAAATATTATTTAGCATCTATCAGATAGTGCCAGATAATGTTCAAGGCACTGGGGATATAGCAGAGAACCAAACAGATATTTTTAAGTAATAATAACAGTCCAGTGGATAACATTTAATTCAAAAATCTCCCTTTTAAGACTGTAAGCTTCTTGAGGGCAAGGACCTTGCTTGTTCTGAGACCTAGTTTTTCTCTCAGCACTTAATAATGCCTGGCACATTAATATGCATTTAATGCTTATTATTGATTATGAATCATTACTGTTAATGTGTTTAATATTTGTTTGTCACATGAATGAATGTACCTTAAGGCCCTACAGCTTGTCCTTGGTGGAGCCAGAGTTTGAACCCAGTCTACTGATAATGATAATTAGTTGCCATTAATTTTGAGTTTACTCTGTCCAAGGTGCTGTGCTCACCGTTTTATACTCGTATCTTGCTTAATCCTGGCGAACTTCTGAGAAAGAGATATTATTGCTACCTTTATACTGAGGAGGGTTCTGAGCCTCAGAGTACCTAAGTGCCTTGCCCAAGGTCACCTGCTGGGTCTGTCCCCTTCAAAATCTGAGCCAGGCTGGGGCCAAAATCCTTCCTCTTTTCACCGCCTTTGTATCTGTGGTAGACTTGGCTCCCTACAAGGGAGCAGTTCAGTTTATTAACTAATTGGGCCACACGATGCCAAGCAATCCGTTTGGCTGATTTTCTTTCCCCAGTGAATTGACTTAATTTGTTTTACAGAATAGACCACATCAGCTAGTTATTTTAATGGTAAATCAAATTATGCTTGACTTTTTTTATTCTTTTACTGAGTCTCCAACTAGCTGAGAGGTTAGGGTCAAAGTCAACCATTTATTAACTGTGAACCTTGGGCAAGTTCTTGACCTCTTTAGGCTTCCATCAACTGATCAGTAGAAATGCAGATGAGAGTAATTCCTACCTGGTCTAGTTAATGAGAGGATTGGGTGGAGACAGCTCTTTCCCTTTTAACACAATGCCTGACTTCAGTCAACTGTGAGCTTTTGCTACACAAAATTCTTAAGGAGTTTTGTTGGGCAATAGCTGCTGGTATTATATTTATCCTTGCAATTGCTAACCTGATGTTTTATTTTGATACTATCTTTGTGCTATGCCTTTTACTGAACTCCTTTGCCTCGGTCCTGCAGCTTCCTTCCAAGGTAGACCAAGTTACTTATTGTTACTTATTGGATTTTGCTCCTTCATGTGGAGCTTCAACTGCTCTAAAAATTGGCTCAGGTCTCTTATTCCCAACCCTCCCTTCTAATTACGGGCACTTTGAATGCAAATTCATTTATCTTTTTACAACTGGGCCTTCCTATCGGCTAATATATAGGTGCTCTATGATGTTTGTTCAATGGAATGAATAAGTCACGTCTCTATTCATAGTTAGTGGGTAGGTCAGTTCTCTGTTGTGCAACATGCTTAATGTCATTGGTGGTATTATACTGATTTTTTTTGAAAAGATTTTATTTATTTATTTGAGAGAGAGAGAATGAGAGATAGCACGAGAGGGAAGAGGGTCAGAGGGAGAAGCAGACTCCCTGCCAAGCAGGGAGCCCGATGCGGGACTCGATCCCAGGACTCCAGGATCATGACCTGAGCCGAAGGCAGTCACTTAACCAACTGAGCCACCCAGGCGCCCTACACTGATTTTTAATACGGTCTTTACACATACCATTTGTGTATGTCACTTAATGCCGGCAGTCTGTCTCCTTTCCTTTGTGTATGCTTTGCTACTTCTACTCTTGACCCAGAGCTCTTGCTTTCCTTAGAGATTTTCACCACCTATAGAGTGGGTATCGATTTTTTATTTTTTACATTTCTTTTCTTGTTAGTGCTGTACTATAGTCTTGGTTTGCCATTCCTGCCCTAGGACTTTATCAAAAGACTTTTCCTACTTTCACTTAAAGTTTTATTTCCCACATCACTTTAAGGTATACATTTTACTCTTCCCCCACCCCCCTTCATTAATACAGTACCATTTGACTCTGTCATTAGGCTGTCAATCTGTGAAACTCTTGAAGAAGAAAGAAAGACCTTATTTTAAATCGGCCTGATACTTTGCTAAAGAGGTTGGTGAACTCTCTACAATTCTATTCTTGTCAGGAATAGGCTTTTGAAATTATAAGGAGAAGAAATGAAATTTAGAAGAGCTACCCCACCATGAGAGATCTAGGGAGAATAAAATAAGGAGAAGAAGGACAACATCCACTGCAAAGTTCTAGGGAAGGTTCCTTGCCTCATTTAAAAATAACTAAATGTGTACCCCATATGCCCCAAATGCCTGGCTGAGGGGTTCCAGGCATGACATTGCCTTAAAAGAAAATGGTGTCGGAGGTCCCTAGAGCTGAGGTCCCCATTCCATTGTGAGTGTTCAGAAAATGAAACGCTTTCCATCTAAATTTCTAGGTTAAGGTAGTAGAGCTTGGGGTGTTGAGCCCGGGTGAGAAAAGGAACGGGGAACATTTAGTAACCATTCCCAAAGAAATGTTACACAAATGTTGGTGAGCGCCAAGGTCCTCCGTTTCCAATGAAGTCAGGGGAAGACAATACGCCTGAAGTGCAATAGGAGAGATTTATGCTAAAATTCAGACAGACTGCCTGGGTTCTGAGATTCTCGAAGATGTTACTAAGCAGAGCAGGACTCGCCCCACAAACAAGGCTGGAGAGTTTTCCAAGATTCCGAGTCATTAGGCAGGGTTTCCAGGGACAGCGGAGCTCCAGCTTCAATTGTTCCGCGACATAATCTGACCTGATTCACGAAGGAAGCCTATGGAATTGTATTGACTTCAGATTTTCCGTAAAAATGTGGGTGGTGACCAAGCAGGGGAATAAGTCCATGCTTTCTGAAGAAGGGGGCGCCGGCTAGCCCATTTATTTCATAATTGTACAAATGCTACAGCAGATGAAAAAACGGCAGTTAACCTCCTGTGCCAAGCATGAGACCAATTTATATTTCTGCCTGAAACTGAATGATTTTCGATGCGAGGGAAGTGAGGAGGCTGGGTTAAAAAGTTTCATGTTGGGAAGATCATATAGAGACAGTAATGAGGGTAGGGCCGAAGGAAGTACATTCTTTAAGCTGCTTCCCTGAAAAATTTCAATCAGCTGCGAGCTTTTGCTTCACAAAACTTTGACATATGTCCCTTGACCTTTACCAACTACCCTTTCACGTTTGACACTTAACGTTTCCTCCACGATTAAAATTCAGCGTTAATTAATTTCAACAGTATCAGTTAAGTTATATTTAGCTAAGAACACTCACTTTTGTCTTTTGTGAGTAGCACTGCAGTGTTATTACAAAGAGGTAGTCAGGAGGGCAACAGATATGAGAAGAGAAGAATGATTCAGTGTGCAGATAATTGTTTCGAGTGAAATTTAGCTTGGTATTTTTGTTCCTGTCCTCAGTAGAACTGAGATTTAGCACCTCGCCTTGGCATTTAGCCCCCACCCCCACATAGGAGGAGGCTGTGCTGGGCGGGTGCTGAGAACGAGCCACACCAGAGTTAAATTATAGCTCAGTTCTAACACTGGCAAGAATTTTCTCTGGCCAGCTCCTGGGTGCAAAGCTGGTGATTCCAAAAGAGAGGCAAGGCATCCCTAGAAAGGATCTCCATATGGTGTGGCATCACCCTCGCTGAGGGGGGTTGACATGGTTGTTTAAAGAGCATCCCCCCAAAGGTGGTGACCATTCCCAAACAGTGGCACCCCAGAATATTGAGACAAAGCAGAGTTATACCTCTAACCTTAAAACGTCACCTGTGAGGTTGTCTTATTGGCTTATTCCATAACGTGACCAAGAAGCTCACTGGAAATGGACAGAACCCAAGAAATTTGACCTCTTTCCCTGGGTTGTCCAAGTGAGAAAACATTTTTATTAGTTTATTTATTCCATGCTCTTTTAACTCTGTGTGAAAAGACTATGATGAGGGTATGGATATGCAGATCTTGTTTTTACCTGCAGCTCAAAATCCTATAGAACCATTACAACTGCTGCTGTTTGGGATATTATACCATGAAATCTTGGTCCATAAGTTTATTGTGCCACTGAAACACTTCTGCCCTTTAGATCCCTGTACAGAACGGGAAGAGAGAAGCTCTCCATTTGGTAGGCAGTAGAGGTGAAGTAAATTCATGCATAAGTTGCCCTTCTATGTCTAAGTGAACATTCAGTAATACAAATAGTAAATTGAATTTTGGGGTTCTTTGAGACAGTATACCCAGGTAGCCTCCAGTTGTTAAAAAACCAAACAAAGGAAACCAACTTTGTAGCATTTTCATTTGTGTTTGGCCAAACGTTTTGCTTCCTGTAATTCAAATTTTTGGTTCTAGAATCTAGTTCCATGCCCTCATCTCGTCCTCTACCTGTAGTTGGAGCACTCTCAATCCCTGGCAGATTCTGTATTCCTACTCACCCCATAGGAAAAATGAAAGCCAAGGATTTAGGTAGCTCTGTTCCAGTAATCAAGCAATTCAACATCAAGTCACATTTCTGCTGCCCAGGTCCTGATAGACTGTCCCTGTCCTAGTCACTGGCCTTGAGTCTTAAGCCTGAGGTCAAGTCTACCTTGTGCTCTTGACGGGATGCCAAATGCCTATCTTGGTCCCAGTGCATGGGAACCTGACCAGCCCTCTAGGATGGGGTCTCTGTTTTTATTTTCTTTTTTTCCTCACTTTTCTCCTTGCCAGCTCCCCATCGACTCCTCATTCTGAGATCGAGTCTGATAGTTACGGTCTTGTTACCACTGAAAACATGTCTGGTTTCCATCTCCTGCTCAAGGCTCTGACCTGAGTCCACTCTGGGCTCCTGGATCTGCTTATTGCTGGTCACAGCAGCCCTGAATCTGTCCACCTCCACCAGCCACTGGGCCTCCTAGTTACTCTGATTCACCTTTCAAATTGGACTGTCTCCCCACACCTTCCACTGAATAAATTGCCAGGAACACATGTACCACCCCCATGGGCTGCTCTGTTCCAGGTCCTGGTTCTTCTCCCATTCTGTCTTCCTGCAGTTGACTTTAGCCGTGTGTCCTGCAATGAGGTAATGCAGGAAGAGGCCGAGCTTTAGTATTTAGAGGATCAAACATAGATGAAAGGGGGAAACTCATACCCTATAGTTAGGAGCAAATAACATTTTTAAGAGTGGGACGACTTTATTGAAAAATGTAGTTTGCTAGTCCTGGAACCTTCTAATTCTTTTTGGCTTCACTTGGTTTAATAGAAGATGGAAATATTTTTATTTAAAATATTCACTTCCAAATTAAAGTTCCAAACTGCTCTGTGTCTGCAAGATCTTCTCTTCAGTGGACCAAATAGGTGGCTTTTCGAACTCCCTGAGATTAAATAGTTTTATTTTGTAATTTATTTTCCTGTCTGTTTTTACATTTAAAGGTGTTACACAATGGCCTCATTATGGAGATGAAGCATCCAACCGTGGGGAAGATATCAGTGCCAGGTTTGAAAATTTTTGTCATTTTCCTTAATCCCTTCCTTCCTTCCTGAATTATTCCCTGTGCTGATCGCTGCAGGTAGTTGGTGATCCCCCAAACGGTTTGTCGAGACATTATCCAACTTCTTCATTTGGATAAAAGGGAAACCCCTAGTTTTGTCACACCCATGAGCATGTCCCGAAGCTACAGAATTGTGTTTTGGCTCGAACAGTGTCCGATTGCCTTGGTGACCCAAAATGCTCATATTCTCGACTCCATTTTGTGTCATCATGTGCTCACAGGAGTACATAATGTAATTGCCAGAGATAAATAACCGTAGGTATGGCACCTATTATGAAATGACATGTGGCCCATACACGAATGAGAACGGAAGCCAGGCACCATGGAGGTGGTATCTGGGAAAGCTACTGACTGCTGGCCAGGGCACTTTCCTTCTGCACTGTGGTTGACAGTACGGATCTCAGCTTTGTAGATAAGGAAACTAAATGTTTTCACTTCACTCAGAATACATTGAATTTTTCTAACTTGACTCATACCAAACAAACGCACTGAGACATTTTGGTCTAAGCCAAAATGCCAACTTTTTCACTTCTGGGAGAGTTCTCTTTCTGGAAGCCAGAAGCCTCATGCCTACTCTGAGAGCATCCAAAGTGTCGTGAGAGCTCATGACCAACCTACCGCCCCCCACAGACTTCGCTTCTCTAATGATCATAATGTTACCATTCCTCAGATCTGTTGTCTTTGCTCGGGGCACTACTGGGAAAACATGCCACATTCTTGTTCATCAAGTCCCTATTTCCTAGGCTATACACAAACCAGACACTTATTTTTGTCTCTTTTTCTGACAAAGGATAATGAAATTAGTTAGGACTTTGGTCATTGCTTACTTGAAACTATATGCTGGTTACCATGCTTGAAATTTGGGCATTCCCCAAAGCCCTCACCCACCTCAGACAAACAGCATAGAGCATTTACTTCTCTAGGTAGCGGATCACATTTATTGAATAACTTATTGTTAAGTTCATTCTAGGTATAATCTAATTTTAAGATTCAGGATCAGCTTGATAATGATGTCCCAGAACAGATCCGATTGTGGCCATCGATGTGAAAAGGATAAGAAGAGGGAAGTATGATGAATAAAGCAAGTTGAAAGAGAAAATTCTGACATGCAGGGGTATAAGGAACACTATATGAATTAAGGAAGATAACTAAGAGAGAGAGCAGGTGTGAGCACGTCAGAGACTAGGACCACATACCAACAGGGAAATACTATATGGTGTAGGCAGGTGGTAGTGAGAAAAAGGCCTGTTGATAAAAGCTAAGGAAGTCACTTACTCATTCATATGATTGAGCATATACCATGTGCCAGGCAATGCTTTGGGTCCTGGGAGTGCAAAAATAATGGAGCTCGTACTCGATGGAAAGTCAAATAATGAAAGTAGCCAGCAAATGCTCCTGTAAGTGTAAGTCATGGTGAGTGCAAAGAAGAGGACACAAATGATGTGTTGTCATGGAGAATAATGGAGGCCGATAGGACCTACATTAGTTTGAGTGATCGGCGAAAGCCCGGTGACTTATCAGTGGAAAACCGTAGGATAATAAGAAGTTGACACATGAAGAGTAGGGGAAGAGTGTTCCAAGCAGAGGGACCAGCATGTGAGAAAACTCTGAGCAGGGAAAGAGCTGGGTGTGTTTTAAGCCAATATGGCAGGTGAAGTAAGGGGCAGGAAATCAGACTGTGGAGAAAGCAGAGCCTGAAGGCCCCACCAGAGGTGGTTCTATTCTAATTTGATGCAGGGGAGTGAAGTGGCATAACTTATAACTTAACGCAGGGAGTCACATCAGGAAGTTGTGACGGGAGTGAGGTGATTACTTCTTAAGTTAGGGTTCATGGCAATAGTGATGATTAGACAGGAGTGGCTAAAACAAAACACTTAAGTACAGTGTTTTCAGTGTGAGGAGACATTAAAAAACATTTTGTCTAGTCGTTTTGATTTTACTTTTTAAGCAGGGGAACTGATTTTCCAAGCGAAATCTCAATATTCTCAAGACCCAAGACAGATTAAAGCAGAGTTTTGCTGGTTGAGAGGTTAGCGCTCCAACCGTTTGGCTTTCCTCCTCTGCTTCCATCATGCTGTCTCCAAACACCTGCTTGGAACCATGGGACCCAAAGAACATTCAAGAACATTACTGGTGTAATTTAATTCTACAAGTTTACAGATGTGGTCGCAGTCATTAATATCCCCAACACATGAGAGGAAAGGGTAAACATTTGAAAGTTAATACAATTGTTAGTATAGTAAGGAGAAAAGCGAGTCAGCGGCCAACCTAGAAGGAACTCATTGGATGTAACACTCTCTAGATCAATCAGATGTGAATTTGTCGACTTTCAGTCTTGGGGAGAGAGAAATATTTTGTCAGATTCCTAAGGGAAAAGCATACCGTTTTTTCTCATTTTAATGTGTGAGTGTATCACTTGGCTATTGTCAGAATAATGCTGTGTAACAAATAACCACAAAATCTCAGTGCCATTCAAACAGAGGCATTTATTCATTCTATGCATATACACCAAGTAGGGATTAGCCAACCGAGGCTGGACTTGCCTGGGTGGCTTTTCTTCTAGGTGCAGTTCTGGCCAGGCGTCTCTGAGAGATAGACCCAGCTCTGCCCCATGTCTCTCACGTTCTTCTTGTGGCAATGGCAAAAGAGCAAGAAGGCAAACAGAAACCACAGTGCATAACTCACAGACCCTTCTGTCCACATTCCATTGGTCAAACCAAGTTTTAGGTTGTGTCCCAAGGAGTGGGGAAATCTTTCTCTCTTTTTAAGAGAAACAGGAAAGCTATATGGTGAAAGAAAGCATGGGCACAAGGAGCGGCAAATAACTGGGGCCCAAAATTCAATTTACCACAATACAGTTCTCAGATCTACCGCTATCTCTTTTTTATGTGTTATTTTTATCTTTATTTCTCTTTGGAAAATTCTATTTTTGTTTCTTCTATTTCTATCGAATGTAGGCATAGTTTTGGTATATCTTCTTTACTGACTTACCTTATATTCCTTTTACAGAATTGTCAGTATAGGAAGTCTCAGATTTCAGGTGACACGGATATGTTTAGGTTAATTTTGGAATTAGCATCTGAGTGTCTCTTGAGAGCTTCTGGCACACTGGGCTCCCCAGGAAAGGGGAGAGACCCTTCTGCTTGTGGACATCAATAAGTTGCTATTGTATCTCCTAATTCCCTGTATCCTATTGAGAGGCCACTCACATAGGGTAAGAGATATTAAATGCAAAGGGGATTTATCAGTAAATAATTGTTTTCCTGTGGATTTCCCCCTTCACTGACTGTATTTACCTATGATCGTTCTGCCTTTCTTTGTAAGGGATGTCCCCATTGGAGATCTCATGAATGCTGTAGAAATGACTCTGATTCTCCCACAATGCCTCAATGAGGTGAATCTGCCAAAACAGGAAACCCAGAGTGGAGTTAAAAGTGATATTATGCTACATTGTGTTCTAGTTAGCTAGTGGAGACATATTTTTGAATTCATTAAATGCCGTTCTATATATATGTATATATACACACACATATATATATATCTACATCGTTACATTTACAGTAAAAATCCTTGTTAATCTTACTTAAAACCACTTATTTATACTTCCTTTGTTATTAATGAACTTCTTGTGACCTTTCTGAATTTTCCATACATTGCACTGACTTGCCTGAAGCGTTTTCTATCTTAGTCATTTCTAGACACTTGTCTCTTGAAGAACAGCAATAATTCATATACAATATTTATTGCACCGTTTTCAGAGATGTGTAAATCTACACCATTCCCTCGGATTCTCAGTTTAGAGCTCCCACCTAGGAGACTGCTGATTGATTCATACCTTAAAGCTACTGATCAATCGATGTTTAATATACTTTGAACAGGGACGGGAAATTATTAACCTCTTCAGAATTCCTTTTGGCTACTTAAGTAATTATTGTGAGTACTTAATACATCGTTCCAATATTTGTAATCAGTACCAATATTAAAGTGAGTAGTATGACCTCAACTGTTTGCTTTATTAATTTATATCTATTTCAGCACCCTCCCTTTTCATATCGTTTCTCACCACTTCCAGGCTATAGGAAATAATTTAGGAAGAAATTTCGTTTGTGTATATGCATGTCCTTGATAAAGCATGCAAACTAGTTAATGCTCATGAATTACCTCTATGAGTTGTTGTTAGGCTAATACTGTTGTTCTTTATTTCATATACCGTTCATTCAACTACTCTCTCATTTGAACTTTAAAGCCTATTTCACAGTTAAAGGTGGAAAGAGGCTAAGAAAAAGTAATTATTAGTGGTGGGGGTGTAAATGAGAAAATGTATCATATCTCTCTTTGCCAGGCTCTAATATTCTGGTGTTCTAAAGAGTCCCCAGGAAGGTTGCAGGTCGCCATTAGTTTGGTGACAGGAG
The DNA here is from genome assembly GCF_009762305.2 of Zalophus californianus. Lineage (NCBI taxonomy): Eukaryota > Metazoa > Chordata > Mammalia > Carnivora > Otariidae > Zalophus > Zalophus californianus. Next base: position 12,651,051 of record NC_045606.1, on the reverse strand, counting down.
GATCAGCACAGTGGGCACCATGTACCAGTGTGCTCCTCGTTAACTAATGTAACCTGAAGTACTGAGTTGAGTAGTAAAACCTCAAACACACGACCTCAACTGTTGTCTTCCCTGTGCTAGATGGAGTTCTGGTGATGGAGCTGTGCCCACGTCAGGCCCAGGTGCTCACGGGGCTTCTCTTCACCAGGGAGGGCAGCGTGAACAATAAATATGGGAAAGGGGATGAGTGTCTCCATGGAGAACCAGAGGCTACAGCAGGGGGTCAGGAGAGCACAGACCCAGGAGACCTCCCCCGGGGTGTGGCTTCAGGGAAGACTTCCCTGAGAAGTGAAGGGTAAACAGACACACCAGCAATGGGTAGCTGTCAGTTGGGCCAATGTGGTGTGGGCTGCAGGGGCGAGTGAGGAGGCTGTGTTGGCGCACAGAGGAGCTGAGGAAGGGCTCACAGGGAGAAAGCTTACCGTCAGTCACCCTGGAGAGGCAGGTGGAAGCCAGAGGAATAAGACCTAACACAGAGCTAATGACCAAACTAAAACCAAATCAACACGTAAAGGGGATGTATGCTGAACTGTCTGAGGTCCCGACTCTCTGGAGGAGAAGGGGCTTGGAAGAGGAGCTTGGGTAGGAGCCTCGACCTGATTTGGCAGATGTTCTCACGGATGGCTTTTAGGCATAATTTCTAAAAGCCTTCTAACTCAGTTGAAGATTGTGTGTAAAGCCCCTAGTGTCCTGACAGTGAAACTGTGAAAGTAATAGCAATTTGTGTTCATAATTTAAAAAACCACTAAGTTAAAAGGTACATTACAGTTCATACCTCCACTTTTTGTCAGCCAGAGATTGGCTGTTATAGAAACATTTGCCTTATTTGTGACTTTAGTGGAAAGATCTTCCATTAGTTATTATATTCCAGAGGACTGCCAGTTTCCACTGAGCCATTCGCCATTTGCATCTTCTTCTTGTAATTCTGCTGCCCACTGGCCTTTTAGCCAGAGAGGAACACGCTGTCCTTCCATGTACTCTGTAGGTGCCAAACCACCTTGGTTTTGAGTTCCAAACTTCAAAGGATGTCACTGAAATAGAGTTTGATGTGTAACTCTTCAATTTCTCACCATAACCTTTTTCCAGTGACTTCCCTGTGAATGTGCATTGCCGTTGCCCATTCCTGCAGCACTTCTGGGAAGTATTTTCGTGGTGAGTGGGTCAGGGCTGTGAAAGGAAAGCCGTCCTCTGTGCATGCGAGAAATGTCTTGAAATTGAATAACCCTTGCCTGCTGGTACCCTGGTTTGTGTTTTTCAGCAAGCAGCTCTAAGTTCTTTCCAGTGAAACTCTTGTTCAGTCTTTTTCCCATATTTTAATATTCCTATTTGGAACCAGCAAACAATATTTAGCTAGTCGGTGTTGGGTGCCAGAAGGAGTCACCACTACGAGTTAATGTAGCATAAACCAACTTACTGGACGATGGAGGTCTGGATTTGATAGTGAGTTTTTCAAAAGTTGAATGTGCTTCTTTATTTGATTACCTGACATATTTTTTATTTCTGAGTGTTTTGTAAAACTTCTTATAAATGATGAACATCTTTCTTTTGTAAGCTTCCAGAGGACAAAGATACTACTATCCGTTTAAGTCAAACCAGCACCCAACTAAGTACTTAATAGACATTTTCTGGATGATTAGAATAAAAAACTATTAGGGGAAAATAATTAAAAACATGATTTGTGACCATTTTAAGCGGGATGCTTTTTTTATGAATAGACTGGTCACCTGTGGAAGTTATCTGAAAGAGATTTACTTTCCTTCTTTAGTTTGTCTCCAGTTTGAAGTACATACATTATGTGGAGTTACCACCTAGTCCCCCACGTGATCCCCAGTCTCCCTCTGCTGAGCCTCCATGCTGCCCTGATGCTTTTAGCTCTTTTCTCCTTCAGATAGAAACTTATATATTGTCTCTGAAATCACATAGCTTCAAAGTGCAGTTAAATTTCTATAACGGTTAACAGCAATGGGGACAGCAATCACAGATCTCACCGGGGAGAAAGAAAAATTAAGAGGAACCAAAGTTTCAGCTTCTATACCTCCATAAAGTTTAAAAATGTTGGTCCTCCTAAGGATTTCTATGTAAAGCCAATCTGAGAGTGAAAGGTGAGATAAGTTATTCCTTCCAGGTAGAAAAATCGTTCAGATGACAACGGGAAGAGTGTGTAAAGTTTTCATGTTGTGTGTAGTGCTCAATCTATCTTCTAGAAAGAGCATACTCCTTCAGGGACCAGGTTAAGCTGTAAAGAGAGGAAAGAGATGAAAGCAAGGTTCTACAGTCTGTCAACAAAATGAGAGAAAGCTGGCAGGGAAATGAATCTTCAAATAGACCAGCCATGGTACTTCCCAAAGTCCTCCATTATGTTTAACTTTATTAAACCCTTAACCCATAGCAATGTACTGAGAGTTAAATAAATCAGTGTATTCCCAGATGATTTGACATTGAGTGCCTGCAGCCTTCTCTGGCAGTCCCGTTACAACAAGGCAGGGTCGTAGACATTGTTATCCTTTAGTGAGAAATGAATAGCACAGTGACTTCCCTTCCTAGGAGAGCAGGGAGGAAGCAGGGAAGGAGTGAATCGCATCTCCAGGAATGCCTTTCCATCAGGAACTGGAGAAGCCCTAAGAGCCAAGTTACTGTCGCTGATATGACTTAGGGATCTCCATCAACTATGCTTATCTGTGCCATGAGGAAGAAATATTTCGTGAGAGCTGGGCTTTCACGCTCCCAGGGAATTCATGTTTCTGTTAGTCGGGACTGGGAACGTGGCCAAGATCTCAGATGTTCCTCTTCAGCATGTCCTCATCAATCTCGACGCTAAGATAAGTGAATCTGTCTAATAGATGAGAAACTCTTGTTGCAAAGCAGTCCTAAGTTATCGATAAAGTTCTGGGATGCAGAGTTGTTTTCACTATTAGAAAGTGATATGTGGCTGAAGAATTTTTCTGGGTGAATATCTGATTGGATTTGCACATTGTTTGATGTGCTTTCTCCGATGTATCACTATGTGGAATGATCCTTGAGGTGAAAGGTGTTTGAAATCATCTGAGAAGACCACTGAATGTTGAACCAAATCTAGAAATCAGAACAAAACAAAATAAAAACAAAAACAAAAAGCCACAGGAAAAGTGGAAGTCTCAATGATGGTAAAGCATTTTTTCTTATCTTGTCCTTAAAGCTGGATAAGACATTTTCTGTTTCAATGCTTGAGTCCTTGATGTCTCAGCTGCAGCCAACTTTCGCTGGGCACCCAGAGAAGTCTTTTTCTGGGCCAAAGTAAATACTGTCTTTATGATAGGTCTTCAGAGAATAAATTAATTAAATGTAATTAGGCATGCAAACTGGCTGGCTGGAGAAGTAAAATCAGATGCCACCTTAATAGCTAAGCATAAAAGGGTTAATAATCTTTCAGTTTGGACCTCCATGTTATGGAGTTACTACTTTGGATAATCAAGAGGGGACATTATTTTACCTCCAAGTGGGCTTCATCTGAAAGTGAGTTGCTTGTCTTCATTTCTGGGTTTATTCATGGTTAGAGAGCTAGTCCTCTCTGGAAGAGGAATGGCTTTGCTCTCCTCTAGCATTAGCAGGTAGAAACCCTTTGGTCCATGAAGAGATGACAGTTGGGCTGAATCTCACAGGAAAATTGTTTTCTTTAAATATGCTTCCTTAGGACACATGGGTGGTTTACTCGGTTAAGTGTCTCACTCTTGCTTTCAGCTCAGGTCATGATCTCAGGGTCATGGGATTGAGCCCTGCATGGGGCTCCACACTGGGCATGAAGCCTGCTTAAGATTCTCATATCTCTCCCCCCCCCACACCCTGAAGTTGCACTGTCTCTGTCTCTCTTAAATAAATAAATAAATAAATAAATAAATAAGCTTCCTTAAGATATCAAGATACACTTCTGTTGAGAAGACTTAGCCAGAGGAACACCTGGGTGGCTCAGTTAAGTGTCTGCCTTTGGCTCAGGTCATGATCCCAGGGTACTGGGATCAAGTCCTGCATTGGGCTCCCTCCTCAGCGGGGAGTCTGCTTCTCCCTCTGCCTGCTGCTCCCCCTGCTTGTGCTCTCTCTCTCTCCGACAAATAAATAAATAAATTTTTAAAAATCTTAAAAGAAAAAAAGAAGAAGACTTAGCCAGAGAGGATATCAATGGAGCAAGCCATCTTTTTGTTAAGAGAATTATAGTTTGGGCGCCTGGATGGCTCAGTTGGTTAAGCGACTGCCTTTGGCCCAGGTCATCATCCTGGAGTCCCAGGATCAAGTCCTGCATTGGGCTCCCTGCTCAGCGGGGAGTCTGCTTCTCCCCCGACCCTCTTCCCTCTCATGCTCTCTGTCTCTCATTCTCTCTCCCCCCCCAAAAAAAAAGAGAGAATTATAGTTTAATTTGGACTAGGGACACAGTGCTGTGTTGATATTAACGGGAAGTGTTGGAGGTGAAGAAATGGTAGTAAAGGGCTAAATAAGAACCTCCAGCTCTCTTAATGCAACTGATAGGTGTTGTTGCAGTATCCCATTTATCACATTACCTCCAAGCTATAAGGATTTATTTGGCTTTGAGGTGGGTCTGTGGGTTCATTGCTTATCTCTTTCTTGGCAAGAGCAAATGCTGTCTCATGTGCATCATTATGTGTCAGCTTCTATGGAACCATATTTCCATGTTGTCATATCTTTATCTGCCATAGCATTAGCAGTCAGTGTGTCTGTGGGTTCATCTTCTGAGTAAGATGAGGACCCAGCATGGAGGGGGAAGGAATGAGGGACCTTGAAATGCTTCCCCTGCTTGTCCTTCATCAGAACATCAGGTAAGGCACAGCGGCCATGTGACTGTTGGAGTGGCTGGCCCATTAGTCTAACCCACTCAGAACCCTGTGTCTGTGGAAAATGTACCTATGAACCCTGTTCTCCGATTTATTACAAGAAGCCAAGTGCTTTCAAATAATTAAGCAAAACCCCAAATTTCAATTACCTTAAAAATGCAAGAAAAAGTCAATACAAGATATTGTAGGGATTTGAGGCGCGTGTATGGTCAAGTATTGACAAACTAGGGAAGCCATAAACCCCCTCAAAGACCCAACCTACGTTCTCTTTGTGGCTGGCCCTTCAAGTCTGCATGTGATCTTAAGTAACTCACTTTGCCTTTTAGCGCCTTGTCTTCTTTCTCAATGGGATTGATCTTTGCATCCTTTCCCTTTAAAGGAAAAATGCAGTTCACCGCACTATGTGCAAATATATGTTGTGATAGATGGTAATGGCCTCATTGCTGTGGAACATTCAAATTTGAAATGAGGGAGTCCAGTTGAACATCTGTCGAGTCCTTCTCTATATATGGTGAATATATGAGCACTTTATAGACACAGTGTGCTTAATCTCCAGGACAATTCAGTAAGCCATTCATTATTATGTCCATTTTTACAGATGGGAAAATTGACACTCGCTGAGTGTCATGGGGCCAATGGGAACCCACGTCTGGGTATCCCTGAACTCTCTCCTCTTTTCCCTGGTTACTAGCATCTCCTAAATTTGGCCAGCCCTGGGGTTTTTACCTTTTAACTTTAGTCCCTAATCTGAAGGCCGCTTAATGCATCTTTAATGTTTCATTTAAAAAGCAACTTGGCGATTTATTTAAAGAATGCTTAAATTTCAAGAATTTGAACTTCGATTGAGTCTCTTTCCTTTGGGGATTAAGTTTGTTTTGTTGTTGTTGTTGTTTTTACCAAGTCTATAATTATGTTTCTATGAAAGACAAAGAAACCATTGGAAAATATTTTGTTAGGCCATTTTGATATTCTCAAGAGCATGTAAGTGTAAATGCACCAAAACATGTGGATTACATTTCTCTCAAGTTGTACTGTTTTCACACATTAACAGAAAAGCAGTTTGAAAGGGGAAAAAACAGAAATGTTTGGGATATATATGCAGATTTCAATCATCAAAAAACCCAAGATGTTAAGCTGCCACCCAGACTTACCCGGATTTGCCATCTTTCCCGGGATCTGACCATGGCCCTGTGCGGGCAAATTTCCTCTTGCTCAGGGGGGACTGATTTTGCTTTAAAGTTAAGAGCCCAATTCCCTTTGAGTAACACTAATTAAAATGCAAACAATGTGGTGTTGGTATAAGAAAGTTAAGATGATTTGTTATTGTTGTTGTTCCAGTGAGGGGTTGATACTATATCTAGAGCAAGAATTTAAAAATTAACCATTGACAAATTCTGTAAGACGCCACTTACATGAAGTACCTAGAGTAGTTAAGTTCATAGAGACATAAAGTGGAAAAATGGTTTCTGAGAGCCAGCTGAGGGAGGGTTGGAGAGTTCGTGTTTAATCGGTACAAAGTCTCAGTTGCAGAAGATGAAAAAGTTCTGGAAATGGATAGTGGTAATGGCCATAATGCCATAGAACTGTTCGTTAAATTTTATGTTATCGATATTTTGTCATGACAAAAATATAATTACTAAAACAATGCAGCTAACTTCTAAGCTGTTTTCCTGCGTACAGGTGATGGGGAATGGAGTGCGTGTAAGCTTAGCCAACGAGACCTGAGTTCAAAACCTGGCTTTGCAGGTCATAGCTGGATATAAAAGACAGTCTTCCTCGTCTGTCTCACCGACCTGTCTGCAATACAAAACCAAACCTGTGACTTACCATCATTAAATATTAATATGGGTCAAGGCTCAGCACACAAGAGTGAGTGGAAGCACACTGTAGATCATTAATAAACTCTTAAGAGAATCTGCAGTAGCAGTGACTCTTATGGGGAACTAAAACTAGCCACATTATTAGTTATCTGTCAAACATTAACAGTGGAAATAATCATGGCTATTTCTCCAGGAGACACGGTAACACAAATCATTCTGCTTAACGGACATTTATCTAGTATCTACTCTGTGCCAAGCGCAGGCTGACAAGGAACTCAGTCTAATGGGGCATTTGACAGTGACCAATCAAATGACACGCAGTGGGGACACCGAGCCCTGGGTCTGTCACTGCCAGATGTGTGACGTAGGCCCAAGACAGCCCCTTTATTCATCTTCCAACTAGGAGCTCCCTGATAAGTATGTTGTGTGTAGAGAAAGCATCCTCCCCAAACAGCATTGTTCTGACAGAACGTGTGGATGAAAATAGTAATTCCGGGATCACAGATGAGAAAGTAACAGTTTGTTGAGGGGAAATTAGAGATGCCATGTAGCATTTCCAAACTATACTCTGCAAACCCATGGTTTCTTGAAGTCCTATAATCATCCCACCAAGAAACAACTCTTGTCAAACAACTTTGGGAGACCTATGTTAAACAAAGTTCAAGGAATGTCCTTTACCTCGACGTTTCTCAGAACTGTTAACATTCTAAGCTATGTTTGGAGTCTCTAAGGGGGAGATACTGAATGCCATATTTCCTTACGCTATTGGGCAGGGGAACCCTTTTGTTTCCCCAAAGCTCCTACTAAGGTCCCATCAAAAGCATTTTGTGGGTCACCCCACTAGAAACATGTGTCCCTTGGAGCTGCATAGGACAGGTTGTAATGGTCCTTTACTGGAGAAACTGGATAGTTTACACTAACAAAGGGAAGGGAAGCCAGAAACGAAAATCGACCATCCTCTGAGGGCTAGAATATTCTCTTGTTTCTTAGCTCAAGGGACCAAGGGTCCTGAGGAATATTAGAAGGGTTTTTTGTTTTTTTCCTTTTGTGAGGGTTGAACACCCAGAAACACTGGACAAGAGAGGGTCAGCCGGGAGCAGAGCCATTGGGGTATGAGTGTGGCCAGAAAGCTGTAGTATGGTGGGGGGGGAGCGCCTTCCCTCTAAGCTGGCTCAGCCCCCACCAGCGAGAGACACATCTAGTAATGAAAGGCACTGGGCATGGATTGAGGGCAGCACTGGAGTGCAGATCAGGAATAGCTCACACGGTGATGCTCTTGCACTAGGAGCAGAAACTATCCTGGGATCGAAAGAAATCACTTAAGGAGAAACACTTTCTCTTCACTGCTCGTCGGTAAAGCTGCATTAGGAGAATTCTGCACAATTGTTCGTACGCTAGCTTGGAAAATGGAGTTGATTAAGTGGAAGGAAAATTTTTAAATGTGACAAAGATGATGAGGTGATTAAAGGGTAGAATTGAAGTGGCAAGATGTGGAGAATTGAAGATGTATGAGTGAGTAGCGATGACAGTGGAGTATACGATAGCTGCCTATAAATACCCAATTAATTGCCTAATGTGGCAAATGAGAAGAAACAGGCTTTAAGCACAAAAGGGAAGCTTGAATTGAAGTCTGTTAGGGAAACACTATTTACCAGTAAGGGTGATTTGACTGCCATCACACGGGAAGTCGGTGGAGTTATCTGGAAAGAGGTTCAGGATGATACTTTTCTTTCTTAGAATATCCTGGTGCCAGCAAAGTTTCTTTCTTTAAAACGAATGCATACATTTTCATGTTCCTTAGGAGCAGAAATTGAAGAATTAGAGAAAAATGTTTAATTGGCAGCTGGGTCTTATGAGCTGCTAGCAACATGTAGGGTCTCTCCCGGCCTCTAGACATGTTTTCCCTTAAGTTGAATTATATAGTAATATTCTTGGTGGTAAGAATCCTAGAAAATTCATGTATTGTGTTATTCTGTGTGGGGAGATACAGCTTGTAATGGAAAATATAATAAGAATAGTTCCTTTCGAGAACACCTGATAAAACTAGCCAACAGTGAGTATGATTATGCATTAGGTGCCTTACACAGATAGTCTCTATTGTATCAACATTCTGAAGGAGTCATTAGTATCCCATTTGACAGATGAGCAAACTGAGCCTCAGACAAATTAAATAACCTGATCAAAGTCACACAACCGATAAATTACAGACCCGGAATTTGTCTTTAGTTCTGAGTTACTAAGAAAAAAAATCCCTGTCCTTTTATTGCAATGTTATGCTGCCTCCTGAAGGCATTTTTGATCATCGCTTTTATATGCTTTAGACCAAGGGCTTAGTGTATACGAAGCGCTCCTGAGAGTGAAATGGGCTGCTCGTGTTTGAGAGCACGTGGTCACGAAGAGTGTTGCCCACACTTGGCGTGGCTGACGCAAAGCCCTTGCACGGGGAATGAATTAGACAGGGCTGGTGGAGAGGACAGTTGGCTCCAGCTGAGCCAGCAATCTGAGCTGGTGTATGGAGCTCCGTCAGATCTCGAAAACGGCATCCAGATTTGATTATAACTTCTTTTTGTGGTCTTTGAAGATTTTTGTTATTTCTTCCCTTGCCTCATGGAGTTCAGATCTATTTTCACATAAACAGAAATGATTCCTCCTTTCTGAGCACTTCATTGTTGGTGGCATTGTGGAATGTCCCAGGAAGGGGGAAATGGGGCCAATTATAAAAGAGAAATTCCTCTCCAGCTTGCATGTTTATACAAAAATGCCAAAGCCACCAGCTGTTACAATAGCGGGCCTCGGTAAAGCTAAAGCGTTCTTTTCAACTGCCCTACAGTATACACACAGCAGGGGGAGATCATTCCAGAAGACTCCAGAAGATGGAAAAAGGTTCCCTCCAAAGTATCCTCCTGCATTCCTGAGTTTTACAGGAAATTTAGGAAGTCTGCACTTTGATATACTTTTCATTTCAGGAGGAAGTTCCCAAATTATGAGCATGGACAATTCAAATTTTAACCATTCTCTCAAATACCTTACCTTGGCTTACCACTGAGGAGGGAGTGTTTTCCCTGAATAGAGGGAATGTAGATGGAAAAGAAGTAATTTCACATTCCTATTTATGGGACATTTGAGACCAACAGCCCCTCAGGGTGACCGTTCCCTCATTCAGCTCTTTTTACCATCAGGCCTGACTACTTATGTCTTTTACATCCACAAAATGCATTTCAAATCTCAGGAATTCGGTTCCATAGCAGGACCTTAGCAGAGATGATATATATCATCTTGTTTGGCTATCTTTATAATGCTTTCTTCTTTTCTTAAACATACACACACACACACACACACACACACATACACAAATGGTATATTAGTACTGATGGAAAAACCAGATCTGACAGGAAGGTTGGAAAAAATAAGTTACTTAAACAATTCTTCTGGAATCATTCAAGACAGTAGGGTTGAGTAAGACTCTAGAAACAAAACAATATAATCCTAAAGATGACATTTTTTTTTTTTTTAATGAAGCCTCATTGGAGCTGTGTTACCCTATTAAACTTGGCCAAGGCATCTTCCCTGTCAACACTCCCAATCAAGGTAACCCCAGGCCTGTTTCCTGCCTCTGCCAGCTAGTGTCCAAGGAAAACCAATCATTTCCTGGGCGGTAGCAGGACCCCAGCTGGGACACACCCAGCTCACTACGACAGGCCACAGCATGCTCTTTCCATGGAGAGAAAGTCTCCCTGGCAGTTCTAGAAAGCTCCTCTTTTACTACCACTTTAAGGGTTCTTTGTGTGCATGGAAGCTCAAGTTATCATCGGGATGGTGTTTCTCAGCTCCTTTGTCCCTGGGTAGCCATGGGGTCCCTCAGGCCTCAGAAAGCAAAAGTGACAGCTTCCTCTGTGCTGGGCATTTTAGATGCAGCAGTTCATTTGCAGTGAATTACAGATATTTTTCTTGCCGGTTTATTTTTCTGCATCTTAAATTGAAAATTTCCAGTAAGACAAGGAAGAAGAAGAAGAAAAAAAAAAGAGCTGTGCCTTAAACACATTCGGTCTTAAATCAAATCAAAAGTATAGGATATTCCAAACCAGAGGTTGCCATTCCAGTTGAAATACCAAGATATTTTCTGTGGAAATAGATTATTTTTCTTAAAAAACAAAGCAAAACAAAAGAGAAACAAACTTTGTTGGAAGCAACTTCTTGGGCTCTTGCATTCAGTCATCCCCAGACACCCTGCCTGGGATCCACAACGTCCAATACGAATGTTGTTAGGGGCATGTTGTTTTAAAAAAGAAAACAAAAATTGTGTGCTTCCCTTGAAAGAGAAAGTAACCCAACTTATTTTCAGACCTTCACGCCATCTCTTTAAGAATTTGAGCCAAAAGAAAAATCAGAGAATCAGAGGTTTCCAAACCAATACAGAAAGCAAGTTGGACCCCTCTTTATTACTTGTATCCTTTGCCTTTATTTAAAAGGGCATAGGAGGTCATGACCAAGAAAACCAAAGGAAGGCAAGCCGGTGGGGGTGTTGGGGGGGAAGAACGGACTTTATGAGTGAAAAAAATAGAGGGAATAGTCATATTTGAAGCAGTTTTGAAATGGCCCAAATCTTCCCCTCTAGTCGACTAGCACACCTTCTCTGCGACGCAGAAGTCCTCCAACAAGATGGCAGCTTCCTGTGCGCAGCCCCCTACGTTTTCAGGCGTGGATATTATTTTCTTTGGACTGCCTCTTCTTTACCCTTATTAAGTTTTTCACTATAGAAAAAGAAATGTCAACATTTAACCTTTCGTGTGAAGTGGGAAAAGGAAAATGTTTATTTCAGCTCTCTTCCATTTAAAGGCAACTTTTTGTTCTTGCATTCCTGCGTGATTAGGCTGAAACCATGACCCCCAGAAAAGTATAGAAAGAAGAAATACATATCATCTGTACATAGATCCTGCTGTCAATTCTGGTGTTACAAGAAAATTCAACTTTGTATTTTTACATGTGGGTATTATGCTTGCTTCTTTCTCCCACAGATCCAAACGCCTGCAAATCCCAATGGCAATTTACTTTTGTTTTCTAATAAAATATGTAAATCTTAGTATGTTAGTGATAATTAAGCCTTTGAATTAATTTTTCCCTGCAACACTCTATTAGGGTAAATATAGAGAACTTCTGGATAATTTGAAAAGCAACCAGCTGTAGAGTTTACCAGATACACGTATGTTTAATATAAGCAGCCCAATCCTATCTTTCTGGCCTGATATGCACCTTGATGTGTTTATGTGCTTGTGTGACATATTTTCAAATGTCCTGCCAAAATTATAAGTATATGTAAATGTCAGTTATTGCTATTACTGTGTATGTGCCGTGGGAAGTTTTATAACCTATAATGGAGGTTATGGATTATAGGTAGTGGTGTCAGCATAAAAACTGGAGTCCATACGTAAGGAGATCTTGTTCTAATGATGATGATTACACAACAGCAATATTTCTACATCTAATGTAAGAAACGTTTAGACATGTATTGTCTGGCCTATTTACTTATTAGGTGCTTTTGAAAATGTTCCAGTCACTTAAGACCTTTAAATCTGTATTTTTCAAAAAAAGGATAAAAGTTTACCTAAACCACAAGACTAAAACCAAATAGACTAGTAGGAATTAACCTCCTTTTTTTTTTTTCTTCTTAGTAACGTAGGTGGTCTCTACATAGACTTTTCTAATATTAATTCCTGTACTTGGAAAAAACCCTCCTCATATACTTCCATATACAAAAGTTATGCTATAGAATAGAAATTGTATGATATAAAGGAAAATGGGACGGTATTTCGAAGGCTTAGCACTCCAAAAACTATCGATGGGGGTGTTTTTCAAAATATCTTTAGCCTAAAGGATCACTCATGGGATTCCCTGGGTGTTAGAATCCTGGGAGTGACAGAGCTGGTCCCCAAGCAAGAAGGAGCAACCCAGTTAGGTGAAAACTCAGACCTGGAAAGAGAGGCTGCTGCGGGTCAGAAGGATGGCAGGGGACAACCCGCCAACTGGCCATGGAGAGGATGCCAAACCATCAGATGGGGCATGATAACTGGTAAACGTGGTGTCATATTTACCAAGAGATGGCAAGGTGCCCTGACAGGCAGTGGACAAAACACACACTGAGATCGTAGGCTCAAGGAACATCACAGAAACCTGAGCAGTGGCCCTCAGAGGTTTGGTATTTAGGAGAAGAACTCGACTCCTGACATAAGAAATAAAAAGGCAAGAGCAAGATGGCATCATTGATTTTTCCATATACTGGAAGAACAAGGCTGCCAGGATGGTTTTAAGGGCAGAACCGAGTCTTAGGAAGAAGGCAGAACCTACTTCTCAAAACTTGACCGAAAGGGAGGAGTTGGTTTCAGGGCAAGGTAGAGTGCTTGACTGGGTCTGAGGCACGCAGTGAGCCCTGGACCAGTCCTGTGTCTTCTCAGTCCAGTACTGTGCAGGAGGATCCCAGGCTCCCAGGCTCTGCAGAAGTGAGGAAGGAGTATTGAGGGGCAGAGAGCCAAGCTGAATATTGCCCGGGGAGTGTTTTGCAACTCAAGTTTGGGCTTTTTCCTCTCTGTTCGGCAGATGAGAGTCCAGAGGCAATGGCTCCAAGCTGCTTAACAGCCTGTTTCTCAGAATTTTGCACAGTTGGTCCTGGACGGATCATGACAGTCAGACTGCAGGAATCTAGGCTGCTCCCCTGCCCAGCAACCCTTTAGGAGTTTCCTAGGGTCCCTGATGGCCCCACAGACTCTCGATCTCTAAGAACACCATCAGGATTTTTCAACTTCCCCAGGCCACTTTGTGGGAATTACCTTTTGCCCAGTGGGAATCTGTTCGGTTTATTGGGACAGCTAGGTGTGACAACAACTGGCATGTTTTAAAGACCTCACAGGCCCACCCACCCATCTTTCTATGACCATTTCGAGGAAGCAGGTGTGTTCAACATGATTAACACCAACTGGTGCTTTTCAAAAGAATATTGGCCATGAAGACCATGCTGGATTTACTTTCAAAAAATGTATTTACTATATTGCAATCCAGATGCCCTCATGTTGTGGTTGATGCTGCTGGTGACACTTTCATAATACATCTAATATGTGTATGCCATTCCTTTTTTTTCTTTATTTTTTTAAAGATTTTATTTATTTATTTGAGAGAGAGAGAGAGAGAGAGAAACAGCATGAGAGGGGAGAAGGTCAGAGGGAGAAGCAGGCTCCCCGCTGAGCAGGGAGCCCGATGTGGGACTCGATCCCAGGACTCCAGGATCATGACCTGAGCCGAAGGCAGTTGCTTAACCAACTGAGCCACCCAGGTGCCCTGCCATCCCGTTTTTAATGTAAACACCTAATCAGGCATCCAGACAAACATCAGCAACCTGCTCTGTCAGACTGCTGTGCAGTGTATCTTGATGGGGGAGGTGGGTGTGACGAATTGTTCTTCAAGGAGAGAGCAACCAGCAGAGTGAGGATCTTGAAGTCATGTCCTGCACTGGGCATGCTTATGAGAAGTCTCCTATACAGTGGTTACGTACAGAAGGATATGCCTTCATAAGACCGAGCTAAGACCAACAGATGTTATAGGGAAGAGACCTGGGCTCAAAATAAGGACAAATTTTCTTACATGTGGAGCAGTAAAGGAAAAGACAGGAGTGGAGAGAGTATTAGATCTTCCTGGCAGAGAGTTCAGTGGAAGTAGACAGTGGGTGGGTGCTTAGTAGGAGTGTTGTGTTTACGAGTAGAGTAGGGAATTGGCTGAAGTGAGTGACTGAGCAAGAACCAAAATTCTAATTTCCCTTTTTGTAATCTGGAATTCTTACCTGATTCCTTGCTGTGATAGGCTGAAAATAGTCCCTGGACCACATGAATGTTACCTTCTATGGCAGGAGGGACTTGGCAATTGTGATTTAGTTCAAGATCTCAAGTTAGGGAGATGACCCTGGTCTTACAAGCGTGTAATCCAATAGGGAAGAGAGACTATACTAAAGTTGTCATGTGTTGCAGTAGCTACAACTGAGGGGAACGGAGAGAATAAATGAATGACCACAGGGACTTGAGGAGAACGTTTCTTCAGACTATTCTAAGGAATACCTGCTCAGATTTTCTCACTACCCTCTTCCTCAAGAACGGTTTAGAGGACAATTAGTGAGCATGGTATTTTTCACCCCGCTTCTTAAAATGAGAATGACCGTAGCTTCCAGTGTGCTTTGGACTATCTCCATCTGTGCTTGTTGTGCCTGTGTGGATATTCGGCGTGCCTCTCTCACGCCCCAGGCCAGCCAGCTTAGAGCCCTCTCTTCCAACCCCAGCAGCATGTGCTCTCCCACACTTCTTTATTCTTCTTTGCTTTCCTCACCCAAGCATGGAAGAGCAGGAAAGGAGGGCAACTTATTCTCCTGGAAAGCTCAGCTTCTGGCTCTGGTTCCCATATCCCTGTCACCACCTGCTGAATATCAGCCTATCTTCAACTCTGGCAGACTGTGTCAAGTTCCCGTGGGCTATGGAGAAAAGCCTTTCTTCTTTGGAGGAGAACGTGCTTCTGGTTTAAAGGGGAAAAAAAGGCAGATTTCCATATTCGATCTCCAAAGCATTTCTTTAGATTACTGGAAGATCATCCAGTGCTGAGTATATACCCTTTCTCAAACTGAATAATTGGATCTACTGCAATTACCTTGGTGTTTGGCATTTACAGGTACTTTCTTCTGAGGCAATGAGCTGTTCCATAAAGGTGACTGGGGTATATGGGTCGATCAGTTTGATCGATCAATTGATCAGTAGAGAGGTGGTAGGTAGGTCACCAGAGCTTACCCTTTAAGTGCTAATCCTTTAGAAATGTTTCCCTTATTTGATGGAACTTTATAAAATGACTTAAATACCTATCTGGCTTTCTTAATTTATGTGGATGGAAGAAAATGAAACATTGTCTGTTTTTATAATCACTAGAAATGTTTAATTATTGTTTCTTTTATATAATAAGTGATGTTCTCATGGACTGTGGAGGCATAGGGCGTTGTTTGTCCTTTTCCTATAATTTTTGAATCAGTATCCTCTTTTATGTCATACTATTCTAGGTTTATTGCCTCTGTTAGTCCCTCATTCTCCCACAAGATTTGTTTCTTCTCTTCTGCTGTAGCTCAAAAAAAAAAACATCAGTGTAGTGATCAGAATTGTTAATGAAATCAAGGTAACTTTGCTCTCAGTGATTAGCCACTCTCCGATGGGGAAAATCTATGGGTTTTTGTGACATCACTTTTGGCTGCACAGATACTTTCTTGCTTGCTTTTTGTCTGTGTTCCAAAGTAGTGGGGTTTGTCGAATAGTTGACCTCTGGATAAGTAAAGTGTTTTTGTAATTCTATTTGAAAATTAGTGTGGAAAATTAAGGTGTGCACCCCTATGGAGAAAGTTGAGGTCAAGTAATTCATTCCTGAAGCTATGCAGTCATAAAGATTCACATACTGGGCTCAGAACTAGTATTAACCAATCAAATTGCTCCCAGAGGGGTGCTCACTTCCTAGGTCAACTCTTAAAACACTCCACACAGCCATTTTAGGCTTCCAAATACTCGCTTGGTGAATGGACAGAGAAACAGGAAATCAGAGTGAAAATGGATGCTATAAATCTGTTTTGTACAGAAATGTGTTGAACAACTTTTAGGGAGGGCAAATGTACTACATCAGATTTTAGGATTCCACAATGCTGCCTAATTCATCTGGGAAACTAAATCTTTCTTTTGTTCTGCTTTTTTCCCCTCATTTGAGACTCACCAAAATTGTGGAAAGCTTATGATTATTTCAGAGTTTTAGAAGTCAGTCTTCCTTCCCTTTTATCAAAGGTTAGAAAACAATTCTATGAAGTAGATTTAACTTATCTAGTGAAAGGCCAAAGTTATTATTGCCAAAAGAGTGCCTTCAAAAACTAAAACTAAGATTTGCTCTAATTTATGTGAAGGGAGATCAACAAGCACAATAATATTTGTACTTCTTGCTTTCCTTTTAGGAATAGATGATAAAAATTGACCCTGAAAAGTTTTCAGACACCAGTGTCCCAAGAAATTAATCTGTCATTTTCTCGTTATCCATTGTGGACATGGGAAGACAGTTGATCCTGTGGATTCTTTGCTACATTTTGGTTTTTAGAAGCTCAAGTAGAACCTGGAGGCCAAAGACACTGTATCTTGCCTGAGTGCAATTATATTTCCCAACAGAGTTATTTCTGGTACTGATGATATTTGTATACAGATTATTATAATGACTTGGAAAGACTTCTGGGTTTTAATTTTATGTTGGCTTTTTCCACAAGTTACATATTTCCAATCTACCCCTCAAATGCTGCAACTGTGAAATATAATAACTAAGGCATTTTGGCAAATCCCACAAATTTATTCTGAACGTCAAGATATAGTGAGTTTTTGTGGCCATTAATGCTCTTCCATTAGTAACATTTAGGGGAAAAGTTGTTAAAATGACTCACATTTTTAAAAAAATTGTGAAGCAACAACAGAAAAACCTTAAGTGGGCCAAATGCTTATGATTGGAAAATGTATATTTTGCAGTGGTATTTAATACTTATTTTTGGTAACTGCCGACTATACCATGCAGTTGCAACTGTGGGATCACTGTGGTTTGTTTCTGCACTGAAGAGATACCAAAAACAAAAAAGCAAAGAAACAAACCAAATAACAAAAACAAACTTTAGAAGAGTTGCCTGAATAATTCTGAAGGTTTTGAAGGATAAACCTACTTTACCATCTGCAACCATCCATGTAGCTTGTACTCAAAGGAGGCAGTCTTAAGGACCCGCACATCCCAGAGGGTTCTGCTCATAAGGAGCGGGCTGTCTTTGGTGCAATTACATACCCTGACTTACAAGTAGATGTGTTTTACTTCTGGACTCAGCCACTGACTTATACCTGAGGTCTTGGGCATGACATGAAGTCCCACTTTTCTCTTTTGGAAAAGTAAGCATCCACAAGCATCCTCAGTTAACGATACTAGGAGGTATGTCTATAAGCTAATTGTTGCTCTGTGTTGAGTGCTCGCTCTGTCAGACACTGGATCAGCTGCCATCTTGTAAGGTAAATACTATTTTGTCTGCGTTGGCAAACCAGAGTTCAGACTGATTTAAGGTCACACAGCTGGTGAGAGACAGGACCAATGTTCCAACTGATGTGAGTCTGATTCTAAAATCATTGCACTTTCTTTTCCTTTACTTCACCAGAGAAGAGAATCTCGTCTGATTTTAGATGGATGCGCTTTATGCCTTTTAGAGGGCAAACCTCTGAGATATTAAACTGTCTCTGGCTCAAGCGTAAAGTGAGTGGCTTATTTCTGCACTTTATCTCACTCATGGACGTATAAATAAGTCAATATAGATGAAATCCTCCAAATTCCTTTAAAGAAGCACCGACATAAAATCATGTCTGCATATGGGATCAGAGGGGGGCGCTCCATACATATTTGGCACACAGATGAGGCTTTCAGAAGTGGTTTGGTTTCTGGAATTAGAGCCTTTCTTTTCCTGTTTCCAGAGTTTCTAAAGAGTCTATCCAGTTGAGATGTATTGCCCCTCCATTGTCAGCTAATCTCCTGACCACTCACCTGAGCCCTGCCTATGAGGAACCTTGGCCAGCCTCCTGCTGGGCTATTATTGCGGTCTGCAGGGAGGTGCCCAGAGGTGGCCTCCCTCCTGTCCTTGGGAAAGCTAGCGGGGAATCCCCGAGTCTGATGGCTACAGCGAGTCAGCTCTAAAGCAGCTCTTTTATTCTCCATGCCCAGAATCGGCTATTGATTCACTTTGGACCAGTTTTTCCTTTTCACTCTGACTCAGTTTCTCGACTATCAACATAAGGAAAAATAAAGAAGCCATGTTCTGAATGGAGAATCCAGGGCCTTCTCTAGATTAAATCCTCAAAAGGATTTTTGAGTTTTTTTTTAAGGAGCTGAGCCCCAGTTTATTATATCATTACTGTTTTTTCATTTTTAAAGTTTTCATTTTGACTGGCATATGGTTCTTTCCCATCATGAGAAAGATACTACTTCCCAGATTTGAGTTTTCATATTCTTCGGGAAGTTTCAGTTATTAAGTAGTTACCATTGCCTTTTCAAAACCTGGAGGCAACAAATTTTATATCAGTGTTATTTTCTATATATTGTTTTCGTTTTCAGTGTCAACACCTCTATCGAAAAGGAATATTTGAAGCTGAATAGTTTTGTGCTAGGCTCAAAAATGTAGTGTGCTAAGTCAAACACTTGCTTATACATTAAAGCTGTAAACTGAAGTTGGCCAGTGCCTAGCATCCTGGCTCTCTTCCCTCCCATGACTGTGGCAGACATTGCTAATCAATCCTGGGCTTTTTACCACCAAGCATGGGGCCACTTGGCTTTCAAGAACCTTCTTGGCAGGGTGCCTGGGTGGCTCAGTCGTTAAGCGTCTGCCTTCGGCGCAGGTCATGATCCCAGGGTCCTGGGATCGAGCCCCACATCAGGCTCCCTGCTCAGCGGGGAGTCTGCTTCTCCCTCTCCCACTCCCCCTGCTTGTGTTCCCTCTCTTGCTGTGTCTCTCTCTGTCAAATAAATAAAATAAAATCTTAAAAAACAAAGAACCCATCTTGGCACAGGGCTCAAACCATCATTTGGAGTTGGCCTGCAGGATAAAATCAATTTGCCATCCATGGAAGAATGCCCCATGTAATAAATACCAAGGCAAACAAAGATTTTTCTCCGTAGGGAGCTCTTTGAAAACTTAATGAAAAGATATTTTCTAGTGGAGTACTGAACCAGAGAGAAAGCCCTGAAATTCTTACAGGCTTTATAAGAGTGTAATGGACCCCTTCTATGAAAAATACTTTGTGAGGAAATGAAGTTCTGAATTAAAAATCCCATGACCAGAGGCAGGGGGAAAGAGAGAATTTGTTCCCCTTATGTAGACAGTAAAAATACTATACTTAATCTGGAGAGATTGTTCGGATTCCTGTTCACCAAACACTGATGAAACTTCTTGTGCCTCGACCCAGATCTGAGCCTCTAGGAATGGTTCCTACTTACTTTTTTCTCCTTAGCTTGAACACAAAGGTACAATCTGGAGGCATGCATCAGATGGGCACTCATCTTTTCTATGAACATCAGGATGAATTCCTTGCAATGAGTAGTAAGGTAACACGTTCCTCTAACATTAAATGTTAGAACAAAAAGACATCAGAGCCAAACTGAATAGCCATATTTCTGTTTATGTTTCCTTGGTGGGATTTCTTTCTTTTTTTTTTTTTTTAATCAGCTCACTTTTTTGATCTAAGTGCAAGTAGTAGAAAATTACGGTGATACTCCATACTAATTTTGGAGGAAGAATAACCAAATTACTCCAAGTACTCTAATCTGCCGGGAGCTGCCCTAGGGGGCGCTCTCTTCCCGGAGTCCTGACACTGTTGTGGGTTTGGGGAGAGCTGTGTGTGCCTGGGGCCGCACATTGCAACGGTTGGACTGCCCCACAGGGTCTTTAATCATTTCCTTGGGGGCCTTTGTTCTTCTCAAGGCTCTTTTGGTTACAAGAAACAGACATGCACTTAAGTTGCCTCACGTGAAAGAGAATTTATTGAAAGTTTGTGCATGGAGAAGCTGAATGACCAGCTTCAGAAGGGCTTCTAGAAGCTAAACTGCACTGCCCTCCTAGCTCTGTCTCTTGGAGTCGTGGTGCCCTGGCTTCCTCTGAGCACTTGGAGTCACTCCCTCCTCATGAATCCAACACCTGGCTGGCCCCACAGTGGCCACCCCAGCTCTGCCTACCTGTACCTGTTAGCCATCGTGGCTCCAGCGAACTAGCTCGGTGACTTCGCGTTCGGGTTCTCAATTCCACAGAGGGCTCTTTGGCACAGCTTCTCTTTCCAAGCCAACCCATCGATCGTGTCACCTAGACGGAAATCCAGGGGTCAGCTGTCCTTGAGTCAGGGCCCTATTGGCTTACCCAGCAATGGCCAGAGGTTGCAAAGTGAGACTATACGCCTTCACAGCTGATCTTCTCTCCTTCCCTGTATGTGTGCTTCCAGCCCTGTTGGAGGTCTGAGAAGGTCATGACGAAGCCTGGAATTGGAATCACAAGAGTCAGCGGGAGGTACGCGGGGATTAGAGTAACAAGGCAGTAGCCACTTCCAAAGCTGACAATAGGTTTAGCATTACATTTAGAAATTTATGACATTTGCCGCCTGTGAAATTTATATCCATCTTCACATTTTTTCCTGGCTGAGACAGATTCATTCCAGAAGCACTCCTTTTTCCTGTAATTATTATCATTGGCTTACTTCATAATTTCATGACCTAGGAACGCTCTGTCACCCAAAGGTGAGGTGAGGCTGCAAGCAGTTCTTATTTTTGTGCTCTGCACTCTGCAAGTGATCAGAAATTAATCAGTGCATCACAGGCTGGGAGGCTGAGGTAGCGGGGCTACTAAGTGGACCCACTTGATATAAAGCTTATACCGTTCTTGCCCTGACATTTGCAATTAATGAAATATGATATTAGCACTGACTTGGGATCAGACCTGAGAGCCTTGAAATAAAACATTCTATAGAACCATAGTTCCTCTTGGTGGGTAAGATGAGGCTGAGATCTTTTAGATAAGGAGATTTTCCACTTTACTCTTAATTTCATGGACGGCTTTTTACCAAGTACAAATCCAGCCATGATTAGAGGCTGTGTATCCAGCCCTTTCCTTCCAGCCACCCAACAAATGTTAGCATGGACCTTGGCCGATACTCCCACCCCCAGCCTTGTAAAGAGGAGACAGGTTGCATTCTGAGCAGTGACCTTAGAGCAAAAGATCGGGCAGGTGGGCTCAGGGGTCTGAGATCCTGAGGGGTCTTTCCCTGTTCTCTCTTTGTCCTCGACCTGGAAAAATTCACCCAATCCCTTTTCAGGTCTTTTTCCTCATCTGCAAAATGGGAATCCTTTGCCCTTGAGGACCGCTGATGACCATTGCGAAGTTTGCTTGTTAATGAGGCTAAGAATGCTTGGAACTTATAAATATTTCCTAAGAAGAGCTGGTATCTCTCCCCTTGCTATAAGATTGGAGGAAGTATGCAGCACCTCTTCTGTTCATCTGTAACTTAGTCAGCTTGTGTACAGACCGCATTGCATTAAACGCTGAACTCCGATCCTAGTGTTTAAACATATTAAATACAAAATATGAGTAGTATAAATTGTGTGAAACACTTTGGTCTCCTACTTGGAGGCCTAACAAGATTTCAGTGCAGGGTCACCACAAACATTATACAGACACTGCTAACTAAGAGTAAGTGGTAGTCTTTTAGACCAGGTGGCTGGAAAATAGTATTACGGCAGAAGTCGGAGAAGCCCATCACTGGGGATTTATAAGTGGGTGCAGGAAAATTGAGGGGAACCAGTCTCCGTGCATGGGTGGGCAAGGACGAGAGGTATTTGTTTATTTTATTTGCACATTAACTTTCATAATGCTATTGCTCTGAAGAGCACAGAAAAGCTTTACAAATAACAGACTCCAAATTTTAAACTCTTCTTCCCCCATCCCCATCCCAAACAGCTTTGCAGGGGCTTGCTGCCGAAATTAATCAAACAGAACATCCACCTATTTCTTCTTTCAGAAAAGTAAAACTTGAAGACAAGGGCGTTTTCCATTAGCATTTCAGGAGAGCGGATACCACCTCGTGTCTTTTATTTCTGAGATCTCGGCTCCAGATTTTCATTAATAAAAATACAAGGGATTTCACACGCTGGGTATGTCCATGGGTGCACGCGGCCCCGGGGGTCACCGTGGAGAAGCCAGTGGGGGGGATTCACATCTTCCGTTGCTGAACTGCAGCTGTAACGGGTTTTGTGACCCACAGATTCTTTAAATTATGCATTTTTCCTTCCTTTTTTTCAGAAGAAGTGGTAATTTCTCCTTTGCTTTTATGTTTGGGGAGTGACTTGCAAGCCTCTACATTGCTACCATTGTATTTCTCTAAAGTCACATTGGCTATGGATCAGGTACCGAGTGAATGTTTATGTCGCAAGAGGAATGAGAAGCTCCTTGGCCTTTTCCTTTTTATATCCCGTTGTTTTCTGTTTTGTCTGGGCTCCGGTTTTTCGATTTTACTGTAACAACCTGAGGTCTTTAATATTTTCGTCTGGGGCAGAGCCCAAGAAGCAAAGGAACTCTGTGCAGAGGGGTACAAACTGTTGACCGGGAAAGTTTGCAAATGACCCTGTTTTGTTGCCGTTTTCGAAAACTGTAAGCCGACACAGAGAAACCTCAGCAGCTTCACATACCGGCTGATGCCTGTGTCCTCGGAGAAGGGAGAGATTTATGGAATCCGCAGAGGCTAGGGCCACATAACCCAGTTTGAGCTTAGAAGGCGTTAGTTCCTTAATGCCAAGTAATTTTGGAAATGATTCTCCTTTGCTGACAGTACCCTCATTACTGATTGTGTAGAGTAATTTATCAGGCATTTCTTAAAATAAACCGTTCATTTATACTAATAGGACTTGGCAGGAAGGAAAAATTGGCAGGACTTGGAGTTCTTAGTGTGGGTTTTTTCTTTTTCTTTTTCGTTTTTTTATTTTCTTGTCTTTAAAAAATTTAAAAACACCAACATTGAAAAGTTTTAAGCATTTTGAGGATACAGTTTTTAGGGGCCAGCTTGAAGTCCCTTAAAACATAAAGAATTGCTTCATAAATCTTCAAAATGGAAGAAAGGAAGTATTTCCCATGACGAAGTTCAGCAAAAGAAAGAATAAGGACAATGTCACTGGTTTTATCTTTCTGCATTCTTCAGGTATTGCGTTCCTCACGTTGATGACTTTGTTACTTATTTTTAGTATCACAGGGGCTTTTGAAGACGTCATTTCCATTTTTCTCCTCTGTATACAGTTAGAGTCTCCTTCTCCTTCAAGTCCATATCAGCTAGCTGTTACTCTTTAGTTATGCATGTGACACATCAGTGTTTAGATATACACAAGATAGTTAGCCTCGGGGCTTTCTGATTATCTGCATATTCTTAGCCTTGGGCCTCTGACAATACTTTCCATCTTGCATTCCCTTGAAATTAAAAAGATTGGTAACCTTTTCTCCTAAATGAAAAGATAGCCATGTAAATCATTATAAAACATAAGTAACAATTAAATCTTCAGGCTCAGGGGAAAAAAAATGCTTCAGCTCTCCCAGCAGCACTGGGGATGAGCAAGATCTGAGAGCCAAAATCTGAAAAAATGCCTCACTACAGGAGATATATATATATATATTTATACATATACATATGAAGTACAATATGCATTACATAGAAATACATGTACACTGACATGTAACACAATATACTTGAACACACACACACGTATGTATATATTTTTTAATAATGGCATATGGAAGTTACAGCATGTGTTGAGAGGCATGGCAGTAAGTTATGTGACTTCAGATCAAAACAAAGAATAAATGTTGTTTTTGAGAATGAGTGGAGTTCTTAGACAGTTCAGGGGTCCTTTGATGATTGAATCAAACTGAAAAGGGTCATGTGGGCCAAATGGAACTTACAGGAAGGGGTTAGCAATGGTTTATCTGCCATTGAATTAGCAACTCGACCAGCTTCTTGGGCAAGAGGACATCCTTGGCTGACTTTTTAACGTCAAATGGTAGTTAGCTCTTTGTTTCCATCCTCTCTCCTAACAAGATGTTAGAGCTGGCTATTTGTTTCAAACCCAACTTTTATATCGTTTTGTAATATTCAAACTCTTGCATAATTGATATAATGAGGTTTGTGCCTCCTGAAAAAAAAATGTCTGGAAGGAAATCCATCAAAATATTAATAATGGCATTAGGACATTAAGAATATCTTTCTGGGTGGTAAGATTACAGGTAATTTTTACCTTCTTTATTTTATTTAGTATTTTTCTAAACTTTTTATGGCATGACTTTAATATTTAGAAAAAAAAACAAATATTTAGAAAATATTCCAGAAAAACAAGGAGAAAAGGCATGTATCTTATTTTTTGGGAGTACAGTATAAATAAACAGAATATTGCTTTTCCTAGAAAGTTTTAAGTGTGTTTGTTATTTTTTCCTCAATATGCAAGTTGCATTGTATCCTGTATGTCTTTATTTTGTTATATCCACACTTTTTAAATGTGCCTAACAATGCATCGGTAGCTTCCAATTCTCCAGTTTTCTCATCCTTGCATTGCTGATGTTTCCTTTCCTGCTTTTATTCATTTTTATGTATTTTATTTTAAAGATTTTATTTATTCATTTGAGACACGGAGATACAGAGGGAGAGAGAGTGAGATAGAGCATGAGCAGGGGAAGAGGCAGAGGGAGAGGGAAAAGTAGGCTCCCCGCTGAGCCAGGAGACTGATGTGGAGCTCCATCCCCAGGACCCTGGGATCATAACCTGAGCCAAAGGCGGACTCTTAACCGTCTGAGCCACCCAGGTGCCCCTACTTTCCTGTTACTTTTAGACTGTCTATTAAGACAAGTGTGTGCAAACATTTGAGATGTGGTCACCAGTTTGTTTCGATTATTACCTGGGGCCTATCATATGCGGAAGTTAGGTGGTAAATACATGGGCTTTGTCAGTTTCCTTTTCTTCCTAACCAAAGATTTCAAACAAAGCTTCCTGCAGAATTACTCCTGCAGCCACCAAATTCAGATCATTGCCTTTGATTCCAAGCTGAGGGACCATCTAGAAAAGTTTGAGGGCAGCCTGTATTTGGAATGGCACACAGATATCACTGAGTCTGAAAATAACAGGAGAATCCAGGAAAAAAGTCATTGCTGTCAAGGTTGAAAGTAATGCCATGGGCCTCATTCCTTGCCCCTTCCCGGATTAAATCCAACTCATGAAATTGTCAGTGGTTTTGTTTTGCAAAAGCAACAGGAGAACAGATGAGTACAGTACTGATGAGGAAGATTCGCTTTATCACAGGGATGCCCAACAAACTCGAGATTTCACTGTTCCTTCTCTAACTTTTCTGGCTTCTGGTTGCCTTTGCCTTCCCTACTATGCACTTGTGGGGATCGGAGTCAACAGGAATGAGTGAGGGGCTAACTCTACCTAGGTGAGTGCTGTGTGGATATAATGTTTTATAAGATATTGGGCCTCAGGGGCGCCTGGGTGGCTCAATCGTTAAGCGTCTGCCTTCGGCTCAGGTCATGGGCTTCAGCT
Organism: Zalophus californianus; assembly: GCF_009762305.2. Lineage (NCBI taxonomy): Eukaryota > Metazoa > Chordata > Mammalia > Carnivora > Otariidae > Zalophus > Zalophus californianus. Next base: position 12,625,206 of record NC_045606.1, on the reverse strand, counting down.
GACTCTGTGCAGAGGAAGATTCATCCTGAGCATGGCTTTCTTCCTGGTATCAACGACGGGTCAGACTTCCAGCCAGAAATTGAAATGGAACTTGTGTCTTTTGTTAAAAATGCTGGGTGGGGACAACATTCTGGAGCTTGCCATGTGGGGGCCAGCTGGTGCTAGGAAGGAGACATCAGCCTGCCCCGCTGGTAGAGTTACCAGGTAGATCTAGAGGGTAGCTGCCCCTTTTCCAGGGAATTCCATATAGAATGAGATAGCCCCATAAGCTAACTAGCTTTGACAGGTCAGAAAACTTTTCCTAATAGGCTTGCCTGTATATGTAATATTCTCCTTATTTCCCTTTTGTTCTTGAATATTTAGTAGAGAAACTTCTGAAAGTTTCAGCCAGTGTCAGCTGAAACTAATGAACAAAACCAGTTTGTTTGTGTTTGTTTCAAGATGCTAACAGGAGAGGCAGTTGGGGTCACCTGGAGGGGAGTAAGAATCTGGGGCAGGAACTCGAAAAGGGAGCAAAATTCAAGAGGAAAGACTGAGGGGTGTTTGTCCAGATGTCCCTTCCCAGTAGATTCTCTGTCTTGTGCTAAACGCTGAAGGTCCCTAACTATGTTTTATGAAAGGAAATTAATGGTGAAATACTGAGAAAATGTACCAGTGTTGATGTGGGTTTGCCTGAATGCTGGTATCTTTAGGCTGGGGTGCCAGATTTGCTCTCACCTTGGAACTTCTCAGGGATTTCTCCTTAATCCCAACTGGATCCCTAAGATTTACTCACCCAGGAGGTTTTAGGCCTTCGAATAATTGATTCATGCCCTTTAAATTCACGTAGAACTAATTTGCACCAGAAAGCCAATTAGATTCTGAGCTTGTAAAAGACAGTGGTATTTTTATCATTTTTGATTCCTGAGTACCGAGCATGGATGTCATGACTCAGTCAATGCTTGTTGAATGAATCTGTACTAAGTCAGTATGTGGGAAAAGCCTTGTACCATGTCTAGATATTTCTGTCCTTGCCAAAAGAACCTTCCCGGTTTAAAAGCATCCGATGGCAAGTTGGTAATTTGCAAGATGGTTTCCGCCTGGTTTGAGGGCAAGTAGGAGCAGGTGGGTTAGAGCAGTCATGGGAGGAGGGTGATGTCAAAACTTTGTGAAAGATTATTTCTGTTCCACTCATCAGCAAATCTTTGCTGTTATCGGAGACTTGAGCTCCTCTGATGGTTGTCTCCTTTGGGCAGGGCGGACAGCATTCTTTTCATTCTCATTTTCGGTGTTTCGAGTGAGCCATTCAGAACTGCTCTGACCATTCTCTTCTCATAGTTATTTCTAACACTTTTGTAGCATTAAAATCCCACATTATCAGGATTACATGCAGAAGACTAGATTCCCTTGCTTCTGGGAGGAACTCTCTTAGACTAATCCCTTATTAATACCCTGCTAATTCCTGATTCTCTTGGGCCAGAGAGTGCCCCTTCTTTGACCTCTGTCTATTTTATCTTTTCTGTAAGGCTTGGGGCAGAAAGGAAATTTAAAACAATTTTAAGCGCAATGCTAAAATGACTTAAAAATGCCTTGATAATTGTACAGCATTACAGGCATGCCTCATTTTACTGGGCTGTGCGTTATTCTGCTTCTGTGTTTTTTGCAAATTGAAGGTTTGTAGCAACCCTGCCTCAAGCAAGTCTGTCAGCGCCGTTTTTCCAACAACATTTCTCACTTCGTGTCTCTGTCACATTTTGATGATTCCCTCAATATTTCAAAGTTCTTCATGATTATTGTATTTGTTATGGTCATCTGTGATCAGAGATTACAACTTGCTGAAAGCTCAGGTGCTTAGCATTTGTTAGTAATAAAATATATTTTTTAAAGATTTTATTTATTTATTTGACACAGAGAGAGAGATAGCGAGAGAGAGAGCACAAGCAGGGGGAGCGGCAGGCAGAGGGAGAAGCAGGCTTCCTGCATGAGCAGGGAGCCCGATGCGGGGCTCGATCCCAGGACACTGGAATCATGACCTGAGCTGAAGGCAGCAGTTTAACCAACTGAGCCACCCAGGAGCCCCAGCAATAAAGTATTTTTAATGAAGGTATGTACTTCTTTTTAGACGTGATGCTCCTGCACTCTTAATAGACTGCAGTATAGCATAAACATAACTTTTACATGCACTGGGAAACCAGAAGACTCATTTGAGTCTCCTTACTGTGATGATCTGAAGTTGAAGCTGAACCCACAAAATCTCTAGGATTTGCCTGTATTAGACACAGAGTATATGCAAGTATGACTCAGATGGTGGCCAAATGCAAAGGACATTGAACTAAGAGTTAGAATCCAACTTTGCTACTTCCATGTTTTGTTACCTTGTGCAAGTCACTTAATCACACTTCCTCACATCACTCACATTTCCTCACTTCAAATACATAAAACTTTACCTACTGCCAGGAAGAAATAATACCATATATCTATCTATAGGATCTACAAATGCAAGGTACTATGGCATATAACATCTTGATAGCAAATATCCTTGGAGAGACCACTTATAAGGGGACATTCACATTTCTGATCACGGCCAATAGCTAGATGGTTGTAGTCTCTTACTCCCTGCCACCACTATTCTCCCTCGGACACCCTAACATTTATAAGTTTTATATTTTTTGCATAAATTTTAACACGAAAATTGCCTTTGAAACTGACCTAGGGGCCCCTGGCTGGCTCAGTCGGTAGAGCATGCAGACTCTCAATCTCAGGGCTGTGAGTTCAAGCCCCATGTTGGGCATGGAGCCTACTTTAAAAAAAAAATAGTAATAATACATCCATATATACATATAAAAGTGAAATTGAAATCAACTGGTTTTCTATAAGGAAACATAAACTGCTGGATTGTCCCTTCTTGAAGAAAGCTATTATCAGACTGAATTGGTCTGACTACCTGTTTTTCAATTCTTTATGGGTAGGAACCATGACTAAATTAGCTCAATATGAAATAAATTCTGACCATCTGGCAGGCTTCCCGTATCTAGTAACCAAATCCTTCAGAGTAGCTTCAGATATGTCAGCCTCAACATATCCCTTTAAAAGAAGCCTAGTTCCTAGTTAAACAAGGTAAGTTAGATGTTGAGATGTCTTGGGACTCAGTTGTTCACCAGGCCCTTGAGGTAGATCCCAGAGCAGCCTCCGAAGGCTTGGTCACAATGGCTGGGAAGTAGTAATGTATCTGAAATGCTTTTCCTTTCCCTTGCAGCACGCAGCACCATTTCCAGAGTAACATACAAAGAAAAAAAGAGTTAAGACACAGAAAAATTGCATGCAATATCCTCTCCATTGGTCGGTTTCAGAGTGAAAGAATACGAGGAAGCGGAGATTTTTCCACTGCATGACAATTTAGCAAAATCATTAATTAGGCTTTGGTTTATAATTTAGTTCAAAGAAAAATAAGCTAGCTTAATTAAGGCCTTGGATCTCCCCGTAGAAGTAAATAAGTGAATTATAAGTGAATAAGTGATTAAAGCTGGTAGTAAACATAAAACATAATATTCTCCTGTGTTCTTGTAAAATTTGAACACATTATCTCCGACAAGCATAATGGCAATAATATACTGAGACCACAGTTCAAGGAGTAAATGATTACAGGCAATAATAGAAAAATAAAGATGGCCACTATTAATGACTTTGCAATGATTATTTTCTGTAAGATGTGCTTGAGTGTTCTTAGTTTCATCTATTTAGCATAACATTTTTGATTAGTAAGAGAAAATTATCTCAGCAGTGAGGTTAGCCTTATCAGAAGTTATTTGGCTTAACCTGGCAATTATGTCTGATTTTAATTATGTTAATAAAAGGTAAAGATATTCATAGACTAGAAATTAAAATAGGGCTCATTAGTAGAAACAATTCTGAATACTTTTTGCTAATTATATTGTTGCCTATCACCCAAATAAATGAAAGAACCATGCCAAACAATTCTCTATGGAAATAACCAAGAGGAAAATATAATTAATTCCTATAATAAAATAAAAAACAAACTGGGATATACATGGCTCAGGTGTACACAGGAGTGGTATTCAAAATATTTAATAATAACTAAGCTCAGGCCTCCACCAAAAATGATAGGATGCTACCCCTAACATCATCTTGACCAGCTGTTAGCCCTATATATATATGTGTGTATATATATATATATATATATATATACATACACATATATATATATTTTTAAAGATTTTATTTATTTGACAGAGAGAGACACAGCGAGAGAGGGAACACAAGCAGGGGGAGTGGGAGAGGGAGAAGCAGGCTTCCTGCCAAGCAGGGACCCCGATGCGGTGCTCGATCCTAGGACGCTGGGATCATGACCTGAGCCGAAGGCAGATGCTTAACTGACTGAGCCACCCAGGAGCCCCAGCCCTTTATATTTTGGATTATTAGAAATTTCAGTGGGATCCCAGGGTAGGGCACAGGGAATGGAGGACAACGGTTATTTAGTAATTAATAAATCAATATTTTAGTAACCAGTATGGATATACCAGTGCACACAAGTTGAATATCAGCCATGGAAATATTTAATCACCCATCAGTAAACTTTTGATTCATTTCTCATTAAACTTTACAAATGGAATCTGTCCTGACTCTATGGCCTTCATTGTCAGAATTAATTTGTAAGCCTGGGGTGGGTACAAAAGATGAGAATGCCAGGGACAATGCTGCATAAACACTGGTAGGAGAGATCTGAGAGTTCCATTTCTGGTAATGGGAAGACTAGCGTTTAGCACACCAACCCTCCCAGCAAGAACAATAAGAAAAACAGGATAATTTTAAAAAATCTGTTTGAAAGCACTGAGGAACTACCAAGAAAGCTAGGACTTCAGGGGCCAAGTCCCAAAGAGAAGGAAAACACACTGAAGTAGGGAAGTGGAACCAATGCACTCCTTTGATTTCCCTCCCTAAGAACAGTACCATTTTTTGACGCTCAGCATCCGTAGTGACTTGGAGCATGCACCATTTTTCTGGGTTTGGGTTTAGGTTCTGGGATACCTAAGGCAGCCAGGACTTGATGGGCCGCGATCTGAGAAGAAAAAATAGATATTAAGGATAATCATAAAAAGACTCTGAAAGATGGAGAGAATAAGGCAAACCAGCTACAGATCGTGGCACCCAGGGACTGACATGGCACTGAGTCCTTGGGTTTGTTTGGGCTTCCCCCCACCATCATATCACAATTGGGTATTGAAGAAGCTGGCAACCAAAAATTCCATGACCAAAACCTCAAAAACAAACGAACAAAAGAGCTCCAAGAAATGCCAGTTCTCTCTTGCCAAAGGACCGGGAAATATGCAGGCTAGAAAGACAGAAGGCTGTTAGACAGTAACCTCCCTGCTTCACTCAAACACCCCAGGAAAACACTGCAGCCCCACCCCACCTCTGTCAGCGAAGACAAAGTAGGGAGTCTAGACTTTTGCCCTTGCCTCGCTGAGATGAGAACCCCACTCAACCCACACCCATGCTCGGGTCCCGTCAAAGAAAGTAAGGTGGGGAGCCTGGACTTTCATTTCTCGCTGGCAGGAATGGGGACCACCCCCATGGTGGAAGTGGAGACCCCTGGGGAGAATGGACTTCTGCTCTGCCTTCCAGTGGACTGCTGCTCTACCTCCCACCCAGCGGTAACAAGGCAGGTGTCCCCATCCATGCTGGGTGGTGTCAGGGGAGGCTGAGTGGAAAGCCTAGATTGCATCATCTTTCAATAATGGCAAGCCTCCCACTCCACCTGCTGTGTCAGTCGAAGCCGTGTGAGTAGGAGTAACCAGGCTCTGCTCTCCCCATGAGCCAGAGGCATCAGCAGAGTCTTACTAGGGAACGCCGTCTCCCATCTTGCTTGGCAGTATTGAGGAAGACCTCCCCACCCCACCAGCAGAGGGCGTCAGTGGGGACGGACTGGAGATACTGGGTTTCCACCACCACCTTGCAGCAATGAAATAGCACCCCTTTTCCCCTGCCAGGACAGAGTCAGAGGAGTCCTACTAAAACAGATGTAAATAAGATATAGAGATTCATAATATACCCAAGATGTCTAGGATGTAACTGAAAATCCCTCTTCATACCAAGAACCAGGAATGTTTTTTTAAAGACATATTTATTTAACGATTTATTTATGTTTTTATGTATTTATTTATTTATTTGAGGGAAAGAGAGAGAATGAGTTGGGGGAGGGGCAGAGAGAATCCTCAAGCACACTCCCCGCTGGGCACAGAGCCTGGCCAGGGCTCCATCCTAGGGCCCTGAGATCATGACCTGAGCTGAAACCAAGAGCTGGAGGTTCAACAGACTGCGCCACCCAGGCTCCCTGAGAAAAGCCTATTTTATATTATAATTCTGTGGATTAAAATAGAGAAAGAAGGGGCGCCTGGGTGGCTCAGTCGTTAAGCGTCTGCCTTCAGCTCAGGTCATGATCCCAGGGTTCTGGGATCGAGCCCCGCATCGGGCTCCCTGCTCGGCGGGGAGCCTGCTTCTCCCTCTCCAACTCCCCCTGCCTGTGTTCCCTCTCTCGCTGTGTCTCTCCCTGTCAAATAAATAAATAAAATCTTAAAAAAAAAAGATGCTTTAAAAAAACAAAGAAGCTAATTGTGTACTTATTTTGTTTTCAAACCACTATACTAGGTTTTATAATCATCAACTCATCTAATCCTCATGAAATCCAACTCGGTGAGCATGACGCCCACATTTAACAAATGAGTAAAGAAGATTAGGAAATATGTCCAAGTTCCCTTGACTAGTAAATGCCAGAGGTAAACTTCAAGATCTGAAATGGCTCATCTCAAAGACTGCTTTGAATTAAGATTTATCAGTACATACATGAGGCAGAGAGAATGTGATACAAATAATAATTTCTCCATCACTGGATTGTCACTGCTGTGGTCCAACATCTAGATATATGCTAATATGAGAAACCAAACACTTGGTAGTGAGCCAATATACAAAGAGGAGAATTTTATCAAAATATCTTTTCTTTGAAGGCCTAATTCAGATTTAGAGAACAATTCCAATGGGTAAGAGAATAGTAAGATGGCCTGTAGAAGGCAAATAAAATTAATTTCAGTGAGTAGTGAAATAATTCAGTAATACCATGTCACCAACATGTTATCTTCTGTGCACGTAATCTTGAAACTCTGATCACTTCACCTGGGGAAAATAGAAATTTGAGGTATTACTGGTGAGTTTTCTAGAAACAGTCTTTAAATTATAGAGGAATGAATAAATATTTGAGTCCGATCTGTTTTAGATACAGTATTATACTCTGTCCTTAGACAATGACCGATGTTCATTACTTCCATCTGTAAGCAATGAGTTAAATTGCTTTTTTGATGCAGTCCTTTTATTTGCTAGTCAAAGAATATTACAAATGATTGAAAGGATTTATAAAATGAGGTGGCTGAGATTTGTTCTTATTTGCTTCCAGCTGAAAGCATAATACACTTAATGTTTCCAGGATATGGAGGAGCTAACAGATGTCAAAAGAGCAGAGAAAGCTATTTTTACTAAAGATTGTTCAAAAGCCAAACAAAAACCTTTTCTTTTACAAAATTCATAAACTTTATTTATCAGACATTAATTATCTTTGACATAAAATGCATTTGCTGTTTACCTAAAACGTATCTTTTTCCTTTTCAATTAAGAAAATAAAAGTTGTTATGATCAAGGTAAGACCACTGGATTAAAATTAGCAAAACATAAGTTTGTCTTCATCAAATAACCATTTACTGTAAACTATATCTCTGTAAGTCTTTACTGTCTATAGGATACAGACAAATAATTTTGCTTAAAGATGAAAACAAAATAATTAAAAATCAGAGACTTTTTGAACTTGCTATTTTGCTTAACCAGCCTTCTAACTGATCTGAGTTTCCAGGATTTACTTTAGAGATCAGAGTTCCGTAAGGCTTGCTAACGAGGTCAACTCGGTAGACTTGAAAGAACAACCATAGTGTTGCACGTTAGAATTTTAAGAACAAGATGGTAGTTTGAAGGAATAAATTGCTTAATGCTGTTTCCATAGGTCCCATGTAAACAAACAGTAAGAGGTTGGCAAGTTTTTGCAATCAACCCAATGTTTAATAAAGGCAGGAATGAATAAAAAATGGAAATATTATTCCTGGATTTACATTTTGCCTTACCTCCCGTCCAAATTCTTACTGTTAAAACAATCCAAAAATATATTTAAGATCTCACCTGGACTGCCACCCTGCTCTTATAAACATGCTGTTTTAATGAATTGGTTTGTTTCTGACAAACACTCCCTTTAAAATTAATCAAGAATACTATGAATACAGCAACTGTTTGGCCTCACAAACTTCTATCTTCTTTCCCTCTTTTGTTTTCCTAGCATTTCTTTCTTTCTTCCTTTCTTTTTTTCTTTTTCTTTTCTGGGGAAACTCCTCCCACACACATGGAGATCATGACCCTTTTGATCCTGCCCCTCTGGCCATACTTGATTATGTGAGGGTTGACCTAGGATAAACGGGGTAAATGCGAGGCATCACCACAGACATTTTGCAATTATAATGGAATAAAGAGTTTGTATCCAATGGCTGGAGCTGCTCTGAATTAGTGTTTTATAAAAAGTCATATTAAATCTATACATCTGTCTTAAGACACATCTTGACTTTAGAAATATGGACATGTGCTCGTGTCTCAGAATAGAAAGGAACAGTGTATATTAAAAAAGTTTTCATCGGAAGCAGGGCTTGGGCGGTTAGCTAAGTGTCATCTGTGCTCATCCCAGTCCCATCCAAGTACTGTCAGCCCCATCATCAGGAGGCTTCTGAGGCAGATGACCTTATCCACGGGGCTGATTGTTGTCAATACACTTGCATATTCCAGTCTTGTTGAAAACCATCCCTTTGGTGGGAGGGCTATTTCAAGGGAGATTTCATTTATCTAGTGCCCCTTGTTCTGATTCCATATTCATCAGCACCCTGCTAATTCCCAAGAAGAAACTATGCTGATGGAATATAATAGATTTAATGTAGCTCTCTGGTACATGTGATGATGATTGCTGATGTAAATTGTTGAAGTCTCTTCTTGAAATTATGTTTTCATGCAGTTGACTATAGGTGGAGATGGACCAATCATGTAAACATGAATATTTGTGCTTCACTTGACAGTTATATACGTTAAGGAGTGGCATCCTGGTATCTATTTCAGTCTTCAAGACAGTTTGATTTTGAGTGCATCAGCTTTCATGGGACTGAGAGCTGATAAGAACCAGGTTCTGGGTCTTTGAAGCACCCGGCTAGAACTAGCTGGAATTCTCTTAGACCAGTAGTTTCCAAACTTGTCAGGGTATCAAAATCACCTAGAGAACTTTTTGTTAAAGTATAGGTTCCTGTGTTTGAGATGCTGATTCAGTGGATCAGATATAGTACAGCTATTCACATTTTAAGAAACTCCCCAGATGGTTCTAATGCAGAGCTGTGTTTGGGAACCACTGCTTTAGACTCTATTTCCATACGGCATTCAGATGTGCTTTCTTTTAACTGAGTTTTTAAAAGCCATAATTAGATTTAGTGAGTTGCTAGATTTGCCTGCCCTCTACTCATAAATTTGGCCCTAGATGGAATTCCTGGTTGAGCAACCATAGCACACATTTCCGAATTTGTAGGAGAGGTGGAGGGAGGGGACACGAGACAACCAACATGAGAAGGGGCGGTGGCATCTCAGATGTGGTAGATAGGCAGCTGGGCTCACTACTCCCTTCCCTGCAGACTTCGGTTCGGGAATGATTAGTGATGGCTCTGCCTTCACCATATGGTATCCTTTTTCTAGTTATTCAGTTAGTTGGTCAGATTCTGATTCCTTTTACTTTGTTCTCATAATTACAGAATATTAATGAGGCCATTTGCAAGGACTTGTAACATCCATACCTCTAGCTTCATGTTTGCTGTTGGGATGTCAGCTGTCTATCTGATTATGTTCCTTGTGGGCAGTACTTTTCCTTTCTCTCTCTGTTGCTCAGTTGAAACTTTTCTCCTGGACTTTTATCTTTTTTTTTCTTTTTCTCCAATTTACTGAGATGTGTCTGGTTATAGATTTATGGATGTTTTCATTATCTTACTTGGAATTTGTGAGGCTTCCTTATCATGTCTTTCATCCACACTAGAAAATTCCTCAAATGTGAACTCTCTATTTTCTCCTTCTGGAATTCCAGTTGGATGTGTGTTAAACCTTGCTACTTTATCTTTCACATCTTTTAACTTCTCTTTCACATTTTTCAACTCTTTATTCCTTTTATTGCATGCTGAGTAGTATCTTCAGTTCTGTTTTGTGATTGACTAAATGCCTCTTCATCTGTGTCTGGTATGATGTTTAGTCTTTCCATTGAGTTTTTACTTTAATGATTTTATTTTTTACTTCTAGAAGCTATGTTTTCAGATATTTCTGATTATTCTAATAGGCTTTTGTTTTTTCCCTATAACTTGATTCCTCCTTTCATTTCTTTAAATATATTTATATACTGGATCTGATAATCTAATATCTGAAATATTTGAATATCTGATTCTTTATTTGTTTTGCTCTTTCTAGTTTATGGTGACTTATTGCCAGGTGCATTATGTTTTGTGTGTTATGTTCATTGGAACTTTGTCTGTCAAAATTCTTCATGCCTAGATTTACAGCATAGTCCTTTGTGTTGGCTTCTGGTAGACATCTATGACACTTCCACCCTGATGACTCTTTAAAGGAGTTCGCCTTATAGTTTTTGTGACTGTCAAAATGGGGTCAATTCAAGCTCCAAATCTGTATGAAGACTGTATATGTGGTTTTATATTCTCAAGGAAATTATTTTGTCAGTCTTCATCAGAATCAGAGTGAGGCAGAATTTTTCTTGCCACTGTGCCATGCAAGGTGGATTTTATTTCTAGTTAACTGTTCACTGAGGTCTTGCATTTTTTTGGGGGGTTTGCATCTCAGCTTTACGTGGGCATCTCAAATATGACTTCTTACCTTATATAACCCATAGGCTTCGGCTTCTGTTTTTCACAGCTGTAGGTCAGTAAGCATTGGTAGATGGTTTTGGGGCACGCACTTACTTCAGAACTTACTTAATTAACTTTTTATGATTTTTTCTCTCTGTTGGGCCCTCCCTCTCCTCCCCCAACCCTTCAGCACCACCCAAGGATTTCTTTTACTTTCTTGTTAACTCAGCTATACATTTAAAACATTTACAAAACATATCCTAACTTCTTAAAATGTCTCAGATCAAGAGGGTTTTTCCATGATAGTTACTCCACCATATTTCTGTAAACAGAAGTTTCATGTTCTCTCTAAAATGTAATGAGAATTTTCTTTTTCATTCTCCAGTTCTCATTTCATGCCACAGACATTTTTTTAGCAATCAAGCAATACAAAATTTTACAGGAATCTTAATATACGTTTTTCTAATACCCTCATCTTTTTTTCCTGATGAGTAAATGTCTACCTGGAGTAGTGTTTCCCAAAGTGAATTCCATAGAACACTAATTTTGTAGTTACGTGGTCAAATAAGCTTGGGAGACACTGGTTTAAACAAAGTTACAGATTGCCTCACTGAAAAACTTGTGTGGTGTGTAGCATGTTGTGCATCTCTGAGGGTGGGATAACACAGGACTGGGGCACTTTCCTGAGTGGGTTGCTGGCATAGAGGTAAAAATGCCTTCCCTAAGACCATAGAGGTAGTTAGCAGCAGAGCCAAGACTAGAACATGGCTCTTCTAACTCTCTCTTCCTGTTTATCATCACAATGAAACATTTTGTAAGTAGCTCCTTGTGACACTATTTCCAGTAGTACCCCATCCTCAAATTGAAATGTGTTTGGAGCCCGTCTTCTTTCATTAAATGAAAGGGAAGTTGGCTTCTCTCCCAAAAGCAGTTAAATAGGAAAGTTCCAGAAGTTCTTCAAGGAAAATAAAATTGGAAGTAGAAAAGCAAGGGTTCCAGATCTTGACCTGATGTAGAAAATCGATGTTTTCATGGGGCTTCCATCCAAATCAATGCAAAGACATAGTCATCTTGTCTGATTTTTAAGAGGGTTTGTACTGTCCCGAAAAATCATAGTTTTTAGTTGGCAGGGAACAAACTCCCAAGAACAAGTTGTGACAGAAAACTTTTTTTAAAAACTACTTTTGGATTTCGACCAGCAGAATGTGCACAGTTTCTGACTGTTAGTGTATTCTTCCCACTATTGCCCAGAAAATGGACTGTGAGGACTTGGGAAGGTGAAGCACAATGTTATTTACATTTTTGTGCCAAAACATTATGAAGGGAAATAGTCAAACATGCTGAGTGAGGGCAGCATATGAAAATTAATAGGAACATTGTGAATATGTGGTATTTTACTTGAAACAATATAAATGAAAAGGGTTCTGTCGAGGTACTTTTTTGACCTCTTTTAGATGTTTCTTTCTTTCTTTCTTCTTCTTTTTTTTTAACACTCTCAGTTGTTTATAATAAACTCTTTGGATCCTAGACCTCAAAGTTCTTTTCTTTTAGAATTTCCTTTTCTCTTTCTGTGTACAACAAATACCTTTCAGAGAAAAAAAGCCAGTGTCTTGAGTCCTCTAAATAGTCAGTTCATGACGTCTACTAGCATTAAATAGGACAGCAAGGGTGAGTACTGGGTTTGGAATCCAAGTGTTGGTGTCCCATTTAGTCATCAATCCCTGAAAACAAGTGGATATACACAAAGGTATTCAAAGAAGATGAGAACATTATAGATATTTTAAGGCCAGAACTTCTAATTGGGCTAAGGAGCGAGCTAAGCATTTCTGAGATGGTGCTTTGTAAGTTGGCAAGTTGACAGAATTTGCACTAGCAAGAAGAATATTATGGAGAATTCATAATAATGAGAAAACGGAAGGGAAAGAGAAGAAGAAACACTGAACTTTTACCCTCTATCAGATACCAAGTTCATTACTGTACACATACTGTACTATATTTGTACCTCAAAGCTAGGAGGCAGTGTCTATTATCATCTGTGTTACAGGTGAGGCTTAGGGAGGAAACAAGCTAAGGTAATCTGTTCAAGATCTTATATCAGAAATGGCAGATCAGGAATTTGAACCCAGTTTTTTTTTTTCTGACACCATACCCCTGGCCTTAATTGCTAAGCTATAGTGCCTCCTATAGCAGGTGTATCTTTAAAAAATTTTTTTTATTATTGAGGCACAGTTGACATACAATGTTATATTAGTTCCTGGTATACGACATCATGATTTTCTACATGTGAATTCTACACATTATTCAATGCTCACCCCTTTAAGCATGGTCACTAGCTGTCACCATATCACAAGATTATATTCTTTTTTTTATATCTTCGCCATTTTGGAGAAAGGGTTTGACTTTATGTAGTGAATCTAAACCTGTGGAAGTCTGGAGCCAACTGGTCACCCCAGTGGTTTGGGGACAACCCAAGTGCTGATGAAAGGGTGGCAGTGAGTGGACATCAGCAATAGATGAGCCTGTGGCTGGTCCCTGGAGACAAGGCAAGAGCAAACTGGAAGCTCAGTGTCCAAGGAGCAAGGCAGGGTAGAGCCAGGGTTAACTGGGATATGAACAAAATAGTAAGAGGATCAGGACATTTTTGAAAAAACATTTTCTAAAGTGGGCATGGCCATCTTTTCTGTCTGTGGTCTCTAGGGTATCTGGAGGGGCTCTTTTAAGTCCTGTGATGACTTTTCACATGTCTAACAGGATGGAGAGGACAGTAGGTGATATATGGTTCGATCCCATGCATTTTAGGTTAGTGTTTATGAAATAGCACATCAGGAATTGATTTTTTTAACCATAAAACTGACCTTTGATCTCAGTATTTAACTTAACCCAGCACTTCATAGTGGTAGTAATAACCCAAGTTGAAATACCTGCCTCATTTTCTCACGAGAAAACTGCCTATTGAGCAGTTATAAACCAATTTTTTCATTTAAAAAATATGACTACTCTCTTCACAATACACAGCTCTTTTATTTCAGTTTCCTAACTCAAGTTCTCTCTATCTATCCTCTGAAATCTCTTCCTCCTCTTGTGTTTACTCCCTGAATTATCAGCCCCATCAGTCACTGTAGCTGGAAACGTAGCAGTCATCCCTAAGGTGCTTCTTCTCCCTCATCCACATCTGTCTGGTCAACAGAGCCCTCCATTCTGAGTCATATATGCTCTTACACACACTTAAATGTATCTCTTCTTCTCCATTCCTAAATTCCCCCATCCTATCTCTTATGGGCCAGTAGGCTTTCTCGTGTCCAATATTTGAGTCAGACACTGATTCTCAGCCTGGCTTATCATCGTCAAGCCTGTGAGGTCACATGATCAAAGGCATGGAATCCAGAAGGAATGACCAGGGACTGCTTTGTTTAGAAGGGGTAATGTGAGTGGGGGGTATTTTTAGGGTTCTGGGCCTCTCAATATTAGATCTCTGCCCTGTATAGCCTTTGCATACAGGTCAGAATTTAAATTCCTGGAATACGAAGACTTCACAACGAGGATCCCATCCATCTTCTCTGTCTTGCCCCACTCCCAAACTCACACCATATGTGTAAGCCACTTAGACATATTGTTGTGTGCGTTATGCTCCTGAGCTCGAAGTGTGCACCCCCATCATGTCCACAAAGTGAGCCCTAATCCCTCCTTCAGAATTCAGGCATCAGCAACTCTGATGGAATCCCCAGCCACACACAGGTTCTCCAAACCAATTTACACCTCTCTGCAGGTACATTTTCCAGCACCTATCAAAATGTGTTATAATAATAATTTGTACTATGTCTCCCCCTTTACCCAAGGATCTTCTTGAGTGTATACCCATATTTTACTTCTTTTATCCCCAGCCCCTTCCATAAGACCTGAGTCAATAAATGCATATGTTGAATGAATGATTGTGCTAAGATCAATTAATTATGACAAAGGAATTAGGCTGTCTCCTTTGATAAATTCTGTTGTGTTCTGTGGTGCACTCCTTTTTATGAGATACTTCAAGAACTGTATACCTGATTCAATATAAGTAAAATAAAAAAATCTGTTTAGGATTGCTGAGTTAGAACATCAAAATCTGGAAAAGACATAGGAAATGTTTGTTAAGTTAATGGTAATAAGAGATAAAGTCAGGATTCATTACTCGCTGACATAGCTTTAATCAAAATAAGAAGTGAAGTTTTAACCAATTTTAGCATATAATATATTCTCCTGCTAGTGGGTAGTATTTCAAAGTATATCAGTGTCTTGGATTTTAAATAAAAATATCATGTTTTCTTTAATGCTATAAGTTTCAAATGCCACCACTTATTTTCTCTGTGTTCTTTATGTCTTGTGCATGCTACTTAAATTTTCTGAGCAACGTAATTCTTACCTTAAAGCATAGAAAGTGATACCTACCTCACATAATTATCACAACGATCCAAGGAGGTAAAATACCTAAGATCCTGAAATACTGGCTGACATAGTTACCACTTACGAATAAATGTTGATTTCTTTCTCTTTTGTGTTTTTTTAAGTCATTTTTGTTAAATGGGGCTCTACCCCAGAATGTTAGGTTCACAAATACATAATAACTCATTGTTCCTAATTATGAGTTACACTACATTGCACCATTATAAATCCCTGTAGATCATCGCTTTAGGAACATTGCAGTAGACTCCATGGATGAATCTCTTTGCTTTGCTGGAGGCCAGTATTCTGGGCTGAGGAAGCTCACAGCCACTGTGGACAAAGGGACTCCTTCAAGGCAGAGTGGGTTCTGGGCCTACACACATCTTTAATCACATTTAAAAGGCTGAAAGTCCACCAGAGCTGCCTCTCCTGTGAAGGGCGTCTTGAGCCAACCCTTTGCTTGTGCACCATGAGGCCCTTTGGATCCCCTAGAATTGGTCCTCTTATTTATCTTCATTCAAAATAATCAAGCCTTTTAAAAAAAAAACTAACGTCAGGGTTATTGAAAAATATTGATAGCTTTGGTTAGGAATAGCATACTACATTTGAAACCTTCTAAAGAAAGCATACTAAAAACCATCCTGTACATTTTCTTTGAAAAATTGACAGAACTTTTTTTTTTAAGAAAATTACCCAAACAACTAGAAGAAAAGACAGAGCAAGGATGGACAAGGTTGGTTAGTTGATGCTTGAGCTGAGGAGGAAATTGCTAAGGATTACGTTTATAGCACTTGACCATGTCTCAGAAGTGCTACTCTGTACAACTTGTTGAAGACAAACAAAAACAAAAACAAAACAAAACCAAAAAAACACAAAAAGCCATCCCATTAGGGACCCCTGGCTTTGCATCCTGTCATTTATTAATTTTGTCAGTTGAAGCAGTAAGGATTATGGCAGTAGATTTATTAATCTTCAGAAGACCTGGCATGGAGAAGCCTTCCGGTTGGCACTAGGCTGGGAAAGGCGGTGAAGGGAGTTAGTGAAACAAGCACAATGCTGAGTACCTGCCGTGAGAAAGTCATTACCGTAACAAACCTGTCACTCACGGAGCCAGGTAACAAATTTTGGAAGGGCTACTACCTTCCTGAGAATCAGCAAGGTTTTATTCAGAATCTTGTTGTGCAGTGGAAAATCCTTTCATAGTGTTAAGTGTTGTGGTGGCTTAAGGAACCATGGGCCTAGAAGATGACATTGCACTCCGGGCAGACGTTTGTTTTCATTTCTGACATCCAAGACTCATTGTCATGGATGTCCAGATTCATGCTTGCCTAGCCAGCCAAAAGGCAGGACTTACTCCTTTTTCCTCAAAAAAGGACGGGCACCACAGGGCTCTGGGATCCGCTTGCTGATGTCCCCTGCCCTGGGTGATGAGAGTGGGTACGGTCTGGGGCAGGGATGGGCAGGGGAATTGTACTGTGGCCTTTTGAGGTCTTTGCTGATCGTGATGGATACCACCGAGGCCAATTTTTCGATTTTTTTCAGCTGCTGCTCACCATAGATCCAAGTTTCTCCTTCTTTTTTTTCCTACCCAGGAATGTGGACAGGATACACAGAGGCTTCTAGATTGTGTCCTGCAGATGAAGCTACGGGGCCCTAAATGTCCAGTGTCCACAATTATAGAGTGTTGTTTACTATACTTCAGACTTTGTTTTAAATGCTCAGATATTAATGAATTGAATCTTGTCCTCACACTAGCCTGGGAGGTAGGTGCTATGATTGCTACTGTTTGAGGTTTGAGGAAACTGAGACAGAGACAGGTGGCTTGGCTAAGGTCACAAAACCCAGTAAGTGGCGGCTGGCTTCAGGTCCCACCACCTTGCTAAGCTGATCTAGAGCAGTCATGTGGGGGCAGACATTATGGTTCATGTGAGCTGGATCAGCTTGTCTACATGGAGCGAGTTCCATTCTAAGTACAAATTGCTGAAAGGAGAAGACAATGCATGGAAGGAAGAGGAAACAGTAAAAAAATTTGTGAACGCTCTCCTGGATAGAGCCCAAATGATCAAAACCTTTGGTACTCTTACTTTATCGTGCATACAAATCACGTGAGGCATTTATTAATTTTGCCCTCACCTGCAGAAATTTCTGCTCGGTCAAGCCTTGGAGCTTTGGGTCTACATGAATGTAAGCACTCCCAAATAATTTGGAGCATCTTTTTTTTTTTTTTTAAAGATTTTTTATTTTTTATTTGACAGAGAGAGAGAGAGTACAAGCAGGCGGAGAGGCAGGCAGAGGGAGAAGCAGGCTCCCTGCTGAGCAGGGAGCCCAATGCGGGGCTCGATCCCAGGACCCTGGGAGCATGACCTGAGCTCAAGGCAGACGCTTAACCGTCTGAGCCACCCAGGCACCCCTAATCCGGAGCATCTTGAGGGTGTCTGAGAAATATTTCATTAGAGATTGGTGCCCTGTGCCCACAGCCTTGGGATTGTTTCAAAGAGGCTAGAATGATACTAAAATTTTATCCTGAACATCTCTCCTATCTTGTGGATGTGTCCCAGGTAAGAAACTCTGCAGAACTTAAGTTCACCTTCATGGGCAGATTTCACCCGGGCAATGAAGAAGGGCTTTGGAGAAGCTGGCAATAGTGAGATAGACTAAGATCTTAACCATGAACGTGAAGACTTGATTTTTTTTTTAAGGAAAGGATGCCCCTTCTTCTGGAAGGCACAGCAGATGGCAGTGTACTCCTCTGAGGAAGTAAGTTTAGAAATAAAAGCTTGTAGGACATTTCAAATAGGGCTGAACTTTGATCTCCTACTTATGTAACTTGGACATAGGAATGGGGGAAAAAAACAACCCTAAAGATATTATGTCATCTGTGGCTTATCAGATGTGCTTAAGGCCCCCGTGGGCCAGGGTGGATACAACTAAAACTGCCCCTGCAGTTTTACTGGATGGGGATTTGACCCCACAGACCAGTCAATCTAGCTCTTTTTTTTTTTTTATTATGAACATATAATGTATTATTTGTTTCAGGGGTACAGGTCTATGATTCATCAGTCTTACACAATTCACAGCGCTCACCATAGTACATACCCTGCCCAATGTCCATCACCCAGCCACCCCATCCCTCCCACCCCCCACCACTCCAGCAACCCTCAGTTTGTTTCCTGAGATTAAGAGTATCTTATGGTTTGTCTCCCCCTCTAGTTTCCTCTTGTTTCATTTTTCCCTCCCTTCCCCTATGCAATCTAGCTCTTTTGAACAAGAAAACAATCCGCATATATTCTTGTGTCCCTTCAAGCCAATGTGAGGCATGGCTACAGATGATTTAACCCAATCATTAAAGTGAAAAGGAAACAGAAACTGTTTCCTATGACATGAATTTAAAGAACAGACGGACTCCCCGCCACCGCCCCCCCCATTGAATAGAAACAGTGAATTGAAGTGGAGTAAAATTAAGCTAAATAAGAGGAAACAGTGAAATTTTGTAGGCTGTGGAATGGTCTCACTGGGAACATTTTGGAAGCCCCATCACTTAGTCATTTCAAACTAGACCAGACAAATTACTTGAAGATATACTGTAAGAGGTGGGGTTATAGAGAATGGATGAAGGAATTATTTTTCTATCCCCTATGGAAATTTCCTCAGTAGTGTCAGCTGGCGTTCTCTCTCTCTCTCTCTCTCTCTCTCTCTCTCTCTCTCTCTCACACACACACACACACACACAGTTGCTTACTTTCATATTGTCTCCTGTCTGACTTTTCAATTTGATCATTACCAAAACAACATTTTAAAACCTCGAAAGCCTCCTTCTGCTGCTGGGTCTACATTCACTATCTCTTCTGATCCCCCTTTTCCTTCCTTATGGATGAGGTTTTCAGTTCAGACTATAAAATCCTTACAAGTTCCCCTTTGTCATCTTTAAAGCCTTGTAAACACCTTTCCCAGTGAGTCCTGGTGATTGCGAGTAGTGAGCAGTGAACTTCCTCTGTGAGATTTGATGGGGAACAGAAAGGATCACCCAGTTCCCATCAAATGGGGATATGCAGAAGCTGTGCATTTCACCAGGCTCATGTAATGTACCCAACCAGAAAACCACCGACCATTTTTTCTGTCCCTGGAGTAACACACTTTTCATGGATAGCTGGTAGAAATCACAACATGGAAGAGCCAACCTCTTGCAAACTGGGAACTGAAAGTGGGGGTACTAAGGATAACCATCCCCCCTCTTTCCCATTTTTCAGAGTTTAGCGTGTCTTGCACCAGAAAATATATAAATGACTGGATTTTATTTACGTTTTTGTTCTACTTGTGTTTGCCACAAGAAATTTGAATGAAATTTAGAGTACTTATGATTCCATTATGCTTTTATTCCCTGATTATGGGAAATTGGTTACATGTTTCTTCAAAAAATACCTATATTTACCTATTCCAAGTAGTTAGGCCTAATGAGATAGAATAAAATATGGACTTCTAATTTCCATTGTAATTTTTTTTTGAAAACAAAGCTTTTTAAATTATAATTCATTCTTTTTCTTCTTCTCCTTGCCACTCATGGTCAGGATCAAGCATGATTCTCCATCTGGCTTTATGACATGTAACAGTAAAATAAAATTACACTGATAGTAACAGTAAAAAACAGCAACCATTTATAGAGTGCTCAGAGCTCTTCCAGACCTTGCATTAAAGCATTCATAGGTATTGTTCCATTTTATCCTCACAACAGCGCTCTAACTAAAATGTTCCCATTTTACTGATGGGAAGATTGATCTTAGCGAGTTTCATCTATGTTTAAAATCATACAACTAGTGTGTAGCAGGAGTCAAGCCAGTTTTTTTTTCCTGACTCCAAAGCTCGTGTCTCTTAACTATCAGCCTATAAGCCTCAGGAAGACACATTGTCATTTAAATCTTAAGAAAATCATTGCATTTCGTGTAATCCTCCCTTCCCTCACGCTGTGTCTTCTTATTCCATCCTCCGGAAGGAAACAAGAGTCCATCTTCCAAAATGATATTTTTGAACCATTAAAAATAATAGACACTCTTATTATTAATTTTGGCAACTATTAAAAGAATTACACAAATAAGACGATCATGCAACCAGGGGCGGATTCTTTGTGTAAGCTAAGGAAATCAAATACTGGTTCTGAAGAAAACTGTATAGTAAATTAAAAACCATTTCTGGCACATTTGTGCTGTTGCATTTGGTATATTTTCAAATGCTAGTTTTATTCAAGAGTATAAAACACATTGTTACAATCCATAGTGGGAAGGGTGGTACACTGATTACATTTGTTTTGGAAGAAGAGGAAAAGAGTGTTTATATTACTTTTTCTATCCATCATCTAGAAAGATCAGCTACACAACGTGAAGTTTATTCACTTTCCACATGAAAAGCAGTCCATCATAGTAGGGTGACGGAATGGAACATGGGATTGTGAGTCAATGGTATTTTATTCACTGTTTCCAAGATGCTGATCGTAATCACCTAGGAACTGCTGACTGCCCCAGAGAGAAAAGCAAGTAGACTTCTTCCTGTCTTCCAAACGCTTACGAAAGTTGGCAACGTCATACACCTTGTGCATAAATATAACATTGGACATAAAACTAGAGAGCAGGTGCTTAACAAAAATTTAAACAAGTGCATAAGCAAACAAGAAGATATTGGTGTACTGATTTTCTCCACTCCAGATAGAATGCCGGCTCCATGAGAGCAGACACTTGGCATTCTTAATCAATCGCTATCTCCGTAGCACCTAGAAAAGTACTTAGGCACATACTAATTGCTTAATAAGGACTTCTTAGATAATGTGAATTTTAACAGAAGGAATCAAGGGGATGCTGCACCTCTCCCTGCATCCATTTCTCCATCCACGAGGGGGTAATAGTGGGATTGTCCACTTTCCTCTTAAGAATATCACTGTCTAGGCTATTGCTCTTCTCAGACAAAAAAACATTCATTTAGTGTAATCAATATTGCAGGTGATTCAAGGACTGAATATCTTAAGTATAGGCATCTGTTAGAAAGCATGATAAGGCACTCAAGGACAGAGTCCTTGTCGTTTATATATTCTGAATGATGCCCAGCTTCCCATGGGTAAACAGTGAGTCCTAAATTGCCATAATAAAAGATCAGTGCCATTGTCATAGAAGTTCACTGTGTTTCTCCCAGCTTGAGTGCAGAAAACAAATGTTGGCACCATGGGACAGATTTTGCACCCATGTGGAATAATTTAATTCCACTAATAATGCTAGAAATGTTAAGAAAACATTTTTAGGGAAAAAGCAGCAGAATATGGGAGCATGCAAAACCAGTCTTTTTCATCTGAACTCCAGGATCCATTTGTTTTCCATTGTTTGCTGTACTTATTCTGGATCTGTTTTCACTTTTATTTGTGGTCAGCTTGATATGTCTACACAAAAGCACACATCAGAAGTAAAATGACTATGTCTTTTTTATAGTATGACTTCAGACAGTTGGACAGTTTTAGGACTCACTGGCTCCTGGATCAGTTTTCCCATGCCTGCTTGAAGCATGCTAGTTAACATAGTGCAGAGAAAAAAGGCATGGTCTTTAAAGGCACATGAATCTAACCCATTGAGCCAGGCTCTGGGCTCAAACTCTGACCTCAGACCTTCATGCATAGTCCCTCCACACCACCCCCCCAGCTGAATTTTACTCCCCTGAAATTCTCTCATAGTTTTCATTGACTACAGTGGGACTCATCTGGGTGTGTCCAAGGGCAGAGTCTGGCTGGCTGCATGTAACATACTGTTTGAGTTGAGGTGCAAAGCCAAAAAAGCATTGTTTACTATTTATATGGGCCCTCACCAATTTCTGGATGCCAAAAGTGATGAACTCACTGCTTCTGAATAACTCATTCATCAAACCAGACATGAACAGTTTTCTTCCTTGGGTTTCGTTAGAAAGAAAATCATTTGCTGGTTCATTGCCTGGAAGCCAGAATATGTTTGGGGTTCTCCACTTCGACCCAAGCTGACAACCTGCAAGCTGACAACACCTCAAAGCAAGTTAACTTGCTTTCATGTGGAGAGGTGTGTGTGTGTGTGTGTGTGTGTGTGTGTGTGTGTGTGTGCGCGCGTGCGCAAACTGGTATGGCCACGAGGGTATGGAAAAGACTCTGAGATGGACTTGGACCTTCTCGAAACTTTCCTCCAAAGTTCAAGTTCTTGCAAACCATTTGGTGAGCCATCACTTTGGTATCATCCAAGTGTGAACCCAGCCTAGGAAATTGTTAATGCCTCCAGTGTCAGAAATCAATATTTCTTCTGTATAGTTGATTTAATGGCAGTTGTCATTTGTTTTATGTCCTTGTGAAAAGAGTACATATTCCTTTGGGGTAATTTTTAATATAAAAATGCTAGTGTTTTGCTTTCGAACATATTAAATGATTCCATGTGTGTTATCAAGCTATTGGAGGAGCATGAAATGAAGGTGTTTTTCTGCCTTGGTCTAAGATCATTATGCATGTGTGACACGTCATCCAAAGAGCCTCAGAGACAAACACTACAAATACAGCAGTCAGAAGAAAAGGCTCCTTAAGTAGTGCATGCATCTTGGAAAGCACTTGGGGAAACTCCTAGAAGCAATGGATAGATCTCCCAAACCCTCAAATATCAAGCATCCAAGTGAAAATCATTAAGTTTAATGAGATCTTTTGTCTGTAAAAGAAAACGAAAAGGTTAAAAGAAATTCAAGTTTACAAGGACCTACAGCTAGATATTTTGAACCAAAATTCAGCTTTTAGGAAGGGGGATGTCTAAACCCTACCCCACTGCTGAGGTTTTGTTCTCAAAGGGTTCCAGGTGGTCCTGAGTAGCCAGTATGTTTCATTAAACGTATGGTCAAAAGTTGCAGATGTTCAACCCCAAATCCAAAACCTACTTTATCCTGTCCATGCTTCTATGAACGTTGAGAATAATTTCCTCCTGGGGAATTCTTTGAAGACTGAGATTCCATTCAAGACAGCCACAGCCTTCTCCTCTAAACCATCATCATTGTAACTTGCCTCTTCAACCTGATTTTCCTCTTCGCTCATCGCTGTTACTCTTTCCTTCAAACTTTATAAAATTTGAGAAGCTCTGGTGGTTCTGGTTGATATTGCTCTTTAATGCCCACTCTTGGGGAATTTAAGCCTGGGTTTGGTTGCTCCCTCCCCTTTTATTTGTTTTGTTAGGAAAAGCATCATTATGAACGTTTACCTTCGGCTCTGGTTCTGATTTCCACAGATTTGAACTCAAGAGTGGCGCCACCACTTAACCAAAGCTATTTAATGTCATGGAATCAGTGAAAAGTGATAATATTTGTACAAATGCTGGGATAAGATCCCTGGAGTAAACAAATGGGGCCACTTGAGGCAGGGGCCAGAGGGTCTGGCGCAGCTGCCATAAAGAGTGAGATGATCAGAAGACTCATAACCTATACCCCATGTGGGGCCATGGCCCAGCAGTCATCAATCTCTGGCTTCAATTCTGCATATGTCAATTTCTTCATCTATAAAAAGGAAGTAAGAAAGATATCTACTACCCATCTCTTATAGTTGTAAAGATTAAACGAGTTCATCCATGGGAAGCATTTGGCACAATGCCCGTCACACAGAAGATGCTCATCAGTAGTGGTGATAGTAGAAACAGCAGTAGCTTATCTGATGTTATGGTGACTTTGCTTCTGTATAATCTCATGAGTTGGAGAGGATCATTGACAAGTCATAGGCCAATCCTATGTACATCTTCAAAGAACAAGTATATGATTTGATGCTTAATGCTATAGAATCTGAGATCTTGATGGGAAGCCTCACATGATAGATCTTCAATAAACTGAGACTAGTGAGGAAGGGGAGGGCAGGTTGCCAAGGCAGGTGGAATCTGGAGGACATTACTCCGCTTCTTAGCAGAAACAAGCAAATTGCTCAAGGACCAGGCCATGTAACTAAAACTTAGTCAATAAGGTGAAATTTAGGAAAGGTTTGTGGGCCCTTAAGGAAGAGTCTACAGGAGGAAGCTGGACAGCCAGACAGAAGCTCAGTAATCTGATGAGGCTAACTTGGGGGTAGTTTGAATTGTGACAGAAGGGCTGTCTGGCTATATATCCCTAGGCCACTGCGACCTTATCCTGTTTGCCAGCAAGAGAAGCACTGGAGTGGGTGAGGGCAACACAGGGGCTCAATTCACAGAGATATGAGAGAGCTGGTTGATTTCCAGGTGCATCTGAAGACTGGCCCCTGGCATCATCTTCAGATAGAGGTCATCAGATATCCAGCAACAGAGGCCCAGGCTGTCTGAACAAGTGGGAATGGCCATCTGGAAAACTAAGAAGCCTTAGATTTGTAAAAACTGTGTTCAGCCAAGTCTGGATTATCTGCACAGAGGCGTCTCTATGCTTGGGCACGTCTCCTCCCTCACTGCCCAAATGGTCTACTTCCAGCCATGCTCCCCAGGGACATTGCCTCCATTCCCCAAGCCTTACTCTTCTGCAGTTTCACAAAGCCTCCTTGGTTTAAATTCTTTGTCCTTCCATTGTCCAAGCCTAATAAGGAAGTCAGTCAGCTGTGGGTTGGGATAAGAAGCTGGTGGTGAGGAATAACATTCCTCCAAGGGCCTTTTGATCTTTAAGAGGCTGTAAGTGGCCCAATTCCCTGCTTTTATGCAAAAATATCTCTTGTATGTGTCATTCAAACAGACTGTTTTCCTTCCCATGGATGTAATTGTTGTCTCTTGGAGATTTTATAAGAAACAGAATGCAGGCCATCCCAAAGTTGAGCAGAAGAGGAAGGCATATGACTTGACTTTGCTCACCTTCTCATCCTGTCTTATTCACTGGTATCTGTCTTTAGGAGTCATGTATTTCAATGGCAAGTGAAGATGCCCCGTGGTAATTCCTGCCTCGTCTTGACTCTGTCCCTGACCAACTATGTGTCCTTGGAAAAGCTGTTTCACACCTCTGGGCCTCAGTTTTCTTACTTGGAAACTGAGCACGTTGGACTTTGTGAGGTAAATTTGATAGGCAGAATGTTATTACTATTAAAAAACATGATTTTGAAAATGAATATACCTGGGGCGCCTGGGTGGCTCAGTTGGTTAAGCGACTGCCTTTGGCTCAGGCCATGATCCTGGAATCCCGGGATCGAGTCCCGCATCGGGCTCCCTGCTCGGCAGGGAGTCTGCTTCTCCCTCTGACCCTCCCCCCTCTCATGCTTTCTCTCTCTCTCTCTCTCATTCTCTTTCTCAAATAAATAAATAAAATCTTTAAAAAAAAAAAAGAAAATGAATATACCTGATTTTTAATCCTGGTTCTGTCACTTTGCAAAGGTGACTCAACTACTCCAGAGCCTCAGTTTTCTTATCTATAAACAAGGTTGTTATACAGATTTTTAAAAGATAGTGTTTATAAAGTGCTTACTAGTACCTGAATATTTTGAGTGCTGAATAAATTTTAGCTCATATTATTTTTTCCATCTCTAATTTTCCTTCTGGGTGTAAATTTTACATAAATCTATTATTTTCTACCATATATGCTAATATTTCTTTCCCTTAGTTTGGGCAAATTAAAAGGAGCAATGGTGACACTATATTTTATTTTGTATATATATATATATATATATATCATTGTGTGTGTTCATGTATTCTCTCTCTCTCTCTCTCTCTCTCTTTGTCTCTCTCTCACACATACACACCCCAGACAGACAAAATAAAAAGATAACTGGATTTCCTCTCATCAGCAGAACCTAGGATAAGCTCAATTAAAGAGCTATCATACCAGTGTTTGGTTCCTCAAGCTCTTGCACAGATCCTTCCCTTTGAGTCAATGACTCAGGAAGACAGCAGTTTTAAAGCTGAGGAGGTTGTTAAAGGCATTCTTCAGCAGCCCCATTTTGTGCAGAAGCAATATGAAATGAACAGAATCCTGATGAGTGAGGTCATTACAACTCTGCAGTATTAGCTATGTCCATTAACCTCAGAGCCAAGGCCTGGCTTGGTAGAAATATACAAAAAAAAAAAAAAAAAAAAGAAGTACAATAAGAGCTCCATGAAGGTCTTGCAAAGAAGGAGTCTGAGAAGGAAATGGGAGTGGACTGAGGGAGAAGTGTTTGTCTCTAGCATCTTTTCAGAAGAGAGGTTCTTTTGACAGGAGAGGTTTGGAGATTATGAACCAACACCTCTGTCATTCAATATTACATTTCCCATTTTTAGTGGAGTGGGTTTTGATGCAATTAGGTAGCTGGAGCTTCTTCATTCTTGTGTATGGCTCAGATAACTCTAACTTTTACTTATTTATTCATTTACTTATTATCTACTCAAAAAACATCAATATGTACCTGCAATAGGCCATTATTGAACTAGGTGGTAGAAGTACAGATGTGACTAAAACTGGATCTCTACCCACAAAAAGCTCACTGGGAGGAGACAGAGGAAATCAGCACTCTCCAGCATAGTAGGCTGGCACTATGACAGAGGTATACAGAAGATACCATAGAGCACAGAGGAAGAACATCAAAATCACTGGGGAGTCAGGGACGGAGGACCTAAAGAAGGTGGCAGTGGAGGAGGGCAGTGGTGAAGATATATTAGAGAGACCTTAAGGCATGGAGTAAGTGGACTTAGAGTCACATTTTTGGTGGGGGCTATTAAGCTAACAGTGCTACCATCCACTCCTGGAAGGATACAAGACAAAGAGCTGGTTGGTGCAAAATAATGGTGACCTTGGGGGTCACCTGGGTGGCTTAGTCACTTAAGTGTCTGACTCTTAATTTTGGCTCAGGTCATGATCTCAGGGTCGTGAGATCAAGCCCAGCATCAGGCTCTGCGCTGGGCATGGAACCTGCTTAAGATTCTGTCTCTCCCTCTCCCTCTGCCCCTCCCTGTTCATGGTCTCTCTCTGTTTAAAAAAAAAAAAAATGGTGACTTTGGTTTTAACCCTGTGGAATTTGAGGATGTTGTGGAACATGCCACAACAATAAGGTGTCTGGAAAACAACTGTCATTTATGAATTTTGAAGCCATGAATGTGTATGTGCTTCTTCCAAGAGAGAGTATATAGACTTAAGAAAAGTAGATCGTGGTATATCTGGGGGATACCCATTTTAAGGGTTGAGATGGGAAAATAGAGATGGTGGGAAAGAAAGAAAAGAAATAGTCACATAAACAGGAATACCAAGAAGACTTATATCACCTAAGCCAAGAGACAGAGAACTTCTGGAAGGACATAGTGATCAGCAGAGTCAAATATCACAGAAATAAGATGATTTCTAGGTGTCTCTATTACTCGTGTAGGCTTTTTGCTAGCAAAGAATATGTCCATTCAAGTTTTCTTAAGCAATAGTGGCTTTATGGCAAGTACACACTCAGAAAGTGAAGGACACGGGAACCCTGTTCATGCAACCAGGTTTGAGTTGAATAGGAACTTGTATTCCTTGTAGAGTACGGAATACAGTTCAGAAACCAAAAGTTCAGGATACAGCACAACTCTTGAAATCAGGATATCTTGTCACCTCCTGAAGGTGCTACAAGAACACAGAGGAGGCTCCATGATCCCTCTTCAGGCTTCCTGCCACCAACCCTAACTCTTTGTTTCTCTATGGAGGTCTGCATGCTTTGGCTCCACAACCCTGTACTATCTCTACTGGCTTTTCAAAGAGAAAATCCAACTGGTCTAGTTCATCCCCATTTTTATAAATGGAGAAAGACCTCATAGTCCATAGATTGTGGAGATCTTGGGTCACTAGTATATTCCTACCCCCTGGGATGCAGTCAGCTGTAGCCAGAGAGGCAGGGCAATATGGCACCCAGACCATGATTACCTCTTCATAAAGAACCACCAAGGACTTCTTTCCTTCACAAGTAGCCCTGGAAGATGCTTCCTGTTTTAAAGCTTCTTCTTTATTATCATGGACATGGGTAATGTGGAAATCTTGGCATCCCAGAAAGAACAGTTTCAATAGAGTGGTGGAGACGGAAGCCAGAGTTTGAATTTTAGTAGACTGAGGATAAATGGGAAGCAAGCTAGTAGAGATAGGGAATTTAAATGGGTCTTTGAGGGAACATAGGTTAGGAGGTATAGTACCAGAGCTAATAGGACATTTGCTTCTAAGACAAGATTGTCCTGTAAGATAGAAGATCCTTCTGCCCATATGTGTATATATATATATGTGTGTATTAATATATATATACACATATATATATATTAATAGAAGAGGGAGAGAAACATAGGGTATGTTATGCACAGGAGAGGAAGAAGATTGATAGACTGGGTTCCCTAAAGAGCTGGAAGGAATCTGGCAAACTTTATCCATATCTACACTTGTCATGGGGCTTCCTTATCTGATGTTGTTGGGTGTGGAGAAATTCTGAGAGAGAGATGGAGAAGGACCAAAATGACAGTGAGAGCATGAAGAAAATGAAGGAATACTGTGTGTGGGCAGCTAGAAAGAGTAACAGGGATAAGAAAAGAAGAGTGGGAAGGTCAAAGAAAGTGAAGAATCAGTAGGCAGGAATTTGACCAAATCCTCAAGGGACAGGTTATGGGTCCTCTTGGACATTCTGATGAGTCTAGGGGTTACATTTACTTCTCTGGCTGCAAGGAGAAAGACAAAAACAGGCCTTGGTTGTGATGTCTCTCATAACTCACTACCATACCAGACAAGTCCCCAGAGATTCTAGAGCTTTTTATTTTGCATCAATAAATATTTACTGCTGTTGTATCACCTTAGTGATGATTTTTACCATACATCCTGTCTGAGTTTCTTGGAACAATCCCTTTAAAAAAATTTTAATACCAGAAATAATCCCAGTGGATAAGCCAATTAGGTCTTAAAAATAGAACCTTTGTTAAAAAGCCATTACAATTTCTCTTCTGGTGTTGGGCTCTGTCATTGATAAATTGCCCCCAGGCTCCTCTCTTAACGTCTTAGGTTAAGACTGTCTCTAGTACATACATATACCAGAAGCACTAAGATTTGTTCATTTAAAAATAGATCCAAAGGCAAACATATTTCAAGTGGATTTCCTACGATGGGGATTTCAAAAATTAACACTGGAGAATGAAGGTGGAAACTGTAGTTTTACATTTGTACTTAGCAAATGCAAGGTCTACTCCCGTACTTTTTCCATTTCCTCCACCAAACTCTGCTACACTGCTTTACTATAAATATGAGTTGTAAGGGGCAGGTTTTGTAAGCATTTGAGACCTCTGTTTTCTGCTTTGAAAGAACGGGCCTCTTAACAAGGTTTTCTTTTTTTTTTTTTCCTCTCTCTTCTCTTCCTCCTTCATCGTTTGAGGCAAGGGAAAAATAAGTTATGTGAAGGTGAATTAAAAGGTGGTATTTATATTTAACATTTCATTTCCTTTAAGTATCAGATCTGGAATTCAAATAACCGTGGACGAAAAGAGGGGCCAGACAGCTGTCCCCGTCCCATGAAATTGCCCTAATTCCTCCTGACAGAGTCAAAGCCGATTTGTTTCCTTGTTTATAATCTTATCACTAGACAATAGCCAACATTTTTTGAGCACCTAGTAGGTGCCAAATACTGAGGATAAAAAGGGAATAAGCATGAGTCCCTTCCCTAAAGGTCATCCTTTAGTGGTGACCACCGAGTAGTTGCTAGATTAATGCAGCAAATCAGGCAGAGTGGACGCTCAAAAGAGAGAAAGTGACAGGGCGCAGTGGATATAAAATTTCTCCCTCTTATTCATTCAGGCTTATGACAAGCAGCTAACTATATCCTTGACTTTGCTCTGTGACTGCTCAAAAAAAAAAAAAAAAATGTTCCGGAAGGAAAGAACTTTATGTGTAGCTATGAAGCTGATTGATGTCCTTAAAGCCCAAGGGGTCTTTGCTGACAGCCTTGCTTGCCATTTCAAAACCAAAAAAGGGGGCGGGGGAAAGGGAAATGTGTGTGTGTGTGTGTGTGTGTGTGTGTGTGTTGGGGAAGCAGGGACTAAGGGGAAAAACAGCAGGTAGGGAGACAGAAGAAGCACCCACGTAGATGAAATATTTTCCTAATGTTTACCTTATATGACAGCTATGGGTGAGGCAGGAAATAATCAAGAGAGAACATCTGTGATTTAATATAGTGCAAACTAGTTGGGCTCAGTAATGCTAGCTGCTATAACAAGCAGCCCTTGCATCTCAAATAATCATTCTGTGTTTGCACTCATCACAGTCCCATAGGGTCACGGGGGAGGGGACATCAGCTTGCGCAGTCTTCAGGCACCCACAAGCCTTCTGCTGTGATGCCACCATCATGTGGTCCCAGGGAAACCGAATCAGGGCAGAGAAGCATCACAGATTGGGCAGGAGGAGGGAGGCTGCAGCCAGGCCTGCAGGTGGCATACAAAACTGTGCTTACATAGCACTGGATGGAATCCAGGACTCATGGCCCAAAACTAATTGCAAAAGAAACTGGGAAATGTAGTTTTCCTTTTTTAAAAAAAATTTTTTTTAATTTTCATAGTTTAATTCAAAAAAAAGTTTTAATTAACATATAATGTATTATTTGTTTCAGGGGTACAGGTCTGTGTCTTCCTGTATGCCCAGAAGGAAAATAAATTGTTTTTGGTGAACATACGGCATTGTCTCTGACATATGGTAGTACTTTCATCAAGCTAAAATTGACAGTGATAAGAGTCCTAAAAAGCACACAAGTGAGGTCTTGCCCTTGTTGGAACACTGGCTGCCTTGTTTTCTGCATTACTTAGAAGACTTTGAATCTATATACTTATTATTTACATCTCTTTATGGCCTGACTGAAAAACATTTCTGAGGTTTCAAATTTTCTGACGAAACCTAACTTGAAGTGAAGTGTATGGCATAGCCTAAAGATGTCTATCTGTCTTTCTTTCTTTTTCTTTCTCTTTCTTTCTTTCTTTCTTTCTTTCTTTCTTTCTTTCTTTCTTTCTTTCTTTCTTTCTTTCTTTCTTTCTTTCTTCTTTCTTTCTTTCTCTCTCTCTCTCTCCCTTCCTTCCTTCTTCTCTCTCTCTCATATTAATCACTGTGTCAATTCCATGTGGAAAAGAGAAAAAAGAAAAACCCAACTCTTTTAAAGTACTAACACTCCACATGAGGAAGGGAAAATGGAAGGTGGCCTCAGAAGTGTCCCCTCTGAAGGAGAGACTTCCTCCCAGCTCTGTCAGAGTTGACTCAGCTCATTAAGTAGCTAGGCAGGTGCCCCATCGGATGGGTCAAAACAGACAACTGTGGCAGCTAGTGGGGTTGTCTTCTGGGATTCAGATTACCTAGGTACTTTCATTCCCAGCTTGAACTTCCCATAATTCCCCATGGCATAGGAACCTACCTTTCCAGTTTAGCATCGTGGTAGAGATAACTAAATGACTACAGTAGAAAAGTAAGGAAAAATAAATCACTCAAAAGTTCCGACAGTACATTCCTTTTTCCCTAAAACTTTATTAAGTGTTACAGACGATATGATTAAGGAGACTTAAGCTCAAAATGTAAAACCATAATAAACAATCCAAACACTGTATAGTTTGAATTCCTTAGATGGTGCAGCGAGTTGTCTCTTTAAGTTTGAAATGATAGTTGCTAAAGCATACCATCAAGGATTACTTTTAACAAAAATCACAGCTGGCTTTGAAATTAATTTGAAAATGAACATAATCTAGAACAGGTACATATACAAGAGGTGAAGTAATTCCTGGCATCCTTCAACTGATACACTATCTTAGCAGTTTAGGGCAAAGCATTTAGTATTTAGGAAAATTACACATCAGATTGTATTTTATGATTTTTTTCCCTGGGAGTGTATGAACAAGCATTACAAACATGCTATACACCTGTAAGGCTGAGCATTATGGTGGGTAACTAGGGAATATCCACTACACCAGAAAGAAATCTGCACAATGAATCAGGCAGACAACAGCTGGTGGAGATATCAGATGGAGAATCAGAGTAATCTGTGGAAGGTATTTGAGTTCACTATAAACATTTTGCAAGCATTGGGTGAAGAAGCTACACCTCTGGGCCTCACAACCAAAGCCCAGGCTTGCTGCAGGTTAGAGAAATGGTTTTCAGAAAGTACATAGCTCAAGACAAAGAGCTACCATGTGGGGTTGGGGTTTTTTTGTTGTTTGTTTGTTTGTTTGTTTCCTGATTCAGGTTGTTTTGGAACCCGCTCATGAGGCGTCAGTCTTTGGAAGAACTGGCCCTGGGTTTCTAGTGTTTGGCCTCCCAGGTGCCCTGTCTTTCCACAAGTGCATTGCTAGACAAAGAAAGGGTATTTCTTTTAAGTATTAAGCAAGTGCTGAGCAGGAAGGAGCCTTCGCCTGTCCCTTAGGGCACAAAATAAGAGCACTGTGGTGAGTAACGGAGAACTTGGCCAAGAAAAGAAATAGGTCTGAGGTTAGAGAAAGCGGGATGCAAGTTTGCTTTCCTTCACCTCCAAATCCACTAGATTTTCCTATCTTATTTTTCTTTGGCACCTTTTACCTCAAATATTTGTGTCATGCATAGTTAAAAAAAAAAAAAACACACAGATGAATGAAAAGGAATTCCCCCTCCCCCATACAAAGGAGGGAAGATGTTCTGTGAGCTGGGGCCTTAGAAGAAAGGAGCGTTGGGCAGGGAAAGGGAAACACAGGAAAGAAAAACACAAAAACAGATTCTGGAGTGAACTTGGAGCACAGGATCCAATGGAAACCTACAAATGCAAATGGCAAAGCATCAAAGGTGACAGGGTGTGTGGGTGGAAGGTGCTGCCCTGCTTGAAGACACATTCTTAGGTGGAGAAATTCCTCAGGACTCAGGCACCTGCTGCTTTAAGTTCAGAGTGTCAGGACAGGGCAGAGAAGCCTGAAGTGGTGCAGGGCAGGGGGTGGGGCAAAGAGCCTGCAGGGGACACCCCTGAGCTGACCCCACTTAGAGGCCAAAGCGTCGCTTCTCTGCTTCCCAGCTTCAAGCTGATTCTCACGTGCCCCCCCCGTCCCCCGGCTCTTCTATAATCGCCTGAAATGTGAAAAGCACTTCATTCCAGGGAAAGGTTAGGCAGAGGGAGCTTGGCTCTTTTACTCACCTCAAGGACCATTCCCCCTCCAAAGTGGGTTCAGGTCCGAAGCTTTGGGCCTGATCTCCCCTCCTCGCTGTGGCCGTGGCCCGGGGACTTGAGCTGCAAGGCTTTTGAGTTCACCATCCATCTCTCCTTGGGTCCTGAGCAAGGCTGGCAGAAGGGAAAAAGGCCCAGAACTTAAACTTCACAAAAGCAGTAGCAACAACATCCCTCCTCCCCACCCCCCACCACGGAAAGCCACCCACCCCAGAGGGCCGACTGGTCTCATGGTGGCCTTGCTTCGATACCTTGAGCCCGGAGGTTGCCATTCTGCCACACCCTGGCAGCTGGGTCTTGAAAACCAGTCCTGTCCTCCAGCTTAAGCTCCACGAGGACATTGGTCAAATTGCCACTTTGAAATTCACGCCCGGATCCTTATGTGGAATGTGCCCTCTGTCTACCCTCATCTCTTTGGAGCTTAAATCCAAACATTGCCTCTTCTGTTAAGACTCTGGAATAAAAATAAAACAGGTAATTGGACTACGAGAGAGCAGGAAAATAGCAGTAACCAGCAAGTATTGCGTCTATGTTGACTTTTCACTTTGCTCGTAGAAGTGAATGTGTTTGTCCGTTCGTTAATAAAAGGAGGCTGCCCCAGCGTTCTAAACTCCTTGGGGTTGAGGACTTGTCACCCACTTTCAGCTCCTTGTTGGAGACCAAGCAGTGGAACGAGCTGGGGGCTATCAGACCAGATGGTCTGCGAAACTAGCGTTTAATATTGTTACTACACTGAGTGAGCTGGGCCTTCCTCTGCCCTAGCGGAGGCAAGCAGTCAGGTAAAGGGGGACAAGACAGAGAGGAGCCTGGAGAGCAAATGTGTATGCGGGGACTTCCAAGCACCCCCAACTTTCTCTCTTTGCAGAGGAAAGAGAGTCTATTTGCTCCCCCGTTACTCTTATTTTCTAAGCTGTGTCGGACTTGAGAAAGAGAAAAAATACGACATTTCAAAAACACAATGTTGAGTGGAAAAAGCCAGGTACAGAAAAATATGGTATGAAAATTAACCATCTATGTTAATTCTTTTTTGAAAAGGTAGAAAACTGCACTGTCCACTGCCATGAAGATCCATTTATGTAACACAAGTTAGAAAATGCATGAGGATATGTGTCATCATGATAATAACAGTAACAGTCACGTCCAGCACCATCACAGTGCCCGACTTCATTGAGGACTTTCCATTTGCTGGGTGCTCTTCTCAGTAGCTCACTGAAGCTGCTGGGAGGGAAGGGAAGGGGTGGGGGCAAGACTTCAAGTTGTATTCAAAGTGAATATAGCAAAGTGGCAAAATGGTCACAAATTACACATTTGGGTGGAGTGTGCGTTATTTTCTTTTCGGTATTTGGTGTGTTTGAAACACTTCCTAATTAATTAGAAGAAGAAAGCAAAAGCCATAACGAAGGGAAACATGCAGACTTTGGGTTAGAAAGCGCCTCTTCTGTCTAAGGACATGCTCTCTCAACTTCTACCCTCGGAGCGTGTCCCCACTGACCTTCACAGTGCTGCCTGTGTTGCGCGGAGGTTTCATGCTTCTCTATTCTCACTCTCCAGACGCTGCATCTGGTCCCACACCTCTCAGACACTGATGTGTCTTGCAAGTGGATCCTTAGTCCATCCTGTAAGAAGCATTCCTCATCACTGGGCTCTGCTGAGGCCTCCACAGCATGTGTCCCAGGCCCGTGTCCTTCTGCACCGCAGGACCTGCCTTATATCACACAGACACCCAAGGACACATCACACCCAACCTGCTCCAAAGCAAACCCGACTCCCCAAAACTATTTCTACCACAGTGAATTCCCGGTCCCCCTTGGAGTAAAAACAGCCACACTGATTTGTTCTCAGCTCCCTTCTTTCTATTGATCTCCACAACCGAACCCATCAGCAAGTCTTATTGCCTCTAATTTCAAAAGGCACATTCCATCGGGACGCATCTCAGCCTCACAACTCCCACCCTGGCCGCAGAGCTATCGGGCCTGTACCACTGACGACCGCAGGAGCCTTGCCGGCTTGCCAGCTTCACCTTCCACTGTCCGTGCACTACAGTCCCTTTTCCATATGGATACCTTAAAACCTTTCCAGGGCACTCAGAACTCAGTAGAAAGGCCTCTCTGTGGTCCACAGAGTGCACATCGTGGGCCACCAGTCCCTCCCATGCCCATCCTGTCCCTGCTCCCTCCACCACAGTCACAGAGACCATCTGAGGGCCTTCTCCCAGGTTCTCAACGAGGCCTAGACAGGCTCCCAATAGCCTGGCCTTTAGGCTCGTTCTTCCCCCTGCCTAGACCCCTCTTTACCTAGCTAGTTTCATGGCTATCTGCCTTCTCTCACTCAGGTCTCTGGTCAAATCTCATTACCCCATTAAACATAACAGGCCTGTTGCTTTCCTTCTCCCTGCCTGGGTTCATTCTTCTAGAACAGTGCCTGACCCATAGTGGGCCCTCAACACACATCTGTTGAAATCCTGAATTAATAATACCTCTCAAGCACCAGCTGGTCCCAGCATTCACAGACACATTAATCCATTAAGTACCCACCAAAGCTCTCTGAGTCCTATCTGAACAGCACGGGTGACCAACACATGGAGAATGTGCACAGGCTCTCACTGGTGCCGATTTTATGCTGGAACTCAAACCCCCTCCTCTTTGCTCCAGTCTTTCCCCCCGTACCACACTGTGGCTCTCAAAGGAAAGCCAGGAGGAACGATATTCAACTGTCTGCTCTGTGCTGCCGGGGATTGGCATGGGTCACGTGAACAGAATGATTTTCATCTTCACAAACACCCTCAGAAGTTAATGATACCTCCATTCTAGAGATCAGAAAACCAAACTTTCTGAGAGGTTAGATAATTAGCTTAAAATCGCCACTTCTCTTCAGTGACAGAATGTGCCCAGCTCTGTCTTTTCCACAGCTTGTGCTCTCTTAAAGATACCCATCCTGCTTGCCTCCAAGGTCCATTTTAATTCCCATAAAAGGCTGCCTTCCCTGGAGCCTGTCCACAGCACAGGCTTCCCGATCCCTGCCTTCTCGTGAATGATTCCAACTCTGGCCCCTTCGCTCTCCTCACTCCCTCCCTCTGCTGCGGGGACCTTTCCCTAGAACTTTCACCCTCTACTCATTGCTTACGCCTGCTGTAGTCTCAGAGGAGCAATTGTTCTCATGGGCCACCCAGAAGTTGGACATGAGAAAACAGGTTAGGTCGAAGAGAGCGAGTGGGAGAACATCCAGTGCTAGAAGGCAGATGGTGCCCAACTTGCAAATGGGTTTGTTTGCTCGAATTTGTTTGGAGGACAGTCTTAAGCAACTTGAAACACATTTTCCCATAGAAACAATATTATCAATGATGGATAGGGTCTTGGGGTCATCCATGAAGCCCTGAATAATGTCAATGTCTAATCGAGATACTACTAGATACTCCTAGAATTATTGAACCTCACTAGCAAGTCAACATCAGTCACATGGATTCTGTGGAAAAAATGGGATTTGAGTTCCGACTGGGGACACCAAGAACATTTCTGCTCACATTATTCATCTCATGCTCCTGTCTCTGTGTGAGATTCTCCTAGCCATGTGCCCCAACCCAGCTGAAAAGTCAACAGGGATGGTTGTTGGCCTCAGGTAGTAGAAGGTGCCGGACATTTGAAGGAGGGAAGAGCAAAAGAGGGCTCCCGGAGTAGGGGGTCCCTTGACGGGGACCTGTGCTTAGAACCTGGATGTACTAGTGGCACCATTTTCCTGGCCCCGGGCATGTGGGGGAGTCTCCTGTGATGTAGTACGGTGACCAGAGTAAGCAGAGTGATGACAGGACATTAGCAGCAGGGATGCAACAAGTGCAGATGTGTGGCTGCTCCCCATGTGTATCCTGACGTCTTTGGAGAAGACAGATGAGCAGGTGGCCCAGGAACCAGGAGGTCCCAGTCCTTGCTCTGCTTCTTTAACTGAGAGCTCTAGGCAACATGTAGACTCTCAGTGCCTTATTTTCCCTTCATGTTAAGTGGGGAAAAAATTCCCTTCACAGGGTTACGATAACCATCTATTAGGATATGATTGGAAAAATGCTTTTCTAGCCCATTCAAATGCTATGTTAGTATTACACTTAGCATTACACAACAGGCCACGTGCTCTCCAAAAATTAATATTGTTTGGTACCAAACCACTAAGAGAGAGACATATAAAAAACTTCCATCTATCCACTATGGTTTGCTTTTTTTTTTTTTAAACACTTCTAGCAACTGAGAATTATCTAAAGAGAGGGAGATTTCAACCCAGACACCCATTTTGTTCCAGGCTGAGAACTGGCCACTCCTACTTCTTGTCCTCCGTGTCTGTTCACCTCCAACCCCACAGACCTTGCAACTTAGCACTCTGTGTGGCTTCGTGTTCTCCCTTCAGAAGAATTTAAAGGAGCCCATTTCTTTCTTTTGTTGTCCTGCTGGAGAAGAATCTAATCAACAATCCTTTTTTGAAGCCTAATAAAAATTGAATAGATCACATTTTAAATGTAGATTTCTGGAGGGAAAAACAAAATCTTTATTCAAACCTCGCATGTAAGACTGTTGAGATGAGATGGGTTGTATTCCAGGACCCTGCATGTAACGAGGGGACGTTAACAACCTAAGGAGAGTTCCCTATTTGGAAAGCATTTTTTCCCCTACTTGCTGAATTATTTCTCCCCAGTTTGGGACATAACGTTCCTATGTGGAGAGGAAACATTGACTTGACTGACTTCTTTTAAATGCCTGTTTTCTGTAGGGGAAGTCAACCTATTTAGTGCTTTGCCATTTAGTCAGTATGTCAGATTCTCTATTTTAAAGTCCCAGACTGGATTGCACATTTGAAAATGGAAGCCATGGACACAAACCATTTTCAAGTTGGAGAGACATTAAAAACAGTTATGTCCTACAGTGTTTCTCTAGAACCTTGCCTTTCAGGATCTTGGCACCTGCTATATCATTACCGTATAGCCACCTGCTTTGAGATCAGATGCTGCAAGTTTTCCTCTATTTGTCTCTGGACTGATGAGTCAGTGTAAGACTTGGTTCTAAAACATCCCAGCTGGACAGTGGTATAGGCAGCATTTAGAATGCTGAGTGCTTCTGTCCCAAAGCCAGTTCCAATAGTTCTGTACAAGAGGTACAGGACTGTGGGAAATACCAAACTCATTAGAATTCACATAAACAGGACCTCACCTTTATTATTCTTTGAAAATCAGAATCATTAGAAAGGATTCTCAGCATTGCTTTAATATAAAATTCTAGATTGCCCATTTGGCCATGCCAAGAGTCTAAGTGCATCTTTAGCTCTTCGGAGCTGATGAGTTCTTTTTTTTTTTTTTAAAGCCTTCTTCCACCATCTTAAACTTAAAAATTTCAGTATCTGCTTTTTCCTTTCTCAGGAATATGGAATATGTTGTAGGAAATTCAATAAAATCTAGATGACCAGGTATGTCTTTGTGGGTAAAACAGAGAAGCATGGACTAAATACTACTATGGCTGGACTGACTTGAGAATGGTCTTATCCACACTCATGATTACTGGGCTGGAGGTAAATGGTCGTGAGAGTTTTCCAAGGACTTGGAAAGCATCCTTGATTTCTCTTGTCAACATTTTAATACTTCTACTGGGAAAGATGTAGAAGGTCATTCATTTGCATCCAACACAAGATAAACTGTTAATGAATTTGCCACCTGAAATACTGAAAAGTACACTGCTGATCCACTTCATAGACACATTAGTAGAAATAAGACACAAACCATGTCCATTAGCTGCAGCAGTGGGACACATTAACCTGGGTTTTATTTGACTGAAAACTCATTGCAAATAAACTGATTGGTGGGGCTACTAAAAAGACATCTTGTAATTTCAGTCCATAAAAATAGAGATATAATGTCTAGAACAAAGGAAAAGATAAATCTTTTGTACTCCAAACACCTGAAACATGCACTTAATTTTGGCAGTTTTATGTCCTGAGCATCTTAGTAACACGCGCCGATATTTGATTAGAGAGCTGGATGAATTGGAATACAGAGTTGTATCCAGGAGTAAACAGCCAGAATAATGAAAGACCTAAAGACAGTTTCAAAGTACAGAAATATTTCTTTTGCCCTGAAAAAGAATTAAGGAAATAATCATTACTTGCCGCAGGAAAGGATGTGTTCAAACATAGACTTGGACCACCAGAAAGATTCAAGCAGGTGACCGCTGTTTGCACCTGATGATGTAGGATCCTTTCTAACCCCGCCCCTTCAAGGCTGCCATGGGAACACTCCTATGGAGGTGCCATTTTATAAAATTGTGTCCTTTTTAAAATAAAAAAATGTTTAAAACTTTGTAGTATTTTCCTTAATCGTCTGGATTGGGGCTGCTCAATACTTTATTGAGAAAATGGAAATGTTTTCTGTTCTGTCCATTATGATAGCCACTGGCCACATGGAGTTAATGAAAACTGGAAATTTGTTACTCCAACTGAGGAGCTGGATTTTAATTTTAGTTAACTTTAATTTTGATTTAAATACCCACAGGGGACTGGTGGTTATGGTCCTGGGCAGTGTGGGTCAACATATTGCCATTCTTTTCCATTTCACCTTGCTAACAGCTTTGGCATTTAGTCTTTTGCCTTTCCAGATTAACCTAACTGCTTAAAAGCAAATGAGTAGAATTAAAATCTAATATCCAGATTACTAAATGTGAACTCTGTCTTTTTAAAATGCCTTCTGGCTATTTCCCGAGTTCCATATCCGGGTTCTTCACATTTTTGCTTATCAAGTGACGTCTTCTTCAGAGCACCTTGCCCCCATTCCTTGCATGTTGAAATATTGATTGCAGAAATTAAGTTCTGCCAGAGCCTTCCTTTCGGGAGCACTCGTATTCTCTTGCAAGTTCTCCAGAAATGGTGTTTTTTGAAAGGACTTGCATTTGCTGCACTCTACCCAGTGTAAACTGATTTGAATGACGTGGTAGGCAATCCCACAAGGTTTGCCAACAATTTGGCAGGAGAACATATTTGATGGTTGTATTGTATTTTCTCATTTGGTTTCAAAACTTTAAAACATATAAACATTGTTTGGGATGTGAGGCAAAGTGTATTCTTGGTTTGATGCAAATCTTCTTAACCCACAATTAAGCCCTCTGGGTCAGGAAAATCACTTCCCCAAATCAATACCCCAATTTCAAGATCCATCCAGTTAATTTAGGAAAATACTTAGTATCTTCTATTTGGAGGAAATCATTAATATAGTCCATTTTCTTGAGATGAATTTTTCAGTATGGAATGATTTTTAGTAAAAAAAGAAAAGCATTAATCAAATGTAAGGTATTGCTTTTGTTTTTGGTCTTTTTATGGGTTTTTAAAAACTTTTTTATTTTGAGATAGCTGCAGACTTATATGCAATTATAAGAAATAACTCTTTTACCCAGTTCCCTCAGTGGTAACACCTTGCGTAATTATAATACAGTATCACAAAGAGGAAATTGACATTAATACAATCCTCTGATCTCATTCAGATTTCTCTAGTTATATGTGCCTCATTTATGTGTGTATGCGTGTATACTTAGTTCTGTGCAATTTTACCACACAAGTAGATTCATGTAAATACCACAGTAGTCAATGTATAGAACAGTTCCAGCACAAGGATCCCTCATAGTACCGCTTATAGGCAATGTTAGTTTTCACCATCCCACCTTCTATAATCCTTATCAACCACTAATGTTCTCCATTTCTATAATTTTGTCATTTCATGAATGTTATATAAATGAATTCATATAATATGTAACTTTTTCATTTCAGCTTTTTTTCACTTAGCATAACTGCCTTAAGATACATCCAAAGTGTTGCTTGTATCAATAGTTCATTCATTTTATTGCTGAGTAGTAGTCCATTTAACAATGCCCAACCATTCACCTGTTGAAGGACATTTGGGTTGTTTCCAGCTTTTGCTATTACAAATAAGGCTGCTATGAACATTTGTGAACAGATTTCTGGGTGAACAGTTTTCATTTCTCTGGGATAAATATCCAGGAGTACAATAGCTGGATCATAAGGTAAATGCACATACAGTTTTGAAAGAAACTGCCATATTCTTTTCCAGTTGGACTGTAAAATACATTCCCACCAGCAAAATATGAGTGATCAAATTTCTTTGTTTTGGTGGGATTTGGTGCTATCACTATTGTTTATTTTAGTCATTCTGATATTGTAATTTACATCTCCATGATAGCTAATACTATTGAACATTGTTCATATGTACTTACTAGCCAAGTGTATATTATATTCTGTGAAATGTCTATTTAAGGGGTGCCTGGGTGGCTCAGTTATTAAGCGTCTGCCTTTGGCTTGGGTCATGATCCCAGGGTCCTGGGATTGAGCCCTGCTTTGGGCTCCCTGCTCCGTGGGAAGCCTGCTTCTCCCTCCCCCACTTACCCTGCTTGTGTTCCCTCTCTCGCTGTGTCTCTGTCAAATAAATAAATAAAATCTTAAAAAAAAGAAATGTCTATTTAAGTCTTTTGTTAATTTCTAATTGTATTGTTTGATATTTCATGTTTTTTAGCTTGTTGAACACGTGGTTTACAAACATTTTCTCTAGGTCTAGAGTTTGTCTTTTAATTTCCTTAACATGGGGATGCCTGAGTGGCTTTGTTTGTTAGGTGTCTGCCTTTGGCTTGGGTCATGATCCCAGGATCCTGGGATCGAGTTCCGCATCAGGCTCCTTGCTAAGCGGGAAACCTGCTTCTCCCTCTGCCTGTGGCTCACCCTGCTTGTGCTGTCTGTCTGTCTCTAGCTCTCTGACAAATAAATAAAAATCTTAAAAAAAATTCTTTTAACATGGTTTTTCACTGAAAAAAATGTTTTTAATTTTAATAAAACCTAATTTATCAATTTTTCTTTTTATGAGTCCTGCTTTTGGTGTCAAGTCTAGGAACTATTCACTGAGTCCTAGGTCCCAAAGATTTTTCTCCAAGTTTTTATTCTGAGTTGTATAGTTTTACATTTTACATTTATTTCTATGATCCCTTTTGAGTAAGTTTTTTTATAGGGTGTGCAACTTAGCATGAGGTTAGATTGCCTATGGATAGTCAGTTGCTCCTGCACCATTTGTTGAAAGGCTATCTTTACTGTTTAAATGATTTTGCACCTTTGCCAAA
Organism: Zalophus californianus; assembly: GCF_009762305.2. Classification (NCBI taxonomy): domain Eukaryota; kingdom Metazoa; phylum Chordata; class Mammalia; order Carnivora; family Otariidae; genus Zalophus; species Zalophus californianus. The sequence continues at coordinate 12,582,616 of NC_045606.1, read as the reverse complement.
CATATTGAGTCTTCCAATCATTAATACAGTACGTCTCCCCATTTACTTAGTTCTTCAATGATTTCTTTCATCAGCATTTTGTCATTTTCAGCATACTTATTTTTTTGTATAAGGTTTGTTCATTTTCTTTACAGGAATTGGAAATAGTGTTGTTTGTAATCAGTTTCCACATTTTCCTTGTTAGGAAATTCCACATTTCTATATAAGAAGTGTGATTACTTTTTGTATTTTTATCTTGCATTTTGCAACCTTGCTGAAGTCACTTCTAGCAAGTCAACCTTACTAAAAGGTGTTTGTTGTTTTGTTTGTAGATTATTTGGGATTTTTTTTACATAGCTATGTCGTCTGCAGAGGAACATTTTAATTTCTTTCTCTCTAACTCATATGCCTTTCATTTCTTTTTCTTATAGGGGCTAGAACTTACTGTACTTATTGTTGAATAAGAATGGTAAGAGTAAACATCCTTGCCTTGTTCCTAATCTTAAAGAAAAGTAGTCACTCTTTTACCATTAGGTATGATGGCAACCATTGTGTTTTGTAAATGCTTTTTATTAAGTTAAGGAAGTGCACTTTATTCCTACTTTTCTGAGAATATTTTTCACAAATAGATGTTGGATTTTGACTCGTGTTTTTTCTATATCAATTAATATGATCATATGATTTTTTTCTTTTTCAGCCTTTTGATATGCTGGATTGAATTAGTTGATTTTCAAATGTTGAACCAGCTTTTGCATAAATGGACTAGATCCCACTTGGTCATAGTGTATACTTTTTTTTGCACATTTAATTTGCTAATATGTTGAGAATTTTTTATATTAAAATTCATGAGGCATTAATCTCTAGTTTTCCTTTTATGTACTATCTTTGTCTAATTTTGAGCTCAGGGTAACACTAATCTCATAAGGTGAGTTTGGATGTGTACTTTAATTTTCTATATTCTGGAAGTGATTGTGTAAACTTGGTGTTAATTCTTTAAATGGTAAAATTCTCCAATGAAACCATCTGGACTTTTTCTGCATCTATTGAAATGATCGTATGATTTTTATCCCTCATTTTGTTTATGTAGTGTATCACAATGATTAACTTGCAGATGTTGATCCATTCTTGCATCTGTGGAGTAAATCCTACTCAATCATGATGTATAATCCTTTTAACATATTGTTAAATTTGGTTTGCTAATATTTTGTTGAGGATTTTTGCATCAATGTTCATCAGGAATATTGACCTATAATTTTCTTTTCTTGTCTATCTCCTTTCGGTATCAGGGTAATGCTAGCCTTATAAGTGAGTTTGGAAGCATTCACTCTTTAATATTTTGGAAGAGTTTGAGAAGGATAGCTCTTAACTCTTTAAATGTTTGGTAAAATTCACCTGTGAAGTCATCTGGTCCTGAGCTTTTATTTGTTTGGAGGTTTTTTTTTTTTTTTAAAGATTTTATTTATTTATTTGAGAGAGAGAGAATGAGAGACAGAGAGCAAGAGAGGGAAGAGGGTCAGAGGGAGAAGCAGACTCCCTGCTGAGCAGGGAGCCCGATGCGGGACTCGATCCCGAGACTCCAGGATCATGACCTGAGCCGAAGGCAGTCGCTTAACCAACTGAGCCACCCAGGCGCCCTCTTTGGAGGTTTTTGATTAGTGATTCAATCTCCTTACTAGTAATCTATCAATTTTCTATTTCTTCATGATTCAGTCTTAGAAGATTATATATTTCTAAGAATTTATCCACTTCTTCTATGTTGTCCAATTTGCTGACATAGAATTTTTCATAATAGTCTCTTATGATCCTTTGTATTTTTGTGGTATTAGTTGTTAACTTCTCTTTCATTTCTGATTTTACTTATTTGAGTCTTCTCTTTTTCACTCTTGGTGAACCTAGCTTAAGTTATATCAGTTTTGTTTATCTTTTCAAAGAGACAGCTCTGAATTTCATTGATCTTTTCTGTTTTCATTTTACTCTCTATTTCACTTATTTCTGCTCTGATCTTTATTATTTCCCTCCTTTTATTAACTTTGGGTTTCATTTCTTCTCTTTTTTCTAGATCCTATAGGTGTAAAGGTAGATTGTTGGAGATTTTCTTGTTTCTTGAGGTAGGCCTGTAATAATCACTTTTGCTGCTTCCCATAGATTTTGGTATGTCATATTTCCATTTTCATTTATTTCCACTTTGATTTCTTCAATGACCCATTGGTTGTTCAGTAGTGTATTGTTTAATCTCCATGTGTTTTTTTTCAGTTTTCTTATGAAATTAATTTCTAGTTTCATACCATTATGGTTAGAAAAGATGCTTGATGTGATTTTTAATCTTCTTGAATTTACTGAGACTTGTTTTGTGGCCTAATGTGTGATCTCCCCTGGAGAATGTTCTATGCATATTTGAGAAGTGTGTATTCTGCTGCTTTGAAGTGGAGTGTTCTGTATATATTCATTAAATTCATCTGATCTAATATGTTGTTGAAGGCTGATGTTTCCTTATTTTTTTTATTTTTAATTTTTTTTAGAGAGGGAGAGAGGAGGGCCAGAGAGAGAAGGACAGAGAGAGAATCTTAAGCGGGCTACACCCCCAGCACGGAGCCTGAGGCGGGACTCGATCTCACGACCCTGAGCCAAAATCAAGAGTTGAGCGCTTAACTGACTGAGCCCCCCAGGTGCCCCCTGATGTTCCCTTACTGATTTTCTGTCTGGATGATCTATCCATTGATGCAAGGGAGGTGTTAGGGTACCCTACTATTATTGTATTGCCATCAATTTTTCCCTTTAAATCTGTTCATATATATAATATATATTTATAAATGTTATATCTTTTTGCTGGATTGACTCCTTTTCTTTACATAATGTCCTTCATTGTCTTTTATTACAACTTTTGTTAGGAAATCTCTTTTGTATGAGATGAGGATAGCTGCCCCGGTTTCTCATTTGCATTTTCATGGACTATCTTTTTTTATCCTTTCACTGTAATTATCTGTGTCTCCTTACTTCTCAAATGAATCTCTTGTAGGGAGCATATATATGAACATATGGTCTTTTTTCTTTTAGTCCATTCAGTCTTTTGAATGGAGAATTTAGTCCATTTACATTTAAAGTGATTATTGATTGTATGTATTTATTTCCATTTTATTAATTGCTTTGGTTGTTTTTGTAGTTTCTTCTTGTTCCTCTTCTCTTTCTCTCTTTCCTTCTGATTTGATAATTTTCTTTATTGTTATGCTTAGATTTCTTTCTCATTTGTTGTGTATTTGCTATAAGTTTTTACTTTGTGGTTACTGTGAGATTCAGATAAATTGCATATAACAGTCTATTTTAAATTGGTAGGAACTTAAATTTCAACACATTAAAAAACTATACATTTTTACTACTCCCACTTTATGTTTTTGATGTCACATCTTACCTCTTTTTATTTTATGTATCCCTTAACTAATTATTGAATTTTTAGTTAATTTTACTACTTTTGTTTTTTGATTCTCATACTAGCTTTATAAGTGATTAATGCCCTACTTTTACTATATACTTTTTCCAGTGACATTTTTACTTTCATATGTTTCTTGCTATTAGTTAGTGCCATTCTTTTCAGCTTAAAGAAGTGCCTTTAACATTCCTTATAAGGTCAATTTGTTAGTGATGAACTCCTTTAGCTTTTGCTCATCTCAAAAACTCTTTATCATTCTTTCTATTCTGAATGATAACCTCCCCAACTAGAGTAGTCTAGGTTTGGAGTTTTTTCCGTTCAGCACTTTTAATATGTCATGCCACTCTTTTCTGGCCTGAAAATTTTCTGCCAAAAAACCCATAGCCTATGGGTTTTCCCTTGTACATAAAAAGTTGTTCTTCTCTTGCTGCTTTTATGATTCTCTCTTTATCTTTAACTTTTGACATTTTAATTATTAGGCATCTTTGTGTGGAACTCTGGATTCTTCTTGTTTGGAACCCTCTGGGCTTCTTGGACCTGGATGTCTGTTTCCTTCCCCAGATCAGGGAAGTTGTCAGCCATTATTTCTTCAAATAAGTTTTCTGCCCCTTTCTCTCTCTCTCTTCTCTGTGACACCTGTAATGTGGATGTTATTCTGCTTGATGTTGTCTTGTAAGTCCTCAAGTTATCTTCACTTTTTTAAAGCTCTTTTTTCTTTTTGCTACTCTGTTTGGGTGAGTTTCGTTGCTTTGTCCTCCAGCTCACTAATCCATTCTTCTGCTTCATGCAGCCTGCTGTGTAACCCCTCTAGTGTATTTCTCAGTTCAGTTATTGTTTTTCAGCTCTGTGTTTGGTTCTATCTCTTTGTTGTAATTATCATTGTATTTACCCACTCTTCTCCTAAGTTCAGTGAGCATTTTTTTTTAAAAAGATTTATTTATTTGAGAGACAGAGAGAGAGAGAGAGAGTGGAGTGGGGAGGGACAGAGGCAGAGGGACAGAGAGAATCCCCAAACAGATTCCCTGCTGAGTGTGAAGTCCAACACAAGGCTCAATCTCATGACCCATGAGATCATGATGTGAGCCAAAACCAAGAGTTGGTTTGTTGGTTTCAACTGACTGAGCCACCCAGGCAACCCCCAGGGAACGTTTTTATAACCATTATGTTAAACTCTTTATCAAGTAGATTACTTATCTCCATTTCCTTAATGGCTTTTTCTAGAGTTTTGTCTTATGTTTTCATTAGGAAAATATTTCTGCCTCCTCATTTTTCCTGATTTTCCATGTTTGTTTCTATATATTAGATGAAAGAGGTACTTCTTCCAATTTTTGGGGAGTGGTCTTGTATAGGAGATGACCTGTGGGGTCCACAAGTGCAGTCTTCCCTTGCCATCAGAGCCAAACACTCAAGGTGTATACCCTTGTATAGGCTGCACATGTCCCTGGCCATGACAGGTCTGCAGCTGCAGCAAGGGAGGTGGCGGGGTGCTCACCTGGCTGGCTCTGGTGTGGCTGTGGCATAGGCTGGGAGGCTGGGGTGCTTGCCTGGCTCTTGGTGTATGGCTACAGAGTGGGGGGTGAGGCATGTCCAGCAGTGCTAACAGGTTAGAGCGATCTTGCCAATATAGCATTTGCCTGTGCCCACATTAGCAAGATAGAATAAGGTAGCAAAAATGGTGAGAGTCCCCAGTGAGAATCCTAAGAGGTTCCTTTCTCTTCAGCAGTCAGTTTAAAATCAGTAAGTAAGTTTTTACATATGGTCTAAACTTTTCATAATTATTTCCTTTGCACTGGGTCCCGAAGTGAGTGGGTCTTTTGTGAACCCTGGAAGAGCAGATTCTCCACTCCCTACAATTACATGGTTCTCCTGGATGTACTTCCCATTGTTTTAAAAGCCAAACATTTTGGGGGCTCATCTCTTCAGTAGCGGACCCAAGAGTTGGGGTGACTTATGTGGCGGACAAACCCTTTGTTCCTCAAGGAAAACTTCCATATTTTTGAAATCCCTGCTGATTGTGGGTTGACATGCCTGTGGTATGATTTTTGGTGAGAGCGTCTCTATCAAGGGTGAGAGAGGCCCTTCTATCATTTGTTGTAGCTGTGCTGTTCATTTAGTTTTCAGGACTTTTTCAGAGGAAATTATTCCACATGTGGTAGGTTTGTTGTGTCCATGGGAAGAGGTGAATTCAGGCTCTTCCTATGCAACCATCTTGAACTGCCTTCCTCTAATATACATTGAGCACATCATCAGATGGTGTTATAATTTTTCCTTCAATCATCAAATATAATTTTAAAACTCACAAGAAGGGTGGTCTATTATACTTATCTTTATTTTTACCCATTATAATGTTCCTTTCTTTCTGAAGCTCAGAGTCTTCTTGTTTTATAATTTCTTTTCTGTTTAGAGAATTTTCTGTTTATGAGGGTAGGTTTGCTGTCAACAAATTCTTTTAGTTTTCCTTTGTCTGAAATATCTTGATTTCTTCTTCATTCCTGAAGGATATTTTTGCCAGATATAGAATTCAGAGCTGACCATTCTTTTCTTTCAGTAATTTTAAAAAGTTCCATTTTCTTCTGTCCTACATGGTTTCTGATAGGAAATCTCTTGTCATTTGCATTGTTTTTCCCCTATAAGTAAGCTGATGTTTTCCTCTGACTGCTTTCAAGATTTTTTCTTTGTCTTTTGTTTTCAGAAGTTTAATTATGATGTGTCTTGGCATAAATTTCCATGGGCTCATCCTATTGGAGTTTGTTCAGATTCTTACAACAGTACATTTATGTCTTTCACCAAACTTTCTGAAGTTTTGGGCCATTACTTGTTCAAATATTTCTTTAGAAAGTCCCACTTTCTCCCTTTCTTCATCTGAGACTCCAGTGATAGAAATGTTAGCTTTCTGTTATTGTCCTGATTCTCTGCAATTATTTTTTTTCAGTCTATTTTCTCTTTGTTGTTAGACTGCTAAATTCTACTGATTGGTCCTCATGTTCATTGACTTTATTCTTTGTCATCTCTACTATGTTGTTGAACACATCAGTAATTTTTAAAATTTTAGTTATTTACAATAACTAAATAACTGAAATAACTTTTCAGTTGTATAATTTCCATTTATTTCTCTTTAATAATTTTGATTTCTTCTATTTTATGCTGAGATTTTATAATTTTTTCATTTGTTTTGTTTATTTATGAAGCATTTGTATGTCTGTTTTATAATCCTTGTCAGATAATTCCAACAACTGATTTATCTTGACATTGGCATCTGTTGTCTTTTCGCATTCAAGTTGTGATTTAGCTGGTTATTGCTATGATGGATGGATTTCAATTGTATCCAGGGCATTTTGGATATTATGTTATAAGTCTCTGCATCCTCTTTTTTTTTTGAGCAAACAACCCTCCTCTTAGGGTGTAGCATGAAGGCTAAGTGGTCTTTATGATCAGCTTCCTACTGGGCTCCCCAAGCCCACTCAGCTCACTGCTGGATGACCATGACACTATCTTGGCAACATAATTAAAATACATCTTTTCCATTGGATGGGGAATGGGGTATCTGCTCCCCGTTTTGGTCCTGCTGATCCCTCAGGGCTGGAAAATCAGAGTGCCATTGCCTGCTTCTGTGGGAGTGGGGTTGGAGTGATAGGCTAGAAGATCAGCTTTTGGCTTGGCTGCACTGAAACCACAAGGCAATAGTGTTGGAGAGGTCTTGTGTTGGTGTCTGCCCAGAGTATGGCAGATATTGACAAATATCCTGGTTCTTTGGCTTGGAGGAACAAGCTTTTCTTGCTATTTATTTTGTCTCAGGTTGGAGGTTTCTGTTGTGCCCTGTCCAGGATGTATAGGAAGCAACAAGGAAACCCAGAAAACTCCCCTCAGTGTGGTTCCTCAAGCTCCAAGATCCCTTGGCAGTCATCTTTTTGTTTCAACTTCTCAGAATTTTCCTATGATTTTTGTTGCCTCATGTCCAAGGTTTTTTCATTGGAACAGGGAGGACTTGAGAGGAATGGGGCTACTTCATCTTGGCCAGAACTGGAAGTCCAAGGTCTTGTTTTTTATGTAATGCTTTATCAAGATTTCATCTTTTCTAATGGTAAAATAAATTGCCTCATTTCAGAAAGAGTCAGACTAGATCCTAAGCATGAGTTTGAATCACTGCTGGTCATCATGAAGCAGGAGCTCAATTCTATTAGCTCTTTCCCCCGAAAGCCCTGCAGTGTTAATTATAATAAGAAGAATGAGAAGAATTAACAATTCTCAAGTGCTTAATATATGCTGGGTTCTGGGTTAAGTACTCGGCAGGCATTTTTAAATTTAATTTTCCAAAATAGTGCATGAACTGGATATGGTTATCACCCTCATGTTCTAGATGAAGCTACTGAGGTTAAAAGAGGCTGAAATATTTGACACCAAATCCACAACTTGGGAGTGGCAGGACTTTTCCAACTTAGTGATTCAAAAAACTTCTGAAGTTGATATTCAAATCCAGATGACTAGCCCTACTCCCAAAGATCCTGATTTGGTAGATATAAGGCCAGGGTTAGCAATATGTAATATTGACTTGGCAGGCTAGACAACTGAGGTAGGAAGCCCTCTACTGACACTTTGACAAACATCTAAGGCACTGAGGCATTTGCTTCATCTTTGGTAAGATGGCTCTCACCAATAAAGGATGACGAAAAAAAGCAAATTTGTCTTTTTTAAAGAAAACAAGAATTTGGGGATGATCTGCTCTTCTGGGTTTTGCCCAAGAAGATGTCCAAGACTTTCTAATATGCTGTGTGGGGTTTACTGCACATTCGCTGTCATACCACTGGGCCGGGCAATCGGACTCACTCCAGAGTGGTCACTTGGATGTTTCTTGAATGTTCTGTTTCATAGGAAACAAAATTGTGGTTATCCTTAAAATATATGTCATGTGTTTGGATGTTTTTGACTTTATAACACTCTTTTTATAGTGTGCCAACTACCAGATCCTTTTATAGTGTACAAAAATAGTCACTTTCCTCACATAAACTGTTTTATACATTGTCATGTAATTTTAAGGTACAAAAACTGTCAGAGAAAGTTTTATACAGAGAGGACTCTTAATTTACAACACATTATTGTTAAAATACTTTCCCTTTTTCTTTCACATGATTCAAAATGTCATGTAGAAACCTTCTACTTAGAGTTTTTTTTATTTACTTATGTTTGTTAAGAAATTGACATTTGACAAATTATCCTTGAATCACTGCTCATCAAAGACTTTCTAACTTGGGATAATCTATAATCGGGGACCAGGTCTTCTGGTTTTAGGGACGTTGTGAATTTAGAGACCTGGGAATAATAACATTTTTAAATTTGGTTTTCATTAACTTTGGATGTATGATCATTTAAATGTTTAGATGATCATTTTAAGGTTTATCTTTGTGCTATCTTGTTAAAGACAAACCCTGAACAAATTATTGGCTTAATTATGATTACACAGGAAATGTTTCAAATGTTCCTAAAAATAAGCATGCTGAAACACAGAAAGAGTACCCTTTGTAGGCAAAGAACTGATTTACTATTTAAAATCCACTTGTGTATATTATTAAGTTTTCTTATGGATTTACAAGACATTTCTGGTCTAATTTTATTTATTTATAAGAAATGTTTCATATTTTTCATTTGTTTAAGCTGGATTATTACTCAGGCAAAATTAATGAAATTCCAATGTGGAAAGAACGTCTTCCCACTCAGCATGAATTGAGGATATCCTCACACATTTCAGAGACAAGAGCCAACTCTACCCTAAGCGGAAGAAGAGAACCAAGTTTGTGTTCTTGTAAGCTGTGCAAAGAGCTTTACGTGGGAAGAGAATATTACCCATGCATTTAATTAACATATGAAAAAAGTAAATGACCATCTTCAAATTTACAATGTAACTGTGAAAATGAAAACAACACTTCAGATATTTAATAGCCCTTTTTACCTTATGTGATAAATACATTTAAATAATTCAAAAGGTACTAGGGAAAGAATAACCACAGAATTAATGTGCAAGAGAGTCAGCAGGGCACTTTATAAGCACCAATCTAAATAGCTAACAAGGAGAATGTGGGAAAAGGGAAGAATCAGTAAGTAGGAAAATGTTTGTATATCACAACAGGCGTGTATTATTATTATGTGAAATTTACAACACCAACTAGCAAAGAAACATGGGAAATAAAATTAAATTAATGTGCAATTGTAAAAATTATAGTCTCATATAAATAAAACTGAGACTTATGTTTTCAAATAGAAAAACAAATAGTCATTAAAAATCCAAAGACCTTATGTTCTTCCAAGAAGGAATAAACATTTTTTTAAGTCTGACAATGTTTTCGTGAGCTATTTTACATTGTTCATAGAGTCCTACATATTATTGTCAAAATAAAAAATTAACTTCTAAGCAAATTAAATTAAGGTAAAATTTGGTATCATTGCACCAACATCCAGATGGTAAAACCTTTCTTTGTATGAACAGCAAAATTACCTTTCACTGCCTTGTTTATTTCTGAAAATATAGGGGTTCTTTTTCCTCAAGCATACATTCATTCAACAAATGTGCGTTGAGCATTCCAATTTACTGGCTTTTGGACATACAGTGCAAACAAAACAGATACGATTCCTGCCCTCATGGAGCTTAAAAATCCTTCCGAACACTTGTTTTTATCCAGTCTATGAAATGAATCTTGACACTCAAAAATTCTGCACAGCTGTTGGAATGTTTCATCTTTGGAATATTGCAGGTGTCCGTCCTCATGGGTAGTGTAAGTTTAAGTTATGCAGTTGGATAAACCAGATGTAGTAAGGACAAACACATTGCATTTAACACTTTTCTGTTTGTGTGTAACTATTTTGGCTCATCGTCAACAACAGGGTTTTACCTTGCTTTGGGGTCTGTTTGACAGGATTTATTTGGCTAGAATCTTGAGGTCTGAGGCTATGAACACTTTTGAGCTTCATTGTTTTAGAACTCTGAGAACTGAATTCAAAGCTTGGTTGAATGAAATGATTCACTCACTCACATTCAGCAAAAACTTGTTGAGGAAAACAGACAATGCTCCCTGCCATTGTGAAGCTTACATTCTAGAAGAGGGAGACAAAGAACAGTAGACATACATGAAAAGTACTATGGACAAAAGAGAAAGTAAAACGGAGTGAGGCAGATTGGAAGGGGCAGGGTCAGAATGGCAGGTGGAAATGGTAAATGTGGTAGTTAGGGTAGACCTCATGGAGCAAAGAAGTGAAGGATTTAAGGGAACAATTAGTATAGATATCAGAAAGAAAAATGTTCCAAACAGGGATATCAGCTGGAACAAAGTCCCTAAGGATGAGCAGGCTCGGTGAAGAGCAAGAAGGCCAGCACTCCTCAAGCAAGATGAGTAGGAGGGCAGAAGGCAGGAGGGGAAGTCAGGGGTAGCTTAGTGGGGAGGCAGGTGGATTACGTAGAATCCCAGAGCCCACCGTCAAGAGTGAAACAAGGAAAACTTTGCAGAATTTTGAGCAGAGGAGTAAAATGATGTGACTTAGGTTTTTAAAAAGGCGGCTCCAGCTGCCTTATTGAGACTATATTGCAGGGGAAGCTTGCAGGCAGGGAGTCATGATAGGAGGCTCCCACAGACATTCAGACAAGAGGTGATGGTGGCTAAGACCAGGATGTTTGTAAAAAGAAGTTGAATTCTGTATACATTTGGAAGTAGAGCCAATAGGATCTACTGATGAGTTAGATATGGAGTGTCAGAGAAAGAAGAATCAGGATGACTCCATTTATACACCATATAAACAAGCCTTAATGTTTCTTCTGTATATCATAGATTTCTAGTGGTCTTATTTCCTAATTCAAGATTCTAGTTAGGTTGCTTTTTTTTTTTTTTTTTTTTTTTTTTTGGTCTAATCCTTCAGTTATTTACTGAACACTCACCATATGGTAGGTACTATGAGGGATGAAAGATGAGCAGAACATTAATTCTGGTCTCAAAAAAGATCTCAAGAGACAGTACAATTAGAGATTGAGATACACCATTGAGGAAAAACAGATCAAATGTTATAAGGGAATCAGACAAGAGAGATGTTCCTTTGAACTGTGAGAAAAAAGGACTGCTCAACATCAAGTTAGCTTGAGCAGAGCTTCAAGAATAACATGGGCTTGAGGATTGCCATGCTGAGATGCATTCTGGGTCGGCAAAAGGACCAGCACGGTGTCCGGTCCAGGTGAGAATGAGTGCAGTTTAGCTGGATGGAGCATCTGGGAATAAAGATTAGGCAAGCTGTCCCCTTATTTCAGAGTGCTTTGGCCCAAGGAGGTGGCAGGAAAGATGAGAAGTGTGGGAATGTGTGAGAGACATTTCAGAGGTAGCACCATTGGGATAGCAGGTATCAAAGGCAAGGCTGGGGATGAAGGCCCTGTCATTGAGGATGATCATGCCAAAATAGAAATAGGGGCATAGAGGGAAAGAATTTTCTAAAATCTTTCCATCTGGACCTCAGAGGTAAAGTGAAAGGGAAAAACTAAGATCACATCTTATGGCAAATAGTTAACACATTGCTATTTTCCCAGCAGCAAGTTTGTGGACCTATTTTTCTTGATCCTCTATTTGCTTGGGCTATGATTATGATTTGTGTGATCTCAGGCACTCTTGGGAAAGCAAAGAAGATGGTAAATGTAAGGCTGATTCCTTTAAGATAGAGATTAAGAAGCACAGGAAAATTTTATTAAATTATAGAGGCTTACAGAAGAACTTTTCAAAGCTCATCTGTAGCAAGAGCCACAAATAACCACCTGCTCCAGCTCTGTTCAGTTCCTCCCCTCAAAACAGAATCGAAATGCAATCTGGCTTCTCTGACTGGAAACTTCTTCCGGTATTTTCCTTAATGGAGCACAGAGGCAGAGGAGGTGAGGAGGAGGTCACTACTTTGAAGGTCTATGAAGCTTAAAATGTTCTGGCTACAGATTTCAGCTGAACCAATTTTGTTTTCCATGGTGAAGTCTAACCAAACAAAATCCTGGGAATGTGCCCAAAGAGTTTGTATTGGATACTTGAATTTTACAAGGCAAAGAAGTGGGAGAATTGATTATTTTGGCAAAGAACACGTTGTCAGCAAGGTGTTTCTTCACCCTTTTCAGCATTTTCAGAAGTGTTGAGAATAATTAGAAGCAAACACAAATGTTGGAAAGAAGCATTCAGGGGAGCCCTTCCTCTAGTCCACAGTTTTTCAGAGACCTCAGCCTCAAGTTTGGGTAGTGTGCTCTGAGGGGAGATGGCATGTTTGCTAATGAATATGAATAGCATTTCCTTATGGGCCATATATTTTTCCAGCAGGAAATGGATAATCTACTATGACATTTCAGTGGGTTGGAACAAGATAGATAAATCAAATTCAAGTTGCCCTGTTTCTTTTTCAAATGAAAGATAAATGCCTTAATGGATTAGCAATCATGAAATATATAAGTATTTATAATACAGTGCTGCTTTATAACACCATCTGCCAAAGAATGGTATTTATTCAGCCACTGATATGAGAACAGATTTTCTTCCACATTATGCAGGGAGGAAATACATCCTAGTGTTAACGAGCATGCACTTAGTATTTAGCCAGCCTAAGTAGTAACAAAATTCTTTAGTTGACTGGCTGTGTAATTTTGATAATGTTACTTAACCCCACTTCCCTTGTTGATAAAATGGTGTAATAATAATCCTGCTTTTAAAAGTCATTTAATCTATCAAACAAGGTAATATATGGAAAGCATTCCACCAAATGTCCAACACATGTAAGTACTCAATATATAATAGCTGTTATCATCATTCCAGTGGTCAAAATTGGCTCTGCACAAGATGAAGTATTTGGACCATCTGAACTGAATGCTTTTTAGAGGAGTGCTGAGGGGCTGGGTTAAGGAGTCCCTCCTTTGGTCTCAGCAAATAGATCTCTGTATTAAAGTTGAGGCATATAATCAGTCTTTATCAGCTAGGGTTATGCTGTAGTAACAAACAGTCCCCAAATAACATTGGCTTAGGACAACACAAATGTATCTCTTGCTCACAGAAATGTGCATCCTGGATTGAAAGGGCCCCAGACTGATGGAGCAGTCACCATCTCACACATGGCCAAGTCACTACCTCAGAGAGGCCTGAAGGGTCTTAAATCAGCAATTGAGTGTTCTGGCCTGGACGTGGCATACACAGCCCCTCTGTTCACCGTGTGTTGGCCAGTCACATGACCTCATCCTCCATCAAAGGGGTCAGGACAGGCAATACCAGCGTGCTCCGGGAAGGTGAGAACTGGAGATTTAATGGACCTCACTGATGACTACCACAGGGCCATAGACATCGTTGAAAGTATACTCTTACCTTACAGGTGGTGGTTCTGGAGGACTTCTTTATTGATTTACAAAATAAGGAATTAAAATTTGCTACAGCTGTAATGACAAATGGTGCCCGTGAACTCTGGATGAGACTAGGGTGATCCGTCCAAGCTGGTGGTACATACCACATGTTTGCCTTGAGTTTCTGGGATGCCTGACCACAAAAGTAGTGCCACAGATTGAGTTCTTCTGTTAAAGAGGTCCAAAGCCATTTTGATTCTCTGTGGCTTTTTCCCACCACCCATGCGAGTTTAAATGGCTTTATCTGTTTTTATCTCACATCTAATGGGCTTAATGTGTTCTAACTGTGTGGCTCCATTTGGCGCCTTGGATGCTATGGCTGAGAGGCGCCATATAAAAAATATTGTTATTGTTATGATGATGAGTTCAAGCACTGGAGGGGAAATTGTGAAATAACTTGGTACTGGAGCTATCATCATTTTCAGCAAAATGAAGTTTGGCTTCTTATTACACTAGTAAGCCTTGAAGATTAAATGGTATCTACAGCATGTATCTTAGTGATGGGCCAAAGAAGTCAAAATAAAAATGTTTGATATAGCATTTCATATATTATAAAACAGATGTTTGCTTTTAAGTATTCTTGATATTTTTAAAAAGTTGACACCCGTATCAGACATTAAAAAAGAAAAGAAAAGATGCACACACTTAACTTTTAATTTTCTTTATTCTTGCTTCCATTATGATCGGACAGGCCAGCTATGTTAATTAATTTAACCCTTCGTGTTGATCGTTTGCCAGTTTGCTGTGAGGTTGAGCAATGGATTGTTTCATTGCTTTAGAAATGCATCATCAAGACGGGAGGTGCATGGAGTTCTGGAAAAAAGGACTGTTTAGGTCCCTTCCCTCATGATGATGTGATATTATGTTCCCATTACTTGAATATTCATTATGGTTTCCCACATGTTTTTGGCTACCTCTGTTTCCTGCAACTGTTTACATTATTAAGTTGGTCTGGATTATAGAAATGTAGTTTGAATTCTGTATATAGTTAGAGGAGCTTGGGATGTTTGCATAGATTGGGTAGATTCCCTTTTTAGCCTAAGAGAATCATGGAAGTTTTCTAAAAAGAGATGAGACAAAATAGTCAGGGTCTTGTTACTGAAGGGCCTCAAACCACAGATGGAAAACACTACAGGGCTTGTCTGAGGAATTCTCTGGCACGCCAGGAACTGGCCCTCCCTGTGCCTTGAACCAGATAACTTTCCACAGGGAGCACAGGGAAGGCTTCATTCCTTTTGGGGCGGGTAGAGGGGAAAGCTTTGGAGTACATTGCCTGACTCAGAAACATGGGACATTGGGAATGAATTGATGGGGCTGTGATTCTAGGGATTTCTACAAGGAAATAAGTGGCATCTGACAAACGAATTTGAAAAGATGAGGTAATAATGAATACATATTGCATAAGTTATCTTGTAGAACTGTAATCTAGAAGGACAGAGACAACAGACTGGTCAGAAGATGAAATGCAAAGTTGTTCTTGGCATGTTCTACTCCAAGACTGCCTGAATTTGGTTTCAAACTTAGACAATCCCCTCTTTTTGGGCGTCTGGGTGGCTCGGTCGGTTCAGCGGCTGCCTTTGGCTCAGGTCATGATCTCAGGGTCCTGGGATCAAGCCCCACATGGGGCTCCCTGCTCAGCAGGGAATCTGCTTCTCCCTCTGCCTCTGCCCCTCCCCCTGCTCGTGCGTGCGTGCACACTCTCTCGCTCTCAAATAAATAAATAAAATCTTAAAAAAAAAAATCCCCTCTTTTGCTCTTTCCCTTTCTCCAGGAAGCAGTGTAGCCCATTGGCAAAGACTGAGGATTTGGAGCAAGACTGGGTATGAATCCTGGCTCTTCTTGCTAACTCTGTGACCCTGAACAAGTGACCTCCTGTCTATGACTCTCAGTTTCCCCATTTGTAAAACAGTGATAATTGGAGGTTCTGGCATTATCTGAAGGGCTGAAGGAATCAGATGTATAAATCCCATAAAATAGTGCCTGGCACATGGTGTTTGTTAAATAAGTAAAATAAGCTCCATGTTTTCAAAGTTCCTTCTAATATAACTCGTTAAAATCCAAGGGAGTATAGAATTGATTTCTGGTGTAGGTTCCGATGCTGTTGAAAACAGTAAGTGTATACTTAGCGGATGTGTGACGTGGGTAACCTCACCTCCCTTAGCCTGCCTTTGCTGTCTGTAGGAAGAGGAGAAAAATACATATTTCCAAGGGTGTGTAATGGAGAATGAACAAAATAAACATTTGAAAAGTGCCCATCATGTAATATGTGCTTAAGGAATGGTGGATTCCTTTCTCCCTTTTCCTTTTCCTTTAAATACTTATATCCTTGACTGTGAGGGATTTTTTTTTTTTATGTTATGTTAGTCACCATACAGTACACCATTAGTTTTGATGTAGTGTTCCATGATTCATTATTTGCATATAACACCCAGTGCTCCATGCAGAACGTGCCCTCCTCAATACCCATCACCAGGCTAACCCATCCCCCCACCCCCTCCCCTCTAGAACCCTCAGTTTGTTTCCCAGAGTCCATAGTCTTTCATGGTTTGTCTTCCCCTCTGATTTCCCCCCTTCATTTTCCCTTCCTTCTCCTAATGTCCTCCATGCTATTCTTTATGTTCCACAAATAAGTGAAACCATATGATAACTGACTTTCTCTGCTTGACTTATTTTACTTAACACAATCCCCTTCAGTTTCATCCATGTTGATGCAAATGGTGGGTATTCATCCTTTCTGATGGCTGAGTAATATTCCATTGTATATATGGACCACATCTTCTTTATCCATTCATCTGCTGAAGGACATCTCAGCTCCTTCCACAGTTTAGCTATTGTGGACATTGCTGCTATGAACATTGGGATACAGCTGTCCCTTCTTTTCACTACATCTGTATCTTTGGGGTACTCAGTAGTGCAATTGCTGGGTCATAGGGTAGCTCTATTTTTAACTGGAGGGATTTTTAAACATTAAAAACTTTTACCCCAACTTGCTGTCATGAATCTGAAATGCAGCTAAGCTGTCAGTGTTCTGGGAGGCCCATGTCTGAAATCGGCAGGTAACCTGGGGCTCTGCTTAGGAATCTAGGTTGCAAAGGCAAGCACTGCAGCAGAAGGAAAGAAAATGGTAGCAGCCAGCATGTATTAAGCACTTACTGTGTGCTTGGTACTTTTCTAAGAATTTTTTCCTAAGTCCTCACAACTTGATAGGGAAGGTGCCATTATCATCCCTATTTTACAGAGAAAGAGACTGAGGCACTGGTTGGTTTAGTAAATACTAAAGGAGATACAGCTGGGATGTGAAGCTAGACACTCTGGTTCCAGAACCCACACTCTTAATCACCTGGCTATATCACTTCTCAAACCCAGCAGCTACGAAGTCAGCAGACCTGTATGTGCATCTGCTGTATGTTCTTTATACACATTTCATAACCTCTCTAAGCTCCATGCTGCTCTTCTGTGATAATGGAATAAAATGCATTAATGAATATTTTAAAAGTGCATAAGATCATTGTGAGGATCGATTTAGATAAAAACCAGAAAGCACTCTGCCCCAGGCCTGGTTTCCAGCAAGGACTCACTAAGTCATAGTCTCAGATGTTCCGGTGTATGACTTACAGGCTGTGACGGACTCTTCTTCACCTGCCTTTGCATTGTGTTGGCCGCCAGCTCTTGAACTCTGGATTCCATGAAGTTATCAGTTCAGCCTCTCAGGAATGGGCATACACAGAAGTTGAAGTAAAAGGTGTTGCCATTTTCCTAGAATCCTATAGACTACCCCTGAGGGGACCCCAGAGGGCATTCCACACACAGTCCTCACTTAGAGGTGGGTACAACTTACAAGCTGTGCCACCCAGCCCCTTTCCTGGTGAGGGGGGGTAAGGAGACGCAGGGTCTTGACCATTAGTTGTTAGACTAGGTGGTCTCCTCAAAAGGACGGCACCTGCGGTTCAGGATTTAGTACCAAGTTATGTGCTCGGGATTGCTGTGCTGGGCATGTGTTTCAGTGTTTTCTATTTGATTGACTTTATTAAGGCAGAGGAAAGACTTTCCCACCTTAGTTTATCCCTAAGTGGCTATGACTCAATTTCCCTCCCTGCCTCTTTCTGTGGGGCACAAGGTTTACAGTTCTTTCAAAAATAAAAATGACTTATTTTAGGCTGTCAAGTCAATGGGAATTTGTCTGTTTAAGTCCAAGAAATGCATTTATCTCCAAACTTACCAGCTATAGATATTAACTTCTTATTCATTTATTTTGCTTCCCGTGGGCACAAAATATTTTGATGCAAGAGATATTGATATAGAGCTTAGATAGTAGAGAAAAAGCTCTTATTTATTTAAAGAACTTATTTAAGTAAGTTAAATAAATAAACAACATACTTAAATCCTCAGCATCAGGGCACCTGGGTGGCCCAGTTGATTAAGCGTCTGCCTTCGGCTCAGGTCATAATCTCAGGGTCCTGGGATTGAGCCCCACATGGGGCCTCCCTGCTTAGCGGGGAGTCTGCTTCTCCCTCTCCCTCTGCCCCCCACCTCAGCTCGTGCTCTCTTTTGTTCTTGCTCTCTCAAGTAAACGAATAAAATCTTTAAAATCTTCAGCATCAAGGATGTTGGAATAAATACAGTTGCCATGAAAATATAGTGTTTTGGAATGTGGACATTTAGATGGTAAGTGACTTCTAAATTTATATGTCCTGGCCCCAAATCTTCCCTGAATTCCAGACTTGCATAGCTAAAGGCCCACTGACCTCTGTCCTTGGATATCTCATAGGCACCTCAGACAGTACGTCCAAAAGAGAATTTGACTTCTGCTTCCACCAAAACCTGTCCATATGCAATTTACTCAGTCTTCCCCGTCTGGCAAATGGCCCCACCAGGTTTCAACCCCAAAACACAGGATTCTCCTTTGATCCTTTCTTTCCCTTCACAGCTACCCTAGCCCATGTAATCCATCAGTAAACCTTGTCATTCTATCACCAGCATAGCTCTCAAACACATCCACTTTTCTCAAACCCTACAGGCACTGTCCTAGTCTGGCCACCACCATCTTTTCCAGTCTACCCACAGCAGCCTCCAATAGCCTCCTGCTCTGCTTAGCAACAGGAGTGTTCCATCACTGCTCTCAAACCTCCATGGAACTCAGAATAAGATCCAACTTCCCTACTGTAACTTCTTTATTTTTTAAGATTTTATTTATTTATTTGAGAGAGAGAGAGTGCAAGCAGTGGGGGAGTAGTGTCAGAGGGAGAGCGAGAGAGAGAGAGAGAGAGAGAGAGAAAATCTCAAGGAGACCCCATGCTGAGTGCAGAGCCTGATGCAGAACTGATCTTACCACCCTGAGATCATGACCTGAGCTGAAACCAAGAGTCAGACGCTCAACCGACTGAGCCACCCAGGTGCACCATCACTACCATACCTTCTAAGTCCCTGTGCCTTCTCTGCTCTGCCTCTCCCTCCAACTTCATTTAGAACCTCCCTTCTACCAAATTCTTGTTCTAACCACACTGGATCTTTTTTGAGTTTTTTGAACATCAAACCTGTTTATGCTGCCTGGAATCTTCTTTCCTCCACTAATTGTACTAATAGCTCAGTTTACGGCTCAGCCTAAGGATCATCTAATCAGTTTGGCCTTATTGCCCATGCCATCTAGAACAATCCTTTCAGGGCAACCTGTCTTCTCCCCACTCTGCCTATAATGTTCTCATCTTCCCAGCTAGATTTCAGATAATTTTATAATTTCTATAAAATTTTAACTATTTATTTGTTGACTTGTTTATTGTCTCTCTCCCAAATCAGAATATAAATTCCACGAGAGTAGGGTCCAGGTATATTTGCTAATACATATCTAGGTCATACAGCCAAGATCCTGACACAGGGATAGATTCTAAAAAATTATATGTTGAATTAATTAGTGGCTAAATTAATTAATTAAAATGACGGATATGGTATTTATTCAAATATCTTTAATTGTTAGCAATCTTTAGTTCAACAAATTTGTGTCAAATGACAGAACATGGACCATGAAATCTGATGAACAGGGGATCTTGTCCTGGTTCTATTATTTATTTAGCTGGGTAACCTTAGACAAACTAACCAACCCTTTAAAGGACCTTGGTTAAAACGCCCAGCGGAAGCTGTGCTTTCTTTCCTGCATGACCACCAAAGGAGGAGGGTGCACGAGGCACCATCGGCCAAGCCCGCTGGGCGGCAGCATCTGTGGGCCAGTCGTTGGGCTCTTCGAGGTGCAACAGAGCCTATGAGGTGAAGATGAATGAAGGTCGTTCTGATGTTTTCCAGAAACCGCTCAGAGGATGGCTCTGATAAAACCACTAGGAGCACAACTGCACATAATGAGCATATAGGTAGCTGCAGATGAATAGTCAAGTCCATAACCATCATGGTTAAAATTCTTCATTGCCTCAACGGCATGCAATTGGAAGGAAAAATGAAGAAGGTCAAGAAGACATGAAATGAAACATGATGAAAATTAATATTTAACATTGATCACCTCACAGTAAGTTATATAGAAAAATACATGTCTGAATACTTGTAATTGCGGGGCAGTAAAGTCTATTATCTTTAAAATATATCAACTGTTTATCAAACAGCTCTATTCTCATAATCACTAGTCAGACTTGTTTTTAACATACTTTAAGGATAATATGTTCTTGTCAATACCTAGCTCATTTGTGGAATGTGCCCCCCCTTTGAGGGGAAAGTCAGCTGGGGACACATTCTAGTACCTTCTGTTCTCCTGCCCTTTCTTGCCTTAGGGGATTTCAGCAAACTAGATAACCATGGAGGCCTCCCCTTCAGAACCTGCTATGATACCTAAAAAACAAGTATTTGGAATCTCCTAAACACCTTAATGAATTATCTCTTGCAAGGAAAGATTTCACCTGTGACATACAGAGTTTGTTTAAAATTTAAATCTTATTTTATTCTTTGTTTTTACCTTTGAATAAAAAAGTAATCCTGGGGGGGGGTATTAAAAAAAAATAGAAGACCTCAGTTTTCTGATCCATAAAATGAGAGTTATTATAGTCTATGAGAAGGGCTTGTGGCTCAGTCAGTTAAGCGTCCAACTCTTGATTTTGGCTCAGGTTATGATCTCAGGGTTGTAGATCAAGCCCCACATTGGGCTCTGTGCTTGGCATGGAGCCTGATTAAGATTTTCTCTCCCTCTCCTCCTCCCTCTCCTCCCCCCACCCACCTCACCCGTGTGTGCGCTCTCTCTCTCTAAAAAGAAAAAAAAGAAAGAGAGAGAGAGAATTACAATGGTCTCTATTTTATAAATTGAAAAGTCCAATGAGATAATGCAAATAAAAACAAAATCTACACTCATTACAAGTGTTTAAGAAAAGAGGCTTACCTTTCTCTTCCTTCTATAGCAAAATGAAAAGCATTGAGGGCCCATTAGCAAATACAACTGCATTCTCCTGCCCTTATGGGAAATACAGACAACTAAACAGATAATGTAATAAACCGTGCTTAGTGCTGTTATAGAGGATGCACAGGTAATATGCACTACTCGAATGTTCTTGGCATCAAGGTCAAGTGGATTTCCTTTGTTTGTATCCCATCAGTTACTTAAAATCTTGCCACGTTATAATTTGCATCGTATTTGGATCTTTATTTTCTTATGTAAATTTTGTTTTTTCTAGAGTTTCTAATTATTTTTTCTTGCATAACGTAATTTTATCTTATTATTATATTTTTCAAATTTTTAAGTTATTCTTAGTTATACAATTCAGGCTCTTTTGCTCTCTCAGACTCCCTTTTTGAAGGCCTCTGCCCTCTTCCATTTCTACCTTATTGACTGTACAGGTCTGAGTTATCACCCTGAGGTCTTCCTTCCCTGCACTCCGTAGTTGGTTCTCACCGTGTACCAGAATTTTATCCTTCTATTATTGACTCCCATGTTCTACTGGATTCGACATCAAGAAACTTCATAAACTTATTAATCTTTGAAAGTTTGAACACGTCTTAGTATTTGATTAATCATTTGTTTGGGTAGGCAGTTGTAGGTTTAATATCATTTTCATGTTGAAACTTGAAAGCAAGCTTCATTTTTCTTTTAGTTGCTAGTGCAAACTAGTGAGTCAGTCAAAATTGACACAGTCAATCCTTCTGCTTTCTGTCCTACTTCTAAGACCTGTCTCTCTCATAACCATTGATTTTAAGATCACAACCTCTTGGGGGGTGAGATGGACCATTAACACCCGTTTCCTCTACCCCTTTTAAGACATCAACATTATCCTGTCCATGTCATTCTTACATTTGTTGAAGTATCTCATTCATTAGTGATGCTACCACCCATTCTCTTCACTCATGAATTTTTATATTTATTTGTTTAATTTCTAGACTTTTATGTCAGTGGTATTTCAGGAGAGAGTGATTTGTGTTCAAAACCCCCCCAAATACAACTTGAAATTACTGTACAGACCAGCTGCCATCATCTAAATGCACTGTAATTTATTTAACCAGTGCTCAGGTTTTGGACATATTTTCCAAATATTTTTCAATATGGTAGCTATGTGACCTCTTCATCTGGAAGGAAGGGGTAGGAGATAGACCTATGGGCACAATATATGAAGGAATGTGTTGGTAAACACCTAGTCCTAACAAAGTAACTTTTGGAAGCTAAAAGTGTTTTAAAAAAATGTACAGAATAACACACAAAGAACCCTTACAGCCTGTAAGTTAGAAAGCTATGTGGGAAGGAGATAGGTATTAAGAGTATTGAGTATATTTTGAAATTTATGTAGATCCTTGCCTATGGAATTTGTCAACATCCTGATTAAACCCATAGAAGAACATTTTTAAAGCAGAATTTCTCCATTCAAGTATGGGAACACTTTTAAAACTCTTCATATTTAGTTGACAAAATTCCCGCCAGGAGGACTGTACCATACTCCTACTGGTCACTGACCTCTTAAAAACAAACCAAAATTGCCACAAGATTTGCTAATTTTATAAACAAAATTGTACCTTATTATCTTCATATGTATTTCTTTGATTATTACTGATATTGAATATCACCCATATTATATTACTCAGATGCTCAAACCAACCCTTGGTAGGTATTGTCAGCCTCATCTTAGAAATATGTAGCCTGAGGCTCAGGGACTTTAAGAGTTCTCAAGATCACACAGCTTGCAAGTGTTTGAAAGCATATGTGAACATAGATGTGACTTTGCCAGAAAGTAATTTAAGAACATGTGACTTATCTGCTCATCTTTTTTTAATGGAAGATCAAATTATTCATTCTTTCTGGACCTTAGATGTAAATAATTGTGTCAAACATTTTGTACTTCTTGAGACAAATGTATTTTAAAAGGACTTTATTCCCTCTGTGCAAAAGCTAGACTGGGAGGGATGTCCATGGAACTTAGCTTGCTCTGGGACCTGGATATCACCTTTATTTGTCCCATTGCATATATATATTACAGAGACTATAAATTTTTGTTTTTTAATAAACCACATGGCAAAACAATACTTTATTTTAAAAATGTATAAAAATTACAATTTGAAAATTCCTAGTACAGTACAGGTACATATACACTATACTTTGATCTTAAATTACATGAACGAACCCCAGCTTCAGAATCTTTCTGAACTCAACCATATGCAAAATACCTGATTTCTGAAGGGGCTTAGGGAAAAGCATATACAATTTATTAACCTGTGATATGGCTTCTTTAATAACAAACAATTATTTAGAGAAGCATAAGCTTTCCAAACATACAGTATTTTCTAAGTGCCTTTATGCTAACAAGGAATACCATTCTAGTTCTTTAATAATACCATTCTAGTAAATTGTAGTTAGTAATACCATTCTAAATTCTTTAAGACTTTTTTGTGCAGACAGCTGGGTGGCTCTGTCAGTTAAGGGTCTACCTTCAGCTCAGGTCATGATCCTAGGGTCCTGGGATCCAAATCTTGCATCGGGCTCCCTGCCCAACGGGAATCCTGCTTCTCCCTCTGCCTGCCGCTATCCCCTGCTTGTGCTCTTTCTCTCACTCTCTGACAAATGGATAAATAAAATCTTTATTAAAAAAATAAGACTTTTTTGCATAAAATGTTAAATACTTCTCATCCGGAACTGGTAGCAGAGTCTTTGGGGTAGATCTGGAAGCTACCGTGAAAGCATAGCGTATAGTGGGAGTAACACAAGTTGAACTGCCCTTTAGTATGGCTGGACCTGAAGATTCCTTCCTGTCATCACCACATCGAGGCTCAAAGTCCAGGTTCTTAGTACTGATCCATGCTGCTAGATGGATGGATTTCAGACATTATGCTATGTGAAAGAAGCTAGACACAAAAGGTCACATATTGTATGATTCCTTTTATAGGCAATATCAGAATAGATCACTCCAGAGACAGAAAGTAGGTTTGTGGTTGTTGCCAGGAGTTCCAGGGGAGAACTGAGTTGAGGGAAGTTGCTTCAGGGATAGAGAGTCTGACTTTGGAGTGATGGAAATGTCTTGCAACTCTTAAATAGAGGTGGTCATTGCACAGCATTGAGACTATATGAAATGCCACTGAATTGTTCACCTTTAAATGGTTCATTTTCTGTTATGTGAACTTCACCTTAACAAATTATTATTTTGTTTAAAAACCCAAGTTTTTGCACCCAACAAACTTGGGAACTGACTCTCACTTCCCACCTGGGTGATGTTGGACAGGTTATTCTCATTCCCTAACCTGAACCCTCACTCTGACACTTGTACCCTAAGCCTCCTTGACCTTCAGTGTCTGTCCGGGATTGTTGTGAGGGTTCTCAGACATGATGGCTCAGTGGTTAATGCACCCTAAGTTCTGAAAAAATGGCAGCTGCTGTGGTGAGACCACCAGCAGTATTCCCAGCAGCATTGGCCAGCCCAGATTCTCGGTGTAGTCAAGTGACTCTTTTCCAGCTGGAAGTCTCACTCCAGATCATTCAGTTAGGAAGAAGTCACATGACATTGATTCTCTCAGCGGCATCCTTCTTTTGAAAGACACGTTTTAGATTAAAACTTGTTCATTAATGTCAAAATTGGAACCCACTCTGAGAGCAGTGAATAAGGATCACATCCCTAAAACATCAAATTATCAACCTTTTCATGAGAGTAGTGGACCCTGCCTCCCAGTGGGTGCTCCTTGACTGAAAAGAGATGGACCAGTGAGAAAGCAGTCTGCACTAGGGCATTTAGAAGGAAGTGTGAGCTTCTTTGCAGCTTCTAAAAATGGAACAAATGAATAAACAAACAAAAAGCAGAGATAGCCCCATAAATACAGAGAACAAACTGGTGGTTGCCAGAGGGAAGGGGGAGGATGGGCAAAATGGGTGAAGGGGAGTGGGTGGTATGGGCTTCCGGTTATGGAATGAACAAGTCAGGGGGATGAAAGGCACAACACAGGGAACCACAGTCTGTGGTACCACACCGGTGTGTGTGGCAGCAGATGGTGGCTAACACTTATGGGAAGCACAGCATAATGGGTAGACTGTGTTGTACACCTGAAACTGATGTAACATTATGTGTCAACTCTACTTCAGTAAAAAATACAATTTAAGACAATAAAAAGAAGGGTGAGGAGAAGAAAGAAGCAAAACTTTGGTCATCAGTTGGAAGTTGCCATTTGTCCATAGTGAATGGTGTGTTTCACAGTGTGGCTTGATGGTCTGGGGAGGTCTGTGTCCTCTCTATCATCAACAGTGGCTTACTTTTTATTAAGGGAATTCTCCGAAGAGCTTGAAGCACATTTGCTGCTCTACTCACTGATGTTGTGTTACCTACATGGGCTTTGGTTTTGCGTGTCCTTCCTCTGTGCGCCCCAAATCAGGAGCAGGCTGGAAACATTTTTATGAGATAGAAATGCATTGTTTTGTAGTCTTCTTGTGACTATCTAATTTGTTTTCCCAAAGCCTGATCAAATGAGCTGTGAAGAACAGCCAACAGAAATACCATTTATTGAGTGAGGCAGCAAAGGTAGAAATCTGCTGAAACAACATGCTCCGTGGCGCCCAAACAGCTTCTCTGGGGAAAACTGGAGAAGGAAGAGCAGGCTGCTAAGGTTATAGAGAGTGCAAGATGGTTTCAGTGGACGTGGATGGGGGTCCCGGTGATACTAGTTATTAGTCTTGTGACCTTGAGCAAAACTTGAGCTTTTTGGGCTTTCGTGTCCTTACCGTGGAGAATGAGGATCATAAAATTCATTTCCAACAGTTGTTGAAAGTCCTCCCTGAGTTACCCTGTGCACAGTGGCTCAGTGCTCTGCAAACAGCTGAATGAATATCCCCTCCCCCTTGCACTGCACATGCAAACCCAGATCTCCCTGATTACAAAACTTGCACATTTCACCTCTTTTCCCACCAAAAGTCTTCAGCAGGGTCTAGCAGAGCTTTAGTTGATCTGCGGTCTGTTGAATTAAACCTTATAGTTTATATAGGAGACACTGAATAAAAAACATCCAGATTACCTTCACCTGGGTCAGATTCCAGCTTCAGAGAGACACTATGTACCTGTGGTCCTTGTTCTCTTGGATCCAGAGAGTCGACCAAGCTGAGTGACTGAGCCCCAAGAGTCTTGGTGACAGGACTGGCCACTTCCGCATGGGCTGGCACACACCAGACACACACATACCCCCCCAACCCCCCTCCCTGCCCCCCGCATGGGCAGGTCAGATGACCACGGCACAGTTGGATGAAACCGAGTCAAGAAAACCTCACCTAAAAATACGTTTCTTTCCAAAATGCGCCACCATTTTGTAACTGGCAGTGATAGTCTTGGCATTCATTGAAAACACCCCAGGCTGCTTGGGTAATGAATTTCCTAGGGTTAGTCATTAACAGGCTTCCTGCTTTCCTCCTCTTTTGACAGGCCCAGCTGTGAGATACAGTAAGTTCAAGATGTCAGAGGCCAGGCCACCCCCCCTGCTCGGGCAGCACACAACGCACATCCTGAGGGAGGTCCTCGGATACAATGACAAGGCCATTGGGGAGCTGTTCAGCGCTGGAGTGGTGACCCAACACAAAGCCGAATGATCAAAAATGCTCTTTCTCAACACCACAACCTGAATGTACTTTGCTAGCAAAGGCAATCTTCTTTCTGGACCCTTTCCCCCAGTTCTGGTGCCTGCCTCTGCAAAGAAAAGTTAGAGTAATTCCAGATTTCCTGCCTGGCGCCTCCAGAATGGTTCTGGTATCAATGCATCTAGTGCTTTCTAAATGTGCCCCACCTTCTACTCCTTGCCATTCTCCCCCCACCCCAGATAATAGATTAATTGTGGATTGGTGGGATTTTTTTTTTTTTTTTGGTAAAGATTTTTTTTTTTCCTGGAAAAATACATTCTTCATTCTAATTACATTAATAGCCTAAACGTTTGCCCCTCCAGCCCACGCAGGTCTGAAAAAGAGCAGATCTCTTGCCATTCTCTACTTGCACATAAAGTCTTCATTTAAACCTTTGTTAGGAAGTCAAAGCAATAAGCAGAATGACAGTTTCAGTGATTGATTTTAAACAGAATAACTTAATTTTGAGCTCATGAGTCCTTTGTTAATCTGTAATTTAAACCATGGACTTTGCTGATGTTCGTTAGGAAAACTGAGCTTCATTCTCCCCATGGGGGTAAATATTTGCTTTATGTTGTATTTCTCTGATTATTTCATGATATGTGGCAGAAAATCAATTTCCATTGCTGCATTTTGGGGTGTATGGATCTATCTGCATTAGGGGGTGAAAAGTGGCTTTTTTAATCAGCACCTTATTTTGAGCCAAGTACAAATGCAATAGGTTTTTAAATGAGTGTCAAATGACCATCTAGGTATTGAATAATGTTTAAATAATAGGAGAATGAAAGGAGAACATTCTTTTGTAATCTGAGCACTCACTGTAGAAGACTATATAATGTCTTAATATTAAGTATTTGCATTTAAGTATTAAAGTATTTGTCAGAGAACTTAAAGTATAGAAAACATTTTCTGTCCAGAAGGTGGCAACTGATTTGACTCTATGTTCCAGGATAAACTGTCACTCAGGCTACCAGTCCCCCAAGCCCAGGTACAGACCGGCGCATCACATGACCTCATGATCAATCTCCCGACATGATCTGAAGTCATGACCTTAAGGCACACATTTTGCCGTCATTTTATGACATACCATGTGGCAGTTGAAAGTTAAGTTAGAGGTGTTCATCTTTCAAATTGTGAGTTAGAGCTGGTTTTACTTTCATGCTCTTTTTGATTGGGATGATTTGATCTATTTATTCATGCTGTAAGCCCCAATATATTTCTAGAATCAAGGATTACAAATAAATAGGAAATGTGTCTTCTCACAAGGCCTCGTGGGACTTTTTTAGAAGAATGCCTATCAATTCTTGGAGGAGCTACTGTCCTCCCTGCTTTGCTCTTTGTAGATGTTTTATTCTGAGGCACTCCTGCTGTGATTCCATTAGTTAGACTTTCATCCTACAAGGGTAATGCCTTTTGCAGTGCTCTGCCCCCAATGGCTAGCCCACAGATATACATTTGGAGACATTCGCTTCAGGCCAGATATCTAAATGAAATGCCTCCATGTCTATACAATCGGTAATGAAAATGGCAAAAACTGAGATGACAGAGAATTGGCAAAAGCACATGATCTTGAACACCAGATTCATCATTTCTCCTATGGGTCCAAGTAGATATCTTGAAATGCAAATTACTTGATTAGTGAAGAAGAGTTACCAAAAGAGACTGTCTCCAGTGTAATTGTGTATCCAGATTTCCACCTACACGATTCAGAATGATCCGAGAGAACTTTGAAACTGTTCATCACCCAACAGAAAGCATTTACTCTCCTGACTTACTGAGAGAAATCATTTAGAATATATATCAAGTTCAGATCAATAATTAGTCCTGAAAGAAACATTGCACTGGCTAAAATTGCTAGCAATATGCCCAGATCAAGTTATGCTTATAAACAAATGTGCTGTTTTAATTATCAGGGCCTATTTTCTTACACATACCCAAAGCTGAGCACACTACTAAGAGACCATATGCTCAAATTCAGTATGTGTCAAGGCCCGCCTTCTGGCAGGGTTGTGTCTGAGGTTGACTTATAAATTCTTTGAAACTTAGTGGGTTAATCATTATGGAATCGAGGGTGTGTCCACAAACAACTAGTCTTCCCTCTCTTGATTTTTTTCCTTAAACTTTTTGCCGTCATGATTTTCTGGTTAATAAAGCATGATATTTTCTAGCATGTGCTCTGATAGTCTGAATGTTTCCCTAGAAGAAGAGAAATGAGCATTGACCAAGTGTATGTGACTAGTCCAGTTACTTGAACTAGTATTTTGTCTTTGGTCCATCTACTAGGAGTTGGAAGTACAATCTTGATTTTAAAAATCACATTTCATATGAGGTCATCAGACTACCTCACCCACATAGCCCCATACTGGGGGACTTTTGCATGAAGACTTTGTGACCCCTGCTTTTAGCCTTTATCAGGGAAATTCACCTCACTCCTATGTTACTTAAATTTGATAGTTCACCACTGACTCTTTCATCCCATGACATTAGGATGTTGTCTGCTTGAAAAGCTTTGTAGAATTTTGCTTGTCACTCTCCCACATGGCTCAATGTTGCCTTCATCCGTAGGACTCTGAGAAGGAATGCCAACCCCAAGATGAACAGACTGTCCAGATCTGCCTCTCCTCTGACTGCTCACTGTGGATTCTCAACTGGCAAAGGAGATGAGTGTGAAAAAAGGCACATGACTCAGTCTCCATGCCCTGACCCTGGGCTGTTCATATTCAAGCTTGTTCCCAAGATTACAAAATTCTTCTTACATTTGCCTCTATTTATGGGAGGCTATCTGCTATAGTGAGCCCTTATAATTGATGAGATTCTTAAGAAGCAGTGTGCCTTAAAAAAAATTATTCACCTTGAACACTGTAGTATCAACAATCCTTAGGAGGCCAGAATATCTAGCTCACTTCTTTTCCTTCTTGATTTTGAGGTACTAGGACTGGTATATTCATCATTTGATAAGGAAGATGAAAAAGTTAAAAAAAAAGATACATCTTTCCATTCCAAACAGCAGTTAAGAAAAACAAACAAACAAACAAAAAACACATCTCAGAGGCTATCATATTGGTGTGAAAAACCATAGAGTTTTTCTCAGCTATCAGGACAAAATTGTATTTCTTACAATTCTAGTATAGCAATACCAGGGTTGAATTTTTTTTTAAAGATTTTATTTATTTATTCATGAGAGACAGAGAGAGGGAGAGAGAGAGAGAGAGAGAGGCAGAAGGAGAAGCAGTCTCCCAAGGAGCAGGGAGCCCGATGCAGGACTCGATCCCAGGACTCCGGGATCATGACCTGAGCCGAAGGCAGACGCTTAACCATCTGAGCCACCCTGGCACCCAAGGGTTGAATGTTTTAAAAATTGCTACTCTCATAAGATACTTAAATAGTTTCTCTATATAGACATACCAAGCTATCTTCCGAGCACAAATGGCCCTGAACTTTTAAACCAGGCTGGCTATATGCAGGACACGTTTATGTGATGGGATTAGTGGGCTATAAGCAACTCCAACAGACACGTTTCTCCCAACACCCAAAAACAAGTCTTCCAGCATCACCCTAGAAGTACTATAGACAAATGAATGCAAATACTTTGAACTCATATATTTATTTCACACACTGGGGTGGGGGGAGAAGCGTAGAAAAAGGAGAGTTTTGAAAAAAAATGAGAGTTGGAATATGTCAATTTGATTATCAGAAAAGGAAAGGAGAAAGCATGCCCAGCGGGCGCCTGGGTGGCTCAGTCATTAAGCATCTGCCTTCGGCAGGTCATGATCCCAGGGTCCTGGGATGGAGCCCTGCCTCGGGCTCCCTGCTCAGCGGGAAGCCTGCTTCTCCCTCTCACACTTCCCCTGCTTGTGTTCCCTCTCTCGCTGTCTCTCTCTCTCTGTCAAATAAATAAATAAAATCTTAAAAAAAAGAAAGAAAGAAAGCATGCCCAGGTCAGACAGACCCAAGGGCGCATTTATTCTAGAGACTCTGGTGAACCTATGAGCCCAGCCTTACATATAGATGCCAAGAGGGAAGGCAAGCTCTAGAAGGAGCTCAAACACTACCTGGGAAACAGATTTCATCCACCTCAAATTTTTTCTTGAGAAATAGCTTTTTTTCCTCCTATTCCTTAAGACTTTCACATTAAAGGGCTTGCCCAATTGCCTGTCTCTTTGCAACACTCTTAATGAGAGGCTGTGGTAAGCAGAATAATGGCCCACCAAAGATGCCTATGTCCTAATTCCCAGAACCTGTGAGTATGTCACTGTCCTTGGCAAGAGGGAACAAAGGTTGCTAATCAGCTGACCTTGAAATGGGGAGCTTATCCTAGACTATCCTGGTGGGCTCTGTGTAATCACAGGGATCCTTCAAATGTGGAAAAGAGTCAATGTCAGAGAGATGTGGTGTAAGACAGACTTTAAAAACCATTGCTGGATTTGAAATGGAAATGGACGAAGGAATGTAGGCATATTCTAGAAGATGAAAAAGGGCAAGAAAAAGGGACTTTCCCTTTGAGCTTCCAGAAGGAACACAGCCCTACTTGATCCTTAGCCCAGTCAGACCGATTTTTGACTCATT
This sequence comes from Zalophus californianus, assembly GCF_009762305.2. Classification (NCBI taxonomy): domain Eukaryota; kingdom Metazoa; phylum Chordata; class Mammalia; order Carnivora; family Otariidae; genus Zalophus; species Zalophus californianus. The sequence goes on along the minus strand of NC_045606.1, from coordinate 12,551,215 downwards.
TTGGACTTCCGATCTCCAGAACCACAGGGCAATACGTTTTGTTTGAAGCCACTAAACGTGTGATATTTTGTTATAGCCCCAGTAGGAAATGAATACAGAGGCTGTTCTGCCTCTGTTTGAATGTCTAAAGTGACAGAAAAATTACTATTTTGCAAAGTGATCAATTGACACCTTGTAACTCCATTTTTTTCTTTTTTCCTACCTACCACCTTTCCTACCTTTCTTTTTTCTCATTCTTTGAAGCTCCCATCCTTCCTTTCTTTCCCACTGGTAATAATATCCTTTCTCCCTCTGTCTGCACAGAGTTCTAGATCCCTGTTACACAAACCTATATCCCCAGACCTGCAACTGACGTTCAGAAAAATAAAACTAGCTCAGTAATTTGGAAGGTAACTTGTGGTAATTCTGGCCATGGCTTTACCTCAACTAACAATCCTGAATTAATCTCTGGATGGGGTGGTCCTCAAATAACTGGCTGCCCTTCCCGCGCCCCCCCCCACCCGAAACTCAGGAAAGGAAATGAAAGAGTGATCCAAATGCTACTCTGGGCTGTGGCAGAGGCCTCAGACTTACTACCTCTCTGTCCCATGTCCTCAGTCTTTAGGAAAAACAAAAACAAATAAAATATAATACAGAGCAGAGATTAGACTTTGTGACAGTCAGGGTCCTACTGTTGTAGTTACTGAGCCTTCAGTGGAGGAAGGAGAGGGAGGGCATGATGGTCAGTGGTTCTGCTCCAGCAACTAGGCTTTGGCCTTTGTTTCTTGGTTTTTTGTAGAAACAGTGGGCTTACTCAGTCCTCAGGTGGTGATGAGTAGTTTGTACCTTGCCATTTGAGCCCAGAGGAAGTGGTGCCTTCTTCTCTACCTTGGTTTTGCCATCTGTTAAATAGGGCAAGTGGATCCACACGGCAACCTTTGCTTTCTTCTTTCAACAGGATGAGAAACACTTTGACATATCTCTCCTCCAACTACCCCCCCCCCCCCGCCGCCCTTTCTTTTTCTTTGCAAATTAACCACATGACAGTCTCTTCAACTCAAGTTTGTTTCTTTGGCTCTGACCACACAGATGGGAACAGCTCCTCATCCCATTCCCAGCACCCTTTCCTCTTGCCCAGAACTGTACATGTGCTCACCCTGAAGCAAGCCACTCAGCTTACTAATACACAACTGAGTTGTTGAAAGAAATTAACGTGAAACTGCCATAGGAAAATATTTCTTTCCACCCCTTTACCTCATTGTGACCCCCAAGGAAAAACTCAGATTTCCATAGCCTCTCTTGGTATGAGACATGGCAACATGTGTAACACACGTTCACCCTGAGGGTCTTGGATTTATGTTTTTAGATTTTTACAAAGAACTTCCTGGCTGTTCTTGACGGGAGCTTTGAAATATACTATTAATGAACATTATTGTGTTCTTCCTTTGGAGAGGGTCAAGGAAATTGTAGCATCCGTTTTGGGGGGACTGTTAAAGAATCACTATTTCTGGGGGTAGAAAAAGGAAGTATATTTCCCCAGCTAGGATTTCTCATATATACAGCCAAACATGCTTGCAGTGGTATTGGCACAGACTAGGGGACAGGACAGAAGTGCAATGACACACAGGTCACCTCTGGAAACAGTGCCCAGTGATTAGAATCTTCTCAGCCCAATTTGCTGAACTGTGCAATGGGAAAGGTCTGAAATAAGATCAAACTAGTGTCCCTATTCTTAGAAACATGACAGATTTGGAAATATCCAATCACGGAGGCTTCTACTTCTGGGCCCATGTTTCCCATCTTCTGAGTCTCAAACATGGTGTCTGGTTCTCCAGCTTTACTTTCTGGGAAAACTTAAGTGAAGGGATGTGGGCTCAGTGTGCAAGCAGAGGCGGTGCTCAATTAGCTGAACTCACTGACAAAATCATGGAGGGATGACGGGAATGGAAACACATGTTTTGTACAGCTACTCTCATATGACCCCGGTGACATAAGGTGAGACGAGTATGGTGGGTATCTGCGTAGTGCACTTCTGGGAGAAGATTTATTAACTCAGCAGCATGAGCACTCAGATCTAGAATAGGTCCAATTGGGGGAGAAAGAAGGCTCTGCCACTAGTCAGTTTTATCTTTAATTTCCTGTACAAAATGGAATCAGACTTACTCTATTCATCCCTATAAAATAAGAACTCTTATTATATTGTTTTTTTCTCTCTTAGGATACATACCAGCTATAGTTTAGCAATGCTGGCAGATCTGTTCATGAGTTCTGTGACTGGGGTTAAATTTGAAGCCAGTAACATCTAGTAAGCATGGCCTGTAAAGCACTGTTCTAGGTAGACTTAAATGTATTAACTCACTTAACAAACATGCCTGGGAGGGCCTGACAGAGGCTCCTAAAGAGCATACCCTCTAGTCCATCATATTCAGTGGGACTAAGTGATACTTGCTGTTATTACCATGATGCTACCCTCGGGTCACATCCCTAAAGCTCATAGGCCCAGGACTTTTGGAATCTTCAAAGGGGTGAAGGACAAACAAGTCAGGAGCAAAAAGACCCTAGTCCAAATCTTTTCAACCTTTGGAAATGATCTAAAACTAACAAGGTTCCCAAGAGGATCAGCTGAGCTCAAACACTGTCAGCAAAACCCTGACAAAAGTCTTCTCAGGTTGCTACTTCAGGGAGATACTACAGTTTCCCATGTGTTAAAAGTCCTAAGAAGATATACTTCTACAAAATAGGACCTTAAGATATTTTCCCCACCCCAGCAGATTTTTCTGTATGTAAATTTACAGATACAAGCTGCCATTTCTAGTTCTTTTTAAAGGTTAAGTGGAGTCATAAAGTTGGCTGATGAAGTAGGCCAAAGACAACTGCTAAGAACAATGAGAGAAGGTAGAGCTCTTGGATTTAACCACTTAGAGGAACATCACTTGTGCTAGACAATAGCCAGCACACTGTTGAAACCTAAAGAGACATTCCAGTGTAAATAAGCCTTGGCTTATCTGAGATGATTGGAAAATGAGTGACACCCATTTCCAGTTCCATTTCACATTCTTCTGGGACAAATAAAAGAAGTATGAGAGATGTCTAGGATGATATTGATGACCCTGGCAGGAGTTGAACATTATATTAATAGGAAAATATTCATTTGTGTAAAAGCCTACTCATTCAGCAAATCAAGTGAAAAATGTATTCCCCCAAATGAGAAGATATAGCAGTGAACCATAAAGATACTTCGTTTGGTTTGGAGCATTTTCAAAGTATTAGAGCAGAGAGAAGAGGGAAGTACATCTCTGTTTTTCTCTTGACTCATGAATGAAGCTTCTTCTGATTTCTGCAGTTGGAAGTGATCCCTGCATCTTGTTTCCCATCTTAGTCCTCTGTATTTACCTGACCACAGCAGTTATCACATCTGAGTTATAATTACTGTTCACCAGTTGCTCTATCCCATTGAACTATAATATCCTTGTGGGTAACTTCATCACCATTGTCTCTCCAAGGATTATCACAAAACTTACTCTGTAGGAGCTCCACAGTAAATATCTGTTGGAGAGACATTCTCTCACCCACCAGATTACATGTTCTCTGAGAAAGGAACTGGTAATATTCATTATTATCATTACTCATGGTGCCTGTAATAGGTGATCTGCAAAAATGGTCATCTTCAATTCCTCCTTCCCTACATGCACATGTCTCTGTTCCTCTCAAGAGATGCACTTTATTTCCCTTTTCCTGGAACCTGGGCTGGCCTGATGACTTGCCTTTTTTTTTTTTTTTTGGTTAAACTTTTTATTTTAAATAATTTTATATTTACAAAAACTTCCAAAAATAGTACATTGAGTTCCCACATACTGTTTACCCAGTCCCTGCTAATGTTAACATTTTATATAACCAGTGTACAATATCTAAGGCAGAAAATTAGCATTGATACAGTACTACTAATTAATCTACAAATGCTGCTCAAATTTTACTTGGGCAGGGAAAATTCCAAAAGAGTCCCTAAGATTTGTAGTCTCTGTTGTACGCACTCTCTCCCAGTTATTCATTCAAGCACTAATCTAAGTGCTACTGTGGGAAGGTTTTGCAGCTATAATTGAGGTCCAAAAATCAGTTGACCTTGAAATAAGATTATCTGGGTGGGCCTGACCTAATCACACAAGTCCTTTGAATCTAGGTCTAGAGGTCAAAGGCATTAGACCAAAGATTTGAAGACATGAGAGAAAAGGGTGTATTTTCCAAAAGTGACTCACTTTGACCAATAAAATGAGGTGGAAGTGATACTATGTCAATTCTAGGTGAAGACTTGAAAAGGTGTAGTATCTTCATCTTTTGCTCTTGGAAGTCAACGACCATGAATGAAGTCTTATCATTATCCCCTGAGGAAGCCCATGGCCATTATCCTTCGAAAGAGGGGGGCCATTTGGACACATGAGTGAAGCTTCTGTGGGCCTCCTGTCCACCTGAGCAACCACATGAATACAACTGAGTAAGTGACCCCAGCCAGTGCCACATGGAGCAGAACTGCCCAGGTGAAACTTACCCCAATTTCTGACCCATATAAATTGACGTTTAAGCCACTCTTTTGAGGTGGTTTGTTGTATAGCAATACATAAGTAAATGTCTAACTCAGAGAAGGATCTCAATAAGTGTTTGATAAAAAGAGCTTGATGAATAGTTTTCATGGAATCTTGGCTAGTTGAAATAGGAAGTAATACCTTATGGTTTATTATTTATTTTTTCTATTGAAAGAGGGCAACTGAAAATCTGCTTTTGTTGAAATTTCTTCTAAACTGAATCGGCTTACTATTGTCACTTGAGGAATGGAGTAGTTTGAATTATTTTGATTATGTGGTGCCTCAGGGTCATCGTTCTGACAAGATCATTCTGACACCATCTTCAGGTGAAACTGAGGACACTTATGTCAGAAATTGTCATGTTTCTGATCTGGGAAGAAGTTAAACTTAGGAAAGTTTTAAGTTATTGAGGGGTTTCCATGGTAGGCAGCTTCTAGGATGACCCCCACTGGGCTTCACCCCTGCTTCAGACCTTTGTGCTGTCCCTTCTCACATTGTACCAAGGCTGATCTGTGGAAACAATAGCATATAGAAGAGGTGAAAAGGAAGCTTCTGTTCTCTCTCCCTCTCTCCTTTTCTCTTTTTGTCTCTCTCATCCTTCACTCTGGGGGAAGCCAACTGCCATGGAGTGAGCAGCTCTATGCAGAGGCCCACAGGACAAGGTACTGAAGCCTCTGGCCAACAGCCAGTGAGGAGCTGAGGTCTGCCAAGAACCACATGAGTAAGTCTGGAAGCAAATTCTCCAGGCTCAGTATAGTCTGGAGATGTCTGTAGTCCCAGGCAACAACTTATTGACATCACAGAGCCATGCAGCAAAGCTACTCCCAGATTCCTGCCCCTCAGAAACTGTGTGAAATAATAGGTAGTTGTTGTTTTAGCTTTATTTTTAATACATTGAAGTTAGCTTCAATTTGGGGCAATTTGTTACACAGCATTAGATAACTAATATAGTTCTCCATTGAATTATGACAAAAAGTTATTTTCAATATAAGACTTTCAGTTTTGACCTGCAATGTTGTATTTTTTGTCAGTTATATCCACTCTTTGCTAAGTGTGATGCACTTAGTTTTGGGTGGGGGGGATTACAAACGATAAGGAACAGTGTTGCCTCCGAGGTGGAAATTACAGCAGTAATGGTAGAGTTGGTGGAGTGGGGGAGTGGACTACAAATACTGATGAGAAACCTCTGACAATACTGATGAGAAACCCCCTCAGAATAACTTCATAACCACAGTGTGTTCTAGACCCAGTGGTTCTAAAGGAGAGGGAGCAATTTATCTCCCATGGGACATTTGGCAGTCTGTAGAGACTTTTTGGTTCTCATAACTGGAGCAGCAGGGGGACAGTGTGCTCCTGGTATCTACTAAGTAGAGGCCAGAGATGCTGAGAAACATGAGCAATACACAGGATAGCCCCACAACCAAGAATTATTCAGCCTAAAATGCCAACAGTGTCGCTATGAGAAATGCTGTTCTAGAGGAAGCTGGTCCTTGAAACAGAAGAGCAGGTGCCTAATTGTCACCTCTATGTATTTTTTTTTTTTTTACATTACATAAGTTTAAGGGAGAAGGGAGGTGGGCTTCTTGTGGCATAATATAATCCCCAGATGAAGCCTACAGTTTTTTCTATGGAAATGTGAAATCTCTTTTGACTTCTTGTGATAAGTGTGTTTTCAAAGGGGACGGAGCAAAACATTCTAGTTAATGGTGGGAACTCAGTTGTTTTTCATAGCGATGGTTACATTAAAGGCATAAATCAAATTGTCGGAACAATTTTAGTCCTTAATATAATCAGAGAACTATAACATGCCCAACTGACAGTGGCCAGACCACATTCCCCTTCTGGGTTGTAGTTTACTCTGTAGAGTTAGGGACTTTGATGAGATAATTACTGAGATCCTTGTTTTAAATTCTTCCATTCTATAGTTCTTTCATTTAGGGTCATTCTATGGATGTAGATAGTATAGACAAACTGATGGACAGGTTTGAACAATACTATTTAAAGGAGAAAGAATTTAAATGAGGAATTAGGAGTACGCCTTTTGGGTATCTAATAATCTAGAATGATAGGGAAGTAGAGTGTTTACAAAATTAACAAATAGGAAGGGGGAATACCCACACAATCCTTGGCACATCTTCTCATCTCTTTGACTTAAGCACTCTGCAAATGTCTGCTCTGGAGAAGAGTTGAGGGTCTCAGATCAGGGCTAGTGGATCAGATCTCAGTTGTAGCCTCAGCAGAACCCAGCTGAGCCCTTGATCAGCACATGCCCAGTAATTCCCCCCACACCTCTGAAAGCCTTTAGGTCTGGATGCAATAGGGTCTTCCCTATCACATGGAACTTTTGAGGGGGATCCGAGGACATGAGGAGAATAAGCACGTGTGCAAAGCATTAACCAACACTCGCAATTCTGTCCAATTGTTCTGACAAGGTTAAAGTAAGGACCAAAAAACTCATCGACAAGCTCCCACTGGAAAAAGTTACCTCACCAAAGGAAATGATATTTCAAAGAATTGAATGGAAGAAGAACATGTAAAGGTCATAAGATAGAAGTTAAGTCCAGATGATGACTTTTTCTTGGCCCTACTTGTCAACTCTATAGACCTACACAGGTTACACCTAGAAGATATGCAAAGGGAAGGCATCTGGCATCCAGACTTTTGTACCAGTTTGTTGATTTTACTCAACTATCAGAACATGACCAGGCTCCTGGATCCACCCATTCCTTTCCATATCCACAGTCACCATGTGAACCCTCATCCATCTTGCTTCCTCTCCTTCTTGACATTTCTGTCATTTCTGTCCTTTCTTCCAACCCCGGTTTAAAAAGTCACCTGTCTAGGAAGACTTTTATTTTTTTAATATATATTTTTAAGATTTTATCTACTTATTTGACAGAGAGAGAGCCAGCACAAGCAGGGGGAGCAGCAGGCAAAGGGAGAGGGAGAAGCAGGCTCCCCACTGAGCAGGAAGCCTGATGCAGGGCTCAATCCCAGGACCCTGGAGACATGAGCTGAGCCAAAGGCAGACACTTAACAACTGAGCCACCTAGGCGCCCCTGTAATCAAAACTTTAAATGATCTTTAAAAAATGATTTATGTATTTATTTCAGTGAGAGAGTACACGTACATGTGTGAGTAGGGTGAGGTGGGGGTGGAGGGAGGAAGGGGTAGAGGGAGAGTGACAAGAAGACTCCATGCTGAATGTGGGGCTCAATCCCAGGACCTTGAGGTCATGACCTGGGCCAAAATCCAGAGTTGGATGCTTAACCGACTGAGCCACCCAGGCCCCCTCAAAACTTTAAATGATCTTTAGATAAAATATAATAAACGATTTCACAAGAACCTCCTAAATATATCTCTTATGTTATACTCAAATGTGTGTTTATGTCTATGTGTGTTTACTAGAAATCATGTTCATCATTGGATAGCTTCCTCTAAATCATGTGGATTCTAAGCACTTTGATAAGCATTTTTAGACATAGCCTGTGTGAAGGTTGATTTTGAGACATTTCATGGATTTTCAATAATGTACTTGGAGGCACTGATGTATATACTCAGTGAGTAAAGCTTGTGTGTGAGTTAAAGTTCTTCTCAATATGCAAACCTTTTCTTTCTACAAATGCTTCAAACATAACTCTCATCCAAAACCCACAAACTTTGAGACTAAAGTGACAGGAACTTTTCTAGGGGGTTATCTTTACTGTGAGAGAACTTTAGTGTCTTGTTGGTTTTTTGATTGTTTTTTCTTAGAACTTTGACCTTTGCACACCAAGTGCTGACAGTATAGAGACTAGACTTTGAGATTTTTGGTTCTGGAAATAACAGCCTGCGTGAGTTATTAGATACTTGAGGATTTGCCTCTTAGGATGCTGAATCATCTTTGGTTTTACATTTCTAAAACATTCTCATCACATCAAATTGTTTCTGCACATGTGAGGGTCATATATTCTGAAAAACGCACGGTGACGAAATCAGGCATGATGGAAAACTGATGATTGAAACAAAGCTCTGGTGTGCACTGCCCCTCCCCTTGCCCACTCAGTTCACTCCTCTTCTGTGTGCCCCTAACACCTCCCTCACCTTCCCTGGGATGGAAAGTATCCTAGTTCCTTCTCTTCTGGTAGGGCCTGGATTGTCTTCTTTTATCTTTTCTTCTTTGTTTGGATGGGACAGAGTGGAGGTTGGGACTTAATTTTAATTCCTAACAGTAATTTATCTTTGAATTTTCCTTTTTTGTAGAATGCTAGTCTTGTTTTCTGGATGCCATCTTGTTTCAAATCCTTCTGAGAGTATTAGTTAAAGTATTAGTTCCCCTTTTCAAAAATATTATCCTCTGTTTCCTAATTATTTCTGTTTTCTCTGGTGTCATTTTTCCTGTGTTGCTCTATCACACTGCAGACTTCCTCTAATTGTATGCTGATCCTCAGCAGTCCATTCACTTTCAGCAATGGAACAATGGTCACCTGGTTGGTGTTCCTCTGTGGGTGGGACTGATTGTCAGGTAGGCTTCACTTCAGGGTGAACGTGTGGGGACCTGACCATTACATTAAAATACCAATTTGGGGAGGTGCATTGACCTTGGGTGTCAGTGTGCATATCAGCTGTCTTAGCTTTCCTAGGCAGATTTTGTTTTGTGTTGTTTAAAAAAGAAAAGAAGTCTGCTCTTTTTCACCTGGATGGCAAACACTTTTTTTATTGGGCATCATTCCATTTGTAGGTGGGTGGATGGGGGGACATCATAATGTCAATGGTTGGTTATACAGACTTTCACTTACACCTATTGTCAGTTCTGTGTTATGCTCTATAGTCAACACTCTTTTTAAGGACACTGTCCCCCTGCAGACCCCGAACACACATACACACACACACACACACACACACACACACACACACACACACACACACACTTGAGAATGAAGCTTTCTCAATCTTACTTTCTAAATTACCCTTCATCCATGGGGCACCTGGGTCAGTCATTAAGTGTCTGACTTCAGCTCAAATCATGATCCCAGGGTCCTGGGATCGAGCCGGCGTTGGGCTCCCTGCTCTGCAGGGAACCTGCTTCTCCCTCTCCCACTCCCCCTTCTTGTGTTCCCTCTCTCGCTGTGTCTTTCTCTGTCAAATAAATAAATAAAAAACTTAAAAAAAATAAATTACCTTTCATCCAAACACTGCATCTTCTAGAAATTTTGGAATTTTCTTGTCTGCTGGCAACTCCCATTACATCCTGTTTCTCATTGTTTGTTAATGCCAGTACAGTTGATTAACCCACTTCCACTAATGCTGTTTGATCAATGAGCTCAAATAATAAATTAATTATTTGCTATAATTTATAGATTATTTATAAGGAAAATTTAAAAACATACATAAAATTAGAGATAAAAGTATAGTCAACCTTTCTGTGCTTAAAGTCCAAGTTCAACAATTGTCAACATTTTGGGACACTTACCCATCTTCTTACTCTCTTTTCTCGGAATATGCAGAAGAAAATTCAGCCATTTGACCCGTACATACCTCACGATGCATCTCTAACTGAGAAATACATGTGTATGTGAGCTCATACCTGACAAAACTAACAATAACTCCTTCGATTACATAATACACAGACATTATCCAAATTGTTTCACTTATCCCAAAAGTGACATTTTAACTTTGAGTTGTTTGAACTGTGATTCACTATCATGGTCCACAACATGTCTTCAGTAGTCACATTGCTTAAGTTTCTTTTACTTTATAACAGTTCTTCTGTGTGTGTGTGTGTGTGTGAGTGTATGCGTGCACATGGGTGAGTGTGTGTGCATGTGTGTGTTGGGGTGGGAGGAGGTTCATATTAAATTTGCCAGCTAGGGGGCTCAGTTGTTAAGCGTCTGCCTTCGGCTCAGGTCATGATCCCAGGGTCCTGGGATCGAGCCCTGCATCAGGCTCCCTGCTCAGCGGGAAGCCTGATTCTCCCTCTCCCACTCCCCCTGCTTGTGTTACCTACCTCGCTATCTCTCTCTCTGTCAAAAAATTAATAAAATCTTAAAAAATAAAGAAATAAATCTGCCAGAGGGTAACAGATGACCCCCAAATCTCAATGGTACAACAAAAAATGTTAATAAAGTTTGTATTTCTGGCTCTCGTTGCACATTGTCTGCAGTTTGGCAGTGGTTCAGCTCCTTTCCATGTGTCTTATTCTGGAACCCAGCAATTTGTGTCAGGATGTTCTAGCCACAGAAGTAAAAGGGCAACAAAGCCAGTGATGGGATGGTCAGCAAAGATTTCTTAGATGTGGCCTAGTCTCACTCACCATGGGGCAAAGCAAGTCATGAGGCCCAACCGGTATCATTGGGACAGGAATATACCCAGTTCCACTGGGAGAGTGGCTGTCCAAAAGACAGTAGGCACAAACGTATGATCCACTTACGAATGAATAATCCTTCTTCTTGCAGGAAGGGGGAATGAATAATTGGGCAACAATAAAATACACTGCACGTGCCTTTGATCAATTACAGAAACTAGGTCATTTGTTCTGTAGACTGTCCCATGTTCTGAATACGGCTGATTGCTTCCTCATGGTATTGTTTGATTTGTTCTTTTATGTCCTGGACACTGGTATTAAAACCTAGAAGATTGAATGGTTATGAATTGGATAGTTTTTAAGGCAAGAGTACCTCATGGATACTCCTCATATGTACTTCCTGTTGAACCACCTATGAAGCCACAGTACAATTGATTAACCCACTTTCACTAATGCTGTTTGATCAGTGAGCTCAGTTGATATCAGCCTGATCCTTCCATTAAAAAGTCCCCTACCAACCTTTCATCTTAAGGTTTCAGCCTCTATTCATAATTATTACTTGGATCCATTAGTGACTCATTAGTGACTGTAAAATGATAATTTTTTTCTAATTCAATCCATCTTTATTTATTACATGAGAATAATAAAAAGTTATGATGAAACTGCCATATTGAATCATAGCTACTAAATTTATTTTCTATTTTGGGGGTCTGAGTAAAATTTTATTTGAAAAAATTTTATTTAAGGCAGTTGAGAAATCACTGAGCCAGAGGATCTCTTGAGTACATTTTAGCTTTAATGGTTTATGATGCAGTGACCTGTGCTGAACCCATGTTTCATGACGGGACAAAGAAGGACAGCTGGTGGAAGTTCTATTGGAAGTGTGCAACGGTAGCCAGTTAACTTCTCCCTCTGGCCTCAAGGAAGCTGGGTTATGATAAAGCCATGGAGGGTCCCCCTAAGCAACCGCTTCTTGTAAGGTGGAGGGAGAATGACCTTCAAGCCTTCAGTCCTTAGAAGCCATACCAAATGATTATTATGCCAAGTTGTACATGTATGTGTACCTCATACAAATATATGATATAAAACTGTAATTAAAAAGCATAACAAACATAACCTTGATCCTTATCTTCTCCCACCCTCCACTATAGGACCTTTTGTATCCTCTAAAGTATCCTGGGACTATCCCCATGTTTTATGGGATAACATGCATTCCCCTGTTCCCAGAAACATGGAGACATCCATCACTAACCTCTTCTCATGACCCATCACCCAAAGCCTCGGCTGCTTTGAAACCATAACCTGCCACTACTGAAAGACACATCTCTGCTATATTCTCTGACCTCCTTTGAAGGGGGAAGAATGCCTCTCCATATTTATGTTCCATTTCATCGCATGAATAGAAAAGCAATTCTCTTGGGCACCCAATGATTTACAGGGATTTTAGTGAAACAGCCCTCTAAAGTTGAACCCACTGCTTCTTCTCTTGTGACTCAGGCACATGTTTATGGGACTTAGGAGCATGGATCATCTGAATGACAGCCACTCGATTATCACGTATCAAATGCTCCTTCTCTTGCTTCGGCTTGGACATGCAGGGGGCCCCATGTCCTGATATAAATGAGGACATTGTTGGGCCTTTTCTTAACATGAGAGCTGCAGTGACTAGTTATGCCAAGTAAAGCAGCAGGATGGGAGATTGCCTCAGATCTCAAGTGCAGTGACATCCTTCCCCATGTGGATGTTGACACTGGCTTCTGCCACGTAGGGTGGTCCTGTAGAGAGTCAAGATGGAACCTTGCTGATAGAAGGATTGTGTTTATTCTGAGGTCCTCACTCCTTCCTCAGGGAAAGCCGATTGCAGAAGGAACAGCAGGAAAAACTGAATGGAAAGCCTTGGGAAGCGGCCTAATCTAGGGCAACTTTAAAACCAGTGTAGAAAAAATGTACATGTAAAAGCCAGCAGACCAAGAGGGTCACTTGGTTTGTGAAGTAAATCAACATTGGCTCTAACTGTCTAAATCCCTGAGAAAGTTTCCTGTTCTCACACCTTTGCTTGCTTCCAACTTTCCTTTTAGACAAGTCTTGGAAGTTCTGAAATGTTCTTGTAGACATGAAAGCAACTCACTAATCCTGCCACAAGCAGGAAGGTCTCCTGTTACCCTCCAGGCATCAGATGATGATCCATCAAGCTGAAAATTATGGAGGGAAAATTCTTTAATTTATGAAGATTATGACATATCAAACACTAAAGTTTAAGTTCTTGAAGTCTGGCCAGTATAAACAATTTTACATAAAGCTCTATTTACTCCTATTGGGAAGCAGTTAAAATGACCCAGTTGTTCTGTGATGCATGGGACCCTGGTGTCTATCATCAACTGATAGGATTTCTTTGCAGTCAGGTTATAGAGAGAACCATTGTAACCCCCTTAGCTGCTGGTACAAATTTATCCTCTTTTCCCCTATGGAAGGCAATACCCAGTGATCACTGTAGAATTTATACTATTTGTAGCACACATCAAGGGCATATGTGTGCGTGTGAGCTCTCCAGATCCCCAGTGGCACTAACAGAAGAAAAGCATAGATGTACTCAGTGTTAGAACAACAATAAGACCCTTAAAGTGATGCTCACACTAAGTGCTTGTGAAGTCTGCTTCTCGTTGAATTTGGGTTGAAGTTGACTTAAAATAATAAAGATGTTGCAGGTGAACATTGGCCTTTTAGAAAGTGTATAAATTTAGTTGCTTAAACAGAACAATAAAGCAAGTCATTGACTTCTTAGTCCAATTTTAAAGACAAGAAAAAGGGGTGATCAGAATTGGTGTTCTATCAGATAGAACCAGATTCATCATTCTAGAATCAGTAATTTGTCCTTGGTATTTCTTAGAATGATTTGCTAAGAGGTGGGGGCTCAAAAAATTGGACCCACATCTACCTGTCCCTTTTGTACACTTCTAGAATATGTGGATCAGCTTGCTTTCCTTCTTCTTTCTTCATAAGGCTCTTTCGCTGCCCTAGCCCTTGGTTCTGACCCCAGAGTGCCCAGTGTTCGATGGAGAATTACCTTCACAGGTACTCAGATTCTCATCCTCATGGCTTAGTCGCCCTGCCTAACGGAAAGCAAGAGATTCCACTAAGGTGATCAGAACTCAGTGCTCCTGACTTACATTGGTGTGGTCAGTTAGCCAGGCCTCACTATGCTTTCTTTTTAATAATACAGGCTTGCTAATTAAGTATCAGTCCAGCTCATGAGCTGCATGAGGTGGAGATCTCTCCCATGTATGTTTTCCCAGGTATATAGCCGCATCAAAAGCAGCCTGCTTCTGGTAATTTGGTGCATTGGCCCCAGTAACCCGGCTACAATTTATTCCTGTAGTCAACTCCATGTTGACTTTGAAGACCTTGGGGGTTGGAGGACATGGAAGCAGCAATTCTCATTGGGAGTCAGTGTCTTTTCTTTGACCCATAGGTATCATTACAACGGAAGTTAGTGGCAGGGGCCCTGGAGTCCAACAGCCTTAAGGTCACATCTGCAGCCACAGACAGGGTCTCCATTCAATTCCATTTCCAGGAGCTTAAATAACAGAAAAGCTCTGCAACTGCAAGTTTGTTCCAGAAAGAGAAGTGCTATGATCATGGCTCATAAAATCAGGCTGGGCTTTCCTTTCACATTCCCTGTCTTGTAACCCTAGTGAAAAAAAAAAAATCTGACCGTCAAGGAATCCCTACTCTAGACAAGATTTATGTTCAACTTTTCTGACATTTGGTTCTTTTACTGGGATCAGGCTCATTCCAAGATGCTTATGCTCAGAAGAGTCCCCTGGAAAAATTTCCAAGCCAGCAACAGGAGGCGGCTATCTGGCTGATCCACTCCTCAGTTGCTGGCAAGGACAGAGAAAAGACTCAAGAACCTTCAACAGATGTTTACCTCCCTGTTGGGTCTGCTTGGGCATTAACTCTTTGTAGTTCATGACTGAAGGTGACATTCCAGGCTCCTTGACTTACTTGACTCACCCGTGTTCCCCTTGCCTCTAACCCTCTGATGAGGGAACACATACCTGGGATTCTTGAAGGGGAGGGCCTTCCCTGTGCTGCATGTCCTGAGCTCAGGACACCGTGAGGCTGGCAGATGGCCCTGGGCTTGGTTCAGTCCTCACATGTTAAGATTTGACCTGTATCTCCTGCTGTGCTAGATGTTGGGGAGCTTTTGTGAAAGAAATGAGTTTTCCCCCTGAAATTTTCAAGCAGAGGTCACAGTGACCTGCTGGGAAGGAAAGAATGGCCAGGATGATTTAGAAGAGAAGAGACATGGCAGCCACCTCTTGCTTGGTAGAAATGAGAAAAGGAGCTGTGACTCCAAGGGAGAAGAAGGATAATAATCATCCATGATTCTAGAGAGTTCTATGGTGTCACTGAAAGTCTGCATGAGCAGGCAGAGAGAAGGGGTTGTCAGTGAGTTGGAGTAAGATTGGTCTTTGCTTTATAGTTTATTTGTTTGTTCATCTGAAATCTTCTATTCTGTCCCCAAAGGAATCTTCCATCTGGCAGAGTGGTCAAGAGTACAGCCTCGGTGTTAGACATGCTAGGGAGACCATTCCAACTTTGCCACTTATAAGACATGTACCTTGGTCAGGCTGCCTGATCTCTCTAAACCTTAGTTTCCTCATTACTAAAGAAAATAGCTCCTGTTACAGAAATTAAACGAAAAGGAAACATTAAGCTTCTAGAATGGTACCTGCCAAGGAATGCGATGGCATTAGAAGGTAGCTAGTGGAGGTGTGATGGGGGGGCAGAAGTGGTGATGGCTGTGGAGAGATGTGGTAATTGTGGAAATGCTCGTAGTGAACTGTGGTGAAGAGGGGGCAGTAATACATGTAGGCTCTAGCTTTTCACCACAGGATTCAGTCGTTCTTCACGGGTGCCACAGCAGATGTGCTGGCTGGGAGAAGAACCAAGGTTTGTTGGCCTCACCCCTCTACTGCTTTCTCCCAAGTACATTTTCCCACCACTCTGCCTGCATTTAATGGAACCAGACTTACAAATAAGAAGGGTCCATATTCCTGACACTTGCCTCACCTGAGCCCCTCAGAGACCTGGCAGTGAGCATTTCCTAAGAGCCCTGGGTAGAGAGTGACCTTTGAGTATTCCTCTCTGGGGACTCCTGTCACCCGTCCTGGATCCCCAGCCAGATAGGCCAGGTGCTTTTCCATGCCATCAGACTGAGGTCAGACTCAACCTCATTCCTCTAAGGGAAAGGTACCATTTCCTTTCACCAATCCCCCAGAGCCAACCTTCATCCTGCGATTGGCCTTCTCCAGGAGTGACTCATCTACTCGGAGTCTGGCCTTGTGCTGACCCCTAACGTCTTCCTGAGACAGGGTGAGACCTGCTGGGAGGAAAGGCAATCATTATATCATCCCAGAGCCGAGGCCACAAAAACACTTCCCTTCTCTAATGAACGGGCTCCAGAGGGCAGGCTGACTTGTCTCGGTGTGGCCTTCCTAGGCCAAGGGTGTGGATGAGAATTTAAGCTAGTGTTGGTGTTGGGAACATTTAGATATCAATTTTCCGACGTTTTCCTCATTATAACAAAATGCTAAGGCTATTGTAGAAGGACCGTCACCTTTTTCTTTTTTTTCCTTTTAGGAAACTTTACAGAAGCAGAAAAAGAAACCACCCTGTTAACAGAATGTGTCAGTGTATCACATGCTGTGGAGGCCAACAGCGTGTGAAGATGAGTCTCAAAGGCCATGGAGAGACAGGCATGCTTGTAAATGAGGCAAAATAGTGCCACAGCTGAGACAATGCTTGATAGAGCTGGACAGAGGTGGGCTTGAATTGTGACAGAGAACACGCCAATTCATTTTCCGAGCCTCAGCGTCCTCCTGGGTAAGATGGGGAGACTCATGGTACCTCCCTCATAGATGCCATGCTAGAAATGTTAGATGAGGCTTATAAACTGCTTAGCACTGTGCCTGATGTGGGGCTGATGCTCAGTCCATGATAGGGTGTGCTAGTCACCATTAGCAGGAGGTAACCCTGCACCTTGGAGGCCTGAGGAGCAACACTAGGTTGGAATGACCAACTGGATTTAAGATACTCCCCAGCCAGCATTCCACCTGGGCCTTGAAGGAGAGGCCGCCATCCACAGTGGCTGAGGAAATGACATGGCTAGAAAATGAACAGAGAGCTGTGGAAGGTAGATTCGTTAGGAAATGGGTGGCCTTGTGGAGCAGAATGTGGGGTGTGGGTAGGGGGGCAGAGTAGCGAATGGAAAACTGAGCCGGGCGGACACGTTGGAGGGCTTGACTAACATACTAAGAAATTCGTCTGCAATGGGATGGCTCCATGGTGGTTCATTCCCCAACCCTGCTGACTAGCCAACTCCCAGAACTATGAACTCCAAGAGGCAAGGGAATTTAGAGATACCCATTGTGCTAAGCCGTGGGCATCCCAGCATATTCCAGGCTTGTTTCCAAACACAGGTTTGAACTATATCCGTGGCATCTCTTATTTTGGTTTCTCATGTACCTATGCCAGAGACATATGTTGGATAAAAGCCCTATAAACAAGACGTGGGAGAAAGCTCTAGGCCAAAGGAATTACACCTGGAAGGACCTTGAGGAGGGAAAGAGGACTAGTGTCCCCATGTGACTAGCACATACTCAGTGGTGGGGACAGTGGCCTGGGATGAAGTGCGAGGCAAAGCTGGCTGGAAGGTAAAGAGTCCTGGAGAACGGTTTGAATTTAATTCTACGTATAATGGGCAGTTACTGGGGCCGGGGCGGGGGCGTGGGGACAATTAAGCCTCTGAGTGACCTGGTCCCATTTATGAGTGAGAAAGAGCACACTTGCTTGGAGAGTGTGCTGGGGAGGGGAGCAGGACTGGAAGCTGGAAGCCAGCAAGGATGCCACGCACGGGTTGGAGCGGGAGACGGTAGTGAGCTGGATTGCTAAGAGGGGTGTGGGGTCATGGACACAAGTCTCCGCTCGAGTCTCTTTTAGGTATAGAGCACTGGAGTTCAATGACCGATTAGAAGAGCTGTGAAGACAAGAGGGGTAGAATTGAGAACATCTCTTCAGTTTCAGGCCTGAACCACCGGGCCGAGAGTGGGACTATCAGGGGAAATGAAATATCTGGGGATGAGGAACCTCTTTGGTGGGGAGACTCAGGGCTTCTGTTTCTGAGAAATGCAAATGGAGTCCCAAGGGGGCATTTGTTTCTCTGTGATCTGTTGGCATTTCGGGATGGGTGAGGCTGGAGACATAGGTGATGGGGTTGAGCCTCCTGAAGGAGAGGAAAGGGGAAGGGCTCTGGGGCTCACCCACGGCACCCCAAAGATGTAGTGTTTGGCAGGAGGTGGTGGAGTGAGCACCGGACAGTGAAAGAAGTGGCCCGTGAGCTGGGACTGTGGCCTGTGGACGTGGGGACGTGGGACACGTGGAGGCAAGGCAGGCCTTGCTCAGCCGGGCCCGGTGCCCTCGGGGACTGCACAGGCAGACAGGTGTTAAGCGGTCTACACCCAGCACCTTATCTGCTCCCTGAGTGGCAGAGTGGGGGTTGAAAGCCAGGTCTGTCTGATTCCAAAGTGGATGCCCCTTCTCCATGGTACTCTTTACACATCCGTGTCCTTATTCCTCAGGTAAAGAACTGAGCAGCAGAGAGAATAAGGCAGCTCCAGGGTCCAGAGGGACTCACGTGGGGCTGCAGCCTGGGGCTTCTCTTCAGCCACAGTGGGCGCCCAACGTGGATTGAGAGACTCTGGGAAATATTTGGAAGTGGCTCTCCATGAAAATGTAACCACAAAAGTAGAGATACATTTAATATGTGGGTGTCAGAATGGAGAATCCAAATGAGTTTGCTTTGCATAGGAAACAATAAGGAGTGACATTCTTAGCTTTTTGCTTTAGAGCAGAGGCATAGGTTTTTGAAAGCTGTATCACAGGATCTCTAAGGTAGACCTCTAAGCAGGAACCCCTCAGTGGGCTGGATGCCCCTGTGCATCCTCACCAACCCAGGACAGACAGGCACTGCTCCCTGCCTCAGAGGGAGGGCCGGGGAGGGGTGCCAAGCGGGAAGCCTGAGCAGAGCCCGTGCCCCACCCCTTCGTGTGGGTTGGAGGGCTCGGATGCAGCTAGGGTGCGGCAGTGTCCACTTCTGTTTCTGGAACCCTGGCCCCGGCCGCGGCTCAGTGGGCCGCTCTGCTGCTCTTCTCGCTGAGCTGTCAGAATCAGTTAGGCTGAGACAAATAGCCTGTGGCCAGATGCCGCGTGATTATGTTTTATTTGACTGATTTTATTTTGACACAAAGGCTGCAGGAAAATGCCAACGTGCTGGAGCTTGACTCTGAAGGATGAAGCAGGGGATCCTGGAGTTAAGCTGTTCCCGGAGGCAGGTCGATGGGCCAGATTGGCAGGATGGGTCCTGGCAGTGGTGGTGGGAACGTGGGCCCTGGAGGACGGGTGTGTCGGCTGGCCACCGTGGCTCCAGGGAGACATCTAGAAAGTAGGGGGCATCCATCTGTGGCTTCTAGCTAAGCTGAGCAGTCTGGAAGGACGTGGTCTGCAGTGCTCCCTGAGGGGACAGCTACTTTCAAAACTTGAGCGCCGTGTGCTCTGTGAGGCCACCTCCTCAATGGGAGGAGAGGGGCCCTGGAGCAGTGCTAACTTTGGGGTGGACCTGGAGACCAGCCCTGGGAAGCTCATGCTTCACCTCTCAGCTCCTGGATTCCGACTAAAGCGCCTCCCAGAGGCCTTTGTTCTGTCTATCCACACACCTTCCCCGTCTTCAGGATGGGAAACACAGCATGGGGTCAGGCCCTCCCACTCCAGCCCTCTCCCCCAGGGCCTGGGAGTGGGTTTCCTGTCCTCCCAGACCAGGATCCCTGGCTGTGAAATCCTGCATGCACACGGAGTAGATTCTGCCATCACTCCATTGTCTCTAAGCAAAAAAAGTGAACTGCAAACAACCTAAGTGTCCATTGATAGGTAAATGGATAGAGAAGTTGTAGAATATACATACAGTGGAATAGGATTCAGCCGTGGAAAACCAGGACATCCTATCATCTGCCACAACTGGGATGGATCTCCAAGGCATGATGCTAAGTACAATAAATCAGACAGAAAAAGACAAAGGATATATGATCTCACTTATATGTGGAATCTAAACAAAACAAAACAAACAAAACCCCCAGATTCAGAGCAAGGGATCAGACTGGTGGTCACCTGAGGTGGCAGGTTGGGGAGGGGGATTGGAGGAAGGTGGACGAAGGTTCGAACTGCCCGCCCCGAGGCACATGAGCACCAGGGACATAAATCTACAGCGTGACTGCAGCTAGCACTGCTGTGTGATAAACAGGAAAGCTGTTAAGAGAGTAAATCCTGAGAGTTCTCATCACAGGGAAAATCCTGAGAGTTCTCATCACAGAGAGTAAGTCCTGAGAGTTCTCATCACAGGGAAAATCCTGAGAGTTCTCATCACAGGGAAAATCCTGAGAGTTCTCATCACAGGGAAAATCCTGAGAGTTCTCATCACAGAGAGTAAATCCTGAGAGTTCTAATCTTTTTTTTTTTTTTTTGTATCTACTTTAGAAGATCGCTGTTAGCTGAACCTATTGTGGTAATCATTTCACAATATATGTAAATCAGGCCATCAGGCTATATGAGTTAAACTTATACAGTGATGTATGTCAATTATTTCTCAATAAAACTGGAAAAAAAAAACCACACAGCAAAGATTTATTACTAACAAGCCAACAAGGAGACAAAAATGGAACAATATAAAATACTCATCCAAAAGAGGGCACAAAGAAAGAAAGAAAAAAAGCAAAGAACGGATGGAGACAAAGAGAAAACAATAAGCAAGATAGTAGATTTACATCAAACTATATCAATAATCACATTAGATATAAATAGCCCAAACACCCCATTTGTAAGACAGATTATCTGACCAAACAAAAAAAAGAAGACCCAACTATAGGCAACCTCCAAGAAACCCACTTTAATTATAAAGATACAGACAGATGAAAAGTAAAAGGATGGAAAAAATAAACCATGTAACACAAGAGAGCTGCAGCAGCTATATTAATATAAATCAAAGTGAATTTGTGGGTAAAGAGTATTACCAGGAATAAAGAAGCTCAATTAATAATGATAAAAGGATCAATTCATCAAGAGGACATTACAATCCTAAATGTTCATGCATTTAATACTAGAGCTTTAAAACACTTGAAGCAAATGTTGATAAAACTTCAAGAAGAAGTTTACAACCATAGTCAGAGATTTCAACTTCCTTCTCTCAATCATTAATAGAACAAGTAGATAAAAATCACTAAAGATGTGGAAGATGTAATATGTAACCAATTTGGGGATCATTATCTTGGTTGTGGTAGTTTCATGAGTGTATATTTATGTCAACATTTATTTTGTACGTAAGTATATGCAGGTTTTTAAAAAATACAGCTAACACCTCAATAGGGCTGTTAAAAATTTAACTCAAAGACTTTCTGGAACATTTCCAATCACTTAAAATCCAAAGTTAAAAAAAAAAAGGAGGGGTGGAAGAGAACAGATAAGAAGTAGGATTTCATATCTGGCAAACCTTGGAGGTTGAGACTGAGATATGAATCCAATCACAAGAGGGAACAGGGTTACTGCCTATGTTCTCCAGGATTTTGATGGATTCCTGTCTCACATTTAGGTCTTTCATCCATTTTGAGTTTATCTTTGTGTATGGTGTAAGAGAATGGTCCATCAGAAAGGATGAATACCCACTATTTGCATCAACATGAATGGAACTGGAGGGGATTATGCTAAATGAAGTAAGTTAAACAGAGAAAGACAATTATCATATGGTTTCACTCATATGTGGAACATAAGAAACAGCACAGAGGACCACAGCGGAAGGGAGGGAAAACTGAACGGGAAGAAATTGGAGAGGGAGACAAACCACGAGAGACTCTGGACTCCGGGAACCACACTGAGGGTTACAGAGGGGAGGGGGTGGGGGGATGGGGTAACTGGGGGATGGGCATTAAGGAGGGCATGTGCGGTGATGAGCACTGGGTGTTATACACAACTAATGAATCGTTGAACTCTACGTCAAAAACTAATGATGTACTATATGTTGGTTAATTGAACATAAGAAAAAAAAAGGGAACAGGGTTCGGAACCTCACAACAGTGAGCTTTAAGAGTGTCAGCAGTATAGTAAATGGAATGCTGCCCTGTCCACGGAGAACTGTCCCATAATGATGGCAGAGTATACTGGAAAAGGTTTTATTTTATTTATTTATTTATTTATTTATTTATTTATTTATTTATTTATTTATTTAGAGATGGAATGTGTGAGTGGGGGGAGAGCCAGAGAGAGAGAGAGAATCCCAAGCTAACGCCACACCCAGCATGGAGTACTACCTGGGGCTCCATCTCAGGACCCTAAGATCATGACCTGAGCCAAAGCAAGAGTCAGACGCTTAACTGACTGAGCCACCCAGGTGCCCCTGGAAAAAGTTTTAAATAATAAACAGCAACATACTACAATGTTTTCAGCAATGTAATACTTACTAAATGCAGGATTAGATACATATTGACTGTAATTATAAAATCAACATGGAACAGTTTATGAAACTGATCATGAATAAAACTGACCCCAATGATCTTATCCAATAATGAAAACAAAAACTGAAGTAACCTCCTTTGATGGTATCACTACTGACTGACCACAGTCTCACCTCACTGGGTCCTTTCCCAGCCAAACTGAAGGAAAGTTCTGCCCCTTTTCCTCACATCTTTTTTGCTCCTGAACCCACTTCTGTGTCTGTAGCTGCCAAAAGGCAGGGTAAGGGGGGGGGGTGCTGTGGAGGGTCTGCTTCCCTCCTGGGACGTGGCAGTCCCCTCCCCTCTGTGAATCAGCCTGGGGTCCCTGAACAGATGGACCCCTCTCCGACTCCTTCTACCACCATTCTCCACACAGCAACCAGGGAGGTCTTTGAAAACAGGAAAGTAGTTTATACCCTCCACTTGCTTCCAACCCTCCCATAGCTTCCCACAACGAGGAGAAGAAATTCGAACACTCCCACC
Organism: Zalophus californianus; assembly: GCF_009762305.2. Classification (NCBI taxonomy): domain Eukaryota; kingdom Metazoa; phylum Chordata; class Mammalia; order Carnivora; family Otariidae; genus Zalophus; species Zalophus californianus. Next base: position 12,528,296 of record NC_045606.1, on the reverse strand, counting down.
CTGGCTCCGACCCTGCCTGCCTCCCTGCCTGGATGCTACTTCCTCGGATCCTGTCTTAGGTGCTCACCGGTCGGGCTTCTGCTCAAAGGTCACCTGCCCAGAGTCCTGGCCCCGCACCCCATACCAAACAGCCCCCCCCACTCACCTTGGTTTCTGCAAACTCCTCCTGGCCATATGATTTGTGCGTTTGCACTTATGCCCCCTTTCTCCTGCAGAATGCAAGTTCCACAGGGCAAATCTTTTGCATCTCTCATTCAGCATTGACAGCATTCCTGGCACCTAATAGTTGCTCAATAAATACTTCTTCAATCATTGAGTGAATAAAGGGTCCACATGGTTGCCACATGGAGGATGATAGGGAGACAGGGGAGCAGCTAGAAAGTGAGTAAGGCTCAGAGTGTGCAGGCCCTTGAGTGCTATGCTAACATATTTGGGTTTTTTATCTTCTAGGAGGTGGGCAAGCCACAGAAGAGCTCTAGCCTCGGGGATAGGAGCAAAGTTGTGCTGCAGAATGATCACTCTGTTGGCTGGCAAGAGTGGGTTGTGTCTTCCGGAAGCAGAAAGATCCCCCTGGGGGGCTGCTGCAGTGGGCCTGGCCCCCAGGAGCCATCAGTGAGGGGTAGGGCTTCTAGCTGGGCCTGAAGGATTTCAGGAGAAGGAAGGAGAAGAGACTAAGGGCGGTGTGTGTGTGGGGGGGGGGGGCGGCAAACTGAGCTCTCGTGGGGCCATGAGATGGTTCGTTTGATAGGAGTGGAGAGTTCCTCCAATCAGGGACAAACTCTTCTAACAAAATCACATCAGAACTTGCACAAGGAACCGTCTAAAAGTGGAGTGGCTCTCACTGGGGCTGGGGAAGGGGCCCAAAGCCAAACCCTGACCCCTGTCCGTGGGCCCCCACAGTGGCCTCTACTTGCAGCCCCCCGAGTCCTCCCTGGGCCTGGGCGCTCCTGATGTTGGGAGGGGAGGGCGTCAGAACACCTGGCGTCCTTGCTGTGCTGACACGTGTAGGGTGCAGTCTGCTCTCTGCTAACAGATTGGCCCCGGCCACCCTCCCCACCTGTCACCACCCTGGCGGACAGAGGTTCTCTGTGGAGCCACGGGGTGTGCCCCTGGGAGGCTGGGCCCTTCATTCCCCACCCCTCCCTCCACCCCCCTCGGCACCTCTGTTGCTATAAATACACCCTGTGGAGGTAATTACGCCAGGGAACAGAAGTGGCTCCGGAGCCCACTGGCTCGGGGCTATTGTGTCAGCAACACACCGCTGAGAAACACATAAAAAGACCAGCAACTCAGGAGGTAACACGCGGCACATGCTGAAAAGGAGAGAAAAGATTGTAAGGAAAAACACAGCACCAAGCACAACTCATAAGCTCACATTATGCGTATTCCCAGGAGAAGGAAGAGGCACCCCAGTCCCCAGAGCACACAATACGGTTTTTATAAACTGCCATGACTCTCTTCTACATTTTTTTTTTTTTTTACCATTTCACCCCTACAATATACTTTCTTCTTAAGGAAATCAAACACAAAACACCTACTGTATATTTAATTTAAAGAGGGAAAAAAAACCCAGAAACCCGCTCAATGTTGAAATGTCATTAAGGTGGGGGATGGCAAAGCTGAGAGGCCAGGAAATTGAGTCTTTAAGCTGCCACCGGGCCCTGACGCACCATGGACCGCACCACCGCACAGCGCTGGGCACCTCGGAGAGATTCATCTGGGTTCTGAAGATGCAGGGCTCCCAGCCCCGGGGGTGCTTCCACAGCAGCGGGCAGGCTAAGGCTGCCCCCAAGCAGAGAGCTCTCTGTCCCACAGGGACCACGGCCCCCTTGAGTGTGGGGCTGCCGCCATGTCTCCACCACAAAGCTGTGGAAGGAGCCTGCACAGGACAGCCTGTAATTTCCAGCTCTGGAACGCTGGCTCCAGCTTCTTCTTCAGTTCGCTCCCATCTCCGCTAGTCTAGGATCTTGTTGTCCCTCCAGGCCCAGCAAGCACCGTGGGCTCCATGAAGGCATCTCCAAGCCTAGCTCTTCTTCCTCTGGCCCCTCTCTGCACCCTGTGGACTTGTGGCTGGAATTCTGAGTTCAGGGTGATGTTCTGCCACGTTGGACAGATTACTAAGCCTCTTTATGTTTCCTTGACTGTAGGTGAACTAGCCATGTGGATTAAATGAGATTGTGCCTGGGAAACACTCAGCATGGGGCCTGGCCTATTGCCTATTATTGCAGCCAGTTAAATTTGCCTGAGCTCCTACTTGGTTGGGGCGTTTGCAGGCGCTGGGGGGCCAGGCGGGGGCTCCATCTTGGGGACTCACAGCCTCTTGGGGAGACTGATCACTTATTTGCTTTTCTTCTATGCCACAGTCACCTCTGTTCCTTATACTGATTGTATTTGCTGGAATACTCCCTCTCCTTCCAGAAGGGTTGGGTTTATCACCCCCCTTTGCAGGTACAAAAACTTAAGTCCCTGAGAGATTAACTAACTTGTGGAAGTTCCTGCAGCAAGGAACAAGTAGAGCTGGGACACCCCAGGTCCCTTTGTCTGAAGAACTCAGCCTCTCACTGATGCTCAGACTAAGAATTTGGATCTGTGCAAACATCAGGTGGTACAGAACCACTGATGAGTGTACTATCATATTTGAAATTAGAGTCTATAATGCTACTTTGTTCCTGGGGTTCAGTAATGTGTTTTCATAGCAAAGGAGAGATTTGGTTTTCGTGAATAAAGTCTTTACTAAATTTTTCTACGTGTCCTGCCTTATGTGTACTGTGTTAGAGGTTAATGTGCACAGTTGTTGTGCTCATCTTACAACTGTGAAGAGGAAGTGACTGATCCAAGCTCACACTGGGTGTTGGCTATGGCATTGTTGTCAGGCCCCTGCCTCCTGCCAGGCCTTGAGGGCATCAGGCTCCAGGGAGGGCCATACTCTCCAGGCTGCTCTTTATCCTTCACCAGTGTTGCTGGGAAAACCTGGCTCAGAATTAGCTGGACAGCTTGTTAAATCTACAGACTCTGAAGCCAGCCCAGGGGTTTCTGCATCAGGCCTCGTGGGGGGCTGGAAATCTCCATACTTAACCAACCCCCTGGTGGTACGGAACACCCCCAGGAACAGAGGCTTTCTCCAGGGAAAGTGGCCTTGTGCTGGTATCTCTCATTCACCACCACCTTCCTCAAAGCCCTTCACTCAGTCACTCAACAACTACTACTTACCCTCTGACTGTGGGCCTAGTAAACGCAGAAAGAAAACTACTTTTCACCCCTGGTGATCTCCAGAGGTCATTCCGCAGATCTGGCTGGCTAAAACAGTAGTGCTTGTTTGGTTATTGAAGGTATGTTCCAGGCCCAGGACTGGGCTGGGTGGGTGCCAATGGATACGGAGAAGCATGCTGAAAGTAGGAGTGTCCTTGTCCATGAGGAGCACAAACACTCTCAGGAAGCTACCTGTGTTTAAGAAACCACAAGACAGCATAGAAGCCACGCTTTCACAGGGAGCTTCAGGGACAGAACTGAGTGAGAACCTCTGGCTGGAGTGAGGGGGCCTCACAAGAAAAATGACACCTCATTAGTTTTTCATTTATGGAGTGATTGATTTGTACATTATTTTTTCTCAAGGGATTTTAGGTGATTTTCGGAAAGCACATGCAATTCAAAATGTAAGATAAATAAGGGCAAAGATAGAAGAAATAATATAATATAATAAAGTCAAGACCCATTGAGCATAAAGAAATAAGTAAATTAGGATGGGTGTGTGTGTGTGTGTGTGTGTGTGTGTGTGTGTTTCGCAGGAGTGGGAGTGGGGGAGGGTGTCCTGTCGAGCTGACAGGTCTTTCGTCTTATGATTCCTACCGACTTGGCTTTAAGTCCATTACAGAGTAAATATTCCAGACAACTTCCAGCTCTAAGCAGAATTTTGTTACTCAGGATTAGGAGAGTCACCCATGTTCCTTAGAGACCAATGGCCACAGAGGGGACAATGAAAAAGTGACTCAGGGAGAAAGCTAGTGAGGAAGAAGGCAACTGCTCTCTAGCTTGTCCTGTCTCCTGCTTCCTCATCAAGATCCTTTGGCCACCTCTTTGGCCAGGCAAAGCTGTCTGTACTGTTTGTTTCAACTTACTGGTAATTGTCCAGGAGCCTGGCCCTCAGTCTCCTTTTCATGAGGATAACTATTTAATTCCACGAATCTTCATAAGACATGCTGTTCAGCAACAATCACCTCAGAATACTGGACTGTGCAGTTGGTGTGCATCCATTTAGAGGGTCACCCCAAGGTGTTCTCGAAGCTCAGGCCCCGCTGGACGGGGTTTCCATTCTGCCTTGATTTATGGTCGTCTTCAGACAGAAGATCAAAGTACGTTCTCCACCGTGGGGTTTTCTTGGCAAATAGATATCAAAGCAGAGGATGCCAGGCCATGAATCAGGAAACACAACTGAAAAATAAGCACAGGGAGGAGCAAGGGAAATCTGATTCTGATGGGAATAAGTTGGATTACAGTCTTAGAAATCACTTAAAATAGTGCAGAAATGCTAAATGTGAAAAGGGTTGTTGGGTTTTTAAAAATTTTATTAAGATGACTTTTTTAAAGCAGATTTAGGTTCACAATTAAATTGAGAAGAAGATACAGAGAGTTTCCATATACCCTTGCTCCCACACATGCATAGTCTCTGTCAATATCTTGCACCAGAGGGGTGTATTTTTACCATCGATGAACCTACAGTGAGACATCTATCACCCAAAGTCCTAGTTCACATTATGGTTCACTCTTGGTGGTGTCCATTCTATGGGTTTGGACACACGTCTAATGATATATCCCCATCATTATGGTATCACGCCAAGGATTTTCAATGCCCTAAAAATCCTCTGTGTTCCACCTATTCTTCTCTCCCTCACCCCCCAAATCCCGGCTACCTCTGACATTTTTTTCCTGTCTTCATAGTTTTGCCTTTTCCAGAAGGCTATATAGTCAAAAATCACACAGTCCGTAGCCTTTTCAGATTGGCTTTTCTCACTTAGTAATATTCATTTAAGTTTCCTCCATGTCTTTTTATGGCTCGATACCTCATTTCTTTTTAGCACCAAATAATATTCCATTCTCTGGACGTATGACAGTTTATACATGCATTCACCTTCTGAAAGAAGAGGTCTTGGTTTCTTGCAAGTTTTGGCAATTGTGAACAAAGTACTGGATATTTTTAAAATTATAGAGTCTCAGAATCAGTTTCATGACCTAGTAGGGATTCACTGGTCATTTTGTACAGTGGTATGAGAATAAGGAGTATGGTCAAATACATCAAGCCTAATTCAGGCGGATGGGAGTGGGGAATCGAGGAGGGCCTGGCATACAGTAAAGTATCATCATCCTGCCCCATCAAGATTTATTATTGTCCCCACGTGGGCCCCAGACTCTATAACACATACCAAGGCACAGAATCACCTTCTACTCTAACAGCCAGCATTTATTGTGCAGGGGTGGTTTTGCAAGGAAGTAGGAATGTGTTTTCCTTCCATGAGATCAGTGTTCAGGCCAGGATTTCTTGTGAATCCAGGCATTGTAGACAAACTTGTGGCCAGAATGATATGTTTATACTTAATATACTTCTTCTTTTTTTTTTTTTAAAAAGACAAAACCACAGAGGATTAATAAAAGAGCATGTTGTTTATCTAAGTCAGCTCCTTGTATTTTTTAGACTGATTTCATTTTGATTAAATCTCAAATTAAATGATATTTTCAAGTAGGCCTCTAGGTTCTCTGTGTGTCTCTTTTCATCTCTATGTCTAAGCAAAGGCCCTGACTGAAAGAAAAGTACTCTTGTATCTAGTCCTTCTCTGGCCTCGTCTTTCTGAATAGGTAGAGAACTAAGGGCTCCAAGAGTATGCTCCAGCTCAAGAATCAGAACTGTTGGAGCTAGAAAGAATCTCAGAAAATAAGTTTAATTCCCTCATGTTACAAAGGTGGATACAAGCCAGTAAGATAAAATTCTTTCCCCAAGTAGAGGTCTCCTGACTCCAAATCAAGGTACTTTCTGTTATCCTAGGGCCTGTTCTGTGGCAACACCAAGGTGGGGTACCCATTTTGTTTAGTCAAATTCTCCTCCTCTGAAGGGCTGCTCAGCTGTGTGTGGAGTAGAGGCAAAGCGAAGTGGGTTTCAGCCAGAACTAGTGTCACCTGAAGGACAGCTCTCAATGCAGTGGGGCTGGTGGTCTCTGTGAGACCATAGCTTTGCTCAGACTCTGGTCTGTTGAGTCAAAGGTTCAATACAGAGCTTCTCGGGTCACCTTTGGAAGCCCCTTCAGCAGAAAACAAGCCTATTGATACCAGGTCACTTCAGGCCCTGAGGGGTACACCTTTTGATTATACTTCCCCCACCTCAGAATGAATAAAAACAACCTCCTCCTCACTTGGCTAAAACTTCCTCCAGCAATTCCTGGAGAAAGGAGACCTGTTCTTTTGTCACATGCAAGGTAAGAGATGGCACACTAGCCTGTCAATGAGCACTGTTTTTAGCATGAAATGGTCTCTATCTCTAGCCTTCATTTCCAAGTGTTATCCCATATCTTTCTGCCAAAACAAAGATCACTGTTGTTCAAGGGACTTGAGTATCTTGAAGGGTGTCTCTGTACCCCCAACAAAGCTGAGACTGATGTTGAATCGCTTGGTTAATAAACCATAAACCCATCAGCATTTGACATAGTTGGACACTGAAGATCACAGGAAAGATGAACCTCTCTAGAGGCAATACCGGATGGCCATGGCCCAAGCTTTGCCCAGCTTACATCATACATACCATCCTTTGTGGCCAGCCAACCATCCTTGGCCTCTCTGACAATGTTTGTGCCAGAGATCATTATGACTTTATTACAGCCCCTTTCAGCAAGTCATGAATTTTTACAGCTAAATTACAAGTCTGTTTACAGTTAAGTGGCAGCAAGTACTTTTAAAGCAAGTACTGTAGATATTTTTATGACTGAGTTTGCACCATCAGAAACACACAAAGTATATAGGCAAGATGCATAATGCCAGTGAGACTTTTAGGGTTCAACGAAATAGGAAAAATAAGGGGGCTTTGTATTTGTCTGATGGAGGCAACTCCGCATCAGGCCAGGGCTTGGATTCCACTGCAAAACCATGAGGTCTTTGTATACACCAGTGATGGGTTGATCCTACGGTTAGGGGGATATAATTTGCTCAATTAACAATACTAAAATTAGAATAATTACCTTGCAATTAAAAAAATTGTTTGCTATTGTATGATTCTACTTATATGAGGTATGTAGAATAGTCAAATTCAGAGACAGAATGTAGGATGGTGGTTGCCAGGGATTGGGGGAAAGGGTGAAAGGGGAGTTATTGTTTAAGGGGGACAGAGTTTCAGTTTGGGTGGTGGTGATGGTTGCACAACAATGTGAAGGCACTGAACTATCCACTTAAAAATGGTTAAAATAGTAGGCTTTATATTACGTATATTGTGCCACAATAAACATTTTTTGGAAGCTGAAGACATATGCTATTGTCTTCAGGTAGAGGATTGGGGTTTAGGAATCCCTTTCTTGAAGCACATATTTAACTTTATCTTTTATTCTTTAGTAACATCAATGTCTAGAGTTAGTAGAAGATGATTAAAACATTTTAACTCTCACTTCAGCCAGTGGATGATGGTATTTTTATTTTATTTATTTTTATTTTACTTTTCAGTCTTTCAATATCTTGATTACTAAACAAAGATAATAATAACCATATCTAAACTTGAACTTAAAATTTTTAAGTTTATAAGTTTTAAAATTTATAATTAAATAAATGTAATTAAAGTAGAGCTAAACAATGATCTTTATCAAGATCATTGGCTTTCAGCAAGAAAGAGATATGTTTCAGTCTAAGTTTGCTCATCTGAAAGCAAAAATGAGACTTTAAGTTTCTTAAATGGGTCCTTTTTGCCCATGAATTGCTATTTACGAACAGCTATACAATTTCTAAATAAAATAATAAAAAAAGGAATAAAGGTAGAATCACTGGATTGAAGCATTTATGACTTTATGTAATAGATTTTTTCAACAAGCCTAATCCCAAAAGCAAAGGTTAAAAACAAAAATATACATATTTAGAAGGACTAAATATTTTAACTATGAATATGAATAATTTAAAATGTAAAAAATTATGCAATATGAATTATCTTGGAAACTAATTTGAAAAATAGCAAATTAAAATTTTAAGCATATACATATTGTATATTATTATATATTATATACAGTATAGTAATAATGTATATATATTCTCATACTCCTTCCCCAAAGGTTGAAAATTAAACGAAAAGAATAGATATGGACAAAACTGAGGACATTAAAAAGATGACCATCTTTCTTTATGCTAACTCTCACACTGATAACTGCAGTGTATGAATCACCAATAAACTTCATACTCACAGGTATTACCCTCCTTGACACCTCCATTTTAATGATTCATTGCCATTCTGAATGTAACATCCCCCAAACTGAACTCTTGATTTCTACCCTGCAAACCTGTTCCTCTGCCAGGCTCCAAAATCTTTTCAATGAGACACTTAAACCCATTTGCGGTAGACCAAATTATGGCCTCCCAAAAGTGTCCACATCCTTATCCCTGGAACCTGTGAATATGTCACCTGACATGGCAGCTGGGAGCTTGCAGATATTTCCTGGGCATGTGAGAAAAGACAATACGAAGTAGAGGAAGGTAATAATACATGGAGAACAGAGGGGGAAATGGACAGGATTAAACGAAGGGTGAAGAACAAGAGACAGAGAGGGACAAGAAGAAAAACAAGAAGGAAGTGGTTGAACATCTGGACTAGACTTCTTAGTTATATAACCTGATGCATTCTTATTTTGCTTATGAAAGTTTAAAATGGACTTTTCTTAAATAACTCTTCATTTTTTTATCATTTCATATGGAAGTTATTTATTTATTTTTTAAAATTTTATTTTATTATGTTATGTTAGTCAACATACATTACTACATCATTAGTTTTTGATGCAGTGTTCTATGATTCATTGTTTGCATATAACACCCAATGCTCCATTCAGTATGTGCCCTCCTTAATACCCATCACCAGGCTAACCCATCCCCCCACTCCTCTCCCCTCTAAAACCTTCAGTTTGTTTCTCAGAGTCCATAGTCTCTCATGGTTCTTCTCCCCCTCCAATTCCGCCCCCTTCATTTTTACCTTCCTACTATCTTTTTTTTTTTTTTAACATATAACGTATTACTTGTTTCAGAGGTACAGGTCTGTGATTCATCAGTCTTACACAATTCACAGCACTCACCATAGCACATACCCTCCCCAATGTCCATCACCCAGCCACCCCATCCCCCTCCACCACTCCAGCAATTCTCAATTTATTTCCTGAGATTAAGAATTCCTTATATCAGTGAGATCACATGATACCTGTCTTTCTCTGATTGACTTATCTAGCTTAGCATAATACCCTCTAGCTCCATCCACATTGTTGCAAATGACAAGATTTCATTTTTTGATGGCTGCATAATATTCCATTTAGTCTGTGTGTGTGTGTGTGTGTGTGTGTGTGTGTGTGTGTGTGTACCCCATCTTCTTTATCCATTTATCTGTTGGTGGACATTTTGGCTCTTTCCATAGTTTGACTATTGTGGGCATTGCTGCTATAAACATTGGGGTTCTCATACCCTTTGGATTACTACATCTGTGTCTTTGGGGTAAATACCCAGTAGTGCAATTGCTGGGTCATAGGGTAGCTCTACTTTCAACTTTTTGATGTACCTCCATACTGTTTTCCAGAGTGACTGTACCAGCTTGCATTCCCACCAACAGTGTAGGAGGGTTTCCCTTTTAAAGAACTCTTTAGACACAGTCAAGTACAAAATTGGTGCTTGGATGTGAGGAGTGTAAAGTCATAGACTGATTGGAGATATTAATGCAAGTCACAATTACACCATATTCAGATAAGAACTTTTATTCTTTTGCATATAGCGGTCCAGAGTCAGATAAATGGCCATATATTTTATCTTAGGACTCAGCTGGATATTTAAATATTGTGGTTTGTTGGCTACTTTTCTGGCTTTCAGCAAGAAAGAAATATGTTTCAGTCTAAGTTTGCTCATCTGAAAGCAAAAATGAGACTTTAAGTTTCTTAAATGGGTCCTTTTTGCCCATGAATTTCTATTTATGAACAGCTATACAATTTCTAAATAAAATAATAAAAATTCCTACTGTGTACTAAAAACAAAGCTCTATCACTCACTTGATTTGGTTAAAAATAAGTCACATTGCCTGTAAGGTATTAGCAGGTGCCTAGATCTGAATTTCTCCACACATGATTGAGGGGGATAAAGAAGGGCAGAGATAAGTTTTAGCTCTATATCAGTTAGCTTTTTTTTTTCTGGCTTTATTGAGATATAACTGACATATAACATTGTGTAAGTTTAAGATGTGCAACATGCTGATTTGATACAGATATATATTGCAAAATGATTACCACAATAAGGTTAGTTAACACTTCCATCATCTCATGTAAGTACAACTTTTTTTTTCATGTACCTGTTGGCCAGCTGTATGTCTTCTTTGGGAAAATGTCTATTTAAGTCTTTTGCTCATTTTTTAAATCAGGTTGTTTGTGTTTTTATGGTTGAGTTGTAGAAGTTCTTTATATATTCTGGATACTAATCCTTTATCAGAATGTCATTTGCAAATACTTTCTTCCATAACATGGTTTATTTTTTCACTCTGTTGACAGTGTCCTTTTGTGCACAAGTTTTTAATTTTGATGAAGTCCAATTTATCTATTTTTTCCTTTTGTGGCCTGTAATTTTGATGTCATACCCAAGGAATTATTGCCAACTTCCACATTATGAACATTTCCCCTATGTTTTCTTTTAACAGTTTTATATTTTTCACCCTTATACTTATGTTTCTGTGTAATTTGTCCTTAATGTGACCAACAAATACGGTATTACCTCTGGAAAGGTTTAAAAATTAATGAGACATAGTGGGTCAGATTGATGAAAACAAACATTTTTGGAAGCCTTCTGTGGAATGCTTTTTACTCAACTCTTTCATTTTCAAGCTTTTTTTTTTATCATTTAGTTTCACTTTCAGGTGTTTCTCAGGTCATGTCCATACTAAATCCATTCAGCCAACCCATCTAAGCATTACTCTATGAAGTGCTGTTGTTATTCTGTGAAGAGCACAAGAAATTGATTAAATTCTCATTACCAATATCCTCCATAGGCTTGAAGGAAGAATATGTTTGCTGAGAGAATGAACTTTAGGGAATCTCCTCTGGATGAGAGAGTTGGAGTTGCATGGAGCCTGGCAATGAGTGGCTCTGAATGCAAAAAAAAAAAAAAAATTTTTTTTTTTTACTCCACCAGGAGGATGAAGTTTCTTGTCTCTTGTGCAAACCAAAAGCTGTTTGACCAGTACATGAGGCCAAGGCAGTGAACTTTTTGATTGGTTAGCACCTTGAGAGTATCTATGGATTATGCCTTCTATGAAATACAGAAATTAAAGAAATTGGCTTAATGTAACTATCTGAATCTATGTGTCATTTATGCTTCACTAAGTATATTTTTTAAATTTCTTATTTATTTCTTTGCTTTCTTCAAAACTCAGATTCCATAAATGGAAAAAAAATCCTGTCCTACATTGCTCACATGTGATAACTCACAGGTATCATTAGAAACACCTGGGAAGCTAATTTCAGATTGTAGATCCTTGTTCCTGCCCTGGAATTACAGAATAGAATTTTGGGAAATAGTGTTCAAGAATCTAAGGTAATTCTGATGTTGTGTTCAGTTTGAGAACCAGGGTCCTCACTATGCCAGAACATCTATTACTCACTTGATTTATTTAAAAATAAATCACATTGCCTGTAGGATAGTAGCAGGTTCCCAGATCTGAATTTTTCCACACATCTTCCAAAAACATGCAGGTTAAAAAGAAATATAAACGAAATCATTCATAGTCTACACTTAATAGTATACTGTGAGACTAAGATTACTACAGATTTCAATTTGTGTTTAAGAGGGAAAGAAGCACCCAAACTAGAAGAGTTGGCTCTGGAGCCAATACTGGCATCAAGCATTAACACAGGCAAAAAGGGGAAGGCAGTGATGGCTAGTGTTGGTGGCTGTGTTAGTTTCCTAGGGCATCTGTAGCAAATTACCACAATCTAGGTGGCTCAAAGCAACATAAATTTGTTCTCTCACAATTCTGGAGGCTAGAAATCTAAAATCAAGATGTCATCTGGTTTGGTTCCGTCTGGAGGCTCTGAGAGAGAATCTGTTCAATGTCTCCCTCTCCTCTTCTGGTGTTTGCTAGCAATCCTTGGCATTCCATGGCTTGTAGCTTCCCCACTCCAACCCCTGGCTCCATGGTCACATGGTTGGCTTTTTTCTCCATGTGTTCTCATGATCTGCTTCTTTTTGTGAGTGTCTGTGTTTCTCCTTCTCCAAATCTCCCTCTCATTATAAGGACACCAGTCCATTCCATTTAGGGCCCACTCTAATCCATCATGACCCTGATGACCCTGAATCTTAACCTGATTACATCTGCAAAGATCCCATTTCTAAATATGGCCCCATTGATGGGATCTGGATGGACATGAATTTTGAGGAGACCGTATTCAACCAGATACAGTATTACATGGATACAGAACACCCAGAAAGGGGGGACCCACCCTGAGTGAGGAAATATCGAGACTCGGTCTGAGATCTGGTAAGTGTGACTACTGGCGATTGAAGAAATTAAAGAAGGAAGGTGGTGTGAGAACTGCAGGGGGCAGACATGGCCACCTTAGGAAAGCCCCACTTCCAGGAGAGATGGGTAATTTGGGAGGGGAAGTAGCCTTGGAGGTTTGGTAGTAAAAAGGTGAAAAGAAAAGGCATTATGGAAATAAAAGCGAGCCACCATGTCAGCAGTCACAGTAACCCCTCTTGCAACCTCCAAAATGTCACCTATCGAAGAAACTACACTTCACACCATCACCCTAAGAGGGGCCTCTCAGACTAAGGAACCTAACAAGCCATTCCTGCCTGTACAGGATCTATTACTGCTGATGTAGGAAATATGACATTTCAAAATGAATAGAAAATGACAGGCAACACCTGAACACAGTTACTGTAAGAAGTAAAGCTAAAAAGAAATAAAACATTTCAGCTGATGAGGAATCTTCTTTTACCCCAAAATAAAATCACAAAACAGAAGGGAACTGTAATACCCTAACCTGAATTAAACATCTGTAAATGGGCATTTGTAGATATGGAGAACTCCTTGAAACAGAAATTCAAAAACTCAGAACAAAAGGAATAAAATTCAGGAGCATGTGAAATGCAAAGAAACCAAGCTCAGGAAAGAAATTTAAGAAAAGGATAATATCAACTAAAAAAAAAAAAAAATTCAAGGCACCCCAGGGAGAATAGATTTGACTAAAAATATAATAAGGGGCATTAAACAGAGGAAGGGGAAGAGCCAAGGGAATGAAAACACAATTTAAAAAAGCAAGTAAAAAGAATCAGAGACATGTGACAAATAGAGAAGACTGGTAAAGAAGAGTTAGCATTACATAGTTGAAGTCCCCAGAGGAGAAAAACAAAACAGTGAATAAGAACTAAAAAGAAAATTCTAATTCAAGGAAACTTTCCCAAAACAAAGGCCTGAATCTATAGGTTGGAAGGGTCTACCATATGTCTGAGAAAGTATGGAATAGTCAACTCTGAGACATATACCAATAAAACTATTACGCTGTAAAGGTAAATTTAAAAGTCCTCTGGGCCTTAAGGCAATTTAAGAAATTAGGTTTTATATCAAACTTCTCAATAGTAAACAAGATCATAGTGGAGAACGTTTTCAAGAAATTCAAGAATGTGATCCAAGGATTATACCCAGCCAACCTATCCTTCACCAGCCTCGAATATGCCCAACTCAGGCCCTCCTGTACTCCAAGCCCTTCCTGAGGGCTGTCCAAAGAGAGAAGCTTACTCTAAATCAGAGGGGCCTGGGGAAACTTTGGCAGAAGGACTAGCAGCGAGCCTTGGATATATTTATTTGTGGATCTAAGTCTAAAATTAATGTGGAGACAAGGAAAGAAAAATAGCATAATTTTTATTATTCTGACAAAGTATAATGACACATCTAAAAAACTGGAAGGAGGAAAAGAAGAGAGAATAGAATAAGCACATGGATTGCTGCCTAAGAAATAGGTGGGTGTCAAATTTAAAAACTGCTGTATAATTTAGAGTTGACAGACCAAGTTACAAAATATCCCCAGAGAGGGAGCTATCCCTTTAGCACTAGTGGTCTCATGTAGACTCAAGATGGTTCTCTTTTTCCATAATGAAGGTGCTGGTGCCAGGAGCCATGGGCTTACCTGGCTCTTTCTTTGTTCTTATTATAGGACAGGCCAGAGTTCAGGGTAGAAAACTGGAAGTAAGGATCTATTCCTCAGGAGAAATATCTGTCCTAAGTATGAGTATGGGGCAGGGAGTGGAGGTGGGGGTATGTGAGGGTATACATAGTATGTGTAGACTTGTGAGGGTGGGGACTTGCTTTCTGACTCATGATCATGAGCTTTCCTGGCTCATGCACTCCTCCTGAACACACTTATGATTAAACACTGTCTCAGTTCAGACGTGCAGTGTCTGCATCCTGACTTAGCTTACCTACTATTGTGTTATACGTTGCATTCCCAGACAGAAATCAACCTCACCATAAGGGGTGGTGCTTAATCTAGCTCGTACCTCCCAGGGCTCTGAATTCCTCATTCTAATTGTTTGAGTCCATGAAGAACAGGTGTAATAATACTAGTTTAATACAGCCAGCACTTATTAAGTGATCATTCTATGTCAGGCGTTATGCTCGTAAAGCAGTGCCTAAACGTAGTGAACATGTAGCTCTTATTATTTTTATATGTGTTGCCTCATCTAATGCTCACAAAAGACCCTATGAAGTAGGCATTATTGCTTTTCCCATTTCACAGCTGAAAAAACTGAAACTGAGATGAAGTCTGTATTATACTGCCCAATGTCACATGGCTGGTAGGTCGCAGAGAGAACTGGAATCCAGATTTGATTCACATCACAGCCCAGTCACTTGACCACGATGTTATTTCTGGATGGGATCTCTGACTCCAAAGTGTGTAGAGATGAGGAGAGCGTGTTGACAATGCCTGAGACGCACTGCATTTTACTACTGTAATCTAAGATAAAAGTCTGACATCATCCTTCCCAAAATTGAAATGGTAAAACAAGAAAAGTTTGTTAATTATTTATCTTATGGGGGAGGGTTGATCCTTACTTTTTAATTCCTAACTCTAGTAAATAGAGAGCTAGTTCCATTACTTTATATTTTCAAAATCTTCAAGAGTATTCTATTTTTTATTAGATATGTACACAAATCAGTAAGAAAAAAAACTCACACTCAACCAACTAGAAAAATGGGAAATGCATCACCACGAAAGTCACTTAACACATAAGTATCAAAGAAATACAAATTAAAGCATTAATAAAATAGCACTTTATTCTATCAAATTGACATCAATTCTTAGATAAATATTGTATGAGGAAAGAAAGACATCATTAGAACTAACTTGGAAAGCATTTTGTCTAATGGTATCAAAATCTGCCTTCTTTTGACACAGCATTTTTTTCTTCCTCTAGAAATTCCTAATACAACATAATTTAAAAAATATAAAAAAATACTGGGGTGCCTGGGTGGCTCAGTCGTTAAGCATCTGCCTTCAGCTCAGGTCATGATCCCAGTGTCCTGGGATCAAGCCTCACATCAGGCTCCCTGCTCGGCGGGAGGCCTGCTTCTCCCTCTCCCACTCCCCCTGCTTGTGTTCCCTCTCTCAGTCAAATAAATAAATAAAATCTTAAAAAAAAACCCAAAAACTAAGCAGCAGAATATATAGCTACTAAAATTTTCATTGTAATGTCTAATAAGGGGATCGGTTAAGTTAATTTTAGAAGATCCCTACAATTAAATATCAAGTAGCTGTTAAAACAAAGCGACTATTTGTAGCTTTAGACAGCCACAATGAAGAATTTACAAAATCATAGGGATTTTTATGAGTTGTACATTTATATGTGCATTTTCTGTATATATGTTATATTTACATTTTTAGAATTAATATGGATACTATGGTTCCATTTTTGAAGAATATGCAAGGATAACTTATATCCAGAAGAAAATCTTTGGAATGGAATACCTTTGAATGCCCACAAAACTAACTCTGGGTGGTCATTTCTGGTTTTCTCTTCTTTATTCTCATTTCTTTTGCTAAAATGAACCTACACTGCAAGCACCGCTATAAAATTTTATTAAGTAAAAGAGAGGGCCGACCCAATCATCTTTTGTGGCAGAAATACAGCCCCAGCCATTTCCAAAGGCAACATTTCCTGCTCAGGTCACCTGGGCCGGAGCTCCTCCAAGACGGACCGAGGGCTGGAAAGCAGTAGATCACTTGGGAGCAACCCTAGGGACACTGGTTGGGTTTCCAGAGTGTGGCTCATACAGCGTGTGCCTCTTTGACTTACTACCCCTCAGCGGGGCTGCATGTCCACCCGGGGTCACTCAGCTCCTGCTTGTGGGCCTCGGGCCAGGGCTCCCTTGCTGAGTGTTGGTTTATTTTATGACAGAGCTGGTCACTGAGGTGTGTGCCTCTGTCTTCCTTGCGACATCACAGGGAGGAAAGCGTGAGAGGAAAATCTATCCTCAAAGAGTCCTTTGCTAATGGTTGCCTTTGCTTGGCTTTTCTTTTGGTAGAACTTCATCTGGAATTCTGTTTTCTCATTCTTACCTGCTTCCAGATCTGCTTCCAGTTATTTCATGAGACATTTCAACGAGGCCACTTCTCTGGTTATTCTGGCACCTTCCAGACAGGCTGGCTCCAAGGTTATGAGGTAGTTTGGACTCATCTAGTGGCTTTATCAGGAAAGTTTTCAGAAGACTAAATTCGTCTGTATGAAATTCCTACAGAGTGGCAGCTTTTAGAACCAGTATGTCTGAGTCTAAAAACAGCAACTTGGTTAGACAGGGGTCCCCCCAGGGGCATCTTCCAGGAATGTGCTCACATTACCAGCTGACTCCTTGAGTCAGGGTTCGACAGGTGAACTCACTTTTCATTTTCCTTGTTAGAAGCTGGTGACAAGAGGGAGCACGTCCAGAGTTGGAAATTTTCAATCCAATCCAGGGGCTCCTGCATTAAATTGAATGGGGGTGGGATTTGTTCTGTTTTGTTTTGTTTGCTTTGTTGTTTGTGTGTTTTGCATGCTCAACACGAAAAGTGCTTTTCCAAGTCCTGTTGCCCTTGAGGGAAAATTCTGTGAAGAGCCCATTGAGTAGACAAAGCGTCTGAGACGTGAAGTGATCAAAGGCTTAAGAAATGTGTATCAAGCTGTAGAAAGTAAGATTAAGACCAAGGAAGATGGATGTTAGGTCAAAATATGATAAAGATGGCAAAATGCCCAGTCTGAGAAAATTAACATTTAATAGAGAATAGCAAGAATTATAAACTTAAGTTGGTGCTTGCTATTTGCAGAAAATAGTTAACCTATCATGTGTTGGGTTTAAGAGACATCGAGATGCCTGTCTATAGATGCCTATAAGAATATGGACCATTTTTATAATGAGATATAAACTTGACAGTTGATCTGTATTTATAGTGTGGTTGGAGTGCAAACTTAGAGGGGACATAATGACATTTAGAAGAGATGAGAGGCGAGGCTGGCTATCTGTGTGCCCAATACCAACCAACCAAGGGTTTTACTGCCCTATCCAACTGAAGCCAGTTTTGGTGAATTTGGCAAATACAGTCACCCTTTGCTGCATTTGGCTTCCTATCTCACTCATCTGCTCTGCCACCTATTGAGCAGTGTTTAATATTTATGCTAATCCCATGTTTCCTTTCTTGGAGAGCAGAAAGCATACTTTCTTTATCTATGTCCAAATACCCAGTACAGTCCATGGCGCACAATAGATGCCAACTACATTTACTGATTTGGCATTTATGTAATGATTAACTTTGACTTGTAGAAATTATGATAGGCTCTAAGAAAAGTCAAAATGTCTTTACAGAGACATTTGTAGGGTTTCGTTTGTTTGCTGGTGGAACAGACCATGCTGACACCGGATTATGATTTAAGGAAAGACGGAGGAGGAGACTCTGATAATAGACTGCTAAAAATAGGAATAAGTCTGGGCTTTATTAATATATATTATTGTGCCCCTCCCCCTTCCCAACCTCTTCCCTGGGATCATGGCCAACAGGCATGACTTTCCATTCTTCCTGAACACGGCCCTCCAAGTAACCACTGGAGACTCTTTTGCCTCAGGATATTGCTGAGGGGTGGGGAAAGTCCAGGAGACCAAAGAAGATAAACAACAGACAAAGCAAAACAATGCAAATGAGCAAACAAACAATACAGCCCACCAAAACCTTTAATGAAGCCCTAGGTTATTTAGATGTTGTGATTGCTTTTTTGAAAATCATCTTCTAAACTGAGTGCCATTGGACACTGAAAGTCAATGACACTATTTTACAATCTTCTACTTGTGAGCAGCTACGAAAACAATGGCATAGTGTTTGTTACTAACACTTTGAGTCCTTTAATTACCATTAATATGATACGGTCAATACAAGAAGCTATTAATAGTAATTAGTAAACAGTAAATATTACCTGAACCTGTGCCTATTGCTTTTCTGGAAGACAGTAAATGAAAGGAAAGCAAGTTCACCAAAATCAAGCAAACTGGCACCATCCACGTCCTTCCTCCCTCCTTTCCTTCTTTCTTTCTTCCTCTTTCCATCCACTTATTCATTTATTTAACAAATATTCATGGAAGCACAAAAATGTGTCAGGCAGTAGACTGATATCATAGTGATGACCAAAACAATCAAATTTCTTGCTTTCTTTGCAGGTTAACTGTGGTAGGGCTGCAGATGAGAAGCACTTTCTATTGAGCAGTAAAATATATGATCAAGAATGATCCAGGTAAGCTGAATGGCTGAATCCACATCTTTTTTTCTACAGTACACATTTTTGTGTAAAGCGGGGTCTGTTGACATTTACAGCTGGATAACTTCTTGTAGGGGCTGTCCTGTGCATGGTAGGACGTTTAGCAGCATCCCTGGCCTCTACTAACTAGACACCACCCAATGTTTAGTGTCCCAAATGTCAAGAAAACTTAGGTTTAGTTAAGAACCACCGGCCTGAAGGAACCATGAAAAGGAGTTTTCTTGGTGTTGCTTCTCACATCCCTGTGTTCAGGGATGGACACTGGAGGAATTATATTATGACTCATGCAGGAGAGAGGGTGTGGGTGTATGTGTACATGTACACACAGGTGCTGGCTAATTATATATGGAGATGGATGGAAATGTCGACAATTTAAATTTAAGGTCTAGTGGTGTTTTGTCCTAAACACCCTTCCCCAAGGTCTTGCATTTAAAGAAACAATATTGGCTTTTATTTGACATATTTACAACACTGGAATTTACTGAGGAATAAAGAATGCATCAGTTAAATTTACTGTGACAGCTTGCTTTTCTTTTCTTGAAGACTTAGGGCCATACACATCATCCTACAAAAGTCTTAACTCAATGTTTACAATAGCTATTTTTCTATTAGTTTTAGATTGGCCAAATTTATGATACATTAGGCTTGTATTTTATGTATTATTGGTAAATTCTTGCCCATTTTATGGCACTGGGATCATAATTTTACTAATTCAAATGATTTGGAGGTTTATGGTTGTTGTATCTTGCTTGTATGACACATTGTTGGTTATATCTATGATTTATTTCTTGCTGAGTCCTTGGTCAGGAACACAACCCCCAATTATCCAACCAATTATAATATCGTTCCGTGGGAAAACCTCAGCAGCTGAAACTGTTGACTAACTGCAATCAAACAGAGCAGCTTAATATCTGATAAACTGAAGCTAAACTTTTGTTTTGTTGACAATCGCCAGCACTCACAAAGCGACAACCAAGTAACTCCATCCATCATGGGTTTATGTTGTGTGGTTTCCCATGCTGGATGGGACCATGCTTGCAGTTTTTTTTACTGTCAAGATGGCCATTTGATAATAACTGTTCTGAACAATTTTCAAATAAAAAATAATTGCTTTGTTACTACATGATACAGTAATCTGGGTTCTGAAAAACTGTGCATTCAGGCAATTAGGCACATCTAAAAAGAGCTGACTTCACCCATACCGCAGTGTGGAATTCACTGTTTAGTTTTCCCAACAGAATACTACTTTGCTTGATTCAGTTAACTCATACTCTCTCAATGTTTAATAATGCTGTTTAGACACTTAACACACCAGTCAGTGAGCACAATCCTCATTGGCTTCAGTCCAGCCAAACCATATGTGTGCCTCCTGACTTCTGAATGGATGGACTGCAAGACCCACTGAGTCTACTTTTAAAGGACACACGACTGGGGGTGGGGGGCCAGGAAATGGAGAAACTACCATCTACCAACGAGGCCTCATGCACACTGATTTAATGATACATCCTGGGACCGAAATCTTAGAGTGGAAAAAGGTACCTCTTAGAACTGAGAACATCCCACCATCCCCCAAATCTCTATTAGTCCACCCAAAGTAAACATACCTTCTAAATAAAAACAATGTCCTTGCTCTGGAAATGCAACTTCAAGATAATTTCCCTTGTTCTGTATCCCTGCATTTAGAAGGAAATTCTGGAGCATCTATGGCAAAAATGTCTTAATAAGTTGTTGCCAAAATAATGCTGCGTGACAATCTCAAAACTCAGTAGCTTACAACACAAGCATTTATTCTTTTATAGTTATGCAGGCTGCCTGCAGCTCATCTGGAATGGACTCATCCAGGTGGCTTAGCTCGAGGTTGTGGATTGTATTCAGATCTGCTGTATGTGTGTCCATTATGGGACCCAGGCTGATGGGGCGGCTCCATCCGCAGCATGCTTTTCCTATGGCAGATTACCGAAGCACAAGAGCCAAGTCAAAGTGCACAAACTCCTGTGAGGCCACTCCATGTCATGTCCACTAACATTCCATCAGCTATAGAAAATCATATGGCTAAACTGAGCATCAGCTGGTCAAGAAGACAAACCACTCATGCAGGAAAGGGGAAGAAATAAATATTTGCTTAATAATAACCCATACTATTAACAAAAAATATGGCATTTGAAAAAGAGACTAAAAGAGGTGTTCAACAGAGATCTCTTTTTTCAGTGTTTTGTTGTTGTTGCTTATTCTTGAGTTTGCTCAGGCAACATTGCTTTTCCTACATATCCAATTTTTGTCTAAGGATTCTCCTCTCCTCCTCTTTCAGTCGTGAATGTCTGGATGGGGTTCCACACTCATCCCAAGACTGTAGTACATGACCCAAGGGTAAGTTGCCTCCCCTTTGCCACAGTGATTAGTATTATCATTAGACAAGGCTGCCAACTAGTGGGACAAAGACTCTCACTTTGTTTTTTATAGTCACATGCAAAATCAGGTCTACTTCTGGACTCACAAGTTTTGTGAGTCAATTGGTATCTATGCTTGATACCTCATATTTAGAAAATCAAGCACAGATAGGATCTTGACTTATATACAAATCATTACCAGGAGTGTGTATAGTAGTTGACCCTAAATTATGAAAATGCTAAGCTGAGGGAGTAGAGTGGAAGGTATTGAGAGCTCCTATTTATAACTTAGAGGTTGGTGAGTCAAGTTAATCATTGGTGTAGCCATGTCCCAAACTACTGTATCTTAGACCTCAGACCACATGCCTGCGAACGCTGCTGCATTAGGGAATTTGGAAGGAGAAATTCAGGATATTGGAACATGTGAACCACTTTTTGTGGACTTTTAAAAGATATAATAAAGGTCCCAGCAGAATAAGCATATGTTGAAGCTGGCACATCTGAAATCAGAGGAAGAAAGGACAATTTTGCTGGAAGTCGTCCTTTTACATGAAACCTATAGAATAAGAAAATTGAGAAGTGGTGATCTGGATATTTGCAGGGGTGGAAAAGTTTATTCTCTACCAATCAAAGGTTAATGCAAACCAAATCAAGGAGATAGGAACCATACCAGAAGATACTAGAATATGGGGCAAACTTATTTTCAGATCATTGCCAAGCACCTCCTGTTATGTTTCCTACATGACAAAGAGAATGATTACCCACATGGGGCACACATGGTTGCTCCCTGAGTGGCAGATGAGTTTTCTTACCTCAACCATTGTTTCATATTGCTCTGGGGCAGTGCAAAGATGAAAGTCACTAAAGGAAGGACTTCAGGGATGTAGAGAGCACCTATCCTATTACTGAGAAACAGAAATTCTTTCCTGTGGAAAGAAATTAGTCAGATGGTGATTGTAAGGGGAAGTGGGAAATGTCTAGCCATGAGCTGAAGAGAAGAGAATGGAATTGGTGGGGAAAAAAAGTCTTTACCACGTACCCTGTCCCCTGAAATCTTTAGTGAGAAAGGGGAAAATATGGAAACTCTATTAACCTATTAAAGCAACAAGGCTGTGCTTACACGAGGAGACCCAAATTAGCATGGGGATAATTTACTTGTTTTAGAGATGTTTTCACTTGTCAGGCCTTATAGCTATTCTGCAGGGTGAAATGCATAGCACCGAGTGAGACCAGAATCCTGGATGAGGATGATTGGAATAAAAAGATGGAGAAAGAATGGAGAAAAGAGAGAATGAACTCCATGTTGTCCATCCTGGCTTCAAAAATCTTTGTTTATGCCTGAAATTTCATTCTTAGTGGTTCTTTCCTTGGTTTTAAAACACTGAAGCAGCCAGAGTGCCTTAGAGTCTAAATTTCACAAGGATAGGTAAGCTTAAATTATTATGCTATTGTTTGATTCCAGTGTTTGTCATTGGCTGAAAGATCTGGTGCCTGGAGAACTCTGAACAAATAAAAAAATCCCCTCAAAGATGGTGATGGGAGAAAGGTTATCCTAAACACTCTGATTTACTTCATAGGAATGGAGAACCACCCACTTTAACTGTTGGGGTTTTCCAGAGTTTTGTCTTTCCTCTCTCCTCACTCCTGAATGAGCTCATTGAATCACATATGCTTACCCACCTTTTAGGTATAGATGACTCACACGTTTATTTCTGTAACCATGACCTCTCTTCAAGCTCCATACTCATATGCTCACCCAACGCCTACTAGACATCCCCACCTTGTTGCCCTACAGCCACTTCAAACTCAACCCACCTAATACTCCTATTTCTCTGAAAGTAAGCTTCCTCCTGTATCTTCCACGTTATTTGTTGGTGCAGTTGTCAACTGACTCATTCCAGCCAGATACCTGGAAGTTACTTTTGAAACCTCTGTTTCCTCCATTTTGCATTTAATCACTCAGAAAGTCCTATAAATTTTACCTCACAAATAGCCCCATCCCTAGGGGTTTTTAATTCTGTTTTTATGATCTCTTAGCCATAAATATTTTAATAACTGATTGACAGATCTTCTTGTCCCAGTTTTCTCCTTCTGTACCACCCATTCCCCCAAATTCATTTTTCAGATTATTGCTAGAATGTTCTTCACTCCCTTGTGTAAAACTTTTCAGTGACTCCCTGTTGTGTAACTCACAAAGTCCTACCCTTATGGATGCATTCAGGCCCTCTATAATCTGGCTTCCTTCCACTGATTCTCTGAGCTCATCTCCTGTAGCTCTTCTAGTGGTCGTTTTGTACCTTTTGTTCTAGTATCACCTCTAATTCCCAGAACACATCTTGCTGACCAATTATTTTCACTCATGCCTCTCTCTTCATCCATAGTTTTTCTTACAGAGGCCCCTATTTGTCCTTTATAACTCGACCTAGGAGCACCTTCTCTAGGAAGTCTTCTTGACTACCTTCTCCCACCTCCTCTACTGGGTTAAAGGCCACTCAGTCTCCTATACATTCTAGAATTCATCCACTGTGACCTGGCATTGAAAATGTTTATATGTCTAGCACACCTGCTAAACTGTTATTTTCTCCGGGGAAGGAATGGTGTGTTGTTCACTCTTATTTCCTAAGTGTCCATATCTGGCATATACCATGCTGTGACAAATATTTCTTTCTTTGATTTGGCCTCATCTGTGCGGAAAATATGCCATGTGCAGGATAAGTGGTAACTGTGAATGAGATTAATCAGAATGAAGTGAGAAGCTTTGGAAAGTTCCACATTTGTTGCCACCTGCCCTGTACCAGCCGATACTGCCAAACAGAAAGGGCTGAAGGAGAGGATAGGACTTTTCCTCTAGGAATGGCCGGAAGGTCACACTCTCAGGCCACGTGGCAGCAACTTCCTGTCTGCAGGTGCTATGTGCTTTCCTTTTCTTGTCCTTAGTTGGCTGGTTAGTTGGTTTGGTTTCTTCTTTCTCCTCCACCATTCTTGCCCTGCAAGATAATTATCACCCAAATTGTTAATTGGCAAATCTTGTTTGGTCTAAGGATGTCCCTGGATTCCCAGATGAAAGAGAAAGGATAGCTTCTTTTTAGATGTTATCAGGGACAAAAAGAGAAATAATGTGAGAGGGATGTGGCCAAGAGGTAAATGAAAGTTAAGTGGCTTTAAGACTTAAGTACTTAGTATCTTTGTTATCTGAAAGCCTTGTAAAATAATTAAAAAAGGGGGGGTGCTCCTGGGTGGCTCAGTCTGTTAAGCATCTGCCTTCAGCTCAGGTCATGATCCCAGGGTCCCATGGGGGGCTCCCTGCTCAGCGGGGAGTCTGCTTCTCCCTCTCCCTCTGCCTGCTGTTTCCCCTCTTGTGCTCTCTTACTCTCACACTCTCTCAAATAAATAAATAAAATTAAAAAAAGATAATTAAAAAAGAAATGCAAAACATGTTTATTTGGATGGTTATTGAATTGTAGCCCTGTTGTATCCTTGCTGTGAGGTCCCCTTGAGGAAAGAACCCCGGCTAGAAGTAGATAAGTTGGTGTTGACCCCCAGGGTTATATCCCTGGGTTGCGTGACCTTGGGTCCAGCCTCTGTGCCCATGTATGCCATTGCAGGTTGGGAATTACTGACACCTTCAGCATTTGCCAGTTCTCTAGAGAGATAGATGGAAATGCACTAACATATACAGAAAATAGTAATGCTGTAAGACTCACTTCAGCAGTGCTGGCAAGGTGAAATTTTTATTTCTGTTTATTTTTTCACAAGAAAGGCAATGTTAGGAAAAGTGGTGGGTAAATTTGCACATGGACTACATGGAGACTCAGGTCCCTGAATCCGGGTTTTCAAAGTTCAAAGTTGTTGAAAGTCATTCGGGTGGAAAGGTCCTGCTGAAAGGTTTTTACAGGGTCTCTGATAGAATATCAGTGGGGCTAGAGAGAGGCAGGGGTAGGTGGAAACTTCTGCTGGGGTGAACAGTTGTTCTGAGGCTTGACACGGCTCAGGTTCGGGGCCTCAGGGAGAGGAGGTGGGCTCTGAGAGACCAGGTTTGGTGTGGGCAGCAACCTCTTCACCTCCAACAATGGCCACCATAGTCAATGGCGAAGGGCCCAGTCAGGAATGGCACCAGGCAGATGTCTCCACATTTTGCAACCTGCTGCAGAGGTCTTTGTTGCTTCCAAAACTACAAGCTTCTGGGAGTGGTAGTTGTATTCTTCTGTCTCTCAGGGGTTCCAGCTGGAAAGTGAGGTTGTCCATTGTGCTTTGAAGGATTGTGTGTTTGTGCCTATGGGGGTGATTATCATGTGAGGGAAGACTCTTGACTGCAGAAAAGGACGATGTCACAATAAGAAGGGGGCAGGCCCAGCCACTTATTTAGAACATCACAACACGATATTACCATCTTTTTCACTCCCACCTGGAAAAGTTACATATATCTAAAATATTAATATAAATCATATTAGAGTCAGTTAATATGCAGATTCAAAGAAGATTCAAGGTATTCCTATATTAGCTCAGATACATTAAGAAGAAAAAAAAATCTTATCATCATCTGGATTGTTTTCTCAGGGTTATCCATACCTGTGAAGGGAGACACTTGATTTTTTGCCAGGGTTTTGCCAAGGGGTGAGAGGCTCATGGATGATAAAGGTTTAAGTGTTTCTCTGAATTGGATTGTGAATTGGTCTCCCCGGGACCCCTTTTGGACTTTGTGAAATGACTGCCACATACTCCAGTGTTTCTATAGAATTGAGCAGGGGGAGAAGACATCCCACCTGGTCTCCCTGGTGGAGGAGGCACCAGAGTCCAGCCCTGATTCACAAGAGAAGATATCATTAGGAAGAGTGGTGCGTAAACCCTTCATCCCTTTGAGTATGCCTGCTAAGACTTGGGCACTTCTGAAAAGAACACCTTTGTTCTCCATTAGATGGCTCTTTCAACCCACCTTAGAGTTCGTGCCTCAGGAGTCAGACCCTGACTCACGGGGCAGGGTTCTTTGTCCTTGCCAAGGAGCTCAAGACAGCAGCCTCAGGCAAAACTGAAATCATGAGCATGCTTGAAAAGAAGCAGCAAAACACTGGCTCTCCTCACTGAGTATACAGGTCCACCATGACTGTCTCTTCTTTGGGAAAAAACCCATCAGTATATTTCATTTCATCCAAAAATGAGCAGTATTCAAGGAGACGCCTAGTGAGCTCTGAGTTAATAAATAGGTGCCCTTGGCTCTTACCTCAAATTGGAGTTAGCAACTTTATGATAATGGTGAATGGAATTTACCTTGCAGTAAATGTCACAAGTAACTGACTTGTCCCAAACAAGTTTCTTTATAGGCCTCTACCTTTCCCCCTCTGTGCCCAGTGGTATTTACTGCTCTTTGACTGTTTTACACAAGCAGGCACATGAATAATTACCAGTGGGAGATTTGGCCCCTGAGCTGTCTTGAAAGGGCCCAGCTCTTGTCTACCAGACAGACCCAGAGCGGGCACTCTGGTGCAAAGACATTCCATATGTGCTCTTGGGAAGGTTAGAAAGCTGAGCTGGGGTCAGGAGGTAGATGTCATGGCAAACACATTCAAGATTCAGTTGGAATCTCTATGATAGGAGTTTAAGGAGATCCCTTAGTCTGTAAGTGTGAAGAAGGAGAGGAAAGAGATAAATAATATTCCATTCAAAGTGTGCATCCTGTGGGGCTTTCATCTAGGAAATCATAACCCCTGAACGCTTGCCTGGTTTTAAAAACCATACTTGCTTGGCAAAAAGTCACTGCCAGAGAACATCACAGAATTGTCTGTTCTGTATGTTGAAGATACTACATGGAGGAGGGAGGAGTAGGAGACCTAGATTTCGTCTGGTCTCAGGAATTCAGCTGAATAGGGATCAAACCATTCTGAACACCTACGAACTCAACAGGAGATTGAAGAGGAGAGAGCAACAACTCTCTGAACAGAAGAGCGACCACTTACTGGAAGGTAGGACGTGTGGAGAAGTGAATCCGAGGGGATATTCTGGAGGATAGACGGAGGGGGAGGGGCCTCCGTCGGCCGCTTCTGGCAAGTGATAGAGCCGCGGAGCACAAAATCAGATCTTTTAGAAGCTGGCTCCGCTGAGGGACGTCGCTGCAGTGGCTAAGCAGGGGGTGAAATCCTCCCGGGACAGTGTGGTCTCAGGACCCTCGGGGTCACAGAAAGACCGGGGGTGCCTCAGTGCGCCAGAGCTCCCAGGTATCGGAGCGGGGAAGCTGGCTGCAGAGACGGAGCCGAGGTGCAGGCTCTCAGCTCGGGGTTGCCATAAACTGTGATCCCCTGCCCAGTCGGGCCACTGCTCCTCCAGCAGGGACCCAACAAGCGGCAGAGCCGGGGAGACTCCCCTTCCAGCCCCCGGGAGGAGCGGCGCGGGAACGCACCATGGGGATCTTTTGGGTTTGGAGAGTCCACATGGGGTCAGGTGCCAGAGATAGAAATGCTCGGTCACAGGCCGGGTGACCACCGAGTGCGGCCGGAGACCGGGGAGACGGGACTGCTTTTCTCTGGGGGAGCAGAGAGGAGCGGGGCCCCGAGTTCTCAGCTCCTCCAAGTGGAGATTGGGAGGCCACCATTTTCGCCCTGGTCCTCCAAAGCTGTACCGAGAGCTTGTAGGGAACAAAAGCTCCTGAGAGCAAACCCAAGCAGCTTGCTTAGCCCGGACAGACAAGGGCGGGGCAATTCCGCCTCGGGCAAAGACATTTGGGAACCACGGCAACAGGCCCCTCCCCCAGAAGATCAGCACGAACAGCCCGTAAGCCAAGACCAAGTTTACTGATCAAGGAGAACAGGAGAACTCCAGCGCTAGGGGAATACTGCACATAGAATTCATGGCTTTTTTTTTTTTTACCATGATTCATTAGTTCATCAAAGTTAATTTTTTTACTGCTCTTTTTTTTAAATTTTTCTTTATCCCTTTTTCAACCAACATCTTATCAATCCCTTTTTTAAAAAAATTTTTTTTTATTTTTCATTTTTAGAGTTATATTTTATCCCTCCATAGTAGTTACCCTTATTTTTGGCATATATATATATATAAGTTGTTCTCTCTTTAAAATTTTGAGATACAGTTTCCTCTAAGAGATCAAAATATAACCTAAATCACTAGTGTATGGCTTTGTTCTAGTCTCCTGCCTGATCATATTCTCTCCCTTTTCTGTTTTTTTTAAATCTTCTTCTTTCTTTTATCAAACAAATTATCTTATCAATTCCTTTTATAAAATCTTTTATAATTTTCATCTTTACAGTCATCTTCCAACCCTTCATTGTATCAACCCTTATTTTGCACATATATGTCTTTCTTCCTTTAAAATTTTAGGAGGCACTTTTTTCTAACAGACCAAAATACGCCCAAAATCTAGGGTGTGGCACTGATCTATGCACTAGCCTGATCATATTTGCTCATATTCTGCTTTTTTTGTATTGTTCTGTTTTTGTTTTTTCTTTTTTATTCCTTTTTTTTTTCACTTTCTTTTTTCTTTCTTTCCCTTTCTTTTCCCCTGGTTTCAGGTCTTTTCTGATTTGTATACAGTATATTTGCTGGGGACGTTGTTAACCTGTTAGCATTTTGTTCTCTCATTCCTCTATTCTCCTCTGGACAAAATGACAAGACGAAAGAAATCACCTCAGCAAAAAGAACAAGAGGTAGTACCGTCAGCCAGGGACATATTCAATAGGGACATTAGTACGATGTCAGACCTAGAGTTCAGAATCATGACTTTAAAGACACTAGCTGGGCTTGAAAAAAGCGTGGAAGTTATTAGAGAAACCCTTTCTGGAGAAATAAAAGAACTAAAATCTAACCAAGTCGAAATCAAAAAGGCTATTGATGAGGTGCAATAAAAAATGGGGGCACTAACTGCTAGGATAAATGAGGCAGAAGAGAGAATCAGCGATATAGAAGACCAAATGATGGAAAATAAAGAGGCTGAGAAAAAGAAAGATAAACAACTACAGGATCACGAGGGCAGAATTTGAGAGATAAGCGATACGATAAGATGAAACAACATTAGAATAATTGGGATCCCAGAAGAAGAAGAAAGAGAGAGAGGGGCAGAAGGTATATTGGAGCAAATAATAGCAGAGAACTTCCCTAATGTGAGGAAGGAAACAGGCATTAAAATTCAGGAGGCACAGAGAACCCCTCCCAAAATCAATAAAAATAGGTCAACATCCCGACATCTAATAGTAAAACTTACGAGTCTCAGAGACAAAGAGAAAATCCTGAAAGCAGCTCGGGAGAAGAGATATGTAACCTATAATGGTAGAAATATTAGATTGGCAACAGACCTATCCACAGAGACCTGGCAGGCCAGAAAGGACAGGCAAGATATCTTCAGAGCACTAAATGAGAAAAATATGCAGCCAAGAATACTATATCCTGCTAGGCTGTCATTGAAAATAGAAGGAGAGATCAGAAGCTTCCAGGACAAACAAAAACTAAAGGAATTTGCAACACAAAACAAGCCCTCCAAGAAATATTGAAAGGGGTCCTCTAAGCAAAGAGAGAGCCTAAATGCAGCATAGATCAGAAAGGAACAGAGACAATATTCAGTAACAGTCACCTTACAGGCAATACAATGGCACTAAATTCATACCTTTCAATACTTACCCTGAATGTAAATGGGCTCAATGCCCCAATCAAAAGACACAGGCTATCAGATTGGATTAAAAAACAAGACCCATTGATATGCTGTCTGCAAGAGACTCATTTTAGACCCAAAGACACCCCCACATTGAAAGTGAGGGGGTGGAAAACCATTTACCATGCTAATGGACACCAAAAGAAAGCTGGGTGGCAATCCTTATATCAGACAAATTAGATTTTAAAACAAAGACTGTAATAAGAGATGAGGAAGGACACTATATCCTACTTAAAGGGTCTATCCAACAAGAAGATCTAACAATTATAAATATCTATGCCCCTAACATGGGAGCAGCCAATTATATAAGGCAATTAATAACAAAAGTGAAGAAACACATTGACAACAATACAATAATAGTGGGGGACTTTAACACCCCCCTGATTGAAATGGACAGATCATCTAAGCAAAAGATCAACAAGGAAATAAAGACTTTAAATGACACACTGGACCAAATGGACTTCACAGACATATTCAGAATATTCCATTCCAAAGCAACGGAATACACATTCTTCTCTAGTGCCCATGGAACATTCTCCAGAATTGATCACATCCTAGGTCACAAATCAGGTCTCAAATGGTATCAAAAGATTGGGATCATTCCCTGCATATTTTCAGACCACAATGCTTTGAAACTAGAACTCAATCACAAGAGGAAAGTCGGAAAGAACCCAAATACATGGAGGCTAAAGAGCATCCTACTAAAGAATGAATGGGTCAACCAGGAAATTAAAGAAGAATTTAAAAAATTCATGGAAACCAATGAAAATGAAAACACAACTGTTCAAAATCTTTGGGATACAGCAAAGGCAGTCCTGAGAGGAAAGTATATAGCAATACAAGCCTTTCTCAAGAAACAAGAAAGGTCTCAAATACACAACCTAACCCTACACCTAAAGGAGCTGGAGAAAGAACAGCAAATAAAGCCTAAACCCAGCAGGAGAAGAGAAATAATAAAGATCAGAGCAGAAATCAATGAACTAGAAACCAAAAGAACAGTAGAACAGATCAACGAAACTAGGAGCTGGTTCTTTGAAAGAATTAACAAGATTGATAAACCGCTGGCCAGACTTACCAAAAAGAAAAGAGAAATGGCCCAAATCAACAAAATCATGAATGAAAGAGGAGAGATCACAACCAACAACAAAGAAATACAAACAATTATAAGAACATATTATGAGCAACTCTATGCCAGCAAATTAGATAACCTGGAAGAAATGGGTGCATTCCTAGAGATGTATCAACTACCAAAACTGAACCAGGAAGAAATAGAAAACCTGAACAGACCTATAGCCACTAAGGAAATTGAAGCAGTCATCAAATATCTCCCAACAAACAAAAGCCCAGGGCCAGATGGGAATTCTATCTGACATTTAAAGAAGAATTAATACCTATTCTCCTGAAACTGTTCCAGAAAATAGAAATGGGAATTCTATCAGACATTTAAAGAAGAATTAATACCTATTCTCCTGAAACTGTTCCAGAAAATAGAAATGGAAGGAAAACTTCCAAACTCATTTTATGAGGCCAGCATCACCTTGATCCCAAAACCAGACAAAGACCCCATCAAAAAGGAGAATTACAGACCAATATCCTTGATGAACATGGATGCAAAAATTCTCACCAAAATACTAGCCAATAGGATCCAACAGTACATTAAAAGGATTATTCACCACGACCAAGTGGGATTTATCCCTGGGCTGCAAGGCTGGTTCAACATCTGCAAATCAATCAACGTGATACAATACATTAACAAAAGAAAGAACAAGAATCATATGATCCTCTCAATAGATGCAGAAAAAGCATTTGACAAAGGACAGCATCCTTTCTTGATCAAAACTCTTCAGAGTATAGGGATAGAGGGTACATAACTCAATATCATAAAAGCCATCTATGAAAAACCTACAGTGAATATCATTCTCAATGGGGAAAAGCTGAGAGCTTTTCCTCTAAGGTCAGGAACGCGGCAGGGATGTCCACTCTCACCACTGCTATTCAACATAGTATTAGAAGTCCTAGCCACAGCAAACAGACAACAAAAAGAAATCAAAGGCATCCAAATCGGCAAAGAGGAAGTCAAACTCTCACTCTTTGCAGATGATATGTTACTGTATGTGGAAAACCCAAAAGACTCCCCCCCAAAACTGCTAGAACTCATACAGGAATTCAGTAAGGTAGCAGGATATAAAATCAATGCACAGAAATCAGTGGCATTCCTATACACCAACAACAAGACAGAAGAGAGACAAATCAAGGAGTCAATCCCATTTACAATTGCACCCAAAACCGTAAGATACCTAGGAATAAATTTAACCAAAGAGGCAAAGGATCTGTACTCAGAAAACTATAAAATACTCATGAAAGAAATTGAAGAAGACACAAAGAAATGGAAAAACGTTCCATGCTCATGGATTGGGAGAACAAACATTGTGAAGATGTCAATGCTACCTAGAGCAATCTACACGTTCAAAGCAATCCCCATCAAAATGCCATCCACTTTTTTCAAAGAAATGGAACAAATAATCCTAAAATTTGTATGGAACCAGAAGAGACCCCGAATAGCCAGAGGAATATTGAAAAAGAAAAGCAAAGCTGGCGGCATCACAATTCCGGACTTCCAGCTGTATTACAAAGCTGTCATCATCAAGACAGTATGGTACTGGCACAAAAACTGACACATAGATCAGTGGAACAGAATTGAGAGGCCAGAAATGGACCCTCAACTCTATGGTCAACTTATCTTTGACAAAGCAGGAAAGAATGTCCAATGGCAAAAAGACAGTCTCTTCAACAAATGGTGTTGGGAAAATTGGACAGCCACATGCAGAAGAATGAAACTGGACCATTTCCTTACACCACACACAAAAATAGACTCCAAATGGTTGAAAGACCTCAACGTGAGACAGTAGTCCATCAAAATCCTAAAGGAGAACATAGGTAGCAACCTCTTCGACCTCAGCCGCAGCAACTTCTTCCTAGACACATTGCCAAAGGCAAGGGAAGCCAGGGCAAAAATGAACTCTTGGGATTTCATCAAGATAAAAAGCTTTTGCACAGCAAAAGAAACAGTCCACAAAACCAAAAGACAACCGACAGAATGGGAGAAAATATTTGCAAATGACATCAGATAAAGGGCTAGTATCCAAAATCTATAAAGTACTTATCAAACTCAACACCCAAAGAACAAATAATGCAATCAAGAAGTGGACAGAAGACATGAACAGACATCCAAATGGCCAACAGACACATGAAAAAGTGTTCAACATCACTCAGCATCAGGGAAATCCAGATCAAAACCTCAATGAGATATCAACTCACACCAGTCAGAATGGCTAAAATTAACAAGTCAGGAAACGGCAGATGTTGGCGGGGATGTGGAGAAAGGGGAACCCTCCTACACTGTTGGTGGGAATGCAAGCTGGTGCAACCCCTCTGGAAAACAGTATGGAGGTCCCTCAAACAGTTGAAAATAGAGCTACCATACGATCCAACAATTGCACTACTGGGTATTTACCACAAAGATACAAATGTAGGGATCCGAAGGGGTACGTGCACCCCCATGTTTATAGCAGCAATGTCCACAATAGCCAAACTGTGGAAAGAGCAAAGATGTCCTTCGACAGATGAATGGATAAAGAAGAAGTGGTATATATACACAATGGAATATTATGCAGCCATCAAAAGAAATGAGATCTTGCCATTTGCAACGACGTGGATAGAACTGGAGGGTGTTATGCTGAGTGAAATAAGTCAATCAGAGAAAGACATGTATCATATGACCTCACTGATGTGAGCGATTCTAAATTTCAGGAAACAAACTGAGGGTTGCTGGAGTGGTGGGGGGTGGGAGGGATGGGGTGGCTGGGTGGTAGACATTGGAGAGGGTATGTGCTATGGTGAGCGCTGTGAATTGTCGAAGACTGTTGAATCCAGATCTGTACTTCTGAAACAAATAATGCAACATATGTTAAGAAAAAAGGAAAAGAAGAAGACAGCAGGAGGGGAAGAACGAAGGGGAGTAAGTCAGAGGGGGAGACGAACCATGAGAGACGATGGACTCTGAAAAACAAACTGAGGGTTCTAGAGGGGAGGAGGGTAGGGGGATGGGTTAGCCTCGTGATGGGTATTCAAGAGGGCACATTCTGCATGGAGCACTGGGTGTTATTCACAAACAATGAATCATGGAACACTATATCAAAAACTAATGATGTAATATATGGTGATTAACATAACAATAAAAAAATAAAAAAAAGATACTACGTGCAGGAGATATTTGGTGAGAAAAATGCCCTTTGAGAATCAGAAGAATCAAGATCATAAGTTTTGACTAGAAGTCTAACTCAAATTGTGGTATTAGTTTGGTCATTAATAATAATTAAGTGCATTTTGGCACCATTCTTTCATTCACTCATTGAGAGCACATTTACACATTTACACTTAGCCAGAGTTAACACTCAATAATTATGTGATAATCATTAGTGCAAATGAAGCTTGTATTTTTACTTTAAAGAGGTAAAGAATCGTTGCCATAATTTCTAACTTGATTAAAAATATACAGACCCCTCAATCTGTCCTCCAAGGTACAAGCATTTGTTGGTCAAAATTCCCTCTGGGACCACCAATCTATTCTCTAGATCTGCAATTTTCTTCAGTCCATCATTGCCTGCATCCTTGTTGTTGCAGACCCCATTCTGAGTTATCTTCTCTAAGTGAATCCTTGTCAGTCTTCCATACTTCATTCCTTCAATGTCAGTTGAATCATTCTTGAGGCCACAGTCTTTGATCTTTCTGAACCATGAATGGAGACTTTTCCCTGCTGGGAATGAACTTCTTCATTTGGCCTTCAACTAAGGTAGCTTAGTTCTTTCACTTGTCTATGCTTAAACTGTATAAGAAGATTGCCCAGTAGATTGGAGGATTAGCCCATCAGCCATCAGCTTGGGTCCAAGGATCTGAGCTCTCTGCTTTATCTATGTATGCATTACAGGGCACACTTCAACAAGGGAGTACCACCTCTGGGGCTTGAATATAAGGCCTTGCCTAAAACAGTCCACATGCCCAAGAAATTCATAATCTATTTAGGTGGTGAGAACAGAGGAAGGAAACATAGAGGGTGGTGCCTGTTAATTATTAATTCTGTATCATCAATACTTCAGTAAAGATGAACTTTTTCTTCACTCACATTCTAAGATGCTTTCAAGTTGTTGTATGCAACTATAAAACAATTATTTTTGCCACAATATAGTATGCTATTATAATGTCATAATTTATTTATCCATTGTCCAGTCACATGGATATTACACTGCTATGAAGATTCGTGTACATGGCTCCTAGTGCAAAGCACAAGCCCAGAAGAACTGTCCTTTGCTAAGGAGTGGATCTGGGGACTCTGAGAGGCTTTGCAGAACAGAGACTGGTAACACTTATCATAAATGGTGCTAATATCACAAAAAAAGTTGAAAGCATGCTATGTAATATGTAAGTTTCTCTAAGTTTAATGTTTATGCCCAGAACTCTTTGTGGTCTGTGTTTCAGAAGGAAGAGAACTGTAGCAGGCCACAGTTTGCAAAGCTTAGTGATGTCTCTGGGTTATAAGAGGGAGACCTTGATTTTTCTCTTAGAATAATTTGACTTTTTCTTGAGTGAATCTTGACTTTTAACTCTTTTTGGACTTTTTAAAGCTTTCTGATGATAGCCAAATGCCAACATTCACATTGAGAATGGCTTCTCATAGGATGAGCCTGCATGGTATTTCCTGCATGTAAAGACTGGTTTCTGCATGACGCCTTCAATTTGAATCCCTTCAGGGAAAGGAATGAGTCTTCTCTGACTTGCTCTTTAGTATGCACAGTAGAATGCAATCTCCCTGTTATCTGCACATATATTACTTTCCCAGAGATAACTATTGTGACAAACCATAGCATGTTTTCAACTTTTTTTGTGATATTAGCACCATTTATGATAAGTGTTACCAGTCTCTGTTCTGCAAAGCCTCTCAGGGTCCCCAGATCCACTCCTTAGCAAAGGACAGTTCTTCTGGGCTTGTGCTTTGCAAAAGACTCAAGAACCTCCAGTTCAGAGTAGAGAGGAGGAAGTAGCTGAACCAGAGGTCAAGATAAGGAAACTGGACAGTTTCTTATCCCCTCTAAAATGGCATCCTCACAGTGCAACTTCGGTGTTTTACTTGATGTACAAAATTCATGGAGCCTAACAGTCAAGCCTAGCAAAATGAACATTGGATGAATTGTCACTTGAAATTTTCCACTCCATTGCTCATTCTGCTAATGTAGTACTACTGATGCTGAGTAAATACTATTTAATACAGTTTGGTACTTTCTAAATAGGACCATGTATGTTACTCAATATTTAAATAATAGAATCTTGAGCCTTCTATTTCTTAGTTTATAATGGAAAACATAGAAAGGAGCTCTTCAGAATTGAGTAATATTGTCTTTGTCTTGGAGTATTTGTTTGGTGTTACTTAGCCAAACATGCACAAAATTCTTTCCCTCAAGGAGAAATGGGCTCTTCATGGATAGTAGATCAGGTTATTTCCTGAAATTGTTGATGGAAACTAGAAGGATGCTAAAGAAAAAAAAATGAAAACTTTGGATAAAGGTAATCAGACACTTTCTAGATTCAAGTAGTTTGTTTTGTGTTGTGGACTGAATGTTTGTGACCTCCCTCCACCCCCCCAAATTCATGTGTTGGGGCCTTAACCTGCAATGTGATGACATTTGGAGAGGGAGCATGTGGGAGATAGAGTTCGATGAGGTCAGAGGGTAGAGCCCTCATGATGAGGTTAGTGCCCTTATAAGAATAGCCACAAGAAAGCTGGGTGAAGACACAGTGAGAAGGTGATCATCTACAAGCCAGGAAGAGAGCTCTTTCCAGGAAATGAATCAGTGGCCACCTTGATCTTGAATTTCACAGCATTTAGAACTGTGAGAAATACACTTCTGTGTTTAGGGTGCATGGTCTATAATATTTTGTTATGGCAGCCCAAACAGGTTACTACACTTTGGTTTTGTTTTTGCCTTTCTGTCAAAAACAAATACTAGTTTGAGCTCAAAGTCAAGTAGTGACGTCTGATTTCATTTTAATAGAGCTTCTGGTCTCTTGTAAACCTGAGTGTCCCTACAGTGCCTGAAAGTATGATTGTTTAGACTTTGTGGATGAGGAGATCTTGTGCAAACTCTCTATGTGGGAAACATATTTTGTGACAGGAAAATAATGTACAAAAAATAATTAATTTTGTATATGATCCTGTGTCCTGAAAACTTGATGAACTTGCCTATTAGCACTAGTCCTTTTTTTGTATGTGTGGATTCCACAGGGTTTCTATACAAAAATCATGTCATATGCAAATAGAAATAGTTTTACTTCTTCCTTTCCAACCTAGATGACCTCTATTTATTTTGCTTCCCT
Organism: Zalophus californianus; assembly: GCF_009762305.2. Classification (NCBI taxonomy): domain Eukaryota; kingdom Metazoa; phylum Chordata; class Mammalia; order Carnivora; family Otariidae; genus Zalophus; species Zalophus californianus. The sequence goes on along the minus strand of NC_045606.1, from coordinate 12,490,808 downwards.
AACTTCTTTTTTTTTTTAAGATATTATTTATTCACTTGAGACACAGAGATACAGAGAGGGAGAGAGAGAGCATGAGCAGGGAGAGAGGCAGAGGGAGAGGGAGAAGCAGGCTCCCTGCTGAGCCAGGAGCCCAATGTGGGGCTCGATCCCAGGACCCTGGGATCATGACCTGAGCTGAAGGCAGACACTTAACCATCTGAGCCACCCAGGCACCCCACTTCCCTAACTTCCTTGACTAGAATCTCCAGTACAATGTAGAATAGAAGGGGTAAAAGCAGACATCCTTTCTTAATCTTAAAATTATCAGGAAAGCTTTCAGTCTTGTGATTTTTTTCATAGATGCCATTTATCAGGGTAGGAAATTCACTTCTATTCTTAGTTGAGTGTTTTGTTTTGTTTTTTATCATAGAAGATGTTGGGAGTTTGTCAAATGCTTTTACTATTGAAGTGATCGTATGTTTCTTTGTCCTTTATTTTATTCATATGATACAGTACATGGATTAAGTTCTGTATGTTTATCCAAACTTGTGTTCTTGGGATAAATTTCACATGTTCATAATTCATTCTGCATGTTGCTGCAGTGGGGTTACTGATATTTTGTTTAAGATTTTTGTATCTATATTTAAAAGGGATACTACTAGTGTGTCATTTTCCTTTCTTGTGATGTCTGCCTGAGTTTGGAAACAGGAATGCTGGCTTCATAGACTAAGTTGCTAAATGTTTTCTTGTCTTCTTTTTTTCAAAGAGTTTGTGAAGTATTGCTAATAATTCTTTGTTTTTTGGGTAGAATTCACCACTGAAGCAGTTTGTGTCTGGGCTTTTCTTTGTGGTAAATTTTTATTACTATTTCAGTCTCCTAACTTTTTATAGGTGTAGTCAGATTTTCTTTCTTCTTGACTCAGTTTTGATAGTTTGTATCTTTTTAGGAATTTGTTCATTTCATGTAGGTTATCCTAAATGTTGGCATACAATTGTTTATAGTGTTCCCTTAAAATCCTTTTTTATTTCTCTAAGATCAGTATTAATGTGCCTTCCTTCACTCCTGATTTTAATAATTTGAGCCCTAGCTAAAGGTTTATTATAATTGTTGATCTTTTTCAAAGAACCAACTTTTGGTTTTGTTGGTTTTCCCTAATGTTTTCTAATCTCTATTTCATTTATTTAGTTTCTAACCTTATTATTTTTTTTCTCCTTCTTGCTTTAATTTAGTTTGCTCTTTTCCTAGTTTCTTAAGATGGAACATCAGGTTATTATTAATGTGAGATTTTCTTCCTTTTTAATATATGCATTTGAGCCATAAATTTCCCTTCTATACTGCTTTAGCTGCACCTCATATATTTTGACATGTATTTAAAAAATTTGAGTATAATTGACACAGTTTTACATTAGTTTCAGGTATATAACATAATGATTCAACTTCTCTATGTTATGCTATGCTCACCACAAGTGTAGCTACCATCTGTCACTGTTCAACACTGTTACAATATCATTGACTATATTCCATATGCTGTGCCTTTTATTCTTGTGATTTATTCCATAGTTAACTGGAAGCCTCTATTTTGGTTTTGATTCATCTCAAAGTATTTTCTGTTTTTGTTTCTGTTTTTATTTTTTAAGAGAGAGTGAGCATGTATGCATGAGCAGGAGGGGGAGGGGGAGAGGCAGAGAGAGATAATCTTAAGCAGGCTCCATGCCCAGCCCAAGTGGGGCTCTATCTCATGACCCTGAGATCATGACCTGAACTGAAATCAAAAGTTGGACACTTAACTGATTGAGCCACCCAGGTGCCCCCATTCATCTCAAAGTATTTTCTAACTTCCCCTGTGATTTCCTTTTTGACCTATTGATCATTTAAGTTTGATTTCCATGTATTTGTACCTTTCCCAATTTTTTCAGTTATTGATTTCTAATTTCATATCATTTTATGGAATGTTAATCTTTTGTACAATTTCAATTATTTTACATTTTTGATACTACTTTTATGGTCTAAAATCATCTATCTTGGAGAATTCTTTATGTACACTTGAAAGTCATATGCATTCTGCTGTTATTAGGTGGAGTCTATGGATGTCTGTTGGTCTAGTCAGTTTATAGTGTTACAAAATCTCCTATTTTCTCATTATTCTTTATAGTTGTTTTCACCATCATTGAAAGAGCTGTATTAAATTCTCCAATCGTTAGTGTTGAATTGTATATTTTTCCTGTCATTTCTGTCAGTTTTCGCTTCATATATTCTAGGACTCTGATATTAGGTACACATATGTTTATAATTGTTATCCCTTCTTGATAAATTGACCCTTTTATCATTGTAAAATTTCATTCTTTGTCTCTAGCGGCAATTTTTTTCTTAGAGTTTATTTTTTCTGTATAGCTCTCCTTTGACTACTGTTTGGTGAATATATCTTTTTCTATCCTTTTACTTTCATTCAATTTGTGTCATAAATCTAAAATTTTTGTTGGCAGCATATATTTGGACTTTTTTTTTCTTTTTCAAATCTTTGCTCTTTGATTGGATTAATCTATTTACTTTTAATATAATTGCCAATAAGGTACATCTGCTGTTTTTCCTTTTGTTTTTATACATCTGATATCTTTGTGGTTTCTCTATTCCTCCATTAATGCCTTCTCTTGTGTTAAACATTATCTAATGTATCATTTTAATTCCCTTGTCATTTCTTTTTTTTTTTTAAGATTTTATTTATCCATCTGACAAGAGAGAAACACAGCGAGAGAGGGAACACAAGCAGAGAGAGTAGGAGAGGGAGAAGCAGGCTCCCCACTGAGCAGGGAGCCCGATGTGGGGCTTGATCCCAGGACCCTGGGATCACAACATTAGCCGAAGGCAGACGCTTAACGACTGAGCCACCCAGGCGCCCCCTTTGTCATTGTTTTTACTATTTTTTTTTTTAGTTATTGTCTCAGTGGTTGCCCTGGGGATTCCAATTAACATTTTAATTTTTAACAGTCTCATTTGGATAAATACCAACTAATTCAAATAGTATAAAAAACTTTCCTTCTTCCCCCTTCTTTATTTTATTATTTTCATAAAATTAAATCTGTATATATCATATGACCATAAATAGACATAATTATTTTTATGTAATTTTCTTTTAAATAAGAAAGGAGGAAAAAAGTGTTATAAATAAAACATACATTTGTACTATCTTTTATATTCACCTATGTGCTTATCCTTATTAGCATTCTTTATTTCTTCATGTAGATTTGACTTATTCTCTAGTGTCCTTTTATTTTAACCTAAAGGGCTCTATTTAATATTTCTTGTAGGACAGGTTTGCTAGTGACACATTCTCTCTCAGCTTTGTTTATCTGGAAATGTCTTCATTTCTTCTTTAATCTTATTTTTAAGAACAAAATCTGCTAGATGTAGAATTCTCATTTTCTTTCTGTACTTTGTGAATGTTATCAGAATGTCTTCTGGTCTTCATGGTTTTTAATGAGAAATTAGCTATTAATATTATTGATGATTCTTTCTAGTATGAGTTAAATTGCTCCTCTTTTGCTGCTTTCAAGATCCTCTTTTTGTCCTTGTCTTTTGCCAGTTTGATTATGATGTGTTTTGATTAGGATAACAATTTGTCCTATTTGGAATTTCTTGGATATGTAGATTAATATTTTGCATCAAATTTGGAAAGTTTTCATACATTATATCTCCAAATATTCTTTCTGTCCCATTCTCTCACTCCTCTCCTTCTAAGACTCCCATTACACATGTGTTTGTACTCTTGATGGTATACCATAGGTCTCTGAGACTCTTCATTTTTTTTTTTACTTTTTCTTCTTTCTATCCTTCAGATTTGCTACCTCAGCTAACCTATCTTCAAGCTTGCTAATTCTTCCTGTTACTGGCTCAAATCTGCTGCTGCTTCCTTCTAGTAAGTTTTTCCTTTCAATTACTATACTTTTCAACTCCAGAATTTCTATTTGGTTATTTTTATAATTTCTATCTTTATTGATATTCTACAATTGATGAGATATCATTCTTGTACTTTTATTTTTTTAGACATGGTTTCCTTTAGCTGTAAGGGCATATTTAAATTATCTTATTTAAAGCCTTTTTCTAGTAAGTTCAATGTCTGGGCTTCCTCACAAGTTCCATTGTATACTTCTATTTCTGTGAATGAGCCGTACGTTATTTCTTTGCATGTCTCATGTTTTTTGTTGAAAACTAGACTTTTTAAATAATATAATGTAGCAACTCTGGAAATCAAATTCTACCCCCTCCACAAAATTTGTTATTGTTGTTAATTTTTGTTACTGTTCTTGATGTTGTTAATGACTTTCCTAAACTAATTATATAAAGCCTGTATTCTTTGTCATATGTGGACATTGAATTTTCTGTTCAATTAGCTTAACAGTCCACTAATTACTGGAAAGAGAGTTTCTCAAATGCCTGTTTACCATTCTTTGCCAAGGGCTTCTCTGTATGTCTTGAGGGATGTTGTCAATGCTTAAGGAGGCGGTTTACAACTCTGCCTTAGCCTTCACTTATTGCTTGTTCAGAGCCTCAAGTTCAGTCAGCAGTTTCTTGGTGAAATCATAAAGGGTATTGGCAGGAATGCTTGAGCCTTTATCCTATCCAGTACGCAGCAAGACAGCGTCTCTCCTTTAGCTAGTGAGGCCTCCGTTGCCATTTTGAAGTCAGCAAAGACATGGCTAATGCTCTCTCATTATGCGTTTGGAAAACACAAAACATACCCTTAGGCTGGTTTGTTTCTACAAAGAAATTTCATGGATATCTTGGAGGTTCTCATGTACTGTGTCATTGCACAAGTAGCTGAATGCCAAACAGAAAATAATTTTTACAGTTTAGTTACTTATTTGTTATAGTCATGCCATTTCCTCTATGCATGAAAATACCAGCACAGCTATCTCTAAAAAAATTTGCCACCCGTGATTGTGTTCCAAAGTGGTTGCAAGATAGGTCACTAATGCAACATTTAATAGATGACTTTCTCCATCATTCCATGATTCATGTCACTTGCACTGGAATGTAACCCACAAACAGATTTAGTGTCAAATCTGGCAATAACCCTGCTCCCCCAGAAACCTTTGATGCTGCATTGCCCAACTGCCAATGATGACCATTAGAATCTGAGCCCTTTGTGAAGTGGAAAAAAACAACTACCCACAAAAGGGCATAGCACCTCATTTGCACTCCATGCTTCAAAGTTTTCTCATAGTGGACGCTGCCATTTTTTTGGAAGCTGAGACTTGACAAATATAGATCTTATGTTCATGTCAGTCTTTTGTTCCCATACTGGTTTATTCTTGCAGCAGTCATTGAACATAAATGACATCAGTATTTGCAAAGAGAGTCCCATTAGTGCCATTAGAAGGATGCTTCATTTTGCTTCCAAGTCCAAACAAGAACATTTGAAACCAGAGTAGGTCTTGCACAATATATAAGCGTTCCAGATACTGTAAATACTTTCAAATGCCCCATGAATCTAAAAGATGTTGGAAATTCAGAGGCCTGCACTTTAGTGGCACTAAAAATACATTTTTAAAGAGAAACATTACAAATATATGGCACATCAATTTGGTAAAGTTTGAAGTGTTTTTTTTTTTTTTTCACTTGTTCTTCTTCCAACCTTTCTCATTCCTCTAGCTATTCTTTCTTTTCAAATAAAACCTTTAGTATTATATGTAATTTTATATTTCTTGTAATATATCCTAGCTTACCAGCACATTACTTCTCTTCCAGAACTTTAATGCATCAGTCCGTAAACATATGTATGTGTTGCAGTGAGTGTTCAACAGCAACCCCACATGTCACTGGTGATATGACAACTTATCTGAACAGACATATCTGAAAAATATTACCATAAGGATTTTTGAAGTCAAATATTTATTCTTGAAAAATTGGGATACTCTCTTAAGAAGGGAGAAAATGCTGTGTACACACAGATGATATGAAATAACACTATCATGGTTGACTGTAACTGGATGTGAATTCTCCCCATCCCCACCCATAGCAGGTCACTTTAAATTACATAGTGAATTCAATATATTTAGAAATACTTGAATAATCTTGAATGGTTTCAAACTGCAGTAAAGTTTATCTAGTCCAAGTTAATTGTCTTTTGAAGGCTGAACTTCCTGTCTACACATGGGCACTCTCTGAGTGAAGGCTCCAAGGCAGATGGGTTCACACAGAAACCCACCCTGACCTCCAAAAAGGGTGAGGGAGTGTAACCAAAGACTCCTCCATTGAGGACTCCATGATGCTTCCAGGACTCTTATAAGCTTCTTGCTTTTATTCTTTATTATCAGTCACTCCACTTTCCTGCCTTGGCTTCTGCTAGGTTGGACTTTATCTTCCACTTCTTATTGCTGAGGAGGGAGGGAAGAACTCAGAAAACCCCAGTGTTTCTGTATTTACTTCAAATGCAATCAAAGCCTAAGATAGAATTGAGGTAGGATGCTTGATGTCCCCCTTCCTCAAGTGGACAATTTGTGTCTCTATATGTTTCAGATTGAGTGATATCAATAGTTCAATAGATTCTGCTCCAGAAGATTCCCAACCCCTACTAAAGGGATCCCTTTAAAGACAATAATAACAACAACAATGAACTCAAGAAAATAGTGAGTTTGGGCTACACAGGCAGCACACTGGCAGTACTAGTAAAGAATTCTAAGTTGAAAAGTCCTCATCAATGTCATGAAAATAGTAGGCAGTTGAATGGGAAATAGGTGGGTTATTTGGCTTTTCCTGGACTGATCACACAATGGCTCTAGGTTGACTTTTGATAAGGGTTACAACAGAATTCAATGTGCTTATTAGATAGGAGTGTTGTGGATCAGCTTCTGGAAACTTTTCTATCCTAATCAGCCCCAGCCTGTTTATTTTCAAATCTATGTATCTCTCTTTTAGGCTGGTTTCCAGGTGTATCATCTGGAGATGAGTGTATTTCCAGTACCCTGTCCTTAGAATAAGGGCAAAGAAGAAGCTGACCAAACCAAAGAGACTATATTTTAAGCATCAACTGTACCTTTCCCGGGAATTTCAATAAATAAGGAACCAGAACGGCTCCAGCGTGTGCTTTTATACGTTCTTTCTTCTGAGTTATACCGTTTCAAAATTTACCTAAATATTATGTGAATTATTCTCACATGCATGTATTTTGCTTATTTTATTTCAAATATTTTGGTTTTTGTACCCAGAAGTAAAAGAGTATTTTTGGCAGATGTGAAAGTATTGGCTTCCCAAGTGGAGACTGTCACCAAGCTCCTCAGCTCACTGAACAAGAACATATCCTATCCCAAATCCACTTTCCAATGAGATAGAGATGCCACTTTTCCCAATGCATTTTCTGCTTGGATATTAGACTCCAATTAGATAGCTTTTTAACATCAATTTGGTTTCTCTGCTTTTAGGATTGAAAATAATCACCTCCAGAAACCTGAACAGCAGAATCTGTTTTCATGCCCTACCTGGCGCCAATTTGTACTAGGAAGAATGTTTTCTTGTTGTTCTCCCTAAGAAGAGCTGTGTTAAAGTAAGTGAAATACTTTTTCCAAATTTATTTGCATACATAATTTAATAATGTTGAATGGCACTCTATGGGATAAATATGGGGAAATATTACCTGCATAATCAGTACTTTAGTTATACTTAGATAGATCAATATCCTAGTCACTTTGTTATAAGCAACCATCAGTGTGTACTTACCCTCTTCATCCTGGCAGGGCATACACATCTAGATGATGTAGAAACACTTCCAAATCATCAAAATATGTTAAAAATAGGTCAAACATAGCAACATTTTATATTATTCAATATTTTGATCCTTTGAAAAGGTGTCAAATGCAGGTTTAGATTGTGCATTTGCATGAAGCTGACTTACTCACCTAGCCTGATTAGGACCATCATCAGGAGGGCTATCTTGGACTTGTTAAGAACAACTGTTTTCTTTCACTTTAGCTCTTGAAGTGATGTCTCTCAGCCCACTGAATACTGAATTGAACAAATAGTATTAGGAGTTTTCAGAAAAGTTTTCATATTCTGTATAGTATTCTTTGTAGTTTTGAAGATACTGAAATGTCTTTTTTTTTAAGATTTTATTATTTATTTATTTATTTATTTATTTAAGAGAATGAGAGAGAGAGCACAAGCAGGGTGAGCTGTAGGCAGAGGGACAAGCAGGATCCCCTTTGAGCAGGGAGCCCGATGTGCGACTCCATCCCAGGACCCTGGGATCATGACCTGAGCCAAAGGCAGATACTTAACCAACTGAGCCACCCAGGCGTCCCGATACTGAAATGTCTTATTAACCTTCTCTCAAGAAGGACATCTGTATTTCCTATCAATGAATCATTTATAAATTGAAAAAGATTTGTCTCTCTGTGTTTAAATAACCATGGACCTTGCCCATCTAGTTCCTGGTTGGGAAGGTCTTTTTGGGTAGAAAGAGAACCCTATTTAGGTCAAAAGGACAGTATATGAGAGGAAACAGAAAGGAACTTGCTAAAATTTAAACTTAATTTTAAATATTACATTATATCCTAAAAACAGAAGTAAATTCAGTCCTGCAGGGACATCAGTGTTGACTGTGCTGATCAGTAAGAGGGCTGGTTCTGAGACCTAGATTCTGGAGAAGTGTTCAGGAAAGCACAGTCTAGGCAAGGGCCTCAAATGTCGTAGGCACTTGGCTTCCTCTGGATGGGACCTAGTCACACCACATCACAAAACTCACATTATGGAAACAGTCAGTTGTTTGCCACCCTGAGTGAGGATGCTTTGTCCCCCAGAGCAGTTCCAATCTCAGTCTGTGCAACTCCATAGGAATGATCCCAGTTGAGCAGGCCCCAAGTACATAGCCTTCTCTGTTTACAGAAGGTGCATTTTCAATTCTTCATATGCTGGAAATAACTTTTTATAAGAAGTCGTGTCTGGGGCGCCTGGGTGGCTCAGTTGTTAAGCGTCTGCCTTCGGCTCAGGTCATGATCCCGGGGTCCTGGGATCAAGTCCCACATTGGGCTCCCTGCTCTGCGGGAAGCCTGGTTCTCCCTCTCCCACTCCTTCTGCTAGTGTTCCCTCTCTCGCTGTGTCTCTCTCTATCAAATAAATAAAATAAAATCTTTTTAAAAAAAAGAAGTTGTGTCTGTATTTACCTCCAGGTAAACATAAAAAATAAAATTAAAAAAATAATAAAAAAAAAACAGGTCTGAGTGGAGGTGGGAGAGTCATCAATGAAGAGTGTAACCACTGCTCACCTATAGCTTGGTTGTGATCCTTATGTTGTGGTTGAGTCCCTCTGGTTGAGAACAATAGATCTGCTTTCAACCATTTCATCACACAACAGGCCTTCCATGTCCCCACTTAAAGGCAACATTTAAAGTGTCTGTTACCAGCCTCAACAAAAGAGTTGTCTAAAAGTTAAGTACTCCATTCATGCTTCCAGTCGAGCTGGACTCACAGAAAGATTCATATTTGGACTTAAAATTTGCCTAAATTAAGTTGCATTTTATTTTTGTGCCCTTGATTTTTAAGAGGGGAAGGCCTGAAGAACTCCAGTTGAATATAGTGTGCATGACATCACTCAGTGTTTCCTGTATGAGGCCCCATCAGTGTGATTTCCTTGAGAAATTAATACAAGAAAAATACATTTGCTTTCCTGAGGAACTAGTGTGTTTCTTCTTATCTAATAATAAGAACTGCATAATAGTCCATACCTCCCTTGTTTTGCTTTGGCTGCCAGAGGCCTTAGAACCAAATTTAATGATGTTTGCAACTATGTAAGCTTATATGGCTTGTGTATTTACATTCTTTTATCATCCTCCCTTCTTTTCTTTCTTTTTTTCTTTTTTCATTAATTCATTTGTTTTAGTCTTACCATCATCAATTAATCTGAGAAAAGAGGCAGAGAATAAATAATAACAAAAAAGAACAGCATTTGGTAATTTTCAAAATAAAACCTTTTTCACTTCAGCATGATTATTGGCCAATTTCTAATGACAACTCTAGGAATCATATTAATTGAGTTGCATATGGTGTTTCTTTTAAAGGATTATGTATCACACTAAAATGAATGAAACAAAATAAATGCTTTGTGTTTTGGTTGGTTTAAACTCCAAGAATTTGTCAATTCTATTTCTGAAAGATAACTTAGCCCCTTTTGGAAAAACTGATAGAGAATCAAACTATGCAGCTACTACCAGAGATTGAATACTTCGTTTAAAAAAATGGACAATGGCAAATAAAAATGAAAAGTATTTACATTAGCTGAACCTCACTAATTTGCAGATACCATGACTGAAAGAAGACAATTGGTTGAAAATCCAAAAAGTTGTGAGAATTTAGTCATGGTAATGGCCTAATTTCAAATACAAGACAGGATTTTTCCCCATTGTCTTTTCCCCCATAACTCTCTTCTTTTCTTCTCCATCCATCTCTCAGTCAGGAACTTTCTTTTTTAAATTAATCAGAGAATAGAGATCAGGTTTTTTTGCACAGAAGATCAAGACTATGCAAAAGGAAGAGATAATATTATCAGTTTTGTCATGTGTATTTTAATTATGAAGAACCTAAAGCTACTTCTAAGGATAAATGGGACTCTATAGATTTGACAGAGCTTCCAGAGGTGGTGAAGCTAAATGGAACAGCTGGTTGGGAGCCAGGGTTCTGGGTGGAAGGAAGCAGGACATAAAGACTATGAAGGGAGACCATGAAAGAGAGGACTCAAGAGAAAGATTCTGCAATAATAGGAAAATTGAAAACTAATAAACAAACCTGGTTTGCATCATCTTCTAAACATATATTAGTGATCCTATGATAGCAACATTTCCTTTATGGTTATGGATTGTCCTCTTTTGCCTCTTCAGAAGTTAATAACTCTATTAAGGGGTGATTAAAATCTTGCCTTAACATAGCAGACTGCCATGTTGAAAAAGATTCACTGTTTGGTTGAAAAGAGCTTGGAGAGGAAGCATGTGAAACTGTCCCAGGGGCTGTTTCAACCAGTCCAGAGATGTATAAGTTAGCTCCTTGTCCCCTATTCAGAGAGATGTACATGTGCATCCAACCATATTTCTTCCATCTTTTGGAAATTTGGTGATTACCAGCACATGACCCTGGCCATGATCAAATACATCCTTCTCTGGGCTCAGTATCTATAAAGCACAACCTAGGAGTTACTCAGAGGATCCCTTTTGTTTCCCAGATGGGGTGAGAACTGACATGCCCTGTGCCTTCTCTCCCATTACTACAGAATCCTGTGCTGCCCAATAGCTGCTGCTTCTGCATGGGCCAGAATACAATCTCACTGGCGTGGGAAAGGTGCCACTAGGCTCCTAGGGGCAGGGATGTTATCCTTGTCACAGCTGGAAAAGAGCAAGTTGAGATTGGATCATGAAGTGTTATTGTAAGTCACTAAGTTCATGTGTAAGTAATGAGAGAATCACAGAATCTTGATTTAATGACTAAGATGAGAACAGAACCCATCGGCATGGAGTGCATCTCATAGGAAACTGATAACCAAATCCTCCCACACCCAAGCAATTAAAATAAAATAACCTCCTCCCCATTTCCCAATCTCATACACTCCCACCCTCAATCAAAATGATGTTGATGATGTACTTGTTTAAATTCTGGCTAAGTAGCTTTGAATGTCCTTTCTCAAATTTTGGGAATTTCTGGAAATAAAACAGTGATTTCTCATATAGAAATACATACAATAACCACAAAAAGTCACTCCTTCACTCTTTCTTCCCTAAGATAGAGCCTAATACTGAAATCAATGAAGAAAATCTAAACATGATGAATATTTCCAACCTATAGGGCATAATTTTAATAACAGATGATATTTAATAAAGATTATTAAATCTATGTAACCCACCTATTTTTCTTTTCTTCTTTAGTGAACTTAAGGAAATTTCCAAATGAAAAACATACTCATTCTATCATTCTATGATAAGGTTTGGAACAAATTCCTTCTCTTGTCCATATATTTGAGTCTTATTTACATATTTTGTAAAACTAGAAAGAATGAAATGAGACGATCTAGAGATCTCTGAAATATTTATGAAATAAACCTTTTTTTTTACAACAAATCAGTTACAACACCCATAGACTAAGTCACAAACTGAACCATACCCAAGACTTTGAATCGAATAATAGAACTGCATTTGCCTAGTCAGCTGTGAGAACTGCTTCAAGACAGCCTCATCCTATTATCAGGGCTAAACTTAGACCTAGGCTAGGCACAGTAAATCATGATCAGTTGACTATGCTTCCTCTGTGTATATAATTTGGTAGATGGTTCTAGCTTTGGAGAGCAGAGAAACTGATGTAGTGTGGTGTCCACACATTAGTTTTCAACCTTGATCCAACCAGTTCAGAGGTGGGAGTCAGCTTCTGAGGCCAGAAGAAACATCAAATAACACAACAAAGTTCTCTTGGGACTGTCAGAAAAGAAGTCATGCTGACCACAAGACAAAAAGTCTGGGCTGGCTAAGGGTATGAAGATGACATATGGTTTAATGATTAATAAGCCAAGATGGTGTAATCAAAAGCAACCCATGAATGGGAGAAGGTATTTGCAAATCTTATATTCAATAAGGGGTTAATATCCAAAATATATAAAGAATTTATGGAACTCAACACCCAAAGACCCCAAATAATCTGATTAAAAAATGGACAGAGGACCTGCACAGACATTTTTCCAAAGAGGACATACATATGGCCAACAGATACATGAAAAGATGCTCAACATCACTAATCATCAGAGAAATGCAAATCAAAACCACAGTGAGATATCATCTTACACCTATCACAATGGCTAAAATAAAAAAATACGAGAAATAAGTGTTGGCGAGGATGTAGAGAAAAATTAACCCTCATGCACTGTTTTGGGAATGCAAACTGGTGTGGCCACTGTGGAAAACAATATGGAGGTTCTTCAAAAAATTAAAAATAAAAATATCATATGATCCAGTAATCCCACTACTGGGTATTTGCCCAAAGAAAATGAAAACAAGAACTGCAAAAGATATATACACCTCTATGTTTATTGCAGCATTGTTTACAGTGTCCAGGATATGGAAGCATCCCAAGTGTCCTCTGATAGATGAATGGATAAAGAAGATGTGGTATAAAATGAAATATTACCCAGCCATAAAAAAGAATGAGATCTTGCCATTTGCAGCAACATGGATAGACCTAGAGGGTATAATGCTAAGTGAACTAAGTTAGAGAAAAACAAATACCATATGATTTTAGTCATATGTGAAATTTAAGAAACAAAACAAAGAACAACAACAACAGAGCAAAAGAAAAAGAGTCAAACAAAAAAATCAGACTCTCAAATACAGAGAACAAACTGGTGGTTGCCAGAGGAAAGGTGGCGGGGGGAATGGGTGAAATAGATAGAGTACACTTATCTTGATGAACACTGAGTAATGTATAGAACTGTTGAAAAAAAGAAAAAAAAAGCAAGAGGAGCAAAAGAGTTCTCTGAAGCAAGGCCCCAAGCAACAAGAAAGCTGTTGCTACATTTGTGGAGGTCTGGGGTAGACTTACTGCAGGACACATGCTGACTCTTACTCTGAGTGCTGCCCTTACCTATAGACCTAACAGAGTTCGGAGTGCTCCTCTTGAGCCTCTGTGACACGAGTGTCCAGAGGGCCTGCCTCTAGCTATGTGGATGCTGGACGAGCTCCCAAGACACAGTCCCTTCCAGAAGACCCTAAGTTAAGTTATGCTTTTATTCTAGCTCCTTCTCTAGCCAGCTGAGTGAGGCCAACTCAGGGTGCTGAGTATCAGGAGGAGAAAGAAACTTTAATGACAGGATGGTTTGTCCTGCTTGTGATTAAAAGATAGCTTTAAGGAAGGGAAAAATGAAGGCGGGGAAATTGGAGAGAGAGATGAACCATGAGAGACTATGGACTCTGAGAAACAAACTGAAGGTTTTAGAGGGGAGGGGGGTGGAGGGATGGGTTAGCCTGGTGATGGGTATTAAGGAGGGCATGTACTGCATGGAGCACTGGGTGTTATATGAAAACAATGACTCGTGGATCACTACATCAAAAACTAATGATGTATGGTGACTATCATAACATAAAATAAAATAAAATAATAAAATAAAATAAAATAAAATAAATAAAATATAGCTCTGTAAACTCCACTGTTGCTGGTTGTTCCAAAGCCTTTCTTGGCAAAAATCTTCATGTTAGAAATGGCTTATCAAATCCTATCACGTTACTGGGTCTGTCTTGACATTTCGACCTTGTGGTAAACACTTTATTATGCCCTGCTTAAGGTAAGGGATCATACTGAAGAAGTAAAGAAAATTCTAAATTTACATTTTATCTATCTTTTAGAGTCCTATTCCAAGTGAGACATTTTATATGGAATATAGAGGAGTGCCTGGGTGGCTCAGTCAGTTAAGCGTCTACTTTCGGCTCAGGTCATGATCCTGGGGTCCTGGGATCCAGCCCTGCATCGGGCTCCCTGCTCAGCAGGTAGCTTACTTCTCCCTCTGCCCCTCCCCCTGCTCATGCTCTCTCTCTCACAAATAAATCTTTAAGATTCAGTCCCATATCCTATTAGATCAGTCATGTCTAAAGGCTTTTATTTGCTTTTTCTACATCTGCTTTGATTTTCCCAATTTCACCTTTGTTTCTGTTCTTGAATGTTTTTATTAATAAATCGTAGGAAAACTTAGAGTATTTTAGTATGCTCAGTGCCCTATGATAATCTTATAAAGCACACAGCATATGCTATTACAGTGTCAGTTCTTCCTGCTGACTCTCCTCCCAGGGATGTGGACATTCCCAAGATCTCCAATGCAGCAGAGGGGGCTGCCCTGTGACAGATAGCAACAACAGTTTCCAAAGCAACATTCTTTGCAGGTAGGAATCATCCACTTTATTCCTTTCAGGGCAGCAAAATATTGATGGCAACACATTCAGAGTTTGTCGAGAGAGGTTCTTAACTTGGAACTTTCAGAATAAAGGTTTTCTGAGTATGACTGAACTCAGACTCCTAAGTTTTAACTGTATTTTTTAGTTTATGCATAGATACCCTCTTTTGTGTCAGGAATAGGACTAGATGTTGATAATACAAATATAATTAAGATATACTCCTTCCCTCAAAGAGCTAACAAGCCAATGGGAAAGAATGGTATGAAACAAATAAAAGCAAAGGATGGTAGGTGTTTTGATTAATTTGCATATGATCTAGTTGTGACTCCAAGGAGGGAATTCAACTTGGGGAGGTGGTTATGACACACTTCCTGCAAGAGCTGAATTCTGAAACAAGCATTTGCCTGACAGGGTCAGGATGAGGCCATTCTGTAAGGAAGGGGCTTCTTGCCCCAATAAATGAGTCTGGAGAGCTGGGCACAGAGGACAAGAAAGATGTGTGGTGAGACAGCTGGAGCAGATTACTGTGGGCCTTGCCGGCCAGACCATTTTGTTGGTATTTGGGAGGCGTGGAAGTATTGGAGACAAAGGAGTGACATTCTCTGGTGTGTTCTTTTAACCATGTGTCAGCAGTTATAGATAGTCCAGAGAGATGTAAAATAGAGAGAGACCAGTTCAAGGATGATGCTGATATCCAGCAAAATGATGGGGGAGACCGAGATTCAGGCTGGAGCGGTGAGATGAGCTGAAGGACGACCTAAGAGATTCAAAAGGCATCATAGAGAGATGAATCAGTGAGATTCAAGGCCAGCCTCAGACTTTGGGTATAAATGATGGTGTAACTCATATATGTGACAGATTGTCTTTTTGTTAAATTTCAGCTTTGTTGAGGTGTAAGTGACATACAAAAAGTGTTAAGATATTTTCATTTATACAATACAATGTTGTCAACTGTATTAATCCTTTTACATTAAATCCTTTAGACCTTTTTCATCTTACAGCTAAAAATTCGTATGCATTTTTTAAAATTTTTATTGTTATGTTAACCACCATACATCATTAGTTTTTTGATGTAGTTTTCCATGATTCATTGTTTGTGCATAACACCCAGTGCTCCATGCAGAACGTGCCCTCTTTAATACCCATCACCAGGCTAACCCATCCTCCCACCTCCCTCCCCTCTAGAAACCTCAGTTTGTTTTTCAGAGTCCATCCTCTCTCATGGTTCGTCTCCCCCTCCGACTTACTCCCCTTCATTCTTCCCTTCCTGCTATCTTCTTCTTTTTTTTTCTTAACATATATTGCATTATTTGTTTCAGAAGTACAGATCTGTGATTCAACAGTCTTGCACAATTCACAGCACTCACCATAGCACATACCCTCCCCAATGTCTATCACTCAGGAACCCCATTCCTCCCACCACCCCAACTCCAGCAACACTCAGTTTGTTTCCTGGGATTAAGAAATCCTCATATCAGTGAGGTCATATGATACATGTCTTTCTCTGATTGACTTATTTCGCTCAGCATAACACCCTCCAGTTCCATCCATGTCGTTGCAAATGGCAAGATCTCATTCCTTTTGATGGCTGCATAATATTCCATTGTGTATATATACCACTTCTTTATCCATTCATCTGTCGATGGACATCTTGGCTCTTTCCACAGTTTGACTACTGTGGTCATTGCTGCTATAAACGTTGGGGTGCACGTACCCCTTCGGATCCCTACATTTGTATCTTTGTGGTAAATACCCAATAGTGCAATTGCTGGATCGTATGGTAGCTCTATTTTCAACTGTTTGAGGAACCTCCATACCGTTTTCCAGAGTGATTGTACCAGCTTGCATTCCCACCAACAGTGTAGGAAGGTTCCCCTTTCTCCACATCCCCGCCAACATCTGCCGTTTCCTGACTTGTTAATTTTAGCCATTCTGACTGGTGTGAGTTGATATCTCATTGAGGTTTGATTTGGATTTCCCTGATGCTGAGCAATGTTGAGCACTTTTTCATGTGTCTGTTGGCCATTTGGATATCTTCTTTGGAAAAATGTCTGTTCATGTCTTCTGCCCATTTCTTGATTGCATTATTTGTTATTTGGGTGTTGAGTTTGATAAGTTCTTTATAGATTTTGGATACTAGCCCTTTATCTGATATGTCATTTGCAAATATTTTCTCCCATTCTGTCGGTTGTCTTTTGGTTTTGTGGACTGTTTCTTTTGCTGTGCAAAAGCTTTTTATCTTGATGAAATCCCAAGAGTTCATTTTTGCCCTGGCTTCCCTTGCCTTTGGCGATGTGTCTAGGAAGAAGTTGCTGCGGCTGAGGTCGAAGAGGTTGCTGCCTGTGTTCTCCTTTAGGATTTTGATGGACTCCTGTCTCACGTTGAAGTCTTTAAACCGTTTTGAGTCTATTTTTGTTTGTGGCGTAAGGAAATTGTCCAGTTTCATTCTTCTGCATGTGGCTGTCCAATTTTCCCAACGCCATTTGTTGAAGAGACAGTCTTTTTTCCACTGGACATTCTTTCCTGCTTGGTTAAAGATTAGTTGACCATAGAGTTGAGGGTCCATTTCTGGGCTCTCTATTCTGTTCCACTCATCTATGTGTCTGTTTTTGTGCCAGTACCATACTGTCTTGAAGATGACAGCTTTGTAATAGAGCTGGAAGTCCGGAATTGTGATGCCGCCAGCTTTGCTTTTCTTTTTCAATATTCCTCTGGCTATTCGGGGTCTCTTCTGGTTCCATACAAATTTTAGGATTATTTGTTCCATTTCTTTGAAAAAAGTGGAAGGCATTTTGATGGGGATTGCATTGAATGTGTAGATTGCTCTAGGTAGTATTGACATCTTCACAATATTTGTTCTTCCAATCCATGAGCATGGAACATTTTTCCATTTCTTTGTGTCTTCTTCAATTTCTTTCATGAGTATTTTACAGTTTTATGAGTATAGATCCTTTGCCTCTTTGGTTAGATTTATTCCTAGGTATCTTATGGTTTTGGGTGCAATTGTAAATGGGATCGACTCCTTAATTTGCTCTCTTCTGTCTTGTTGTTGGTGTATAGGAATGCCACTGATTTCTGTGCATTGATTTTATATCCTGCCACTTGACTGAATTCCTGTATGAGTTCTAGCAGTTTTGGGGTGGAGTCTTTTGGGTTTTCCACACAAAGTATCATATCATCTGCAAACAGTGAGAGTTTGACTTCTTCTTTGCCAATTTGGATGCTTTGATTTCTTTTTGTTGTCTGTTTGCTGTGGCTAGGACTTCTAATACTATGTTGAATAGCAGTGGTGATAGTGGACATCCCTGCTGCATTCCTGACCTTAGGGGAAAAGCTCTTAGCTTTTCCCCATTGAGAATGATATTCGCTGTGGGTTTTTCATAGATGGCTTTTATGATATTGAGGTATGTACCCTCTATCCCTATACTCTGAAGAGTTTTGATCAAGAAAGGATGCTGTACTTTGTCAAATGCTTTTTCTGCACCTATTGAGAGGATCATATGACTCTTGTTCTTTCTTTTGTTAATGTATTGTATCACGTTGATTGATTTGCGGATGTTGAACCAACCTTGCAGCCCAGGGATAAATCCCACTTGATCATGGTGAATAATCCTTTTAATGTACTGTTGGATCCTATTGGCTAGTACTTTGGTGAGAATTTTTGCATCCATGTTCATCAAGGATATTGGTCTGTAATTCTCCTTTTTGATAGGGTCTTTGTCTGGTTTTGGGATCAAGGTAATGGTGGCCTCATAAAATGAGTTTGGAAGTTTTCCTTCCATTTCTATTTTTTGGAACAGTTTCAGGAGAATAGGTATTAATTCTTCTTTAAATGTTTGATAGATTTCCCCTGGGAAGCCATCTGGCCCTGGACTTTTGTTTGTTGGGAGATATTTGATGACTGCTTCAATTTCCTTAGTGGCTATAGGTCTGTTCAGGTTTTCTATTTCTTCCTGGTTCAGTTTTGGTAGTTGATACATCTCTAGGAATGCACCCATTTCTTCCAGGTTATCTAATTTGCTGGCATAGAGTTGCTCATAATATGTTCTTATAATTGTTTGTATTTCTTTGTTGTTGGTTGTGATCTCTCCTCTTTCATTCATGATTTTGTTGATTTGGGCCATTTCTCTTTTCTTTTTGGTAAGTCTGGCCAGCGGTTTATCAATCTTGTTAATTCTTTCAAAGAACCAGCTCCTAGTTTCATTGATCTCTTCCACTGTTTTTTTGGTTTCTAGTTCATTGATTTCTGCTCTGATCTTTATTATTTCTCTTCTCCTGCTGGGTTTAGGCTTTATTTGCTGTTCTTCCTCCAGCTCCTTTAGGTGTAGGTTTAGGATGTGTATTTGAGAGCTTTCTTGTTTCTTGAGAAAGGCTTGTATTGTTATATACTTTCCTCTCAGGACTGCCTATGTTGTATCCCAAAGATTTTGAACAGTTGTGCTTTCATTTTCATTGGTTTCCATGAATTTTTTAAATTCTTCTTTAATTTCCTGGTTGACCCATTCATTCTTTAGTAGGATGCTCTTTAGCCTCCATGTATTTGAGTTCTTTGCGACTTTCCTCTTGTGATTGAGTTCTAGTTTCAAAGCATTGTGGTCTGAAAACATGCAGGGAATGATCCCAATCTTTTGGTACCGTTTGAGACCTGATTTGTGACCTAGGATGTGATCTATTCTCGAGAATGTTCCATGGGCACTAGAGAGGACTGTGTATTCTGTTGCTTTGGGATGGAATGTTCTAAATATGTCTGTGAAGTCCATTTGGTCCAGTGTTTCATTTAAAGTCTTTATTTCCTTGTTGATCTTTTGCTTAGATGATCTGTCCATTTCAGTCAGGGGGGTGTTACAGTCCCCCACTATTATTGTATTGTTGTCAATGTGTTTCTTTGCTTTTGTTATTAATTGCCTTATAAAAGTGTCAGCTCCCATGTTAGGGGCATAGATATTTACAATTTTTAGATCTTCTTGTTGGATAGACCCTTTAAGTAAGATATAGGGTCCTTCTTCATCTCTTATTACAGTCTTTGTTTTAAAATCTAATTTGTCTGATATAAGAATTGCCACCCCAGCTTTCTTTTGGTGTCCATTAGCATGGTAAGTGGTTTCCACCCCCTCACTTTCAATCTGGGGGTGACTTTGGGTCTAAAATGAGTCTCTTGCAGACAGCATATCGATGGGACTTGTTTTTTAATCCAATCTGATAGCCTGTGTCTTTTGATTGGGGCATTTAGTCCATTTACGTTCAGTGTAACTATTGAAAATTGGAATTTAGTGCCATTGTATTGCCTGTAAGGTGACTGTGACTGTATATTGTCTGTGTTCCTTTCTGATCTATGCTGCTTTTAGGCTCTCTCTTTGCTTAGAGGACCCCTTTCAATATTTCTTTCAGGGCTGGTTTTGTGTCTGCAAATTCCTTTAGTTTTTGTTTGTCCTGGAAGATTTTTACCTCTCCTTCTATTTTCAATGACAGCCTAGCTGGATATAGTATTCTTGGCTGCATATTTTTCTCGTTTAGTGCTCTAAACATATCAGGCCAGTCCTTTCTGGCCTGCCAGGTCTCTGTGGATAGGTCTGTTGCCAATCTAATGTTTCTACCATTGTAGGTTACATATCTCTTCTCCCGAGCTGCTTTCAGGATTTTCTCTTTGTCTCTGAGATTCGTTAGTTTTACTATTAGATGTCAGGGTCTTGACTTATTTTTATTGATTTTGAGAGGGGTTCTCTGTGCCTCCTGAATTTTAATGCCTGTTTCCTTCCCCACATTAGGGAAGTTCTCTGCTCTAATTTACTCCAATATATTTTCTGCCCCTCTCTGTCTTTCTTCTTCTCCTGGGATCCCAATTATTCTAATGTTGTTTCATCTTATCGTATCACTTATCTCTCAAATTCTGCCCTTGTGATCCTTTAGTTGTTTATCTCTCTTTTTCTCAGTCTCTTTATTTTCCATCATTTGCTCTTCTATATCGCTGATTCTCTCTTCTGCCTCATTTATCGCAGCAGTTAATGCCCCCATTTTTCATTGCACCTCATTAATAGCCTTTTTGATTTCGACTTGGTTTGATTTTAGTTCTTTTATTTCTCCAGTAAGGGTTTCTCTAATAATTTCCACGCTTTTTTCAAGCCCAGCTAGTATCTTTAAAGTCATGATTCTGAACTCTAGTTCCAACATCGTACTAATGTCCGTATTGAGTAGGTCCCTGGCAGACGGTACTACCTCTTGTTCTTTTTGCTGAGGTGATTTTTTTCATTTTGTCATTTTGTCCAGAGGAGAACAGATAAATGAGAGAACAAAATGCTAACAGGTTAACAACGTCCCCAGCCAATATACTTTATAGAAATCAGAAAAGATCTGAAACCAGGGGAAAAGAAAGGGAAAGAAAGAAAAAAGAAAGAGAAAAAAAGAAAAGGAAAAAGATAAAAACAAACAAAAACAGAACAAAACAAAATAAAACAGAATATGATCAAATATTATCAGGCTAGTGCATAGAGCAGTGCCACACACTAGATTTTGGGTGTATTTTGGTCTGTTAGAAGAAAGTGCCTCCTAAAATTTTAAAGGAAGAAAGACATATATGTACAAAATAAGGGTTGATACAATGAAGGTTTGGAAGATGACTGTAAAGATGAAACTTATAAAAGGTTTTATAGGCAGAATTTATAAGAAGTTGTTTGAAAGAAGATTTAAAAAAAAGAAAATAGAAAAGAAAAAAAAGTGGGAGAGACTGTGATCAGGCAGGAGACTAGAACAAAGCCATACACTAATGATTTAGGGTATATTTTGATCTGTTCGAAGAAACTGTATATCAAAATTTTAAAGAGAGAGGAACATATATATGCCAAAAATAAGGGTAACTACTATGAAGGGATAAAATATTACTCTAAAAATGAAAAATAAAAAATGATTTTTTTAAAAAGGGATTGATAAGATGTTGTTTGAAAAAGAGAAAAAGAAAAATTCAAAAAAACCCTAAAAATAGTTAAAAAAATTAACTTTCAAAAACTAATGCATCATGGTAAAAAAGCCATGAATTCTATGTGCAGTATTCCCCTAGCGCTGGAGTTCTCCCGTTCTCCTTGATGGGTAAACTTGGTCTTGGCTTGCTGACTGTTCGCGCTGATCTTCTGGGGGGAGGGGCCTGTTGCTGTGGTTCCCAAATGTCTTTGCTGGAGGCAGAATTGCCTCGCCCTTGTCGGTCTGGGCTAAGGAAGCTGCTTGGGTTTGCTCTCAGGAGCTTTTGTTCCCTGCAAGCTGTTGGTACAGCTTTGGAGGACCAGGGTGAAAATGGTGGCCTCCTACTCTCTGCCCGGAGGAGCTGAGAACTTGGGACTCTGCTCCTCAGTGCACCCCCATAGAAAAGCAGTCAATCACTCCTGTCTCCCCGGTCTCCGGCCGCACTCCGTGCTCACCTGGCCTTGACTGAGCGTTTCTATCTCTGGCCCCCGACCCCGTGTGGAGTCTCAAAAACCAGCAGATCCCTGCGGTGCACTCCCGCGCCGCTCTTCCTGGGGGAGGGAGGGGAGTCGCCCCGGCTCTGCTGTTTGTTGGGTCCCTGCTGGAGGCACAGTGCCCCAACTGGGCCGCAGATCACAGTTTATGGCAACCCCGAGCTGAGAGCCCGTGCCTCGGCTCCATCTCTGCAGCCGGCTTCCCCGCTCTGATACCTGGGAGCTCTGCTGCTCTCAGGCACCCCCAGTCTTTCTGTGACCCCGAGGGTCCTGAGACCACACTGTCCCGCGAGGGTTCCACCCCCCGCTTAGCCACTGGAGCGATGTCCCTCAGTGGAGCTGACTTCTAAAAGTTCCGGTTTTGCGCTCCGCGGCTCTATCACTTGACAGAAGCGGCCAATGGAGGCCCCCTCCCCCGCCGTCTATCCTCCCGAATATCGCCTCGGATTCACTTCTCCCCAAGTCCTACCTTCTAGTAAGTGGTCGCTTCTCTGTTCAGAGAGTTGTTGCTACTCTCTTCTTCGATCTCCTGTTGAGTTCATAGGTGTTCAGAATGGTTTGATCCCTATTCAGCTGAATTCCTGAGACCAGAGGAAATCCAGGTCTCCTACTCCCCCGCCATCTTACTCCGCCCCATAATATGTTCTTATAATTGTTTGTATTTCTTTGGTGTTGGTTGTGATCTCTCCCCTTTCTTTCATGATTTTGTTGATTTGGGTCATTTCTCTTTTCTTTTTGATAAGTCTGGCCAGGGGGTTTATCAATCTTGTTAATTCTTTCAAAGAACCAGCTCCTCATTTCGTTGATCTGTTCTACTGTTCTTTTGGATTCTCTTTCATTGATTTCTGCTATGATCTTTATTATTTCTCTTCTCCTGCTGGGTTTAGGCTTTTTGTGCTGTTTTTTCTCTAGCTCCTTTAGGTGTATGGTGAGGTTGTGTATTTGAGACTTTTCTTATTTCTTGAGAAAGGCTTGTATTGCTATGTACTTTCCTCTTAGGACTGCCTTTGCTGCATCCCAGAGATTTTGAACGGTTGTGTTTTCATATTCAGTGGTTTCCATGAATTTTCTTAATTCTTCTTTAATTTCCTGGTTGACCCATTCATTCTTTAGTAGGATGCTCTTTAGCTTCCATGTATTTGAGTTCTTTCTGTCTTTCCTCTTGTGATTGAGTTCTAGTTTTAAAGCATTGTGGTCTGAAAATATGCAGGGAATGATCCCAATCTTTTGGTACCAGTTGAGACCTGATTTGTGACCTAGGATGTGATCTATTCTCGAGAATGTTCCATGGGCACTAGAGAAGACTGTGTATTCCGTTGCTTTGGAATGGAATGTTCTGAATATATCTGTGAAGTCCATTTGGTCCAGTGTGTCATTTAAAGTCTTTATTTCCTTGTTGATCTTTTGCTTAGATGATCTGTCCATTTCAGTCCGGGGGCTGTTAAAGTCCCCCACTATTATTGTTTTGTTGTCAATGTGTTTCTTTGCTTTTGTTATTAATTGCCTTATATAATTGGCTGCTCCCATGTTAGGGGCATAGATATTTACAATTGTTAGATCTTCTTGTTGGATAGACCCTTTAAGTAGGATATTGTGTCCTTCCTCATCTCTTATTACAGTCTTTGTTTTAAAATCTAATTTGTCTGATATAAGAATTGCCACCCCAGCTTTCTTTTGGTGTCCATTAGCATGGTAAGTGGTTTTCCACCCCCTCACTTTCAATGTGGGGGTGTCTTTGGGTCTAAAATGAGTCTCTTGCAGACAGCATATTGATGGGTCTTATTTTTTAATCCAGTCTGATAGCCTGTGTCCTTTGATTGGGGCATTTAGCCCATTTACATTCAGGGTAACTATTGAAAGGTATGAATTTAGTGCCTTTATATTGCCTGTAAGGTGACTTTTACTGTATATTGTCTGTGTTCCTTTCTGGTGTATGTTACTTTTAGGCTCTCTCTTTGCTTAGAGGACCCCTTTCAATATTTCTTGTAGGGCTGGGTTTGTGTTTGCAAATTTCTTTAGTTTTTGTTTGTCCTGGAAACTTTTTACCTCTCCTATTTTCAATGACAGCCTATCTGGATATAGTATTCTTGGCTGCATATTTTTCTTGTTTAGTGCTCTGAAAGTATCACACCAGTCCTTTATGTTCTGCCAGATCTCTGTGGATAGGTCTGTTGCCAATCTAATGTTTCTACCATTGTAGGTTACATATCTCTTCTCCTGAGCTGCTTTCAGGATTTTCTCTTTGTCTCTGAGACTCGTAAGTTTTACTATTAGATGTCGGGATGTTGACCTATTTTTATTGATTTTTGGAGGGTTTCTCTGTGCCTCCTGGATTTTGATTCCTGTTTCCTTCCCCAAATTAGGGAAGTTCTCTGCTTTAATTTGCTCCAATATACCTTATGTCCCCCTCTCTCTTTCTTCTTCTTCTGGGTTCCCAATTATTCTAATGTTGTTTTGTCTTACAGTATCGCTTATCTCTCAGATTTTGCCCTCAGGATCCAGTAGTTGTTTATCTCTCTTTTTCTCAGCTTCTTTATTTTCCATCATTTGGTCTTCTATATCACTGATTCTTTCTTCTGCCTCACTTATCCTAGCAGTTACTGCCCCGATTTTTTTTAAGATTTTATTTATTTATTCATAAGAGACAGAGGTAGAGAGAGAGGCAGAGGGAGAAGTAGGCTCCTCGCTGAGCAGGGGGCCCAATGCGGGACTCGATCCCAGGACCCTGGGATCATGACCCGAGTAGAAGGCAGATGCTTAACCATCTGAGCCACTCAGGTGCCCTGCCCCCATTTTTGATTGCACCTCATCAATAGCCTTTTTGATTTCGACTTGGTTAGATTGTAGTTCTTTTATTTCTCCAGAAATGGTTTCTCTAATAACTTCCATGCTTTTTTCAAGCCCAGCTAGTATCTTTAAAATCATGATTCTGAACTATAGGTCTGACATCGTACTAATGTTCATATTGAGTAGGTCCCTGGCAAACAATACTATCCCTTGTTCTTTTTGCTGAGGTGATTTTTTCCGTCTTGTCATTTTGTCCAGAAGGAACAGATGAATGAGAGAAAACATGCTAACAGGGTAACAACTTCCCCAGAAAATATACTCTAAACAAATCAGAAAAGATTTGAAGCCAGGGGAAAAGAAAGAGAAAGAAAGAAAAAAGAATAAGAATATAAAAAAGAAAAAGAAAAAGATAAAAACAAACAAAAACAGAAGAAAACAAAACAAAACCAAAAAAAACCAGAATATGATCAGATATGATCAGGCTGGTGCATAGATCAGTGCCACACACTAGATTTTGGATGTATTTTGGTCTGTTAGAAGAAAGTGCCTCCCAAAATTTTAAAGAAAGAAAAACTTATATATGTACAAAAATAAGGGTTGATATGATGACGGGATGGAATATGACTGTAAAGATGAAAATTATAAACAATTTTATAAAAGGAATTGATAAGATAAGAAGTTGTTTGAAAAAAGAAGGAAGAGGATTTAAAAAAAAAGAAAAAAAAAGGGAGAGAATGTGATCAGGAAGGAGACTAGAACAAAGCCATATACTAGAGATTTAGGGTATATTTTGATCTGTTAGAAGAAACCATATCTTGAAATTTTAAAGAGAGAACTTATATATATATATATGCCAAAAATAAGGGTAACTACTATGAAGGGATAGAATATGACTCTAAAAATGAAAATGAAAAATAAAAATGTTTTTTTTTTCAAAAAGGGATTGATAAGATGTTGGTTGTAAAAGGGAAAAAGAAAAATTCAAAAAAAAAAGACAGTTAAAAAAATTAACTTTGAAAGAGTAAAGAATCATGGGAAAAAGCCATGGATTCTATGTGCAGTATTCCCCTAGCTCTGGAGTTCTGCCGTTCTCATTGATCGGTAAACTTGGTCTTGGCTGGCTGTTCTTGCTGATCTTCTGGGGGAGAGGCCTGTTGCCATGGTTCCCAAATGTCTTTGCTGGAGGCAGAATTGCCCTGCCCTTGCCGGGGGCGGAGCTAAGTAATCTGCTCGAGTTTGCTCTAGGGAACTTTTGTTCCCTGCAAGCTCTCGGTACAGCTTTGGAGGATGAGAGTGAAATGGTGGCCTCCCAATCTCTGCCCCTGAGGAGCTGAGAACTCGGGGCCCCGCTCCTCAGTGCGCCCCCAGAGAGAAGCAATCACTCCCGTCTCCCCGGTCTCTGGCCGCACTCCGTGCTCACCCGGCCTATGACAGAGCGTTTCTATCTCTGGCACCCGACTCGGTGTGGAGTCTCCAAACCCAGCAGATCCCTGCAGTGCGCTCCCATGCCGCTCCTCCCGGGGAAGGAAGGGGGGGGTCTCCCCGGATCTGCCACTTGTTGGGTCCCTGCTGGAGGAGCAGTGGCCCGACTGTCACTGATCACAGTTTATGGCAACCCCGAGGTGTGAGCCTGCGCCTCGGCTCCGTCTCTGCAGCCGGCTTCTCCGCTCTGATACCTGGGAGCTCCGCTGCACTCAGGCACCCCCGGTCTTTCTGTGACCCCAAGGGTCCTCAGAGCACACTGTCTCACGAGGGTTCCACCCCCCACTTAGCCACTGGAGCGACGTCCCTCCGCGGAGCCGACTTCTAAAAGGTCCGATTTTGTGCTCCGCGGCTCTATCACTTGCCAGAAGCGGCCGACAGAGGCCCCCTCCCCCGCCATCTATCCTCCTGAATATCGCCTTGGATTCACTTCTCCGCACATCCTACCTTCTAGAAAGCGGTCGCTTTTCTGTTCAGAGAGTTGTTATTCTTTTCTTCGATCTCCTGTTGAGTTCATAGGTGTTCAGAATGGTTTGATCCCTATCCAGCTGAATTCCTGAGACCGGACAAAATCCAGGTCTCCTACTCCTCCGCCATCTTGCTCTGCCCCCCGTACTCTTTTTTTTTTTTTTTTTTACCAACCTCTCCATATTCCCCCCACCCCTCACCCTAGCCCCTGGCAACCACTTTTCTACTTTCTAGTCTGTTGCTTTTGACTTTTTTTCTTTTCTTTCTTTCAAGATTCCACATGTAAGTGATACCATGAAATATTTGTCTTTCTCTGTTTGGTTTATTTTACTTTGCATAATGCCCTCAAAGTCCACCCATGTTGTCTCAACTAGCAGGATATCCTTTCACATTGCTGAATAATACTCCATTGTAAACATATACCACATCTTCTTTGTCCATTTATCCATTGGTGGATGCTCAGGTTGTTTCCATATCTTAGCTATTGTGAATCATGCTGCAATAAACATCAAAGCTTCTGTAGAACAAAAAATCTGTCAACAAAATGAAAAGGCAACCTACAGAATGGGAGAGAATATTTGCAAATCACATTATCTGATAAGGGGTTAATATCCAAAATATTATAAAAAGGTATAAGAACTCATACAGCTCAAGAGAAAAACCCTAAAGAATCCAATTTAAAAATGGGCAGAGGAACTGAATAGACATTTTTCCAAAGAAGACTGACAGTCAACAGGTACATGAAAGGGTGCTCAAATCACTAATCATCAGGGAAATGCAATTCAAAACCATAATGAGATATCACCTGACACTTGTTAGAATGGTTGTTATAAAAAAGACAAGAGATAACAGGTGTTGGTGAGAATGTGGAAAAAAGATAACCCTCATGCACTGTTGGTAGGAATATAAATTGGTGCAACCACCACGGAAAACAGTATGGAGGTTCCTCAAAAAATTAAAATGAGAACTACCATATGACCGAGCAATCCCAATTCTGGGTATTTATCCAAAGGAAATGAAAACAGGATATTGACAAGGTATGTCCAATCCCATGTTGATTGCAACATTACTTACAATAGCTAAGACAGATTGTCTCAATATCCATTAAAACACTAGGCATACTTATAGGTAGAATTTAAAAAGTCCGTTCTGATACTCATCTTTGATATTCTAAGAGGATAGTGTCTAATAAGGGACTTTTCCATTATTTCTCCTCTTTCAGGCTCTGTGGTTTATCATCTGTACCACATAAAGAGCTATGTACTATCAGGAGCCTTCTTTCTTTTTTGCTTTGGTTCACACTGTCTTTTTTTTTAATTTAAATTCAATTAGCCAAGGTATAGTACATCATTAGTTTTTTTTGTCTTTTAAGTGTTTTATTGTTATGTTAATCACCATACATTACATCATTAGTTTTTTAAATATTTTTTATTGTTATGTTAATCACCCTACATTACACCATTAGTTTTTGATGTAGTGTTCCATGATTCATTGTTTGTGCATAACACCCAGTGCTCCATTCAGTAAGTACCCTCTTTAATACCCATCACCAGGCTAACCCATCCCCCCATCCCCCTCCCCTCTAGAACCCTGTTTGTTTCTCAGAGTCCATTGTCTCTCATGGTTCATCTCCCCCTGCAATTTCCCCCCCTTCATTCTTCCCCTCCTGCTATCTTCTTCTTCTTCTTTTTTCTTAACATATGTTGCATTATTAGTTTCAGAAGTACAGATCTGTGATTCAACAGTCTTGCACAATTCACAGCACTCACCATAGCACATACCCTCCCCAATGTCTATCACCCAGCCACCCCACCCCCACTCCAGCAACCCTCAGTAGTACATCATTAGTTTTTGATATAATGGTCAATCATTCATTAGTTGAGTATATCATGTGCCCTCTTTAATGCCCATCACCCAGTTACCCCATGCCCCCACCCACCTCTCTTTCCACAACCCTCAGTTTGTTTCCCAGACTCAAGAGTCTCATGTGGTTTGTCTCCCTCTCTGATTTCTTCCCATTCAGTTTTCCCTCCCTACCCTTATTGTCCTCAATTCCTTATGTTCCACATATGAATGAAACCATATGATAACTATGTTTCTCTGATTGACTTATTTCATTTAGCATAATACCCTACAGTCCCATCCATGTCAATGGTATTTGGTAGATATTCATCCTTTCTGATGGCTGCGTAATATTCCATTGTATATATAAACCACACCTTCTTTATCCATTCATCCAGTTGAAGGGCATTTTGGATCCTTCCACAATTTGGCTATTGTGGACATTGCTGCTATGAACATTGGGGTGCATGTGCTCCTTCTTTTCACTACATCTGTGTCTTTGGGGTAAATACCTTAGTAGTGCAATTGCTGGGTCATAGGGTAGCTCTATTTTTAATGTCCCAAGGAACCTCCATACTGTTTTTCAGAGTGGCTGTACCAGCTTGCATTCCCATCAACAGTGTAAGAGGGTTCCCCTTTCTCCTCATCGCCAACATTTGTTGTTCCCTATCTTGTTAATTTTAGCCATTCTGACTGGTGTAAGGTGGTATCCCATTATGGTTTTGATTTGTATTTCCCTGATGGCAAATGATGTGGAGCATTTTTTCATGTGTCTTTTGGCCATTTGTATGTCTTCGGAGAAGTGTCTGTTCATGTCTTCTGCCCATTTCTTCACTGGATTGTTTTTTGGGTATTGAGTTTGAGAAGTTGAGCCTTATTTCTATTTGCACTTTCCCTCTGTATTTGAATATTTCTTGTTCACAGTTTGATTCAAGAACAAGTATTTTATCACATTTTTTGTCTAGCAGTTCTTTTCTTTCAATTAATATTATTTTGTTACACAAGTAATTCATGTTCACTATAGGAAGCAGACCATACAGATGAGAAAGTAAAACTCATTAAGTCTACCATCTAGAGAAAGCAGTAGTTGACATTTCTTTTGTATGGAACCATCCAGAAGTTTTATGCATGACTGAAATACATATATGTGTTTATATAAAGGTGGCTCTTCTATACACGTTTTTTAGTTACCTCTTTTTTTTTTACTCAAAAATATACTGTTATATTGTCTCCATGTCAATAAAGATACAAAAGTTTTAAATGTCTGCACCATACTTTTTGTATGTTTGTACCATAATTAATCAATTCTCTTTGGAGACCATTTAGTTTCATTATTTTTACTAAAGAGTGCTGCTTTAAGTTTCAGGTTTGGGATTGATTTTATCCTACTTGCCAACTCAGAAATAAGCCAAGTATTATGTTATGGATGCTGGCAGACACAAAACTTCTGGACATCAGCTTGTGCACTTGTTCTCCTGGCCCCCAAACTTCACAGCAGCGATTCCATGGGCCCAGATGGATGTTGTGCACACAGCGAGTTTAGGGAATCCACTTCTATGTAAGCAGTAAGAAAGCCTGCTCTTTGTCCCAGGAGATATTACCTCATCCTTCAAGGTCACCTGCCTTGAGCATAAGCCTGAGAAATAGCCTGGGTAGAGTGGTAGATGTTGTCTTCTTGGCATATGCAGCAAGATGTGTAGGAGCACAAGAGAACCGTGAAGGGCTCTCCCCTAATAATACATATCTTGCCTATACATTTTTAAATAACCTTTGGGTAAATTCCAAGGACTGAAATCACTCAACCAAAGTGTTTGCACTGTTATAGACTTTCCATACCTGTTACCAAATCATCTTTTAGAAACTTATCCTTGCACGTTTGCTTTCTTAATTGTGTTCTGTAAAATGATTATTGCTGTTGACTTGCTAGCAGTAATGACTTCTTTCATTTGAGTCCTCAGGCCCATGTTGGTGTTCTCTTTTCCAGGGATATGTCTCATTTGCATTAGCAGGGAGGGTATTGTAACAGATCCATTTTCTGACTGGTGTCAAGCTTAAAACAGATCACATGCCCCAGGTTGGTGGGAACAGGAATGCTTCATACAGCATCATCTCTCCCCTTCTGCTATAGGTCAAGTCTCTTCCTATTCAGGAGGCCCAGGCCCCTGCCTTCTCATTTGATCTAACACTATGGACAGGTGGTATGTTGTGGCTGTGTGCTAGTAGGTGAATTTAATGACATTTCAAGGCATTCTGAAAATACTAAGTAATGCTTTGGATTGCTTTTGTCAAAGAATACAATTATTTGACATAAGTCTCATTGAAAACAGATGTGGAAACATGCAATTCTGACTTTTTTACTATCCTTCCCTGGGGGCTCTTGGCTTATGCCAATCTGAATTTTAATGTGGAAAGTTTCAGTCTCTTTTTTTTCAGGTATGGGTATGTTGTCTTTAATACATAGGAAAACATTGGGAGAAGACCCCTGAGCAGTAGCTAACACTGTTAAAAGCAAGACTGAACCATCAGAGGGCTAAATAAATAGGAAAGATTTGTCCTTGGATCAAGGCCTCGCAGAGGACAGGACTGCAGTGCATGCATCTTGACAGAGGCTGGGGCCAGTGGTTTGGGGCATGGGAAACTCTGTTTTTATCATAAGCTCTTCCTATGACTTTGGCGTATTCTCTTTTTGGTTTTCTGTTAAATGAGAATGCAAATATCTGAACCTGACCTCAATTTGAGAATCACCTGAAAAATCCTTGTTTTTATTTATGTGTGTTGAGACCCAAGTATAGATTCCAGGCAGCATTTTATATCCCCCCGAGAGCCCTGCCCTTCATCCCCCAGTAGTGGTTCTCCATGGTTTGCCCATGGGTTTCCTGGCACTGGAAACAGATCAGTTGAAATGGATTACCTGTTGGCCAGATACGGTGTCTCCTTGAAGTGAACGAGCTGGGTGTTCTGCAGAGGGAGATCCTGACTACTATACCCTCCAGGTGTAGTATTTTTGTCCCCATGCTGGGGAAGCATGTCCTTTTCTACTAGAATATTTGATAGAAAATCCATAGTGTCTAAAGAGCTAAATTAGAAGGAAAGTGTCCCTAATTTTCTTCCTGATCTTGTGGTAATGTTCATAAAGAGTATTCTCCAGGCAGAGAGAATTAGTCATTCTTATGGGTGGAAATTTGCATCCCTCCCCTCTCCAAAATTCATATATTGAGACTCTTCACCCCAAATGTAACTGCATTTGGAGATGGGGCCTGAGAGGAGGTGATGAATGTTAAATGAGGTCATAAAGATGGGACCCTAATCTGATAGGATTGGTGCCTTTAAAAGAAGAGAGACATCCAAGCTTTCTCTCTCCACTGTGGGAAAACATAGCCAGGAGGCAGCTAACTGCAATCCAGAAAGGGAGTTCTTACCAGAAACAGACCATGCCAGACCCTGACCTGGGACTTCTAGACTTCAAAACTGTGAGAAAATACATTTCTGTTGTTGAAGCCACATGGTCTCTGGTATTTTGTCATTGCAGCCTAAGCAGACAGGCTAACAGAGTCATGAAAGCACTCCAGCAACAGCCACTATGACTGGGCAGGAGGAAATCCAATCACCTTTTGAGATGACTTGTCAAATGTGTCCAAGAGCAGTATTTCACCCTGACTGGCCTCAGACCAATCCTCTCAAATCTTTTCTTGGGAAAGCACAAATGCTAGGTAACAACAACAGAGCAGATTATTATTATTTTTTGTTCTTTGTAATGCTGACCTGTTTTTCATTTTTCTGTGAAACTTATGCAGATCCCAACTAACCAGACGTTCATCAACTTTATAGGAAGTGCTTACTGAATCATGTGCCTTGAGATCCATACTAAAGTTTTCTGTAAGCAGATAAATAATATTTACCATGGAATATGTGTACATGGCATTATTATTGGTGTCCATAAACATTTGTTGTATGATTAGTAAGAGGATGATTAGTAATGAATGGAATCTGAACTATCATGTTGTCTGGTCAATATTCCAGATTATTCCACATTTCTTCTATCTTTGCAATAACCATACTTACCCAAGGTTTTCTATACATTTTTCTTCAAATAACCTAAAGAAGCTTGACCAGGATACCTTTATCCAGTTCCAATCTGTAAAGGATGAAAGCTTTAGAAGTGGGCATCTTAAGGACCATCCTTACACGTACAGTGTAGTCCTCTGGATCTCTATGTGTGGATGGCTTTCTTAGGCCCCCTGTCACAGATGAGATGTTCAAATCATTTAAATCAGTTTCATATGCTTCAAAGGAGTGCAATATTCTACTAGTTATAAGCTTAAGAAGCTGCATCTTTTGTTTGGAAATATCAGAATACTCAGCTCACAGAGGCTTGGACCAATAGCTGTGTATTTCTTTGTATATGTCACAAAGACTAGAGGTAGACTGTCCAGGACTGATACCCTGACTCAGTGATCTTTTAGCTCTGTAGTTTTTTGGTCTTTTTTTTTTTTTAATGTTTTCCAGATGGCTTTTGCCCCTTCAGCCATAACATCTGCTTTCCAGTCAGCAAGAATTGGGAAAGGCACATCTTTGCTTTTTTATTTTTGAACCCATAATAAAGCCCAAGGAGTTGTGCCTTTGTCTCCTTGGCCAGAACTACATTGTATTGCCACCCTTACATGCAAAGACAAGAGGAAGGCAAGGAAGAGCTTGGTTGAGAATGTGTGTTGAATGAACCAACATCACATATCTTCCATGTTATCTTAAGAAGAGGAAGATTTTGGAGAACCCCAAATAAGACTTGGAGAGGTAGAAAGAAAAGTAACTTCTGAGAGTTCAGCAGCAAGAAGTTATGGGCATTCCTCTCATGGCCCCACTTAACTTAGCTCCATAGAGGCTCAAGTCTGTGTCACCTTGTTCCAATCTGAATGACCAACCTAAGATCATCAAGTGCCCCTTCAATGTGAACCAATCATGACTGGGGTTCTGCTGCCTGAGGGTAAAGGGTTGGGTATTCAAATGTGGGTTCACATATCTGACCTTTAGAAATGGTTTTGGAGACCTTGGGGAACAGACCTCTGGTCTAAGCATCAAAAGGTGGGCTTGAATCCCAGTTCTGGGGCTATGACTTTGGGAAAATCATCCCTTAGACCTCCATTACTTCATCTGTGAAGTAAGAATAAAACTTTCCATAGATTAAGTGAGAAAATGGAATAAGCACTTTCTGGAAGGCATGAAGCCTTGTGTACATAGGTGTTACTATGATTTTTAGAACAGTGCCAGGATGTCACTGCCTTATCTGGTCATTGATATGTTTCACGTAACTGAACATCTCATGAACATAGGCAATTGATATTTACAAGAGTCTTCTTTGCTATAGTCCATCCTTAGATTTTTCCAGGCCTATTGTCACCTCTCCCCAGCCATATTCTCTTTCATTAGTGGGTGGAAAGAGATATGTATGTGTATGGGGTATGTGTCAGCTGGAAGCAATAGCCATGTCCCATGATCCCTTCTGCAGTGGATGGTGAATAGAGGAGGCAAAACTTAATTTTGCCTTGCTCACCGGAGATCACACAGAACCCAAAGGGTTAAAAGCAATATTCACATGAGCTGCACAATGAAGTCTCTATAACACTGTCCAATGAGATAGTCACTTGACCACATCACATTCAGTGAGGTAATGGTCCCACATGCATCCTCTTCTCCTTGGTGGAAGGTCCATAAAATATAAATAAATGATTAAGTTACAGTATGAACTCTGAATGACCAATTTTGGTTCAAGTAAAGGCCTTCTCCTACCTCATAGTTCCCTGATCTTTCAGCAACAGGTTGCTACCTTTTAGAAACAGACTGTCTAGCCATGTTTTCACCTTCTGCACTTGTCAGGATGGAGTGAATACAAGTTGGAGACCCAAACACACATGCAACCACACACTAATGGCCTTGAATGTGTTTCTTCTTCCAAGAGCCTTTGGTCAATGTTCTGGCTGCCCCTGGAAGGGAAAGAAAAGGGAACAGTTTGTAATGTCAATAGCAAATGCAATAGACCATCTGCAAAAGGGAGCTACTGATCTGACCTCCACAGTATGCTAGCTACAAAATTAAAGGGACAAGACAGGGCTCCTACTACTAAAGAGAATGGCAATATCATCTTCAATTTCTCCATCCTCTTAGTTTTCCTTTGGCATAGATTATTTAAAGTCTGTCATGAGTCTTTGCAAGTTCATAAAACAACTTGCATGTGCTATCTTATTTTACTCAGGTCTATCTGCATTCCATGGGAAAAGGAGGGAATGCAGAAAAAAGGGAAATGAAGGAATTAGGGCTTCAGCATTTCTCAAGGGACTCTTTGGTGACAGTTTGCATGGGGTTGACAGGGAAGGAAGTGGACATAAACTTATAAAGGGCTTCAGCATTTCTCAAGGGACTCTTTGGTGACAGTTTGCATGGGGTTGACAGGGAAGGAAGTGGACATAAACTTATAAAGCTGCTGCTCTGACCAGAAATGGAAGCCACTCTTTCCCATGGGAATGTTGGTTTTGATAAAGAAAAAGGACAAGGTTATTCTGCTTTGTCTTATTTCTCTGGTTCCCCTGGTGTTTGCTTTTCCCTCCAAATTAAGTAAGGCCAAACTGCATTAATGTAACCAGTACATTCCTTCCTAGGCAGATATTGTCTAAGTGCCACCAACTCCTGCTCTTGGGGGAGGCTTTAGTGTTGGATCTGGCTAATGTTCTTCTATGATCCAAAGGCTGCCTCAGAGGTCCAATGGGTTGGCTATTTGACCTGTAAACTTCAGCCATCCTGGGCCTGAGACTCAACTTTTTTCTGGTCATCACTGGCTTGGAGGTCTGCACTCTGGAGTTATTGGACAAGGTCCTGGATAGTCCCTACTGCATCTTTGTGTGAATTACCAAAGGCTCCCTGCTCTTGGCACACCAAGTAGAAAGCACCTGTGGACTGAAGCAGCTGAGGCAGGGTACGTGTGAAGGGCAGGCTTGTACTCAGCCTCCAGGTATACCCCTCTACCCTCACAAAGATACATGTTGTAAGCCTGGTTGGTGGTGGCAACACCTTTAATCTCTCTCTTTGCCAAAATGTCACAAAGAGGTTGGCCACAGGGCAAGTCGGTCAGTGCTAGTTCTCCAGGCTTCTTGGACTTCTGCATCAGGCAACTGCAACATCTTGGCATGGACAAAGACAGCTCAGACTTTAAACTCATTCATTCATTCAACAAATACTTATTAAATACCTACCAAATTCCAGGCACATATAAGGTGGTGGAATACAGACATGGTCCCAATGCTCATGGGCCAAGTAGTCTAGGTGGATGACACATAAAGTAATCTCATCATGTATGAGTGCTAAGGAAGTAATGAGAGCAAAAATAACATCAAACCAGGGAGTGAGACTTGGGTTGGAGAAGTAATAATACCACGAAGGATAAGACTAAGCCAAGGTCAAGAGAGTGAACAGTCCAATCTGAAAGGAACCCTTCATATGTCAAGGCTACAGGGCAAAAAATGACAGACACACTCCAGGAACCAAGAGGAGACTGGTGTGAGGGAATGAAGCTAGAAAAGTGGAGAAAGCACAAAGTTAGGTTATTGGAATATGCACAAGACAGATCATTGTAGGTCAGGTCAAGGCTTTTCAACATTTTCTTCATGTAGTGGGAGGGACTGAAAGGCTTTAAGCAAAACAATGATGTCATGGTTTGGTTTGGGATTCATGAAGATTGCATGGCTGATAGCTCTAGTTGTAGTATGTTGTATTATCTGCCTGGTGTAGCTCTATGATGAACCTCCCTGACTGGAGATAAGTATAAGGGTGGTGGACTCCACACATTTAGGGTCTCTTGTCCCCATGCCTTTTTCATCATGGCCCTTTGCCTATGTCTCCACAAAATACTAAACCCCACATCTACAAAGGGACCTTCTTAACTTGGGTTTCCCTCTTAAGTGTTGCAGGATTTTTTTCCTTCAGTGCCCACATGTTCTTGGTCATGCCCCTTCGAAGAATGAAGAGATAGAGCAGACAAAGAGTGGTGGGCATCAAAGCAAAGTTTATTTAGCGATAGTAAAGTTTATTGAGTGAGAGTACAAAGCACCTGAAGAGGGAGGGGACCCAAGAAGGTTGCCACTGGAGTTTCTAAGTTTAGGGGTTTTTATGGGCTTGTTGGTGGACTGTTTTAATCTGATTAACCCTCTATGCATCTGTCGTCCAATCGGGTTTTGTCATCTAACACGTGGGAAAGGGTGGAGGGCTCCTTCCAGGGTGGTGTAAAATCCTTTTAAGAATGGTTTCCTCTTAGTGCCCGGTCGGGGTGAGGGGGTGGCTTGTCCCTGCCTGCCTTTCTTGTAACTATCCATCATCAGCATTTCCCCTTACCAAGCTCCAAGACATCCATAAGCAAACTTACGTGAAAAAGTGTGATTTGTGTCACTCCACTCTATAACCAATCAGTAACTCTTTACCAAGATTCAATCTCAAACTACCTGTGAACTTGATACATTGTATGTGTTAAGCTAAGGCCAGAAATGCTGTTGCATTTACCTTTATGTCAGTACTAAATATGTGTTTTGTGTTTTTTCCAAGTGCTCCATTCTTACCAGACCCCAGAAGGTCAGCACACAGTGGTCTGATGAGCTGCTTGGAGCGTGTGTCATCGATGGGCCCTCCTGGAGATGCCGTGGCTGTACAGTCCCCTCAGGGGCCAGGCTGCATCTGGTGAAACTTCATTTCAACACAGGTGTTGATGACATGGTCAAGTCATGTAGAAATGAGAGTTTCAGTTGCTCTCCCCCTTGGTGGCCTATCTAAACAGCTTCAAGAATGGAGGAATGGAGAAATTTCTGTCCCTGTACTCAAAGACATTTAAAGAAGGAGGGATGAATCCAAGCACCTGGAACCTTCAGTCAAGTCACATTTTTATCTATTTCCTTGGTGTAATGGGAATGTGAAAGACTGAAACATACTTTAAGGATAAAGCTAGCTGTCTAGAGATCTTTTAGGGAGACGAAAGTTTTATTGAAAGTGTAGTATAGTCATGGGGAAAATCCTCAAATTAGACTTATGGGTTCAAATCCCAACACTACCATTTCCTAGTTATGTGTTAGTCTGCTTGGGCCGCCATACCAAAATACCATAAACAGGCTGGCAATATATGGTAAACAACAGAAACTTATTTCTTATAGTTCTGGAGGCTGGAAGCGTGTGATCAGGGTGCCAGCATTGTTGGGTTCTGGTGAGGTCTTTCTTTCTGGCTTAGCTGACTGCTTTCTCAGTGTGTCCTCACATGGAAGAGAGTGAGAGAGAGCTGCAATTATGAGCACCCAAAGTATAGTCAGGTGTCTCTTCTGATAAGTGTACTAATCTCATCATGAAGTCCCCACCCTCATGACCTCATGTAACCCTAATTCCCTCCCAAGGTCCCCATCTCTAAGTACCCTAACATTGGGGTTTAGGTTTAACACATGAAGTTTGGGGGGACGCATTTAGTTCATAGGATTCTACCCCTGCACCCTCAAAATAATGTTCTTTTCTCATACGCAAACTATGTTCATTCCATCCCAGTATCCCCAAAAGTCTTAACTTGTTCCAGAATCAACTCTAAAGCCTAAAGTCGAAAGTCTCATCTAAATATCATCTACATCAGATATGGATGAGGCTCTAGATATGATTCATCTGGAGGCAAAATTCTTCTCAGTGTGAACCAGTGAAACCAGACAAGTTATGTGCTACCAAAATACAATGCTGGGACAGGTAGAAAATAGACATTTCTATTCCAAAAGGGAGGAATTAGAAAAAAGGAAGGGGTGATGGGCCCCAAGCAAGTTAAAATCTAACAAGGCAGTATCTCAGCTGATATGATCCCATCTCTATTCTTTCTGTTGAGGTAGCAGATTAAGTTTAAGTAGAATTCAGGATCTCCTATCAAATGGTTGTTCAACCACAGCCTTAGTGTTCTCCTCAAAAGAAGCTTTCTCATTTTTTTCAGTATGACTGAGAATTTTCCAAACTTTCAAGTTCTGATTCCTTGGTGCTTAGAATTGTTTCTTCAATTTACTCTCTCTCTTCTTTTTACTTTGAGAGGTCAGAAGGAACCAAACCACTCCCAACACTTTGCTTAGAAATCTCCTCAGCTAAATAATCAATTTCATCACTTGCAGGTTCTACCTTCCACAAAACACTAAAACAAACACAGTTTTGTCAAGTTCTTTGCCACTTTACAATAAGGATCACCTTTCCTCCAGTTTCCCCGATAACATTTGTCTGTGACCTCACCAGAATTACCCTTAATGTCCACATGTCTAGCATGTACCTCAAAACTCTTCCAGCCTCTACCCATCATTCAGTTCCAAAACCACTTCCACATATTTAGGTATTTATGACTGCAGCACCCACTTCTCAGTACCAAGATCTATCTTGCTTAGTCTACTTAGGTTGCCATAACAAAATGCTATAGTGGCTTAAATAACAAAAAATTAATTTTCTCACAGTTCTGGAGGCTGAGGTCCCAAGGTCTGCACTCAGCAAGCTGGCAACCCAGAAGATGAGGGTTGATGGTGGATGGTCAAATCTGACTCTGATGGCCTGAGAACCAGGAAAGCCAAGGGTGAAAGTTCCAGTCCAAGGCCAGGAAAAGTCAATGTTTTAGCTCAAGCAGTCAGGCAGGCAAAGTTCTCTCTTACCAGCCTTTTTGTTGTATTCAGGTTAATTAATTGGATGAGGCTCACCCACATTCAAAAAGGCAATCTGCTTTACTCAGTTTATCAGTTTAAAGGTTCATTTCACCCAGACACACCCAGAATAACCTTTGACCAAATGTCTGGATGCCTCATAGCCTAGTCAAGTTGACACAAAATAACCATCACAAGTATGTGGTATCCAAGATTCTCATCCTTTCTGTTGATCAGTTTCTTATCTGTAAAATGGGGATAGTAATAAAATCAATCTCATAGAATTTCTCTGAAGAGCAAACTGTTTAATGCATATAAAGCACTTAGCAGTATCTGGCTTACAGTGAGGGCTCAATACATGATGGTTATTCTTATCACTGGGTTGTATACATCATCAGGTGACAAGTCTACCTAGGAAGTTAGAATTTTCATAAATGAGTTCAATTCACTCCTGATTATTCATAATACTATAATGTCAAATGTCTTAGTCTCAAGCCTATTGTTCTAGGA
This sequence comes from Zalophus californianus, assembly GCF_009762305.2. NCBI lineage: Eukaryota > Metazoa > Chordata > Mammalia > Carnivora > Otariidae > Zalophus > Zalophus californianus. Next base: position 12,450,724 of record NC_045606.1, on the reverse strand, counting down.
CAACACAACCTGGCATTATACCTATTAAAACTAAAAAACCTTACTGGACTCATTTGCAATATACTGAGTAATGCTACCTGCATTAGAAGCACCTTCAAACCAGTTAAAAAACACATCTCTGGCTCCACACAATAAAGCATTATAGCATCACCTATTGGGCAAGAGGTCCAAGGATCTGTATTTTTTAACAAGAGTTACAGTTAATGTTAATAGAATGTTGAGAACTACCACCATGATAGAACTCTGCACAAGCTGCTGATTCACTATTTCCTTTATTTTCATTTTATTAAATTTATGTGAATGTGCTTTAATGTTATTGTGCCATTTGAGTTTCTGTTAGCATTTTATCCCTCTTATATTCCGCTAGTTGTATATTGTATTCCTTTAGAGTGGGGTTCAGGGCTGTTTTCTGCTTTGGTTGATGCTTGTAGTCCAATGCCTCCTCACCCTCACCTTGTTTACTGCTGCTGAGCACATCATCCCTTTGCTACCCCCAACCATGACAGTCCTGCCTACTCTATTCTGATTTAATTCTGTATTGTAGTACCTTCTCTTCCCTCACCCCCTTGATGATTTAAGGAGTATTTTTTTTTTTTAAAGATTTTATTTATTTACTTGGCAGAGAGAGACACAGCAAGAGAAGGAACACAAGCAGAGGGAGTGGGAGAGGAAGAAGCAGGTTTCCCACTGAGCAGGGAGCCCGATGTGGGGCTCAATCCCAGGACCCTGGGATCATGACCTGAGCCAAAGGCAGACATTTAATGACTGAGCCACCCAGGCACCCCTAAGGAGCTGTTTTTATTTGTTCTAGAGCCAACACATCTGTCATATATTTCCCTCCAACATAAAAACATCAAAAAATCACTGGTTATCAAACACAAAGTCATGTCTACCCTTGATGACCATTCTTTTGTAACTGACATTAACTTGGTGAGCCTGGATTTTCTGGGCTTCTACTCTCTGACACTCCTTTGTTGCCACTTAGGTCAGGTCTCTAAACTTATAGTAGACAAAGATGCCTTTCAGGGCTAGGTTTGTGTACATATTTGCTTAATCATGTGAATTAAAGTAAACTTTGTGGTTTATTCACAATTTCCAATTTTTATAGACTACTCTTTCACCATGAACACAGGAAGTTAAGCTGTGGTTATTATTGAGGAAGTGATAGAGTGCAAAGTATGTTAACAATGGACTGTTAGTAGATTGGAAAGGGTTTCTCTGTCTCTATTAGAATTATATAATGAGTGTCTTACTAGTCAGAAATAGTAGAAATCAAGTTTATTTAACTTAAACAAATAAGGAATTTGCTGGATGATATCAGAGAGCTCCCTAAGACACCAGGCTCAGAGCACATGTAGGAACTAAAGGAGACTATGAACTTAATCCTCTGGCAGAATGCAGGCAGAGCAGGAGCCTGGTAAGGGTGTAGTGTCCAAACAGCCTGTGAATTTCAGATTCACAACCCCAGGCAAGAAGTTCTGATTGGCTGAGCTTGATCAGGTGTTCACTCTTCTGCTGACAGCTTCTATAGTGGAAGGTGAGCCTTAATCTTCCCAGGGTTCCTCGCAAATACTAAGAATTTTAGATGTTATAGCCTCAAAGGGCAAAAGTCTACCTCAAATATGATTCCCACAGCAATAATAATACCCATCAGTTTTTGAGGACTCCTATTTTTTTCAGACACTGGGCTAGATGTTCCATACGTAGAATCTCTAATCCTCACCATAACCCTCTAACAAAGATAGCTGTCTATTTTCTTTGCAGTTGAAGAAAGAGTTGAAGAGGTTGAGTAACTTCCCTATGGCCATAGAGGTGATAAGTGATAAACCAGGACTTATCTGATCCAGAACTGATGGCCTGTCCACTCTATCACAGCACCACCTCTATGCATTATCTTCACCTGAATTTTTTCCCTGTATCCCAAATAGGTTACACAAATAGGACTTGTTTTTTCAGCCCTTACATCCACGTCTGCATAAGAAAAGGTATTGACAGGGGCACCTGGGTGGCTCAGATGGTTAAGCGTCTGCCTTCAGCTCAGGTCATGATCCCAGGGTCCTGGGATCGAGCCCCACATCGGGCTCCTGGCTCGGCGGGGAGCCTGCTTCTCCCTCTCCCTCTGCCTCTCTCCCGGCTCATGCTCTCTCTCTCTCTCTCTGTATCTCTGCATCTCAGATGAATAAATAAAATCTTAAAAAAAAAGAAAAGGTATTGACAAAATAACCTCTCAGACTTCTTCCATCTCTGTCGTTCTGTGTTCCTATAACTATACTCCGATGGCTACCATTTTTTTTCCCACATGAATGGTTAGTGTTTTATTCTTTGAAGAATGGTTCTGAAACATTACACTAAGTCAGGCTGAAAGGTAAAGTTTAAAATAGTTTTATAAGGATATAACCTATGACTGTTTGCTCCACAAAATTTTGACCTTAGAGCTTATGATACACCTAGTTGGCAATAACACCCAGGTTTTTCCAAATAGTCATCATTTTTCTCTAGTCTGCATAGACTTCTTCTCATTAGCTGCCTTCTGTTTTTGTTGCATTATCTCAGAGTCCCTCTGCTTTCTCTGAGAGGTGGTCAAGCTATCCTCTTTTCTTTTCCCCTGCTAATTTCCTGGGATTTCTTCATGTTTTTCTGGCGGGCAAATTCTCGCTGATTTCCTCGGGCCATGCTGACACCAGACTGAGCCTGGAAGAGAGCTCCTCGGGAAAGCAACGGCCTCCTAGCACGCTCAGCGGTCGTCCCCACTGGTGGCCTTTAAAGGCTGAGCCCTTGTGGGCCCTCTGAGGGGCAACGCCTCCCCTCCTTCATGGCCCCCTGATGGTTACCATTTTTTAAAATGGCATTAAGTATAAAACTACAGAACAGATTTGGAAGATGTTGGTCAACCATTATTGCTATCAGGTGTGAGGCTGTTTTCTTTGGTCTTGTGCAGCTTTCCCTGAAAGATTGTACTTTCCTGGCCAAGTCAGTTCCCTGAAATCTGTTTGGAAACTAAACACAGGCCTGTATCCCTATGGAAGTGGCTGTCAAACATACAATTCCTGCCGTCTGGCTGGTGACATGCTAATCACCCTTTGTTCTTCTAAAGGAACACATCTCAGCAGAGACTCAAAGAAACTTTCAAAGAAAAAAGCGTTTATGTTCACCATTTTTATGGGGACAAAGTGATGGGTAGTTGTTCAGGTAATCACTCCTGATACTCTCTTGGGTATGTGTGGTTTTTAACTAGAAACTAAAAGCTACTTGGACACTTTTGCAGAACCATATCACTAGCTTCAGTCTGGAACGCCTGTCTGAAACTGCAACTAGCAAGAGGGTATTAAAAGGCATGAGCTCTGGGTGTGTTCCTTCTTCATGAGAAGCAGCTTGTGATTCATTTATTCAATTGTGTTATAAATGGAAATTATGGAACACCTGTTTGGGGTAAAGATTGTATCAGTGTTGAGATTTTACTTGCAAAAAAATGACAACATTCTCAGCACAAGAGGAAGTAGACATTAAAACAAATAATGAAAATGCAGGGTGATGGAAATGTCATGTTATGAATGCCTGGAGAATGTACTGTTGGAGCACAGGAAAGGGAATTACTAGATGTTAGGGGGTAAGTTGGACAAAAAAAATCTCAGAAGAAGTTATATTTCAGTGGAGTCATAATGAAAACAATTTTGCCCAGAAGATAAGGGGGAGGGTACTTGACGACTGAAAGACAAAAGCCTGCAGGTGTCAGGACATAGCAAGTTTGGGTGATTGTGAGTTGCATAAGAGGGGAGTAATAGCTGAGTGAAAGGAGAATTTAAAAAGGAGCTAAAATAGGCCATGATGTGAACAGTCATATATATCAGGTGAAGGTGTTTGGATCATGTTAACAGGGGACCACTGAAGATTTTTACATGGGAAGGTGATGTGATCAGATTGTATTTTAGAAAGATCACTGTTGACAGAAGGATGGATTAGAGCAAGAAGGGGAAATAAGCCCTTACAGACAGTCAAATTACAGGTACAATTTTACTGTTTTGATAGGAATTCACAAAAATGTGGTTAGACTCATTATTTTTTCATAGTCTCTTCAAAAATATGAAATCCATGAAGATCTGATATGAAAATGTGTAATATTTTCATTAGGAAATAATAACAGTGCTTATTTTCTTTTACTGACCCGAAACCTTAAAAAAAGAAAAAAGGCAATAGGCCAGCACAGAGTACATTGACTACTCATAAGTTTTATATAGCATGAGTCAAATTTTGTTCTCTAATCCATAAAATAATTACCAACAAAATCTTCAATTACAATGAGTTAATAAGTTATTAAAGAATACTGTTTCTTATTTGAAAGCTTTCCCACTAGTTGTTTACTAAAAGTGCTTGCTTAACATTCAACGTTATATTTAAGAACGACTTTTGAACATCTACCATGTACCATTGAACTAAATCAGATGTGAATGTGCACTGCTTTAAGACATGTCAAAATGAGTAAGTGTTTTAGTAAATTGTTCTATTTCTAATACCAGGCAATGAAAAAAACAATGAGCAAGTCTCCAGTGTTAAGATGGGAAAATACAAAAACCATCCCAGCTTAGTCCACTCATCACCATGGTTTCATCATCTATTACACAGTAAAACAAACATAGCCATTGACTATAACCCTTAATGAGCATATGTGACTCTGATAATATTTATCAGGTTTATTTGTTTGAGGCCAACTGAAATGAAAAGAAAACAGTACAGCATCGGGTCATTAGTCTCTTCTGACGTGTGCTGTAATTCTAAGGAAAACATTAGTAGCTTATTTTTAGCAAGTAGCAAGTACCTTCATCCACTACGTGATAATGGCCCAAGGAACAATCCCTGGGATGGAAAACAGAAATTCCCAGAATTAAACTTTCTTGCTCATCTGTTCTATGGTCATAAGAAATCTATCAGTATTGTCATTTCTCATCAGCATCAAGGAATGTTTTACTTCAGACCATTATACAATTCTCCCAAACTAGACTGTCTTTCATCGTCACCTCTGCTAAGTCAAGGTCCTCACAGACAAAAGAAATGAAAAATGTCACCTCCCCCAGGAAGCCTCTTTACCTAAAAATGTCATCACTTGTATCTTATATTATTTTCACTTACATAATCTGTTTATTCTGTATTCTTTATTCAGAAATGTTATTTAAATAGTCATACAGAAATGATAGAAGTAAGACACTGTTCTAAGACCCATACTGATATTATACGGGGGAGACAGCAGATAGGTAAAGAAAATACAGTTTCTTTCTTGTGGGGGTAACAAATCCAGTAGGAGAGATAAAGCAGATAAGTAGGATCAAAAAGTGGTTCTCAATATTATTTCACCTTAGCATCTGAGTAGTATGTAACCCCTTGCCACCAATCCCAAGGATTCACCATTGATTGACAGAAGTGTTTGGACATGACAAAGTGGTCAAAATCCAGGCTGGTGGAGTGGGAAGAGAGGAGGAAATAGTTTGAAAAATATTAAAAGGCATCAATAATTCAAAGCAGGGCCTGTGAAATAATACATACATGGGTTTAAATGTGGGGCCTTCTACTACCTGTGTGATTTTGATGAATTACATAATCATTTTGAAACTCATAATTACTATCACTAAATGAGTTACTATGAAATGATGTATTATAATGTCCAGCTTATAAGTTCTCAATGAAGGATATTTATTGTTTTGTTGCTATTATTTTATGCTTCTTGGAGGGAAGCATAGTCCAGTGAAGAATTATTTAACCTAGTGAAGAACTATTGTATTAAATTGTGAAATGTCCCCCAGAGGAAGCAGAGTATATGCTGGGAGTTGAGAAGAAAAGGAATTCTAGGTTGTTGGAGAGGGGATCAGAGAAGGATTCCTGGAAGAGATGCCCATTACAACTGGCTTATAAGGGTCACCTATGATTTGAGGAAGCAGTGGTGAAGGAGGTAGACCATCCAACCATGAGCCAAATGATAAATGGAGAGCTTTTCACATTTCTCTTTTGGTTTTCTAACATGAATTCCAGGCATTTGTTGGGTATTCTCACCAGAAATGGTAAGCTTCTCAGAGCAGGAACCATGATTTTTCTTTTTATTTATTATCCCCAAAGAAAAGCCAGTATAAATAAAATAAATACTTTTGTTGACAATCTGGGGTCTGTGTAGAGGCCATTCTTATAATCAAGAGATTGATTAATACATTGTAAAAACTCTCTCTCTATATCTCAAAAAGAGAATAAGAAGGAGGTGGTTCAAGAAGGCAGTGTAGGGAGATTCTGAACTCACCTTCTCCCACAGACACAACAAATCTACAGATACATAGGGAATAATCCTCTAAGAAGTCCTGAAAACTAAATGACTGACACCTCCATAACAAAGAATAAAAGGGCCACATTGAGATAGGCGAGGCAGAGAAACACTCTCACCAAAAATCCTACCCCACATGTGGCAACCCACTTATCAGGAGAAGTGTCAATAATATGGAACTGTTCAATGAGGAGTGAGGGTTTGTTCCCCACATGAGGATCCCAACTTTTTTTAAAGATTTTATTTATTTATTTATTTGAGAGAGAGAGAGAGAGAGAGAGAGAGAATGTATGGGGAGGGAGAGGGACAAACAGACTCTGCGGCTCGATCGCAAGACCCTGAGATCATGACCTGAGCAGAAACCAAGAGTTGGCTGCTTAACTGACTGAGCAACCCAGGCACCCCAGGACCCCAACTCTTAAGTCCTGCAACAGAGAGACAATCCCCCTAAACATAAAACCAACAGGAATTATGTCCAGGAGAAACATAGAACTGTAGGGAGTGGAGAACCCACCCATAAAAGGTTATACAGACTCACCCTGAGAACCATGCCAAAGCAGCAATTTGAAAACTGCCTAGACCACATGTGAAGTAGACTTACTTACTAATCTTAAAGTGATGGCTAGAGAGTCAGGAACCTGTTGGGATTCTCTCCTGGGCTGGAAGCACTGGTGGGCACTGTTTTTTGCAATTCCACTCCACCTTGCTAATCCCAGTGAAGGTGGATGCCATTTTGACACTCTTCCTCTAAGCTGTTAGCACAGGTGGGTTAGCCTCAGCCCTCTACAGCCCAACAAACCACCCTCGTCCCCCGCCCTTCACCTAAAGCCACAGCCTGCCCATAGCTGGCTGGCACACAAAGTCCACACAGGGGACATCCCTGGATCCCTGGAGCATCTGGCTCTGGTGACTAGGGGGATTGTGATCCTGGGCCCCATGGGTCATCTTTTCTACAAGGCCATTCCTTCAACATTGGGAGAAATAGCTTTTTCACCTAATACATAGAAACAAACAGACAGAATCAGGTAAAGTAAGAAAACAGAGGAATATGTTCCAAACAAAAGACCAACAGAGCCTCAGAAAAAGATCTTAATGACATGGAGATAAATAATCTACCCAAAAGAGTTCAAAGTAATGGTCAAAAAGATGCTCACGAAACTAGGGAGAAGAATGAATGAACACAGTGAGAATTTCAACAATAAGACAGAAAATATAAGAAAGTGTAAAACAGAATATCTGAACTGAAAAATTTACTAGAGGGGTTCACCAGCAAATTGGAAGGAACAGACGAACAAATCAGTGAGCTGGAAGATGAAGCAATGGAACTCATCCAGACAAAGAAGAAAAAGAAAATAAAATTTAAAGAAAATACCATAAAGGACTGGGACACCTGGGTGGCTCAGTCATTAAGCTTCTGCCTTCGGCTCAGGTCATGATCCCAGGGCCCTGGGATCAAGCCCTGCTTTGGGCTCTCTGCTCAGCTGGAAGCCTGCTTCTCTCTTTCCCACTCCCCTTGCTTGTGTTCCCTCTCTCACTGTCTCTCTCTCCCTCTGTCAAATAAATAAATAAAATCTTAAAAAAAAAAGAAAAGAAAATACCATAAAGGACCTATAGGAAAACATCAGGTGGAATAACATGCCCATTATAGGGGTCCCAGAAGGAGAAGTGAGAACTGGGCAGGAAACTTATTTGAAAAAATATTGGCTGAAAACTTCCCTAATCAGGGGAGGGAAACAGAGATTCAGGCCTAGGAAATCCAGAGACCCACACCAAGGCACATTATAATTAAAATGTCATAAGTTAATGATAAAGAGAGAATCTTAAAAGCAGTAAGAGAGAGAGAAAAACAAACAAATATTATATACAAGGGCAACACCATAGTGCTATCAGCAGATTTTTCAGCAGAAACTGAAGGTCAGAAGAAAGTGGCATAACATACTCAAAGTACTAAAAGAAAAAAATTTCCAACTAAGAATACTCTGCCCAATAAGGTGTCATTCAGAATTAAAGGAGAGATAAAGAGTTTCCCAGACAAACAAAAGTTAAAGGAGTTCATCACTACTAAACTAGTCTTACAAAAAAATTTAAAGGAACTTCTTTTAATGGGCAAGGCCATAATTAGCAGCAAGAAATTATGGAAGGAAACAATTTCATGAGTAAAGCAAGCATATGGTAAAGGCAGTAGAGCAAACACTCATAGAACTAGTATAAAGGTTAAAAGACAAAAATAGTAAAATCAATTATATCTAAAAATTAGTTAAAGGGACTCCAAAATAAAAAAAATGTAAAATATGAAAACATATATATACATATATATATATAACACGGAGGGGGGAGTACAGATGAAGTTCTTTGAAAATATGTTCACATTTAAGTGACATTAACTTAATATACACTGCTGTATACTTAGGATGTTATATATATATCTCATGGTAACCACAAACCAAAAACCTATAATAAAGAAAGTCATCATTCACAAGCAAAGAGAAAAATAGAAGAAAGGAACAGAGAAGAAATACAAAAACAACCAGAAAACAATTAACAAAATGGCAATAAGTACATACCCATCAATAATTACCTTAAATGTAAATAGTCTAAATGTTCTAATAAAAAAGCTATAGGGTGATAGAATGGAAACAAAAACAAGACCCATCTATATATTGTCTCAAGACACTCATTTCAGACCTAAACACACATGCAGACTGAAAGTGAAGGAATGGAAAAAGTTATTCCATGCAAAAGGAAATGAAAATAAAGTTGGGGTAGCAATACTTGTATCAGACAGATAGACTTTAAAACAAAGACAGTTATAGAGATAAAGAAGGGCATTATAATGATAAAGATATCAATCCAACAAGATGATATAGCAATTGTAAATAACTATGCACCCAACATTGCAGGACCTAAATCCATAAAACAAATATTAACAGATATTTAGTATCTGTTACAAGGGAGAAGTTGACAGTAATATAATAATAGTAGGAGAATTTAACACCCTACTTGTATTAATGGATAGATCATCCAGGCAGAAATCAATAAGGAAACAGTGTCTTTTTTTTTTTAAGATTTTATTTATTTATTTGACAGAGAAAGACACAGTGAGAGAAGGAACACAAGCAGGGGGAGTGGGAGAGGGAGAAGCAGACTCCCGGCTGAGCAGAGAGCCCAATGCGGGGCTCAATCCCAGGACCCTGGGATCATGACCTGAGCCAAAGGCAGATGCTTAGCAACTGAGCCACCCCGGCACCCCAGGAAACAGTGTCTCTGAACAACACATTAGACCATATGAACTTAGACATACACAGAATATTCCATCTGAAAACAACAGAATACACATTCTTTTCAAGTGCACATGGAACATTCTCCAGGAAAAATCACATATCAGGCCATAAAATGAGTCTCAATAAATTTAAGAGGATTGAAATAATATCAAATATCTTTTCCAACCATAAGGGTATGAAACTGGAATTCAATTATAAGAAAACTTGAAAAAGAAAAAAACCACAGACATGTGAAGGCTAAACAACATGCTCCTAAACAACCAATGGGTCAATGAAGAAATCAAAGAATAAATAAAAGAAAACCATAGAGACAAATGAAAATAAAAACAGTCCAACATTTTTGAGATCTAGCAAGAGCATTTTTAAGAAGGAAATCTATAGCAATATAGGCCTCAAGAAATAAGAAAAATCTCAATCTAACCTTATCCCTGAAGAACCTAGAAAAAGAAAAAGAAAAAACAAAAAACAAAAAAACAAAGCCTAGAGTTAGTAGAAGGAAGAAAATAATAAAGATCAGAGCAACAAATAGAGACTGACAAAATAATAGAAAAGACCAATGAAACCAAGAGCTGGCTTTAGTTTTTAAAGATTTATTTATTTATTTGAGAGAGACAGTGGGAGAGAGAGAGAGAGTGCACAGTGTGGGGGGAGAGGAAGAGAGAGAATTCCAAGCAGACTCCCCACTGAGTGTGGAGCCCGGCATGGGGCTCGATCTCACAACCCTGAGATCATTACCTGAGCTGAAATCAAGAGCTGGACGATCAACTGACTGAGCCACCCAGGCACCCCAAGAGCTGATTTTTTGAAAAGATAAACAAAATTGATAAAACTTTAGCCAGACTCATTATAAAAAAGAGAGAACCCCAATAAATAAAATCAGAAATAAGAGAGAAGTAACAACTAACACTATAGAAACAAGGATCATAAGACACTACTACAAAATATTATATGCCTATGGACAACTTTGAAGAAACAGATAAATTCCTAGAAACATACAATCTTCCAAAACCAAATAAAGATGAAATAGAAAAACTGAATAGACTAATTACAAGTAATGAAATTGAGTTAGTAACCAAAAAACTTCCAAGAAATAAAAGTTCAGAACCAGACAGATTCATAGGTGAATTCTACCAAACATTTAGAAAACAGTTAATATCTATTTTTCTCAAACTATTCCAAAAAATATAAGAGTAAGAAAAGCTGCCAAATACATTCTACGAGGCCAGCAATACCCTGATACCTAAACCAGACAAAGACATGACAAAAAAAGAAAACTACAGGCCAATATCCCTGATGAACATAGATGCAAAAATCCTCAACAAAATATTAGCAAACAGGATTCCTCTTGTTTAGCCGTGTGATTGTGTGGAAAGACCCCACTTGAAGCTCTAGAAGTATACTCAAATTAGTTTAACTCTGTCAGAGTTTCCACCTGCAGTCCCTGTGATCAGTACAAGAATGGGAACACAACAATTTGGGCCAAGGACTGATAACAGGTGCCAGGACGAGTGGATAGATCAGAAGAGCCTTGTTCTCTTCTGGATGACATTTGAATTGTGAAGCTTGAAGTTCCCACAGCCATTTTGTGACCACAGAGGGGAGCCCTGAACCGCCCAAGGAAGTCTCCCTTCTGTGAGCCTTCAGGACAGGTAAGAATTGCCTTTCCCCTGTTCTGGAAAGGCTTCACCCTGGAAAGAGTGGGCCACAGATGACTTGTATAGAATAGTTCTGGTTATTAAGGGGAAGAGATGCTGCTTTGCAGTGAGCCAAACCTGGCTTCAAATTCCAGATGTAGTGATACTTAGTAGCAGTCTCTGAACCTCAGTTTCACTGTCACTAAAGTGGGGGAAAAACCATATGTACAAGTGGTGAGAATTTAAGGAATATATTGAAGAGCATGAGCATTATGAGATTGGGGTGCTGTGAAAAAGACAGACACAGCAATACAGAGGAGTGGGGAGAGAGTGAGAGAGGGAGACAGAGGGGATGTGTCTAGAAGGAGTCGGGCCCTGGGGATCTTGTTCAAATGCAGATTATTAGTCGAGAGGACTTGGATGAGTCTGGAGTTTCTGTGTTTCTAACTAGCCCCCTCCTCTCGGTGATACTGATCTGGTTTGCGGACCACTTGGGTAGCAAAGTTCTAGATCACAAATGAGGATGGACCTTATCATCCTTATTTTCATTCCCTAGAAGTCCTCTCTACTATCCATTCAATGTCAGTTCTGGATGTATTCAGTGTCCTGTGTGCTGTGTTTGCTACTACATAAGGGAAAAGGCTTAATTATGGCAGGCGAAGGGGATGCCCCATCACCTCTGCTTATCCTGTGTAGCTTAACTGGAAACTCCTTTACAAATGAAGCTGAGCTCATAAGTCAGAAAGCATTGGTGTAATCGTGGCCAAAGCCTGGGTGGAGGGCTTCTAGGGAGGGAAGGTAGGAAATGAAAGGTTCTCAGTGTCACCAATTCTCACCATTGTTGGATGTTCACATCTCACTGCACAGGAAACAGCTTCATCTACAGTTTCCTTCATGAGTCCAGGAAGATCAAATGACTCTTTGGGTAGAAGGTAGGTAAGAAGGGGACTTGTTTCCCATCAGCAAGAATTTTACATGTGGCTAGAATCCAATACCAGGGTTCTGCACATGTAAGATGTAATTGAAGAGCAATAGATTCAGACTCAGAAGAACTAACTGCATGTCACTCACAGCTCTGAAGTTACCTGCTCAGGTTCTTGGACAAGCTACCCAACCTCCCTGAGACTCATATTATTCATCTGTAAAATGGAGGTTATCAACTAGTCCAAGCTTTCTTTCTTTTTTTTTTAAAGATTTTATTTATTTATTTGAGAGAGAGAGAGAGAATGAGAGATACAGAACACGATAGGGAAGAGGGTCAGAGGGAGAAGCAGACTCCCTGCTGAGCAGGGAGCCCGATGCGGGACTTGATCCCGGGACTTCAGGATCATGACCTGAGCCGAAGGCAGTCGCTTAACCAACTGAGCCTTCCAGGCGCCCCTAGCCCAAGCTCTCTAACAACTCTATCATGAGGAACAAGTCAGAAAATAGATGCAAGAACTTTGAAAAACAAATACAACATTATACACTTGTGAAGAATTATAGGGACAAGAGTTCTAAGGCAACTTAGCTACCCAATTGCCCAACTGTAAAATTATGGCTAAGACTTTGAAAACCCATTAGGTGGGCCCGAGGAAGGGGCAAAACAGAGAGAAAGGGGCACAAGCTGCTCAGGAAATCTATCATGTACCATGTTGTTTCATATAGCTGGTCATCTTTGCCCCCATGGTCAGGACAGAGCCAGCCAAAGCAAGACTCCAAATGGTGGACTAGATGGCCCCCTGAAGGTGTGCATCTGACATTTATTAAGCAAATTAATATCCGCCGAAGGCGTATATACACCTTGCATCCCCCTTCCCTCCTCCTCTATCTCAGCACTTGGCATTATATATATATATATATATATATATAATATTTCAGTTTTCTCTCTTCATCACTATATGGTAGTTTCATGAAAGTTTGATTTCTTTGTTTACTATTATATACTCAGCACCTAGCACAGTCTGAAAATAATAGGTGCTCAATAAATATCTCTGAATGAATGATGCCCTGATATCAATGTCCCTGAACCCTTCCCTAACCTTATAGTTTTATTCTTATGCTTTTTTCTCCCTCATTCTTTTTATCTCCTTCAATATTTTTATTAGCCTACTTTAATCATCATCACTATCATAATCAGATAAATTTTTCTGTATTTCTATTTGTGGAGAATTTGAAAACCTATGGCTCTCCAAGGCAACAGCCTCCTGGCAATATATCCATTGGGCACAAGAGGGACCAACAATTGCATTTCAAGTTAAACATTTCTGAAACTCCTTCAGGCAGATTGCTTCCTTTGTGAAATCCACTTCTCAGGGTATGCTTCTCCCCAGGGCATTTATGAAAAGCGACTAAGATAGATAAGAGAAAAGTCATAAGATCACTTTCCTGGTGATATCATAAATCAGGGCAAATTGTATGCCAATATTCTAACTCCCTGAATTGCACAGTGATTTCTGAGTGGCAAGAATCATATTTCTTTAGTGTGAGAAATTTTGTCACAGGCAGGAAAATATCATTGGAAAATGTTTGACATATAGTAAGCACTCAAAATTTTTGGAATGAGTATGTGGATGAAATCCTCCTGTATGCTTCCTTTCTCCTTTCTATGTTGGTGGCTTGAATATGGGGATTTGTGGTAGAATTAACTACATGTCCATACTTTTTTCTCCAAAACCCAGCTGTCCCTGTGTAGCCTCTGTCTTCCTGTACATAAAACATTCCCTGTACATCTGGAGACTCAGAGAAAGGACCCCGCAAGTCTGCACATGAAATTTGCAGCACTCAGCTTCTGCACCTGTGGGCTGAGTGATCTGGAATATATTTGTGTTTCCCGGTCACACTTGGAGCAGTGAGATTTGACCTTTAGAAAGCAGTGGTTTGTTGAGAGCCTGTTCTTAGTTCTTTTTAAATCATGTACACATTGCAAAAGTCGGACACCTCTGCCTACCAAAGGCTGAAAGAATGTGCCTTGAAGCCAAGTCTAGACAGAATTCCAAGGCAGGGGAGTCAGTGGGACAGGGAAATCACCACAGGGTCTATGCCAACTTTCTGTCCTGCTATTTTACCACTTTTGTGTTTCTGGATTTTAGCCAACATGAGAGGCCTTTTGTGCCAAGAATGACCATAACAAGTGGGTTGGGGTTTCCACTGAAGGTTAATTTAAATGTTCCACCTTCCTTCAGCTCCTCATTTAGAGTGTGTTACTGTTCCCAAAGCAGCCCCAAGACTTTCCAGGCCTCTGGTTTACTGAGGGAAGGAGCAAAGGGAGGCCAAGCTACTCTGTCATTTCTCAGTTTATAGACACCTGTAATCAATCATCAGATGAATGGGGATTTACAAAAACAATTGAATTAGGAAAGTACTAATCCCAACTGTCAATGTGATGAGTAAAATACAGAATGAAGGTGAAAAAGACAGGCAAGATGTTTCTGCAGCACTTTCTGCAGATGTCCTATCCAATTTAACAACTCAAGGTTGTGCCATACTTGAACCACACAGCCAGCACCCTATTAAAAGCTGGCACCCTAAATCCTCATGTGGTTCATGATCTTTATCTTAAACTGCCTGTCCCCACCTATTTCAAATTCCATGTCCTGAGGGTAACATTCCTACAGTGTCCGACTTTCCTTGTTTATAGTCTGCTCTCTCCCTCATCCCACACATCCAATCAGTCTCAAAGTCCTGCTGATTTTACTTCCTGCGCATTCACATCCACCTCTACTGATACTGCTCAGGTGCTGGCCCTTCCATCACTCACCTGGACCAATGAGTCATCTTCTGCTCACCCTCCTCAGCCATATTCTCTACCCCAAGCCCACTCTCAAACACATCCTCCACATTGCAGCCAGCACCATGAATCTACCATATGAATCTGACCTTGCTCTCTCCTGCCTAACATTCTCATCTTTGGTCATACCAGACAGTTTATAATCTACCTGACACCGCCCTCCACACACACCTCTGCTGTATCATAACTTGTGCCTTTGCCCTTGCTTTACCCACTTCCCAGGCATTCTTAACTTGCTTCACTAACATTTACTTCTCAATCTTGGATAAGGTTATATGTTCTAGAAATCTTCTCAAATACACCACTTTGGGACAAACGTCCTTTCTCACTCTGCTCATAACTTTCCATGTAATTTTGAAATTATTTGATGTCATATCTTCCCTAAACTCTCAGATCCCACAAGGTAGGATTGTACCTATAATGCCTGGTCCAATACTTGGAACACAATAGGTACTCAGGAAGTCTTTGTTCAATGGGAATGATTAGCTTCACTTTCTCCTCAAGTCAGTTCTTGGCATTGATCTCTTGACTTGGCTTTATTTCCTGTCTTGGCAATGATTTAGACTGTTCTTCTTCTAGTGATGCTGCCTCTGGTGCCTTGGTGAAGGAGGATCACTCTCAGTGGTTCAGGATCCAGTCTTGGGGTCTCTCAGTGGCCTCTTTACAATTCAAAGAAGCTTTTTCAATGAGGATTTAATTCCTCAATGACTTTGAAACTAGGTTTGGTGAGTTGAGTATATGATTACTGTGAAATTAAAAAGTTGTCTCAGAATAAATACAGAGAGGAATAGGATTATATGGAAGAGGTAACGACGGTATAGCATCCTATAGACCAAAGGGCTGGCCATCTTATTTGGAGATGTTAGTAGACCTAGTACCCAGTTGGTAATAATGTTTATTTTCTAAATTCTGGCTGAATATCAGCATCACCTAAGAAACTTTTAGGAAAGTTGATGGCCAGATACAATCCCAGAGATTCTGATTATTTGGTCCAGGTAGAACCTGAGTATTGGCATCTTCTGGAAAGTCCTCCAATGATTTTTTTGAGCATCCAGGATTGGTCTATAAAGGAATTCTCCCCATTAGCTTCTTCCCAGCCAGAGTGAGTCTTGTCCACTATGCCCCTAATGATAGTGGATTTCACAAAAGCTTAGGTGATCTCCCTTTAGCACAGCTTCAAATGATTCTTCAACCTGGAATTTCACTACGAGAGGCATTTGTTGAAAAAAAAAACTACAAAAAGATCATATTTATGTTTTCCTAACGGTTAATTTAAGCATTGATAGGCACTTGCACATATAAATATATACCTAATGCAAATGTAACACGTCTTGTGTATACACAGAATGTGGGAGGACAGGTATTGCTGTGCTGTGACTTGCTGAAATCCATACTTTTAACTTTATTTGGAGAAAGTCTGGAGATTGGCCTTCATAAACTTAGGTGGGAAGACATTCCAGGGAAGCAAAATTTGCCATCCCAAAATGTGTCTCTTTGGCATGTAGGATTATTTCATGCTGATTATTTTGAAAAACAAAAACAAAACAAAACAAAAAACAGAAGACTTAAGAAGCTTTTGTTTTTGTCTAAAAAGAATTTAAATAGAATTTAAATCTAAAAAGAATTTAGATAAAGTATCTATTCCAGGAAGGGAGTTATCACCATGGATAACTACAGTATTAATATGAACTAGATATGGGAGACAGGGAGGAACCTAGGAAAGCCTGTTTGATAAAAAGTCCTATGTTTCTGAATAGCTCAGAAAATATTTGTTTACTGAAAATTTATTCTTTCCATTCTTCCTGTGAATTGTCCTCCCTCTCTGTGAAGCGCAGGATCCCTACCCCTTCTCCTTAGTCCAGAATGACAGATATACCTCATTTTGCCTGACTATCTTTGGAATCTCTCATGTTTACATGGATTCCCTGTACATATGTAATTAAATTTGATTCTCTTCTATTAATATGCCTCATGTCAATTTAATTCTCAGACCAGCCAGAAGAATATTAAAGGGTGGAGAAAAGTTTTTTCCTCCCCAACAATATCTTTCAGGGTGAGGGGGCTACCTGAAAGACAAACTTTCCTGTTGCTCAGTTTTTTATTTTTTTTCCTTTTAAAGTATTCTTCATGTTTTCCTGAAGGAAGACCAACCATCATCGAGAAGATTAAGTAGTATATCAACCCTTGGCATTATAACTTAAGTTTAAATTTTTTTTTCATTTTTCAGGTATTTCATATCTGCTACATTGGAGTTACAAGTTCAAAAATTCTGTGCTCACATTTCTTTTGGTCTTTGAAGAACATCAACCTTGGGAGGGTAGGGTAGCAGAGGTTAAGCAAAGGTGTTTAATACTTGCTTCATATTCATTGAGGAGACTGTAGATTATGACTTAGTGATTATAAAGCAATTAGAGTGGTGCCTTGAACCCAGTTAGTCATATATGTGTTTGTTAAACAAAAACAAATACATATAATGGAAAGCTGCTATTTTTGCTTCCTGAAGCTCCTTCCCCAAACTTATCATAGAAAGTTTCCAGGAGCAGGGCCATAGTATGACACTCGGGCCTGCCTTTCTAGCACTTTTATCTTCATTGATTCCTTCCTAATAGTCTTATAGCAAAGGCTTTTACTTTGCCAGTCCTTTTCCTTTCCAGGACAATTTAGGAGTGCTTTTATTTTTTTGTCTCTGAGATTTGGGAGCAGGCAGAGTTCATAGAGAAATTACAAGTCGAATTTAAAGCAACTCAACAAGTTCTTATTAAGTATCACTATGTTTGTGTGTGCATATGTATTTTTCATTACACTTCACACACACACACACACACACACACACACACACACACACACACACAAAACCTATTGGTTTTGGATGCAAGGAGTTTGCAATCTGGTCGATACGTCCATAATTTATCCATATCCCAAATGTTTTCTTGCAAAGAGCCTGACATTAAATGGAATAATTTTTTTAGGCTATAAAATGACAACTCTTCAGTTGTAAGCAACTAAGTTAGACTGTGGCTAACTTAGGTTAAAAAATGAATTTGTTGGAAAAATAATGGAGAACACTCAGAATTAAGGAAGCTTCACGATTATTTTTTTAAAGACACTATGCTAGATTGTGTTTTGTTAGAGGGGGTGAGAAATTTGGATTTAATTATAATGAAAAAGGAAACCATCAATGGATTTAAGGGAGAGAAGTGGAGTGATCTGATTTATATTTTCAGGTAATGGCTCTAGCTGCTGTGTGGCTAATGGATTGTAGACATGGGAGATAGGATCAGGATAGTAAGTTAGGAGACACATTTCAGCCAGGTGAGAAATGATGGGGCTCTTGCCAGTGGGAAATATCCACACGGAGAGTAATGAACAGAAGTGAAACATATTTTTAAGATTAGGGAAGGGAAAGAAGCATCAAAGGCTCCTCATCAGAAGCTCTAAGACTTCTGACAGGACCAATGAGGTGAACAGTCATGCTACATACTAAGAAGAAAAAAACTGAAAAAGAAATATGCTTGAGGATGGCATCAAAATTATTGTTGTGGCAGTTTGAGGTGCCTATTATATATCCCCATGGAAATGGTAAGTCGGGAGGAGGTATCAGAGTCCGGAGTTTCAGGGAAAGGCCAAGGCTAAGGATATCTCTTTTCAAGTTTTATATAGGTGAATTTAAAGTGGTGGGTGTGGATGAGTTTTCTAAGTTAAAGACACAGAGAGAAAACAGAACAGGGCTAGGATGGCGCTTTTGGGTGGGCAGTTTCTTTAAAGGTCAACCAGAGAAGGCAGGTGGGTGTGGTGTCACAGCAACTCAGACAAGATGCATTAAATCTTGCTGAGAAGTAAAGAGAGGAGAAAGAGGCCACCAATGGATTTGGTGGTGGCGTAGAAGTCATGGGTGACTTTGACAAAGGCAGACAGAAGGGTATGGTAGAAACAGAGGTCTTACTGGGATGAGATGTTTTTCTTCATTCTACCTAGAACAGTGGGAAGCAGAGAATGGGATGTTAATTGGAGGGGGTGTAGCCTCAAGGTGGGAATATTTTAAGGTTGGCTGTTTGGATGCTGATGGCAGTGATCCAGTAGAAAGGGAGAATGTGATGATTTAGCAAAGACTGGAGCCAAGTCTTTGAAAAAACAAGAAGGCATGAGATCCAGGTGTGTAATTGGAACAATTACCATTTGATGGGAATGGGAACTTCATCCTTTAGCAAAAGGCAGAGGGCAGAGAACAGGGGTCAGCAAATATGGTGGAGGAGAGATGAGAAACCTCCTACCTACTTGCTTGTTTTCTCAATAAATAATGAGGCAACAGCTGAGACTATGAGTAGCCTCGGTGTAGCAAATATTAGGATAAACAGGTAAAAAATAGTTGTTTGGGGAGTCTTAAAGTGAACATGAAAGGGAAATACATGTAGAGCTGCCTGGTACTATTGAGCATC
Organism: Zalophus californianus; assembly: GCF_009762305.2. Taxonomy (NCBI): domain Eukaryota; kingdom Metazoa; phylum Chordata; class Mammalia; order Carnivora; family Otariidae; genus Zalophus; species Zalophus californianus. Next base: position 12,431,306 of record NC_045606.1, on the reverse strand, counting down.
CATTTCAGATTTTGGACATGAGATTTGAGACCAGTCGGTATAACGGGGTTTTTGTCCACCAATGTTTAGCTGCAGTGGGGCAGGACCTGTGGCTACTACTATTATTAATAATACGAGCTAGCATATATTGAATGCTTACTTTGTGTCAGATACTTTTTAAAGCACTTTACAAGTGCTTACTTTATGATGTGTGTGCCATTATAGGTAAGGAAACTGAGGCACAGACAGATTAAGTAATTTGTTCAAGGTTACACAGTAAGCAATGGCTAGAGCCCAATACAGATCCTAGCAACTAGGCTCAAAGGACCACATAATTTGCACCTCTTTAGCATTATTACTAGTAAAAACAAGCCGATGGTATATGAAGCATCTAGCACAGTGCTCTGCCCATAGGAAACATTCAATGAATTTTAGCTAATACGAATAGCAGCATTTAGAGATTTACTCCATAGAAACTTTGTAAAGTTTAAAAAAGCTGACATGTATGAATTCTGAGACTAGCACCTGGAACTTATAAATGTTGGTGCACTTCTGCTCTATCCTCCCCCCACCAACCCAGGTAATTTGACAGCTAAATCTAGTCATTTGATAGCCAAGAACTGTGTTGCCAAGAGATGCCACTAGGTGGCGCCACCAAAGAGCAAGCCTGTTTCGTTCACCTTCGGGTCTTCAGACACAGGTGGGCAAGCAGAAGCTGGACCTTGACAACCAAAAGAAGAGTTGTCACAAATAAATAAATGGACAGAGAAGGGATCGAGTTGCATTTAAAGCATATATCTGGGCAAGCAAATAAAACAAAGAGTATGTATATCCAAAGAAACTGTTGTTTGATAGGCCAGCAACAAAAGCCAATGCAAATTTCTTGCGCTCACAAGCTAAATAAGACAGGAATCTTGCCTACTTTCTCCAAATCAAGCTATGCTTCAAAACTGTTAAATCCATGGGTCAGACAAAATTTCAAACAGTGGGCACGGACGTACACGTCTTTCCTTTTCGTGCCTCCAGCACAGGTAATTGAGATGCCGAGCTTTAACTAGGTAAGGTCTGTGTTCCCGCCCCCACCGTCAGCCCAGCCCAACCTATAATTTGATAGCTATCTCTCTAGCTGGCAGTTCCATCCAAAGGCAACAAATGAAAACCCCTAGTGTTCAAGGAACGTTGCCTCAGAAGGAGACTATTTCAGGTATCCTCGTTTGGGCAACACCTGCATTCCAGTCCTTTCTTCTAAATGGCAACAGTCAGCCATAGAAACAGCAGAGCATACTTTCCTTATCTTTGTTTCCCTCAGAGCAGTGATGTAATGTGATGGAAATCTCTGCCTGTTTATTGTATCATCAGCAATAGCTCTATGACTACATAGTATTCTGAAAAGGGCATAGATACAATTAAAATGTAAATAAACTAAAAACCCACCTCACCACATTATCATGGCCTTTGGGTACATTTTCTGAGTTCCACCCTCCCTATTCCTGGCCATATTCAAGTCTTGGTATTGTTTCCTGGATTGTCCCACTAAGGCCATATGTATCTGCTTGTAGCCAGTGCAACTGAGCTCCACAAACACAGATTCCCATGAAAACGGAACAAAAGAGGAGGGAGAGGCTGAGCATGTTAAATGTCTCATTAGGCCTTCTGTCTGATTCTCATTAGATTCGCTGACTGCTTCTCATTAGGCCCATTGCCTCAACTTCTTGCAGGCCCTGAATATGTAGGCCAGGGCTTATTGTCATGGTTGGTCCAGAAGATCCATTTCATTTATTCACAAATTGAATGTGGCTTCTGAAAAGTCCCAGGCAATTTTTTTTTGGCAAACTTAAGACAGGCTTATTGTTGTTATTTGGTAATTCTCAAGTAATCCTAAGCAGGGTGGGCAGGAGAAATAATTTAAAGACCCAGGAAAAAAACTTCAAACCCTGTTGCAGAATTGGGATGTTGGGAGCTAACTTGCCAGCCTGAGGTGCAGACACCAGCAACGGGTGACATTGTGGGCAAAGTCACAAATACCACTGGGTCAGATATAACAAGATGCCCACAGCAGGGTATGGAGGAGGGTAGCCTTCAGGGACCATTGGTGAGCTGCAATTCCCATCCTCCCTGATCTCTGGGAACATTTGCCCAGCTGTTGAATTAAGAGCCAGATGATAGTATGGAAAAGTCACCATACAGTCAAGTATTGTACAAATTATGTGTGTAGTGTGAAAAGAAATCATTTATATCTCAATATTCTTCTCACTAAAACAAGTGGCTGCTTCCTTCTACTGGGAAGAAAGCTCCCAAGATATGGTGCTATTGGATGACATCAGTGGACATGGCCCTGAATTATAATACAAAATGTGTATCTTCATTGGAAAAACAGATGCAGATGAGCATTTGCTCAAAAAGTGGCAAACAAATGCCTACTTTCTATGTTCTCTCTTTGCTCTTGTTTTCTGTCTTGATGTTTGAGTTTCTTATTGGATGAACATGATAGGGATGCAAAATGGTTTTGAGAGTCATCTGGTGCCCGAAATCAGAGAAGTGATACTCAGGAATTATTATTATTACTATTTTCTTCCCGGACAGTCAAGTTCGAAGGAGGAAATTTGGTAATTTCACAAAGCAAATGTTTCCCTCCTAACTGATATGTGATCTGGGTTGGATATATAGACCTGTAGAGGAAAATCAGATTGCCCAAGAGAAACATTTGTGAAATTAGATATCAACATAAGATTTTATACCTTCTCCCTCACTTATGACCCTACAGAGAGGGGAGAGAAAAGGTGCCTCCATAGAAAACTTTGTCCTTCATCAGGAAGTAAGGCTGGTATTCCCCAGGGAAGGAGGAGGGTGATGACTCACTGAGGAGGCAGCGGGTGTGGTCCCTTTTAGACATGCTCCAGCTGCTCCATAAGCTGGAAAGACATGGTCACTTCTCCTTTGTGGATTTTGCCTGAGTTTGCAGTGTCCTGTTTCTGAGATGGAGCTGAAATCATATTTTTATCCTATCTCATATGAAGATTTTCTCTCTCGATATATGACCATATCAGTGCAGTTACATATTTTTAAGGTTACTGCCTTTGGAGCAGGCTAAGTGATCCATCTTAAAATGATCCTGTGTAGAGACTTGAGAATAGAACTTGCTTGTGTAAAAGGGTTTGGCCATTCCAAAGATACTTCTATGAAAGTTTTTTTTTTTTCCCTTCCCCTCCAATATTGACTTCTAAGCAAGTTTCAGCATCCTTGGTGAGCTGCACTCATCCTTTTGTAAGTACTTTCTCTTTGGAGGACTTGACTTCTGAGCATTCCAGGAAACATGTAACCCAGACTGCAATGTTCATTCACAATATTCCCAAACAAAAAATCTTTTTCTCCTAATTGGCTCACGGAGTACACTGTTTTATGAAGACCTTCTAAGATGGCAGGCAGATCTCTGTGTGTTAATATCTGGAAGAGACATTCTTATTGGTGCCGTGGGCAATGATTGTGGATATGACATAAAAATTTTGGCTCTAAAGCTCTTTAGCAAAAAGCTCAGTTCAGAGACAGGCTAGAACAACGGGCTGAAAATGATCTTGGCCTTTCAAGGGCTTTATGCTATCCAAAGTTCCAGCAGGAGAACCTGATCTCCCAGAAAGTATTTCCTTTATTGCCAACCATAGAGAATCACTGACAAAACTAATTAAAGAATTTGAACCTCATTCTGTCTTTCCTCAGCTGACCTTCAACCAGGGGCTGGACTCGAAACAAAGACACAAGATATAGAATATGAGGCTCTCACTAGGGTAAAGAGGGCTGCATGCTCTCATTCCCCTCTTTGAAAGAGCTACTTGAAAAAATACCTCACCTTTATTCTTTTCTTTTTTACAGTGGAAAAAGCTTTGGGTTGCCATCAGAAATAATGAAGTTTGAAGTTCCTGAATGTTATCCGTTTATTGGACTCGACTTTCTACCCTTTCCTTGAATTCAAGGAGCCAGGTCAAAACGGTGAGTTCTCATGGAAAATTAAGCACTTTTGCAAAGGTGCTTAAAGAAATATGGTTGTTTCAGGTTTCAGACTCTCCAGGGGATGATGGTCATTGATCCAGGACTAAGACAATGATAAAGACTTCCAGATATGAATGGACTTATGTGGAATCTGGCCAGTCAACTGAAAGGCCTCCTGCCATAAAATACTTGACCCTGTCCTGGATACTCACCTCGCTTGTTCTTTATTTTTTCCCTACATTTTAAGATTGCATAGTTTGGCAGTCACAGCAACAATCACATGGAATGGCATTTATTGATTGAATATCTTGGCTGATTGAAGAATAACTATTTTAAGATTGTGAAGTGATTTCTGAAAGCTACATAATTATCCACTGAAGTGAAGGGATCTATTATAACATACATCTTTATTAGTTACATAGCTGATATAAATTTGAAGAAGAGGGGCCTGAGGGAGGCTCCTAGAAGAATTTTTCATTTTATTGATATGGAAAAATACTAGGCTTAGAGATTCATAATTTATTTTTAAAATTAAAGAGCAGAAACACAAATGCTATTTTATTTTAAAAATGCATTTTCTTTGTTTTAGCTTTGGTAACAATAAAACAAAGGCTTTGGCTCAAGAGTCATGCTATCAAAATGACAGGTGGGTCTCCTTTCTTGACTTGTACACTAACTTGACTTACTGTTACCGCACTGATCAGTCGGCACAATCTTGTTTGATCAGTTGAGATTGCCCTTGTTGAACAGGCTTTTCCAAAAGCATTTTTACATCAAGTCAAGTCTCCCTTAATCCAGAGTAAAGCTGTGTATACACAAGAGTGGCTAAATATAAACAAGGGGAGACTCAAGCCTGTGTTCCAAATGAGAACTCATGTGCTCCTCTCTGAGTCTGGCTGGAGTATTGTTCCTGCTGTGTGCACGCCTTAGGAGGTCACCCAGGGAACCGGATGCAATGCTTTGGCACATGATCTAATCCTCTCACTCTGGAGACCTAGTATTCAATGCCAGATAGATTCTCTTGCAAATGACCAAATACTTGACTTTGAACTTTTGATGAAAGATTTAATGTGGGGTGATCAATGAGTGAAACTACATTATGCAATCCCAGAAATATGCAAAAAGTAAGAAAATGAAATGGGAAATTAACATTCTTGGATTATTTGACCATGAGAGAACAAAATTTGCTTGAAGTAAAAGTTTTTATGACAATGGGATATTGAAGGAATTGCAACTAAAATCCAAAAAAAAAAAAAAAAAGAAAAGAAATCGTTGTGTGTATTTTTTAGAGTTTCTGTGTTCGATTGTGCTATGTAGAATCCACTATTTTCTCTTCCTTTAACAAAATCTTGGGTGCATTCCATAGCTTCCTGGTCACATTTGGTAATTAAAACTTAGTGTGGCTTAATTTAAACCCTTAATTGCATATCCAATTTACAGCTAGAGCTGTGACTCTGGCTGCGTACAAAGAGGGTGGGGGGCAAGATCTGGCTCTGGATCAATACTATCCCCTCCCTCCTCTAGACCCAGCTCCTCAGGCAGACTGACAGAGGGCTAGGGACTCAGAGAAATCCTTCCTCGAATGTCCACTTGCCCTTGGGAGGGAACCTTTGGACATTGTTGTGGTTCTTCCTGGTTCTGTGTACTACTAGTGGTGTCACATAGAGGGTATATGTGTGTTTTTAAGCTGGCCCCACTCTCCCCCAAGCAGCCTTGTCTGCCATCAACCCTGTGTGGACATTCCAGCACTTCACTTGGTGGCTACTGGAGGAAACTCATGACTCCAACTCTTCCACTAATATTTGAGCTCCTTTAGGTGGAGCCAACGAAAGGCCGGGGTCCCCTTTCACATTACCCAGGGATGGGGGGAAAAAAAACCAAAAGACAAAAAACAAACAAGGTGGGTTGGCAATCACCCTGCCCTTCCCAGGTATTTCTGCTGCAGTCCAAGTTCTGATATTCATGCCTTCAGAAATTTCGAGGCTGAAAGAGGGTCACGGATTGCATAATTCTATATGCCTGTGCCATGCTTTGGGGGTACACATTGGGCTCCCCCCAAAAGTCTGGTACCTATTCTTCCATGGAGACGTGTTGAGGGAGGGTCTGCCAACTTCGGAAGCTCAGGAAGCCTCCAGTTGGAGAATGAGATGTCAGTTTCCCTTTATTGCTGATGCCCCAGTCACTATGAATGACTCTCCAAGAGCCCCCTCAATTCGTTTCAAGAGGGGAAAAACACTTTTCCCTGCCCCTCGGCTAGGGGTGAGAACATGCACTGCAATTCCCATAAGGCCCTTGCTAAGCACCTCACCTCTCTTGCCATCTTCCCAGGCGATGGAGGGCCTGGTGGGATGGTGCTTGGTAAAAGTAGGGACCCTCCTATTGCCTCTCAGTCACCCTTAGGGGTGGTCATGTCTGGTCCCAATGCATCGTGGTTTCTTGAGGGTCTTGTCAGAATATGGGGCTATCTTTGTCTCCAGTCGTATTAAATGTCTTGTTATAACAGCAAAATTGGTAAAACTGACTTATTCAGGAAATAATGTGATTCTAAAACTGTAACTATTTTGGTTATGAAATTTTGGAATGAAAGATTACATTTCACAGAGTCTATTTTAATTATTCATTCTCAAAATGATTCTTATACCTAGGGCTCAAAGAATAAGCATTTGCTTCATGAAAATTAGAGGAAGGAGATGGGAACGAGCTTATCTTTTCAAAGCATAAGCTCAGTGCCAAAGTCATAGAGCCTCTGTTGTATTATATGCCCGTTTGCTTAGAATCCTCTTGTGAATCTGGCTACTAACTTACAGCCTACAAATCTTTGGGTCTATTCATGTATCCATCCTTCCCTCTGGCCACTCTTCCTCCCATCCATTCATTCATCCATCCATCTCAGTGTTCTGATTATTGCTTAAAGTGTTACAGTGTTTTATTATACAGTCCAAGGGTCAATTGCACTGGAACATCTGGATATGCATTTTTAAACAAGTGCCCCAGATGAGTCCAATTAAGTTTGAGAAACTATTGAGACGTTAAAGTTTCTAAAACTTGGCTATACTGAAGACTACAGAAAGGCACCTTTTCACCAATGAAATTGATCACCGGTCTCCTCAGTGATATTTTCCCAGACAAAACTGGTCTCAAGAAGAACCTTCCCTTGAGAGGTGTTCAGCATGTTTTATCCACATGCAAACTTTGATGTGCATATCTGTGAATTCAGAGAGAGATTTCAGACTAAAAGTAAGCCGACTCCCTGCTCTGTAGCCTCAGAATATCCAACAGTAAGTACTTCCTCACCACCATTGTTCATTTATTTGTTTACTGCTCATTATCCACTTTCCCAAACCTGAATGTAAACTGTTCTGATATTAAGAACCTTGCCTGCTTGTTCACTGTGATCTGCAGCACCTGGATTAGTACCCAGCCCAGAAGAATCACACTGTCACTGTAATAACTCAGTGAGCTGAGTTATACATAAGTATACATGAGTAAAACACAATTTTTCGCCAAATAATTGGAAGGCACTGAAATAAACTAAGGACCACAATGTACCGAAGAATGGATGGGGTTAATTTCAGAAATATTCCTAAATGTATAGCTCTTGAACTCACATCTGAAAACCCTTCTGAAAGGTGTAGAAAATGAACAGCAGGACTTGTTTCTCCTCTGTACACCTGTTCAGGCAGAAGCCTTGAGGCAGAACTTGAGGCAGGGCTCTGAAAAAGAACAAGCCCAGCCTCATTGGAGCAGAAGACTCTGGAGAAGAGAAGTAACAAATGAGAAGGGCACCAGGGTGGGGTAGGTAGAGGAGAGTTGGAATCAATGGTCAGAAGTTTCTATTTGGTCCAGATGGTAATAGGAAGCCACTGGAGGGCCATGTTTACACATTTTCAAAATCCAATTAGGATACCACATGTTTTTATGGTCTAATCACCCATTTTGGACCCATTAAATAAATTAGTTGAAAGAGAAAAACAAAGGGAAAAAAATAAAACGATGTGTCATTTGATAGCATTAGGAAATCATGGGATAAATGTGTGAAATTGGAATGTTTGACCTGGAACCAAATTAATCCAAATATGGTCTTGATGCCTGAGTCTCGAACTGAACCAGGCCCACGCTGATGCTTGAAAATGTGAACAGTGAAGAAAATACAGAAGAAAGGATGGTGCTTTGGGTGAGGAAAATGGGCCTCTCTCTCCCTCTGAATGGTTTAGACATTTACTTGCTGAGGGTGGAAGCCTGGGGCAGCTGATTTCTCATGCTCGATTCCAAGCTCTAGATTCTAACCGTTCTATAAGAACACTAGTGGATACACACGAGGAGGAAGCAGCTGTTTCAGTGGAATTCCCTCTGGAGAGGAAAGCAGGCCAGCCATCCAGATGGAATCAGGCAAAGGGAGGAGGGGATAGGGGAGAAACAGGCCTGGGAACAGGCCCGGATTTGGTGTGGCACCTGCTGTCCATCCTGTCCTCAGCCTTAGCCACAAGTTAGAACATACAGAAAATAGGGTGCAGTGACAAAACAGAAGTGTTTTCTTGGGAGAAAGAAATCATCCTCGTTCTCTTGTGCTGGGAGGATTCTATTTTTTAGGACCCCATGATTCAAAGTGTGGTTCTCCAACTCGGGTATCCACAGCTGCTAGGGGCTTGTTAGAAATACAGAAACTCAGGCCTCAACTCAGACTTACTAAAGAAGACTCTGCACTCTAACACTATTTCCCAAATGATTCATAAGCACATTAAAGTTGCAAAGCATCGTGTCAGAGGGTTTAAAGCAAACTAGATAAGGTAAAATGAGGTGCGAAAAGTGAGCGAATTATAATCCCATGGGACAGAAAACAATGCAAATAGCCCCCCACTTTGTCAGTTGAACCTGGACAGGGTACAAGTGTTGCTACAGACCCACCCACATATAGCCAACCTGGAAGACAAACTCACACATGTACATTTGTATACACACTGAAGGCGCTGGGAAAGTATTAGTGGGAGCACTTCTGCTGTTCAACCCCAAACCAGCTTGTTTTTTTCCTTTACGGTGTAACTTTGAAACCACCGTCTTTCCTCTGAATTACACCCAGTTCCTTTCATGAATTGTATTTTATGTTCTTTCCCTGTTTCACTTCAATTCCACTCTTGTATCTTTCTTGAGCGCAGCCCCTGGTCAACCAATAACGGAGGAGGTCCAACCGAGACTGTTAGAATCGTAATCATTGGCCATTCGGCTGGCGGGTTCTCAGGTGTGGAAATTTCCAGGACCCAGCCTCTTTTCAGGGCCCAGGGACCCTCCCTCGTTAGTTCCAGTGAACTTTCTCTCACTCTGAAGTATTTACTTATACTCCTCATGAGGTTCCAGACTTAAGTAGCTCACACTCTACTGTGCTTCTTCCCATCACCTCTCAAACTCCTTACTGCTTTTATTTTTCTTTTCTCCTTACTGCTCTTCTCTTTCTTTCTTTCTTTCTTTCTTTCTTTCTTTCTTTCTTTCTTTCTTTCTTTCTTTCTTTCTTTCTTTCTTTCTTTCCTTCTTTCTTCCTTCCTTCCTTCCTTCCTTCCTTCCTTCCTTCCTTCCTTCCTTCCTTCCTTCCTTCCTTCCTTCCTTCCTTCCTTCCTTCCTTCCTTCCTTCCTTCCTTCCTTCCTCTCTCCCTCTCTTTATTTCTTTTGAGTTTTTGTCTCTGAAGGGCAGTGCACTATAATGGCTTAGGGCAGCAGTTCATGTCTGACGGATCTAGGTTCAACCTAGCTCCACTACTCTGTGATCCTGGTCAAGTTACTCAGTCTCTAGGAGCTGTGGTCTCTTTACCTATAAAATAGGAATAATAACACCAGCTGCATAGAAATTTGTCATTATCAGAAACACAATGTTACCTAAAGTTGTCAGCACACCACCTGCACATAGCAAGTGCTCAAAAAATGATAAATGGAAGCTATCTGAGGCCCTCAATGGTGAATTCATTAGGTAATATTGCTTTGTAAGAAATATTATACCAAATGGCCTCATTTATGTTGTGATTACTTCCATTCTCTCCAGACAGGGCTATCCTAAGATACATATAAGTTTTAGGTGAGGAGACTGCCACCCATTCACTCAATTTCACTAATCTTATATCCAGAGAAACTAAAAGAAAAATTAAAATAAAGCAGAAGAATGCAAAACCAGGAGATCATGCTAGAGCTAAGGGTGTACTTTTTGACTCTCAGGATCTCTAATGAAAATTTGAAAGGCAAGAGAGCTTAACTTTATTTGAGTATTTCCACATTCAGAACTCTTGTAAATTTCTGTGTGAGTTACACAGTTGCCTGCACAATAACACCATCTGCAAGTCACCATTGATAATCCAAGTGAAGAGCCTCTGATAAAAACTTATATTATTTTTTTTCCAAAAAGTTACTTATGTGTTTGCAGAAAGTTTTGTCCCACGCAATCTACTGTGCTGTTTCAGAACAATGATAAATACAAATGGCATTTCACTTCAAACTGCGGAAATAATACTTGATTTCTGCTTCTTTGGCTGACCAGTCATTTATCACAGGTCATTTACATAGAGCGAGATGGCTTGGTAAACTAATCACTGAGCTCTTTCATGTGGTACTGTGTTCTTCTTAGTACATCATGTGAAATTAGTTTGATGATTTCAGTTCCTTCTCTTGGGATCCATAACCCAGTTCATAGACGAACCAAAAACAATTTGGCTGAACCCACAAGCCTACATCCACGTTGGGGACTGTTGTGTCTTGATGTTGGATTCATTGATAGCCAGTGAGTCAGTTCGGACTTCTGAGAAAGAAGTTTTGGCTGAGGACATAGATAAAAATATAATAATAAAAAAGTGGTGTATGTGTATACATTTGTATGTGCATGTGTATGTATAGGTGTTATATATGTATATGTCGTGTATGAGTGTGTGTGCATGTGCACGTGTATGTGCGTGTGCGTGCGTGTGCGTGTGTGTGGCTACAGTGATGAGCTGATGTAGGAGGGCAAATATTCTAATAAAATTTCAAGTGGCCGCCTGATAACATTTTGATCATGACATTTAGTTGCTTAAAAAAAGGAAAACATTAATTTTAGATTGTTTTCACTAACTTATCTTCTTAATCTCAAAACAATATTTCTGGTCTTGTAGGCTCTTCTAAAACTTTGCTCTTCTTCCATCAAAAGGTAAGTCTAAGTCCTCTCTTTGTGAAATTGCAGAGGCTTTGTGACTCGCTGCAATGAAAAAAATATTGTGGATGTGAGGCTGCATGATTTCCAAGGTTAGGCCATAAAGCATATATAGCTCCTCTCTCTCTCTCTCTCTCTCTCTCTCTCTCTGACTCCCTTAGTTTCTCTCCACAAGTTGGAGCCTTGGGAGCCCTGAGCTGACATATAAGAAATCCAGCTTCCCTAAAGCTATCTGTTGGAAGCATCCTGGGGAGAGAGCACATCTCTGAGTGAGACAGACATGCCTGAGAAGCCCAAGTAGCCCAACCCCCAGCTCTGTGAGTTTTTCCTGCAGGGAAGGGAAATACACTTGTGGCTGAGGGGGCTTTCAGATGATTCCAAGTCCTTCCCCCACTCTGCCCTAACACTGCCAGCCAAGTTGAGCCAAATGGAGACTGCTGGCCTTTGAGCCTTCCCAGCTAACAATGGAGCAGAGAGAAACTGTCCCTACTAAACCCTGCCCAAATTGCAGATTTGTGAGCAAAATAAATGTGATTTTTTTAACTTACTACATTTTGAGTTTATTTCACATCACAGATAACTGAAACATACTTCATGTGAAATTAGCTTGATCATTTTTCCTTTTCTTTTTAGAGGGGGGAGGGGGAGAGGGTGAGGGAGAGAAAGAAATCTTAAGGAGGCTCCACGCCCACTGTGGAGCTCAGTCTCATGACCCTGAGACCATGACCTGAGCTGAAATCAAGAGTTGGACACTTAACCAACTGAGCGACCCAGGCGCCCCTCTTTTCTTTCTTTCTTTCTTTCTTTCTTTCTTTCTTTCTTTCTTTCTTTCTTTCTTTCTTTCTTTCTTTCTTTCTTTCTTTCTTTCTTTCTTTCTTTCTTTCTTTCTTTTCTTTCTTTCTTTCTTTCTTTCTTTCTTCCTTTCTTTCTTCCTTTCTTCCTTCCTTTCTTTTTTTTTTTTGATCATTTTTCCATTCAGGGATTTTTTCCCTTTGGGTAACTATAACCCAATTCAAAGACAAACCAAAACACTTGACTGAATCTACCACTTGACTTGACTTGTGTTGGGTTCATACAGCAAGACAGTCATGACTTGATGTTGATTCAATGGAAGTCAGTGAGTCAATCTGGCTTCTGAGAAGGAAGCTTTGTGTGGATAAGCAGATAAGATTTTTTTATTTTCATTCATTCATTCATATTATGTGTACTAGGGCCTATAAAATTTTCAGTCAATTAGCATAATTTTCATATGGGAAAACCATAATAAATAGTGATAAAAGGGATCTGAAAAGTGTAAAAGAATTCCAGCCTCTCCTAGCAAGTTCCAGTTTCTTCTGGAGAACTGAGAGGATGTGGGGGTGTGATTGCCAGGCTGGGGCTGATAATCACTGAAGGGGAAAGTACCAAACTTGACATTAATCCTAGCAATCAGTTTGAAATGATTACTAAGGAGGTGGTTTTTTAAACAAGGAAAAATGAAACTAGGGAGAATTGTATAGCAACACAGGATCCCTAAGAAACTTGTACTAAACTTTCTGAATTCCAGACATAATACATTAGAGACACAACATTTACAGCATCTGTAGGAAGAGGTTGGAGAAACTGAGGATGATCAAATGAAAGTATATAGTATATGATTACTCCATGTAGAGCGTATGCTTGTAACCCATTCACTTCTCAATAAAATATTTAGAATTGTGACCTTTTCAAAACAAAGAGAGAAGTATTATTGTAGCCTGAACTTTTTTTTTTAATTAAAGGAGAGATATAATTGTAGGCAGGAGATACTAATGTGAATCATTGGCCATGAGAAGACCTTTTCTTCCCAATAGTCTGATGGTCATTGAAGGAGTCAGGGGTGAGAGAAGGGAAATGGAGCAGAGGTGGAGCTCAGACAAGAGGCTCTCATCTCAAAAAAAAAAAAAAAAAAAAGATGAATTAATAGTGGAGCAAACAGAGACTTTTTACTTTGCATTTTGTTTGATTGTGTGTGTGTGTGTGTGTGTGTACATGCTAGTTTTAAGCAATTGATTCAGTGAAATAATTAATGTATTACTAATTAGTGTGTCAGACTATTACTGAAAGTGATTGTGAGCAGAGGTTTTCAAACTTGGCTGATCATTACCTCCTGTAACATTGAAAAAAACTATAGATTCTCAGGCCTCATTCTAGACCCATGGGTCAGAATCTTTGAAAGAGAGAGCATGAACGGGAAGGGGGGAGGAGAGAGAATATGAGGTAGACTCCACACTGAGTACAGACCCCAATGTGGGGCTCTATCTCACAACCCTGTGATCACGACCTGAGCCAAAATCAAGAGCCGGGTGCTTAAGCGAATGTGCCACCCAGGCACTCCCCTCCCCAATTTCTATAGTTTTAAGGGTTCCCCAGATGACTCTTACTATCACCCGGGTTTGGGCTAGGTAGAAATAGATGGATATTTCAGTTTCCCATCCCTCAGGTGACACTGGCATCAGGTCATTTCTGTTTAACTGCACTGAGGTAACAAGACTGTCTGGGGGTGGCTCCTGGCAGGGCCTGTCAGACAATGAACTCCCTGAGACTGGGCAGAGTCAGTGTGAACTCTCCACAGTATGGGAAAACACATTTGGAGTGACTTTATTTCTAGATTTGCCTTTTTTAACCCAAGAATCCAGGGACATATATTCTCCAAATACCTTTCTTGCTTCCTCCCTTGAATGCCAACATTCATGACACAAAATGTCCCTGGGGTGGGCACTGCATGTGTGTGGAAGCAGGAGTGGGGGTGCACCGAGAGGACAAGCTTAGGGAAGACCCCTTATGAGCACGGTTCCTGCTTTCAGTTAGAACAGCACATCACATGGGGCACCTGGGTGGCTCAGTGGGGTAAGCGTCTGCCTTCGGCTCAGGTCATGATCCTGGGGTCCTGGGATCGAGTCCCACATCAGGCTCCCTGCTCAGCGGGAAGCCTGCTCCTCCCTCTTCCTGCTGCTCCCCCCTGCTTTTGTGCTCTCTCTCTCACAAATAAATAAACAAAATCTTAAAAAAAAAAAAAAAGAATAGCACATCACAAATGTTGTGGAAGGTTTAGTGTTTCAGGGAGGTCTCTAGCCTGGAAGGACTTGTTGGAAGGAAGGGATGCTCATAAGATTGGCTCTCTCTTTGAAAACACCCTGACTGGCCAGATTGATAAAGGGGTAGGGAATCATCCTCATGGATGGATTCTTCACCATCTTGGGACCAGCAGAAAGTTTTACCCTGATCACCTCTGTGTTACTCAGGGAAGGTTCACTCCTTTCCTTCAAATCCCCAAACTTCAGTGGCTTCACATAACAAAGGTCAATTTCTCATTCACATCACAGTGCACTGTAGGCCACTTAGGGCTGTGCTCCACAGGGTCATTCAGGGACCCAGGACCTGTCCTTGTCACTGCTCTTCCATTTCCTAGGACCTCAGATGCTCCACTGGAGTCTTTGCCTTTGGTCAGAGGGTGAGGAATGAGAAAATAATGTGGAAAATCCATGGGAGGTTTGTTGTGGGCAAAGCTTAAGAATTCTGTCAGCCAGAACCCAGGTTCATGGCCTCACTAACTTTAAGGGAGGCTAAGAAATGTAGTCTAACTATGTGCTTAGGCAAAGAGAGAAACAGGTTTTGGTGAACATAGAGTGTTTTCCATAGTTTGCTACTATCTCTTTGGCAGCTGAATGGCACTTTTATCTCTGTGGTTTACCTCCCCAAACCCATAAGCCCCATCTAATCATGAGAAAACACCACACAAACCCCAACTGAAGAATATTCTACAGAATGCTAATGAATCTTCCTCAAAACTGTCAAAATCATCAAAAACAAGAAAAGTCTGGGAACTACCATAGCCGAGAGGAAGGAGCCCAAGAAGATAGGACAAGTAATTGTAATGTGCTATCCTGGATGGGATCCCAGAATAGAAAAAAGTGAAAACCAAGGAAATATGATTATAGCATGGATTCCCATTAATAATAATGTATGGATATGGATATTTGTTCATTAATTGTGACAAATGTACCATATTAGTATAAGATGCTAATAATAGTGGTGGAAACTGGGTCTGGGGCACAGGGAAACACTCTGTATTTCCTTCAAAACTTTTCTATAAATCTAAAATTGTTTTAAAATAAAAATTTTAAGTTTTTTTTTTTTTTTTAAGTGAGTGCCAAAAAAACCTTACTTCTCCTGTTTTCCCACAATAGCCATGGGAAAAAAAAAAAATCCAAAACTTTGTCTACTGAGAAGTTGCTACTCTGGTCTTTCCCTTACACTCATTTTTTTCCCTTGTATCTGTTGCTTCTATCTTGCCTCATCTCACAGGGATCATTCCTCAAGAACCAGCTTGTGTCACCTTTTTAATAACATGCTGCATGTTCCTCTAAGAACATGAGCCAAAACAGGTTGATAAACAATGAAAAAACTAGAAGTCTAGATAATGTAATGCTCGAAAGTGCTAAGTTAAATAATTTTTGGTTTCTTCCTCCCATTCATAGAGAAGAGAAGAGGTGAGAAAGAACATGTTTTTCCAGTCTTATTTTCTCTAAAAATTAGGCAATCATCTTGAAATTAGAGAAAAAAAAAATTTGGTCATTTTTTTCTACCTGTGCCTTTGGGTAAGTTATCTTATCTGAACTTGGACTTCCACACTAAAATGGGCCAGTAATAGTTCTTGTTTGGGGAATTTGTCCGGCAAAGTTAATGACAGATTTAGCCTATATATAATTATTCTTCTCCCCGGCTGGGCTGGGAATTTTGTTTGTTTGTTTGTTTGTTTGACTGTGGACTTTATTCTTTAAACAAATTGCAGGGATTGCAGAAAAAATAGGTTATTGACAGAAAACAGTATCTACATATGTACTGAGAGGTACACTTTTGGTGACAGAAGAGACTTTAAGCTCATGCTGGCCTCTCAGAAGCAGTTCTCAAAGAGCTTAGCTTTATTTTCTTGGCTTTTAAGAATGCCTAAGATCCTCTCCTTCATCCCCGATCTTCGGAGCCAAATAGTCCATTAAACATCCCATATCAGCGATTTTATATTTTACAACAAGGGGTACATCTGCAGACATACTGCAAAATAGTGCAGGATATCTGGGTGACTTGGCAGCTCAGTATTGACACAAAAGGCTGAACCTGAAGACTTTCATTAAATCAAGAGCTCCCATCTTGGACAAGAAGCAGTGGGACTGGTTCCCGGCGGTCAACAAGTGAGGTCCCACAAACAAAACAAGTTAGGAGGGGGTGGGGTGGCAGACGGGGTTTATAGGACAGCAGAGCTACAAGACTCAGTACCAGTCCTTAGAGCAGACATTTAGTGATCATCACTCTGTCTGAGCATGGTGACAAGTGCTTTGCACGTATTAGCTTAGCTAATGTTCCTAGTAACCCATGAGGCAGGTCCTCTGATGACCCTCATTTTATAAATGAGAGTGGTAAGGAAACATGCTCCTGGTTAGTAAGTGGCAATGCCATGATTCTCATTCAGGTAGGCAGACTCCAGAGCCCAACGTCTTACTACTACATTATACGGGCATCATCTTTGCTTGATTTTTTTAAAATCAGACTGAGAAGGTGACAGCTCTCTATTGTTCTCCCCCTGCCCCTTCCAGGAAAGTCTACTTTCCTGACCCAAGTCCCTTATCCAGGGGGAGATAGGTCACTACTAGCACATCCCCTCCAAGGCCTACATTTCTGATCAATGGGGAGGGTTGGAAATTTATTATTTATTTTATTTTTTGGTAAGTACACTCAGAGTGGACACATGTTAATTGATTTTAGAGACTGATGCATATACAAAACAAAACACAAATCTATTGTTCTACATTTTAAAATGTAATAGCTAGCAGGGTAGCTCATTATAGCTAGGATTAATTTGCCAAGGTAGAGCCTGTGGATTTCTGTCCTTAATTCACCCGATTCAGATTCATATTTTTTCTTTTGTTTTCCCCTTAAACTCAAATTTGCTTTTTTTCTAATTACAAGAACATGGTAGAAAACCTAAGAAACATATATTAGTAAAAAAAAAAAAAATGAAAAGAAAATAATGATTTCTTGTAATCCCACCATCTAGCAATAACCACAGTTAACATCTTCCAGATATTTTAATATGTATACTTATATGTATAAGCCAGATGTCAAATGGGTCTCTCTGCTCCTTATTATCGAGATAAGATGCCTTGGTCCTTCATTTCATTGCTCTTCTCAGGATTCTGGCAACTTCCCAGAATCTCACATTCTAACGATCACCTGTGACTCTGACTTCCTGTTTCTTCTGAATTCCATTCTCTACTGTTCAGCCTACAGCTGTTGCTTTATTTTGCTCTGGCCGTAGACCCAAATGTGGAAATCAGGTTCTTTCTTTGATTCGACAGTAACAACAAATCATCTATACAAGGATTTTTTTTTTTGATGTGTAGCCCTCTTCAGGATGTAAAGACTAT
This sequence comes from Zalophus californianus, assembly GCF_009762305.2. Classification (NCBI taxonomy): domain Eukaryota; kingdom Metazoa; phylum Chordata; class Mammalia; order Carnivora; family Otariidae; genus Zalophus; species Zalophus californianus. The sequence continues at coordinate 12,413,738 of NC_045606.1, read as the reverse complement.
TACATTTAAATAGTAGACATCCTTTTCCTATGAATTTTTTTTAAAGCCATGTTACTCAGTCATGCACTTTCTTCCCCTTCTCATTCTGTTTTTGCTTTTTCCTTCTAACAAGGAGGAATCATATTCTTCACTTTTTTCTTTTCTTGCACAGCAATTCAGATGTATAAGACCTTGCCCACAAATTTAACTTCAGGAATTCCCTTTCTATACACAAAGTCTCCCCCAAAGCTTTGACACTGTCCTGATCAAAATGTCCGGAGTTATCAGATAAAGGCCATTCATGTCCCCATTTGTGGCATGTAGTTTCCACTAAGATACAGAGAAACAATACATGGCAAAGACAAAGGAAGTTGAAAACAATGCATTCCACATGGTAGGGATTTCAAAGGAGATGTTAAAAGATTAGTTTCATAGTTCTTAGGGCCTTCCCTCACATCAAGGATATAAAAGCATGAATAGGGATTAGGAAAGGTTTTGGAAAGATTTCACTGAATAGAGCAGTTAGTGGGATACAAGAATCCCCATTCCAACCAGAAAGAGATGGAAAGTAGGATGCTTTCCGTTTCACAACCATTTGCTGGTTAAAAGAGAGGAGCTTCAGGACACCTGGGTGGCTCAGTCTGTTAAATGTCTGCCTTTGGCTCAGGTCACGGTCCCCAAGTCCTGGGATCAAGTCCCATGTCGGGCTCCCTGCTCAGCAGGGAGCCTGCTTCTCCCTCTACCTGCCACTCCCCCTGCTTGTGTTCTCTCTCTCTGACAAATAAATAGATAAAATCTTAAAAAAAAAAAAAAAAAGGAGAGAGAAGTTTCAAGGACCACTCATAATTGTTTTGATATGTGTACTCCTTAGTTGCGGAGACCTAGTAGATTGATGACCGACTTCTGCTTGGAAAACTTAAAAGCTGAGATGGGCTACATGTACCAGGCTGGGTCTCCCTGCCCTCAGGGTGAAAGGAAGGTGGGTGTTCCCTATGGGCCAGATGTGGCCTCACAGACAGTGAGAACTGGTGGGACCATCTTCCATGCAGCCCAAGAGGATTTCCTAGAGGTCTTGGGGACTTAGAGAGTCTTTGTCTAGTGGGCTCATGTGAGGCTGGTGACTAATTTTAGGGAACATGTACAAAGTCATGGAAAATGCAATCAAATGAGTCCAGTGGGGGCCTCCAGAAGACCAGCAAAAGGCCTAACAGAGAAAGAAAGCTTCAACCTCCAGCCAGACCCCAGGAGCAGGGAACCTCTCATTACAGAACCATTCAAAAAACTTTCTTGCTCCCTTAGCTCTCTCCTCCCCCACCAAAATCCTGAAAGAGTCAGAGCCACAGTTCAGAAAATAGGAAAATGGGGGAAAGGTGAGGAAAGAGAGCAGGGCAGGAGGGAGGCATAAGGAACCATCAGCCCTTCTAGACCATCTACCTCCAGAGTGCCCAAGTTAGATAAATAGAGACATTTTCCCTTAAAATCAAGTTCTAAGTTTGGAGAATTACATGTTAAGAATGATTTAAAAATGAAACAAAACATAGGGATCCCTAAGTTTCATCTAGAGGAATTCCATCTACCTGAATAAGTCTGGAGAAGCAGTGGTAGACAAAAGTAAAGAGGCTAACTGACACATTTCCCTGTGTTGCGTGAACTATTCTATAAATTGCTTTGCATTTATTAACAATTATACATAATTATTAATGATTACTAACAATTTCTTAACCAACCTCATTGAACTTGGGTTATTTTTTTATTTTTCCCTATAGACAACACTGATAGGATTAGTTCATATATCCCTAAATATGTCTTTTGGCTGCATCAATGTTTAGATCCATGCTTCAAGCTTTAGCAATGAATTGCCAAATTTACATCAACTTACATGTCATCCATGCATGCCCTTGCCATAGATACATCAGAACCATCAGTTCTACCATATTAAGGTGACTTTGTTCTCCTGACCCTGATCCCTTGTGGGTCTATTTCTAATGCAAGTCTCAAAGGACACAATTATTTCCCAATTCTTGAGATGGTATTTCACTTCATTCCTGTTCCTGTACTTATAAATGTATTTCAGAAATCCAACCTGTTCATGTATTAGTAGCTGCCTTTATATTGTTTCCATGATTATGAGATAGAAGATGCACCAAAAATGCGCAATTATTTGTATACCTTAGATAGACTGCCTACCTATATTTGGGTTGGGAAAACAAACTCAGCAGATCAAATTTTCCAACCTCATGTTTTCGTTCTGAGAATGTTGCGTTCGTGCTTCTCCTGACCTCACAACCTCAGCAAAAGCTGTAATTAGAGTTGATTCAGTAAATACAACTTCTGCCTGGGTGGGTGGGGGCGGTGTTCTCCACAACAACTCTGGTCTTGAACAGTGCAAGGAGCCGAACTACTATGGGTTTTCTGGGGCTTTGGCTACAGGGAAAACACACAGTTTAAAAAAATATCTTAAGAAATATTCCAAAACAGGATTTCAAGAGCAGTAATCCCCTCTGTCTATATTTGGCTATGAAGTACCTTCCCATGAAATATAATTCCTAGCTGGCTGTCACTTGTCATTTTCCCTGTGTTCAATATTCACCAACATAAAGGTCCTATTTTGCCAACTCCCAGCACTTAATTTTCATTCCCATTCATTTTACCATTTCTCTTAAAGTGAAAATAACACTCAATTGTCAAGGGGATTGAATGAATTGTAAATAACAAATGTTATCTTACTCCCTGGAACTTATCTCATGCTATGTTATGGATTTACCAGGTCCCAAAAAATATCAGATATATGAGCCTTAAAGGGGAAAAGTCTCCATACTAGTATATGAAAAAATTCCTAAATTCCAGAAGGGTGAGTGAACAGATGGATACTTTTGGGACATGTGTGTGTGTCATTTTTGTTTTACATTTCCTTGGCTCTGCAAGAGAACGCATTTTCTACAAAGTATGGTAGCTGCAGTGAAGGATAATATTAAATTAAACCTGGAAACAAGAAATGAGAAGTAAATAGTTTAACAAAAATGCAGTTCCATAAGTTAATTTTGAAAAGCTTCATTATTAAAACACAGATTTAGAAAAATGTGGCCACGACTGAGACACAAAAGGTAAACAGTGATTGATGTAACGGAGAACAGTTTTCTTACTTGGAGGTGTAGATACCATTCTAACACATTCATATATATATTTCCAAGTTTTATTCATTGAGGAAATTCAATATTTTAATAAACTTCCATGAAAGTAATTATAGATTGGTGATGTTTTTCCCTGAGTGGTGATTTCTTACAAAGAAAGTAAAGCTCTGAGTGGTTCCAGCAACGTGGAGCCCTGAACTATTGCACCTCTTGCCACAACATAAAAATTCTGGATAAGTTATAACAACACAGCAGTTTATAAAACATATCTGAGGGGAAAAGTAAATAGAAGGAATCTCCAGTTGTCAGAAATGAAGAGTGAACTCCTGGCCAGTGCGCAGCTAACTTAGCAGCAGCCTGATATGATAGCGGGGTAATTCAGATTTAGATAAGTGTCCTACAATTGATGGGCTGAAGTACTGACACTCACATGCTGACAGGAAACATGGACTTGGACTCTACAACGCATGGTTACTCGTTCTGTGAAAATACTCTCATAGGAAAACCACCGGGACCAACCTGGCAAGCTGCAAGAAGCTTGCTCTAGCCAGGGCTCAGTGAAGAGTAGAAAAAGAAGCAAGTCTCCAGCCTGTCACATGCAGAGTGACAATCAGATTTCTAGTGCCAGCTAGTGCAGAATCTCAACTCAGTAATTAACATGAAATCTGGTCTCAGTCAGGTGAAATCCTTGGGTTCCTTGAAAAAAATGAAACCATTAGGGATTCAGAGCTGGTGAACTAAAGACAAAAAAGAGATTCCCTTTATTTTTTTTCCTCGGGCATGTTTTAAATACTGGTCTGTTGTTATAGTTCATCCAACACTTGTGTATGTTTACAGCTTGTAGTGGAGGTGAGTCCTTAATGGTTTGCTAGATCAGACCATGAGTTACTTTTTATGAGAAATCACCATTCAGGAAAAAAAAAAATGCCAGTCTGAATAATGTCCAGATGAACTTGCAGGAAAAAACACTGCAAATGATACAAGCAATTAATGATTCACCATAAGAGAGAGTCAATACAATCAACAGGAAGATGATGCCCCCTCCTAAGAACTAGAATAAAACACTCTGAAACCAGGAAATGAGATTATCTGAAATTATTATTTTATTTAAAAGGAATAGAAAACGTGCTGAAAGGAATGACACTGTGTATGAAGAATAATCTAATTAAACAAAAAACTAAATTAAGCCTCTTTCTATAAAGAAAAAAACCTGCAATTAAAAAGTCAAAGGATAGACTATAAGTCACATTAAACATAGTGGAAGAAAAAAAAAATCAACAAACAAAAATATAAAATCTGGGAAATTACCTGGAATGTAGCATAGGGCGATATATAAATTGAAATGTGAAAGAGAAGGTAAGCACTATGCAGGATAGATTTAGACAGTCTAAAATATGGCAAATTAAATTTTCAGAAAGAAAAGAGTGACAAGAGAGGCAACATTCAAAAAGATGATGGTGGAGAATTTTCTAGAATTGCTTAAAGTCATCAAGTCTCAGATGTAGGAAGCTCAATGAATCCTAAGCAGGGTAGATCAAAAACAAAATCCCCACATGGACACATTGCAGTGAGCTATGGAACACCAAAGACAAGGCGAAGGTCGTCATAGCAGCTGGGGAAAAAAGATACTGCAAGTGAAAGAGCGATAATTAGTCTGATAATGGACTTATCACCAAAAATGGAGACCTGAAGACAATGGAATGATATCTTCAAAGTGCTAAATAACTTTATATTGAAAACAATGGTCAGTGTACCTAAACTTCTTTTCAAAAAAGAAGGCAAAATAAAGACATTTTCAAACAATGAGTGGAAGTTACTTCTTTAAATATGCTTGATAAAAGAACGGCTCGCTGTAATCAAGTTAGAAGAAAATAAACCCTAAAACGAGCAGTAGGATATAAAAGGCAATTGTGAGCAAATGATGGTTAAAATGGGCAATTAAGTCTAGAGTATTGACTATTAAAAATAGTTTTTAAAAACTATTTCAAGAGAGGGCACCTGGGTGGCTCAGTTGGTTAAGTGAATGCCTTTGGCTCAGGTCATGATCCTGGGGTCCCAGGATGGAGTCCCGCATTGGGCTCCCTGCTCAGCGGGGAGTCTGCTTCTTCCTCTGACCCTCCCCCCTCTCCTGCTCTCTCTCTCTCTCATTCTCTTTCTCAAATAAATAAATAAAATCTTTAAAAAAAAACTATTTCAAGAGAGACTTAAAAGCAAAGTGGAACAAAATGTTAGAAAATAACACCACGGACAACAAAGGACGTTCCATAGAATCACTATATTTTGAGTTCTTTGTGATGTAGAAATACTGGTTTGCTGCATTAAATGTACTTATTAAAATTTAAAGATAAGCAAGTAAAAATAGAAGTTGTATATGTATTCTTTACCCCAATAAATGAGAGGAAAGGAAATGGACAAGAGAAATAAAAGCAAGGTAAGTAGAAAACACAAATTAGTCCATATACCATTATTCATAGTAATGTAATACTTTTAATTAATTAATATAGCCTCTCACATTGAATTTTATTTTAACAATTTAAATATCAGCCACGGCAGTTATTAATGTAGTTCACTAAATATTTCTTATTCTCATTCTGGACTCATGGTTTGTATTTCACTCACCTGCTCCTTCGTGCGATTTGGCTCTGGAAGTTGTTATGACCAATTTGGCATGTGATGTGTGCCACAGTGGGGTGGAAATGTTAACATCCAGTGCAGGACATACCAAGTTTTTCCTCTCTTCTGCTACCCCCATTAGCAATGCTACAGAGTGGCTGCTCTGGACCCAGGGTAAGGACCAGGTGGAGCAGAGCCCCCTGTGGAACCTCAGAGGATGTGCGGCTTGAGAGAGAAGTAAGTCTTTGCTGTTTTAAGCTGCTAAAATGTTAGAACTGTTTATTATCACTGCATAGCATGGCCCATCCTCACTGATACATATAAGAGAAATATGTACAACATGAAGAAATACACTGTGAAAGTAAAGGGATGGCAAAAGAGATACAGGAACGTATTGGCCAAAAGAAAACCAGCATATTTTTTCCCTTTTAATTTTTTTTTATTGTTAATCACCATACATTACATCATTAGTTTGTGATGTAGTGTTCCATGATTCATTGTTTGTGCATAACACCCAGTGCTCCATGCAGAACGTGCCCTCTTTAATACCCATCACCAGGCTAACCCATCCCCCAACCCCTTCCCCTCTAGAACCCTCAGTTTGTTTTTCAGAGTCCATAGTCTTTCATGGTTCATCTCCCCCTCTGATTTACTCCCCTTCATTCTTCCCCTCCTGCTATCTTCTTCTTCTTTTTTTTCCTTGACATATATTGCATTATTTGTTTCAGAAGTACAGATCTGTGATTCAACAGTCTTGCACAATTCACAGCGCTCACCATAGCACATACCCTCCCCAATGTCTATCACCCAGCCACCCCATCCCTCCCACCCCACCCCCACTCCAGCAACCCTCAGTTTGTTTCCTGAGATTAAGAATTCCTCATATCAGTGAGGTCATATGATACATGTCTTTCTCTGATTGACTTATTTCACTCAGCATAACACCCTCCAGTTCCATCCATGTCCTTGCAAATGGCAAGATCTCATTCCTTTTGGTGGCTGCATAATATTCCATTGTGTATATATAACAGATCTTCTTTATCCATTCATCTGTCGATGGACATCTTGGCTCTTTCCACAGTTTGGCTATTCTGGACATTGCTGCTATAAACATCGGGGTGCACATACCCCTTCGGATGCCTACATTTGTATCTTTGGGGTAAATACCCAGTAGTGCAATTGCTGGATCGTATGGTCGCTCTATTTTCAACTTTTTGAGGAAACTCCATACTGAAGAAAACCAGCATATTAACATCAATGTTAGGCAAAATAGTCTGTAAGACAACAAAGAATTATTAAGGAAAAAGAAATAAAGAAAAAAATACAAAATATATTCTCACATAAGAATAAAAGGAACAATCTGCCAGGAAGGTCACAATCCTGAATCTTTAAATATCTAACATCAGAGTCCCAAAATATATGAAGTCAGAATGGGTGACAGAATTACAAGGAGCAATGGACAAATCACAATAATAAGCCAGTTCCTGCAATCCCATTTCCCCTTGCTAGGCAGTGGAGGATGGCTGTCCATCCTACCCAGGACTGGGCGATGACATGTACACAGAAATCCCTAGAAGGTCTTCTGGGAAAGAATTCTTTTTTTTTTCTCTGATAAAAAGCAAGGGATGCCTTTCAAGTATCCACCCTTCTTTCTGTCTTTGAATGGGATTTCGTGAGAAAGTGATGGTTGAAGGAGCAATAGCCATTTCCCATCAGACTTCTTATTACATGGTATTTTATAAACCCCACTTCTTATGCCAGTATTAACTACAACCCAGAGCATCCTCACAAAGAATTAGGTACCAATAATCATGATCAAGTTATGGCAATGAAAACAGCATGGTGTTAGTGAAGGAACAAACTGACCAATGGAAGATGACCTTGATATATGACAGAAGTGGCCTTACAAGTAAGTGGAGACAGAATGTGCTATTATATAATGATCTTGAGAAAACTCCACTTGGAAACAAAGTAAGTTAGCATCTTACCTCAGAAATATTAGCACCCTACCTAATACACATGTTACCTCTTTCTGTAACATAGAACATTACATTCCAGGAGGAATAAGACATAAATATGGAGCTGGTACTTTAAAATATTTAGAGGAACATATTGGAGAGATGTTAAATTATATGTTATGTGAATTATACCACAATTTTGAAATACATGCTATGGACAAAGACCTAATTATCAACACAAAATTATGAAGTTAGGTTAAAAAAATATGTTGGAGAGTATTTTTGTAAGCTTGGATTAGAGAAGGATTCCCTAAACAAGACACAGAAACAGAAACTTAAACAACAGAGTGTAAAAACAAAGAAGGATAAATTTCATCACGTTAAAATTAAAATCTTCTGTATAACAAAAGACCATCCAAAGTGAGAAAGGAAGCCACGGACCAAAGATATTTGCTATAATTTAACTGGCAAATAATCCATACCAGAATGTATAAAGAACTGCCTCATAGCAATACAAGAAAGACAAACAATCTAATTTTTTTTAAACGGCAAAGGATATAAATAAGTGCTTGGCAAAGAGAAAACCCTAATGTCCAATAAACATAAGGAAAGACACTTGATTCCATCAGTGACAGAAATGAAGATTAGATCAGCAATGAAATGTCTCTTTACACCCATCAGTATGGCAAAAAAAAAAAAACAATGTCTCATAAGTGTGGGAGGGGATGTGGGATTTGGGGACTCTCACATACTGATTGTGGGGTGTAAGTCAGTACAGCCCTGAATGGATATTGTCAAGCTGCTCCCAAACTTGCAGACGTTCAAACTCTACAACCCATAGCTTTGAGAAATGTATCCACGTGCACAAGGACCCATATACCAGGATCTTCACTGCACCATGTTTACAATAACAAGAAACCAGAAAGAAACAGAAAGACTCATGCATGAGGCATGAATAAATTATCTTATATGCATATAGGGACTTACTAAACAGCAGTTAAAATGAATATCCTAGATGTACTGTATCAACATAGATCTATTCTGAAAGTGTTGAGGGAATAAAAAAAAAACAAGTTGCAAATGTATTATATAATTTGGGTATTATGCTAAGTGAAATAAGCCAGACAGAGAAAGACAAATACCATATGATTTCACTTATATGTGGAATCTAAAAAAAAAAAAAAAAAAACCAAATGAATGAACAAACAAACAACAACAACAAGGAGGAAAAGACTCGTAAAAAAACAGAGAACAAACTGGTGGTTGCCAAAGGGGAGAGGATAGAGGAATGGATGAAAGAGGGAAAGAGCAAAATAGGTGAAACTTTCAGTTGTAAAGTAAATCAGTCACAGTAATGAAAAGCAGAGCATGGGGGATATAGTCAATAATATAATGACCGCAGTAAGCATTTCATAATGCATATAATTGTTGAATAACTACGTTGTACACCTGAAACTAACTCAACATTATATGTCAACTATACTTCAATTAGAAATAAAAAAGAAAAGAAAAAACTATTACATATTTACTTAAGTAATATGTATTTGATATTTTGTATCAAAGTGGCACACTGTGATACTTAAGTATCAAAACATAAAACTATTGATAGGGAAGTTATAAAAACTTCAAGGTTATGGTTAATTCTGGAGTAAAAGGGAAAGGAGTACGTGCAGTAGTCAAATATATATGTAATATTTCTTTCTTTCTTTTTGTTTTTTCTTTTAAGTAGCCTCCATGCCCAATGTGGAGCTCAATGTGAGGCTTGAACTCATGACCCTGAGATCAAGACCTGAACTGAAATCAAGAGTAGATGCTTAACCAACTGAGCCACCCAGGTGCCCCACCCCGCCTTTTAAAGTTTATTTATTTAAGCAATCTCTACACCCAATGTGGGGCTGAACTCATAACCCCGAGATCAAGAGCCACATGCTTTACCGACTGAGTCATTTCTTTCTTAAAACAAAGAAACAGAGCTGAAAGAAATATGTCAAAATGCAAAAATTTATTAAATCTAAGATTAGATATGCTGGATGTCTGTCTATTTACATTTGAAATGTAATTATTTTGCATGTTTGAAACATAATAAATATTTTAAATAAAACATGAATAAGTTATTAAATAGACAAAAAGTTAAATAAAATGAGTGAGTTATGAATAAAAGTGAAAAAAATTTAAATATCATGGTTGGAAGAAGACATGCATTCTGTTTTAGAATGGGGAGAAGAGAAAGGAAGATGAGTCCCACAGCTATGTGTTCCCACAGCTTCCAGAAAACTCCTTGCCAGGTTATCGAAGACTCAGATGCAGCTGAGCTCGGGAGCTCCGAACAGGTTTGCATTTTGAAATCTGGGACCTGGTGGAGGTGGCAGAGGGGTGGATTCCGGGAGAGGAAGCACAGCGTGGAGCCGTTGAAAACTGACCCCTCAGCAGCCCAGGCCACCGCCTGCAACATCCATGTGGGATCCTGCTCTGGGTTTACAGGCCTCAAGAGGAGAGCAAGCTCCAGTCTCTGTGTACTGCTGCTGTCAACTTGGTCCACCACCCTCTCCTGGGTAAGGCCACCCCCCTTCATGGGCCCCTGACCTGTGCAGTCACACGCTGCCCCACACTCAGAAGGGCCCCCTGCTGGGTGTGATGCTCTGCTGGTCCTGTCTTGACAAGGGATCTTGCATTTACATTTTGCACTGGGCCCCTCATATCACATAGCTGGGCCTGCCAGTGGCACCAACAGACGAGAAACGTCCTCTGTTAAAGGGTCTGTTCCTCTGTCCTCACCTGGTCACCACTGCTCTCCACACTTCGATGGAACCTCCCATTTACATTAATTCCCAGACCCCTGCAGGCGTCTGCATTGGCTGCCTCTATTTTACACATTTGATCTTGTGGATCCATCTCTGCCTCACCTGGAGAAAAGCTGCCCTTCAGCCCCAGAGCTCTGGGAAACTTGAGGTGTCCAGGGCAGAAGGCCACGTTTGTCTTGATACTGACATGTTGGTACTAATTCTATTTATATTCATCAAAACTTAACAGCCACAACTTAAAGTAAACGTGCAATAAAAATGCAGTTATGGTATCTCAGAAGTGATTATCTGGGTTGTATTTAGGTAAACACAATATGATGGTATTTACACAGCATTAACATACACTCCTAGGTGGCAAGTCTTATACAGTCTTTACCCATATCAAAGGCACTTGCCCAGTGCAGGCTCTCGTAGATGTTAATTATGTGGTTCTTAGCATTTATATTAAAAAAAATTTCTTCTAGAACTGAGACAGAGATGGCTAGTTTATGAATTATTTGCTTTTGGAAGCTGAAGCCATTCTGGAAAAAGAAGTTCCATCCTTCTGCCTAGGACCTTAAGGGCTGGTCCTCTAACATCTCCAGGCTGCATCCCGTATCATCGTCTTCCACGACTTCTCAGGGAATTTTGAGGTAAGAGTCCCAAAGAATGGATTGCTCTGGGTGCCATGAGTGGTGGGACCAGCCCTTGGAAAGAAGACTTTGTCCAGGGCAGGGCTAAGGATGGGCCAAGGGCTTTGGCTGCTCCTGTCCCCCGTGGCTCTGTGGTATCCACAAGCAGAGAAACGGCAATTCCACCATGTCACGGACTAGGTTTGAGGCTTATGTTATATTGGGGTGAGGGGGAATTCCCCTATTAAAAAAACCTATTAATTCCTAGATATACATAACATCCTGTGGTGTAAGAAGCCTGGAACGGAAGGGACAAATATGCAGGAAGTTTGTATGTCTGTTTTATACATACCACGATCTGTGGTTATGAGAGAACCAAAGGTATTCAGGGCAATGACATGCTCATTCATGGCATTCCACTTGGCTCTTGGGGAATATAAACCAGTTGTCTCCAGTGGAAAAATCTCAAGCTCCCACTGGGAAAATATTGGGAGAAAATAGACATTAACAGGGACATATTTGATTTTTTGATGTTATGTAAAGACCACAAAGAGTCTGTGATATGAAAGACTCAAATTCCTGTCTGGTCTACTTAAACTGAGTAGTCACCACATCATCATGACATGCTGGGGCTCCGAGTCCAAAACAACTCAGTTGGCATTTCAACACTGACATGCCTTCTGCCTCCGTGCAGGTCCACTGACATTTCCGAGGCTCACATTCTTCCTCTGTAAAATGTGAGTGACAGTGAGATCTTCATAAGGTTTGGGGGTTTAGATGAGATCTTGCACGAAAAAAGCATAGTGTGGTATCCAGCACTTGGAAAGCCCTTGGTGGACGATAAGGATGATTATGAGCATGGGCCGCCGGTGGCGGGGCGGGGGGCCGGCGGGGCCTCTGGTGTCTGGACCGGATCTCCTGTCCCTAAATTTAGGGCAGACAGTACCTGTGTAATGGCAATAGAACTGGAAGCCAAGAGAAAAAGGAGACGTGCTCCTGTTCTTCTAAGGCTGAGGCCCTGGCATGTGGGGAAAATGAACATGGAATAAAGGGGGACCCAGGAGGCGTCAGGAAGGCCTCAGGAAAGAAAAGCACTAGGACCTCCTGCTTGTGTTGAATACTGGGTAGTCTCTGAAATGACCACGAGCATTGGTAGCCAGGCCGAGTCACTAACGTAGAATGCAGTACGCCAGAGTGAGTCAGCTGCCCAGCTCTCCGGGGAGGGCAGGGGGCTTCTGCACGCTCTGGTGGGGTACTTGCAGGCCGCTCCCTCCACCTGTACCCCACCTGTCCTCTGGACCACCAGTCAGGCCTCCCTTGTGGATTTGCTGGAGTGTTATATATTTAGTTCTCAGGAGTCTTTAAACGTGTCTCCAGAGATGAGCTACCTTTAGAGGACGACGTGGCACCATAGATCACAGTTTGGGCATGTCTTTTCAGATTCAAAAGTTTAGCATTTCTGAGTGTTCACAGCCTGGTTCAGTTGGTCTCTCCCGTTGCCCTCCTCCCCTAGCGTCCCCAGGGAGGTGGGAGCCCTCGTGAGGACTTCTCCACCAGCCAGCCCACATGCTGGGTGATGACCTGAAAAGTCAGTCATCTGAAGAGTCTGATGTGACCACGAGTCACCTCACTCTAAAGGTTACACTCTACGAGGACAGTGCTACTTGTTTGTGCAAAGGGCCTAGGCTATCAGGATCACGTCTCCTTGAAAATTCCTAACCACACATTAGTTAGAGCACCCCCAAATCAAAGGGGAGAGCCCACCTCCAGATTTTGCCTGTAACTTATGGACTCTCCTGAGTCAGCAGTGGTAGCCACACCCCTCCAGCTGTGTGGCAGGGGCCAGGTGCACACCTGCAGGCTTGGGTCTCCGTGAAATAGTCCCCTCTGCCCTGTGAAGCCCCTTCCTCTGCTAGGCCCACTGTGAGCATCTCAGACTTCCATGTCTTCCTCCCAGGAAAGGCTCATGCCAGAGATTCCTTTTCATAGACTTCATTTTTCAGAGCAGTTTTAGGTTTTCAGAAAAATTGTATGGGGGAAGCACCGAGAATACCTTTACACTCCCCTCCAGGTTTCTCCTATCACTACATGTTGCATTAGTGTGGCACTTTTGTTACAACCAATGAACAAATATCGATACACTATTATTAACTAAAGTCCACAGATTACATCAGGGTTCACTCCTGAGGCTATGCGTTCCATGGCTCTTGACAAATGCATACCGCCACGTACCCCCCCATCCATAATGGTTTCACCACCTTAAAAATCTCCCACCCCCATCCAACTCCCCAACCCCTAACAACCACCAAACTTTTACCTGTCTTTACAGTGTTGCTTTATCCAGTATGTCATATATGTTAAAATCCTATGGAATGTAGCTTTTACCGATTGGCTTCTTTCAGTCAGTAATCCACACCAAAGTTTCTTCCATGTCTTTTTGTGGCTTGACATTTCATTTCTTTCATTGCTGAATAGTATTCCATTGTACGGACGTACCACTCACCAGTTTAGCCATTCGCCTATTCGAGGATATGTTGGTTGCCGCTGATTTTTGGCAATTATGGATAAAAGTACTATGAACACTCATATGCAGGTATTTGTGTAGACATTAAGTTCTGTGTGGACAGAAATGTTTTCAGTTTGACCTCAGGTCTTCTGCTTCTACTTGGTTGTTCTTAGAGAGTGTACAAGCTGGGATTTTCATTTTAAGGTGTTTCTTACCAGGTGGGCTGGTGAAGTGGGGAGTGTGGGATATAGTCCTTCAGGAGTTCACTGAACCTCTCTGAACTCCAGCTTACTCATCTACTGGAGGAGCGTTAACATAAAGGTCAGGAAATATGTGTGAAGATGATGATTACACAGTAAGAAGTGGCCAATAAATATCTTCTTCATGCATGTCCTTGCATTCTTTACTCTTTACTCCCTTTCCCCATTCCCCCTTCATCATTTCCTGTGAAGAAATTCGGAAAAGTAGATTTCCAGATGACCTTCTGCTTGAATTTTCACACGTTTTAATTCAGTATCTGAGGATTTTCAATACCACCCTGACTTCCATCCTTGAGCAATCACACATTATAAATCCTGAATATATGCTGACGTTTCTCTTTGGAGCTGCACTTAGATAAAAAGAGAAATTGGGTTAATTCCAAGGTGAGTCTTAACCAGCTGGAAGTAGCGGTTGCCTGCTGAGTTGTGGGAGGGCCTGGTGGCCCTTGAGGGAGCGGAGGGACAGCGGGGATGCACAGCAATGCTCGCTCACTGTTGAGGATTCATTAGAGCATCACAGATCAGGTAGTGGGTTCTACGCTCAGTTCATGCCACGTCTGGATGGCTCGTGACATGGCTTTAGACGACACAGGTCAGTAAACACACTAGCAGTGTGGTCTGGCCTCTCTGATTCATAGATTTTGGAAGCTGTGTCTACACGGTACTGCCCTAAAAGACTAAAAAATAAAATTGTTTTCCTCCCAGTTGCTTCACCAGGTAAAAGGAAGACCATTAGAATGGAATTATCCGAGCTAAAGAACTGAGAGAGATTTCAAAATGACCATCCTGACAGCTGCTTCAGCCTCTTCACTGGCTCCCTGTGCTGTCCCAACAAGGACATCATGACCTTGACCCTTGCCCATCTCTGTCCTGATGGCTTTTCCTTTTCTGCACTCTAGATTTCAAACATGCTGCACCTTAAATGTTTTCAGGAGGCCAATACTCTCCCCCCAGATACTTTGCAGCATGCTGGCCATTCTTCCTTGACTAGCCTGCCTACTTGTCTCCACTGCCTTCCTTCTTCATTACTCTCCGAGCAGCCTCCCTTACCCTGCCGCGGATTGGGGGCCCTGCCAGATCGTGGGCCCTGTTGCATCACCTCCTTCCCTTAACACAGCACTGCTCTCCCCGTCGTATTTACCTGCTCTTGTGTCTCCCTCCCTCTACTGGCATGCAAGCTCCATGACAGTGGAAGTCAGCTTCACTCCATCATGCCCAAGGCGGGGGGTGCTGTGCCTGACACTGAGTTGGGATCTCAACAAATGAATGAATGAATGGACTTAAAACTAGACACAACAAGCTTGAGGTACACGTTAAAAGCTGGGGAACTATGTGAAGAGAGAAGGAGCTTAGCATCAGTGCTTCTCATGCCACACTGTAAAGACAAGCAAATACATATAACAAAGGAATCATCTTCCCCAAATGAGCCAAGGGCACATCTTTAGGCCTGGTCACTCACTGCTTATTACCTATCCAGTATCCATATGCCTCTTCTTTACTAATAGCATCCCAATTTTGTTCAAGGAGACAATGTTCCAAATTTTTAAAATAAAAGCTACATTTATCATATTCTCTTGCAATCAGAGGTAGCCCTCTCAGATAGTTCTTACCGGTGAGAAGCAGAGATTTCTGGGGTTTCAGGGAATGTTTGGTTTTCCTGATAGAAGTCTTTCCTCCCTGTTGCTTCCCTTTTCCTCCTTTTGCCTGGAATGCAGAGGGAAGGTGAGGGTACAGCCACCACAAGGAGCAGGCTACGTTCTAAGGAAGGCAGATCAGAAAGACAGAAGGAGCCTTGAACTTTAAAAGCATGGTGGAGCCTACCTTCACATGTATCACTGAGTGAGAAAACAAACTGGCTGAGCCACAGTAGACTGATATGTGCTTCATGTAGAATTCACTTTTGAAATAACACCGGGCTTCAACTCTCCGCTCTTGTAGTGAGTGCATCTGAGTGCAGGGCAGCGGGAGGGGAGAAGCCCTGGATGTGTACAGGGTAGAGGAAACTCATAGAGCCTACACATCTGGTCACTCAACACTCAAATCAGAGGTGGCTCAGGCACCATTTGTCCTGCCCCCATGGGGACGTCAGAATAACACTCATGTTCACAAGTCATAGGCAATCAGATCAACAAGTGCAAACATGTTCCCCATTCCTTCTTCCTAAGGTTATCTCCCTTTCTAGTATCTCTTTCTCTTTTTACTCTCTCAACATACCAGCTTTCATTTCTGGCCTTTTTATGATGGCCTATGGCCAATTAAACTTGGCTACTTCCCTGCTGGCTTTCTGCTAAAGAAGCCATTGATTCCTGGATGGGAGAAGCTCACACACAGGGAACTCTATTATCCAAACATATTACCTGCGTCTCAGCCTAGATCCACTCTTAGAGTGGTGCCCTAGAATCTCTAAGTCTTTAGGGGTTGCAAACTTCTCTTAGAGCCTTTGGGAGGCCAACTACTTTATCTTAGTGATGCGTGCGTGTGTGTGTGTGAGTGCATGCATGCACACACGTGCACATGCACAGAAGTTACCTGGAACACTTAATGAAAATGCTTGTTTTTATTTCCCACTCCAAGAAACTGTGATTCAGTTGGTGGAGCCTAGGAATTCGAACTGTTTACAAGCACCACCTGTCCCAGCTGCAGGGGGTCCTGGCTCAGACTTGAAAAAACACTGAACTAAAATGGGCCAGAGGTGGCTTTGCCTGAATGAGCTGATCCCCTTTGGAGCACAGGGTTTTGAGGAAGAGAAAACTAGGAAAGGGCCTGGTGGTGCCAAGTGGAAAAAGGATATGGGAAAAGAAAATGGATGTGGAGGAGAGGAAATGATACCAGAACAGAAGGATGAAACTGTCAAAAGACAAAGTTTCCATCCTCACAGAGGTCTGGTCCTGTCAGTGTTGTCCTTGTACATTACGGTGACAGAATGTTAGCATCAAATTGTCTGTTTAGCTTAATGACTGCATACTTATTACAATAGGTTGTTAAACCAATAAAACACAAGAGGCATAAGCAATTTAATTACGCTACTCATTCTGTTTAAAGCATTTAAATTAGGCTATGTTGACATGGTCCAACTTCTTAGAATCAGATCATCTGAATTCAGAAGAGTCTACGTGTAAGTGTGTGCAAGGGAGATGGAGTTTGTGTGTCTTGATTTCATGTAATATCTGTGTGGTCAAGAGAATTCTCATTTTAGAGAAAAATGAGAGATTTAGAAAGAACACTTCATTACCTCTGGGCCACAGTCTCTTTTTTCTTGGGTCAAACGAGCGAGCGTTTAAAGCTGAGTCTGAGCCTTGAGAAAACAAGATTCACAATAGGGCTTTTGGACCCAGGAACACAACCCAAGCAGGAGCTGGAGGGGCCAGAGCTGCTCACATATAACCCCACCGAAGCCGAGCTAATGAGGATTAGTTGGGCCTTCCTGTGCACCAGGCTGAGGGTAATTGGGTCGCAGGACACGCTGACCTTTTCATTTACTCACCATTTAACGTGAGCTCTTGGCTACTGTGTTTGGAGCTTAAACGGTGGTACATTTAAAGCAGCAACCACATTCTTCCACACGTTCATCCATCCTACAGTGCCTCATTTCTTTCTTCCTTCCTTCCGTCTGCCCTTCTCCTGGCCTTTGGAGGAAGGCAGAGGGGCCTCTGAGTGGCGTTGTTCGGCCAACGGAAGACCCACATGACTTGTTGTCTGGCCCTCTCTAGGGGCCAGGAGGGGCATCACTTAATGAGGCCTCATCCTCAGCAATGGAGCTGAGAACTTGAATAGCAGGAACCTGCTCCTGGTTGGTGGCTCCAGCTGCCCCCTCAACCCTCTCGGCGCGGTCTGGCCGGACTCCCCCCTCTCCCTGACACACAGGCTAGCTGACAGGCTGTGAAGCAAGAGCTTGCACAACAGGGGCAGTGACCCTGCCTCTGCACCTCGGTGGCTTTCTTTTTTTGCCACTAGCTGCCTGCTGGCCTCGCTCAATCTGTTCCTTCAGCCAGTCAGTGGAGGCCTGAGGTACCCAATCAAACACAGGCCAACACTGATTTGCATTTAGCCTGGACCTCTTACGGCTGTTGTCTTCTTATTGCTAAGATGACAAGGTTCCTAAAATTGTATCTGTGGCTATTTAGTACAACCAGGTGGCCTCGTGGAATCCAAATAAGATGAATAGCTGGTGTATTCATGCTTGCTCTTTTAAGCTTTCACATCACCACTCACGATGCAGCCGGCCTAGGCCTACACAGGGTGACTTAGTTTCTCATCCAGGAACCTCCAGGCCCTCCCGTTCTGAAATGACATGCAGAATACCATGTGTGAGTGTGTGTGCTTGTGCACACCCTGGTCCCAAGTCTTGGAAGCTTAAGACCCACCAGTTGGATTCTCCCTTTTATGCTCCGGCCCTGGGTATTCACACTCTTCTATGCACATGGCAGAGGATTTATAAGATACACAGATGAATATTTTTAACTTTAATGTCTTAGAAAAAATAATTAACTACGGAGCAAAACAGCAATTTTGCGGATTCTTAAATTTGAAGCTAGATTATTTTTAAATAGTTGATTTAAATAAATATATCACTGAAATAATTATGCAGATGGCATGCTGATATATCAAAAATCAGGAAGAAGGCAGCTTCTTGCTATTTGGGAACTCACTCTAGCTACTCAGGCTTCTTTGTGGTTCCACGCAGCACACTGTACAAGGCCCCCAGCTTCACCTCACAGGACTGCCCCTGCCCCCTCGAGCTCCGAGCCCCACTGGGAGCCTGCTTAACACCGGCTCATCTCCTAGACTCAGACTGGGCTACTTCCTCTCTGAATCTTTTCTGACTTTTAGGAAGAGCAGCCCCTTACCCCTGGTGCCCCTTGGTGGCCACACAGTCTTCTCTCACATTGCCTTCAACAGATAAGTGAGTGTTTTCGTTGACTGCCTGTTACCTCAGAGGCAGAAGCCTCCTTTAGGGTGGAATTGGGTCTCCTTCACACAAGGATCCTTGCTGACTTGCCTGTTGCTGAGTTCCGTAGGGATGCTCAAAAACATAACTAAAAGGAACAAATGGATGAATGAGTGCATGGATGAACCAAGAAGCTCATATATTCACCTCATCAGGATGATAATCAAATTAAGGCCCCTTTCTAAAAAAATGTTTGTGTCTATCAAGGCTTTTGTGGCAATTTATGTCGGAAAATTTTCCACATCAGGAAACATAATATTGAAGAGCATGTAATTATAAGACAGACAGACCTGGGTTTTAAATCTGGTTCTGACAAACGAGCTTGACGGCCTTAGACAAGTGGCTTAACTAATCCTGAGTTTCCTTATTGTGAACTGGAGGGAGCAATAGCAACAACTCATCCTGGGAAAATTAAAACAGCCCACGTATATAGTAAGCATAGTACTGGGCACATAGAGAGTGCTTGACAAAATTATCTACACTTAAGTTGTTTTTTTCTTAGCATGGACATTCCTGTCTTCATCTACAAAGGATAGCAGATAGAATGTAACATGTGCTTAATTATGTGGTGTTTTCAGTGGGAACATCACATAAATAACCCACTTCTGTCTCCTTCACTGATATCAGGCCACCAGAAGTCATTTTTACTATAGTCCTACCTGCCACTGACCCCTTCCCACCATATTTCTTCATTCCTGCAAATCCTTTCTGTGGGTTCCTATTTTCCCCCATAGCACCACATCTCACCCTATAATATGCTTCATGCACAACATAGACTTCTGACACAGGTTTCACAGAGAACATGAGGACAAGGGTCGGGATTGCTCCCTGTCTCCTGAGGGACCTTCAAATTTGTCTTCATCACCTCTTATCTCTGCAGGGCTGACTTCTACACCATTCTCTTCGGGGTTCTGTTCCTTCTCAAACTTTCTGTCTCTACCTTATCCCAGAACCTTCTCTTTTCCACTTGATATCCTGCAGGCAAACATTCTTAAAAATCCTCCATCCTAAAATGGACCAACCAATAGAGCAAGACAATCCTTACTTCGTCCCGTAAAAGCTCAAGACTCAACTCTCTCCCTGCGTTCATAGTCCGCTTTCCTGACACCTTTGCTTTCTTATCCTCACCTTCCTCCTTGCCAAGTTCTTCTCTGTCTTCTTACCTCAGGACTAAAAGTCCTGTCTCTGAAAAACTTCTAATTGCCAGATTGAATGGCCGTTCCCTTGTGTAAGCTCTTGGCAGCATTTATTGACTCTGTTCATTCCTTAAAACTCTCCTCTCTCATGGTTTCCATGATTTTACCCCTCTTTTTGCTGCTTCAGCCACATTCCCCATGTGTTCTGTCCATCTTCGGACTCTTTACATGACCCCAGGACCCTATCTGTAGCCGTTTTTCTCACCCCACACACTTGCCCGGGTCAATCTTACTCTCACCAATCTGCCTGTGCTCCCGAATCTCTCTCCAAACTCCGAATCCTAGACCCTTACTTCCAGCTAATCTACTCTCACATGTTCCACAAGCATGACATTCGAAGAGCAGAACACATTCCCTTCCCCCGTGACCAAAGCCTGTCGGCCTCAAGCTAGAGCACACCTTGATTCTAACCCACAGACTGTGATTTAGATGCCTGAGCAAACCCTGCTTTACTAGTTGTAACGGTGGACAAGTAACTTTGTCTCTTGTTGCCTCAATTTCCTTACTTGTAAAATGGAAAGACTAATTCTGGAAGACCTGAAACCCACTTGTATGTGAGTGGATGAACTAAGATAATGTATGAAAATCCAAAACCCAAAGGAAGCCCCCTCTCTCTGGGTTGCCTTATTAGCCTTGTCAACCAGGAACATTTAGCTTCATCATTCTTCTCTAGTCTGTCCTGACGCTCTGAGGCAGAACCCTTTCCCTCCACATTGACATGCCCTTCCCTGAAGCATGGATTCCAAACTTCCGTAGATCTCTGCATACTGTCTTTCCCTCTGCTTTGTGATCTCCTGAGTTCATACCGAGTCTCTGAATTCTCACATCCAGCCTTCAGTGAACCAGGCACACTTGGACATTCAACACATATTAGATGAATAGCATTAAGTTGAACAGAGCTTTTTAAAAATTATATAATACACCATTTTCACTAAGATTCTAGAATGAAGACAGTAAAGTCCATGTCCATAGACTCTTTTTGCTTCAAAGTGCTGAGTTCCAAAAAATGGAGTTTACTGACAGGGGAACAATGCAAAATTTTTAAGTTCACTAAATTAAAAGGCCTATTTCAACTGCAATCCCAGGAAGCCTTCTGGAGGCAGCTTTGGTGTTCTTGGCAAATCTCTGTGCAGGCTTTCCCATCCAACATGCAAACTGTGGAAATGCCTTAGTTATCAGTTCACTGCTGGGTATGTACTTTTTTTTTTTGGAAAGGTAGGTTAGAGTTTCCCTCCAACTTTTCTTGAGGAAAAAGCTGAAAAAATGGAAACTTCTTAAGTAATTGATTTAGCTTCCCTGAAGCTCCTGGTTCTTGGCAGGTCAGATATTGGAAACTGCAATAAGATTCCTTTTTCTGTTGTGTTTTCAACATTTGGTTCT
This sequence comes from Zalophus californianus, assembly GCF_009762305.2. Taxonomy (NCBI): domain Eukaryota; kingdom Metazoa; phylum Chordata; class Mammalia; order Carnivora; family Otariidae; genus Zalophus; species Zalophus californianus. The sequence continues at coordinate 12,392,355 of NC_045606.1, read as the reverse complement.
TAATCCATATAAAAGGGCAGTTGCTATGAGAGAATGTTGTTGGGTCACTCAGAATACAGGAAAGGCAAAGAATGATCTTATAACACATACACACCCTGCAAGTAGGGGGAAGGGACGGGTGGTTCTTATCTTTCTTGTATTTTTCTTCCTGAGAAAGCCTTGAATTAGGGGGTGGGGAAAGGGTATGAGAAAGCCTTATGATGTAGACAGCTCAGATCACCAGAACATCTGCCCTCTTGTTGCTGGGACAGGCAGAAGCGGAGGCTCCCTTTCTCCCTTCCTTCTCCTACTGCTGTTGGTACCGGGTACAAGCAGAGGGTTGCTGCAGGGTTGTGTGGGGGATTCTCTTGAGACTTCCCACTGATGCCTTCTGTATGTGGGCATCTCCCCTCTTTTCCCCTCAACTGCCACCATTCTGCAGGCAGCAAACTGAGGCCCTGAGAAGCTACCCCTCAAAAATGGCACCCTGACTGAGAACTTCCTCTCATCTCTGACTGTTCAGGGTACACTCTACAGGCCTATTCCTGTTTGTACACGGGATAGATGCTGCTCTAAACAGACCAAGTAGCCATATGTTACTCATTAGTAATGTACCTGACTCTTGTGTGACTGGTGGGGGTTTCAGAAAGGGGAGGGGATGAATTGCCTCTTGACAGTGGGGGAGTAGTGTGCTGGGCGACTATTTTATAAATCCAGACTGACATTCCCGAATGCTCGGTCTACCCATAGAAGGGGAACAGATTAATCAAAGGGGGACAGATCTCTGCCTCTCAGACCCAACCTCAGAGTTTCCGTAAAGGAGAGCATGTGGGTCCTCATCTCCCTTCTCCTGAGTTAACTGAGGATGGGAATGACATTGGCCTCACAGTGTAGTTACCAGAACTAACCAAGATAGCACATGTGCTATGTGTCTGGTAGAGCCTGGTGAATAGAAAGTGCTCTCTAAATCACAAGGATCGTTTTATTTCTTTTATGTATGTTTTATTATCTTGTTTTACCCCTCTCATTTTACTAACTTCTCTGTTGGCAACTCTTTCTCCACTAGAGACCGTTTTTCTAATTCAAAATCCCCTATAATGCTCTGTTCTATCCAAGGGAAGGTGTCACGAGGCTACCTCTCTGACAATTGTTTGCTACTGAAAGCCAATCTCTCAGAATCTCCTGTGTAGGGACACCAAGCCCTTGGGAGCTGGCACTTGTGAAACAGCCTCAAGGCAGGAAAAGTAGAGTCTGGTGTGTGTGTGTGTGTGTGTGTGTGTGTGCGCGCGCGTGTGTGTGTGCATGGACGTGTGTACACATGCATGTCTAGGGGTTGTTGAGTTGAGGCGGGAGGAATTGGGGGTTTGGATGGGGAGGGTTAATTTAAAACCCGAAGATTTCTTGGAAGGAGAGGCTGCTGTGGTGACGATCAGGGAATATCTGAGAAGGAGAGAGCCCCAGGGAGTGGGCAGAGTTATGGAAAGGAGGAAGAGGAAGAAGACTCCCTCCCCTGCTCCCCACTGTGTGCTCAGACAACCTGAGGAAGACTGCTGGGGCTTTAGGACAATCCAGGGTTAGCAATGGGGTGCTGAGAAAAATCTCTGCAGTCACTCACCACCTGGGTTTCTTTTACTCTCATCACTTGTATTCTTGTCTTTTTGCTCTTGTTTTCTTGGCTGTGGCATGATGACTGGTCTCCAGACCCCCCATGGACCTCTCTCCACTCTCTTCCAATGTGCTAACAATATTGTCTTTTCTCATATTTCTTGTTGATTGCATTTTTTTTTCAAGAAAGGGAAAAAAAGTTTTCCATATCCACTCCACATATCCAGCCACAGTGCCTTGGATTAAAGGAGGTATTTCCTGAGGAATTTGGTATTTTTTTCTGCCAGGCTCTAACCCTCTGCCACTAAAATAAAAACTGGAGAGGAAACTCCCCTTTCTGAATGGTCTCAGCTCTATGATACTTCTATAAATCTCACTCTGTTTACCGCCCTGCTGCTCTAGGACTCCTGATTTCAAGGCTGTGAAGACAGCACAACTTCCTATCCAGAGCAGCTCATCTAACCAAGACACTCAGCCAGGATCCTGAGCTGAGTGGCTAGGGGACTGGGGAGATGACAGGAGACAATGCATGGCTAATACTAAGTCAGCTGATCCAACTTATGAAGGAGGGGGCAGACATTTTAAAATTCTTGTAAAAAATAATGCTCTCAAACTGGAAGACTGTTTTGGCATCCACAGTGATTTTTCTTAGGCAAGTCAGTTTTGTGTCTTTAAGAACTCCATTCCAGGGGCATCTGGGTGGCTCAGTCGGTTAAAGGTTAAATCTTCTGCCTTCAGCTCAGGTCACGATCCTGGGGTCCTGGGATTGAGCCCCACGTCGGGCTCCCTGCTCAGCGAGGAGCCTGGTTCTCCCTCTCCAACCACCCCCAGCTTGTGTTCTCTCTCTCTCTCTGTCAAATAAATAAAATAAAATCTTTTTTTAAAAAAAGAACTCCATTCCATTTCTGGACTTCAACAGCCTTCCTTATGATTATTATTTTGAATCTTCCCTTCAAAACAGGTCTTTTGATAGCTAAAGCAGTCTTGAAGAACAACAGAATTGGAGGTCTCAGACTTCCTGACTTCAAAATTTATTACAAAGCTACAGTAATCAAAATAGTGTGGTACTGGCATAAAGACAGACCTACAGACCGATGGAATACAGCCTAGAAGTAAACCCTTGCGTATGTGGTCAAATGATTTTTGACAAGGGTGCCATGATCAACCCACAGGGAAGGACAGTCTTTTCAACAACTGGTGCTGGAAAACTGGATAGGCACCAGGAAAAAGAAAAAAAAACAGAAGTTGGACCTTACCTAGCACCATATACAAAAATTAACTGAAAATGGATTAAAGACCTAAGCATAAGACCTAAAACCATAAAACTCTTAGGAGAAAACATAAAGGAAAAGCTTCATAACATTGGATTTGACAATGATTTCTTGGATATGACATGAAAAGCACAAGCAATAAAGTAAAAAATTAAGTTGGACTACATCAGCACCAGTTGTTGAAAAGACTGTGCTTCAAAGGACACGATCAACAGAGTGAGAAGGCAATCTATGGAAAGGGAGGAAATATTTGCAAATCATATATCAGATAAGGGGTTAATATCTAGAATATATGAAGAACTTCTAAAAGTAAACAACAACTAAAATAAAGTGATTCAAAAACAGGTCAAGGATTTGAATAGACATTTCTCCAAAGAAGACATACAACAAGCATATGAAAAAGATGCTCAACATTACTAATCATCAGGGAAATGTAAATCAAAACCACAACGAGATACTATTTCATACCCATTAGAATGGCTACCATCACAAAAAAAATAAGTATTGGCCAAAAAAACACAAAATATATGTTGGCAAAGATGTGGGGAAACTGGAAGTTTCGTGCACTGTTGGTGAGAACGTGAAATGGTGTAGCCTCTATAAAAAACAGTAATGCGGATTCTCAAACAATTAAAAATAGAATTACCATGTGATTCAACTATTCCACTTCTGGATATATATCCAGGAGAATTTAGAGGAGGGTCTCAAAGAGATAGTTGCACACTCATGTTCATAGCGGCATTATTCATCACAGCCAAAAGATGGAAACAATCCAAGTGTCCACTGATAGGTGAATGGATAAATAAAATGTGACATATACATACAACAGAATATTGTTTAGCTTTAAAAAGGAGGGGCATCCTGATAAATGCTATAGCATGGATGAACCTTGAGGACATAATATGAAGTGAAACAAGCCAGTCACCAAAAGATAAATAGTGTGTGATTCCACCTGTGTAAGGTGTCTAGAGTAGTCAAATTCATGGAAATAGAGAGTAGAAGGGTGGTCACCCTTTGTTATTTAGTGGGTATACAGTTTTAGTTTTGTGAGATGAACAAGTTCTGTAGGTGGGTTGTCCAACAATGTGAATGTACTTTTTTTAAAATTTAATTTAATTTTATTATGTTATGTCACCATACATCATTAGTTTTTGATGTCGTGATCCACGATTCATTGAATGTACTTAATAGTCAACTGTATTGCTTAAAAATGGTTAGGATGGCAAATTCTATGTTATATGTATTTTACCAAAAACAAACAAAAAACAAAAAAACAGGTCTTTTGGTGAAAGCAATAGTTGGGCCTCAAACAGGCCAGGATTGAATCCTGTCACATCCACTAATGTTAAACAAGTGGCTCAACCTTGGTTAAGCCTCAATTCCCGCATTTGTTAATGTAGGGTATACATTTCCCCACAGGGTTGCTGTGAGGACCAAATGAGATATTATTTGTAAAGCACTTAGCACGAAGTCTATTACATAGAAAGCACTCAATAAATATTGGTTCCCTTTACCTAATATTCACAAGCACATGTCAGTGATGGCCCATTGGATTGCAAAGGAAATGAGGTCTACACAGAAGGTCTCTTGTCCAGAAGTGGCTATGTGCACCTTGTGGACTCTGTCTCAGTTGTTCTGCCGGACAGAAGGGGTTGGTGTGTCATTTGCTGCAGATTCGACAGGCCAGTGATGTTTGGAAGCTGTATTTCTGGTGCTTCCAGGCGGCTCTCCCAACTGATGTGGCTCCTTATCTCTGCTGACAGGAAGACAGAAATCCTCCCACACAGGTTTGCTTATTTATACTGGAAGTGCAAGTTGGGTAAGGGGCACAGAATTATTTATATGTACGGCCCACATACTGCCTTTTCTTTCCACAGCTGGTGTTTCCCAGTTCCACACAGAAGGTCTCATTAGGCTATGGTTTTTGCTGGAATACTGGTGGTTTCCCAGAAAAGCCCAGCTTATTTTCTAAACCTCCACTTGGCAATCTCATGATCTTTGAGTGACAGAGTTGGGCTAGGGTTTTCTGTCCTTGAGCTCTGACATTAAATTTGAGGAATGTATTCGAACTGACACCAGCACCATCTTGTCTATATTGGTTGGATGTCGGATTAAATGATGCTTTGTCCATTGCAGAAGGGTCAGTCAGAGCTGTCTTGGCGTGCTCAGGGTAGTAATGAGGTAGGGATGGTTGTGGGGAGGGAAAAGGAAGAACAGATGAAAAAGGAACTTGAATTCTCTGGTATCCATGGGCCAAGTGAAGGCAGTGACCTTTAAGCTATGTAGAAATACTGACTATATTACTTTGATTAGCCAAGAAATTCTGAGATTTCCAAAGTCACCTCACCAATGAGAGAGGTATGAGTTCAAAAGTATTATAAACCCTTCCTTCCTCTAAATCTTTTTACCCTTCATGACCTAAAGTGCCTGAAATAATTTCTACCTTTGGATTTTCTCTCATTTATATTAAGCAATAGGTAGTAAATCAACAGGTTATCTAAAGCTTTTCCTTGGATAAGTTTATCAACTTCCTGTCTCTGAGACTACAGTTGCTTGAGAGGCCCATGACAGGAAGAAGTAAAGGCTCAGAGTGGGTGTGTGAAGTGACATAGCAGAGAAAGGCAGAATGGCCCAGTGCTGGGGTCCCCGAAGAGTATTCTTGGAACAGGAGCATCACCTGAGGATGCAAATGCTTGGACCCTCCCCAGACCTTCCGAATAAGAAACTTGGGGCTGCACCCAGCACTTGTTTTAAGAAGCTTCCAGGTGATCCCGATGCCCCTGTAAGGTTAGAAACACTCCTTTACTGGTCACAAATCCCCAGTTTCTCTGTGCCAAGTGCACACTGTGCTCCTGGCTTTGTTTTAGAGGCTTATATAATTTTATCTACTAATTACAGCAATCCTTTGAGGTTGAAAAGCCTGGCAGTAACCCCTTCTTGCCCAGAGATGGAGGGATAGCCCTGTGCGGGGCCAGTGGTTTGAACTTTTCTCCCAGGACCAAACAGTATGGATGAGTTATTCTCACAACCTCTGTGTCCTAAAAATGTCACTTGTTTTCTTCAATGCCCCAAGGTATGAAAATAGGAGCATACTGTCTACGTAGCCCTTGCACTGATTGCTACCACATGTGATTAAGAGAGGAGTTAGTTAATTAATACCCAGGATACACTTAGCATCATGCATGTTCTGAGCATACTAAACTCTTCCCTGTAATTCTTACTTCCCCTCCCCCAATTTTTAACCTGAGGTCTTTTTTCTCTAGGCTACTTCTTTTCTCACTAAAATGCCATTTCTATACCACTTCCTTCATTATAAATATTACCCATTTTTTCAAGTTCAGCTCTTCTAGAGCTTTCTTAAATGCTTGCTTTGGAAGGTTCTCGTCCTTCCCTCTATATTCCCACAGCCTTTTATCTTCACAATCCCACAAACCCCATGATGCCCTCAGAGAGTCCAGCACATCACAGACAACCAAAATCACTTGTTAAATGTAGAAACAAACACCACATTGAACAAAATCATAGGCATTCTAGAAATATCAGTTTCTCTTACTACTATCACCAGATGAGATGTTCTGACTATCTCATATTCCTTCTCCAAGTACATTCAGAGATTTTTTTATGGAGAAAATTTCCCCCTCTCTAATACATTATGGGTATGTCTTTATTTTGCTCTTCATTGTCAGGTTTCTCTTCAAAATGGTCTACAAATACAGGTGATAAATAGGTTCCATCTTATGTGCCTGTCCAGCATGCTGGTTTGGAGGGCTGTAAGTCCTTTGTCATCCAAACTCCACTCCACTTCTGTGGTCCTGCATGAGGTCTGCCCTGGATGAGGGCTCTAGGAGCTGTCGTCCACGTACTATGGGTCTGCTCATCCTTGTCTGCAACTGCTTCAACTTTCTTTGATTTACTGCTTCTTTACCTCTTTCCTCTCTTTAAGTACTCATCATCATTAATTTATTCATAAATTCTCCAGTGGGAATATAGTGGGTGCTTATGTATGTGCCAGAATTTTCCTTACTGCCAGGATAAGGTATTTTAGGCAGAACAAACCCCGTGTAGAAAGGCAAGGGCATGAAACCTTCAAGGAGCTTCCATTGCCCGCCATGCCTTTGCCCATTTAGATGCCTAGAAATACCTGCTCATCCAGTCTCAGAAGCCTTCCTGATGCCTGCAGGTGGCACTGACCACCCACACTATGTCACTGTACTGTGCTTCATAAGACCCAGATCATGGTGCCACATAATTATGTGTTTCTTCACCAGTCTCTCTGCTACTAGTCCGTCAGCCCATCAGTGAGGAGAAGTATGTCTTATGCAAGTCTGTCCCCTGGGTCTCCCTCTGTCCAGCAGATTGGGCACTTAAGTATTTTCGAATGCATATGGATAGACTGTTGGATAAATAAGTAAATGAATTTAATAAATTCGAGGGATATGTATCATGTTTATATATTTCTGACTTAATCCACCATTTTGCTTGAAAACAATAGAGCTGAAGAATTGTGAGTTGGGGACAACGTGTGATTCTTATTTACCAAAGACTTACTAAACCTACCTGATTTCAACAATTGACATTCCAGGGGTTATCACAGGAAGGTAAGAAGACAGGAAGGCTGTTTCAGCCAAGTTTTTAACCAACCCAAGAGTGGCCCAGTGCATAGACACATATCATGAAGCCATGGCCTTCTTCTGGAAGGTGGAGGGAAATGGTGCTGTTGGAAGTAGGATTTGATTTCAAGTAGCAGCTGAACCTCAGTGATGGCCCCTGGCTCTCTGTGCTGGGAGAGAGTTTAATGACTTACAAGAGAGCAATGGGCCCAGAGAGTGAGTCATTTCCTCCTTCTGGCTCTCTGTGGGGTTGGCCTGCAAGACTCTGATTTGGAATGGATTTGAAGTGACCCCTGATGTGTTCTTACCCCCCACAAAGTAGCCTTAAAAAATATCTTTGTGCCTAACCGGACATGAGTTAAACTAAAAAATGACTCTGTGCTAGCCAGTAACGTAGGTCATCAAGCTAAGGGGTGGGGGTGCAGCTGGTGAATGATGTTTGTGTTGTCTCACCAAATGTGCCTCTTGGGGAGGGGAGAAACGTCAGGGAGGACATCCTACTAAGAGGGGCAAGCTTAGCCCTCAGCCAAAGTTTCTTAGAACAGCTACTGAATGAGGCTGCATCACTCTGATGATTTCACTAGTGGGACCCATGGGAAATGTGGAAACTTACAGGAGAGCTGGACACAAACACACACATACACACACACACACACATTCACATGCAAGGACACCCCAGGGTGGGTGCATTTTGTAAAGGGATTCTTTTGCTGTCAGCACCTGACAAGTGCTGAACCTGAAGATTAGCAGGGTCAGCATGGCTGGGTGTGTGTGTGTGTGTGTGTGGGGGGGGGGTGAGTGGAGAGGTGGGGGGGATGGATTAAAAGCACCTGCCCCCAAACACATTTCCTTGGTGACAACAGGCCTTGGTGACAATGCACAGGCTTCCTAATCAGCCGAGTGCACTGTGGGCTAGGCACTGAGTGCACTGGGGAGAAAGAGCCAGAGGAAGAGAGGGAGCCAGCTCTAGTTTGCTAAAAGAGATATTAAATTTCAACCCCTGGAGGAAAACAAAAAGTGAAAATGAAAAATGGAAAATGCTAAACCCCATGTTTGTTTTTGATGCTAATTTTGTTTTCTTAAAAATGCATACCTGTCTTTTGAACCCTTGCAGAATGACAGATACACATGTTTCAATCATGGCTGCCTGGATGCTGCCTGGGGCAGTGGGGCATCTCCCTGACTTTTCTTTCTGGACAGAGTGGTGATGAGGAGAGGGAAGCCTGACCCTCCACATTCTGTCTGATCCAGCACAGCTGCATTTTCTCATTCCTGAGAACCGGACGAGTTTCCTGAGCCCTGGGCTGATATTCTGTACCATCTTTGGTGCAGCTGTAATTTTAACAGGGGGAGCCGACTTGAACCTCTCTAATCCTTACTCCAGACACCTTGAACTCCTGAGACTGGTGTGTATGCATGCATGCATTTTTTTTAAGGGTTTTTCAGCTGTGCTCCTGAGAAAGTGGCTACATCTAAAATTAAAAAAAAAAAAAAGAAAAGAAAAGGGTAAAAGGGTGGAGAGTTGGTTAGTGACACAATTGCCTGATTCTGACCATGAGATATTTCTGTAGCTTTAACATTTACAACAGCAAAAAGAACGTTATTATCCTAGGCTCACCTAATTGTGTTTTTCCATGCCTGTTTCTTTTTCTGCGGCTGAGTGATAGATACCATGCCCCCTTGTCTGCTCTGAACCGTGTTAGAACTAACCCAGAATTAAGAGTATGAGAATCATTCGGCGGGGGGAAGGGGAGGAGAGGGTCTTGGAAAACAATTGCAGCTAGTCGTAGAATTGCACAACCAACTTCAGATTTTTTTTTCTCAGGACTTATATTTTGGGAAGGAGCTGTTTTATGAATGGATATAGGCCTGACACACAAAACGCGTGGGATCCGTCTGAGGGCCCTGTCTGGGTCAGCTGCGACATCTGGCTCTTATGAATCTGGCATATTGTGACTCACGGATACACAAATAGTAATCCTTGATAGCGACCACTTGTGACTGCCGACAAACAACATCAAACACCAGGGAATTCTGTGGCCACCTCAGCTGAGCTGCTCAGGCCACTGCTGCCCCTGCTGCTGTTGGGGAGGAGCCACCGGCCCCCCCGGGCTTCTGGCCCTGCTAGGACCCCAGGCGGCCCCTCCCACCCCTGGCTGGGCGGTTTACAGCCTGGCAGGCTCCGGAGCTCTCCTCCCAGAAGAGATGGGTGGAGGATGGGGCCATGTGGCTCTGATGGCAGATGGCCTGGACTTGAACCCCGGCTAAGCCAGGCCTCAGCTGAGAATGTGGCGAATTTTTTAACTTCTCTGAGTCTCCGTTCCTTCATCTATTCAGCAAGAAAAGTACGATTTAATTAAAATAGCTAGCATTTACTGAAACTTCCCATGGACCAGGCACTGTGCTAAGCATGATGGAGGCATTATTTCAGTTAAAACTTTCTAAAATATGATGTGGTTGGCACATTTGCCAGTGAAGAGACTAGGGCACGACCGCCGTGATAGTAAGTCTTGTTGCTGGAAATCCTGCACTCTTTCCTAGGGCTCGAGAGCAGTGAGTCTCATCCAGGTCTACTTTTGCTTCCCAAGGGATATTGGGCAATGTCTGGAAACGTTTTTGGTTGCCATGGCTAGGGTACAGGAGGGTTACTACCGGTATTTACAGGACTGAGGAAGACAGGGATGAGGTTTAACATCCCACAGAGTCGAGGACAGCCCCCTACAACCAGGATTACGCAGCCCCAAATGTCCATCGTGCTCAGGTGGAGAAATTGCGCCCTGGAGCCTGTCCTCCCAGGCATCACACTAACTCCAGATCGTACCCACTAAGAGGGGTGTGGGGAAGATAGAATGGGATGATGCATGTAAAGCACTAAGCACAATGCCTAGCATGTAGTAAGTGCTCAATAAATTCAAACTACCATTGCTACTGCTTCTGCTGTACTTGCTTTTCATCCACAACCTCTTTTCTGTTACTAGCAATGTCTTGAAGGATACCTGGACGTTGGTGTCATGTCCCTTTGCCTGAAGAAAAAGACATTTCCTTTCACTTCCTAGTGTTTGCTGATGTTGCTTTTCCCACCAAATATCTTCTGGGGTCAGATCTTCAGGGAGATGTGTGCCTGGCTTTACCTGGGACGCTCAGCCTGAAGCTTTGTTGGAGAGGTAGCTCTCATCTATGCTTCCTGTGAAAATCCCCTGGGTGGGCTGGGCTTGATCCTCCCCAGTGAGGGTGAACAAGCAGGTTCACCTAAGAATGGGTAATGCCAGTTGTCCAAGGGACTAGGAAACTGGTTTCACAAATGAAGACTCATAAATGAAGGATGCCTATGTTTTCTCATTCCACGTCTAGCCCCTGTTTATATCTAGAATATCTTTAAAATTCTCTTCTTCCCTGGAAGTTGGGAAGCTGAGTAGGTCAGGAGACAGGGAAGAAAAGTAACGACTTGAAGGATCAGCAAACGCTGTACTTACTATAAAAGGTAACCTGGTGGGGGCACCTGTGTGGTTCAGATGTTTGAGCATCTGCCTTTGGCTCGGGGCATGGTCTTGGGGTCCTGGGATCGAGTTCCATGTTGGGCTCCTGGCTCGGCGGGGAGTCTGCTTCTCCCTCTCCCTCCGCCTCTCTCCCCTGCTCATATTCCCTCTCTCTCTGTCACATGAATTAAAAAAAATTTTTTTTGAAAGGTAACCTGGTGTGGGGGGATGACAACTTGACTTTTGTTTGTACCTCCTTCCAGTCCTCTGGGAGAGCAATTTTGAGTCCCAAGTGTGTATCTGTCATTTGCTGAGAGCTGCCTGAGAACCTGTGCCTAGAGTACTCATTGTTTCTGTAGGCAGCCATCAGTGAGGCCAGCAGATGGCTGGTTCCAGATTCCTCTGGGCTACCCCAACAGCCACTCCATTGTGTCAGAGTATAGACAGCTGAAGGTCAAGATACTTACAACTCCACAAATATATGACATTTCATCAATGTCTGCCACGTGCCTGGCACTGTTCTAGCCACATAACACATATTAACAGACTTAATTTTCATAATAACCCGATAGGAGAGGTTCTAGTTTTATCACCATTATAGATATGGGGAAACCAAGGCACAGAGAGGCTAAACAGTTTGCCCCCAGCATACAGACAGAAGGTGGCAGAGCTAAGAAGTTAATCCGGGCAGCACAGTGCCAGAGGTCACATTCTCCAACACTAGGATGAGCTGCCTCTACCTAGCAGGCCTCAGAGGGCATCTAGTCAAGGTGGGCAAGGTTTCCACAGCTCAGCAAATCAAGGAGGTCAAGAGGCAACATTAATAACTGAAACATCTAAGTTGCCTGTATTCTTTATGTGCGTTTTTATATTTTGCAGAAAGGGCAGAAATTGGTGAGGGGGTACACACCGTTGTGGATGAAAGAGCCCTACATGAGCGTGGTATCAGAGGTGAGGAGAACCAACCAGAAGCTGTCACCCTGATCAGGGTACGGGGAGGGCATCTGGGGTTACAGAGAGGGTCTGAAGTGTTGACCTTTAGCTGTGAACTCCACCTAACCCTAGTGAGGTAGTCGCAAACGCACACCTTCCATGAACCACTCAACACGCATGTTCTGTGCCGCGGGGAAGTGGTCAGTGCACACGGGTGCATCCATGGAGAGGCACCATGATGGCTAGAGAAGGGACTCACCACATAATCCCAATACACAAGTTAGCCTGTTTAGAGAGATGTTGTTAGATACAGAACTACTCTATAACTCTGTCACGTGTTAGGGCTTTTTAAAGGATTCGAGGATTGGATACGCTGTAGGGACTGAGTTAGAGAAAATGAAAGTTGAGTCAATATCCCTGAAAAATCCCTGCACCCAGGTGAGGCCCTGGAATTCTGGCCATCTCAGAATATCACTTCTAATTAAATTTCTAATGCCTACCGCACGGTAATTAAGAGACTCTTGATCATTTGGTTACATCATCTGTCAACTGAAAATGCTGGTATTAGTCATTTACCAACCTGCTCCCATTAGACAGGAAAGGTTGGTGAGGGAGCTTTATAAAGGCATTGATGTTCTTTGGATTATCATGCTTATACGTCCATCAGTGTGTATTGATTCTTAAAATTCTTCCCTTTATACGTTGAGAAGAATCTGTGTCCTTTCACGTTCTTGGGGCACATATATCAGGCCATGTGCACTGTGTTTTGAAGGATAATGAGACTAGACTAGAATGCTGCTCTGTGCTCTGTGCACTTCCTAGGAGTGCCCGTGGATTTGCCTTGGACAACCTCACAAGCTTTTCTCATCCCTTTTGTGATCAAAGGTCATGCGGTTGCAGAACAAACACCAGGATTAATGTGATGATCTGGGGGTTCGCTCACTGCCACAGTAATCTCAACTTATTTTGCCCCTAGCTTAATTCTGTTTCCACCCCGTCCTCGCTCCCATCTGTGAATTCTGTACCTTAGTAAACATCAATGCCATCTTCCTAATAACCTGGTAAGATGCCAGAGAATGAACTGAGACTCCAAATTTTCTTATTCCCCCCAATCCCGGGAACTACCAAGTCTGACCTCTACCTTTGAATATATCTGGACTCTACTCCCTTTCCACAATCATTGTCTTCTTTAGTCCATTGTCTTTTCACTCTTGCACAATTCCAACAGTGTCCCTCGTCAGTCACATCTGGGTTACATGTGGTCTTTAGGTCAAAGGACCCTTCATTCTAGATTCCAAAAAAAAGTCATGTTGTTTAAAGTAAACCTTTCTCAAAACATAGAATCTGAGGTAGTTTTTTTGATGTCTGTGCACGTGTGTGTGTGCGTGTGTATGGCGCACACTTGTGCTCACAAAGACACGTGTATTCCCCACCTCAATGACTCAGGATTTAAAGTGTCAGTTTGCAAGTTTTAAAAGCATATTGTTTTTCTCTCTCTCTTTTTTTTTTCAGAGGGGGTTCCCTACAGTAGAAATTGAGGAAATCAGACAGGCAGTTACATGGAAATTAAATTAAAATTAAATTACATTAAATTAAAATGTAAGCTCCTTAAAGACAGCTGCTCATGGTCCCTTGTTATGCCTCACAACACTTAGCAAAGTACCTTGTTTAATGTGATTGGGTTCAGACCCAGGAAAGAGAGAACTTGCATTAATCAAAAGCAGATGGGGGCAGTTGAGCCTCTACAGGTTAAAATATGTCAGTCTTTGAGAGAAAATGGAAGTGGATTTCGGAAGCAAAATATTTGTGTGTGATGAGTTGGAGTTTGGGGAGTTTTTACTTTTGTGTGTGGTTTTGTTTTGCTTTGTTTTTTGTTTTCTTTCTGTCTTTCTTTTTGAATGGAAAAAAAGACGCCCAAAGGAGCCAGGGAGACGCTAATGGGTGAGATGCTTTGCGCATATGGGATGGAAAATTGTGCTCAGTTAAGTCAAAAAGCAGCTTCTGAAGAACGTATTGTGGCTGCAGCTTCACAGGTGCCTGACCCGCCGCCCGGCTACATCACTGCACCACGTGTTTGGCGCTGGTCCTCCACTCCAGCCGCCATGCGGGAAGATCATATTCAGTGAAGCAGAAACTTCTAGAACTGCTTGGAACCGCTGCTCATACCAGAGAAGATCCGCTCCTTCTCATCCTTTTATCCACACACAGGAGCATTAAAGAACTAAACAGCTCTCATCTCAACTTCCTCCCGACCTCCCTCTTGGCGCATCCTCTTCGAGGAGCAGCTGTTTTTCAGCTGATGTTGAAGCACACACACTCTAACTTAAATTACTCAATTTCTTCATAAAGGAAAGAGTTCCTTTTCTCTGGCTTGTTTTAATTTCTCTTAAATATCGTTCCTATAGGAGTACATCACTTTACACATTTTTAACTCTCCTCAGGAACATATGGTTTATGCACTGCAGTATAAATCCAATATTTGCAAATTGAATCAGGGTTGAAATTCACCAAGAAAGGATGCCATTTAAAGAGACCATGTGGGGAATCCTTTAAAAACATTTTTTTAAATATTTTTTCTTTTCTTTCTGTCCCTTTTCCCCCTGAAGCAAAGAATCCTTTGATAATGCAAATGATTGATTCTCTTCACTCTTTTTCCAGAAAACTACACTCTATTTTTACAAGCTTAGCAGGTTTGATTGATGTGCACTGGGACTTCTCAAAATGGGACACCCACTTGTTCCCAGGCAAGTTAGCTACTCTTAGGCCCGGGGCTAGCTCTGTATGTTTCTCCTCATTTTCCTAGCTTGTTCTTGCTCTTCAGAAAATGGGGACTGTGTAGAAATGTGATAAAGATATTAGGGTTCATACATCTAAACAATTGCCATCCCCACCAAGTCATCATGTTGGGACAACCTAGAATGTTCTGGCACTGTATATTGGAGCTGTTTTTAGTTCCATTTTGGAAATGACAGTGGATGGGCAGTCTACCGAGCCTAGCATCCCGGCATGCTGGTTCCAGGGACAGCTGTGGTTCTGCTGAGTGCTCAGGGCCTGATCATCAGAAAAGTTGGTCTTCAAGACCCTCAGCCTTCAATCCTTGGGCCCTTACCTCCTCAGTGGTGCCCTCCCTCCCACCAGTCCTTTTGTCTCTATCTTTAGTCTCCTTTAGAAGCACTAGCCGCTACATTTAAATACTGCCTACTGCACACAGGCACCATGCTCACCAATTTATATACACCAATTCAGCTGCACAGTAACTCGATTTAGGAGGTGCATGGTCAGCCTCTCTGTCTTGCACAGAAGGAAGCTCAGACACAGAGAGGCGTGGGCCACACTGTGGCAGAACTGGGACTCCAAGGCTGAAGGAGCATGTCACATGGCCATGTCTAACCCCACTCTGACCGTGAACAGTGTCAGTGTGTCCGTGCCCTTCCACAGCAATAACTCATGTTTACTTTGCACTTAGCAGATATAGGGCTTTTGCTGTCTTCTTTTATTTAATGCTTATGATATTCCTCATCATCCTTGCAATTATCACCATTTATAAATGAGAAAGCTGGGTTATGTCCAAGGACACAGAGCTATCAAGTTGGGGGAGAGGGCATTTACTCATTAACTTTACCCACTGTGGTGTGTATAGTTAAGCTGAACAGCAGGAAAGGATCAGGCCTCCATTAGAGGAACTTCAGAGTAGCAGGATGAGTAAGAGGGTTTTGAGGACAGGGTTTAGAAGCTCCTGAAATTTTATCGTGCAAATCTGACTCTTATCAGATTCACCTCCTCTTCCAGATACACACACACATGTGCACACACAGACATGTTCAGATACATGGACATGTACATCATGTACAGGCACACTGATGTGCACACACACACACGCACACCCCCCCCAGAAAAAGCTGCTTCATAAAATAAGACTCTCCATTATAAAAGGCAGAACTCTTACAGGAAGTTAGAATAAGCTGAACAAAACTCCATGCCCACGAAGAGCCCATTAGGATCCCCTCCCTCCATGAGGCAGTGCTTGGATGGTTTGGGTGCAGGGTGGGTGGAATTTCAGGGTTTGTACCTGTTGCTGGAGGGGGAAAGTAGCTTGTTCAAGTACAGATGAAGGAAATGCTATGTGGAGGGCACCACTCCTGCTCCCTGCCTTTGAGCGCCTCAGGAACATCACAGAGAGACCAAGAATCAAGGCAACCCCTATCCCTCGGGGATGCTCCTCCACATGCTTCTGTGTTCTCTGTGCCAGGAAAGGGGGTCTCCCTCCTCCCGAACTTCTAGAACCTGAGCTCCAGTGTGGTCTTCACTTTGAACTTCTCACTTATCCACACAGCCCTCAGGTCACTCCCTCTGGCCACTTGTTGGCACTCTGCTGCCATGGGTGAGCCCCTTGCCTCTCAGGAGTCTCCCCATGCTTTAGCCACTTCAATCCTCCAAACTGTCTGCTCTTAGACTTTTCCTTTTTTTAAATATGGGTTTAGGATGGGCTTCCTATTCCTTTTGAGAGCATGTCCTAACTCCTTGGTTTAGCACTTGGGGTCTTTTCTAGTCTATTCCAAACTTAACTCCCCTGTTCAGTCTATTGCCCTTTTCTGCCACTAGGTACCCTGCTCTCTTGTCCCCTGCATGACTTAATTAACTTTAAACATGCCAAGAACTTTTATTTATTCCTTCATCACTTTCTACTTGCTGTTCCTTTGGTCTCCAGTTTCCCTCCAACTGTCGGGTTCTTTTGTCTGCGGTGTGACTTACATGTGCTTCTTCCATGAGGCCTTCCCCAGTACTCCACCCCTGACATTATCACCTGAAAGCCCTTTAAGACAGATAAGACACAATAATAACAGTTCACTGAGTGTGTGCCAGGGCCTCTTCTAAACATTTTACACCTATTAACTCTTGTAATCTCAACAATCCTGTCTTCGTTTTATAAATGAGGAAGCAAAGGCACAGACAGGTAATGGACCTTGCTCAAGATCTCATGCCTGGTAAGAGGTAGAGCCAAGAGCTCAAGCCAGGAAGACTGGTTCCACCTCATCCTCTTTTTTGAAGTGCTTACCCCAGTATCAGCCAGCATGAAGACTGGGGAGAGCAGGAAATGTTCTGTATTGAGTCTTGTACCTTGTAGCCCCTTATGCAAGGTGCTTTGGGACATGCTTATGACTGCAGGAAGATGTACTGATGCTTAATACAAGTGTATGAAATAACTGAAGGAAGATTTCTTGATGAGTCAGATCATTCTAGTTCCTGCTGCCTCAGGATGGGAGAGAAAAACCAAAGAGGGAAATTCTGTTCTCAAGGATAGCTTGTGTCTGACATTTACTTTAAATCAAAGAATGCTGATAGGAGAAATTATTATGACTTTTGGAGTCTCTATGAAAACAGATCTAAGAGTCAGTTTGAGTTACATGGGGCCTCTGCAAACCTCATTCCTTAATTTCAATGTAAACTCCACTCTCAAAGCCCTGGAGGACCCAAGCGAGTTGTCCATTTTCCTGCACACACCTCGTTCACCTTGGCATTTCTGAGGTGGCTCATGTTGTAGCAGAGCCTCCAAGGTTCACCTGTGTCTTCCTGGAAGATTATAATCCAGACTGGGCTTTTTATGTGTGCATTGTGTGGGGCTGAGGTGATGGTAGGCCCAGAGGGGACTTCATCAGTCCTTATTTCACTGCATAGAAATAATCAACCCTGAATATTAATACCGTGGTAATTGTGTCCTCCTTTCATGTTTACAGAGAGAGAGAAACAGCTGGGGTGGCTGACATCTGAAACAGGAGCGGCTGATGGGTTACTCGTGCAGCAGATGGGCTTGGGTCATGAATAAGCAGCAAATGTGAAAAAGAGATTCACAGGGCTGAGCCAGGCTTGCTTTGTGCAAATCCGGTTAACCCTTGCTGCTTGCCACTGGTCCAAGGTTTGGATTGCTAGGATGCTGCTTTTTGTGGTCAGAGACCTGGTCCCACTGGAAGGGGCAAAACTGGACTGAGAAAGCACATTTGTTATGTGAGGTCAAAACAGGACACACACCCTGCTATGAATGAATGGAAATGAAGCCCCTAGGCCTGCTTTCAAGCTCCTGGCAGGTGTGTAAATCAACACCTGGGAGATGGGCTGGCCCCACCAGGAATAGGGAGTTCATCAAATGGGATCCTGGACATGAAGTGATTTAAGAGGTGTCAGAACATTCCCATTTCCCAACAATCCCTCCTTGACTGACTTCTTCTTAATGCCTGCAATTTTCTATTTAGGAAAGCATTCCTTCATATCACATAACTGAATGAGGCCCATTGAAATGCAATGTCCTTGAGAGGGGTGACATTTTGAAACTTATCAGTGTTTAACATAACCATATGCAAATTGGTTTGTCAGATCCTTTCCAGACTTCCTCATTCCCAGTGCTCAGAGAGCCGCTCCCTATGGAGTTGGACAAATGACGGGGGAGAGGTTGAACTGAGGAGGGACCCTGAACATTACGAATGCCCTCAGCATCTGGTTTTCCCTGGCTCTACCACTTACTAGCCATGTGCTCTTGGGCCAAGAGTTGACCCTGGGATATGTAACCTGGCCAAGCTTCAAGATCCTCATTTGAAAAAAAAGTCAGAGAAATAACAGGTACTATGAATATGTCATAGGACTTGCGCAGCTCAAACAGGGCAGAGATTGTGAAGGTATCTTGAAAACCTTACAAGGGTAAGGCAGTAGTGGTGTGATGATGATGGTTGGACCGATAGTGTGGGTAGCAGGAGTTCTTACAATGGGAGGCGTGGTGCTTTTCAACAGCTCCACATAATATTTGGCATGTCGGGGTGGGGGAGGGCAGGTAGAAGAGCTTGAAGTCTCTTTATGGCTCAAGTAACCAAAGCATTCACTGTAGGAGGCATAAAATGGCTAAACAGAAACAACTCCTGAGTTGCAGTTATGGAGGGGATTCCTGTCACCATTACACAGAAAAGGGCATCAAGTTCATATTTCTGTTTAATATCAGGAGATGCTCTGACCTAATCCTAATCCAAGTTAAATCCAAATTTCAACTTCTTCCATGGCCACCAAGGGCAGGGAATCTCAGGGACAATTTAGAACCACACAGAAAGAGGAAAAGCTAGAGGAGAAATAGGAGAGAATGCCAATCCCCAGGATCCAAGCAGAGTAAGGCAGTCAATATTTCCAGATGGCACTGGCAGAAAGCAAAATTATTAGCAATTCCTGATAAATACTGTCCTTAAATTAATTTTGAGCAACTTTATCAGCAAGGACAATGAGGAAAAGCTCTAATTCAATAAAATGAGGTCATGAGGGAAGATCTACTAGTTAAGAAAAGTACCACCCAGGTGGAGAGAAATCAGCAGATCTTGATGGAACACAGCACAACACTAGATCATTCCCAGCCTATGAGTTCCCAACAGCTCCTAAATGAGAAAGAACTGCAAGTTTACAGCAGAGCCACTTCTTTTTGATCAGTGATGATTATATTATATATTAATTTGCATTGACTTGTATATTAAAATAGTCTACTTCCATTTCAACAAATTGTTTATCTTCATAAGGTCTCAAGTAAAGGAACACTTTCAGGTATTTTTACAGGTAGACATGAGACCTGGTGGGTTGGACTGACCATCATGATCAAAATGTTAATGTCTAGAGTGCACAATTGCTGGCCAGAAACTCAAGTAATGGATATTGCTTCAGTTGGGCTGGCAACTTGGTTTGCTTCACAAGACACAAGCTTACAGCCTGAGTTCTCTGCCAATTCTAGCTCTAAAGCTCTCACCATTTTTACCTCAAATCATCACTTGATGGCACTTCCCTTGTAACTCCACTCTTGCTGGCTCCCCACCTGGCATGATATATATATATGGCCACTTAGATCTCTTAACTACCCTAATAATGACAGTAATTGCTCTTGGGTTGGGTATTATTTTGGATATCTTTCTAAACTCCTGAGTAAATGAAATCTCAGAATTGCCTGCTGATTTCTACACATTGCAGAGCTGAGATTCTAATCCCTTTCTTTCCCTACTTCTCTCCTAAGGATTTTTGCTTGTCATTTTCCTTATCATAGCACATGTTTTAGTGGTTCCTCTTGCACCTGCCAGTTCAGGGCTCCAGCCTTTTCCAAAAGGCCCCACAACCAAGTCTTAGAGTCATTAGAGGCTTTCCATGTATTCTTATAGTCAGTTCTCTTCAATTCTCACCCAAGATCCTTCCTCTCCTGCTTTGGCCCCTCCAGCATCACCTCTTGCATTCCCTCCGATCCTTCACCAGAGCCACACTCACCCATGAGGTGCTGACATCCTTGGCAGTGCTGAAGCTTAGCTCTGTGGTGAGTTTCCCATATGCCAAAGCTGCTCAGAGTCCCTTCTGGGCATTAGAAAACTGCTCCCCATCTTACTTTTGAGTTACCCTTGGAGGAGAACCAAAGCCAAACTTTTGGTGCCTCCAATCATTTAGAGTATTTAGCAACCACACACCCTTCTCCAGAAGTGGGCAAAACATGATGCCAAGTACCTACCACATCCATGACCTCATCTGAGGCAGGCAGTCCTTCATGCACAAATCAAAATGCATCATTCATGTGATTCCCCCTAGCTGGTCACACCTGTGGGCCAGGGATCGGCATCAGGGCCAAAGGCAGCCATCCAGACAGAAGTCAAGCAACTGTCAGACTGGGGGAAAGCTCTGGTCTACAGGGCACTCTGTACTAGACAGTGACTAACTACATCATTCCTTGGGGAGTTTAAACCCAAGCTACATGATGACTTGACTGCAGAGACAGGGAGACAACATAGCACCACAATGGCAGAGCCATGGAGTAGAGAAAACCATGGGCTTGCTGCTCAGGGAACACCAAACATATCAGGCAGCAAGGTCTGTGTTTCGTCTTATTGTAATAATTCAGTTCTGGTAAAGAATTGTCCCTTCTCTTTGCATTCTTATAAGAAGCAGCTCCCAACTAAAGTAAGTGGAGTACAACTGCTCTCATCTGAAAGATTCCAAAGACCTGGCTCTCCTTCCATTATCAAGGAAGGAAAGCCAGTGTCCCCTCCCCGACCCTCCTGCTTGAATGACACAGGCTTCATATGTCCTCAGCTGTGCTGCTCCTGGAAAACAGAAGTCCTTACTTCCTTAATCCCTTTGATACCACAAATTAGAACTCATAGAGGAAGATAAAAGCCTCAAACACACTTAATGCAAAGCTAGTCCCAGCCCAGGTACCATCCCTACCCTCTCTATGCAGGAAAACTCTCCACCAAAGCCAGGGAACCAGGAACTTTGGGTTTAGGTAATGACAGCAGAATTGGGCCCAAGCTGAGTCAGCCACAGCCTTTGGCATATCCCCAGGTGAAAGGAACGGCGGGTTGAGGGTTACTTAAGATAGGAACTCTTTAAATAGTTTCCCGTTGGGGATGCTTTGACAAGCCAGCCAAAATGCCTCTTTTCCCTTGCCCCTCCTCATCCCAACAAATGACAAAGTGCAGGCTGTTGCCTCCAGGTGAGCAGAGTTCTAGGGAAACAAGGAAAGCAAACAAACACTCGATGTGGTTGAAGGTTTCCCAGGCTCCATTTCAAAGGCAGTCCCTTATGGCTTTGTTTGCTCCTGTTTTTCCCAGCATAGGTGTTTGATATCACACAGACCTATTCTGAGATTTCCAAGGAGAGGAGTATTTAGTTTACTGTGGGTAGCCAAGAGTTTCCTAGTTTGAAAAGGGGAATAAGTTACCTGTCCACTGGGTATATTTAAAAGCCCCCAATTGTGTTGGTATCAAGGTACTGATGGGACATGAGAAAGTTCGAACCAGGTATCTACAAAAAGCACCTATTGCAATGACCTTTTCTGAGACAGCTTAGCATTATTTGTCCTTGGCTGACAGGCAGCCTCCTCACTGGGACATCACTCCCCTAACCCAGCTTCAGGTATGGCAAGAGAAGGGCAGACCATGAGGTGATTGCCTATGCAGGTAAGTTTGGAAAAGACTAAACAAATTTTATAGAAAATATAAAGTGTGAGGTTACCATAATATTTCACGTATCTTTGGGGCTTGGCAAAATTTGGAACTCTCAGAACACTTCCCTACTTTGCCTCTGAAACAGACATGATTAAAGCGTCAGGGGAACTTTTATTTTCGCTTCTTAACTTTAGCCTAGGCAGGTACCAAAACATGCAAGCATGTTACTTTATGAAGGAAACAAGAAAATCCATCTTTAACCAGGAAGAACAACATTTAAGGAATTTTTGAATACATATAAATGTCCCTAGGGCCTTCTATGAGTCACAAAGGGACAGAGAAGAAAGGGGTGGAGGCCCCAAAGAGGGGATGCAAGCAGAAAGATCTACATACACTGAGGGTCCTGTGCTGCCCAAAGCAGCCTGGGGCAGCCATCAGGGATGAGAGCAAGGTCTTAGGTCACCTTCCTGCCTCCCTCCTCAGTAGTGGGCTGCATCCTCACCATTTCTTTTTGTCTGGAGGCCAGCACTGCTCACCCCAGTAAGCGTGCACTCAGAAATCCTTAGGAGGGTAGAAACAATGGATAGGGTATAGTATATCATTTGACCACCCCTTGGGTATTTGTATTTAAAAGAGGAAATGGTTTTATCTCTAACTGAAAACAGTGCCTCAGTTTGAGGTCTTTAAAAGGGACTTCTAGGAAAATAAACACAATATGGACAGTGGTACCTGCCTAAAGATTAGCTTTATATAGGTACTTTGTTCCTGGAATATGAGGTAGCATTGTTAGCAAAAACTTCCTTTAAAAAATCGAATCGACCAGAAGACAATGAAGCCCTCCCTTTGTCTACTAGCCACCTCCCCATCAAAGCCCAACCCCAGGCCACACGCAGGAACGGGCCCTAGGCAGCATGCCTAGGCTTGGAGAGGCAGTATACTATCAGTTAAATACAGCACCTTCTAAACTTTAGACTATTCCAAACTTGAGGCCGTCACGAAGCACAACTGACAATGGCAACTAGGGTGTGAATTATCTTCATACACACAGGCCTTGTGTTTGAGTGACAGACAATACCTCTGCATTAAGCATGGGAATCCCTTACCTACTATTGCTATCAGTAAATGATTCACAAGGCCTACAAAGAAATACATTTCTAACCATGTGGCACACCATCCATCCACTTGGATGGATGCCTCTGCCCTGGGCGTGTCCAGGTAATGCTCTTCTGAAGTAAAACACAGCCCAGGCAGAGGGAAGAGAGCATCTGAAAGTGGGCCCAGCCACAGAGTTGGCATCATGCCCCTCTACTTGTGTGACCTGCAATGTGGATCTGCTGTTAACCAGGGATGCCAATGAGAGTCAGCAAGCTATGGTCCATAGTGGTTACTGTGCGTGGGCACTCTTTTAGGGGCTTTATCTTGATGGTGTGACATAATCCTCATCTTACAGATGATGAAACAGGCTTAGAAAGGCTAAAGTATTTGCTTAGCTATACCCCTATACATACTAATGGAATGGATGTCCAATAGGGTGCCAGGTGTTAAGAGAGTTAAAAAGCATAAGAGAGAGACTTAAACGCGTAAGAATAGCACCTGACTTCAAAGTTACAAATCTTTAATTTGTTCCCCCATAGATTTTGTCTAAGCCTAAGAGATCAGTGGAAGACAAGTGATTCCCCTCAACCCCCATTAGAGTTAAGGTGACAAGAGTAATCCACATAAACAATTCACTTGATCTTAGCCAAAAGGCCGAGAAGTGATCCACATAAACAATTCGTGTCCAACTAAATTTGGTGGTCCTATTTCAAACTATGTCTCTGAAAAAAACTTTTTCATTTTGAGGTGAACTTAAAATATATAGAAGTACAACTATCTGTATGTTTAATAAACTCCATTTTTAAAAGTAAAAATCTATGCAACAAATTTCACATGTTCATGTATATTCAATATATCATTTGATTAAAGAAATAAAGAATCCTGACACTTTTAGGTTGTTATGTTAGTAGGAGACAATATAAAATGACTAACTACAACTTTGCCTTTCATTTTCCTTGCTGACCTTCCTTTAATAAAAAAATCAGACAAACTAAAAAAACTTTTATCAGTAATACAAATAATCCATTACTCTATCACATACATTGAACAAATAACATTCTTTATAATGTTCAAAAACTTAAAATTTTCAAAAGTGGTTGGAAAATACCTTTGTGGCTTTTTAAAAATTAAAATGGCTGTATTCAAATTTACTCATTCAGTTGGGTCAGTTTTTGTTGTTTTACATAAAGCTGCTCTGAAACAATCCTGTTCTTCCTGGTGTGTTTATACCTCTGATTGTATCCTTGGGATGCATCCTAGAACAGAATCACTGGGTCAGAAAGTCTGAACTCTTTAAGGTTCTTGACACTTATGATCTAATTGCTTTCTGGAAAGGTTTAAACAGTTTGCTTTCCCGTTAGCAGATTGCAGGAGTGCCTGTGTCCTGTGGGGACCATTTGCAACTTCTTTCTTGCCCTGAGAATGATCAAATTATCTCCTTTAGTTAGGATTCTGTTAGTAAATAAGTATTTTCATTATTGAATTGGATAAAAGGTTAATACATGAAGAATATTAAACTTCAGATATTTGTTGTAACTTTCTTCCCCAGTTTGATGTTTATCTTTATGTTTTCCTGAGAGGTATTATGTATAGTCCAGGTAACCTACTGATCACTTCCTGTGTAATATCCCCCTACTTCTTTTTTTTTTCTTTTTTCTATTGCTTTTAATTTTAAAAACTTTGTAGCCAAGATCAACTACATATTTAAATGTTAAATTTTTAATAAATAAAAATTCCCTTCATTTCCTGCCAAATCATCAATTTTATAAACTACATTTATTGAACAATTCCACTGATTCATCAATTTTTACACCAGTAATATACCACTTGCATTGTTGTTGTACTAAAATCTACCTTAATATCTTTTAGCAGTTCTCATCTGCTTTTGAACTTTAGAACCATTTGGTCAAGTTCCAAGCACAAATGAAGAAATATAATTGTTTCTGGAATTCATGCAAGTATCAAATCTATAAATTATTGGTCTACCTACCTCTCTGTCTGCCTACCCAGTTTTGTGGCTAATTTTAATTAGAATGCCTTTACTATTTCATCACTAAGTATGATGTTTAAAATAGATGTTCCTGATTATGATAAGGAAGTAGCCATCCATTCCTACTTAAATCTTTTATTTAAAAACATCACATATGGTGTTGGAGTCTGTCCAGTGCATTTCAACATCTATTGAGATGATCATATGGTTTTCTCATTACTCTCCTATATGGACTCTTATTCTAGTTAAATTAACCTGCTTGCTCATTTTTTAAGTTTTACACTTTTGGGGGTAAGTCCCTCTCCACCGTTTGAAAAACTTGGTTATTCTGTATTCGTCACGATCTCTAGATGCAAGCGATGGGACAGAAAAGGAAATATATCTGATCATTTAACTGAAAACTCCGGGAGCGGTGTTGAGGCAGGAACCTGAGGGGTGTCACGAAAGCAGGTTTGCCTTTCCTCATCTCTGAAACTTCAGACTTCCATCAAGCCACACGTAAGTACAGGGGGAAGGGAGCATTTCTTTGCCAACAGCTCCAACAGAGTCCTAAGCAGTTTTTTCTTTGATCCCAAAGTGCTCACAGGCTCAAGCCTGTACCAATCACGGTGGCCAAGTAAAGCTGATTGACTGAGGCTCAGGAAACTTGTCTACACTGAGACTGGGGGTGGGGCAGACCAAGAGTAGGAGAGGGTTTCCACAGAGAATATTAAAGTGCTATTACCAAAAGAACA
This sequence comes from Zalophus californianus, assembly GCF_009762305.2. NCBI lineage: Eukaryota > Metazoa > Chordata > Mammalia > Carnivora > Otariidae > Zalophus > Zalophus californianus. The sequence continues at coordinate 12,366,718 of NC_045606.1, read as the reverse complement.
AGGATGGATTCCAGATGGATATACATATTCACTATTTGCTGTCTACCCTTCATGGTTTGAAACCTCCCAGGATTGAAGATAAGAAGTAACTGGCTGGCTATCTTCTGACCATGCTGTTTCTCTATTCTCCCCAACCTACTGGGCTGTCACCTCCTTTTAGTGTGGTGGCAACCCTCCACTAGTCATGTTATGAAACTATGCGTCCTAACGCCCCAGAGCTCAGTCTGATTTTAGCCTGTGGTGTTCCTCAGACTCAGGGCTTGCTTGACATTCCCCCTAAGAAGGTGCCCATTGTGAGTAGGTCCTTGGGTGCTGCTGCTCACCACACAGGCCCTGGAGGGGGGCAAGTTCTCCTTGGCTTCTCCATACACAAGTGCTGGTGTCTCCTTCAGAACAAGGATCCAGTTGCCGAATCCAGTATAGGCACGGGGGGCATCAAATCAGAAGTAGGTTACACTGGTACCCAGGAAACCCTTCCCATCGTGGTCCCTGATTCATGGTACTGATGTCCTTGTTGAGGTAGTAGGTTGCAGCCTTCCCGTTCTTTTCTTTTTTTTTGAATAATTTTTTATTGTTATGTTAATCACCATACATTACATCATTAGTTTTTGATGTAGTGTTCCATGATTCATTGTTTGTGCATAACACCCAGTGCTCCACGCAGAATGTGCCTTCTTTAATACCCATCACCAGGCTAACCCATCCCCCCACACCCCTCCCCTCTAGAACCCTCAGTTTGTTTTTCAGAGTCCATTGTCTCTAATGGTTCGTCTCCGCCTCCGACTTACTCCCCTTCATTCTTCCCCTATCTTCTTCTTCTTTTTTTTTCTTAACATATGTTGCATTATTTGTTTCAGAGGTACAGATCCGTGATTCATCAGTCTTGTACAATTCACAGCACTCACCATAGCACATACCCTCCCCAATGTCTATCACCCAGCCACCCAATCCCTCCCACCCCCCACCACCCTAGCAACCCTCAGTTTGTTTCCTGAGATTAAGAATTTCTCATATCAGTGAGGTCATATGATATATGTCTTTCTCTGATTGACTTATTTCACTCAGCATAACACCGACCAGTTCCATCCATGTCCTTGCAAATGGCAAGATCTCATTCCTTTTGATGGCTGCATAATATTCCATTGTGTATATATACCACTTCTACTTTATCAATTCATCTGTCGATGGACATCTTGGCTCTTTCCACAGTTTGGCTATTGTGGACATTGCTGCTATAAACATTGGGGTGCACGTACCCCTTCGGATCCCTACATTTGTATCTTTGTGGTAAATACCCAGGAGTGCAATTGCTGGATCGTATGTAGCTCTATTTGCAACTGTTTGAGGAACCTCCATCCTGTTTTCCAGAGGGGTGGCACCAGCTTGCATTCCCACCAACAGTGTAGGAGGGTTCCCCTTTCTCCACATCCCCGCCAACCAACATCTGTCGTTTCCTGACTTGTTAATTTTAGCCATTCTGACGGGTGTTAGGTGGTATCTCATTGAGGTTTTGATTTGGATTTCCCTGATGCCGAGCGATGTTGAGCACTTTTTCATGTGTCTGTTGGCCATTTGGATGTCTTCTTTGGAAAATGTCTGTTCATGTCTTCTGCCCATTTCTTGATTGCATTATTTGTTCTTTAGGTGTTGAGTTTGATAAGTTCTTTATAGATTTTGGATACTAGCCCTTTATCTGATATGTCATTTGCAAATATTTTCTCTCATTCTGTCGGTTGTCTTTTGCTTTTGTGGACTGTTTCTTTTGCTGTGCAAAAGCTTTTTATCTTGATGAAATCCCAATAGTTCATTTTTGCCCTGGCTTCCCTTGCCTTTGGCGATGTTTCTAGGAAGAAGTTGCTGCGGCTGAGGTCGAAGAGGTGGCTGCCTGTGTTCTCCTTTAGGATTTTGATGGACTCCTGTCTCATGTTTAGGTCTTTCAACCATTTGGAGTCTATTTTTGTTTGTGGTGTAAGGAAATGGTCCAGTTTCATTCTTCTGCATGTGGCTGTCCAATTTTCCCAACACCATTTGTTTAAAGAGACTGTGTTTTTTCCATTGGACATTCTTTCCTGCTTTGTCAAAGATGAGTTGACCATAGAGTTGAGGGTCCATTTCTGGGCTCTCTATTCTGTTCCATTGATCTATGTGTCTGTTTTTGTGCCAGTACCATACTGTCTTGATGATGACAGCTTTGTAATAGAGCTGGAAGTCCGGAATTGTGATGCCGCCAGCTTTGCTTTTCTTTTTCAATATTCCTCTGGCTATTCGGGGTCTCTTCTGGTTCCATACAAATTTTAGGATTATTTGTTCCATTCCTTTGAAAAAGGTGGATGGTATTTTGATGGGGATTGCATTGAATGTGTAGATTGCTCTAGGTAGCACTGACATCTTCACAATGTTTGTTATTCCAGTCCATGAGCATGGAACGTTTTTCCATTTCTTTGTGTCTTCTTCAATTTCTTTCATGAGTATTTTATAGTTTTCTGAGTACAGATCCTTTGCCTCTTTGGTTAAATTTATTCCTAGGTATCTTATGGTTTTGGGTGCAATTGTAAATGGGATCGACTCCTTGATTTGTCTCTCTTCTGTCTTGTTGTTGGTGTATAGGAATGCCACTGATTTCTGTGCATTGATTTTATAGCCTGCTACTTGACTGAATTCCTGTATGAGTTCTAGCAGTTTTGGGGTGGAGTCTTTTGGGTTTTCCACATACAGTATCATATCATCTGCAAAGAGTGAGAGTTTGACTTCCTCTTTGCCGATTTGGATGCCTTGGATTTCTTTTTGTTGTCTGATTGCTGTGGCTAGGACTTCTAATACTATGTTGAATAGCAGTAGTGAGAGTGGACATCCCTGCCACATTCGTGACCTTAGGGGAAAAGCTCTCAGCGTTTCCCCATTGAGAATGATATTCGCTGTAGGTTTTTCATAGATGGCTTTTATGATATTGAGTTATGTACCCTCTATCCCTATACTCTGAAGAGTTTTGATCAAGAAAGGATGCTGTACTTTGTCAAATGCTTTTTCTGCATCTATTGAGAGGATCATATGATTCTTGTTCTTTCTTTTGTTAATGTGTTGTATCACGTTGATTGATTTGTGGATGTTGAACCAGCCTTGCAGCCCAGGGATAAATCCCACTTGGTCATGGTGAATAATCCTTTTAATGGACTGTTGGATCCTACTGGTTAGTATTTTGGTGAGAATTTTTGCAACCATGTTCATCAAGGATATTTGTCTGTAATTCTTTTTGATGGGGTCTTTGGTTTTGGGATCAAGGTAATGGTGGCCTTATAAAATGAGTTTGGAAGTTTTCCTTCCATTTCTATTTTTTTGGAACAGTTTCAGGAGAATAGGTATTAATTCTTCTTTAAATGTCTGATAGAATTCCCCTGGGAAGCCATCTGGCCCTGGGCTGTTGTTTCTTGGGAGATTTTTGATGACTGCTTCAATTTCCTTAGTGGTTATAGGTCTGTTCAGGTTTTCTATTTCTTCCTGGTTCAATTTTGGTAGTTGATACATCTCTAGGAATGCACCCATTTCTTCCAGGTTATCTAATTTGCTGGCATAGATTTGCTCATAATATGTTCTTATAATTGTTTGTATTTCTTTGGTGTTGGTTGTGATCTCTCCTCTTTCATTCATGACTTCGTTGATTTGGGTCATTTCTCTTTTCTTTTTGATGAGTCTGGCCAGTGGTTTATCAATCTTGTTAATTCTTTCAAAGAACCAGCTCCTAGTTTCGTTGATCTGTTCTACTGTTCTTTTGGTTTCTAGTTCATTGATTTCTACTCTGATATTTATTATTTCTCTTGTCCTGCTGGGTTTAGGCTTTATTTGCTGTTCTTTCTCCAGCTCCTTTAGGTGTAAGGTTAGGTTGTGTATTTGAGACCTTTCTTGTTCCTTGAGAAAGGCTTATATTGCTATATACTTTCCTCTCAGGACTGCCTTTGCTGTATCCCAAAGATTTTGAACAGTTGTGTTTTCATTTTCATTGGTTTCCATGAACTTTTTAAATTCTTCTTTAATTTCCTGGTTGACCCATTCATTCTTTAGTAGGATGCTCTTTAGCTTCCATGTATTTGAGTTCTTTCTGTCTTTCCTCTTGTGATTGAGTTCTGGTTTCAAAGCATTGTGGTCTGAAAATATGCAGGGAATGATCCCAATCTTTTGGTAGCAGTTGAGACCTGATTTGTGACCTAGGATGTGATCAATTCTGGAGAATGTTCCATGGGCACTAGAGAAGAATGCGTATTCTGTTGCTTTGGGATGGAATATTCTGAATATATCTGTAAAGTCCATTTGGTCCAGTGTTTCATTTAAAGTCTTTATTTCCTTGTTGATCTTTTGCTTAGATGATCTGTCCATTTCAGTTAGGGGGGGTGTTAAAGTCCCCCACTATTATTGTATTGTTGTCAATGTGTTTCTTTGTTTTTGTTATTAATTGCCTTATATAATTGGCTGCTCCCACGTTAGGGGCATAGATATTTACAATTGTTAGATCTTCTTGTTGGATAGACCCTTTATGTAGGATATAGTGTCCTTCTTCATCTCTTATTACAGTCTTTGTTTTAAAATCTAATTTGTCTGATATAAGGATTGCCACCCCAGCTTTCTTTTGGTGTCCATTAGCATGGTAAATGGTTTTCCACCCCCTCACTTTCAATCTGGGGGTGTCTTTGGGTCTAAAGTGAGTCTCTTGCTGACAGCATATCGATGGGTCTTGTTTTTTAATCCAATCTGATAGCCTGTGTCTTTTGATTGGGGCATTGAGCCCATTTACATTCAGGGTAAGTATTGAAAGGTATGAATTTAGTGCCATTGTATTGCCTGTAAGGTGACTGTTACTGTATATTGTCTGCGTTCCTTTCTGATCTATGCTGCTTTTAGGCTCTCTTTTTGCTTAGAGGACTTCTTTCAATATTTCTTGTAGGGCTGGTTTTGTGTTTGCAAATTCCTTTAGTTTTGTTTGTCCTGGAAGCTTTTTATCTCTCTTTCTAGTTTCAATGATAGCCTAGCTGGATATAGTATTCTTTGCTGCATATTTTTCTCGTTTAGTGCTCTGAAGATATCATGCCAGTCCTTTCTGGCCTGCCAGGTCTCTGTGGATAGGTTTGTTACCAACCTAATGTTTCTACCATTGTAGGTTACATATCTCTTCTCCTGAGCTGCTTTCAGGATTTTCTCTTTTTGTCTGAGACTCGTAAGTTTTACTATTAGATGTCGGGGTGTTGACCTATTTTTATTGATTTTGAGAGGGGTTCTCTGTGCCTCCTGGATTTTGATGCCTGTTTCCTTCCCCACATTAGGGAAGTTCTCTGCTATTATTTGCTCCAATATACCTTCTGCCCCTCTCTCTCTTTCTTCTTCTTCTGGGATCCCAATTATTCTAATGTTGTTTCATCTTATCGTATTGCTTATCTCTCGAATTCTGCCCTCATGATCCTGTAGTTGTTTATCTCTCTTTTTCTCAGCCTCTTTATTTTCCATCATTTGGTCTTCTATATCACTGATTCTTTCTTCTGCCTCATTTATCCTAGCAGTTAGTGCCCCCATTTTTGATTACACCTCATTAACAGCCTTTTTGATTTCGACTTGGTTAGATTTTAGTTCTTTTATTTCTCCAGAAAGGGTTTCTCTAATAACTTCCACGCTTTTTTCAAACCCAGCTAGTATCTTTAAAGTTATGATTCTGCACTCTAGGTCCGACATCGCACTAATGTCAGTATTGAGTAGGTCCCTGGCAGACAGTACTACCTTTTGTTCTTTTTGCTGAGGTGATTTTTTTCATCTTGTCATTTTGTCCAGAGGAGAACAGATGAATGAGAGAACAGAATGCTGACAGGTTAACAATGTCTCCAGCAAATATACTCTATACAAATCAGAAAAGACCTGAAACCAGGGGACAAGAAAGGGAAAGAAAGAAGAGAAAAAAAAAAAAGGAAAAAGAAAAAGTTAAAAACAAACAAAAAGAGAACAAAACAAAACAAAAAAACAGAATATGATCAAATATGATCAGGCTAGTGCATAGATCAGTGCCACACACTAGCTTTTGGGCATATTTTGTTCTGTTAGAAAAAAGTGCCTGCTAAAATTTTAAAGGAAGAAAGACTTATATATGTACAAAATAAGGGTTGATACAATGAAGAGATGGCAGATGACTGTAAAGATGAAAATTATAAAAGATTTTATAAAAGGAACTGATAAGATAAGAAGTTTTTTTTAAAAAGAAAGAAGATTTAAAAAGAAAAAGAAAAAAGAAAAAAAAGAAAATAAAGGGAGAGAATGTGATCAGGCAGAAGAATAGAACAAAGCCATACACTAGTGATTTAGGGTATATTTTGATCTGTTAGAAGAAATGGTAATTTAAAATTTTAAAGAGAGAACAAATATATATATGCCAAAAATTAGGGTAACTACTATGAAGGGATAAAAATATGACTCTAAAAATGAAAAATAAAAAATATTTTTTTAAAAAGGGATTGATAAGATGTTGTTTGAAAAAGGGAAACAGAAAAATTAAAAAAAAAAACAGTTAAAAAAATTAACTTAGAAAAACTAATGAATTATGGTAAAAAAGCCATGAATTCTATGTCCAGTATTCCCCTAGCGCTAGAGTTCTGCCGTTCTCCTTGATCGGTAAACTTGGTCTTGGCTTGCTGGCAGTTCCTGCTGATCTTCTGGGGGAGGGGCCTGTTGCTGTGGTTCCCAAATGTCTTTGCCGGAGGCAGAATTGTCCCGCCCTTGTCGGTCCGGGCTAAGGAAGCTGCTCCGGTTTGCTCTCGGGAGCTTTTGTTCCCTGCAAGCTCTCGGTACAGCTTTGGAGGACCAGGGTGAAAATGGTGGCCTCCCAATCTCTGCCCAGAGGAGCTGAGAACTCGGGGCCCCGCTCCTCAGTGAGCCCCCAGAGAAAAGCAGTCAGTCACTCCCGTCTCCCTGGTCTCCGGCCGCACTCCGTGCTCACCCGGCCTGTGACCGAGCATTTCTATCTCTGGCACCCGACCCCGTGTGGAGTCTCCAAACCCAGCAGATCCCTGCGGTGCGCTTCCGCACCGCTCCTCCGAGGGGAGGAAGGGGAGTCTCCCCGGCTCTGCCACTTGTTGGGTCCCTGCTGGAGGAGCAGTGGCCCGACTGGGCCGTGCATCACAGTTTATGGCAACCCCGAGCTGAGAGCCCGCGCCTCGGCTCCGTCTCTGCAGCCGGCTTCCCCGCTCCAATCCCTGGGAGCTCTGGCGCACTCAGGCACCCCCGGTCTTTCTGTGACCCCGAGGGTTCTGAAACCACACTGTCCCGCGAGGGTTCCACTCCCCGCTTAGCCACTGGAGCGACGTCCCTCAGCCGAGCCGGCTTCTAAAAGTTCCGATTTTGTGCTCCGCGGCTCTAGCACTTGCCAGAAGCAGCCAACGGAGGCCCCCTCCCCCGCCGTGTATCCTCTCGAATATCGCCTCGGATTCACTTCTCCGCACGTCCTACCTTCCAGAAAGTGGTCGCTTTTCTGTTCAGAGTGTTGTTACTCTTCTTATCTTCGATCTCCTGTTGAGTTCGTAGGTGTTCAGAATGGTTTGATCCCTATCCAGCTGAATTCCTGAGACCAGACGAAATCCAGGTCTCCTACTCCTCCGCCATCTTGTTCCGCCCCCCCCCCCTTCTTTTCTGAGCTAAGTACTCCCCAGACCTTTTTCCTTCTGCCACTACTTTGCCTGCCTGCACCATTCTCTATGAAAGCCCCACCTTTTTGGTAAGTCTCAAAAGGGAAAGAAAGCAGACACTAAAGGGAGTGCCTCACAGCCTAGACTGTACTTTATAGCAAGTAATAAGAGTTGCTCTCTGGGGACAGCCACTTCAAGGGGCTTCCACCCCACTTAATCATTTAGGGCATTTCTGAGGATTAAAAAGGGAAGCCTACTCAAGGCTGAATGGAAACCACTTCCAGTCACATTTAAAACATAAAGAAAAAATCAGAGATAAATATGTTATCCACCTTACAGAAATGTTGCAAAAATTAGAAATTAAGATTTAGAAGCCAAACAGGCTTTCTTGGTAAACCAATCACTCACTTCCTCCATCACTTAATAAATCAGTCTGGCAGGCAGGGGAGCATATTAAAATTAACACTGCCCTTTGAAAGAAATAGGAGTGTAACCACCAGAGATGGTGACATCCACACTAGTGAAGTGATAGAGCGGTGGGGAGAATGCCACTTTGTGTGGCTGAGGGTAGGGCTGAGGTCAGCTGCCCAGAAACAGTTTGATGTCTGGAGGTTATGGGTGGGGAGGGAGGTAGAGAGGGCTGGTGGAACAACCCAAGTAGGTTTGCCAAGGTTCTGAACAGGGTTTGGCTGCTTAGGCTAAGACTGCATCAGTCCAGTGCTAAGAAGTACAATTCCTTCCTTGTGAATCTATTTGTCTTGCACTGAAACCAGAAGAGGGATTTGGTGGTTGTCAGCTGCTTGGAAACCAGTAAATACTCTTTACTTACTTGGTTTCTCTTCTCCCTTTCATCTATTGTCTCTGCTTTTCTTTTCCTGAAGGCTTGTTATTCCTCAACCAATCGCCACTTCCACCAGGATGAATTTAGGGTTGTAGGCAAAGTGCAGTTACCATGTTGGCCCCACAAAAGTTCACTAGTGGCATTTCCTAATGTAAAAGTGCACAGTGGAGGAAAAGGAGCATCCCTTGATACCATGCTCCACCTGTAGAGAAGAGGAACAATCTGAGTTCATTCTATGCCTTTTTGAACCTGCTTGTCTTACTCTATCTTGAAATAGAAGATGTATAGTCCTCTCCTGTGAAGGGATAAAAACGTAATGTTGTTGTTTTGCATAAGTAAAAAAATCTCTGGACATTTGGTCTAAGATGCTGTGTAGTTTAGATGTAGTTACATAATGTTTTATAGTTGTCCAATCTGGTCATTAGTCATCTTTTTCATCACACTTTCAAACCAAGGGACATCATAATTGTTACTGTGCTCTCGTAGGTGGGAAATGCTAAGGGAATATGGCCTATCGATAACATTAGCTCAAGACATCTTAACCCTGCGCGGCTGGGTTTTGTCTAAGGAGGCACTATTGACCATCCTCACTGAAAGTTGAGAATTCGGTGTGCGTGAATTCCAGAATCCCATCTGACACATCACCCTTCACGACCCCCCCACCCCGCCCCACTTTCTATAATAGGAGAATGTGCAGATAGCAACCATGCCAGAGGCTTCTCTAATACCTTCAATGTATTTGGTTATTAGATGCCTTCAGATCCTTTGAGGTATTAGGTGCCATTGGCACAAGATATTTGATCTGATTTGGAAATGGGCCATGAATTCCCTGTTCTTTTGTCTAAAACTCCTCAACACAGATGTTATGACAGAGAATATTAAAAGCGCACACTGCCCTGAAAGACAGCATTTGTTTGAAAGTATGGAGAAGCTGTTCATTTTGAATTTATAACATTTAAGTAAAAATAAATTAATAAATGATGAGGAGGGACTATAACACTATTCTCATTGAACCACTGTCCTTTGCATTATTCCAAGCAGTGAACACATGGGGATCCTTAACCTGTAGGCCACAGGCCCCTAGGGAGGCATAAAATAAATCTCGGAGGAAGAGAGATTTAGTTTGGGAAAAAGTCCATTCAGTAATGTAACATCATTTTATATTGGGCAAGTGATGTTCTACAGTACAAACTGAAGAAAGTAAAGCTGGTCAAAACTGTGTAGCCAACTGGAGATACACAGAAGGTAAAGAGATTCACAGGCTGTAACCTGACAGAGTCCCAGAAGTGGTCTTGTGTATGTGACAAAGACAGAGCAAGAGACAGAAAGTGAGAGACAGAGAGAGAAGAGTCTATATGGTTTTGACAAGCTGCTAGAATAGGTAGAAACCTCTATTTCCTTCTTAGAGTTGTTAACTTTTCCGAAACTGCTGACAGGAAAGACCATGTGTTGTGATATTTCTCTGGGAAAGGATATATATCTATTGTGTGCGCATTTGTATGCACCCCACACAGTCATAAGTGGCTTATTTTACCATGACAGTGGTGCAGGGTAAATTACTGCTCTAAGATAATTTATAGACAGTGGTTTGAACCTAAAGGTTTCTTTTCCTTGTTTGGGTGATGGACTCTTGGATATCAAATTTCCTCCGTCTGCACTATTGTCCCATGAAACTACTTGATTCTAGTGAATGCAGAGCTTGGCAGTCCTTGATGAAGCATATTTATGAGTTAAGTCCAAATGAATCCAAAACATATGGATTAAATTTCCCTTGAAATATCTAAATTAAAGGTGGAAAGCACTTCGAAGGATCATTGGGGATCTGCTGTTCCTCAGGCCAATTTTAAAGGTTGAGCTATTTTTTTCCCAATCAAGGGAGTTTGCCCATGTGGCCCAGTACTCGAAGGTCTCCGTCTTGGCTCCTCTGTGGCTACTGCTATCCCAGGGCAGATGGACCTTGCTAGTCTAAGAATGGCTCCACCAAGATTCAGAGGGTCATGCATGAAGCTGAACAGGGAATGCTTTATTGAGTGATACAGCTTAACGTCTCTTCCGGGTTCCTGCCTCATCCAAACCCTTAAGCATGATAAAATGCCAAACGTATAGGAATAAAAAGAGAGTGAGGAAGGTGTCCAAAAAGCATTTCGAGGCAGAACCAACGTGGTTCTCCTTCCCATAAGCCAAAGTTATAGTGAATGTAGCTCAGTAATTTTTTAAAAGAAAAACAAAACAAGAAAAGCTCTTCAGTCATCGTGGTTTCTTCATTTACAGATAAGCCAATCTCTCTTAATTTTGGGGACAATTATATGACAGGTGAATATTTATCCCATAATGGTACATTTGCTTCGCATTTGACATCTAGAATTGTAATAGTAATAACTTCAACTAAAGGTACTTCAATTGGCTCCTGAAGTTTTTATCCCCTCCCCACCTTTTTTCCTTTGTACATACTAAGGATCATTCAAGGATCTCAAACCATTATGAGTCTGAATAAGGTTACTTTAAAAATCACCAACACTTTTCTACATATGTTAGCCTAGGCTTGAGAGAAAATGCTTCTTGTGTATTTTCTTGTCATCACAGGGACTGTGTTTGTTTGTTTGTTTGTTTTCAGGAGATTGAAATAATTTTCCCTCCGGTCTTTGGCCTCAACAGAATATTCCAATGAAATAAATTCAGGCCTGTCTACAAATAAGCTGAAACTTGGAAACTGATATCTGGTAATTTGCTCTATCTATGACCAAAGAGAGTGATTATGTTTTCATGGAAAAGAGTTTGACTTTCCTCAGATAATGCCCTCTTCATCGAGGCCAGTGGATCATCAGAAATTAATGCTCTCAAAATCTGACCATGTGCACATTTATTGGAATCCAAGGTTGTAATAGTGTCTTTAGAATCAAGCAGAATCAGTATTTTGGGCATGAAAAATGCTCATTCTGGTCAGTGCTTGGCCCATGCAATTGCAACTGGCTCAAGGCAACTGGCTGTAATTTTAATATACTTAAAGGAAAATATTGTTTTCCCTCTCAACCTAAAGGAAAGGGGAGAAAATGTCTGCACTTTAGTGACTTTTTTTTTTTTTTACATCTAATCTTAACACTCAAAGCCTTTATGTATCTACATAAGAATTTGTAGAGGTGGATTTTTAATAAACTGACATTTCAGGGCAAACAAATTTAGAAAATTTTGATCAGAAGACATGTTTTGTGGCCAGAAATATCAGATACTGCTGTTTGTATCCATCAAATGAGCAAGGTAATAGCTAGCTGTTCCCTGCTGTATGTAGTCATTACCCTTCTGTCTAGATTTTATCCTGGTCAACACTGAATACAGGGGAAATTAAGAAAACAGTGGAACAGATGATGCCCTTGTAATGTATTCCCAATGACCCTCAAGTAACAGTTCCGACTTTGGTCTATAACAAAGCAATACCTCTCCTGAGTCTATGAACTTCCCCAGAGAGCCTGAGTGTTTTAATAAGAAGAGGTCATCCCAAATAGAGATGCTAAATGTATGATGACTGTTTAGGGTGTATCTGTTCTGTGCAGATATTTCCTCCATCCTGTCATCATCATCCAGGCTCTCCGGGCCAGACCTCCCTGTGCCTTGACCCCCCTGGCTCTCTCCCACAGGCTTTAAATCTGGCAATCTTGTTCTCTGACTGGAGGGAGCAATGGGATTCTCCATTATGTATTCAAGACTCAACATCTGGCTTTTCCTCCATGTTTCTCTAATCAAGTAATTGAAAGACAACTTTTAGTGGCAAACCACTCTCAGAGAGAGTACTGCTATTTCTCTATTTCTTTTTGTCACACACTGAGCATTGTCCTTTGAGAAAGAGGAGGTAAGATAAAAATCATTTCTCCTAAAACAACAAAAGACTCTATTTTTACGTATAGATGTGAGCCTTCTTTTTACCTCATGCCCTTTCTTCCGAGTATATGGTATACTCGGTACATACCGAGTATATATATACTCGGTGTATATATATATATATATATATATATATATATATATATATATGAGTATACAGGTGTACATGTCTTCATTATGGACACAACTTACTTTCTTCTTTGTACCAGTAGATCCAAATTACTTTAATTTGGTCAACATACGAATAATTCATTTTATTTAGAGCAGTAAATGTCATGAACAAAATTGGCTATATCAGACGGAGAGCTATAATGGGTAAAACAATAGACTGAAGGGTTTTTTTGTTTGTTTGTTTGTTTCTTTCCTTTTTAAACCTACTTCTTAAGATTGGTACTAGACCCAAATAGTCATATGTGATTCTAGTGTGGACTTCAATGACATTCTGTGCATGGCAGAGCAAGTACTCATGCTTCAGACATTGACAAAAGGTACAAAGTTTCTGTCTTGGTCAGTTTGTCTGCCTTTGCAGAGATTCACTGAATTTGTAAAACAGGGTGATAAAGTCAATTGTGCTTGTGCCTTGCTGTTAAAGTTAACTATTGTTGACTGCTTTTTATCCCTCTTATAAGCCTCCAAGCAGCACTTAATGAACAAGTCCAACCAGCTACAGTGGCCTTACATCTCACTCACGGTGGCCACACAGACAAGTACTAAGTAATTTATGCTTGAGAGTAATTGCAGTTTCCCAGGACAGAGGATGCTTGAGTTCTCAGGGATGTATTACAGAATAACCAAAAGCATTTAGAGAGACATGGATTAAAAGTCTGCCTCCACCCCTATGAGCCCTGTGATCTGTAATAAATCCTAGCCACTTCTCTGAGACTCCATTTTCACCCTTGACAAATGCCACAGTATCTGCATCTTGAAGTTGTGATGATGATGAAATGAGACAAGATGTATCAAGAGCTTGATCAAAAGTAAGCTCCAACACATGTTGATCAAACTTCTCAGCACTGGTGGACTAATTCCAAATTCCTTTGCTTTGCATTTTATTCTCTTCCAGTATGATGCAGAAAGTTTGGGGAAGGTACAAAATTTCTGTTGTTGCAGAATTTGTTTGATCTACCTAATTTCACAAGGTACCAAAGATTGTTTAGGGCAGCATTTGTAGGTCTGGCCTGCCTTGATAGGGACAGGAACTAGCATCTTTAGGGTTCCACTTCCTCAGAGAATTAGAAAACTTGCTCAAGAGATTGGAATGGGCAGAACTGTCTCAAATGTTCAGTTACATCTTGTACATACATAATTGTACTCTTCACATATAAAAATCATTTGATCTAAATATGCACACTTCAAGGTATAGTAGTAGTAATTCTAATTCTAGTAATTACTACTACCATTCCTAGGAGTACAGATAACCAGATTGGTAGCTTTTTATATTGTCTAAAGCAAGGAAATGCAATTCCCAATATATTATACAGAGTCAGTGAACTATTCTATTGTTTCCCCCAAACTCTCCCAAACCAAACTGAAAGGCTTTTGTGAACTTAAGCCAGTCAGAACGCATTGAACCTGAAGCCATGTTTCTTCTTCCATTTGAATCAGCCCTATTTGAGTAAATGGAGAAGCGTCACAAAAACACTCATCCAATTCTGTATTACACACCCAGTGACATTATTGATCTCATATCTTCATTTTTCTTTGACCAGTGTTTTCAAAAAATGGGGCCGGGAGTAGGAGATTTCAGGAAATACAGTAAACAAAAAGATCATACAGTATTTATTTGCTAAAATCTCACAAAATGAACTCAAAATGAGTACACAGCATCAAACATGCACAATGCTGCAGAAAAAAAAGGTGTACTTTTCAATCATAATCTCTGAAAAGTTATGAATGAGTAAAGAGAAAGATAACCAATTTGGGTTACTGGTACGCCTCTTGACTAGGATCCTCAGAATCAGTCAGAGGAAAAGAAGTGTAGACTCCAGAATAAACTTTCATGAATATCCCCCAACTGAGGGAGATTTAGACAAGAGGAAATATGTAGGTATTGGACAGGAAGTGAGCAAGAACAAGGAAGACTCTGAAATCAGAAGCCCCTCTTTAATACCTCAATAAACAAAGAGCTAGGCAAGACTTCTCCCTAGAGAATTAGTCACTTTGAGCTGTAATCCCAAGAGTAAACAGGCACTTAGCTGAATGGAAGACAAAAGAGAAAATAACAAAAACTCAGAGAGTGAGTCCTGAGGGAGTGAGATGACCTAAGTAGAAAAGGCAAACGGAGAAGCTCAGTTAAGGAATTGTTTCTTCTACTTCTAAACTAGAAGTTGTGGTCCACAGGTTTTATTCATTTTGCCCCTGATTTTCCGGGAGGGGAAGGAGACAGCTGCGTAAGAGCTGTGGGTGAGGCAAGGGAAGCGAACAGGGGGAGCAGGCTATACAACACTCTGGGGGTGTGTTCTGAGTAGGCTTGGAAGGAGAAAGTTCTATACCTGAAGGTACCAAACAGGATAGAGAGATGGCCTGGGCCAAGTAAAGTGGACTCTAGCACACGCCCCTTAACCAAACTGTTGAAGGCAGTAATCAGGCCCTCCAAGCACATTGGCTTATTAAGGTAGAGAAGTGCAGCCTTCCCTTACTCCCTCCAAGCGCTTGGGGAAAAGAAGAAAATTTCAAGAAAACACACACCATCCTGACTCCAAACTGAAGCTCTAAGGAGGAAGGCAAGTCAAGTTGACAAATGTCCAGGAGAATTCATCTGAACATTATCCGAAAGAAGATCTAATACGCTTTATGGACTTGCTTATAACATAAACAGGATGAAAAGAAATATGGCAACTGGTTACATGGTATCAATATTATGGTAACTAGGATTATGCTGGTAAATGTATAACAAGCTGGGGGTGGGGGGGAGGTGCGCAACAATTTGTAGCATTTGCTAATTGACAGACGGTAAATACTCCCACCATAGCCAATTTCAACCTACCAAAGTGACATCCCTGAATGTGAAGTTGGGAAGAGATACAAATATTTGACACTCATGAATCCATTCCAGCACCCCACTGATAGTAACTATGTAAAACCTCCGCTACAGTAAGCATGCAGGGAAGGAAGAGCATGCATAAGGCAGATAATGCTTACATTCTGTAAGATGATATAAACCAGGAAATGGAAGGAAATTCTTTGCAAATTTTTTTTTTTAGAACTTAAACAGAATAAAAAGTTTTAAAGGAAAGACATCAAGAACAACACATTAAAACAATAGAACGCAATTTCAAAGCTAAGGAAACAAATTCAGGATCAAAATAAAACAATTACAGAATAAATAAATTATAGAAATATCACGAATTAAATTGACACCATTGAAAATTAGTAACTAAGGGAAAAGGCTTGATATCAAGGAAAGAATACAGAAAAAAATAAGATTAAAACAATTTTAGAAATCAGTGACTATATAATATAAAGATGATTGGTACATTTGAAATAGAAAACTCAACAAATGGTGGAAAAATATACTCTATGGATTAATCTCATTTATAAATATGAAATCAAGGATCTTAAAAACATTAGCAAATAAAATTCAGGAGTACCTTCAAAGAAAGCTAGAGTGTAATCTAATAGGTTTTTCTCAGGAATGCAAAGATGGTCCATTATTCAAGCATATAATTCGTCATAAATAGCTTAAAAGGTAAAGGCATAGTTATTTCAAATATATTAAAACATAATTTAATAAAATTCAACATCCACTGCTAACTTAAAAAAAAGAAGCATTGACATAGAAGTCAGTGGATACTTCTGTGACATTCTGTGTCTGTATACATGTATATCTATATGTGCATATGTAAATATGTGCAATGAATAGCCCTCGCCATGTTAATGATAAAACACTAGAAGCATTCTTCAGTAAAGATCAAGAGATAGATTTCTTCTATGACTACTATATTTATTCTTGCTCTGTAAAAACTAAACAATGCAATTAAGGAACACCTATAAAGCAGGTATAATTGTAATGCAGATGGAAAATTATCATTATTTGCATATTATATCATTGAATACCTAGAAAACTCAAGAGAACCAATTAAAAATTATTAGAATGATATCATGTAATAAGAAGCTAGTTACAAAATTAAAATAAAAAATCAATAGTTGGGACACCTAGGTGGCTCAGCTGGTTAAGTGTCTGCCTTTGGCTCAGGTCATGATCCCAGGGTCCTGGGATCGAGTCCTACATCAGGCTCCTTGCTCAGCAGGGAGCCTGCTTCTCCCTCTGCCTGCCACGCATGCTCTCTCTCTCTGACAAATAAATAAATAAAGTCTTTAAAAAAAATTCGATAGCCTTCCTATGTGCAAACAATATCCAATTAAAAAATAGATTGGAAGAATATGTTTCTTTACACTGTAAAAATAGGAATTATATATTTTTTAATGTAAATTATGTGTATATAAAGGACATGAAAGAAAACTTACATGTTAAACTACATCATGTCTTGGATAGAGATACTGAATTTTGAAAAGATTCATTTATTCATTCACTCACTCAGAAAACATTTACTGAAAGCCTATTATATAACAAGCACTGTTCTAGGCCTTGGGGAAACAGCAGTGAACAAAACGGACAAAAGTCCCTGATTATAAAGGGGATCTAGTGAGGGAGGCAGACAGTTTATCATGTGATATGCTTAAAAGTTGGATAAAATTGTGCTCTTTCAAAGAGCAGAGCTGAGGGGTGGCAAGTTTCGCTGATAGGGGACATTTAAAGCTGTGTGGCCTGAGGAATTGGGGATGCAAGCCATGTGCAAAGTCCTCCAAGTGGGAGAGGATTCAGGTACTTAAAAATAGCAGGCAGACCATGGGGTTGGTGTGGAGTAAGAGAGAAAGTAATAGGAGATAGATATAGAGAGAAAGCCAGCACTGAACACATTGGGTCTATTGGCCATTGTAGGGCTCCGGACTGCATTGCGAGATGGGAGCTCTTGTAGGTTTTGAGAAAGAGACATGCTCTGACTAGATATTTTGTTTATCAATAAGTTCATTCATAAGTCTACAAATATGGACATGACTGAAAGCCTATACCCAAAGCTGCCTTAGAAATGGAAAACACTGCAATCAAGGGGAAGACTTATACAAAAGAAAAAAATATAAAATCGCAGAGCAGGCTATAAATCATTCATAGATCATAAACATAGCAAGTCTCTGATGTTATTCAATCACTGGAAAGATTTTTTTCTGCTTATATTTTATAGGGATCACTTATTTTAATAATCTTAATACCCAACCTATCCAATTCGATTTATTTACAGTTTGATGTATGTTTTTTCTGCTAAGGAAAATAAAAAAAAATGATACTGAGTTTCATCTGCAAAAAATCTAATGTGCAAGGATAGTCACCAAAATTTTGTAGAATAAGAGGGATTATCAATCAAACGATGCACTAACCATATCATGAAGCTACCATAATTAATACATTTTGATGCTGGAGTAGATCATGTAAATGTGGATTTCAAGATTGGATAATTCTGGAATTCACAGCATTGAAAAGATAAAATAGTCAATAAATAACGTTGAGAACAGGACAGATATTTGAAATATTAACAAAATGCTTGTGGAATCTTGTGAGGTCTTACATCAAAATAAAAATACATACACATAAAAATAAATTCACAAAAGATCTCAAGACAATATGTGAGAGATTGTCTACATGTGTGAATATTAAAGTGCAAGCATCTTAATTCTCTTAAATATTTATTTATTTGAGGGAGAGAATCTAAAGCAGACTCCCTGCTGACTGCAGAGTCTGATCTGGCTCGATCTCAGGATCCTGAGATCATGACCTGAGCCAAGGATGCTCAACCGAATGAGCCACCCAGGCATCCTATGTGCAAACAATCTTTATAAGCAGAAATCTAAATCATGACCCTATCAAGGAAATAAATAATATATAATAAAAATATAAAAAATGAATTTAAAAGATAAAATTTAAAAAATTCTAAAACACACATTATTGACTAGAAATTTACTTGAGATAGAAAGATATTATACTAATATGTATTACATATTAGTATATTACATAAATATGTAATACCTATTTTAAACTAAATATGACAAATACTAATAACTTATAGAAACCAAAACACAAATGGCAAATGATTACATGAAAATTTGTTCAACAGACACATGAAAAGATGCTCAACATCACTCATCATCAGGGAAATACAAATCAAAATCACAATGAGGGGTGCCTGGGTGGCTCAGTCATTAAGCGTCTGCCTTTGGCTCAGGTCATGATCCCAGGGTTCTGGGATCAGGCCTCACGTCGAGCTCCCTGCTCAGTGGGAAGCCTGCTTCTCCCTCTCCCACTCCCCCTGCTTGTGTTCCCTCTCTCACTGTGTCTCTCCCTATCAAATAAATAAATTAAAATCTTAAAAAAAAACCCACAATGAGATACCATCTCACACCTGTAAGAATGGCTAAAATTAACAAGACAGAAAACAACAGATATTGGCGAAGATGTGAAGAAAGGGGAACCCTCCTACACTGTTGGTGGGAATGCAAACTCATGCAGCCACTCTGGAAAACAGTATGGAGGTGTCTCAAAAAGTTTAAAATAGAACTACCCTACACCCAGCAATTGCACTACTAGGTATTTATCCAAAGGATATAAAAATACAGACTGGAAGGGGCACATGCACCCTGATGTTTATAGCAACATTAGTAACAATAGCCAAACTATGGAAAGAGCCCAAATGTGCGTCGACTGATGAATGGACAAAGAGAATATGGGGTGTGTGTGTGAGTGTATAATCCATACATACAATGGAATATTACTCAGCCACCAAAAAGAATGAAATCTTGCCATTTGAAACAATGTGGATGGAGCTAGAAAGTATAATGCTAAGTGAGATAAGTCAGTCAGAGAAAGACAAATACCATATGATTTCACTCATATGTGGAATTTAAGAAACAAAATTGATGAACATAGGGGAAAGGAAGGAAAAATAAAATAAGATAAAAACAGAGAGGGAGGCAAACCATAAGAGACTTTTAACTACAGGAAACAAAAAGAGCTTCTGGAGGGTAGGTGGGGGGTATGGGGTAACTGGGTGATGGGCATTAAGGAGGGCACATGATGTAATGATCACTGGATGTTATATGCAACTGATGAATCACTAAATTCCACCCTGAAACTAATAATACACCATATGTTAACTAACTAGAATTTAAATAAAATCTAAAAAAAAATTTTGTTCAACTCTATTTTGAATTAAAATATTATTTTAGAGAAAGCCAAGATAACATTTTCTAACTAATAGGCTGACAAAAATAATTTAAAACGATTGATAATAACCAGCAGGGTATGTGTGGGAAAATGAGAGTTACACATTGATCCAACATTTCCATAAAATACATCGGCAAAATCTACAAATTTTCCAATGTGTTTACCATTTGATGAAGATGGTATATAAGAATAACAATATAGATCACTGAAACAGACTAAATATTAAAAACAGATCCAGAATTTAATATATAACTAATAGGCTTTCGATTCCGTGAGGAAAGTCAACTTTTATTTAATAAGTAGTATTTGAAAACTGGTCATCAATCTGGAAGAAAACAAGACTGGATCCCTACCTCACAGCTTATCAAAAATAAATTCCAAATAGATTAAAATGTCAAATGCTAAAAGTCAAAAAGTGATTTAAAAATGTATTTATTCTTTGACTCAATGATCCCACTGCTAGAAATTTACCACTGAGATGAGAAACATTAACAAAAATTTTCCAAACACTGTAAGAGAAAAACACTGGAAACACCCAAATGCAAGTCAGGAGGAGTCTAGTTAAGGTTTTAAAAGGTATATTCAAACAATAATATGCTAATAATATGTAGTTATTAAAAAAGAATGAGATAGATCTGTGTTTATATGGAAAGATCTTGTTATTTCATTTGATACAAAAATAAAGCAAAGTTAAAAACATCATCTTTAGTCCATTTGTATAAATGTTTAAAAAGGAGGTCTACATAAATGATAATTGTATTAATAATAATAATAAAACCCAACACTTACTTAATTATGACTATGTGCCAGGTACTATTTTAAGCACTTTACATACTTAAACAACTCTAAAAGATAGGTACTATTAATAGGCCCTCTGTGAGTCAGAAAGCCAAGGTAAATTGCCCATGGTCCTAGTAAATGGTGGAGCCAGGATTCAAAACCAGGCAGTGTGACTCCAAATCTTGGACTATTAACTGCTAATCACTGTGTACACGATTAGTATGTGGTACAGAAAAGTAATAGTTGTAGTTACTAGGGATAGACAAATAAAAGTTTGGTACTGGAATATGAGAAACCAAGTCATTTTATAACTTTCTGTACCTGTTTGAATTAAAAAAAATCTATCTATCTATCTATCATCTATCATCTATCTATCTATCTATCTATCTATCTATCTATCTATCTATCTAATCTATCTATCTATATAGATTTTGATTTTTTTTGACTAAACAACCAAGAGAAAGAAGGGGGAAAAAAAAGTAAAGGACGCCAAGCATCCTCTGGAACTCTAGAGTAAAACGACCCCAGCTGGCACAGAGAATGAAACTTGAAGTCCCTGAACTTGAGAGCAATAGGCTTTGCTTTTGCACGCCCTTTCCTGAGCTGGTGTATGGGACTGACTTGCTGGAGCAGAACGTGGGCGCCACTGTGTTGCACTCCCTATCAGCGAAGAGATCAGAGAAGGATGCTGCTTTCTCTAACATGTCTCTCCTATCATTTGATCGAATTCTCTCCTTTTCTGTGTGCCTGACACTGTGATACCCAGGAGCTCAGAGAGTGCTGCTGGACCCCAAACAAGCAACAATGCTGAGGGGTGCTCATTTATCATCCCATGGGAAGGAGGGCCTGAGAGCCAGCGCTGGTTGGTGAAGTCTCTGGCACACAGGCTTGGTTTCTTTGGCAGGGAAGAAGTCACCATAGGTCTCCAGGCACCGGCTAGTTGGCCATCTCCAAAAGAAGAGTTACTGTATCTGTCACTAGAGGACTCAGGTGTCAAGTATGCTGGCAAGCTCCTGGCTGCTACCTGAAACCTCCAGAACGCTGTATTGTTCTTTTTCAGGTTCCGAGAGGGAGGGTAAGAGAGGCGTCCAGGCTATTACTGCTGGGCTTCAGAATAAAAATCAGCCCTTCTACAAGTCCACAGTTGGCGTGAACTGATAAGGTGTCTGGTGTCAATGGCAAAAATAAAAGGACTTACCAAATCTTTCTTCCTCTGTGTGCTGTTCAATAGAGGTTTCCCTGAATCTTGCCTTATTTTCTCCAGTGATACAAGGAATGAGTGCAAAGCTAAGTGGTCAGAAAAGTTACAAGTAGAGAATACAAATTATGTTTATAAGTGTGTGTGACTGTGTATGAATACAAAGGAATCACCACATTTTCTTCTAAGAGCAAGGAACTGGAGTGAAGGTAAGTTACTTACAAGTATGGGGTTTAGGAAAGAAAAGGGAAAAGGCAGTTTACAAGAGCTTATACAAAGTACTGGGTGGGGGCACAGGGGGATGATGCTGCGGGAGCACAGGAGTAGTTTTTTCAGATGCCATTGTTCTGGCTGCTTCATGAACAAGATTTCCTTAAAGAGCAAAGTTAATTAGACTCATATTGGGTTTCCTTTACAAGAAATTATTTACATTGGTCTGGATCAGTGGTTCTCAAATTCTTTAGACTCAGTACCACTTAAAAATTATAAAGAACCTCAAAGAGCTTTTGTTTATATGAATTATATCTATCTATATTTATCATGTTAAAAATTGAAACTGAGAATTTAAAAAACATATTTTATACTTTATTAAAATAACAATAATAAACACACCACGTTAACGTACCTACTATATATTTACGAAAATAACTACATTTTCTAAAACAAAAATATAATTATTGAGGAGTGACACTGTTTTCCATGTTTCCAAATCTCTTTGATGTCTGCCTTAATGGAACATAGCTGGATTCGCCTATCTGCTTCTGCTTTCAGTCTGTCGTGCTGCTGGTATTTCTGTGTCCTTTGGAAAACGACACTGTATCCTCTTAAGAAAATGAGACTTTAAAAAGGCAAAAAATACCTTATTATGATTATGAAAATAGTTTTGACCACAAATACCTTCAACAGAGATGCACCAGACCCACAATATCTCCAGGCCACACTCAGAGGACCACTAGTGTGATTAAATAATCAAGGTGCTGCCTGGGGAAGTCACTGGTATTGTCCAGCTGCACTGCTAGTGCTATTATTTTCACTGCTAAAAAGCTATGCTCTGGAAGATGAGTGGTCTGGGTTTGAAGAAGACCAATTATGATTTTGAAAATCAAGCCATGTGAAGTTGCATGTTGGGAAAAGCATGCAAGAAAAACATATACCCAGTTAAACAACAATAACAGTCCAGCTACCCTTACCCCAAGGCCATAGTTTCATGAGTGTGCAATTTGACCCTTTGGTGATATCAATAATTGAGAATTTGGGAACTTTTAGAGATTAGAAACCCAGTGGCTAGAGAGAAGGTGGGAGGGTGGGGGGGTGGGGTAAGTGGGTGATGGGAGTTAAGGAGGTCACTTGATGTAATGAGCACTGGGTGTTATATACAGCTGATGAATCACTAAATTCTACCCCTGAAACTAATAATATACTATATGTTAACTAACTTGAATTTAAATAAAATTAAAAAAAAAAAAAGAAAAAAAGAAACTCAGTGGCTTTTTTCCCCCTTTAAAGTAAGTGTTGTATTTGAAGTTCTGTGCCGAGGTCATCTCTGAGTTGTGCCATAAATGGCACCACAACTGTAATTCAACCACAGGTTAAAATGGACAGGGCAGATCTTTGTCTTTTGGTTGGAAGCTCCTATTTATCTCTCACAGATTTGTGGGGAGATGATGAGGAAAGAGATGGAAAAACCTACTGAGAAGTTAGCACAATAAAATATAAAATTTGTTTGTTTCTATGTTTGTTTGATTTTTGGAAAGGTCTATATGGGATAGCTGCCATGTTAATGTCCAAAATCTGGCCTTCAGGGAATATATGGACCACACAGAAATCTGACCTTCAGGGAATATACGCACCACACAGATAGTTAAAAATGGGAAGACACAGTAAGAAGCTTACTACATTCAAATTCAATAATAATTACTCACAAGGTCATGAATCCTGTAAAACACAAATTGGTTTATGGCAAAGAGACCCAAAAAAGCTTTCTGACATTGGATTATTTGCAAAAGAAATTTCTTTCCCTGGTAACTAGAGAGATTACTACAGATGAGGAGAACTGTGGGTTTTTGCAACACAGGATTCCAAAGAACAAGAACGCACAAACATACATAAACACACATACATGTGAAAGGTTTAGGTGTCCCTGTTTTGTGGATTTGTGCAACTCCTGCCTTGTTTCTGGATTCAGAATCCTGAGATAACATCATAGAGATTTCTGATCTTTGCTGATGAGCATACTCTAAACCAGGTGTGGTTTGGCAAGCTACTTAACCTATAACAGATCCATTTTATCATAACATAGATATAATATATTCTTTGCAGAATTGTAAGGATTCAATGAGATAAAATAGGCACAGAGCCTAGCTCACTGCCTGGTAGTTAGGAAATACTCAGAAAATTCACTCTACCCCCACTCACCCCCATGTAGTTCAAAAGGCAATCCGCAATTTTAAGGACCTCGGAACTTGGTATTTCAGCCTGCTAAAAAAATAACTTATCAGACTGCGAAGCTGTCACATAGTTTAGGGATGGGAAGAATGCTGCAATTGTACATAAGCGTTTGTAACTGATGTGAAAATGTAAGGTTCACTGTATGAAAGCAAATGAGACCAAATTTATTATTGTGTATCCAGTTAAGCAAAAATCTGCTTTTCTGGGTCTTAATAACCCGCAAAGAGAAGTAAGCTTGGAAAACACAAACACACAAACTAATCGGGTGAATAAAGATTTGGATTGCACAAGTCCACAGAAAAGAGCCGAACTCCAGTTGCACTAACTACAGTAGGATGGAATTACAGGGCTGAACAGACCCTGTCCGAGGGTGTAGACCAGGCAGTATGGAGTCTGCAAACAGTGCTTCCCCTGCCTCAGCACAGGGCGCGAGAATGACCAGAAAGGTGATGCGGTGGCACCTTAACTCGAAGGCTGGAAGTTCAGACTCTGCTGGTGACAAAGGAAAGTTACACATGTATACTTTGTTGGTGGATTTTCTCTTTGTGTGCCACAGATTAAAGCCTAGACACTATTTATTTTCCTGGACTATAGAAGGGATGTATAAGGCAAAGGAGTTATTATCTGTTTTTCTTTTTGTAGAGTTTGAGATTTCTTAACCACAAGGAAGGACAGACTACCATTTGGGTAAAACTTCTGAGTCTGTTTGGGAATTGGATGGGGACCTGTGGATGAGAAGTCAAACTTGACCTTCAGACTTGTGTTTTTCTGCCACGGTCACTTCGGCTTCCATGCCGACAAGGAGGATTACCCCGCAGGCTACTGTGTTCGGACAGTTATATCAGAGTAGAACCTCACGTGAAGGAGGAGAGCGGAACAACAGCCACTCCTGTCTAACCAGTCATTAACAAACACTTTCCATGGCCGAGGATGTCCCATGATAATATTGTGATGGCCAGGTTCAGAACAGCACCAGGGTGGGGCCCCTGACCTTAATCTGAAGTTCCCGGAGGCTCTTCTTTATTTCAGCCTTCTTTCTCACCGTCTAGTTATTTCTTTTCCTCTTGTGTCTTTCTTTTCCTGTGACCATCCAATCTTTTTCCATATTGTCATCTTTTTCTATTTTTCCTTTGTTCTCCTCCCTTCCCTTTATTTTCTTTACTTTTTGTATTACCTGATGATAGCATGAACAAATATTTAAAAATATTTCTATCGTAATATGGCAAATCTTGCATTCTTTCTCAATCTACGTTTACACCAGTATGTTTGAATACAAGCCCTCTATAATAGCCTGTGTACTTCCCAAATTGCATAGGTTTCTCTTCCTTGAACACTCAGTACCTAGTCACATATTAGAATATTTTGCTAGAAATTTCCTTTCTAGCCAGAAATCTCTGGGAAATTACATATCATCAGTATTTCAAGCCTCAGTTCACTGTCACTTTCTACGCAAAGCCTTTTGCAATCCTCTTGGGTACTCTTCTTTAGATGGTCTCCATATTTTCTCATTTGGTATCTAATCCAATCTCATAACTTCATTTACTACTTTGAATGTGAATAGCACTCCAATCTATCATCTTAGATCTAACTTTAATTCTTATAAGTCTATCAACTACTTGTTAAATATCTCCTCCTGGGGGACCAGTTTATCCTGGAGGACGATAAATTTCCAATAATATGTTAGTAATTTCTAAATTCACATACATGCATGCATGTGTACACAAACATGCATGTGTACCCATGCACACCAGGATGCTAATGGACATATTTTCCCATCCCATCCTCCGAAGCAGTCTGGGTGATCTGCTGTATCAATTATTTAAAAAAATCACTGTTGCTGGGGCAAACTGCTGTTTTCTGAGCTTTTCCTCATTCATTGCTTTACCCTCTTGCTAAGACACCTTTGATCCATGGTGCCATCATGTGACCAATCCCTGAGGTCCCTGCCTGGCCCAGGCTCTAAGGAACCTCTTCTGGATGTTTATGAGAGCCTCGAGCTATACATCTGGTGAATGATGTGGGCCTTGGTGAGGGAGCATGAAATGTGGGATGCTCTGAGATTCTTCTGACACTCTAATATCGTCTGGGAAAGAGGCCTGCATGCAGCTCACTCTACAAACTTTCCTTATAAGCCAAACTATCAGAAGTACTATAGCCACAACACAGATGGGTATATTTTCCAAGCCCAGCTATGTAGGAAACTGAAGGAAGAGGTCAGACCAACACATACTATTAGCACCTTCCAGATACAACAGAGAAAATGGGTCTGTTTGCTGGAAATTGCCATGGTAGTTTCCACAAAGAGGGTATATGCATTCATATGTTGTCTATCAATATGGCTACTTAGGGTTTAAGAGTAAGACTTGCAAGCCAAAGGAAACTAAGATGGTCTATTGCATCATTTCTCCTTTGTCAAATAGATTGAACTATAAAAGGATTACTTATTGATCCTTTAGAAAGGCATTAAATTATGTAATTAGACCTGAAGCATTAATAAAAGACTTAAATTTTCTATATTGTGTCTATGCCTTGTAAATTTAAAGCTAACTATGAGTGGATGCATTTCCTTCAATTATGTTAAAAATTAAACACACAAATACATCCTGGGTGCACAGATAAAAAATAAAAGCAATTATTTACAGATTTATCAATTGGACCAGTGGTTTTCAACCCTGTCATACAACAACTTTGGAAGGAAGAAGATTAAAAAAAAATAGCCCTTGATGGATTTGTATTATTAGGGTACGTGGGGGAAACAACATCAGGAAAGTTCAGGATGAGAAGTTTGTTTCATCAGTGCAAATCACAGCTCCTTGCTACTATCTTTAAGCTACTTGCTGGATTTCTGAGAGTCATCTCTTTCCTTCACAAACTCCCCACCTAAACTGAACCCTGACTGAAATACAATAGATACAACTAATTATTCATCCAAATGAAAAGCTTAAAGCCTTTGGTTTATGTAAAAATTCATAGCTGCATAAGAAAATAATGATTTTGTTCTCAGTTTCCTTTCCTCTATAGAGTAGAGAAGCCAATTTTATGAATAACTCATAGTAATGCCCAAGTTAAAATCTTCTGGTGTGTTGGAAGCTAAAACCACTGATGAATCATCATATTGATGAATGGCCACACAAATTCAGACCACACAAGACTTCAAACTAGGCCTACAGTAAGTCAAAAAATTGTCAAGCATTTAAATTTCCTTTTGAAAAAACTTATTGTTGAATTAATATCTTAAATTTATAATCTGGAAGAAATGACATGACTTAAATGTCTCTTCGTGGTCTTTTTCTACTCTTTGACTTAGTTACTAATTGGATTCAGTTAATTGACAGATACTACAGAGTTGTTTTAAAAATAAATTGTTATTTAAACTAATTCAACTTTTTCCTTTCCTCAGAAAAAGTTTAAAAATGTTGTTTGACTTTTATATTTATTATATTTCATTTTTCATTAAAATGATTTATAGACTTTTAAAATCCCAAAAGTAAACTATACACTGAAAATACACATAATGTTGTAACATATAAGAAGGATTTTAAAAATGAGTGACCAAGCAACTGAGACCCAAGTTGTCATTTCTGGAGATATGTCATGGCTATTATTATTACTCTACCAACTATAGTTTGGATCATACTGCTTCTAAACTGGAAAACACTATTTTTAAATTGTACTCTAAAATGTTTGACTATAACTTTTGTTTTAGTGGTGTTCATGAGTCAGATTATTGATTCCAATACATCACAGTTAGATTTCCTTTATCATTTATATTTAGTTGTACATGGCCCAATCACAGTTTGTTAACTGCTGTTGGTTATTGCTTTTTCCCATGACACCTTTCTCCAGTAAGCTTGATCCCAAACTTCACAATAGGGCGTATAAGCACTTCCTAGACTTCAAGGAAGGGGTGGGGGTGGGGAACGATTGTGGAGGGTGAATCCTGTTTCTCCTGACAGTGTAAATTATGTATAATGTTTAATAGACTTTAATTTTTAGAGCAATTTTAGTTTCACAGCAAAAATAAACAGAAGGTACAAATTTCTCAGGTACTTCCTGCCCCAACATATGCACAGCTTTCCCCACTAACAACAGCCCTCACTGTGGGGGTGTGGGAACATCCAGAACAGAGTGATACATCTGTATAATTGATGAAGCTTCATTAATACATCTTTATTACCTTAAGTCCATAATTTACACTAGGGTTCCCTCATGGTGGCATACGTTCTATGGGTTTTAACAAATGTATAATGATGTCATCATTATAGTGTCCTACAGAATAGTGTCACTGAACTAAATGCCTTTTATGCTCTGCCTACTTATTCCTCCCTCCTCCCTAACCCCTACAAACCCCTGATCCTTTCACTGTTCCCATAGTTTTGCCTTTTACAGAATGTTATATAGTTGTCATATAGAAATGTCATATAGGAATCATGCAGTATGTAATTTTTTTCATATTGGCTTCTTTCACTTACCAATATACATTTAGAGTTCTTCCATGTCTTTTTACAGCTTGATAGCTAATTTTTTTTTAGTGCTAAATAATACTCCATTATCTGAATGTACTATACTTTATTAACCATTTACTTGCTAAAGGATATCTGGGTTGCTTCCAAGTTTTGGAAATTATGAATAAAGCTGCTATAAACATTCCGGGCAGGTTTTGAGGGGATATAAGTTTTCAGCTTGTTTACATAAATACCAAACATGATTGCTAAATCATATGGTAAGAGTATGTTTAGTTTTGTAAGAAACTGCCAAACTGTCTTCAAAAGCAGCTGTGCCATTTTGAATTCCCAATAGCGTGAATGAGAGTTCCTGTTCCTCTATATCATTTGGCATTTCTAGGATTTCAAATTTTGGCCATTCTAAGAAGTATATAGTGAGATCTCGTTTTAATTTGTAATGCCCTAATGGAATGAATTTTAGTATCTTACCATATGCTTATTTGCCATCTGTATATATTCTTCTATGGAATGTCTGTTCATATCTTTTGTCCATTTTAATGTGGTTGTTCATTTTCTTATTGTTGAATTATAAGAGGTTTTTTTATATTTTTAGATTAAGAACCCTTTATCAGATGTGTCTTTTGCAAATATTTTCCCCACTCTGTGGCTGGTTTTCTCATTCTTTTGACAGTATATTTCACAAAGCACGTTCTTAATTTAAATAAAGTCCAACACATCAGTTATTTCTTTTATGGATTGTGCCTTTGGCGTTGTATCTAAAAAGTTATCACCATACTCATGCTCATCTAGATTTTCTCCTTTGTTACTTTCTGGGAGTTTTAGAATTTTGTGTTTTATAGTTAGGTCTATGATTCATTTTGAGTAAATTTTTGTGAGGGGTATAATATCTATGTCTAGATTAATTTTGTGTGAATGTGTTTTCTGTTTTTTTTTTTCACATGTGGATGTCCAGTTGTTCCAGCATGATTTGCTAAAAAGATTCTTTTCTCTATTGTATTGCCTTTGATTCTTTGTAAAAAAGCAGTTAACTATATTTATTTTGGGTCTATTTATCAACTATTTACTCTGTTTCATTGATCTATTTGTCTATTCTTTTGTGAATACCACACTGTCTTAACGATTGTAGTTTTATAGTAAGTACTAAAGTCAGGAAGTGTAAGTCCTCCAATTTCATTCTTTTTCTTTCATATTGTATTGGCTATTCTGGGTCTTCTACTTCTTATAAACTTTATAATTGGTTTGTCAGTGTCCACAAAATAACTTTCTGGGATTTTGACTGGGATTCAATCATAATCTATAGATTTAAGATTCTTAATCTACAAATTAAGAAGACTTGACATCTTGAACAGGTTGAGTTTTCCTATCCATGAACATGAAATACCTCTCAATTTATTTATTCTTTGATTTCTTTCAATAGAGTTTTGTGGCTGTCTCCATAGCAATCTTAGACATATTTTGTTAGATTTATACCTAAGTATTTCA
Source organism: Zalophus californianus (assembly GCF_009762305.2). NCBI lineage: Eukaryota > Metazoa > Chordata > Mammalia > Carnivora > Otariidae > Zalophus > Zalophus californianus. Next base: position 12,336,705 of record NC_045606.1, on the reverse strand, counting down.
TTTTAGGGGATATTAACATAAATAGCATTGTGTTTTAATTTCAAATTCCACTTGTTTGTTACTGATATACTGGAAAGCAATTGACTTTTATATATTAAACTTGTATCCTATTACCTTGCTATAAGGTCTTACTAATTCCAGAAGTTTTGTTCAATTCTTTAAGATTTTCTACATAGATGATCATGTTATCTGTGAAGAGTTTTATTTCTTCTTTCTCAATTTCCGTATCTTTTATTTCCTTTTCCTATTGCATTAGCTAGGACTTCCAATACAATGTTGAAAAGGAGCACGAAAGAAGAAATCCTTGCTTTGTTCCTTAACTTAATGAGAAAGTTTCTAGTTTCTCATCAAAGTATAACATTAGTCACAAGTTTTTTTTTTAATTTTTAATTTAAATTCAAGTTAGCTAACATATAGTGTGTTACTAGTTTCAGGGGTAGAATTTAGTGATTCATCAGTTGTATATAATACCCAGTGCTCATTACATCAAGTGCCCTCCTTAATGCCTATTACCCAATTACCCCATCCCCCTACCCACCTCCCCTCCAGCAGCTCTCAGTTTGTTTCCTATAGTTAAGAGAATCTTATGGTTTGTCTCCCTCTCTGTTTTTATCTTATTTTCTTCTCCTTCCCCTATGCTCATCAGTTTTGTTTCTTAAACTCCACATATGAGTGAAATCATATGGTATTTGTCTTTCTCTGACTTACTTTATTTCACTTACCATAATACTCTCTAGTTCCATCCACATTATTGCAAATGGCAAGATTTCATTCTTTTTGATGGTTGAGTCATAAGTTTTTTTGTAGATTTTTTAAATCAAGCTGAGGAAGTTCCCTTCTATTCCTAGTTTGCTGAGAACTTTTACTAGGAATGGGTGTTGGGTTTTGTCAAATGTCAAAAATGTTTTTTCTGCATCTTTTGATATTATCATGTGGTTTTTCTTATTTAGCCTGTTTTGATACGATGGGTTATATTAACTGATTTTTGAATGTTGAACCAGGCTTGCATACCTGGGATAAGTATCACTTGGTTGTGTTGTATAATTATTTTTATACCTTGTTGGTTTTTAATTTGCTAATATTCTGTTGAGGATTTTTGCATCTATGTTCATGAGAGATATTGGTCTGTAGGTTTCTTTTCTTGTAATGTCTTTGTATGGTTTTGCTATTAGGGTAATGCTGTCCTCACTGTATGAGTTAGGAATCATTCCTTCTGCTTCTATCTTTTGAAAGGGATTATAGAGAATTGGTATAATTTTGTCCTTAAATGTTTGGTAGAATTCACCAATGAACCTATCTGGGCCTGGTACTTTCTGTTTTTGAAGGTAATTAAATTCAATTATTATTTCAATTTCTTTAATAGATACAGTCCTATACAAATTTTCTATTTCTTCTTGTGTGATTTTTGGCAGTTTGTATCTTTCAAGGAATTTGCCCATTTCATCTAGATTATCATATTTGTGGGCATTGAGTTTATCATAATGTTCATTTATTGTCATCTTAATGTCTGAGGGATCTGTAATGATGTCTCCTCTTTTATTTCTGATATTAGACATTTGAGTCTTCTCTTTTTTTCTTTTTCTTAGGCTGTGTAGATGCTTATCAATTATATTGATCTTGTCAAAGAATCAGATTTTGGCTTTGCTGATTTTCTCTATTGACTTCCTATTTCCAATTACATTGATTTCTATTCTGTTTTTCTTTTCTTCTGTCTACTTTGACTTAATTTGCTCTTCTTTTTCTATTTCCCTAAAGTAGATGCTTAGATTATTGATTGTAGATTTTTCTTCTTTTCTAATATATGTATTCAGCTTTTTAAATTTCTCTCTAAACACTACTTTTGTTGCATCCCACAATATTTGATAGGTTGCATTTTCATTTATTTCAAAATATTTTAAAACTTCTCTTGAGATTTTTTCTTTGGCCCTTGTGTTATTTAGAAGTGCACTGTTTAATCTCCAAGTATTTGGTGGTTTTCCAGCTATCTTTCTGTTACTGAGTTCTAGTTTAATTCGGCCATGGTATAAAAGCAGACATTAAATTATTTCTATTCTTTTAAATTTATTAAAGTATATTTTATGGCCAGAATGCTCTCTATCTTAGTGAATGTTCCATGTAAGCTGGAAAAGAATATGTATCCTGCTGGTGTTAAATGAAGCAGTTGGCACATGTCAATTATAGTCAGTTGGTTGATGCCACTATTGCCTTAAACTATGCCCTTACTGATTTTCTGCCTCTTGTATCTGTCTATTTATAATAGAGAGGTATTGAGGCCTCCAATTATTACAGTGGATTGATCTACTTCTCCTTGAAATTCTATCAGTTTTTGCCATATGTATTTTGATCTTCTGTTGTTAGGTGCATACACATTAAGGACAGCTATATCATCTTGGAGAATTAACCTATTTATCATTATGTGAAACCAATGTTTATCCCTGATAACTCTCCTTTCTCTGAAGTCTGCTCTGTCTGAAATTAATATAACTACTCCAACTTTCTTTTCTTTTGATTAGTTATCTTTCTCTATTTACTTTTCATCTCTATGTATCTTTATATTAAAGTGGGTTTCTTGTAGACAACATAGAGTTGGGTCTTGTTTTTTTTACTTACAATCTCTGTCTTTTAATTAGTATGTTTACACAACCAAAGTTTAAAGTGATTATTGATATAGTTGGATTAAGGTCTACCATATTTTTTACTGTTTCCTATTTGTCGCCCTTGTTCTTTGTTCCTAATTTTGTCTCTGTTTTTCTGCCTTTTGTTGTTTTAATTAAGCATATGTTTTGTTTTATTAAGTTTTTTAATTCCAGTATAGTTAAGTGTTATATAAGTTTCAAGTGTACAATACAGTGACTTAGCAATATATATATTTATATGCATTGTGTATAGATTTAATAATATAACTCATTCCTCCTAAGTCAAATCAAATAATCTCTATCTCTGGTATGCCTGCTCTCTAGAGCTTTAAGTTGTATTAAATAGCTCTGCTTTGGTTTACCCAAGTATCTCATGCCACAACATCATAAGCTGTATCATAAGCAATATCACTCTTGCCTCTCCAAAATATCTCCTGTGTTCTCTTTGTTTAATTAGATTTACAACCTTGTCATCTAAATGGAAAATGGAAATGGAAATGTCATCTAAATGGAAAAAGGAAAATGTTATCTTTCACTCCTCTAGCCCCCTAACACCATATACCTATTTAGTAAACAAGTCCTGTTAATTTTGCCCCTAAGTGTCTCTCGATTCTTGATATCAATATCTATTCTCACTGCCACAGCCTGAGTCCAAGCTCTCAACATCATTTTCCTTGACTATTACAATAGCTATTTTGAGACCTCACTTTATTGTTTCTAGATTATGTGACTGTTTAAATACTTAATAGTTTCCATATCTTATAGCAATATTTTTCCAAATGCTGGTTATGATACTTTAGTGATCTTAAAGTACATTTATGGGTGCATGCATAAACATACTCGTAAACACTGAAAGAAAATTTTATGAAATAATACTGGCCCTGGGGTGCCTGGGCGACTCAGTCAGTTAAGCAACCAACTCTTGGTTTCAGCTCAGGTCATGATCTCAGGGTCATGAGATCAAGCCTGGCATTGGGCTCCTCACTCAGTGCAGAGTCTGCTTGGGATTCTTTCTCTCCCTCTCCCTCTGCCCCTCCCCATGTTTGTGTGCAATATATAGATAGATAAATAAATAACATCTTAAAAAAAGAAATAATACTAGCTCTACTATGGCACTGCACTCTAATATTTTTATTGTATAATTTTGTATCTTATTTCATTTTTTAAATGATAGTCATGACCCTCTAACAAGAAATCTAAAATGTGGGATATGGACAAAATATCTGAATAATACTGTACTACAAGCACAGCACCAACACACTTCACCTTCTTTTTTTTTTTTTTTTTTTTTTTTTTTAAGATTTTTTTTTTATTTATTTATTTGACAGCGAGAGAGGGAACACAAGCAGGAGGAGTGGGAGAGGGAGAAGCAGGCTTCCCGCGGAGCAGGGAGCCCGATGCGGGGCTCGATCCCAGGACCCTGGGATCATGACCTGAGCCGAAGGCAGACGCTTAACGACTGAGCCACCCAGGCGCCCCACACACTTCACCTTCTTCCATCTTCTATCCATAGCTTCACTGCACTTCTTATCCTTTTATGATTTTCTTTTTTCTGTGATGTTTTTCCTAATGCTCCCTATTTATTGTATCTTCTGAAAATCTCTTAGTTCATTTTTAAGATCCCATGCAAATGTTTCTTTCTCCAGATACTCTTAAAGTAAAATTAATCATTCCTTATTTTGTGTACATTTGACATGTCTTTTTATGACTCAAAAAAAACCACAACCTTGATGTAATGTGTTTATGTGCACATCTTCATTCCTCAACATGGAACTTCTTGAGACCAAGACTTTTACTTACTTTTATATCCTCAGTATCTAGCATACAGCCAGAAAATTAGTAAGTGCTTAACAGATTATTATTATTTGATTATTTTTTATTTTTATGTTTTGAGAGAGAGAGAGAGTGAATGGGGAGGATGGGCAGAGGGAGAGGGAGAGAGAGAATCTTAAGCAGGCTCCATGCCTAGTGCAGAGCCCAAAGCAGAGCTTGATCTCATGATCCTGAGATGAGGACCTGAGCCAAAATCAAGGGTCAGACGCCTAACTGCCTGAGCCACCCAGACACTCCTACTAGTTGATTATTGATTGAATAACTGAAATGGTATTCAATAATATGCAGCAGCAAGGATTTTGAAGGAATGGTTGCAGTACTTACTACCCAGAGGAAGGTTTATGACTGGGGAAAACTACCTCAAGGAATGAACTTCCCAGTGTTAGTCTAATCATTTCATGCTCATTATCACCAATAGGTAGTATAGGTTAACTCTTTAAGAAACTACCAAGCTTTTTTCAAAGTGTTTGTACCATTTTATATACTCCCATCAGCCATATATTGTTGTTCTAATTGCTCCATATCCTCAGAAAAACTTGGTAAGATCAGGCTTTTTAATTTTAGGCATTCTAATCATTGTGGTTTCAATTTAAATTTCTATAATGACTAATGATGTTAAACATCTTTTCATGTGTTTATTTGCCATCTCTATATTCTCTAGAGAAATGTCTGTTTAAATCTTTTGTCTATATATTATTGGGTTATCTGTCTTTTTATTATCAAGTTGTAAGAGTTCTTTATATATTCTAGATACAAATTTTTGTTGTATGTATGTTTTGAGAATATTTTCTCCTACTCTGTGGCTTACTTTTTCATTTTTCATGTCTTTTGAAGAGCAAAGTTTTTACTTAATGAAATTTTATTTATTAATTTTTTAATAATTTGTACTTCTTATGTTATAGTCAATAAATCTTGGCCAAACCCAAGGTCACTAAGCCTTCTGCTATCTTTCTTCTAGAAGTTTCATAGTTTTAGGTCTTACATTTAGGCATACAATCTATCTTGAGTTAATTTTTATATGGGGTTCAGGCACAGATACAAGTTCTTTCTTTTCTTTTTTTTTTTTTACAAATATCAGTCAATTGTTCCAGTATTATTTATTCTTTCATGGTTAAATTGCTTTGCACTTTTATTGAAGAGTAACAGAGAATATATGATTGAGTGTACTTCTGAGCTCTGTATTTTGTTTTATTAATCAATTTGTCTATGCCTATATCATGCTGTCTTGATTACTATAGCTTTTACAAATAAGACTTTAAATCAGGTAGTATAACTTTAACTTTGTTCTTTTTTGCAGAGTTTGTTTTGCCTCTTTTTGGGCCTTTGTATTTTCATAGGAACTTTAAATTGGTATGTCAATTTGTACAAAAGTCTGCTGTGATTTTGATTGAGGCTGCATTGTATTTATAGATCATTTTGATAGTTCTGGAATCTTAATAATTTGGAATCTCCTGTTCTGTGATATATATTTATTTCTCCATTTACTGATATTTAAAAAAATTTCTCACATGACTGTTTTATATTTAGTGTATATTTCTGAAAATAGTTGGGCCTTCCTTTTTTTTCTTTTTTTTTTTTGGTCCAATCTGATCATCTTTTTTAGTAGAATGTGTAGACTGATTACATATAAGGTGATTAATGAGGTGGTTTGGTTTAAATAGACAATCTTGTAATTACTCTTTTTATCTTTGTCTTATTTCTTCTTTTTGTGCTTTCTCTTGTATTCATTGAAGAATTTTCTAATTTCATTTTATCCTCTCTGTTAGCTTATTAATTATAACTTCACTGTTAGTGGTTGCTTTAGGGGTTATAGTATATATCTTTAACTTAGCACATTATACAAGTAATATTATGGAACTTTAAGAATAATATAAGAAGCTTACTTAACAATATACTTCCATTTCTTCACTCCTGGCCTTTGTGCTATTGTTGTTATATGTTTAATTTCTATATATGCTATATAGAACATACATCATAATTCATTGTTATTACTTCTGTTTTAAACAGTCAGTTATCTTATAAATAGATTTTTTTAATAAGAAAAAAGTTTTTATATTATATCAAAAAGAATAAATAACCTAGGAATAAATTTAGCCAAAAACGTAAAAGATCTGTACACTCAAAACTGTAAGACATTAATGAAAGAAATCAAAGAAGACACAAGTAAACTGAAAGATACCCCATGCTCATGAATTGGAAGAATTAATACTGCTAAAATGTCCATACTACCCAAAGCAATCTATAGATTCTATGCAATCCTTATCAAAATTCCAATGGTGTTTTTTTTTTGCAGAAAAATGAAACAAAAATAATCCTACAATTTGTATGGAACCACAAAAGACCTCACATAACCAAAGAAATTTTGAGAAAGAATAACAAAGCTACAGGCATCACACTTCCTGATTTCAAAATATGTTACAAAGCTATAGTAATTAAAACAGTATGTCATTGGCATAGAAATAGACACACAGATCAATAAGAGAGCTTAGAAATAAATCCATGCATATATGGTGAAGTAATTTAGGACAAAGTCTCCAAGAATATAAATGGGGAAAGGAAAGCTTCTTCAATAAATGGTGCTGGGAAAATTGGACAGCCACATGCAAAAGAATGAAATTGGACCACTATCTTACACCATAAATAAAAATCAATTCAAGATAGAGTAAGCACTTGAGTGAAACCTGAAACCATAGGACTCCTAGAAGAAGACACGGGGGGTGAGTTCCTTGACATTGGTCTTAGCAATGATTTTTTTTTTGTTTTGAAGGCAAAAGCAAAGGCAACAAAAGCAAAAATAAACAAGTGGGGCTACATCAAACTAAAAAGTTTCTGCACAGCAAAGGAAATGATTCACAAAATGAAAAGGCAATTTATGGAGTGGGAAAAAATATTTGTAAGTCATATTATCTAATAAGGAATTGATATCCAAAATATACAAAGAATTCACACAACTCAATGGCAAAAAAAAAAATAAGCAAGCAAGCAAACAAAAAAGACTAACAATCTGATTTAAAAATGGGCAGAGGAACTGAATGGACATTTTTTTCAAAGAAGACCTACAAATGGCCAACAGGTACATGAAAAGGTGCTCAACATCACCAATCATCATGGATCAAAACCAATTTGATCATTTTAAGACTGGTTTTTAAGATTTAGAGGTGGGACTAGTGCAGCCTTTGGTCTAGTGCTATTTTTTTCCTGGGGTTAAGGTATATTCTAATTATCTAGTGTCATATGGATATTTCCATAAGAGTTTTCTACTCTGGGTGTATGATTTTTATGAATAGTTCTTTCTGCTTCTTTCATCTGCTTCTTCCCTTCCCTTTGGGAATTTTTTTCACATGCACGTTCTAAGCAGTGCTCCACTGAAAAGTTGAGAGGGCAACTTGACAGATCTCTGGAGATTTTTCTCGATGCAGCTTTCTCCTCTTTGGTATGGTGTTCTTAATTTCTAGCTGTCTTGGCTTCCTCTGACTCCAAGTTCAGAGATGGCAAGGCTCTTGCTGGGTGACCTTTTCCTGAGCTTGTTGCCTAAAAATTCTCTACAGCTTGTGTGTATCTCCCCTCTCAGGAACCACTGTCCTATGCTTCCATATATCTAATATATGAAGACCATTATTTATATAGTTGTCTGTTTTTTTTAGCTGTTTCAGATGGGATATAGCGGTTACTCTATCGTGGACAGGAGTAGAATTGTTTTACTTTTTAAAGAAACCTATGACTTCAAATAACAGATTATGATTATGTAAGAAAAAATGATTTCATAATTACTCAAAAATGTTAAGTGTAAAAATTTGCAAAACCAGTATTTAGTTCTGCTAAAAATAAGAAAGATCATGGTATCTAATATATTTCAGAATTAGAGTGAAACAGAGCTATACTTACTGATTAATTGATTGATTGATTCATTCATTCATTAATTCTTCCAAAAAATACTTATGGAGTTCCAGGCACTGGGGACATAGGGAAAAACTAGTTGGATAGGGTGTTTAGATCCTAGTCAGTGAGATAAACACTAAAATAAATAAACAAAGAGATTATAATAAGTGTTAAGAAGAAGAATAAGACAATCACTGATCATTCTCTGAGCAGATAAGGAGTTAATAGCCAAAATATGAGAATAACCCATTTATAGGAAGAACTATGGGAAATAGTATTCTAGGAAGGGGGAATTAAAGGCCTTGAGATATAATAAGCTTGTGTGCTTTAGGAATGGGAAGAACACCAGTAGGTTGAAATGAATGTGCTGGGTGGTGGTAGAAAATGAAACTAGAAAGTCAAATCCGGATTGGCTTTATGGGTCATGATACAGAATTTGGATTTATTCTGAGCATAAGAAGAAGCTATGGGGGCACCTGGGTGGCACAGTTTGGTTAAGCATTCAACTCTTAGTTTTGGCTCAGGTTGTGATCTTAGGGTCATAATATCGAGCCCTATGTCAGGCTCCATGCTCAGTGGGGAGTCTGCTTGAGTTTCTCTCTCCCTCTCCCTCTGCCCCGCCCCCCCAAATAAATAAATAAATAAATAAATAAATAAATAAATAAATAAATCTTTAAAAAAAGAAGCTATAGAAGTGTCACAAGGGGATGGATGATATAATCTGATTAAAATTAAAAAAAAGAAAAAAAAAGATTACCCAGCTTCTATGTGGAGAATGGATCTTGAAAGATAAGAATAGAAACAGAAGGGTAAAATAAGATGCTATTGCAGCAGGCCAGGTGAGAAATTACAGGGGTTTGAACAGGGATGGCAGTAGAAGTAGAGAAAATTGGATATTTTTCAGATAGCTTTTAAAGGCAGAATTTAGGGTGCCTGGGTGGCTCAGTTGGTTAAGCGACTGCCTTCGGCTCAGGTCATGATCCTGGGGTCCTGGGATCGAGTCCCGCATCAGGCTCCCTGCTCAGCAGGGAGTCTGCTTCTCCCTCTGACCTTCCTCCATCTCATGCTCTCTCTCTACCATTCTCTCTCTCTCTCAATAAATAAATAAAAATCTTTAAAAAAAAAAAAATAAAGGCAGAATTTATGAGATATTCTGATGTATAGAAGAATCATGCAAGGCTCTTCAAGTTTTGGCTAGACCAACTGGGCATTTCATAGTACATTTATTGAAAGGTGGAAAAAACAGAAGGGAGCCAAATGGGCAGTGGAGAGAGGAGAAACAAGAGTCCATTTTACACACACTAAGCTTGAAATGCTTCTTAGATGTATAAGCTAAGAAGGAAAATGCTTAAATATACAAGTATAAAACTCATGGGAGAAATTCAGACATTAATATGACAAACATCAGCAGATAGATGGTATTTAAAGCTATGACTTAAGATAAAAAAAGTAGAGAAGAAAATGTGGATTAGGAAATAGGGTCCAGACCCCTAAGCCCTAAGGACGTTGAACCAGCAAGAGATTAAGAAAGAATGGTTGGGAGGTAGGAGGACAAATAAGCAAGTGTGGTGTGAAAGAACCTAAGGCTAGTGTTCAACTATGTTGAATGATGCTAACAGGCCAGAGAAGATAGCAAAGCTTTACTAAATCAGTAAAAGGACAGAAAGTACCAGAGCTTTACTGAATCAAAAAGAGATAATACTGATGCAAATTAGGGCCACCTGTGAAGCATGAATAAATCACTGAAAAGTGGTCCTAATAAAAATATTCAATAAAGGAGACATACGTATTTTGATGAACCTTCTAAAGATAGTATCCTACACAGACACTCCTTTAAATTTTGCTCTCTGGAAGAATGATGCCTAGGGAGAGCATGTACCTTTCAGGAGAGATCTTTACATTTGCCCATGAATATATATATATATATATATATATATGGTATGTTGTTGCCTTTGGAGAAGGTTAATTTTCTGTTGACTTGTTCTCAGTAAGAGAAAGAGAGAGAGAGAGATGGAAGGCAATTGCTAGGAGGAATAAGGCCATGTTTAAATGTGTTCTCTCAGAATACTTTTGCCCAATAAAGGTTATTTGTAATAAGGTGATGAAATTAAAGAATTAGGTCCCTACAGAGGAGAAGACCAGTGATAAAATTCAGGATGATGTGAAAAGACTAATGGAAACATACTCTGGTAACCGGCTGATGAAATTCCATGTGAAGAAATGTCAAATAATGAAGACAGGGTCAAAGTTCCAGAAAAGGAACTATATAAAGCTTAGCAGCATTAGGAGGGAGAGAGTTCTGAGGGACTGGAAAAATAAATTCCCAAGTCGCCAACACAGATTGAGAATAAACAGTATAAAGAGAACACTGGAAACCAGAAGGAGGGAGTCTGAATGAGTGTAAATGGAAGGAAATTACTTCAGGCCCCACTATAAGGGATTAATGAGGCTACATATAAATTATGGTTAGCATTTCTTGTCACTCTATGATTAACAGTGTGTGGAGATGGTGAGGGACGAAAAGGGGTCCTAAGGACTGTGAAGTATTCAGTTAGGTCAGAGAAAGTACAGCATCCTCCTGATAGGGCTGGATCACATTCCAGCCCTTGAGTTCCTTGTCCAGGGGAGCCTGTAAATGCTACAGTGAGTAATGCCAAATGATGACATCATCCATTGTGGAGCATTTCCGTGGTCTTTTGGAAATTTCTAGCAGGGAAGGGGAGCAGAGGACCATATAATTATAAAGCCTGAGGTGGACAGCAGAGGTGGTTGATTTAGATAATAACTGCCTGACCCTTTTAAAACTTTTGTGGTACTTTCTTTCCTGTCTCCTTGTCACCCCACCCCACCTGGGAGTTTAGCATAAAATATCTTTCTTTGTTACTGTGTTCACCCAGGCTGTGTTTACCCAACACTATTGTTAAGTTCCTTGAGGATCAGAGAGTTTATATGAGTCATCTGAATGTCCACACAGTTAAAGCTTAGGATCTTAAATGTACAAGAAAATCAGCAAAATTTGTAGGCTCATCCTTCACCAAAATATGAGTGGTTTTTCACTGACGAGGGTTTCAACAGCCTGGAAGAAGTCATTTGAGGTTTTGGATGTGCTGAATCTACGTTTTTTAGACACTAAAAATGTACAAGGTCAGTCTATTTTAGGTACCACTCAAGATGTAGTCATTATTATGAGACATGTGTTTAAAAAGATATTTTCTAACATTTCTTTTTGAATATCTATTTCAGAGGTGTGTGTCATTGTGGCTAACCAGTATTAGTATGACTGACTATTACTGTTATTCTGTGTACGTGTGTCCTTATATGACTGCGGAGAGGAGTCTGCAGACTACCTAATTAATGCATTTGAAAAGTAATTTCTCCAAAGACAAGAAAGAACTTGTTCAAAATTACAAAGAAATAATCTAATATGAATACCAGCATTCCTTATTGAAGCTCACCTAAAGAGTGCCTATAAAAGACTATGTGCTAGAGAGTGACAATTTATTACACTATCTCCAAGTGGTCTTTTTGGGCCTTTCCACTATCCTGTTCAATCCTCAAAATAATCTTAATTTATTTTCCTCAGGCAACAGAGGAGGAAACAGGCTCAAAGATGTCAAGTTCCGTAGAATAACACTATGAGTTAGGTGAAGATCTGGTATTCAAAGTCAGATTTTTAAATCCCAAACTACATCCTCTTTTTACTAAGCAATACTAATTCTTCTTGTAAGGATTTAGTAAATACTCAAGGAATTGAATCCAACAACCCAAATATAAATCAATATGTGAAAAGTCCTGACCAAAATGCAACCAAATGCAAATTTGCTTTGTCTCTTTTTGTTCCTTTAAAGTGTATATGTGGGTATGGGATTGTTTTTCCCACCTCCAAGAAAATTCCAGTCAACCTTAGATCACAGACAGACCTAAAATCACTTTAAATTACAAAGCAGTCATTTGAGAAATTAGTGCGTCCAAGTTAATATAACAATTACAATTTCAATTTTCATTCCAAGATTAGAGTCCTCCTTTCCTTTCCTACCCTGTTAAGCCTATAGTAGACAGCCACCACCCTCTGGGAAGGGGTATGCTTAGATTTTTCTCTGTTCTCCCCAAGTTTTTGTTGGGCAAGTGACTGGTAAGTAAACCGGCCCCTCCCCACTCAGATTGCTGGTCCTTTACACGCGATTTCTCCTCTGATGAATCTTCTTCCTTCCAAGTATGCTCTCAGGTAGGCCTTAAAGTGCTCTGTGACTTCCCTTTTCTATCTGGTCCATGAGAAAAACACATATCCTTTGCCCTGCCATGGATGTGAGATTAATTACTTCCCCAAGTCAGTCCTCTATTCTCTCTTTGTCCTGCCATGGACTACTTTAAACCTTCTCAGGCATGAATAAGGCTGCAGTCCTGTATTCCACAAACATGCTTCAAGCTCTCCATGTGGCTCTATACCTGAGGCAGGGTAGGTAGTAACAACTCACCCCCAGGCCTACTCCCCAACAACTCTTCTGAAGATTGGAAGTGCCTCACACACATAGCCATTCCCTTGAAAGAAAACACTCACAACTCCTTATGCTTTTCTGGCTTTAGTCTGATGGAAGTTTTGTGGGGTTGGTTCTCTACCTTTCCTTTGTGAATTCTGCATTTTGGTGCAGCCATTCATTTTGAGATTCAAAATTGCATTTTGACACTTCAGTAGTAATTTTAGTTTTAACATCCTGTTCTGCAAAGGATGTTTATATTTTATTCTGGAATGGACTACATTAATAGGAAAGTGCTCTTGACCTGTTGACATCAAAGTAGAATTTAACTTAAAAGAAGTTACTAATTATTTTTATGGAATCGTTAGCTCTAAGAATTGAGGGAAATCAGTGTGTCGACTAATTTGAAAGGAACTTTGAATTCACATTTCATTTGGTCATGAAAGTCTACAAAATAACTCCCTGACTCATGTCCAGAATTTGCAGATACAAATGGGTGATTTGGTTGAATTGAAAAACTATACCACTGTGTTTTTGGAAGTTATGGCAATCTGCTACAGAGAAGAGTCCTAAACTTTTATATATTCTAAACATATGCCATTCATTGGTATGACAAGGTAGGCTTGAAGGAAGGAAAGAAATATGATTTCTAAAAGAAGGTACAGAATTTTTTTCTTACTTAAAAAGCAAATTGCAAAAAAAAAAAAAAAAGAAAAAGAAAAGAAAAGTAAATTGCAAGAACATTTCTAATAGTTAAAATAGGGAAATAAGTGCACTATCCTTCTTTTGTCTGCTTAATTCTAACGACTTGAAAGTTTGGGCATTTTTTGGTGAAAAGTATTCCGTGGTAAAATACAGCGTTTTCTTTTTTAATGTGGAATAAAGCAAACCTCAATTTCTACTAATAAAAGTCTTGTCTGTTGTTATAGGGAGAAAAAAAGAAACCTGTCTGATTACTGTATGCACATGGGGCTAATCTGAAAGAACTTGAAATATTCTTATTCCTCATAGAGACCCAGAGATCAGATGTCTATGTCTAGGTCAATGAAGACCCACCAACTGATTTTGGGGCTCTGAACAGTGCCATAGGCCCCCAACCCAATCAGCTCAAGCACAGTAAACCAAAATAATCATGAATTTGTTATTAAGACACTTGGAGAAAAGAGACAAAGTTAATTTTGGGAAGAATAGCATATATAATATTTCCTCTTTCCCAGAATGCTAAGAGTTCTCTAAAGTTTATAGGGGAAACTACCTGGAGAACTCTAGTTAGCTTTAAGTAAAAATAATTCCAATCTTACTTGTTTTATATTTTGATTTCAAGTAACATAAAAAAAAAAAAAGAGTTCCACTCCTTTAAAAAAATCCCTACCAAAAATCACTTCTCTAGGTGCTAGGAATATAAAATTTTCTATATGTCTACTTGGGATCAAACCCATAGTTGATCCTGAGATCTCAACATAAGTATTATATATTGTCTCTAACTGGAAAGACCAACTGAGCTGAACATGGGAACCAACTTCACAGATAAGACATCACAGGATGTGCTGTGACTCCCTTCCAACCTGATGTGCTATGGAGTTTCAAGGGTCAAGTTATTTCAATAGAGGGAGTGATCCATTGACTCCTCCGATATGACCCAATGAAGGGACTTTTTTTCTGCTTCAGATGCTAGAAAAAGAGGCAAAAAAATAATAGTATCCTTTTGGTTTGAGATTTTGGCTTAGGAATCCTTTTGGTCTGAGCACCTCTGATGGAGCTGATGCAGTTGAAAATTTCCCACTTAGAAAGGTCTCCAAACACCTCTGGAACTCTTTTAAGGGATAGGGGACACTCTGTGCCATCAATATTTCTCCTGCTCTAGGAGCCAATGTAAAGATGAGAAAAGGATGTCCCTGACTTTCATATATGGGTAAATTGCATGGGGAAATGCTGGAAGTCTCTTGGTGTCCCTTTCAAACTTCTGATATACTCAGGCAAACAAGATCTGACATGCATCAGGGTGGCAAGTAGAGGCATAGATTGTGTCTACAGGACTACATTTTGTTTGTTTGATAATACAAGACAGGGAACATTGGCAGAGTTGTAGAGCAAAGCAAAGATCAGCCCAGCACTGACTGATGTGGATATCAAAATTAAATTCAGAATGGAGGTCAAATTCAGAAACTGTAAGAAGTCAGAGGATCAGGAAGACCTTACTGAATTTGAAGAGACAGTAACTTAGTGGCATGTAACCACTTGAAAGGATAAAATGCTTGACTTCCTAGCAGTGCTAGGGACTATATTAAAAATACCACTCAGTGTCCAATGAAATCAGGAATTATCAAACTTATGAGACAAAGAAGAAAGACATTATGAAGTTAAAACTGGCAAGACTTAACACTTGATTGCTTTGGTAATGGTGGGGGCGCAGAATGAATGAAAATGGATGGTAACCTGAATGTTGGTGGAGTGATTAATTTGAGTGAGGAATTGCAGGATCTTGGCTATTTGGGAGAGGAATGTAGTTTGGGATATGATAAATGACAGGAAGTATAGAGATGGAAATTAAATCCCAGAAATCAGAAGAAAGGGTAAATTTGAGAGTCCCAGTGTAAAGGTGAGACCTGAAGCCATTGATTTGGGTCACTGATAGAGTATAAACAAAAGAGATTATAGGAAAGGACCTTGGAATTGGGTGGATGAAGCAAACAAGAGAAGGAAATTGAGAAGAGGCCAAGAGGAAAGCAAACTCCTTATTTTTTATAGCATGACAAAATACAACATAGTCCCTTTGTGTTATATTAGCTATAAAATACAATTAAATATAAAGCAAAATAGAAAATACAATTAAACTTTTACATAACCAAATAATGTCATAGTTTCTGAATTTTTTTTTTTAAATAGGGAAAAAGAGGTGGGGGTTAGGCTGGGGCAGAGGGAGAGGGAGAGAGAGAATCTTAAGCAGGCTCTATACCCAGCACAGAGCCTGACATAGGGCTTGATCTTACCACCCTGAGATCATGACCTGAGCTAAAATTGAGAGTTGGACCCTTAACTGACTGAGCCACCCAGGGGCCCCAACTTTTCAAAAATTTTGACTGAGTTTATAAGTATAATTCAAAGAAGCTGGTTTTCTGGGCAGATAGAGTTGACAGATTTTTATTCTTTCCAGATAGGTAGATAGATATAGATGTAATCCAGTTGCCAACTCAGTTTTGTGTATCATGTTTCCATATTCTTTCATTAAAAGTTCTTGTTATAGGGTGACTAACAATCAGTGTGCTCAGAACTGTCCTAGTTTTAGCAATGAAATACTCACATCCTGAGAAATCCCTTAGTTCTGGGCAAACCAAGATGTTTGGTAACCTTAGTTCTGGATCCTAAAAGTATCTACAAGAAACCTGGAAGCAAAGGGAAACAGACTACTATTAGCACTTAGTTCCTATATATAAGCTTTTCTGATTTTTAAAGCATGCTTATTGTAGGAAACTTGCTAAATAAATGATGAAACATACAAAAAAAACCATAAAGTCACTCATAAGCATGCTATTTAGACATGTTTCTTAATTCTTTGATGACTTTTCCATATGCATCTTTTCTGACTATATTTTATATTGTTCTCTTTATTTTTATTATAACACAAGCAATTGTTTTTGATGTTAACATTTCTTTGTAAATATAGTAGTTGATGACTGCATGATATTCCACTGGAATTGGGGGGGATAGTCCTCTTAATTGACCATTGAAAATATAGCCTATTGATATTTTTTCAAAATGACTATACTGCAATGAACATCTTCATTGCTTAAATTTTTACGTGTCCTTTTTATTCTTTCTGAAGATTTACTTTCAAAACAGAAATTACTAAATGAAAAAGACTAATGAATATCCATACAACTGGAAGATTATTCTCTTTGAAAGAACTATTCTCTGAGTAATCTGGCCAACCAAAAAATAACTGTAGGAATATTGACACACTGGGTTTTCCTAACAAAGTGAAGCTCAAAGTCAATGTAATCCCACATGCATTCTGAAAATATAACCAGCACATTAGTTTTTCACCTTTATCATGAGTAAAATCCTAAAAACTATCAAACAACTGAAGAAAGCACAAAAAAGCAACTTGGGAGAAACAGAGACTATGCAGGGAAAGAAAAATAAGTTTATATTAGTATATATACATATACACACACATAAAAATATACACATATACATTATACATATAGTCAATTCTCATTATTCATGGCTGTTATATTCTAGAAAGTCACTATAAGACTGAATTAGAGAATACTGAACCATTGCTCCTAGGAGGAACTATAAGGTTAGGTTCCTGTGAGCTCCTGGTAACATTTTCATCAACTATCCAATATATAACCAAGAAAGAATACAAAAATGTGGAAAATATAGCATCAAGTACACTGTAAGTAGGACACTTGTTTACAATATGAGAGCTGAAACAAAAAGGCAGAGCATCACCTTGCATGACCTCAGCTGGGAATGTATGCATCACTTGACTCATATTTTTCACAGTTCTACATGTCTATGAATGCTCATGGAAGTGCCAACTACAAAATCTTTGAGTTTGGGAATGAGGAGTATATGTGCGTATATTCACAGAACAAAAGATAGCTCTTGGAAATTAAAAATATTACAGATAGCAGAAATGGAAAACTCAATAGCAGCTTAGAAAATAAGGCTAAGGAACTCATTCAGGAAAAACAAAGAAAGAAAAAGACAGAAGCCAGAAAAGAAGGTTTAAGAAAGTAAAGGGCAAAACCCAGAAGGCCCAACATCTGAATAATTTTTCTCTGCTAAAGGAGACAAACCACAAAAAGAATTGAAGAAGATAATAATTTTTTTTTCAAAATTGAATGACATGAGTTTTCAGCTTGAAAAACCTACAGAGTTTCTAACACAATAGATGAAAATTCCAAGAAACATCACTATGAGATTTCAGAATGCTAGAAGCAAAGAAGCAATTTTAGAAGTCTCCAAGAGAAAAAATTTATATATATATATATATATATATGATCATATATATATATATATGATCAAGAATCAAAATGGAGGGCGCCTGGGTGGCTCAGTTGGTTAAGCGACTGCCTTCGGCTCAGGTCATGATCCTGGAGTCCCAGGATCGAGTCCCGCATCGGGCTCCCCGCTCAGCGGGGGGTCTGCTTCTCCCTCTGACCCTCCCCCCTCTCATGTGCTCTCGCTTTCTCGCTGTCTCAAATAAACAAACAAAATCTTTAAAAAAAAAAAAAGAAAAAAAAAAAGAATCAAAATGGAATCTGACTTTTGTAAGTCAGATTGAAAGCAGGAAAGCAATGGAGTAATTCCTTTAAAATTTTGAAGGCAAAATAATTTCCCGCTAGGGCTCTATACCTAGTTAATTTATCAATCAACTGTAAGGGTAAAAATGAAGACATTTTTAAACATGCATCGTCTCAAACATTTTTGCCTCCCCTATACCCCTTTTCAGGAAGCTAATGGCAGATGTAATCTGGAAAGAGGAAGACACAGGATTCAGAAAACAGGAGAGTCAACACAGAAGAGTAGCAGTGAGATCTTCAGGATGAAGAAGAAGGGAAATTCCAGGATGACAATAGTGTCCCAGGAACTGAGGGAAATCAGTCCAAATTGGAACATTATGACTCAAAAGACAAGTATGTCAAGGGCTGTTATCATCATGATTTCTTCTCTAACATTATATTTTTAATTTGACAGAATGGCTAAAGGAATTGCTCCTTCAAAACAAAGAAGCAGGGGTGCCTGGGTGGCTCAGTCAGTTAAGTGTCTGTCTTTGGCTTGGGTCATGATCTCAGGATCATGGGATTGAACCCCACGTTCGGGCTCTCTGCTCAGCACGTAGTCTGCTTCTCCCTCTCACTCTCCCTCTGTGCTCTCTCTTTCTCTCATAAAAAATAAAATCTTAAAAAACAAAAAAACCAAGGAAGTATGTCATTACAAAGGGAGTCATAAGGGAGAATAGGGAAAACAAATAAGGAGAAAGGCAAAGGGAATTCTAAGAATTGTGGACAAAAGGAAGTCCCAGGACAACAGGTATAAAACAGGCCTAGAAATGTCTCAAAACAAGACAAAATGGAAAGAAGGAATTGAAGGATTACTGATGTGATTTATGTTGTGAAAAACTGGCAAGTTTTTGGAACTTGTTTAAACAATTAACAATACTTATAAAGAAAACTAAGTAAGTAAAAAATAAGGCATGTATTAACTCCAGGAAAAACCAAAAGTAAGGAAGGATACAGAATCACAGTATATCATAATGCTCAGCTGTAAATAATATTTTCATAGGCATTATAGTCCTAGCACTAAATATTGGTTCAACCTCAAAATAAAGTACTATATTTTAAGTGTGTGAGAGTAGACACAAAGAGAATGCTGGTATTAGAGAGTTAAAGCCTAATCTATCAAAATAGAAAGTCAACCCATAATGTCTAAAACTGATGAATCAAAAGAGAATAGTATATAACATTATTTAAGATATTTGCAAATGTGTGTAAATATCAGAAGTAATAGGTGACAGAGTCAAATGTGGTTGCCTTGGGGCAAAAGGACTGGAGCAGTGAAAATGAGTAAGGGAAGGAACTTCAATGTTTTTCAGCAGGCCTCTCAGTAGGATTTAACTTTAAACTTTATACATTTATTATTAGATTGATTAATAATTCAGTTGAAAATACTGTACCATTTCCCATGTCTTCCGAAAGAGAAATCATTTAAAATTGAGTGGTGATACCAGTAATTATGGAGGACTGGACTGGTAGTGTCATCTGGTCCAGCAATCTTGACAAAACTGATTGCTTACTCTCCAGGTACTACAGTTGCGTCTATACCAAGAGTATAACAAAGGAAACTTTCTAGAGCTGGATTCCAGCTACCCAGACCTCCCAGTATTTTGGCTAAGAATGCCTTTCACTTAACAAAGAATTATGACCAGAATTGCATTGCAATAAGTTAACCTTTCATTTAATTTAATTTCTAATGTTAGATTGGTACTAAAATCTATTTATGGGTTTTTTCCTTTTCTACTTTCTTCCAGGAACATTATCTGGCATTCTAAATTTGAGAAAAGTCTGTATAAGGAACCTCTAAATCTTGGCAGAAAATATAAGTTGTTAGAGGTCTCATGAGTAAAACCAAGCTGTGGGATGTTTCAGGATTGACCTTCAAGATCATCTTTTCCAACCCCCTCATTTTACATGTTACAATAAACTACAGCCAAAAAGAGCTAAGTTGATTTATCCAAGGCCATATAGCTATTAATGGCACAGAAAGGATGATAACACAGGTTTCCTGACTTCTAGCTACATTATACTACACCAAACCACACTATACCATACAACACAACAAAACATTGCTCTATGCTACACTGTCCTACCCTACCCTACCCTACATTATATTCCACCACATGAGTCTGTATTATACCACAATATACCACATCACACACTACACTGTACTACACTGCACCACACTGCATTCTACTGTGTACTTACTATTTTGCACTATAATATACCACAGTACAGTACACTACACTAACTACACAACACTATATTTTAAAGAAATATCTGAATGAATTTTAACCTCTGATCTGCTCGATTTAATCCACAAGAATCCCCTGAGATCTCCAATCTGCAAGTTCGGTCCAGCTCCAGTTCTTGGGATGATACTGACTCTATTCTTGTCTCACATGTCCCATAACTCCCGCGGTGGGCTTTGGGATTCAATTACCTTCCATGTAGCAGACTTCTCTACTCTTTTCCTCATTTCCTGGATTGTGTTGGATGATAATCCAGGGTTACTCTTCCAGGGCTGATGTGTGGTCTTCTCTTGTGTTATCTATCCACCTGTGCGGTGCCCCATTTTGAAGACCGGGTTCCATAAGTTATAAAATAAGTAAGTAATGGGGATAAAAAATACAGCATAGGGAAGACAGTCAATAGTATTGTAATAACTTTGTATGTGACAGATGGTAACTACACTCATGTGGTATTTCATAATACATATAATTGCTGAATCACTGTGTTGTACACCTGAAACTAATAAAATATTGTATGTCAACAATACTTCAATTAAAAATATATTTTTTAAATGCCTAGGTTTTATAAATGACTCCCTGTGCTCAAGTCCCTTCCCTGTGCTGCAGTTTATACGGTTCGGTTTAGCTTTTAGTGCCCTTTCTAACAACTGAGCAGCTCCCCAGCTCCCTCTTTGGACTAAGAAGAAGACCACACCCTTGCTATCATCTTTCCCTCTCCCCTGCCCCAAGGATTGAAGTTATGCAGTAGGAACTTGAGCCTAGAACAGCATCCTTATCCTCCGTAGCAGCAGCAGCGGTGGAAAGGTGACATCATCATCAGGGAAGAGCTAGACTTTTGAGAGGGAATTTACATTTGGCTAAAATCTTGGTCCTTGACGTCAGTTCTGGATTTATCACTTACCACCTGGTGACCTGAATATTAGTTTCCCCAGATAGGAAATGGGAGATAATTAATGACATTGATTCCATAGAATTATCTTGAGAATTAAATATAGTTATGCATAGCAGGCTCTTTACATGGTACCTAACACACTGTTAGTGCCAAATAGATGTTAGATATTAGTTTTTCAGGTCATCCTTAACAAATAAAAGCTCTGATAATGTTATCTGAAACTGAGTTTCAGAAATATTAAGTAACTTGTCTATGATCATACAGTTACAAGAGTGGGGGAGTGAGACCAGGAGCCCATGTTCTAACTCCTTCCACATCCTGCCCTTTTGATAATCAAGCCCCCGGCCAGTCTGAATTTCTGAGCAATGCTCTGCCCACCTGTTGGGCGGCTCCAGCTTGGATCCCCCCTGGTGCCAGGCGTCTGCCGGAATCGTGACGGGAATATGTTGATCCCTGTTGGACCTGTGCCTAGCCCACCCAGCAGTAACTTCCCCGCCAGCCTCTGCAGCAAGGACAGCTCTCTCAGCTCCCGTTCCAACCTACGGAGCAGGGCTGGTGCCAACTCTACTCCTGCCTCAGGCCTGTCTGGCTGCAGGTAGGCTGTTCTGAGTCACTGGAGAATCCTGAGTTCTGACTAATCCTTTGTCTAATGTCTTTTGCAGGGTCAACATGAGAGCCAGCAATGGAAGGGAAGCAGGGAAGAAAAGAAAGAGGAAAAGGAAGAAAGTTTGTGTTCCCTATCACCCCATGAAGTCAACAGGAAATGGCTCAGTGTGGATCCACCATCTTACTGCCCTGAGTAAAAGGCAAGGATGATCTCTTCCTGAGTGACTGAAGAGTTAATCACAACCGGGGGCAAGAGTTTATCACCCATAGTTCCATGTTTGAATTTTGGAGAGTTCCCTTTGTTTCATCTCAGCACATTCACTTCAGTGCCTGTGTCTATTTTAATAGCCTGGAATGCAATTCCCTTCGCCCATTATTCTCTTTCACTATGGGTTTTTCCGACCCTCAGGGTAGATTTACGCTTCTAGCTGAATGATTACTCAGTGAATCTTCACTAAGGGATGTTCTGTTCCAAGAATGACACATCTCTTTGGGGATGACTCTCTACCTAACAGGGGTGGGTGGAAGGTCAGGGGAAGCCCCTACCCAAGAGAAAATAGTTTCTTTGTGTGCTTGAAGAAAAACAGTCAAATGATGAACAGCCTGATTTGGGGGCTGTGAGTGGGTGAGCCACTCCAGTGAAGTCGTCCTCAACACTCCCTCATGAGAAGAGATTATGAATTTAATGAGAAGAATTCTGACAAGCCTTAAAGCCAAAGGCAATTAGCAAAGGCTGAATTACTTGAATTCCTTGCAGTTATGAAATCACCCCATCCTAATGAAATTATAAATGCATATATGTTTACAATATATTTCATCTATAGATCTATATCACACCTAAGACTACACCATATCTTTCACTAGCTTTTATGAGTATTTCCTACTGTGTTTTCAGTGGCCCTCTAGTCCTTGGAAATGCTACATGAAAGATAAACGCCATGGTCAAATTGGATTGGAAATGCCACATGTTAGAGCCACCCCCCCCATTACCATGCACAGAAGACATTAACATTTTACACGTTCTGAGAAATCCTGCAGTAAGGACTTCATTTAATTTTATTGACTCCAGCATTCCAAATATGTTTGAACATGAACTCCTTTTCTCCATCCTAACACCTACTACCTTCCCAAGGAACCAATGCACCATACAATATACACTTGAAGAAATGCTGATATATTGTGATATGACAGTTAAGTCACGGAGCAGGCCAAAACCCTCACCTTTTGATGACGCCAATGCTTAAAATATATTTGACAGTCATATCTCACTCTACTCATGTTGCTTTAAGATACTATGAAGTATCTTCACATGACTGAAAAAATTAGCTTTTGAGGTCTTTGTCAAAATTCACAGCTGAATTATTAGATCATCTTCTGGCCTGGATCCTCCAACTCTGCCCTTTCCCTGCTTTAGTCTACATACCCACCAGACCAACCTCTCTAAATTCAATGATAAGTGGCCCCTCTCCTTGATCAAAGTCTTGGGTGGCTCCCAGGTCAAGTGTTTCCTGCACTGCCTGGTTTCAAAGATCTTCCAGATTTCCCATCCACTCAACTTACTTTCTTCCACCTGCTCACCCCCAAACACACACACCCACGACATTGCCAGTCAGTGTTCTTACTATCTCACAATTTCCTAGGTCCTTCCTGTCCTTTTTTGATTGCCTGAAATACTCAACTTTCCCCCTTGAACTGATCCATGTATCTTTAAGACCCATTTTTTTTCTTACTTTCTGAAGCATTTATTGAATATGCATATATTCACTGATGCAATTTTTCTTTGGATGCCTTCAAAATTTCTGAGCTATATCAATGGTGATTGAATTTTCTAATCCAAAAATTAAAATGTTTATTCTGATGAAAAGGGGCCTAAGAAAGAATGACATGAAATATTAAAAATCACTATAATTCTGGAATGTCTGAGATATTCTGGAATATCTGAGATAGTCTCAGATATGTGTGACATATCTATGATATGATAACATATCATATGACACAAGTTGGGAAAGAATCATTTACTCCCATATAAATTCATGTTCCTGACTCTCAACAGCATTGCAAGTTCTTAGATACCAAAGAGTCATAGTTTTTAGTCCTTCTACTTCCTCTTGCACTCAACACATGTGCAAGCTTCTCAAATCTTTCCTAGTATAATGAAGAATACAAAATTAATTAAACTGCAAATACTTTCAAAAAATGTATTGGTTATTTTGTATTTCATAGTTGCAATGGGAACAACAGAGCTAGGCGGTTTCTGCTTAGTTTAATGTTTTGTCAGTTTCTCCATTTCCACACCCTATCTTACAAACAAACCGTTTCCTCATTCATAGATGCCATGCATAAGGGAGAAGAACAGGGTGTCTTGTGCAATTCAGGAATCCACTTAAATGGTACTTTCCCCCAAAATGATAAATCAAGGTGATGCAAAGAAATAAGAATGCACAGGCTCAACCCCTGTCTATTTCCATACCTGGCTATATCCTTCTATATGTTCACCATATTGTTCCAAGGGTGTGAGCCGTGACTCCTCTCTGGAAAACTCAGCATTACGTAATGCATGATTGAGCCCCTGGCAAACACTCTAGACACAGGACAGTATTTTTTGTGAGGAGGATGAAATACTCGTGGTTTATCATTAATTGCAACACTCTGGATCATGAAAAAACATTTTTTTAACCCTACCTTCTATCAATATTTCCATTGTTATCTTTTTAGTAAATTAACTCAATCATTATTACAAATTCTAGTGGACTGTCACACATAATGGCAGATCTTAGGTTTTGCCCAATTTGCTTACATACTTAGAAACATTTCAAAATTGGAACAGGCTTGTCTGATCATTTCTCTCCATGAATCCCACATTTCCCATCAAAGACAGAAGTTAGAGAATTTGAGTAAACTTTTCCAAGACAAAGACCTACATGTGTGTTAAGATTAGAATTGAACAGAACACATTAATATAAGGAGCACTTTAGTCCTACTGCATACAGTCTAACAGTGAAGAATACTTTGCTGTTGCTGTTGTTGGAATGCCCATATGGTCCTATAATGCTACAGTGACCTATAAAATCTTTATTCCGGAAAATGTGGTTTTCAACTGACCTCTCAGGTTTCAGAGGCACACACACTGAACTGGAAGTGAGGGAAGAAGAGAACAGACCCCAGAGTAGTCACAGCAATCATCTGTAAAATGACAATCAGCAGAATATTACAGGGCAAAGCCAGATTGATCTCTTACCCTGGTTAGCCAGTCTCTCAAATTTGTAGAAACTTGGAAAAATCAATATGATTTAAAATGCCATCTATTTTTATCCATCTATCACTAAGTCACTAATAGAGAAATGTAACAAGAAAAATCAAGTATTATGCATGTTTTTTCCTGAACAGAAAATCTTTATACACCGGGTTACTATACAATGTATCTTCCGAATCAGGCCAATTTTAAGAGGGAAAGGGACGACTGTTGATACTTCAGCTGGATTAACGGCCATACAATGGGACATTATTCTAAATCAGGATTTAGAATGTATCCTGAAAGGTTAAAATTCAGACAGTACTTAAAGGAGAGCATGGAATATAATAAGAGATGCAAAATGAAATAACAAATAGATCACCCCAAAGGGCATATTGGTCTTGGATATCAAAAAATTATCCCCTTTCTTTGAACTCAAGATAATTTTTTAAAACTTCTTGTTAAAAAAGCAATCTTGAGAATGGCAACCTCATGGTACTGCTAGGTGTGCACAGATCATCAGCTACAGCGTTTCTCACAAATGGAGTGGAAGAAGACCCTAACTTTGACTCCGCTAGGACCTTCTTTTCCCCTTCATTGGCGATTAGTCATGCCATGGTGTTTAAAACTGAAACGTTCATTTTAAATACTACAAAAATGTGGCACAGAGCGCAGGCAAGGCATCTGTTCCAGCAAAATGTTATGTTTTGATCATTTTCAAAAATGATTTTTCTGTTTTTAAAGAAAGTGTGTGGACATGAAGATGAGTCAGTCAATCTGAGGGGTACTGTATGCTGGGTTATTTTGAAAGCTGTAAAATTTAAAAATACATGGAAAGAAAATAATTTTCCTTAAATATTATTTCAATTTTATTCTTTGACTTAGTATTTTTTTCTTTTTTAATCTTTCCATAGCATCAGATTCGTTGCCAGAGGAAAAAAATGTCATCTTGAAGGCAGCTATAGATTCACCATCATGTGGAAATCTAGATGCAGGCCTACAAAAGTGGTTATACTCATATTCGCAGGTCTAGGTTTATTGGAATAGAATTGCACATATGACGCAAAGGTGATTTGTTTACGTATGTAATTACATTTATTTTTAAAACAGTTCTTGATTATGTAAATATTACCGAAAATCAATCTATTTCCTGACTAGGGCTTTTACCACTTGTATATTAGATCTACTACTCAAACATAATTGTATAGAAACTGTATCATAACCTCAGTGTTTTCTATCCATTCTACATACCCCTTAATTTTCTAAATGAAATGCATTTAGTGTATTAACACTGATTGATAGCCTGAAAAAATAGGCCATTCTCCGGAATGAGAGTATTTGGAAACTTCAATATACTACACAGGAAAACAGGATTTCAATAAGATTTCTCTTACTTTTGTTTTGCTTTTTTTTTTTTAGTTCCAGAGGGCCTCAAAAGTAAACTACAGTTTGCTGTCTGTGAATACTTATGTGTAGTTTGGTCTCACTGTGAAGGTTTGAGGCCCCACTGAGAAAGTAACCCACAAGTTCTAGCACAGAATGAACAAGGTCTTGCTGTGTTTTTCCCAAAGGAAATTATGTACTTTCAAAGCCATTTCTTTACCTGAAGAACTGGAGAGAAATAACAATCATCTACCTCCTAATAGATTGTGGAATTCCGAGATGTCAGAAATTATTTGCATTTGTAAAGCACTTATCAGTTAGAGGTCACAATACCACCATATCAGTTGAAACAAATCAGAACAGCTACCTAACCAACTATTTTTATCTTGATCTGTTCATTTGGGCCATCTAAAGCAGCACAATCAATTGGACCAACCATTCTGAGATACAAATTGGCTGCTAAGAAAGCCAAAACACCAGATTGGCTGCTTTTTTTAATTGGTGTTTTTCACGATATGAAAATATTGGGTGAAAATGGAAAAACTGAGTCAAAGATCCAGATGTTTGATCCTCCCGTTGCCAAATAGCCACACATTTTGTAGCATTCAGATTTGCAACTGAATTTCTCAGCTTTCACCAGAAAGCCTGTCATCATATAGATATAGCCTTAGAGGAGCTGTAAACATGAAAGTGATATGGTCCCAAGAAAAGCATCTCTTTTACCCGAGATAACAGTTGCTTGTGCATCTGCTGTTTTCTCCTCACTAGGCAGCTTCCTGGACAGGAAGGGCACAGGATCCATTGTTCAAAATCCTATAGTGCTCTTTTCTTTATTTAGGCTTAAGGCTGCTTAGAAAGGAAAATACCTGTGCAAGCCAAATAATGGCCTTTACAAGAGCTTCTTTCCTGAACTGGTCCACTTTGTAATTCAGATTTAGATGCAAAAGCTATCATTGCATCATCGAGAGGGGTTTGACCCAGACCCACGTTTTCTGGATGGGTTTGTCTTATTATATACTGACAAGGGCATCAAAATGGTGTTCATCACACTATTCTACATACCCTAGACCCAATCTGCTAACAACACTTACAGAGTTCAAACGAGCTTAGCAAAAGTAGATTCTATTAGTCTTAAGTTTATGTGTCAAAGGAGGTGGAGAGGAGAATGTTACAAGCTAAATGTATCATCATTTTGACTATTTTTGATGGCTGACATTTGTTTGCATTGCTTCTTCTGCACCCGGGCACACATTAATTCAAAGCCACGACCACAGTGTGTATTATCTGCAATTTTTCTTTTTTCCTCCTTGGATTCACTCCTCTTGAAATATCACATTTTAATTATGTGCATAGCAATGACTTCATTGCTTCTTAACTCAGCAGCAGCCAACTCATTTTCCCCTGATGGGATGATGACCTGTCCTTGTGGGAGAAACCCATCTGTTTATATTCTTTAAGCTGTATCTACACAAGGAACAGGTTTTGTATGTTTTGAAACCATCTTTCCTCATTTCACTACTCATTGCTTGCCTAGAAAGGAGAAACCAAGGAACTAAGAGGAAAGCAGTGCTTTCAATAAGCATTTCTAACAAAACCAATAAACAATGAGCATACTTGTTACAAAGAACATGGCCTGAAAATTAGCAAAGGCTATGAATTTCAACCCATTTAAGTATTTGATCTCAGTGTCAAATATGAGCATAAGCCATTTAGCACAAGGTTTGGCATACAGCATAATACATAGTAGTTATATTTTTCACTGGGATTATATATGAAGGGACAAGGAGATAAAACATTTGTCTCTTGGTGATGGGTGAATGTTAATGAAAACTCCTTTTGCAACCTGGTTGTCTACCTGATGCTAATAACACGTTAATAAAGGAAAGTGATTCTACTTTTCTGGCATAAATTTCTGGCTTGACAGTAAACACTGCTTGAGATGTACTTAATGGAGTACCTTCAAAAGAAATTTTATACTACCAACTTACTTTTGCAAGTAATTGGGGGAGATTGTTATCAGCTATCACAAGAAATCTCCCCATTAAAAAGGTTTATTCCAGGAAGAATGCAATGCTCATCAGCAGAAATTTTGCCCTTCCATATAGTTTCTGGATTCTACTATGAGTAGAACGATCTTTATTAATGATGGCCCATAGTTAATTGTGGGAATTCTACATAATGAAATAATATCTCAGATTTGTATCCAGAGCAAAAATTAGGTTCAATCTTGGGACAGAACTGGTATAAGTTTGGATAAGTCTCCTTTTCAACCCAGAGGGAGGGCAGATCTTCATTGGGAAGAATGAATATAATTCCTCTACGCAGAGTAGCTTATCGAGAACTTAGGTAAAGACCCATGAGGATACAAATCCACTGCCTAACCTAAACAATGTCAAATTTAGCCCAACTCCAGAAGCCATCATGATACTCAAGGACAGCCTTAAACATGCCCAGTCCTGGAATTCAAGCAAATTTAGATTGGCAAGATAGCCTTAGGTTTTTCCTCTTGAGCAAGTAGGAACTGGAGATAGTTTTCCCTAAGGTCCGAGAGCATGGAGGTGAATAGGGTACTCAGTGCTAGTGGGAGCACTCTGTTTTCGTTTCGCTTCTCAACGCCACCAGGAAATGTAGACCGCATGGCTAGCGCTTCAGCTCAGGCCCCAGGTTTTCCCCACCAATTCTTTCCTCTTTCCTTCCAATTTCTTCCCCAGTTCAGAGAGATTTGAGACTTGGTATGGACCCCAGCCACATTACAAGGCATGTCACCATTATTTGGAAAAGAAGAAAAACACATAGTAAATGTACTACGGCAGAAAAATCACTTTAGGCTGGAAATTTTCCCAGAGGGAAAAGAATATGTGTTGGGTTTTGAAGGTGGACAGCAGCTGAAAAAGACATTCTATGAAGGCAAACGATGAAAGAGAAAGGAAAATCTGAATTGCAGGGGACAGACTGGAAATGACTAATTACAGCTAGAGCTTGGGAAGTTGATTTGGGGCCATCTAATACAGCATCACATTGACCCTAATGGAGACAAATGACTAGTGCTTCCCCGGGGGGAGGAGCGAGACCCAGGCACCTCTACCATTGCCTGTGGCAGTCTCAGGAGGCTGAATTTTCCCTGGAGGAAGGGAAACAATTGTTAACTGAACAACTCCTCCCTTTCAGAGAATGTTCTTAGACGGATGTCAGCTATACTCCCCCCAATCGTCCCGAAGCATAGTTCATTATCCTTCCAGATTGTGCCAGTTATTAAACCGTTGTCCCTCAGCTTCAGAGCCACCTCTACCATCAGCTCTGTGTTCCGGGCCTGAGACGCTGACAGCACATTTCTGCCTGTCAGAGGCCTCCTTGTTACGCTCCGCCAGTAGACGGTGCCAGAGGGAGACGGCGGGGCCCGGTCCTCCCTGTCTGTGTGCAGAGCCGAGCAATGCTTCCTCACCCCAGCCGTGACGGTGCCTTCCTGCGGCAGCAGCTGAATCTATCTAGCTGGCTGGTTTTCCTACAATGACAGAGTCAGTCTCAGGAAACCGCCTCAGAGGTCCGGGCACCCACCGAGCATGCCCTCGCCCGCCCGCCGAGGGCCTCCTCCAAGCTTGCAAAGTGTTCACAATTCCCACCTCTCCCCTTACTTCCCCCAGCCCCGTGGGTGCTGGCTGTTTCCTACAGCTGTTCCTTCCATGATACCTCAGAATTCTCCTTTTACTCTTTCCGTTCTTCCATACACAATGAACCGTTCTTTACACTGGCTTCTTTGTTAAATTAACTGGAGCGGTTTCTGTCTCCTGACTGAATCTAAAACTTAAATAGATTAATTAATCAGTTAACTTGTGAGTTCCCACAACCAACTTGTAACGTCTAGATAAACGAGAGTTTATCTGACTAAAAAAACTCTTACTCATTCAGCCCTCACTCTCATAACCTCCAGTCAGACACCTGCAGAGACAGTTCTCTTTTCTCTTTTCAACTGATTACAACTCACTTGCATTATTCAATGCAAAAACCGCTTACGGTTTTAGGTGATAGAAAATCGAATAGAACTAGATTAGGCCAAAGAGAGATTTCTTGGCTTGTACCTGTATGTGGAGAAAGGCAGGGAATTCAGCTGGTGGATAGCCAAGCCCTAGAGATATGCATGGAATGAGGGAGCCTGTCACTACTGCCTCTACCCCTCAGTATGATATAAACACATGCCCACATCTCTGCTTCCGGCGCATTTTCTCAGATTGTAGGAAACCCACCGGCTGGCTTATATGTTCCAACTTTTCTACCACGGAGAGTTCAAACTTGCTTTTTCTCTCTCTGATCCCAAGCTCGAAATCCTGGGAAAGGGCTTTATCGGTCTAATATGGACCAGGAGGCCATATTCGCATGGAATAGCTGGAGGGTGACAAGAATGTTGTTCCAGCTTGGGTTATAGGTCTTCCCTTGGACTGATACACAGTGGTCATGGGGAAAGGATTTATAAACCAAGAGAAATGCCAAATGTCTCCTGGATGGCAAAACTACTCCCAGTTGAGAACTATTGCTTTAAACCTACCTGTCCCTCACCTGATACAAAAGCCAGGGACGCTGTTAATGGGTCCTAATAATGGCTTTTCAAAAAAAATTGGTTTAAAAAAGCTTCTATTTAAGCCCCAATATTAAAGTAGAAGAAAGATGTCCCAGTAGAACTGTGTACGTTAGTCCAGGAAGGTGAAATGATAGATATCCACCGTTCTACTCTTACAACAAACTTTATATTCATATTCTGTGTGTCTATAGTACATAACAGTTTACTCTCCTACGCTTTGTAGAAATGTACAATCACTATTAATAAAATTTGCTGATTGTTTTGGTAAATGGGTAATCCTGGAAATACAAGATTTGGAAATGTTCTCCTTTTTTAATTATATTGCTATAGAGTCATACTGTTTCAGTGTCTAAAGTGAAATTTATAGTAGTAAACCTCAAACTTTAAAGATCTCCCAGTCAGTATTTCTGGGGCTAACTATGGCATTCTTCAGGATGGAAAGAATTTACTTTAAAATAAATTAACAAATATTAAGCACCGTGTCCCAGGCACTGGCTTAGGAGTTTTATAAACATCCTATTTAACCCCCACAATGACCCTGTGAAGTGATCACTATTGTTCCTTTTTCAGAGGAGGCAATTAAGACTTGGTGAGATTAAATAGCTTATCCAAATTTATGAAATTATTAAGTGGTAGATTCAACATTATACCATAGATCTAAATGAATAAAACCCCATCTTCTTTTCACCACATTAGTAGTTTCCCCACTGAGCTCTGTGAAGCACTGTGTTTGGCAGAGCCTACTTGGGGCCACCTCGTGCCACAGTTCCCTGGCCTCATGCATCTAACTCCACCTTGCTCCCTCCTCTCAATCACACAGAAGGCCTCTCTCTGTATGGTGTTCATTCCAGGCTTCTCAAAGCTCCTCTTAAAATAAATTGATCCATGGCAACTCAATATTAGCAGCATCCTTGCCCTCTGCTCACTAGATGCCAGAAGCATTCCCTTCCCCAGTTATAACAATCAGAAATGTTTCCAGACATTGCCAAATGTCTCCTGGATGGCAAAATTGCTCCTAGTTGAGAATTATTGTTTTAAACCTACCTGTCCCTCACCTGATACAAAAGCCAGGGATGCTGTTAATGGGTTCTAATAATGGCTTTTCTAAAAACTTGGTTAAAAAAAAATGGAACCATGGTCCCATAATATGCTCTGTCATATGAACATACAAGATGATGCTAAACACTGTTGTTTTTATTGCCACTTTTATCTGGGTGATTACATTTTCGAAGCTTTAAAATGCTACAGACAAACACTGAGAGATTACCTCAAGTGCTAAGACATTTGCTTCTAGTTTGTGGGATTTGATATAGTCCTTCATTAATACCCAGGCTTGTTTAGAGAATAAGAGCTTCTTAGCAGTGGAAGGAACGAGGAGAGATTTGTGGCATCACTCTGCCCGCAAATCAAAGTCTGAACCATTCATGGTTCATAGGTCAGTGCCAAAGAGCAGAAAATTATGGGCAAATGGTTTTACTATCTAATTATTGCCAGAATGAAAAGTTATAGACAATCTCTCCTGAAATGAAAGTTCTTTGATGTTTAACTGACGTATTAGCAATCCAATTCAGCAAGCTACCTCACATATTTGCCTTGATGTAATTCTCAAGAATACCCCAAATTAGCCCCTGGTCAAAGCTAGGCATCCTCTGGTTGCTTTATCAAGACTGTTTCATGGAGAAGGTAAACAATCTTTTCACTTTGAAGTTTTTTAAGACAAACTGTTTCGATCATACAACATGAAGAGGAGATTTAGGACCTCAGTGGTTAGTTTTTATAGGTTTTAATGAGGATTCAAAAATTATAAGGATGATTTTTATCCTGCCAGTAAGTTCTTTTTGTATCCCTTCTAAGTTGAGGTAGGATGATCTTTTAGTTAGGTATGTGTCCTCGGTCAGTGACTTGGTGTTTCATCAGATGACATCATTCCCACTCATAACCGGACTGACTGCTAAATGCGTAGCAAGACATATGATTCTGTCTTTCACTGGGATCACAATATTTGCATTCTAAGTACATAAGGAAAGAAAACATGTATGAAGGATTTCCTAAAGAGAGTTAGTCCACTCCCCTACGGATTCTTCAACTGTGAGGCCCTTGTGTTTCAAAAGGTTTATGAGTGTCAATAAATGGAACATGTTTGCAAAAATGTGCATTGAATTTTGGAGAGATTAGGAAACTGGAGAATTTCTCAGATGTCTTAGTTAAAAAGTATTGCCTTTCTAGATCGAGTGAGAGGAGATGAGAATTAGATAGTCTGGGCCAGTCTCCCCTATTGAATTGCACTTTGCTGATATGCCATCAGTCCTTAAGGCATAATCTATGATACCTAAGAGTTATTTCTCCTGTGGAGACGTTTATTGAAGATGTTTTCTGTTGCAGTTTACTCTTTATAGGTGAATCCTTTGGAAAAATTCTCTTCTGGTTTGCTATCTGGTGTTTATTTAATGGACAAGAAGATACTGTGCAACTGGCCAATTTGTCTCCTCGTCTTGGCTACTAGAAGGCTTAAAGCTAAATTTGTGGCCTAATGATTAGGGTATACAATTAAGCCTACCCAATTGCATCGGATCCTGTAAAATGCATGTTTGCATCAGTCTCATTCCTGGTTTCATTTCCAGTCCCCAGGACTGTTTTGTTTGTTTGTTTTCTCGCTCTTTTTTTCCAAAATCTCATATTTATATTATTACACTATATTTTATAACTGTTTATAAGCTCTTGTAATAGTAGTAAACAACAAAACAAAAAAGAACAGAGGAAAATGATTAATGCTCTTCCATGGTTGGGGAAGAAGCTGATGGCAAAATGAACTCTGACATATGACTAGGAGGAGTTCATCTGACAGATGGGAGAAGGTGAAGTCCCACAGCCCTTGGGAACTGCAGTAGCAGTGGCTCTAGATGAGCTTAATGAGAGTGTGGCCCTATTCACATGGTTAGAGAATGGAGAGAGGAGGAGGGGCATGAAGGTTTGAAAGCCAAGTTAGAGTCAAGGTTGTTCAGTGGAGAATGCTTAAGTGATGTAAGTCACAAAAGTGGCACGATTAGAATGTGCTTTAGGAAGATAACTCCAGTGTCCCTGAAGAGGAAGGAATGGAACTAAAGGAGAGAGAATGAAGGTGTGAAGACCTGTATTGGCGGCAGCCTGTTCTAGCCCCAGTTTAGCATCTGTAATTAGGCTTTTCAGCAACTCAGAGCCTGGTTTAATAAAAACTAGACCAGGAGATATACTATGAGTGTCCTTATGTTCAGAAAAGGGATCTGAAAATATCCCACTGGCCTGATCCTGGAGGCCTGTGCCCACGGGAGCCTGGATGTATAGTCTCCCCGTCTACCTTCCTCCCACATGACCCATCTGTTCTTAAAATCTCTGTTTGGGTTCTAGGTGTCCATTCATTCATTTCTTTCTACTCTTTAGTACTCATTTCATTGTTCCAGCCTGTCAGCTAAGAACAGTAACTCCATTTACTCCTGTCAGCTTCTTTTTATCCAGGCATAGACCATGAAGCCTGTATTCTCACATCTTTAGCTTGAATGCCTTTTCCTGGCTTGGAAAATCATCACATACTGAGTAACTGCCACCTGGAAATCTGGATAACACACCCAATTTTTCCAACCCTCATTATCCACTGATTATTGATCTTGGTAAGGGTCTGACCTAAATTTGATAAGGCTCCTTGGACATGGTTTTGGACTGTTGGGTTAATGGGGCTTGCAGATCATCCCTACTATTCTGCTTTGTTTTCTTCAGCCCTGACCTCTGTTAATCCTGTGATCTTAGCCTATTTAATTCCCCTGAGGGAAACTCCAAAAATATGATGAGCCTGAGGCCAGTCTGTTTACTGATGGTAAGGAATTTAATGAAATGCTAGTGTTAAGATAATTTGAGCTAAGACTGTGACAACAGAAAGAATAAATGGAATTGAGAGGTTTCTCTAACAACTGAAATTGAATTGAATTGAGAGTCCGTTGTTAGGATTTTATGACTGGATAGATCAAGAATCAAAGAAAGTTCTTTGCTTTGGAGTGTGGCTAATTGTGTTATCGATGATGGCACTGATTTGGCTCAACTTTAGCCCTCCCTCCTTGCTCTGTCACTCCAAGCTTCCTGGCTATGCACGCTGAAGTATCCCCTTTATCATCTCTTAGTCAACTTTTACTACCTCCAGTCTGTATCTCCCTTCTGTCTGTCTTCTTCCTCCACCATTTCATTGAAACTGCTCTTGCCAAGATAAATGGAGACCTCCATGGTGTCAAATCCCATCTCAGGAGATGTCTCTACCGCATTGGGTGCCACTGGTCACTCTCTTCTTTGTCAAACACTCTTCTCTTGGCTTTTGTAACACAATCCTCTCCTGGTTTTCTTTCTTCTATGACCAACCTTTTTATTCACTGTTATTTTAAAAATATTGAGTGAGTTTATACTCTGCATCAGGCACAGTTCCAAGAGGTGGGATACAGTAGTAGTAAACAACATTGACAAAAACTCCAGCCTCACAGAGCTTGCAATCCAGTGTGCAGAGACAAATAATAAAATAAACACATAAGATGTATAGTATTTTAGGGCGCCTGGGTGGCTCAGTTGGTTAAGCGGCTGCCTTTGGCTCAGGTCATGATCCCGGAGTCCCGGGATCGAGTCCCGCATCGGGCTCCCTGCTCAGCGAGGAGCCTGCTTCTCCCTCTGGCCCTCCCCCCCTCATGTACTCTCTCTTTCTCTCATTCTCGCTCTCTCAAATAAATAAATAAATCTTTTAAGAAAAGATGTATAGTATTTTAGATAATGATAAATGCTATGGAAAAAGGTAAATCTCTCACTAACATGGCATTTGAGCAAAAAGGATGGAGGGGCGTGTGAGTAAATGGGGAGAGATCTGTTCAAGCAGAGGGAATACCAGGAGCAGATGCTCAGTGTCAGGAGCATTCTTGGCTTGTTTGAGGACCAGCAAGAAGGCTGAGAAGGCAATGTCAGGCGAGGGTTTGGGAGCTTGATAGGTGTTTTAGGGCTTTGGCTTTGTATTCTAAGTGATAGAGGGATCTGCATAATTTTGAGCATGCAAGTGACAAGAGCCAACATGTTTCACAGAACCACACTGGCTTTTTATTTTTATTTTTTTAAGATTTATTTATTTATTTATCCCAGTAGGGGGAGGGGCAGAGGGAGAGGAAGAGGGAGAAGGAGAGAAGCAGACTCCCTGCTGAGTGTGAAGCCCAGCACTCAGGACCCTGAGATCATGACCTGAGCCGAAACCAAGAGTCAGATGCTTAACCGACTGAGCTACCAGGCAACCCCACACTGGCTTTTGAATTAAGAAGAGTATTTAGAGGCAAGACAGAAACAAGGAGGTAGCTGTAGTTGTCTAATCGTTGGACCAGGGTGGTTATGGTAGATGTGGTAAAAAGCATCTGGATTGTGGAAATACCTGGAGGTAACAGATGCTGGTATTTCTTGATGAGTTAGATGTGAGTGTGAAAATAAAAGTGAGAAGTCAAGGACAACATCAAGGTTTTTGATCTGAACAAAACCAGGATAGAGTTGCATTGACTTGAAATGGGAAAGATTACAAAACAGGTAGGGGAGAATGATCAGAGTTTTGGTTGCAGAAATGGGTATACTTGTGCAGTTGAATATTTGAGTTGGGAGAGATTTTCAAACTAGAGAGATATATTTGAGAGAAGCTAGTATATGGATGGATTTGGAATTGATGATATTGAATGAGATCACCAAGAAAATGGGTTTTGATAGAGAAGAAAAGAATTCTGAGCCCCAGGGCACTCCGAAGTGAGGTGGTCTGGTTGATAAGAGGAATATCACTGGAGACTGAGAAGAACTGACAGTAAGGCAGGAAGAAAACTAGGAGATGAGATGCACTGAAAGCCACATAAGATAAATGCATCAAGGAGAGAGTGCAAAGCCTCGTCTACTTCTGCTAATAAATAGGGAGACCACAGGTCTTGGTTTACCTAGGACAGTCTTCTATCACACCCGTTCTCAGCACAGTTATTAATAGCACCAGCTCTCATTGTCGTAAGTGAAGTGATCAACCGATAGGTCATGTAAGAGCAACTGAGAATTGACTCAATATTCAGAAATGTGAAAGTTATTAATGACTTTGACATAATCGACCGTGGTGGAGGGTATGGAGTAAACTGCCCTGGGTGGATGGGGCTCAGGATAGCATGCGTGCAGAGGAATCAGTGATAGTAAAGACGAATAAATCAAGAAGTTCTGCTTATAAAGGGAGCAGAAAAGTAGGTTGTAACTAGAGGGCATTTTGCTGTCAGTCAAGGCTGGTAAGTTTTATTTGTTGTTTTGCTAAAATGGGCTTCCCCATCTCCTTTTCAATTCCTCCTCCTTTGTCCTCTAAATGTGGGGCTTCATGGCGGTAAGTCCTAGTCATCTTTTTATTTTAAATTCTCTTCCTCGCCATCTTTTTATTTTAATTTCTCTTCCTCCGTGACCTCATCAAATTTTCATGGCTGTCAATACAACCTAAATGTTGACAACTTCCAAACTAAAAAGCTCTAACTTTTCTTTTGAGCTCAAGATCTGTAAATTGAACTTCCTGATTTAATGGCTTCTTAAATATACATCTAATGGGTATTTTAGACTTAACTGCTCCCAAGCTGAATTTTTTTATGCTTTCCCTCACCAAATCTACTTCTGTGCCATGTCTTCATAATTCTTATATGGTACCATTTCTCAAGCCAAAAACCTAGTGATCATTCTTGACATTTCTTCCCTGCTCATCTCCCCACATCTTACTTATCACCAAGTCATGTTAATTCTACCTTAAAATACAGGTATCATATTATATCAGTCCTGGGCTTATTTGCATTCAGATTTATTCTTCGCCTTCTATCTTCTCTGTTCTATAATATAGGAAACTTAGCCCTGAAAAGTATGTTTCCAGGCTCCCATGCCAGATGACTTCCGGCTGTATTCCACAAATGGAGGGCATTAATAGGATAGCAGAAAATAGGAGGAAAGGAGAGAAAAGGGCATTTCTTCCTCCACTCCATTTTAGGTAGGTGTCTTTGCAATGGCTCCAGGTTCCACTGAGTGACTCTGGCCCAGGAGCTCTCATGGTGCCACCTTCTTTCTGGTGTCTCCAGCAGAGAAGGAACAAAGTGTCTTGTTTAAGGTCGAGGTTGTCTCAGCCTCCCCTATTTGCTTAGCTCTTCCGTCGCCTGACAAACAACTCCATAAATTAAATTTTCTCTATTTTCCTCTACTTTAAACAGAGTGTTTTCTGGTTGCTTTTTATTTTGGATCCTCCAAAACACTCCTCTTCATCTGCTTTTCTAGTCTTCATGAACAACTCTTTCGTAAGCTACTATTATCTCTTTCCTAGCCCACTCCCCTCTAGCTGAGGTTCTCCACCTCTAATCTTTCCTTTTTCTGATCCATTCACACAGTCTCCTCAGTGATCTTTAAAAAACTTAAAGCATCTCCTTTAATGGGCTTTCAACTCTATGTAGAATAATGGACGAAGCTCTTAGGCTGTCTGTAAGACCATGCACATTTTGTCTTCTCACTATTTCTCCAACATCATCTCACACATCCCAGCCTATACCCTTCTCCCTCCACCTCCTATAATCTTACCCTTTTCATCCATCTCCCACTCACATGCCATATAAAATTGGTACCATCCCTCTACCCTGTTATTGTCACTTTTGATTTTCTGGCCTTTCCTTCATTTGCTGTATCGTGATTTATAATGATGTATTTATTTACGTGTTACTGTTTTTCCATTTTCAACAAAAGCTTCAAGAGGTCAGAAAACATGACTATAATTTGGCCAGTGCCAGGCACAGTGTCTGACTGGTAGAAGATGTTCCTAGTGGTAGTGTTTGAATAAACAAATAGTAATTATTCACTACTAGCATTTTTTTCGCTGTTAGGTTACACTGGTCCTTCTCGGGTGCATAACTAATAATCGAATCAGCTGTGAGTTATATTTGGAGTCACTAAATGGATCAAGCCCCACTCCACTAGATAGTTATTGGCATCATGCTTGACGGAGGGAAACTAAGGAAGCTCTGGTTTGGAGAACTAGAATTTAAAGTGTCACTAATCCTTTCCCTACATACCTTCTACTCTCTACTAATCTTTCTTTCTTTTTCTAACTTTTTCAAATGTGCTCTGTTTTCCAAAGGAAAATCCAAACTTCTTAGCGTGACATGTAAGTCTGGTGCCAGCCTCTTTTCATATTCTTGGATGACCACTTCCTGCCTCC
The DNA here is from genome assembly GCF_009762305.2 of Zalophus californianus. Lineage (NCBI taxonomy): Eukaryota > Metazoa > Chordata > Mammalia > Carnivora > Otariidae > Zalophus > Zalophus californianus. The sequence goes on along the minus strand of NC_045606.1, from coordinate 12,297,420 downwards.
GTAGCCTGTCCTCAGAAGTTGTCTCAGAAGTACCACTGTTACACATGCAGGTGGGATCTTCCATCCCTTCATCCATGGCATTGCCTTGCTGCTTCCATCCCTGAGAATGCTCTCTCTCCCTTGTCATCTAAAAAACTCTGACCAATCTCATGATCCAACAGAAGTAACTTCTCCTCTGTTGAGCTTCCCCTAACCCTCACCCCCTTGGGTCAATCTTCCCTCTGTGTCCCTAGAGTACCCGGTATTTCTCTTTAGGCAGTTTATCACATCACATTTTAGTTCTTTTTTAAAGAGTCCACCCACGTACTAGACTATGCACATGGACCATATCTTGTCCCCATTTGCATTCCAACATACAGTGTAGGGTCTGAACGGTGCTTAATAAGCTTGTGTTAAATGGATGACTGGGTGAATTATAATTTGGTTTTTGTACACTTTCATCACCTCAAGAAATAATTTGCCACAGAAACTTCTATTTGTTTCCTCTTTCCTTTTTGTTCCTGAATTACACTTCTTAGTGGGCTGTTCCCCCTTCCTAAAACTCTTCATTTGTAGCTTTGAGCTCAGCCACCACCTACCCATCTGCTCCCCCTGCCACCTGGCCTATTGACTCTGCCTCCTTCCCTGCTCCATGGCAAATCTGGCCCCAGTGCCTCTACTTCCCAGTTCAGGGACAGGAAGAAGCTGTGTCGGGCCATGATCTGGCTTTTAGGGGTGAGAAGGCACAGAGTGGCCCTGCCACCCACTGCCCACACCCCCGTTCCCCAAGTCATCCTCCTTATCACTAGGAGCAGTTCTGGGGCTTGATGAGTGAAGCCATCTCGCCTCAGCCAGGAGAGTACAGTGGGAAGAGACATTCTGCAAATCAAAGAAATAAGAGACTCATATACATGCACTATTGATTTTTGTTCCAGGACATGTTAATAGCAGCAAAGAGTGAGACCCACACGCCTGTTTATGGTGAAAAGCAATGCTTCTACCTTTTCAATTCCAGCAGTATTACTAGAGATGATCCTGGCATTTAATTAGTGAGAATTTGTAAGGCCAAATTCCTTTCTGTGGAGTAATCTTGATGAACTCTAACCTTTCTTAGTGAGACGGCCTCTTAGTTTCCTCAAAATCATTTCTTATAAGGTGGACATACAGCAACAGTACTTTTTGCATGTATTTCTATGACTGGTACCAGAAATTATCTGGTTTTCTTTCCCCAGTGTTCTTCCTTGGATGAAAGGACTAAGAGAAAGCCCTGCAACCCCACGAGTCCGCCCGTTTGTTGAAATCAGTTCAAGATCATCCAGGTCTGCAAAACTCGGCTGAAGCAGCTTGTTGCATAATTTACCAGAGAAAAGAGGGCCATCTGGAGAGCCAATCTGGAGAACTAAGCAAAGGCAGAGTCTTTTTTTTTTTTTTTCCCTCTTAAGTTCTCCTGATTGACTCCCTGCCTATATTAGGCCTCAGCAATCCTTGGTCTGCAGCCTGAAAGATGGTGGTCCAGGTCAAAGGTCTTGGCCTTCTGGCTTTGAGCCCTGGCAAAGTATTACCTGGCCCACAACTGCTAGCAGCCCCACCCACCATCACCATTCAAGGTTCTCAGTCAACTCCCCCCAGTCTTACCCCATGACACTGTGGGGGCCTGTGTCATTCCGAAGGACAGCTGGTTTATGCATATGCAGAGGAGGCAGCTACCCACAAAGAGATGTGGGAAAGCTCTACCAAATTAAAAAAAATAATAATAAAAAAAATAGAAGGCAAGAAAGAAAGCTGCCTTAACCTCTAGTCAAGGAGTAAGTAGTTTCTTTCACAGATTTAAATCCTTTGCATTAAAGCAATCTATTTCTTTTGAACCCAGGACCTATGAATGATTCTATGGAAAGGTGAACACAGTAAACTATGATCTCAATTATTTAGGTGATTTTTTTTAAGGAATGTAAGAATGTCCTGTAGAATTGCCCCTCTACAGGGCTGGGAAAGAAGCTAGAGACCAGGAAGCTCCACCAACCAGCCCCTGCCTGTCTCCTGTAGAGTTCCACCCTGCCATCTGATCCTTGCTATCCTGGTACTAGTGTCATCTATGTGCTAACTCCAGGTGATCTATAGTAACTTCCTTGAATATTTCCTTGGGCAGGTTTCTGGGCCAGAAAGAGAAAAAACAAAAAAACAAAAAATAAAAAACAAAAAACAAAAAACCAAACCAAAACAAAAAACAAACGATAAAACAAAACACAGATACAGAAAATACAGTCATCAGTTTATGAGGCCTGCCACAGGAATGGGTTGAGAGGATGCATCAGGAATTTTTTAACCATGTTTTCATCACTTTTCTTAGTCTGCATGTTCTAATATGATCATATACAAATATAGTCAATGTCCATCCTAGAATTCAGCCAGTTAAAATAAATACTTTTGATTTTGACCCTGGACAAGTTATGTAACTTTCTAAGCTTACTTTCTCATCTGTATAATAGAAATAATATTTATTTCATTAGCTCTTTAAAAATCCAATATATACATAAGTCCTGCCATATAACTGTATGTTCAATTAAAAAGTGCTTATTTTCCTTTCCTTTCTTATGTGGTTTAAAATGTGTAGATTTAAACAGGCCAATTTTGGGTCCAGCAGTATAGAATTTCTCCCAGTGTCCCTCAAGGGTACTAAAGTTCAGGCTCTGGGGCTCTGCTTCTTGAATGGCAGGGCATCTTGGGCTTCCTTTCCTGCCAAAACCTTGAACTCGGGCATGTGGGGCAAGGGGAGGATTTGTGCAGTCTTGCATGAACTTCTACAGTGCCTCAGCTGAACAATGTTTTAATTATGGACATTCAGTCTCAACTGCACCTGCCCATTTCACTATCAGAAAGAAAAATCTCTCTTTTCTTCCTTGCCTCTCTGTTATACTTTAAAACCATGATTGTTTTGCCGAAATAGATATTGACTAGAGAAGAACAAACCTCAAAGGGTTTGGATTAAGTTCTTTCTGATAAACATGATGGAGTTTGAATTCTCCAGGGAATCCTATTCAAACTATTTTAACTTTTGGAGTCCATGAAACCTGGAAGAAATATTTCTTTCTTGCCACTCTCTTTGGTTTACTACCATCAGAGGAGACCAAATTGCACACATCACTCCAATGCTTTAGCAATTGTTTTATAATGTGTTTTGAGACCCTAGAAAGGCGATGTTTTGTGCACACAAAATATGAGTAAGAAACTGGTCTTTGTGGCCTATCAGGGGTCCTTAGCCTTTTTTATTTAATTTTTTCACCCTTTTGGATTTCAAGGTGTCAGTCTGATAAGGTCTCTGGACCTCTTTTCTAAGTAATATTTTTCTTTCTTTTTTATTATGTTATGTTAATCACCATACGTTACATCATTAGGTTTTGATGTACTGTTCCATGATTCATTGTTTGCGTATAACACCCAGTACTCCGTTCAGTAAGTGCCCTCTTTAATACCCATCACCAGGCTAACCCATCCCCCTCAACCCCCTCCCCTCTAGAACCCTCAGTTTGTTTCTCAGAGTCCATAGTCTTTCATGGTTTGCCTCCCCCTCCGATTTCCCCCACTTCATTCTTCCCCTTCTGCTATCTTCTTCTTCTTCTTCTTCTTTTTAAACATATAATGTATGATTTGTTTCAGAGCTACAGGTCTGTGATTCAACAGTCTTACACAATTCACAGCGCTCACCATAGCACATACCCTCCCCAATGTCTGTTACCCAGCCACCCCATCCCTCCCACTCCCCACCACTCCAGCAACCCTCAGTTTGTTTCCTGAGATTAGGAATTAAGTAATATTTTTAAATGCATAAATGAAAACATAGGATTTAAAGAACAGCAATTGTATTAAAATACAGTTTTCCCTGTGAGCCAATTAGTTCCTCTTGAGATGCAGAAAAATCTTTAAAAGTAACACTTGTTGACTTTTTTATTATAAAAAAATACATGCTCATTATTTGGTAAAGGTATAAAACTAGGTAATTATAATAAAAGTATAAAGAAAAATTTAAAAATCACCCACAACTTCATTTCAAAAGAATATTTGAACATTGATTCATCTCTGATAGGTAGTCACATTATAAAAGAGAATTGTTTACTTGCTTTAAATGCTCAAGACATAGCAAAGGTACAGATGAATAGTGAGACCAATCTCTGAGAAGTTTTCAATTGACACCTAGTCCTACAGTTATCGAGTTGAATGGGACACAGGAGCGCATCTATTCCTGGAGTACCGATCCTGGCAGGAGTATTGGATTCATCTGTAAAGATTTTTTAAAATTTAGATTTTCAGGCTTTATCCTAGGCCTCTCTCTAAAGACAGGGCCAAGGAATATGTACATTTAAAGGCTGTTTAAGAGCATCTGAATATCACCAAGTCCTAGGAACCACTGATAATCTAACCCCCTACTCAGTGCAGAATGCTCTCCAACATGGTCTCCAAACACTTCTTCCAAAGCACATTTGGGTTTGGAGATTCAGCCCCAGCACAGACGGTCCCAAACCAGTAGCAGCCTGTGACAGTAACAAAAAAACAGGTAACACTTCAGGTTCTAAAATCGTGATTTCTGCTGAGCCCTGTCTTTATCACCTATCTCCCTTCTATTTCCTGTGCTGGAGTGCACAGAGGAGGGGGCAGGCTGGCTGGCCCCAGCATGTGCTGGACAGAGTGAAAGCTACATGTGAGGGGGGACCGGTGTGGGGGATTGATACTTGGAGTGACTCTCTAGATCTGGATCGTAGGCTTTTTCATCCTCGTGAAGTCTACGTGCTGCGTTTTATTCATTAGCACCTACAAGGGACTAATTGCCATCAGGCATGTAGGTGGAATTCCTGGCAGGGAGCAAGAAATGGAATAGGTTTGATGACAACCAATGATCTGCCAAAGCCCTGTCAGAAGGAGAACAGAGTCTTGCTGTCACTCATCCACCCCTTTAAATTCAAATGAAGATGCTTCTGGGCGGAGAGGGGGAGGGGGTTGGCACCCATCCAACTTTGCATTGAAGATACTGTACATTTTTACTGTATATGTGAAAGTCCCTGCTCCTGGTGGTGCTGTTTCTAAAATGAGAAAAAGAAAGAAAAAAAAAAAAAAAGAAAGAAAGAAAGAAAGAAAGAGAGAGAGAGAGAAAGAAAGAAAGAAAGAAAGAAAAAGAAAATGTGAGGCCTTCAGTCTGGCCAGCTACACTTGCTCTCTTCCGTAAACGTCAGTGGTGGAAGGTGACTCAGGCACCCAGGGATGGGCACCAAGGGGTCTGCGCGGTTTCCTGTGTACTATGTCCATAGCGGTCCTTATTTTCTCAAGGAGGTTATGTTCCCAAATGACGAAGAATCCTTGTCATAGAATATCAAGGCTGTCGTGGGACACCTGGAGGTCACAGTCACACTGAACCAAGATCCCCTGGCAGGAAGAATTTCAAGCTATCAGTAAAGTCCCACTGATCCAAATTGCAGTTTTGCATGTAGCAGTAATTTCACAAAATTATACACAAGAGGCACGAGCTGCCTGGGTGTGGAACCACATCCCCCAATGACAGTGGGTAGTAGTAACAGTGGGTGGCAGTGCTCATATATTTAAATCAGATCAAGTTATCCCTGATAAATGCCAAGCATGTTCTTAACTCTTCCAAGTAATAAACTTCAGCAACTCAAGTAAAACTCAGCCTTTTCCACAGGGGGTAGTCGTACCTTTCCTTTCCCTTCGTGCAGCCCCTTCTCCTCCTCCCTGCTATTTTCTGCTGCAAGAAGGGAGCAGACCAGTTCCAACCTCTGCAGTGCAGATCCACGGCTGCTGCTTGGGAAACTCAAGGAATGACTCAGCTACTGCACACTGTTTCACTGAAGGAAGCTGCAAAATCTCTGGTCTCAAATATGTTTAGAAAGATGACAGCAAACTATCTATCTTGGGTTCCTCTAGGTTGAAGAGAAGGAGCTCAATTAGATGACCCCATGAAAGTCTTTTCAAGTTAATAAGTCAGTGGTGGTTTAAAATTGTACCAAGTTGCCACTAAATCTACATAATGTTATGGGATTTTTTAGCAAACGTGTTTTCAAGAAATGTACTTACTGAATTATTTTGCTATTTAATTCACAAGTACTTTAGTTTGGTTTTCCATGCTTGAATGGACTACATTTTCTTTCTTTCTTTTCTTTTTTTTTTTATTGTGTTATGTTAGTCACCATACAGTACGTCATTAGTTTTTGATGGACTACATTTTCTTAAGACGACCACAAATATTATGCCAGTGACATCGGTAGGTGGAATCAAATAGCGTTAATTAGTTTTATTGAGGAGTTTCCTGACTTTAGCCTGTGTGTCAGTAACAAAGACACAGCGTATTTTCCTTAGGTTTTAGGAAAGGGATAGGTAGTCCTTAGGGGTAACTAGTCCTTCGTGGCTCAACATGTTATCTTAAACCATCTCTACCTCAAACCAAAAATATACATCAGTAGCAGAGATCCCATGTGAGAAAAGCTCACCAGGAGAATTGGTAGTTAATGAGCAAGTTTATCCTTATTCTGTTGAATAATGTTCTCATCCAGTTGCAAAATGTGTCTATGCGCATTATATTAATCAGTTGAAGTTTACACATTTTCAAGAAGGGGCATTTAAATATCAGACATTAAAGAACCTTCTATTAAAATCTCCAGGGTTAGTGGAGATGGGTAAAAGATAAAAAGGTGTGGAGTTAGGAAAGGAAAAGTTAGACAAGGAAAGTTGTTTCTCCCCACACCATTTTGTGCCCTGATATTTGGAAAAGAACACAGCTTCATCGCGCTGTGTCATCTGTAGGTCAGTGTCAGAAGCAGGAGGGAGATGGAGAGAGAAAAGAGAACGCAAAGGAAAAAGCAAAGCCAGAAGAAGTGCCCGTATAGGATCACACCAAACTGGCGACAATTTGGGTTTATCTGTGGGACTGGAGGGAGGAAGGACAGGAACGTGTGGGAATGATCCTTCAAAAACTCTCTTTGAACTCTCTTTTAATCCGTTTTCACTCAGTGGATGAACTATTCCTCTGATTTTCAACTGCATGGTGGACCGGGATCCAAGCAGAGCCTCCCAATCTCATGAGTTTTACCAACTGAAAGGGCCTTGGAAAATGTGATTTTTCCAGTGTCTGTTCGGTTGCCCAATCCTATACTCTTCTCCTTTCAATCCTTGTGGGTACTAACTGTACCTCAGAACTCACCTTTTCCTAGCCACCGCTTGATAATATCCCATCAGAATTCAGGCAATGTCTCATTTTTAATTGCTCCCCGACTTCCTTTTCTTTCAAATTCTACCCATTCTTTTTCTTATCCCAGCAGGCTCCTGTTTTTTGCTTGCTTGAAAGTAGGCAATGTTGTCTTGTCTTTTAAATATGGTACAACAATCTGTAATCAAATTCCAAGTTGCTCTTAAAACCAATTTTACTAATTCAGGGGGGAAAATGGCCATCTCTACAAATTACTCAAGGAGGAAATATGATGGGCAGAGATTTAAAGCTTTGGTGACATGTTTTTCAGTAAGTCTCTAGATAGCTCAAAAGCTTTAGCAGACCCCTCCCTTCTCATGAGGTCAGTGAAAGGTGCTCCAAGGAAAGTTAACTCCCCTACCCATATGGATGCATCAAAGGGAATCTGCAGCCAACACATTCTATCTTGCTTAGGATCTTTAGTTAGGATATTTCGCTATAGATCTTTAGCTTTGGATTTGCTCTTATTTTTTGCCTCCCACTGTAAACATGTTTCATTTACTTCATCCCTCTGTCCCAGTTGCCCATTCTTCGGCCTAACCAGCCCACTCCTTTTCTTCATGCCAGTTTCTAAGATTCACACTCATTGGGAACGGGTGATTAAACAGGTAGAAGTTTATTCAGCACTCTTCAAATTATATCATATAGGGAGGGATTGATAAGGATGGAGAAGGAAACAATATTTAGTACCTACTAGGTGCCAGATATTTTGCATGGATCATTTCCAAATACATACAACCATACTGGTAGGTAGTTATTATGATCTCCATTTTGAACACTTAGTGAGAACTTCAAGTATATTAAGTAATTTCCCAAATTTATACAAATAGGAACTAGTGAAGTTGGGATTCAAACCTAGATCTGATTTCAAAATATTTGCTATCTCTAATACATTAACCATAGTCATATGAAAGACACCAGGCTACCTTGTTGCTGTGATCCATGTGTGGGGACCTATATATATTATATTATATATGTTACTATATTAAGCAAATTCATTACCCATTCAAGAAACACCTGACATACTATAGGCATAGATGTTACACAAACCTAAGGAACAAAAATGTAACAGTGGCCTATATTAAAATTCTCTCAGTCTAGAGGAAAAAAAGTTAAGTAAGTAATGATAATGTGGTGTAATATAAAAGTTGTCCATAAAAATGTGAAGGGGCTAAGGAAGGATTTCTTTTGGAAGTTCGGACTGGATATGTTTGAGGAAAGGAAAAAAAAAAAAAAAAAGGAGGAGAATTTTTTGATCCAGACCTACTTCTTGAGTAAGGATTCTCTAAAGAAATAAGATGAGCCAAAGGTTCCAAATAGAGGGAATTCATGAGCAAAGGTACAGGGGCAAGGAAGTGTCTGGAATGTTCTGAAACCTGTGAATAATCCAGCATAGCTAATGAAGTACTTCTCAGATATCTGTTCCTATATATCCCTAAGGAGTAGGGTGAAGGTTCTTATGCAACACTGAGGTGAAGATGGAAATAATCTTACTAAAGTAGAATTTCAAGTTTTGTTCTCTATTAAAAATTAATATTGGGAATTCTATTCTAAACCATACCTGTATTTGTTTATAAATAATGTTCTAAAATAGCTTACCATGTGAATTAATGTTTTCTTGAGGAATATCTGAAACCCCAGGAAGATATATCAAGTGCATCCTGTGTCTTTGTATGTGTCCTAGTTACCTCGTGAACTTTGTGTATGCCTTAGCTACATCATAGACTACTACCCCAGAGTTATGCCATTCTATCTCATTTGAGAAACATGGACTCAAGTGAGTACGTATGGCTAAATTGTGTCTGGAGATGAGGCTGGAAATGGAAACTGGACGTAGTTTATGAAGAATTCAGATCAATGAAGTAATGGGATCAGATCAAGATTTTTATAAATTTGTCAAAATAATCCTTTCACGTACTATGTGTTTTGAGATACAATCTACTCAAAGTAATTGATTATATCAAGAAAAAATAGATTATTTGATCAACATTTTCCTAATGATGATGATATCATCTTTTTCTCCTCTAGCCATTAAATTTTTCCTAACATCTCTATTGCTTGCCTGCATGCAGCCATAGCTGACTCAGATGTAAAAGCACTCCTTGACCCTTGTCTTTAGTGCAGGTGCCTCGTCTAATCATGGGCTGGTAGAAAGGATGATCAATGTCACTTTGAGAACATGGAAATGCAGGGTGATTTGCAAAACAGTTTTTGTGGATGAAATTAGTGTCTGTAACAGGAAAGACATAAATCAGAATCTGACTTTCAGCCTGCCAATTTCATTCAGCCTGCAATGATTCTATGAAAAAAATTCAACTGTACCAAACTCATCCGTATTTGTTGTTTGGCTCAGATTTTTTTCTTTTCTATTTTTTTCGCCCTTGGACTCCTTCAGCTCCTGTCATCAAGGCTGACCTTACCCCTAGGTCACTGGGAAGGCCCTCTGCCCCCTCTCCCACCTTCAGTGATGCCTTAAATACTTTAAGTAGGAGACCAATCAATCAATTTTGCCTCCACAATATGAGTAACACCTAGACCTAAATTCATACAAAGAGATGAAAACTAAAATCAGACATTTCCTAAGGCAGCAAGTATGGGTCGATAGAAGGAAAGGGAGCACACAGGGGTGCTCGAGGCCAGAAGGAATACCAGCTGTACCAAGTTTCAGAGAAAGCAAAAAAAAAAAAAAAAAAAAAGATGAGGTTATGAATAGCAAAGCCAAATGTCACCTATGCCAGTTTTACCCAAGGCTTGTGCTAATGAAACTCTACAATCTACTCCATGACCCCATGATGTAAAACATGCTTCTTATGCTGGCGGCTTGTGCTATTAAAGGTTAAAAACATTACAATTATAATCGAATATACACCTCATAAAAATTCTAATGAGAAATTTTCATTCAGACTCCCTGCTATCAAATTTAAACCATCACAACCAAATGAGTTGTAAATGCCTAAAACCATCCTTAAGTTTGACTCAAAACAATAAAAGCCCCATAAACAAGAAACATTAACAAAATAATAAGAACTCAAATCAAAATCATCTTTCAGAATGCAAGTGAATGAGATTATATGCCACAGGTCTTACAATTCAAATCATATTTTACATTTTCTCCAAGTACATTAAAAAAGACAATGGCGGGGACGCCTGTGTGGCTCAGTTGGTTAAGCGTCTGCCTTCGGCTCAGGTCATGATATCCAGGTTCTAAGATCGAGTCTCACATTGGGCTTCTTGCCCAGTGGGGAGTCTGCTTCTCCCTCTGCCTGCTGTTCCCCCTGCTTATGCTCTCTCTTTCTCTCTCTGACAAATAAATAAAATCCTTAATAAATAAATAAATAAATAAATAAATAAATAAATAAATAAGACAATGGCGACAGGATGTGTGATTACCATGCTCACACAGTGTGCACAAAGGGTTAGTTTGATGACTCTTGTAAAGAAGCAAGTAATTAGGATGCGGGATGAGATTAATAACTATAAATAAAATCAGTGAGGAATCAAGTGCTTTGTACAAGATATTTTCATATCTTGAGGCAAGGACAATTTTAAGTTTTACAAAGCAAAATGAGTGTACTCTGTCCCTACTGATGTTCGTTTGTGTTCTAAAGGCCGTAACTGACTCTAGGAGAAAAAATACTACCTAGACGTCATAAGGACACTTATGAGAAGCTAAAGCAATGGTAATGGATACAACACTAGTTTGCTTTGTCTAGCCCTTGAACTTTCTGGAGCACTATTTGCTACAATGTATACTAGTGGAGGAAACATACACCACTTGTATTAGCCTGTGGGAGGCTAGAAACCGAATTTCTGGAGTTTTCCTCAGCTATGCAAAATCGGGCATCCCAGCACCTATTTATATCATTGAGGTATAATCTTTGAAATCTGGTTTCAGTTGGCAAAAGTCTCACATTGTCATCACTTCTTTCACATCTTTCTTTCTGGTACATCCTAGGAAGGACAGAAGTTGGCTTCCTTTTCAGTTCCCATGCTTCTTCTAGCTGTCTCTCACTTAAGCTGTGCTTTTTCAAATTTTTCTTTTCTATCAAACAAGGGTGGACTTAGTAAAAAATAAAGCACTACCTGGAGTCTCTCAACTGTGTGTTGGTTGCAAAATGAAGAAGGTGGTAGAAGAAGAGAAGGAGAATCATGTTCCATCTTCTTGCTGTCTTTTGTGGCACTGAAAATAAATGAAATTCTAGATAAGTGGAATCTTTCCAAAATAACTTCAGGAACTCTTAGACTAGAATACAGCTTATTCTGTCAAAATATTCTATACGGTATAGATCTTTTCCCCGAATTTTCTTACTTAAAAATGGGGATTAATATTAGGAGACCCTGGATAAATGTATTTTGCGGTGTTTATAGATTAGAACCACAGATACAAGAGAGCTACAGAGAATGAGCTTTTGAATATAAGTGGATTTTTCACTTACATGAGTTCACCGCTTTAAATCACCCCTCCCCAAATATTTTTTATTGGAAACTTCCTAAATGTGTTAAAATTATTCTAAGCATAATTTAACCTATTTTTAATGACTCAGAAAAAAATATTGGTTTGGTATTTTTAGGCGTTATTGAAGGATAAATGGCTACTTGCCCTTAAACTCAATGTCCTCATGCTTTTTTGTGAGATGCTGTATCTGTTTTTTATGGTTGTCCTGCATTATTAAGCCCAATCAGGTGCTGACCTGACTCTACTTACATCTTCTGGCTTTACCCTTCTAAAGTACACAAACTCTAATCTACATTGGTTAAGAAACCAGGCTCTCAAATTTGTTGGAACTGGATTTAAAGTAAGACTAAATAGATGCTAATTGGGAACCTGAAAAAAGCATATGGACTTTGTGGTAATTATCGACCACTTTTTTGTTTAATTTCAGATTTTTTTCGTATTCCAAAGATCTGAATTGTTAAATAAGTTACCAGTGGATAAGTGAGATAATAATAGAAGTTTTTCTTATAATTTAGATAAAGCACTCATATTTTGCAAAAATAACACGTCATTTCATTTATGTTTCAGGTGTAAAAGATACTCTTTTATAACAATGATCTGCTGAGAAAGATTACCAAATGCAGAAATCTCATGAGTTTAAAAGTCTCTGGTTTTCCTACAAAGGCTAACCTTGTCTAGGAATATAATAGATCTTTTAGTCTTTCAGATGCCTGAAGCAATTAAAGGAAATGCTGTGTTTGAATTAGCTAATGCTGTTTATGTCGTTGGTGTTGCGATTTCATCATGGTTACTGGGAGGGGGGGGTCAACAATGCTTTTTTTTTTTTAATGAAAAGTAATTTTTAGTTTTAGTGAAGGGGGATGACCAAATGTCTGATAGACTCTCTGAGGTTAACAAAATGGGACAATGCCCAGTTTCAGGCCACAAAACAAGACAGAGAAATGAATGTGATAGGTCATTTCTAATGGAGTAGGTTTCTGAAAATAGTCCACTTCTCTATTTTGGTGTTGATTATAAACAGGAATTGCAACTTGCCAGACTTACATGTATCTGACTACTTGTACACACAAGCCCAAAGACACAGCCTTATGTTACAGTACCAAAACATCTGCATTTACATTTGTAGAATTGGTTTAAAAGCCATTACTGGGAAAAATTGGTTGAATTGTCAGAGGATATTCAGTTATGGATTTTTAAATAAAACATTAGTGCTATTATGTATTCTAATGTTTAAAATATCCATGCATACACAAGGAAACAAAATAAAAAATGAAACTGTATTTTAGGAAAAATGTGTATTATTTATTAGGTAACTAAAGTTACTAAATCCCTACAAAACAAACTAGTTCCTTTGACCACTGCCATACTTAAAGTTGCTATGCCATTGATTTCCTGAGATTTCATTTTATTTAACAAACACATTTATATAGCACTTACTATGTACACAAGAGATCATTCTAAATACTTTACAAATATTAACCCATTAATCCTCCTAAGAGTCCTAGGAAATATGTAATATTAGTATCTTTGTATTATAGGAAGATTACCCGAAGCATAGACAACTAACTTGCTCAAAATGGGTTTTGAATTCAGCAATCTGGCTATAGACTCCTTGTGCTTAATCACTAATGAATGTTACCTCATTAATTTGTATTCCCACAGTCCCTAAGGCTAAGCCACTGTTGTGAGACACACCCAGTATGCTACCCTAGCTGGATCACAGGAGTCAGGATTCAATCACAGGCTGCATTCAGACCAATCTCTTTATACAACAGACAAAGTAGGCTCTGGCTTTCAGTCCAGCCTTCAGTCCATACTTTCATCCTAAGACCTCCTTTTGTCATTCTTTTAGGTTGAGGAGGGGTGAGGCACATGGGAAAGCATTCATTTCCTGTTGATGAATTTCATTTGCATACACTGAAAATCATTCAGCAAATATCTAATAATATAGAAACTCATAACGGAAGGAGTTGTGGTCCTGAAGGTCCTTTGGTCCCTATGCAAATTCATACCCACCCCTTCCCAGCAACCAGCTCTGAATAAAAGGAGTATTGAGAAAGATATCATTTGTCAAGATACAACATCTGTGTAACAACTTGCCTCTCTTTTTCATAAATTAGAAAGGCCACTCAAGTGATGCTTCCAACTTGGACCCAGCATTAACTGGCAAATTATATGTCAATCAATAAGTCAATAATAAAAACTTAAGATCTGCTTAATCAGGCAACTCTTCCCACCCAAAACATGCAAGATACAACAAGAAATATTCTATTTAATAATATCATAGTTTTCTCCAATTCCCACAGCCATTCATGCCAAGGCTGTTAGAAAGCAACATGGCTATCATTTACTAATCCTTAGAGGATTGTTTTAGGAGGATACAATAACAAAAATAATTGATTTGATTTGGGACATTTTGATTTTGAAGTGTCTGTAAGAGACATCCATGAGGAATAGCTCTAAGGCATTTGGAAATGTTGGTCTTGAACTCACAAATTGAAGTAGCTTAGAAACATAAAGAGTTTTCAATCATTTTCACATATTTAAATTGAAAAGTTCATTGGAAAAAGTTAGTTTGTAGCCAGATTATTAAGGTTCTTAGATAGCAATAGCAAGAAACTTGTTATTTTATAGATGAGGGATATGAGGCATTTCCTCTTCCTGCAAAAACTGTCTGACTGTATACTTTCAAAAGACATCTAGTAGTTTTAAAAGGATGTGAAGAAGGGGCTATAGGAAAGTGAAAAGATATGATGAGGTCTAGAATCAGAACACTGGAAGGGGAAATTGATGTTTACAAGTAAGAACAAAGAGAGGGATATAATGCCATTTATAAGAAAATGGAGACAATTTTTTGGTTTTTAAAAGAGAAGGTTTTGTTGTTTTAGTTTACTCAAGATAGAGAGGTAGAAGAAATCTAGGCAACATATCAGGATGTTGGACTGAATTTGAAAAACCAAGGATTTTTTAATGAGCATGAGGATTTCTAATATTTACTTTTAAGTGGTTTGTGTTGCTGGGATATGTGGTGGATTTAGGCTTATGGTTGTTTATTTTGTTTGCTTCTCTGTGGAAATAAAGGAAATAGGCTGGGATTGACAAAGGAAGGGCACATAAGGTATAGCACTAATAATCCGTAAATCAAAATGAACCAGCAAAATCCAAGCTTTGTCTGTATGTGGTTTAGGATTTGAGTCCGTTTCTTCCTGGGTGTCTCAGGAGACAGGTTTCCTTGGAATACCTGGACTACTTGAGTTGTGGGGCAGCAGCACTATGTGTGCTCTTGGCTTGAGCAAGAAGAGGGAGAAATATATACTATCCCACAGACTAATGGAACTCTCCAGCTAAGCTTGCCAAGCAGAGTACATAAACACCAGCTAGAGAGAATGTAAACCTGACACTAAACCTTAACCCTCTGACAAAACATAAATTTAAATGTCCAAACACTGGCTGCTGTCAGTCCCATGACAAACCACTGTGTCCTTATAAAAGGAGAAAGGGTGTTTCCAATCTTCAGGCTGTAGGTATAACATTGCTAAGGTACCAGGTGACCTCTAGCCAGACACAGCATTCAAGAAGAGAGATACAGAGGTGAATAACACATAGTCTCTATCCCTGTGAAGTGCCTGGTCTAGTGAGAGAAAAGGCTATTTCCCCATATAATTAAAAAGCATGTCAATGGTGAAGTTATGAGTTGAATGATGCAGAGCACCCCGGAGGACTAACTGACTCTTTGTGGGGTCACTATTTACTTCCCCTTACTCTACCAAGGCCTTGCCTTCCACATAGGACATTCAAGAGATGAAGTTTCAACTCCTGAAGTTTCAGACATCAGAGCTTTCTGGAGGATATTTTTGCAGAAGATTCACACATGTTAAGGCCAGCATTGTCCCAGAGGGAAAAGGAACTGCAGCATTCTGCTGGCTGCATTAGATATGTTATTTTCTGTAATTCTCCCAACTGTAAGAGACTGGTATTATTATTATTGCCACCTAATAAATGAGGAAACAGGACCACAAGGTCTGTACTACACAGAATTCAAACCATTATCTGCCTGACTCCAAAAGTTCCCTTTCCCACTATGTCAAACTCAATTCCCCAAAGTGGGATTATCCTCATTGTAGAAGGCAGAACATACACTGCAACACTCACCTTGAATATATACATAGATATATATCATCATTATAAACAGATGTACATACACATATATAAAGCATCATTAGTCATTAGGCAAATTCTAAATGAAACGACAGTGTGATATCACTACATAGAATAGCAAAGAAAAACAAACAAAAACCAAAATACAAAAAATCTGACAAAAATCCAAAAATCCAAGCGCTGATGAAAATTTGGAGCAATTATAATGCTCATACTTTGCTGGTGGGAATGCAACAATGGTTCAGCTACACTGAAAAAGTCTGGAAGTCTACTATAATGTTAAATACACAATTATACAATCCACCAAGCCCACTTCTAGATATTTTATATAAGATAAATGAAAACATTTGTCTACACACAGAAATGTACATGAATGTTTATAGTAACTTCCTTCATAATAACTAAAAATTAGGAATAACTCAAAAATTCATCATTAGAGAGTAAATAAATTGTGCTATACCCATACAATAATGAAGGCATGTATATATCCATACAATGGAATTATACTCATAGTAAGGAATAAACTATTGATACATGTAAAAACATGGAGGAATCTCAAAAGCATCATGCTAAATGAAAGAAACCAGACACAAAAGGAAGCAGGAATCAGATCAGTGGCACTAGGCACTAGGGTGAGAGAAGAGACCTGACTACAAAGGAGCATAAGAAAACTTTTTGAAGTGATAAAAATATTATATATCTTGATTTCAGTGGTGGCTACATGATTGTTCACGTTTGTAAAAACTTGTACTATTCACTAAAAAGCATGGATTTTGCTTTATTTAAGATATATCTTATTTAAAAATGTATCGAGCTGTATACCTATAAAAGTGAATTTCTCTCCATGTAAATTAATCTCAGTAATCCTTATTTTAACACAGAGCTAACTCCCCCTCCCCCTCCCACACACATGCATGAAGGTCTTTCTAGAAAAACATATTTTAATACAAAACCAAATGTGTATGTTTTAATCTCTTTAAGCCATTCCTGTTTTGCCCTTTTTATAAATCCCACCCACAAGGTACCATCCTTTATGGAAGATTTTGTAATGAGTAAGGATACCAGACAACAATAAGATGGTAATTTGTTCCATCCACCATCACCCTGTTACAGATGCAGACAAAGCATGTGAGTGTGAAAGGATTTGAGCCTGTTACTAAGATTAATGGAAACCCAGATGGGGGACTCCTGAGGAACTAACAGCTTCATCTGAAATCCAGTGGAAAACAATTGTCTTAGAGTCATGTGAAATGCTATAAAAGTTAAAACTTATAACTAAGTCCTACTGCCCTCCAGGACCACTTGACAGCCCTGTGGGGTCTGAGAGCAGAGGCCTGAGAACAGAGATTTATGCCAGAAATTAAGTTCCTAAAACCCCAGTGGAATATTTTCTTAGCCCCTTGGCCATATGAAGGCCACTGCTAACCATCACTACAAGAGAACATTCTAAAAATGAGGTGGAATGGGGTGCAGGACAGGGAGTATTTAATTGGGAGAAAAAAAAAGAACAACTGAACTTTGTAAAAATAAAAATAAAAATTTAAGAGCTATTTTGCAATTCCTTAAAACTTGCCTCATGTTCTAATGTCTAAACATGCTTGGGGCCATCATTTAAATTATTTTTCTCAGCCGGTGGGGTGTACTTTTTAAATTACTGAAGATAGTCATGTTTTTAATCTGTGAAAAATGCAGGACTTTTTCTGAGAATTTCTATTTGCCTTACCTATTACTCATTTTCTAAGTCAGCTAAGACTTTTATGGATATAAGGGCTATAAATAAATAAAGACACCGAGGAAACTTAAAACGAAGAACAAGACAGAGCCAAAAATTTTGTCCCAAATGTGTCTTAACAGAACCACATATGGTGTCCAATATTATTGATCAGTTCAATGCATTTTTTTAAAGATTTTATTTATTTGATAGAGAGAGAGAGACAGTGAAAGAGGGAACATAAGCAGGGGGAGTGGGAGAGAGAGAAGCAGAGCTACCCGCGGAGCAGGGAGTCCAATGTGGGGTTCGATCCCAGGACCCTGGGATCATGACCTGAGCTGAAGGCAGACGCTTAACAACTGAGCCACCCAGGTGCCCCATCAATGCATTTTCAATTCACCATACTGTTTTCCTCTGTGCTAAAGAGTTGTTCAACAAGGTCAAGTAAGCTAGCAGGAGGAAAACTTATTTAGAGCCCATTTGAAGAGAAAGAATCATAAACAGCGAATAAACAGGTGGATGCAGGTATACAACCATCCTTCATGCATTTGGAAGTATATATCAATATGAAAAGGCTTTCTCTCTACTCCTAAGGGCAGGACTTCAAAATACAGCCTTTGCTGAAATATTTATCTAATTTCTCACCACCTGACTAAAGCCAAATGCTCACCAAACAATTGTTTCATTAAAAAATGTAGTTCTAGTAATTCTAGCAGATGAATCATTCAGATATATGTACAAACATTTATGTCCCCGTTGGCTACACATATATGCAAAACAACAGTGACAACAACAACAAAAAAGCTAAACAAAACACAGAAAAAGTAGAATGGGTATGACAAGAAATTCCCACTATAATTGGGACCTAACTCTCCACCCTTAGTAAATACTATAGTCTAAATTCTATGAAAGGCTTTAAGAAGTCAAAATCCCATGAACACATACAGTAGAAAGACTAGTACAGTTGGCCCTTGAACAACATGGGTTTGACCCATGAATGTCCACTTCCATATATAAAGTACTGTCAATGTATTTTCTCTTATTTCTTAATAACATTTTCTTTTTTCCAGCTTACCTAACTGTAAGAATATAGTATATAACATATACAACATAGAAAGAAAATATGTGTTGACTGTGTTATTGGAAAGGATTCTGGTCAACAGTAGATGATTAGGTAGTAAGTTTATCAGGAGTCAAATGTTATACAGGGATTTTCCACTACTGGCAGGGGAGAGGGGTTTGGCCAACTGTATTTTCTTTGAGTGTGGAAGCAAAAAGTTTCAGAGGAGACTGGGAGAAGTACTTTTCTTTGTGCAATTTGTTACTTGGACTCACCTTGTTTACTTTTGCTTATCTGGTTCCTTAAAATTGAAGTGTACCCTTTTCAATCATTTTCATTTCTTCGCTAACTTTTTATATCCCCATCTCATTGTATAGATTGGTAAGTTATGACCAAGAAGTGCCAAGTGCTTTTCAAGTTGTGTAGTGTTCTCTAGAAGCACTTCTGAAGAGGATAAATGTATGCACAGAGGCAGTGGAGGCATGGCTGAGGTATCCTGGCAGTCAGGATGGTCCTTTTGTCACTACTGTTCAGTCTA
Source organism: Zalophus californianus (assembly GCF_009762305.2). Taxonomy (NCBI): domain Eukaryota; kingdom Metazoa; phylum Chordata; class Mammalia; order Carnivora; family Otariidae; genus Zalophus; species Zalophus californianus. Next base: position 12,278,272 of record NC_045606.1, on the reverse strand, counting down.
CACTACCCCACAACTGTCCAGGTACTTCTGTCCCAAGATGTGGATTTGGTGTTATCTAAGAGTTTCTAGAAGAGACCAGGACTATAGAAAATGGCTCCTCCACAGCCCCACGGTCCAGATCAGGATGTGGATCAGCAGCTGTTTTGGGGCTCCAAACAGTTTGCTTCAGCACCACTGACAGCTTCAAGATACTCACACAGTCACCTTCCCCAGGGACTCAGGGGCACCGTGAGGCGCTGGAGACCTAGGCTCCGCCCCCCCAAAAAAAAATCACCAAAAAAAAAAAAAAATACACAGAAGCTTCAGTTAAATTTGTGCCGTAAATCTCTGTTTTTATGACTCTGCTCTCACACCCCACGAGTCCCAGAGCTTCAAGGTTACATCCAGTAGATGCCAAGGCGTGGCTCCTGCCTCGGTCCCAACCAGCGGAGGCCTGCCTGCAAGGCCAACGGAGCTGACCTGGCTCTGCAGCCTGAACACAAGGTCTCCGCTCACAGACCGGGTGAAAGCAGGGCCGGTCCAGCCGACTTGGCGCAAATGTTGCCCCACCCGGGGCCAAGTCACCAAGAAAGACGCGATCCAGGGAGCGGGCCCCAGCCTGGCCACGCCAACGATGGGCCACGCAAACCCACTTCCACATCCCGACAGGCCCCGCGCGCCCAGCATCCCTGGCAGGCACCACGCGCAGGCCCAGTCTTTCCCGCAGGGGCTGCAGGGTGCGTAGAGGCTGTGCTTCCTTTTGACCTTCCCTCTTGTCGGTGCAGCCTGCTTAGGTGATGTCAGCTCTTCTGGGGGATGAGCCAGAACCTCTGGAAGTGAAGTTGGGTACCACGGGCGCCCTGGAGGCCGCAAAATAAAGGTTGGTCTTCCTCCTCCCCGCCAGCTCCGCCTGCTTGGCTTCCTGTCAGGGTTGCTACAGTTTTTTTTTTTTTTTTGAACCCTAGATTATCCTGATCTGAATGGTGCCAATAAGGATAACCAAACGTTTCAAGGTGGTAGTTGGTGTCTGAACTGGGGCAAAGCTAAGACCTTGGTTTACTTCCACCAACCCACGCAGTAGAAACAAACTCCCTTGTCCAGGATTGAATGCAGCGCCTATGCTTTCTGTTCCCATCCCATTACCCCAACTCAAGAAAGCAGCCCAGACTGGGAGTGAGTGAGGGCATAATGATATATTTTATCGACAATCTTTACTTTAAATATCACTTATAAATTGCTTGTGCTTTACTTGAAAATGAATGCAAAATGAGACTGAAAACCCCTGCGCAACAGTGTCCAGCCTCTGTGGAATCCCTGTGCCATCAATAAAAACCCTAATCTGCTTAATTTTTTTTCTTCATCTTTTGCCTCCATAGTTGATAATTCTCAATGATTACACAAAGAACATAGTTTTACTTGGGTTAAAACAACTAAAAATGTAAAGATTTTCTCCTCAGTTAGTCTCCCAAAAGAAAGAAATTTGTTTCTCTGGAGTTGGCAATAATTTTAATGTGTTTAATAAGACAGTATGTTTTAACTTTGAAAGGAGACACAAATCTTCGGTGTTAAATTTCTTACTTGGTGCAGGTTCTTTTATATAATTTCTGATACCTGGTTTTCTTTTTCCTGCTTGAACACCAAATGCCAGTTGTAGGGGAGTGGTGACAGAATTGATGGGTCAAACTTGGGGGAGCCTCAGGGATAAATAATCATTGTCAGGGAGAGAGAAAATCATACCTAGGAAAGAAAAAAGAATACCCCAAATTGCTTCAGATATGAAGAGCAGGGCAAGGCCTGAAATGATAGCTAAAATCAAAGATAATAAGAATAGGAAATTAGGCCAACACCAAAGAAATACAAATAATTATAAGAACAGATTATGAGCAACTATATGCCAGCAAATTAGATAACCTGGAAGAAATGGATGCATTCCTAGAGATGTATAAACTACCAAAACTGAACCAGGAAGAAATGGAAAACCTAAACAGACCTGTAACCACTAAGGAAATTGAAGCAGTCATCAAAAATCTCCCAACAAATAAAAGCCCAGGGCCAGATGGCTTCCCAGGGGAATTCTATCAGACATTTAAAGAAGAATTAATACCTATTCTCCTGAAACTGTTCCAAAAAATAGAAATGGAAGGAAAACTTCTAAACTCGTTTTATGAAGCCACCATTACCTTGATCCCCAAACCAGACAAAGACCGCATCAAAAAAGAGAATTATAGACAAATGTCCTTGATGAACATGGATGCAAAAATTCTCACCAAAATACTAGCCAATAGGATCCAACAGTACATTAAAAGGATTCTTCACCACGACCAAGTGGGATTTATCCCTGGGCTGCAAGTTTGGTTCAACATCCACAAATCAATCAACATGATACAATACATTAACAAAAGAAAGAACAAGAATCATATGATCCTCTCAATAGATGCAGAAAAAGCATTTGACAAAGTACAGCATCCTTTCTTGATCAAAACTCTTCCGAGTATAGGGATAGAGGGTACATAACTCAATATCATAAAAGCCATCTATGAAAAACCTACAGTGAATATCATTCTCAATGGGGAAAAACTGAGAGCTTTCCCCCTGAGGTCAGGAATGTGGCAGGGATGTCCACTATCACCACTGCTACTCAACATAGTATTAGAAGTCCTAGCCACAGCAATCAGACAACAAAAAGAAATAAAAAGCATCCAAAATGGCAAAGAAGAAGTCAAACTCTCACTGTTTGCAGATGATATGATACTTTGTGTGGAAAACCCAGACTCCCCCCCAAAACTGCTAGAACTCATACAGGAATTCAGTCAAGTGGCAGGATATAAAATCAATGCACAGAAGTCAGTGGCATTCCTATATACCAACAACAAGACAGAAGAGAGAGAAATTAAGTAGTCGATCCCATTTACAATTGCACCTAAAACCATAAGATACCTAGGAATAAATCTAACCAAAGAGGCAAGGGATCTGTACTCAGAAAACTATAAAATACTTATGAAAGAAATTGAGGAAGACACAAAGAAATGGAAAAATGTTCCACGCCCATGGAGTGAAAGAACAAATATTGTGAAGATGTCAGTGCTACCTAGAGCAATCTACACAGTCAATGTAATCCCCATCAAAATACCATCCACTTTTTTCAAAGAAATGGAACAAATAATCCTAAAATTTGTATGGAACCAGAAAAGACCCTGAACAGCCAGAGGAATGTTGAAAAAGAAAAGCAAAGCTGGCGGCAACACAATCCCAGACTTCCAGCTCTATTACAAAGCTGTCATCATCAAGACAGTGTGGTACTGGCACAAAAGCAGACACATAGATCAATGGAACAGAATAGAGAGCCCAGAAATGGACCCTCAACTCTATGGTCAACTCATCTTTGACAAAGCAGGAAAGAATGTCCAATGGAAAAAAGACAGTCTCTTCAACAAATGGTGTTGGGAAAATTGGACAGCCACATGCAGAAGAATGAAACTGGACCATTTCCTTACACCACACACAAAAATAGACTCCAAATGGTTGAAAGACCTCAACGTGAGACAGGAGTCCATTAACATCCTAAAGGAGAACACAGGCAGCCACCTCTTCGACCTCAGCCGCAGCAACTTCTTCCTAGAAACATTGCCAAAGGCAAGGGAAGCAAGGGCAAAAATGAACTCTTGGGATTTCATCAAGATAAAAAGCTTTTGCACAACAAAAGAAACAGTCAACAAAACCAAAAGACAACTGACAAAATGGGAGAAGATATTTGCACATGACATATCGGATAAAGGGCTAGTATCCAAAATCTATAAAGAACTTATCAAACTCAACACCCAAAGAACAAATAATCCAATCAAGAAATGGGCAGAAGACATGAACAGACATTTTTCCAAAGAAGACATCCAAATGGCCAACAGACACATGAAAAAGTGCTCAACATCGTTTGGCATCAGGGAAATCCAAATCAAAACCTCAATGAGATACCACCTCACACCAGTCAGAATGGCTAGAATTAACAAGTCAGGAAACGACAGATGTTGGCGGGGATGTGGAGAAAGGGGAACCCTCCTACACTGTTGGTGGGAATGCAAGCAGGTGCAACCACTCTGGAAAACAGTACAGAGGTTCCTCAAAAAGTTGAAAATCAAGCTACCATATGATCCAGCAATTGCACTACTGGGTATTTACCCCAAAGATACAAATGTAGGGATCCAAAGGGTATGTGCACCCCGAAGTTCACAGCAGAAATGTCCACAATAGCCAAACTGTGGAAAGAGCCAAGATGTCCATTGACCGATGAATGAATAAAGAAGAAGTGGTATATATATACAATGGAATATTATGCAGCCCTCAAAAGGAATGAGATCTTGCCATTTGCAATGATGTGGATAGAACTGGAGGGTGTTATGCTGAGCGAAATAAGTCAATCAGAGAAAGACATGTATCATATGACCTCACTGATATGAGGAATTCATAATCTCAGGAAACAAACTGAGGGTTGCTGGAGTGGGTGTGGGGTGGGAGGGATGGGGTGACTGGGTGATAGACATTGGGGAGGGTATGTGCTATGGTGAGCGCTGTGAATTGTGCAAGACTGTTGAATCACAGATCTGTACCTCTGAAACAAATAATGCAATATATGTTAAGAAAAAAAAAAAAGAAGAAGAAGATAGCAGGAGGGGAAGAATGAAGGGGGGGAATCGGAGGGGGAGACGAACCATGAGAGACGATGGACTCTGAAAAATAAACTGAGGGTTCTAGAGGGGAGGGCCTGGGGTGATGGTTTAGCCTGGTGATGGGTATTAAAGAGGGCATGTTCTGCGTGGAGCACTGGGTGTTATATACAAACAATGAATCATGAAACACTACATCAAAAACTAATGATGTAATGTATGGTGATTAACATAACAATAAAAAAATCTAAAGAAAAACAAAAAGCACAGCCCCAAATTTCACAAAGTACTTTAGATGAGTCTTGAAAACCATAAGCTCCAGGAATTCTGTTATCTGGACTATAAATTTATATTAATATTAAAAGTATATGCAATTATGTTCACTTGCTTAACAGCTGTACTGTATTATTAGCTCACATCAACTTGAGAGAAAAATATGTGTGGCAAACTGATCAAGCAAGTCTTAAATTGGAAATTTGTGGAGGAAGGTGAATTACAACCTAAGATATAGAATGGGACATTGAACTGCAATTCTCAGAAGTGCTATACATAGTTCCTGAGCAGTATTCCTAACTTCAGCTGAGCTTGTAGGGAATCATGTGAGTACTCAGTCACTCTGGAGTAAGAGTACACCTTAAAAACTGGACAGAGCAAGGCAGTATTAAGGTGGATACCTCAGAAAATATCTCATTTGTTTAAATATCTTGATTTCCTTGATTTCTCTGACCAATTCTAACTCCTGTGTTTCCTATTTCCTTTTTACTTCCTAGTTCCCCTGAGACCTCAACTGGTAGCCTGCTGACCTAGCTGTTTGCTCTTCTATTCACTTTCATAGGTGCACCCCTTAATCTCTTAGCTACCTCTCCCTACTTGTTGTGGTATCTAGCCCTGTGCTACTGATTCTATCTCCTCTTAGAAACTTTTTTGCCTCCTTTATCAGTACGTGGCATTTACTTATGCACCTGTATAACCTCACAGAGTCTAAATTATCCTTTGGGATTTTGACATGAACCACTCAGCATCTGGCATTTGATTAATATAGGCAGTTTTACGTAAGTAAAGCCCATACGTGGATGGCACTAAAGTTTGGCAGGATGAATCTTAGGGATGTAGAACAGCAGTGGAAAAGGAGATGAGATCTGTCTTAAAGGAAAGAGATCTAATGTAAAAAGTGGACTGTGCATTAAAAATACACTGATGTGTTGAACAGTGTGTTAAAAAGGCTGTTGACAAATAAGAGAAGTAAAATAAATGATGTTGCTGAGCGATACCACAGAGCGCTCAGAGAGAGGATACAACTGATGCTTTCCTAACAGATTATAACTCGAGTATTCAGGCTATCAGTGTCAGAAACCCTATCTTTCTCATCTTTGAATCCCCCTTAGATTCTAGCGCAATGCTTTTTGAATTGAAATTAGTCTTCTCTTGGCAGTGTCTTTCTCCTAAATGCTTAACAGCTGATATATTCCTCAGGTACCCAGAAGAATCTTTTATGACTGAAGAGCCAGAAGAATCCACAGGGGAATGGTTACTCTGGCCTTTAATCCAGTCAGCAAAATGGGGATGGGAGAGTTAACATTTCAAACTCTTCCAAGCATTCTGCAGCCATCATCTCTTTGAGGCTTGCTAAAATCCAATTCATGGAGTATTTACTAGCCCTATTTTTCAGGTGAAGAAATAATGACTCAGAGATTAATAACTGCATGATGGGCAGTAATTATTAACGCAGGGATTTAGAACAGAAACTCAGAATCCATACTCTGTTGGATCTACTCTGCTGTCCTTCAGTGGCTGATGACTAGAAAATGAGGAGAACCTTGGGAAATAAATGCTATTCCAGTGAGAAGAAAGCAGAAAGATGATTTGGAGCGTGTGTCTTCTGGGAAGAAAATTTCTTATGAACTCAGATTTCAAAAAAAAAAAGTGTACTTAACCACAAAGGAAAGTGAAAGAGTGCCATGTAGCCCTAAGGAAGGTACCAGGAAAAGTTCAGAATAAATGCATATTTATACAGCTATTAAACACAAATAAATATATAAATCCAATTTTTGCACATATGTTTGGTATAAGAAAGTGGGCAAAGCATGGATAGACCTGTTATTCAGAGAATGTATAACATCACAAAATTTAAAGATAATATGGCTTGTTTTTATCTTCTTCCTCGATTAAAATGAAGTATTATTATTGCAAAGTACATGGCAAGCATTATTAAGCTATTGCAATTCAGGGTAAAAAACTAGGAGAAGCAGCATTAAGAAAAGTCTTGGTAAGTTTTGCAATCAAGTGTGAATAAAACCTGTATATGTGATTATGGAATCATTCTCACTATAAATGGAGAGGCCATGGAGAATTGAGAGTGGACCATAAGAGCAAAGAGGGCAAATGTTGTACTTAAGGAATGGAACCCCCAACTGTCCTTAAGAGAGGGAAGTGGTACAGAGTTGGAACTGTGTCTTTCCTTTTTTTATAATTTCCCAATACTGGGTACACAGCCTAGCACCTAGTGGCATTTAGTAAATGTCTTTTTAGTTCTAAATGGAAATGATTTCCCAATTCAAAACCATGTGAAACAAGTATAATATCATAGAGTTGACAAGGTTTATAGACTGTGTTCAGTTTATCAGAGATGGCATTATCAAACTAAGATATCAGGGTAAACCCCAAGTGTTACTGTTATTCACACAATAATATATTTTCAGTCCAGCTAGTATTTCCCATGGTTGTCATTTTCCAGATGCTGTGTGAAGCACTGAGATGTAGAGGTAAATGAAGTACTCTGTATTTTCAAGTTTCCCACTGTTTTAAGCTAATAACAACCAGGCTGTGACTTAACAGAGATCTTTGTCTTTAGGAAAACATGTTCATGAAGAGGCAGGACAGGTGTCCTAGGCAATAGCTATACTACTTATTGATGAAGGTATGGATTATTATGATATAAAGAGAGAGGCACATGAGGATTTCAACTGTGAATCCATTAAAACACCAGAATCCTGGGCCTTGGAGCTGCACATATTGTGTGAGACAAGGCAGAGAAAAGCAAGGGAAGATAATGTTACCAGTTTATTCTGTACCACCCAGTGTTCTAAGAATTTATATGCAGTACCTCATGTAATTCTCACAACAACAAGGTAGGTACTTTGTTTTCATTCTACAAATGAGGAAACCAAGGAATAAGATAATGAAGTACTTTGCCCAATATTACAAATACAGTAAATGGTAGAGCCTGGTTTTGAATCTAGGCGATTTTGCTACAGCCCCATAATCTTACTTCTGACACAAAACCAAAATATAGTTATGGGTTAATTAGGAGAGCCAAAGAAAAAATGGTAAGCCGCTCTCACTATAGACTTTGTCTCTCTTTTTTTGCACCATCCATTCTCTGTTCTAGGTACTTAGAACTATGCTAAGAGCTCTGAGCCAAAGGGACATAGTCTAATAATCTTATTCATACTAAAGTATTAAGGGCCTAATGTTAGCTCTTCCCCCCAGAGACTTGTATTTTAAAAAGAGGATATCAAGGAGAGGGTAATGTATGACACATAAGAAGAGTCTTTTTTTTTTTTTTTAAGATTTTATTTATTTGACAGAGAGAGAGACAGTGAGAGAAGGAACACAAACTGGGCAGAGAGGGAGAAGCAGGATTCCTGTTGAGCAGGGAGCCTGACACGGGGCTCAATCCCAGGACCCTGGGATCATGAACTGAACCGAAGGCAGACGCTTAACCAACTGAGCCACCCAGGCGCCCCAAGAAGAGTCCTTAATAGTGAAAAATTAAGGGATGAGAGAGTCTGGTGAACTTTAGAGGGCGTGGTTCACTCTCCTGGGAGTACTATCAACTCTCTTACCTGAGAATGATCAATAGAGAGAAGTATATTTGCAAAATATTTAGAAGATCCTTCTTTAAAAGATGAACTTTGAAACAGGTCAGGAAAGAAGCAATAGATTTAGATTCTCAGAGCAGGAGAGCTGGAAGCCATCATGACCGCAGGAAGAGCAAGAGCAGAGGCAACAGAGAGGAGGGTTTCTGAAACACAAACTTGTGTCTGATGAGCCCAAACAATCCTGGAATCAGTGAGTACATTCTGAAATGTATTTTCTGAAGGTACAGTAGGTGAATACTTAGTTCTCTCCACTAGCTTACTGTTTAAAATTGTTTTCTATGTACAGAAAGCAAATTGTTAACAGGTTGATACAGGGTCACAATTTTAGTTTTTCAGTATTTTTGCCCTGGAAACTGAGTGTTCTATCTTTTTCTTTTAAAACATAATGTTTTCTGTTGAAGGCCTATACTGGACTCAATCCAAGGGGACTTCTTTACTAAAATCCCCAAATGTCTATCATACAGTTTAATTTTAAGATAAATTCTTTTACATTAACATGACCTGTGGCATTTTAATATTCTTTATTTTTAGAAGAATTTCATAGCCTCACAAAATAATTTTAGTGTATGCTTAATTTGAGAATTAAAATGCTCCATGATAACTGCACATGTATAATAAGCTGAAGTGGTTTTCCAAGTTCTTAATCCAATCTCCCTCTTAGTAAAATGATAAGACCCTCTTGTGACTCATTCTTTTTCCTTATTTTTCAATTCTCTAACTTCCTGGAAGCTCCTCTTTTCTGGTGGTCAGATAGAGAAGCATTCACCCAGAAAATGAACTTGAAAGACTCTCCCATGAGTTCTTGGTTCACTGTTTTGTTTTGTTTTTCCCATGTACTTTGACTTGAAAGAAAAGCCAGAGTGAATAAGACAAGCAATAGATGAAACTAATTTTGCTATGTTTGTCTAGAACATCATAGGCCAGAAAAATTAGTAAGTAAAGGGATAGGTTTTTTTTATTTTTCTAGAATTGTTCTTAAAGTATACATCTGCATATCATTCCAAATGTGTGTGGTAAGTTTGGGAGAGAAATTAAGAATGCTTTTCCACTTAATCAAAATAGTGACACCAGTATGTCAGTGTTTACTCCTAGTGAAGTAGAAACTTGATTAGAACTTCTTTAAGGAGTGTTCTTCCTAATAGTCATGGATGAAGCCATATGAAATGTCTATTTTTCTAGGTCAAAACTATTTGGATATTGGAAATTTCATATAGTCCAATCCATAGATACATTAACTGGTTAATTCCTTCAACATTCAAGGGATAGATATAGGAGGCTGTTTCTTATTCTTTTAAAAAAAAATGTGACAATTTCTTAAATAAAATAACACTCCATAAGAATAATTTGAAAATATAACTTAAAGTTCCAAATTGTGATGCCTCCAGCTTTTCTTTTCTTTTTCAAGGTTGCTCTGGGCAGTCAGGGTCTTTTGTGGTTCCATACATATTTTGGGATTATTTGTTCTAGTTCTGTGAAAAATGCTCTTGGGATTTTGATAGGTATTGCATTAAATGTGTAGATCGCTTTGGTTAAAAAGCATTTTAACAATATTTTTTCTTCCAGTCCATGAGCATGGAATATCTTTCCATTTCTTTGTATCCTCTTCAATTTCTTTCATCAGTGTTTTATAGTTTTCAAATTATATTACAAAGCTGTAGTGATCAAAATAGTATGGTATTGGCACAAAGTTGACACATAGGTCTATGGAACAGAATAGAAAACTGAGAAATGAACCCACAACTATATGATTCATTAATCTTCAATGACGCAGGGAAGACTATCCAATGGGAAAAAGACAGTCTCTTCAACAAATGGTGTTGGGACAACTGGATAGCAACATGCAAAACAATGAAACAGGACCACTTTCTCACACCATACACAAAAATAAATTCAAATGGATTAGAGACCTAATGTGAGAAATGAACCTACAACCTACAGAATGAGAGAAGATATTTGCCAATGACATATGTGATAAAGGGTTTGTATCCAAAATCTATAAATAACTTATAAAACTCAACACCCAAAAAACAAATAATCCAGTTAAAAAATGGGCAGAAGATGTGAACAGACACTTTTCCAAAGAAGACACACAGATGGCCAACAGACACATGAAAAGATGCTCAACATGATTGATCATCAGGGAAATACAAATCAATATAATGAGGTATCACCTCACACCTGTCAGAATGGCTATAATTAACAACACAAGAAACAACAGATATTGGCAAGGATGTGGATAAAAAGGAACCCTCTTACACTCTTGGTGGGAATGCAAACTGATGCAACCACACTAGAAAACAGTACAGAGTTTCCTCAAAAGGTTAAAAGTAGAACTACCCTATCATCCAGCAATTGCACTAGTAGGTATTTCCCCCAAAGAATACAAAAATACTAATTCAGAGGGATACATACACCCCATTGTTTATAGCAGCATTATCTACAATAGCCAAACTATGAAAACAGTCCGTGTCCATCAACTGATGAATGGGTAAAGAAGACGTGGTATAGATGTACAATGGAATATTACTCAGCCATAAGAAAGAAGAAACTCTTGCTATTTACAATGATGTGGACGGAGTTAGAGAGTATTATGTATACTAAGCAAAGTAAGTCAGAGAAAGACAAATACCATATGATTTCACTCATATGTGGAATTTAAAAAACAAAACAAGCAAAGGTGAAAAAAAAGAGTGTCAAACTTAGAAACAGACTCTTAACTAGAAAGAGGTTAAGAGGTGATGGTTAAAAGAGGGGAGATGAGTGGGAAGATGGGTTAAATAGGTGATGGGGATTAAGGAGTGCACTTGTGATGAGGACTGGGTGTTGTATGGAAGTGTTGAATCACTATATTGTACACCTGAAACGGATATTACACTGTATGTTAACTAGCTGGAACTTAAATGAAAACTTCAAAATTTTTTTGAGAAAATATAGATTTCACTTATAAAAGTAGATAAGAAAGCCTTAAATGAAACATGAAGAAATAAATAATAAAATGAAAAAATGATCCACCATTATCAAGTAAAATATATCCAGTAATACAGATGTTTAAATATGAGACCCTATCAATATAATACAGTCTCCATAAAGTTACTATAGATGCCTTGAAAAATTACATATACACTCCTAAAAAACAATGATTTCAGGTAATTATAAAAGCTTTTTGACCTTATTTTTTAATAAAAGCAATGCTATCTTTTATAAACTGATAGCCAAATGTTTGTCCAAATATGTCCAAATTATGGACAAATTATAGTTTTTCAACATGGACGGAAATTCATCTATTAGAAAAACCTGGGGATAGATTAGTCTCTGTCTAGATAGCAAATGAACATAATCTTCTGATTTCCTTCTCAACTCAACCCTGTAAATGCTGCCTATGTACTGATGCCATGGAAACAAGAGTCATGTTGCTACATCCTGAGAAACCCCTGGGAAAGAGGGTAGGATTGATTGAAGGGTGTGATGCAGCAACCCAGAGGGAAGAAAGTCTAGGGGTCAGGGCAGGGTAAGACCTTTTCATGGCATGCATGTGTGTGTTTTTGCAGACCCCTATGCTGCACACATTACTGGGTGAACCATTGTCCTCTCGCATTTCATTGTGAGACAGAAAACAGGACACATTTGCCAAGAGCAGTTCAGGGATTGTTCTCTACAATGTTTGAGGTTAGTGAGTGGATTACAATGAGTAGCCCAGTAAACTCTTGCATATTCCTTCCTTCATCCCTCCCCCATCCTCCTTTAGACTCCAAGGTCTAAGGGATTATAAGCATGGGACATAGCTTTAGGCAAGAAGCAGTACCCAAGTGGGAATATAGGTCAGGGCTGTTTGTTGAGGATTTGGTTAACCAAGAACAATGGAACCCAGGATGTCATGACAAAGGCTTTAAATTTATCAGAAGGGGCATGTTAGGGTCTGGATTTCAATCCCTCCCTATGGGTGTATATTGCTGGGTAAAGAATATGAGATCCTAGGGAATAATAAAACCTCTGAGGAATATAATTCCTTTAAGAGAGAGACAAAAAACTGAACAATCTATATTCCCCACAAAGTAGAACTGTCTAGGGAAAATAACTTTTTAAAATCAGCACAGTAAGTTTATCAAGGAGGTAAGAAAAGATATTGATAAAAGGAGACAGAAGTTGTTATCAAGAACCAATAGTAAAAATTAAGTATGAAATGGCATAGTAGATAAAAAACTCAATAAAAAGGTATTAAATAGTAGAATGGAAACAGCCACAGAATGAATATAGGTTTCTGTAAAATTAGATGAATAAATTACTATAGGAACCAACAAGAAAGGATAAAGAGATGGACTTTTTTTTTTTTAATTTAAGAGGTATAAAGGTAGAATTGTCAGCATCTACATAGTAAGAATCTTGAAATGAGAGATAAAAATAAATGGAAGGAAATAATTGTCAAGCTAAACATAGAGGTTTTACCATAGTTTAAGAAAAATGAAATGCCTCAGGCTTAAAATGACTTCAAGTATGAAAGAATATTGCTAAGGGGGAAAAACACCAAGGTCAAAATCTATTAACATGAAATTTAGGAACATCAAAACCAAAGATCAAAAATACAAAAAAGAAAGCAAAGTTATGGAATAGGGCAACAACATAATGTGTTTTTAACTGATAAATATAAGGGAAATTTACATCCAACAAAAAAGTTTCCATAATATTTTTGAAGACATGTAACCCTCCCCCCATGTATACAAACTGTGTGTCTGATTAAAGAATGGGCATATGATTTCTAACCTCAAGGCAATAAAATTAGAAATCAATAATCAAATAATAGCTTAAAACTAAAAATTATGCTATTTAATGACATTTGTGTTGAAGCCATAAAAAAGACAAAATTCTTAGAACCGAATGAAAAAGCATGTCAAAATATCATAAATACAGCTAAAGAAACAGAAAAATTGAAAACATTAAGTACATTATCAAAAAGGAAGAGATACAGAAAGTAAATGAGCAAAGATTTCAACTCAATATGCGAAGGAGTTTCAAAATAAACTCAAAGAGATAAGGAAAACGATTAAAGATAATGAGGGAAATTTATGACAGAGAATAAAAGCAATAGGGAAGATTAAAGAAAAATCTGAGTTTTTTAAGATAAATAAGAAAAATGTGGCATTGAGAAAAAAGGTAAAAGGTGGAATTAAAAAAATATATACACAATAGTTTTAAATGACAATACATATTAAAATTTTGCTAAAATATGTTTTTCTCAATCATAAGATTGCCACTACTAGATAAAACAGAAAAGCCATTAAATAAATTGAAATACTATTCAACCATTTTTCCCTAATGCAGAAGCTCAGATGGTATTTTAAGTAAATTCTTTGAAACTTTTAAGGGTTATATCGTCTTTAGCTTATAGGATTGTTTTTTTTATTTTTTAGGGAATTAAAGCATTTATTTATTTTTTAAATTACGTTCAGTTAGCCAGCATAAAGTAGATCATTTGTTTTTGATGTAGTGTTCAACAATTCATTAGTTGCATATAACACCCAGTGCTCATCACAACATGTGCACACAAGTGGTTTCTTGAAAATACATGGCCTGTATTACTTCTATACCAACAGAAGATAAAGTTAATATAAGGAAATGAAATGTAGAGTCCATTCCATTTATTAAAATACATGCAAAATCCTGCATAAATGTTAGCTTATTAAATCTGTATTATTATATAATATATCTTAAATATAGCTTATATTTTAGGTTTAAATTTATATAATTATAAATATATATTTGAAATTATATGTAATATTGCAGTATGTCACATTGAGGTTTATCCGAAGAGGATAAGGATGCTTTGTTATCAAAAATCAGTCACCATAATTTGCCACACTAATGGACCATGGAAGAACACATGATTATCTTAAAAACTGAGAAAAAGCATTTGATAAGATTTGATTAAAAAACACATATTTATAAGGCACCTGGGTGGTGCAGACAGCTAAGTGTCCAACTCTTGGTTTTGGCTTAGGTTGTGATCTCAGGGTGATGAGATCGAGCCCTACATTGGGCTCTGTGCTCAGGGTAAAGTCAGCTTGGGATTCGCTCTCCCTCTCCCTCTGCTCCTCCTGCTTGTGCTCTCTCTCTCGCTATCTCTCTCTCTCAAATAAATCTTAAAACATTTATAATAAAAAATTCAGAGACAAAATGAAACCATATTTAAAGTTAATAAAGCCTTTTGTGAAAAACTTGGATCATTCAACTTAATAAGAGAATTTAGATGAACCTATTTTATGATGAGAGACCAGATAAAGATGCCCATTGTCATCACTGTCATTCAAGAAATTTTCAAAAGTCCTAGGCAATAGAATAAGATGAGAAAAAGGAGCAAGAGGAAATATCTGAAGGGATGATGCAAACTTTTTTAATACATTATATGATCATTTACTAAGGAAAATCCCTCAAAAGCAACCTTTTGAAATAACAAACAACAAAATAACCAAATACACAAAATTAACTTAGAAATATTGTTTTCCCTTATTCCAGTAATAACATCACAAGAAATAGAATAGAAAAAAATATAATGCATCTGTAAAGCAAGTAAAAATAAAATATATTAAATAGGAAAGAATATCTGAATAAATGGAGAGATACAGTATGTTTATTAATACTGAATCATCTATAAAATCACATCAATTCTAGTAAAAATTATGGTAGGATGTTCTTTACAACTCTACAAATTCACTGTAAAATGTCTATAGGAAGATGACTTGCACTACAGGATTTAAGACAAAGTATAAAGCCACGTTGGTAAAGAATAAAATGTTGGTTCAGGAACACAAAGCTCAATGAAACAAATCTGGTACATGTGGAAACTCAGTATATGAGGTAGATAGCATAAAACTCAGTAGAGAAGGGATGAATTGTTTACCAACTAGTGTTGGAGTAACTGGCTCACTTTGTGAAAAATAAGGTTAGATCCTTATATTTAAAAAAAAAAAGGATTGGAGGTTCAAACATGTAGGATAGGTAAAAATATAAATCTAGAAAAATGTAAGCTAATGGTTTTGTATCTTGGTATAAAGGACTTTTTAAATATCTAAATGAACCCAAATTTACAAAAAAAGGGGGGGAAGAATGTATTTGACATAATATTTTGAATTTCTGTTTAATAAAATAATTATAGGCAAAGTAAACAAATGTCATAATGAATGATATTTACAACATCCAAAACTAATAAGTTTACTTGGACAAAAAATTATTTTTTAAAATGTGTTACATAGATATAATGGAATAATATTCAGCCTTAAAAGAAGAAGAAAATTTTGTCATTTGCGACAACATGGATGAACGTGGAGGGCAGTACGCTAAGTGAATAAGTGAATAAATCAGACACAGAAGGACAAACACTGCATGATACCACTTATTTAAGGCAACTAAAATAGTCAAAATCACAGAAGCCGAGAATAGAATGATGGTTGCCAGGAGTTGGGGAGGAGAAAAGGGGGCAGTATTACCAAAGGGTACAAAATTTCATTTGTGTAAAATAAAGAAGCCCTGGAGATCTATATAGCATAGAGGCTATAGTTAGTAATACTGTATTGTATACTTAAAAATTTGCTAAGAGGGTAAATCCTATAAGTGTTCTTATCATCAAAACAAATGATAAAAGAAGGTGGGAGAAAACTTTTGGAGGTGATATATATGTTTATGGTATAGAGTGTAGTGATGGTTTATCGTGATATATATTTATCTCCAAACACATCAAGTTGTATACATTAAATATGTATTGCTTTTTGCACATCGATCATACCTCAATGAAGTGTTTTTTTTAAAAAAAAGAAAATCAAAAAGGAAAATATGCAGTCTAATAGAATAATGGTCCTTATATATATGAGTAGATGAATTATAAGAGGGGAGTTTTGGGTGACTAAGAGGTCCATGAAAAAGTTCTCAGGCTCACTTGCTAGTAAATACGTAAGCTCAATGCAGCCAGCTTTAGGATGCAATCTGGCAGTTCAAGGTGAAACTAAGAGAAATTTTCATAACTCAGCAATCTCTTCCCTCACCATATTGTTCAGAAAAATACTTGTTTATAGTTTTTTATCATGGTGGCATACTGGAGGCAATCTAGATGCCTCTCCCTAGGGGAATAGATAAATGGATAAATGAAATTTCTTGGATGTGTGGATGCATGCTATGTAATACTACATAGCAATTAGAAACAATGACTTAGCAAATGAATTACTCTTGAACATGCAACATGTGCAACTGTTAAAAAACATTATTGAATGTAAAAAGTAACAAATCTATCCTCTGATATACTTATGCAAATTAGAAGTCCATAGATACACAAACAACACTACCTATTTTGCAATAACTGTACATACCAAAGGATATGAAATGGGAGTAGGGCTACTGGCTTGAAGGGGAAAAATAAATCAAACCAAACAAAAAGGGGCCTTGCACATGTTAGTAGTGATGATGTGCCATGAACTGAAAAGTTTGACTAACTTCAATGTCTGCCTCTGAATTCCATATATATATTTTTAAATCATTATAGAAGCTTCTTCCAGTAGTACCTTCATCTCTTCCTCTTCATCACCATCAGATTTTGATTTTTAAGCCAGGGATGAGCTTGAGTAGTCTGTAAAAGTTCTCCAGGTAACTGATTAGCTTGCTGGAGCTGGCACTGACACATGGGAACTGTATGTGGACGTTGGAGCCACCGGAGGTTATATGTTAAAGTGCACATTTGCAGATTTCTAGAGTCCATTTAATGCCACTTAATGGGACCCAGAGATCTGAATATTAAACAAGAATCCCATGACATTTTCAATACAGGTGATTCCTGCATCGTACTCTGATAAGTACCATTTTAGTACACTAGAAGTAAACTCTTTTTTAAGGATGAATGATATCAGTAAGAAAAGAGATTGCTCATTATTACCATTATTTTAAATATTATTTTGAATGCTCTAATAAATACAGTAATATTTGAACTGTGAATAGAAGCATAAACACCAGAAACAAATAGATAATGTATCACTATTTCACTGTGGAATACAGAGGAAATTTTACAGTAAGCTCAGTCTCAGCCTCTAGACACACTCTGCCTTTTGTGCTACATAAAGGAAAGAAAGGGGGCCTGGCAGGGACATCAGCTCGGGTCAGTACTGAGTTCCTGGAGTTGGTTAGTCCAATACAGCATTCCAACGAATGTAAAAGATTTGGCCTTTCCTATAACAGATCTGGTGAGTAGTTGGCAGAGGAAGCAAATGTGCCGTAGAGCAGGTCCATAGTATTTTGGTTGTGATTGATTGATGTCTCATTAAAGCTAAGCTCCAAGCAGCAGTTGGTATATGGTAAGTAGTATTCTAAAACTTATGAATCAGAAGCAC
Organism: Zalophus californianus; assembly: GCF_009762305.2. Classification (NCBI taxonomy): domain Eukaryota; kingdom Metazoa; phylum Chordata; class Mammalia; order Carnivora; family Otariidae; genus Zalophus; species Zalophus californianus. The sequence continues at coordinate 12,260,392 of NC_045606.1, read as the reverse complement.
CTAGGGTGCTTGTTAAAACACAGAGTCAAGGCCCCACTTCAAACCTACGGAGTCAGAAGTGCTATGATTGGGAGCCAAGAAACTATATTTACTCAGGAAATTCTTATGCTCTTAGAATAAACTCATTAATGCTAGAGAAAGCAACAAGTTTGTACTCAATGGCTTGCAGTGTAATGAGAGGATTAAATAGATATTTAAAATCAATATTGGGACATAGTATTCTTTTTGTGGTGTGTGTGTGTGTGTGTGTTCATGCACACACACGTGCGTGTTTATCACTGTGTTTCCCCAGAGAAACAGAAATGCAATGTCATTATCAATCTACAGAGCAAACCAAAATTTCTGGGGGAAGAGTGGAGGATGTTTTATGAGGAATTATGGGATGAAGAACTGTTTATGTTGTTGTTGATATGGGATTGATAATTTAGTTTGCATATGTGTTTGTCCTTTGCTTGTGTGTGGTGGGAGGGGTTTCCTGGAGAAGTGTAGGTAGCAGAGGAATTTGTACAGGGGAAGAAAAAATGGGAGCTGTCTCATGGGAGGATTTGCATTACTTTGAACTTAAAGTCGTGCCCCTTTGAACACTAGTGACAAAGAGTGATTTGGAATAATGAGTAGAAGGACATCTTCCCATTTTCCCATAAAACTGAACTCCAGGGGACCTGTGCACTTTGGGAGGACCAGGACATAGCCTCCTACGCACCCATTCAGAACAACCTTCAGGAGACATAAACAGTAAGAGGTTGGGGAAAGCAATGTATGTGTGAGAGGAAGCCAAGAAATACAGTGCCTAATGTGTCACTCTCTATTGAAGCAAACTAACCAAGGGGCCCCAACTAGACAAGAGGCAATACTGGCAGGGATCATTAAAAAATGAGGAAGCAGAAAGCTAGTGAAAGCAAAAATCTAATTTAAAAAAATGGGGTTAAAAAAATTGGAGCTAAACTTCATGTGATCTATAATCAGCTCATGCTCAGAGAAAAAAATATTTCAGACCTTGGAGGTGTTGGGTCGAGATCCAGGATATGACTGTACTCATTAAAGACTGATGGATGTTGGAGTCAAAGGTGAAAGAAAGTAAAGGATGGTCAACAGCAGTGAGTCAGAATATAAACTGTAATGTTAAAGTCACTAATGATGACGAAAGAGAAGGCCAGAAAGGAAAATGATGAATCAGGCACAGAAATGGTTGAAGAAGGTAATGGTGACTTGTGAAGGACAATGAAAGATGGTGAAAAGGCTGATAAAAATAGATCCTATGGACTTTGAATGTAGAAAAGTGAAACACAGAGAGTTGATCAGTGATCAGAAAGGAGCACTGGGGAGCAAGTCACAGACTTGTCGCGCATTAAGCAGAGTAAGGGAACCAGCACCAGTGAGAGTGCTGAAGGGGTTACTAGATCATTAGGAGAAAGGCCAAGTTTCACAGCCCAGGTGATGATTTGAAGGGAGGCCATGAAAAGACATTGATGGATAAAAATAAACTTGCTCAAAAATAAGCAAGACTTCTAAAGAGCTTTGGTACTAGAAGTTGGGTCAAAAAGAGAAAAGCTAGGGTGGAGAATGTGAATGTGTAGGATTGAATTAGGTTGGAATGAAAGTAGAACAGTAGCAGTTTGGTTGTTGGTTTGGGGGTAGGAGGATGGTTAGGCAGCAACCCTAAGTGTGGCCATGAGGATGATGTTTAGGAGAAAAGACAGTTGAGCACTTGGAAAGATCTAGTAGACGTAATGTTATGTGGCTTCCCCAAACTGTAGAAGTATACTATAGGCATATATGCCAAAAGGGTTTTTAAAAAAATGTCAATTTTCCAAATACCATGCAGCTTCTAATCACCAATTATTTTTCCTTTTGTATAATGTGGAATATTTACTTATATACTGGACATTTCAATTCTCCTAATTAAAAAAAATCTATTTATTAACATATGATGTATTATTTGTTTCAGGGGTACAGGTCTGTGATTCATCAGTCTTACACAATTCACAGCGCTCACCATAGCACATACCCTCCCCAGTGTCCATCACCCAGCCACCCCATCCCTCCCACCCCCCACTACTCCAGCAACCCTCAGTTTGTTTCCTGAGATTAAGAGTCTCTTATGGTTTGTCTCCCTCTCTGATTTTGTCTTGTTTCATTTTTCCCTCCCTACCCCTATGATCCTGTGTCTTTTTTCTCAAATTCCTCATATCAATGAGAGCATATGATACTTGTCTTTCTCTGATTGACTTACTTTGCTTAACATAATACCCTCTAGTTCCATCCATGTCATTGCAAATGGCAAGATTTCATTTTTTTGATGGCTGCATCATATTCCATTGTATATATATACCACATCTTCTTTATCCATTCATCTGTTGATGGACAGTTAGGCTCTTTCCATAGTTTGGCTATTGTGGACATTGCTGCTATAAACATTGGGGTGCACATACCCCTTGGGAAAAAAAATCTGTATTTAAATGGATGACTCTCAAACTGAAATCTAAATAGGAACTTGTTAGATCTTTATAGAGATAGTCTCCATGGCAGAATTTGAGAAGACTATGACATTTGGTAATTTGTACTGATTTAAAACAAAGATGGTTGTAGAGCAGGAACTCATCAATGCATTCTTTCATCCATTTATTCCTTGTGTTCTTTGTGAATTGATTCGTTAAATAGGTATCTACTGAGTACCTATCATGCACCAGGCACCATGCTAGGGTTTGAGTGAACATTGGTCAATAAAATAGACTGAGCAGCAGGGTAAAGACATTGAACAAGAGAACAAATTAATAATGTATAATTACAGATTATGGGCCATGCAATAAAAGAACTGAATATTGGTGCAGTGACACAGGATCCCCAGAGAGGAGTAACCTACTGGAGACATCTAAACAGAGAACTGATGGAGGAAGGAACAGGTAGATGAAGAGTATTCCAGGCCCATGTGAAGTCCCCAGGGAGGGAAAGAGCTGGTGATTTTAAGGAAAGCATAGAAGGCAAAACTGGCCTCAGCCCAGAGGAAGCGGGGAGAGATGGTCGGAGCAGGACTGCACAGAGCCTTGTTGACGTGTTATTCCCAATTGGATCATTGAACAAAAAAGATGTTAAGAGTTTAGTATGTATATTTTGGCCCAGTGAAAAATGACCACTAAACTAATACGTGCTTTTTCCTACTAATCTTAGATTATTGACAGAATCAAAACATGGGTTTTGTTTTGTTGTGTTGTGTTTCTCCCCTTACACTTAAAGCATAGAGCTCTAAGTGACTTACTATCTCTAATAAAAACTCATGTAGGCTGGGGGATATAATGCTGTTCCGGTTAGATTTTCTGTGGCTTACCACAGATGGGAAAAGTATTTTAAGAAGCTTAGCTATTTTGTTAAATGTTTATGACTTGTAAATTCCCAGCCTTTTAGGATTATCCAAAAGTGTTGACATTGATGGTGAATTTGAAGGGAAATTAGCCAAATATGTTTGTCTAATTAACCAGTGGGGTCTAATAATAGCTCTCAGAGTTGGCATATAAAGCAGGGCTACTTATTTATTGCACGGAGATATGTTCCTATTATTTTCCTTCGAAGTTTTGATTTTCAAATTCTTTCCCACCACTTTCTGGAGAGTCATTGAATGAGCTGTCAGAGCACGAATCCCCAACCTCTCTTCTTTCTTAAAAGGAAAAAAAGAAAGTAACCTACTAGTTTCATTTCGCCAGAAGTCTGAAGTCTGACTCTTCCAAACTTCTATTTCTGGGCTTCTTATAAGATACAGAAGGGAAATCACTCAAATCCACTTTGGCTCAGTGGTCTTGAGAGATGAGAAGTTTGAGTTTCTTGTGATGGTTTTTAATCTCTTGGGCTAATGGTTTTATCATTCAGCAATTATATATCATCTTTGTTTAAGTAACTGTAGCAGTCAGTTATGTAATGTTGTAATAATTCTGTCAGACCAAAATGGTAATATTTAGCAAATTACTACAGGACCTCCTACAGGAGTAACAGACAGGAGAAAGAATACTGTCATTGAATGAATATATTACTTCAGATAATCTACCAGGTATCTTACATAAAATTTCATTCATCTTCACAAACAGTACTATACTATATTATAAATTTGTTTGCACGTGAGGAGATAGGTTCACAAGCTCATAAGCTGTGTTGGGAAGCATTTGTTTGGACCTGGATATTTCACTCTCTGAAGTTCGTGCCCTTTCCCCATTTTATTCAGTGTTGACTTACCATACCTATTACCCCAGTGAAAAATAATTCTCAGTCTTGGTCACTTGGGTATCAGGCATACTGGTGTGTAGCAAAGTATGTTTTCTGTTTTAAAATAATTTGAAGATGGTAATGATTAGTGGTTGTCATCTCGGGGCGGGTCAAATAGGATAATTCTACACGAGTGTGACTGCTTATATTTTGGGCTCTTGGGTGAAAAATTAACATATTGGTTATCTCAGCCTGGAAGTAATATAAATAGTAGATATACCATAAGTGTGAGGTATTTTTTTTTAATATATCAAGCTTACCATTGACCCAAAAAGAGCCACCTGAAATCAAATCATTTTAACAGGACTTATTGCATGACAGGCAGGTAAGGCACCATCTTCAAAGCATCCCTGTACTGATTCTACTGATAATGAACACCAATCACCCAGCTCTTCCAGCCTTTGTTTCTAAGCTATAAATAAAGGGATTTTTAAAGTTAGTTTGAGCTATGAAATTCTTACATTTGACTCATGAATATCATTTACAGAGTCATCAGGATGGGGTAAAACATTAAGCATTTTTATTTAAAATGGAGTGATGGTTTCTTTTATTTTTATATAATGCCTAAGTATTTTTTGTGTTTGGAATTCATAGGAAATGAGAGAAGTGTTGCTTCTGTATTTTTCTTTTAATATATTGTTTTTACTTCAGTATTTTCAGTCTTTTAGTGAATTTTACTTAAGAGAAATGCTGAATAATAAGTATACATGAAATGGTTTATGCATTTTAACTATGGTATATTTATTTAAAAATCTGTAGGTAAGTTTGTTTTGCATGTTTTTGGTTTAGCTTTTTAGTATTGTTGAAAGTGCTACATCAACTTGGCCCCAGGATAGTAATTAACAACCCAGTCAGAGGTTGCTAGTAATTTCCCATTTATTTGGGAAGAAAATTTTATTAAATAAATTGGAATTATGAGTATTAGGTAGAGAAGACTTTTGAATTTGCATTCAGTATAATATATTTTAAAAAAGGAAATAAGAAAAATAAAATTCAAGTTTAGAAGTTACAAAAATAGTTTTCAAAGATAATCTTTATAGAAAAGACTATTGTCGAACTCCCAACATGTGTGAGAATATGTTTCAAGTCGTTAGAAAAACAAAACAAAACAAAATTTTAAAATCCATGATAGTAGTTGAAAAAGAGTAGAAAGCCCTTATTTTAAAAATATGAGTGCATAAAAATCATGTGCTGATCTTTAACTGTCTTCCCTTGCCTTGACTATGTAATAAATGAAATATGAAGAGAGTGTAGAATGTAGTTGTAGGCAGTAATAATAATGGTAGGCAAATAGCCAAAGGTAAAGTGTGTAGGTGTTGGGGAAATGTGAAGTGGATGTCGTTTCAGGCCTCAGAGCCCTGCTGAGATTGATGCTCAAGTCACAAAAACATGTTCTAACCTAGAAATGTGAGTGACATGGAGGGTAAGGTGGAGAGTGATGGTTACTGGGGAATAGCAGCTGATATTTGGGGGCATCCTCACAAGGATCTCTCTTAGCACGTCTGCAAGTGTCAACCCTAAAACAGCCAATTATTTTACTAACAAAATGAGTTTATCAGGAAGAATTGCAATTCTGAACATGCAGGTTGTGGTGAACCATAGGCAAGTTCGAAGAAACAAAGGGAAGGTCCATTTTTATTAGGTTTCAGAAAGAAATTGGGGAAAGTTGTTTTTAAACAAAAATTCATTGGAAAAGGACAAGAGTTGGAGGTAGTGCAGTTTCTTGTTGGTTGCAAGTGGTGGTTAGTGTGTTGTTGCTAGGGCAGGGAGGGATCTTCCTTCTTTCTCTTAAAAGCAGGAGATGAAATTCCAAGGTGAAAAATGCTCTCTCTTGTCAAAATAATTCTTGTCTTCCTTCTTTCTCCTGGTTATGCAAACTGCAAGGAGTGGGGTGGGGGGGTGCTTGAGAGCTCCCCCTTCAGGGCTTCCCAACTCCATTTTAAATGAGGTTTCCTTTATTTATTTTCACAGAAGCTTTTGCTTTCGTTGCTTATTCATCCACTTTAATATGCATAGAAGGAAGTTAAATGTTAACTAAAATTGTAGTAGAGTTGTAGAAATAAATATTGTTCTAACTTAGAACATAATTGCAATTTAGATATAAATAGACTCAGTTCTTTTGTAAAAATGGCATGACTAGAATGCTTTCAAATTAAAAGTTCTATTGATCTATTTTGCTGAAATGAAATTCAGTAGAAATTTATTTGAAAGGCTTTAAAAATGTTTTCATTAGATTGACGGGCAAAAAGCTAAGACATCACTGTAATTGGCTTTATACCTATAAACACATGAACCACTCATCTGGTAGAGATTTTACCTCAGGAAATTATCACTATTATGTCTGTGTTTTATATACCGAATTGCTCAGATCCTGATATGTTATAAGGAGACATAAAGAGACAAAGCACATACTAATGTCTTGCTCCAAGAAATGTATAGCAAAAAGTCTTTGACTCACGAAATATTAATAATGGAAGAGACCTTAGTTGTCATCTAGATGGGAGTTCGCAAACTACCACCTGAGACCAAATCCAGCCTGATGCCTATTCATTTATGCTCAAGAGCTAATAATAGCTATTATATTTTTAAATGGTTGAAATTTTTTTTAAAAATGGTATTTCATTACATGGAAAAATTATGTGAAATTCAAATTTCAATGTCCACAAATAAAGTTTTATTAGAATACAGCAGCACCCATTCATTTGTATGTATTTATGACAGATTTTGTGATCCAATGGGCAGACTGAATTGTTGGAACAAAGAGCATATGAACTGTAACACCTAAAAGGTTTACTATCTGGCCCTTTACAGAAAAAGTTTGTCAACATTTGATGTAGATACAAATTAAGTTTCCTCTCTAGAATTAATCCTCAGGGGTTACTAGGAACCTGTTTGAGAAAGATTCTGCTTTGGGGTTGGGTAGAAAAGTGCACAATGTTTGACAGGTTGATGTGTACCTCAGACAAGGGAGGGCAATGGTAGCATAGATCCATCAATTTCCAGTCAAATTTCTTTTAATGTGTATAGTCCACAGTTACTTAGTTTGTATTAAAGCTCAGTAAAACACAAGGTCATTATGCTTCTAAGCCTCATTTCCATTATTCCTGGTACCAAACCAACCATCTAAGATAATTTTAGTGTACATTAAGAATCATGGAGAGAGAGAGCTCTTTTAAAGTCAGCTCTTTCCCCCATACCTACACACATAGGATTATGATTTTATAAGTTTAAGATGAGGCATAGGGACTTGCATTTTCAAAGATATTGGAACTTAAAGGATGCTTATCTAAAACTGTGCTGTCCAATACACTAACCACTAGGGACATGTGGCTGTTTAGGGGTGCCTGGGTAGCTTAGTCAGTTAAGTGACTGACTCTTGATTTTGGCTTAGGTCATGATCTCGGGTTACGAGATCAAGCAAGCCCCAAGTTGTGCTATGCACTGGGCATGAAGCCTGCTTAAGATTCTCTCCCTCTTCCTCTGTCCCTCCCCCTGCTCGAATGCTTTCTCTCTCTCTAAGAAAATAAAATAAATAAAATTTGTTTCATTTTTCCTCAGTTGTATGGGCTGTATTTCAAATCCTCAATAACCACATGAGCCTAATGGCTTCTGAATTGAACACCTCAGGAAAACATTTCTTTTATTGCAGAGAATTCCCTTGGATAGACCTGATCTAGGAGATTCCAGAATCTCAATTTAATTTCAAAAGTTCACTAATCAGCTTTAAAAAAATAACAACAGCATTAGTTTGTTTTCATACTGCCAGAAATGTGCAGAAAAGAAAGTTAAGAGAAACAAGAAGGTCAGGATATAGATGGCAATCTCCATCCACTATGTAAGTCATTAAAAAGATACATAAAATGAGAAAAACCCATTAAAGAACTAACAGTGACAGGGAGATAACATTTTTATGCTAGATGCTTGGAGGAATTCTATAAAATATGTTATAAGGGAGATAGGATTGAGATAGGACTGATCAAGCTATGAGTCAACAGATGCTATAGAAAAGTTTGCCTGAGGAATAAGAATTTGAGATGACGGAAAAACCCCACAGGCTTCAGGAAGTCTACCAAAGTGCCAGAGACAAGGGTGGGCCATTGAGAAATCAATGGGCAGTACTAACATCCCTGACAAAGTGGGATGTTACCAGTTCGCTGATGCAGGAGTGGTGCTCTCTCTCAGAAATGTGCAGCATTGACATCATGCTTTGTAATACATGCTGCTTCCTCTGCGCCTAACAAATGTAGCCATACAACTTAGAGAAAGAACTCAAGCAAGAGTCAGTGAATAAATCTTCTGGAATAGGGTCAATGGGCACTGTCCGCCTGCCTTGACCTCCCTTGTTGAAGCTTCCTCTCTCCCCCTGTCAAGAAAAGTTGACAAAATAAATCTACTACAAACCTAACTTTTCTTCTTATTGTGTAAAAGAGAAGCACAGTATATTTCATGATTAGCATCTTACTCTCTCAGTACTGAAAAACAAAACAAAGCAGAAATACCTAAATAGCCCACTGTAAAGGTGAATAGAGAAATGTGACCAGATATGTGAAATAGACAGTAGTTCAAAAGAAGAAAACCTGTGAAAAATAAATATTCCTGAAAGTCTGTGGAACACATTTAATTGCAAGAAATGAGAGATCTTTAACAGTATCTGATTCAGGGGTCTATTTTGTATCTGAATAAGGCACCTATCAGAAAAGATAAGCTTTCAGATGAAGAGGATGGTTAACAAACATTTGTAATGGCATGAAGGCAGAATGTATATGTTGAATATATTCTAGATATCTGAACCAGTGTATTACTATACCGGATTGGGAAATTGTCCTAGAATTTAGAATAAAAAATGAGATAAATGTACAATCAGAAATATAAAGGGCATTGATGAAAACCTGAAGGCAATGATACATCCAGCAGAAGACAGACCATTCATAGGAAAAGCAATTACCAAAGGAATAATGGAAGAGTATTTTCTTGGTGGTGAGGACTTAAAACCCAGGGAAAGTTACTTATCTAAAAATATGATGCAAGTCCTGAATAAAAAAAAAAAAAGCATCAAGATGATGGGGGAAAAAGTTTGTTTATAAAAGGAAAAAATTCAAGTTGACATCAGACTCTCCACAATTTGAAAAATATGGAAGAGAAATGAACACAAGACTCTTGAGAGAAATATATTGAAACCCAAGAATGTTACAGCTAGATAGGCTATCATTCATATTTGGAGTAATAGATATTAATAGACACAAAAGGACTCCAAATGTTTTTACCCACATTCCTTTTCTGAAAAAAAAAATTTTAAAGAAAATTGAAAAAGTATTCCAGCTGATTGAGGAATGAATCAAACTAAAAAACTAATGAGGATTAAGTGTTATAAAAGAAAGTATGGTGAATAATTAAAACCAATCAAAGAATCAATATTTAAATCACTGTTGTTAATGTAGTGAGAAGTTAAAAAAACAATAGAAAAAATTTAATTCTTTCAAAAGAAACAAAAAATGTTTATAAATGATAATATTCTGGATAAGAAATCACAGATTATACCAACAAAGTCTTAGAGTAGGAGTGTAGATAACTGCTTGTAAAATTATTCATGTTATGTGTGTGTGTATGTGAGGGGTGGGTTCTCAAATTTATGTATTTTATTTTTGAAATGATATATATAGAGATATATAGAATTAAAGAAATAAAAAGGGGGGCGCCTGGGTGGCTCAGTTGGTTAAGCAACTGCCTTTGGCTCAGGTCATGATCCTGGAGTCTTGGGATTGAGTCCCGCATCCGGCTCCCTGCTCAGCAGGGAGTCTGCTTCTCCCTCTGACCCTCTTCCCTCTTATGCTCTCTATCTCTCATTCTCTCTCTCAAATAAATAAATAAAATCTTTAAAAAAAGAAATAAAAAGGTATTTTACATGTAAGTTAACCATTAGTTGTAAAAATGATTTCCCAAAATATAAGAAGTAAAAGAAACAAAATTTGGGTACATAAAATGAACAAATCTGAAGATGGACAAATAAGATAATGAAGAAGCAAAAAAAAATTTTTCATGAAATCATTAAAACTGTAAATCATAAGCAAATTAATATGGCTAAAATTCAATGAATTTTTACTCTGGCTCTAACTCACTCCCCTTACCAAAACTAACCATTTTCTTTATTTCTTTATTTCTTTATTTCCAATTTGATACATTTTATATTTCCTTTTATTTGGAAAGCTTCTTGAAGGAAATGATACATTCCCATTCCATATTTCTCCATAATTCTAGTTACATTATCTTCAGTATAACTAGCAGCAGTCAAAAAGTCATAGACACTTTAGAAAGCAGTTTTCCTGACTTCCATTTCTTTCTACTTTTGAAATTCATGATGATCTTTTTAGTCAGTGTTTTAATCTCACCTGTGAACTTCTACTTGTCCTCCATGTTTCTAAAGGGCACCTATGAGAAATGTTAAATATATATTTGTTTAGATATGTATCTCATTCATTTGGCAAATATAAAAGTCTCACCTTTTGCCTAGGACTGGGGATAAAATCCAGCCCTCATTGAATTTACAGATTATCCAAAGTAACGTGCCAAGTTATCATTTAAGCCCCTGTAGCAGCTGGGCTAGCCCACACAACCCAAATGTGTGCCTCATTCCTGTGTACTTACCAATGACACCTTTTCTCCAATTATCTTAAGCTCTTCTGCTCTCCCACTTTTTTATTCTCTATTTATTCCATTTGGTATGTCTCTTTACTTCTATCATGTTGGCCACTCTGTTTTTCTTAAAATTATTTCCTATGATTAACCTGGAATAGTAACTCCTCAGACCATAATTCTTAATAGTAATTCTTGCTTCCAGTGTCACCACCATGAATGATAACTAGCTGTCTATGAATTTTAGCTTCATTCCATGTAGGTCTGAAGTCCCTAGAATGAGCCATTTATTGGGTGAGCCTAGGTCACTTGCTTTCTCTCAGCTTACCTGCCATAAAGAGAGGGACAGTCTTTCTTTGAACTTTTGGTTAGCTTCCTGTGCTGAAAAGCAGCAACTTCTATCTGCAGTGCATACACAAATGTCCTTGTGTGAATGTTCTAAGTGTAAGTGTATTGGGTCTATGTGTATGAATATAGGATATTGAGAATTCATTTATTGATATTTAAACTCTCCTGAGTCCCTGGTTCCTTATGATTAAAAGACATTTTTAGATTAGACTCTGTGTTTCATATTGTGTTCTGAAGATTAAAATTTTCTGTGGAAGTACCTAGAAAATTAGTCCAAAGTGCCCAGGGACTGTGAGAGGACAGGTCTCTGGGCTCCCCACCACGGCTTCAGTGCACACAGGTGTACTTTTAGTTGTTTTTATTGCATTTTCTTTAAAAGAGAGTCATCTGTAATTTGAAATCTTTGACCAGCACTGTAACAGAGGCTTTATTTTCAAGGACCTACAGTATCAGCACATCTGGGAACTTCTTAGAACTGCTGTCTTGCCCTATGATGGACCTTCCAAATTAGAATCTGTATTTTAACAATAGCACTAGATGACTCATCTCAAGTTAAAGTTTAAGGAACATTGTACTTGCTGATCCCTAAAGTCACTTGGATTTACAGCATGGTGCTTTTATACACATTCGTACAATATGTATTTTATCTTTACTTATTTTACTTTTTTGGGGGGGTGGCATTTTGGTTCAGAGAAAAAGAAATCCATCAAAGATACACAACATAAAGAATTTTTTAATTAAGTATAATAGAGAGTGCTATTGGAATTGAATTAGGTTCCAAATTTATTTCATTTCTAGTGATGGTAACTATGGCAGATGCAAGCTATCTAGCCTTGTTTGATTATAAATCTCAATTGCTCCTATAGTCCAAATATCCTATAATTAATAAAAAAAAATCTTCCAAAGATAGTTCAAAGGAGATTGGGGGGTAAAAGAGTAGCATATTAAATGTTGATAATGATAAAATCAATGGAAGATGATGAGTCCCTGCATTGGTAGAATGTTTTGGAATTTACAAGCTTTTGAATATTCAACTACTCACTGAAGTTATTAACAATTCAGGGAGGAAGGCAAATTAGGTATTTTCAACTACAGTTCACAAATTTAAATAAGGCCTGAACCAGTATTCTGTCATAACCAAGACTAGTGCATATCATTTTGGTCCTGAAGTTGATCTCTAAGTCTCCAATTTCATGTTAAAATCATGTTAGTCCAAACAGAAATGGGCCATGGAGAAGGACGTTTTCACTATATTCACAATATTTGAAGTTGACATTTTCCAGTTGCAGAAATGCCTCTTTTTGTTTCCACTTTTTTTTTTTTTTAATGCTTTCTCTGTAATGTTTCTCTTACCTTTTTATTTTTTCCTTACACTTTTCCTCACCGGTTTCTTCCTCCTTCTCTGAGGCCAGACTCTGCTAATTCGCAATAACTGGTTCTGCTGCTTCCACATCACCCCTACCCTTGCAGCAGCTTCCTCTTTTCCTGGGGCCACCTGCCTCCTGATCACTCTTGCTGGGCCTCGGGACACGGGACTCCGTGTGGCTCGGCTCTGTTCTACCTCCTCCTCTCCACCTGGCCCAACCACTGCTCCGCCAGGCCTTCCTCCTCTGCCCAATGTTGTTATAGCAACCGACAATCAGTGGGCCTGGGAGACACCGTGCTGAGCCAAAACTGGCAGGAAGAGACACTGAGCAGCATCTGCGGGGGCTGATAAGGCCAAAATGTTGGGTTGGTCTCCTCTGGTAAGAAAAAAAGAGAAAAATTGAGATCATATTGACTCTGGTAGATCTACCAGGAACATTCTCTGACCTAATGGAATGAATGGCTGGAAGGTCTGCTTACAGGTCCTGGTTGAGTGACATAGGACTTTCTGCTTTGTTTGCCCAAATCCAGCCTTTTGGATCAACATCTCCAACACCTCCATCTCTACAACCATTAGAAGAAAGAGAAAAATGAAAATGATTCTAGGTTCTGGGTGGCAAGTGCAGAAGAAAATGCTGGTTGCTCTATTTAGTACAACATATTCCTATATCCCAGCTTTATCCAAATTGTTAGCTCTGATTATTGTGGAGAAGGATAAATGATCATTTTACATTTTAAAATGCACATGCTAGGATTTAATAGGAGTGGTTTCCTTTGCTGCGAACAAAAACAACCTATAAAGCCGTTAATGATGGTTGCCTCATATTTTCAAAGTATTTCCAAGTGCCAAAAATGATGAAGGCATTAAGGAGAACAAGCCTCACACAATCATTCATGGTCATTTAGAAAAGTGGAGCTGGAAAGGATTGTTAGAAGTCTGCTTCTAGGACTGCAGTGTCCATATACCTGCGACACGTGTCTGCGTAGCAGTCAATAATTTCGAATATTAAAATGCTGAGGTGAGCAGAGACAGACTGGTTTATCTCTCAGTCTACAAATGAGAAGAATGTGGGCCAGAAAATGGAAGGGCCTGGCTGTGGCCACATGGCTTTTGAGCTGCAAGACTGGGCCTATATTTCAGTGACAATACCCTGTTACCTTTCCATTAAACATGACTTCAGATATAAAAGCTAAAAAAAATTTAGAGAAGAGTCTTTTGGACCTCGATGTTTGGGGAAATTGTGTTGCATGTACCTAGGACCATGTTCTTATGAGCTCATCACACCGTATGGCCCTGCAGCAAATAATCCAAACCCAATCAAAATACCGGGATGCCGTCTCACTGCCTTTGGGATCTTAGAATCCCTTTACACACTGATCAGGGAAGAGTTCATTATGCTTATCAAACAAAACAACATAAAATTTATAAAATCTAATAGCATGAAAAGATAATAAAACAAAGACAAAGGGGAAGGGGAAGCAAAGCAAGAGGTGGTTGTAAATATGCTGAGTTTTCCATTTTAATTAAAATTAGCACTGTGTCAAGTAACGCATTAAGTAACACATGTTTAATAATTTTATTAAATATTATTAATAAATTATTAATAATAATTTAATAATGTTAACCCTCAGAGGTCTTTAAAAAACCAGAAACTGATTAAAACTCATCATTCAGATGAGGAAGAGGGGGGCTTAACTTTTTGTTTTAGACTATTCCATGTGGTTTGAACTTTTAAATATGTTCATGTACTCATTTAAGACTTAAAATCAACATTCTCATCAATAGGGATTTGGTTAAATTATGGTACAGTTATAAAATGGAATTGTTGGCTTCCATTGAGAAGAATAGGATTGATCTACTTATTCTGATACAGAAGTATGTCCACATGAAAGGATAAGAGAAGAAATGAAGAAATGAAGTTATGAAATCATATACAGAGCATTACCTATAAAAATACATACCCCTATCTCTGTATGTGTGTGTTTGTAGATTATAAAAAGAGATGTGGAAAGACACATACCTCACACTTAGATTTGAAGGGAGAAGAAATGAGGGACAGGAATTTTTTAAAATTGTATTTGAATGTTCAAATAATAAGAATATATTATTTTTTTAATTCACTATTTTATTTTAGAATATGAAAAAAGAAATTATAGAACTAAAAGGGAGTCAGAAAAAAATGTGGAGCTTTTCTTGATGAAATATTTCATAGATATTATAATGTCTACCTAAATTTAACAACACTTTTAAATATAATATTAGAAAGAGATAGAAAGGTTTCTATATCATTTATTTGAGTACATTACTTTTTGGGGATGAGATATAAAGTAGAAATATAAGAATATTAAGAAAAAATAGACAGCAGTAGAATTCAATTTGAAAATAAATAGTAAATGAAGCTCCCTCTGGAAACTAATGGATTTTGAAATGTAATCATTTTGAATTTTTGCTTTAAATAGCTAAAATTTCTCTAAGCACTAAGTGAGGTAATTATGAAATTTTCTTTTTTCCCCTTCCCCATTAATCCATTTTACTATCTTGAAAAGTTTAATGAATGGATATAAAGTCCTAATGGAAACTGTTACGATGACTCTTGTCTTCCATATTTATTGGTCCTTGGGCCAAATCCCAACTGGCTGTGCCCTCTCTTTATTTTCCCAAACCAGCTTTGAATGTGGAGTTCTTTGTTTAATTAGCTCAGTGGGAGCACAAAGAAAAATAAACAGTAGGCCGAAATGTCAGCTTTAAAAAATTGAAGATTTCATGGTTTTATTTTGTTTTGGGATTTTTCTCCCCTTGATTTTGGTGAAGAGTGTAAAAGAGAAAAGCAACCTTCGGCTTTGTTAAGATCTTTAGCCGAAAATTGGCAATTTTGAAGCAAATGAACGATTATTTTGGTGATATAAATCAAACAATCTGTGGTACATTTAATGTTTAATAATATTCCCTTCATTTATTTCTCAAATTTGAAAAAACAAAGAAAGCCTACTAAGTTTTCTAATTTATGCAGAATAGATGACAGTTCCATTCCTTCAAGGGGTGTGGACTTTGAGTAGGATGTGTGTGTTAGCAAGGGTTCCATTCTATCCGAGTCCTGCCAGGATCCTTGTTTTAGGGTGAGCCTTTGGCTAGACTTTTCTTTTCCTTTTCTCACAGGATTTCCTCTCATTTGGGTTGACTTCATATTGGGATAAGAATATTTTCGAGAAACTATTTGCCACTTGTGAATTAGGGAGTGTGAAATACATTATCTTGAGATAAATAAAGTGAAAAATTTTAATTTCTGAAGACAACTCTGTAATTTATCCAGAGCACTTGGAGCACACTGGTTTATTAGGATCATAGTGGTTCTCTTGTTTCTCCTGTCTTACTTTTGCTTTATTTTCTAATATAAAATTAACATATCACAAATGTACAGTCTGAAAATAGAGGTGCATTCTGAAATTAAATGAAAATAGCAATCACTCATTATGTCACCTAGAGGAGAGAATGCCTATTAATATTTTCCCATATTTTCATCAAATCTCTTGAGTCTACATTGTTTAGTTAAATCATACTATGTAGAGAATTTTATAATGTGCAGTGACCTTGACATTTTAAGTAATTAAAAATTTGGTATTCTTAAATAATTAAAAAATACAAATCACCTAAGAAAATGCATTTTATGGAAATTTGGGGCTATTAAATTGGAAAAAATAAACATTATGCATAATGCTACCATCCTGAAGCAGCAACTATTAGGATTTTGGTATATTCTTTCACTCTTGTTTGAATGCCTTTTCCTTTCTACAGTTGATATTATATACTTCCCTGTATATCCTCTATTTTTGTTTTATGTTATAGAATTTTCCCATATCCTTAAAATTTTACATTAAAAATCTTTCCATAACATTTTTAGTGGCTGCATCATAGTATACTTAGTAAACTATTTGGAACTTAATTATTTAATGGTGTTTATGTGTTTACAAGTGAACTTTGAGAACATTTATTTCATTTGACTATTTTAAGTGGGAATTCTTTAAGAGGCACAGGAATAAAGGGCACACCAGGTAACTGGGGATGCGGGCAGGGCTTTGGGGGCAGGGTCAGGCAGCTGGAGCCAGTGCCGGGGAGCATTCAGGCCCATCCAGCAGAGTGAACTGCTGCAGGACACCAATCTGTCTTCCAAGAATTCTCCTGCCAACAGGCCACAGAGCTGAGCAAGAGCCTCCGGAGTTGCTCTGTCCATTTTTAAGTGCAGTTTTGTAATCTAAAAGATTGCATTGTGAAGCTGGAGGGATTGACTTGGTCTGCAACACCTTAACAAGTTGTCATGTTGTGGAATGAGAAACCTTGAAATTAAAGCTTCTCCGGGGTCTTCCACAAAGACTGAAGATCTCAACATGAGGTTACTCAAAGGTCAGCGTTGACTTTGGTTTGTTGTAAATCCAGAGGACGAATTGGGCAGATTGAAGGGTTTATTTTGGATAGTGAAATTAGACATACATCAGTACACTTCTTTTTACTATAACTTTCCCTTCAGACTGTTTTGATATTATGAAGTGTCCACCACTGCTTTTATTGGCTATCAAACTATTGTTGGTTAGAAAAAGTTAATCGTTGTAAATGTGCCAGTTACTGTGGTGTTTTAATGGCTTTGCTATCTAGGTACTTTTTCCTTCCTTTCTCCCTCTCTCTCCCTCCCTCCCTTCCCACCTTCCTACTTTCTCTCCTCCCTTCCTTCCTCCCTTTCCTCTTCCTTTTCTTTCTTCCCTTTTTCTTTATTTTCTTCAGGTGAATGGTATAAAATACTTTTTATTTAAAGCTCATGGGACTAGAATATGAAAACTAATACAGAAATGTAGACTTTAGTTCAAGATAATAATTTGATCTCACACATTTAACATCCTCTTCTCTGGCATCTCCATTGAAATCACCAAAGAAACAGAAAATAAGAGAAAGACTGGATTAAGCATTCATGGAAAAAACAAAAGAGCATTCACTATTTACAAAAGAGCAATTTAGCGGCTCCTGGGTGGCTCAGTTGGTTAAGTGTCTGCCTTTGGCTCAGATCACGATCCCAGGGTCCTGAGATTGAGCCCCGCATCGGGCTCCCTGCTCAGTGAGGAGCCTGCTTCTCCCTCCCCCATTGCCTGCTGCACCCCCCACTTGTGCTCTCTCTCTCTCTCTTTTTCAAATAAATAAATAAAATCTTTTTTTTAAAGCAATTTGGAGGGAATTCAGGAATGTGGAATCTACATGAGACCTAACATAGGTGAGAATGAACCAGCTTAACTTATCCCTTGCAAAGGAAAAGCCTATGTGGGACTTACTAAAAGGACAGAAACCCAGAGATAAGGGAGAAATCCCTAGGATGAGAGAGGAGGGAGTTGGAGGTGATAATAGACTAGGGAAGGCCAGAGGGAACTTCTAACTTTACAATTTTGATGCCCAGAACCAGAGGCCAAGGCCATCAGCCTGCCCTGTGCTTTGCCTGGATGGTGTTCTAACTATATAATGAGACCACTGAGATAGCGGGCTCCATCTGAGAGTTGTTTACAGTGAGGGACAGGGAGTAATGCCCCAGCTATCTTTGGGCTACCACAAGAAATTTGATTACAAAAAGAAAAGAAAAATTGGTTAACTTTCCTTTAGCCAGAACTTGAGAAAGTGGCAGTTCTGCCTTTCATTTCGTGAGGAAAGCTTGTGGAGTGTGAGTGAAGCAGGAGCTTACCACAGGATCCACGCACTAGGACAGTCATACCAGTTAGAGAAACGGGTGGTGCCTGTGAACTCTGGGTCTCCGCCATAAACAAGTTGCAGCTGTGGATCCTTCTGGTTATGGTTCCCTCACCACCAATCACGAATGGAAAATGGACTTTGAATAAAGTCAAACTGTTGAAACTTTGCTTTTGTGAGGGACAATATGCTGTATACTGGGACAATTTCTGATACTCATTTTAGCAGAACTAAACAAACATGATTATCATGTTGAGGATGGGTAAACTGCAAGAAAAAGAACATTCGCTTTTACTCCCAGCTTTACAGAGATACCGTTAAAAAATTTGTAAGATATTTAAAGCGTACGACATGATTTGATACACATATTCATTGTGAACCATTTCCCCCCATTGAATTAACACATCCATCACCCCCAGATACTTACTTTTTTTTCTTTTGGTGAGAACATTTAAGTTATACTTTCTTAGGAAATTTCAATTACACAAACAGTATTAACAACTATAGTTACTGTGTTATACATTCGATTCTCAAAGAGACTATACTGCATGGTATCACTTATTGAACTCATAGAAACAGTAGAAAAGTGGTTGTCCCCGGCTGAGGGCTGGGGGAAGTACAGAGTTTGGCAAAAGGGTACAAATTTTTTAGTTATAAAAACATCATTCTTGGGACCCTTGGGTGGCTCAGTTGGTTAAGCATCAGATTTTGGCTCAGGTCATGATCTCAGGGTCCTGGGATTGAGCCCTGTGTCAGAGTCCGAGCTCAGTGCAAAGTCTGCTTGTCTTTCTGCCCCTCCCCTCACTGCTCATGCTCACACTCTCTCTCACAAATAAACAAAATCTTAAAAAAAAATAAAAATAAAAACCTCATTCTTATGAAACACTTATTAATTCCAAACACAGGCGTCAATCTAAGGAATTTAGAACAAATATCCCCCAGGCAGTAAACCTACTAAAATATTAACAGGAACATGTTTTTTTTTAATATAATTGTTTTCTGAATTGTTGCTTAACTGCACCAATTACATAAAATAAACCTTGCCTTCAGACTTTTTAAATTCCCCAAATTAAAATGCAGTGGAGGCACTGAAGGGTAGATTCCACACTTCAGGAAAATAAGTTAGTGAAATAGAAGTCCAGCTCTCAAAATTTTCTGTAACTTAGAGGAAAAGCATGAGGTAATTTTGATGGTGAAAAGATAAGGGATAGGATGAAATACCTAGGAAATAAGAATATTTATAATAGAAAGCTGTCTTATTCATAAGGCACATGAAAAAGGAGCAAAAATTATTAAATCATTGAAAAAAAGCTCCTGAGTTGAAAATTTGATTTCAGGATATATCAGAAGAAAAAAAAAATCAATGAAGAGAATTGGATGTAAACATATCTGGGTGAAATATTTTACTTTCTGGTAATGTAAAAATTCTATGAGCATCCAACAGAGAAAAATAAGTTGCTAAACAAAAAGAAGAAAATGTAGGGTTAGCACCAGACATCTCTGTAACAATAAGGGCTACCGGATAATAGGGGTCACCCCCACAGTCCTTAGTGAAAAGAAATTTTGAACCTAGAATTCTACATTGATTGAAACTATCATTCATGTATGAAAGCAACAGAACACATTCCCAGTCGTGATGCATTTCTTCTAAGTAATTACAAGCTGTACATTCTAAAATAAGTAATTAACTTTCTCATATGCCAGCAGTAACCTGTTTAAAATCAGAATAGTGAGAAAGATATTTTTATTAGGTAACAAAAGTATAAATTAAAATATCTAGGAGTACATTTAATGCAAGGTGTATATAATATGCACACTATAGTAATATCATCCATTCAGCAAATATTTATTTAATACTTACCAAGTTTCCAACATTGGGAACATAATTGAGGGACACATAGTAATATTTAAATAAATGAACACTAGGCTCCTATATAGGAAAATTAGCATTGAAAATTTATCAGTTACCCCCCGGGTCCCTGGGTGGCTCAGTCGGTTAAACTTTTGCCTTCGGCTCAGGTCATGATCCCAGAGTCCTCGGATGGAGCCCCACATTGGGCTCCCCGATCAGTGGGGAGTCTGCTTCTCCCTCTGCCCCTTACCCACTCGTGCCCTCTTGCTCTCTCTCTCTCTCTCAAATAAATAAAATCTTAAGAAAAAGAAAATATATCAGTTACCCCCCAAATCTCTTTATCATCTATCTATTTACTAATTAAACTCTAATACTGGTTATCTTAGGGTTGAGGTAGAGATTTGGAGAGAGATTTATGTAGAAGAATAAATGAGTATATAATGGGAAAGATTTTGAAAAAATAAGACTAATTTTGGGGGGAGAGAGACACAGATAATATTTTTTTAAATTAGAGAACTTTTATAATTAAAATAGTCTAGTGCTGGGGCACCAGCCACCTGGGTGGCTCAGTCAGTTAAGCAGCTGACTCTTGATTTTGGCTCAGGTCATGATCTCAGGGGCCTGGGATCAAGCCCTGCGTGTGGTCACAGGGAGTATGTGTCTGTGAAAGGGTTACTTGTGGGCCAAGGTGACTATGGAGCTCCACATTCTCTACACCTGTTGCCAACTTTATGCCTAGGCATCACACGTTAGCACATTTTGTGGAGCTTCAGAATGAAAAGACTCGGGTCTCACTGCGTTCAAGAAAGCTGCCTACTGACCAAGAAATTGTGGCACATCCATAAAATGGAATCTGATTCACTAATAAAATAGAATGAATGTTTGTTATTATTTGTATCAATAGATCATTCCAAATGTCCATCAACAGGTGAATGAAAACCAAATTGTGGTATTTTTATAGCTAAACAATCATGAGCCTTTTGTGTGGAAACTCCTGTTTTAAATGAAAGATTAAGACAATGTTTAGAGAAATAGAAAAAAAAAACAAATAAATATTATCTTGAATATTAAAAAAAAGAAAGATTAAGACAGAACCAAAAGCACTCCCCACTCTATTTACTTCAAGTGATTTCTTTCTGAAATATGCTACAGTTGTTTTGTAGATATAGGTCAGTTGCTTAGACCATAGGAAGGAGGCCAAAGCGAAGATCTGTGTTCTCTTTGTGGTCCGCTTAGCTTTGGTTTCATGTTGCTCATCTTGCAAATGGAGATAATAAACCTGTAGGGTTTATGTGAGTCCAGAAATAAATGCTTATGAAGTAACTAGCACATAGTAGACAATAAATAAAGGCAGATAAAATGACCATCATCATCATTATTAGTGTTGTTGTCATAACACTTACTATCCAGTTGAATCAAAAAATACTAACAAAATGAGTAAAAATGAGTTTGGGGTGAGCCTTAATCTTTTTCTTAGATCTGTTTCAACTTGATTATCTTGGAGGTTCACTGTGTTTTACACTGGGGATCGGGAAGCAACCATCTCCATTCAAGGGTGCTGCCCTGTTTCATAATGGATTAATTCATACCTAGAGCTCAGAAAGGAAGGACAAGTTGGGTGGGGTGTATACAACCTCCTCCTCCTACTCTTGGACAGAGGCACTCTTGGTTTTCCAGCCTTTGAATTTGGACTGGGACTTACACCATCAGCAGCCCTGGTTCTCCGACCTTTAGGCTGGGACTGCATTATAGTCCTGGCTTTCCTGGTTCTCCAGCTTGCAGACGGCAGGTCATGGAACTTCTCAGCTTTCATAACTTCAGTAATCAATTCTTATAATAAATATATATCGATATCAATATATCCTATTGGTCCTATTCCTCTGGAGAATCCTAATACAATCACAGCTCTTAGCATAGAGGTGTCATGGGTTTCTTTAGTTATGCATGTCACCAAGAGATACATACACATTTAGGTCCAACTGATGAGCTTCTTTTATTGCCAGCTTCCTCACACAGAAAAGGGCGTTCTCTGGAGCCAGAAGGTGTGGCCCAGAGAATAAGCACTGCACTTCCTTTTCATGCAGCTTACTGGGAGTAACTGTTGTTCCTATTGGCCCCCACTAAGTGTACCCAACTGGTTTACCTCTTTGACTCAACCTCACCCATTATTTATGTATTCAAAAATCCAAACCAACACAATATCATAACAAGTACTTATTTTTTTTTGTTGTTCTAGAAATTTCTACCAATTCAGCCAATCCTGTACTGATCATCTAAAAGGAGTTTCAGCTCAGTAAACAAAAAGTGAGGAAGTCAGATCCAGGAGGAATTTTTCAGGATTCCTACTGACTCAGCATTCTCCACTTCCCCATTCCTACCTGGCTGTGTCTTACTTATCCCTGAGCCTTTAGTTTTGATATCTCTTCCTCCTGTCAGATTTCCCTGACCACCCACCCTTGGTCTTGTTGGGCTTCCCCACAAGTGTGGCTAAATACCTTGACTTCTTCCCTGTGACATTCTCCATGCTAATACTTTGTTTTTCGCCTGTGCTCTGAGCTCCCTGAAGGCAGAACATGTGTTTGTTAAGGCCCTCACTGTATCCACAGATCCTGGCATATGGTAGCTACACAATAAATATAGCCGAAAAAATAAATACAACAAATTGTGGCAAGAACGGAGATTACATTAAAAGTTTATCTCCCCTTTTCCCCTTTATCCCCAGGAGACCCCATCCTCCAGAATTCAAAGAAGAAAGTTGAACCCTTCTCACATTAAGCCTATCTTAAAAGCTGCTTTTAGAAACTCCAGTGCACACTCACACACCATTATATGTTATTTCAGGCTGGTGTAATAATAAAACTGTCAATCCTATGAATAAGAACTGTTTCTTTACTTGGATTCTTGCTCATGTTCGTGTATATTTATGTATTACTAGAAAAGCAGCATTCTTAAGATTTCTTAGATGGTTTGATAAGATATGACTCTACTTTTCCCAGCTTTTCTTATTATAAGAATCTTTAACAAGCTCTTTAAACAGTTCGCACATGCTACCTTACATTTTTATATGATGTATAGTGGAATAATTTCTTAAAAGGATTTTTAAAAATATGTTTAAATAATGAAACTATTTCTGCTTGTTCTGAGGAGGAATCATTATCAATGATTACTCTTTATAGGGCAAATTTTTTTAATCATATATCTTTAATTTAAAATACCTCTTTCTTTAGTGGTGTCAACTAGGAGAGCCTTTTTGTTGTTAGCAAAAAAAAATATATATTTCTCATGTTTACTCATCTAACAATTTAATGCTTCACATTAGTTTTGTGAATTCAACAATTCATGTGACCTGAATTAAAACAGTTTAAAATATGAAAACATTTTAAATCATTAAGTGAAGATGTTTGGCTCTACAAAGGGCAAAAGTCTTGTGTATGAGGCCATAGGGAGAGCCAGCTGTCCTGGTGACCAGTGGCTGCTTTATTGATCTTAGCTAGAAAAGTGGGCAAAAGGTAGCACTTCTCCTGGCCATTGCAGGCTGTTTGTGAACAGAGAGCTTGAGGGAGGAAGTAGCAACAGAGTGGTCTCTATCTCCTCAGAAAAATGAAAAATGGTACGGGGTAAAAATGGAGACAAAGAAGAAAGGATATATGGAATTTCAGACAGCTGACTTAATCTAGTTCCTCCCCCACCCCTCCATCTCCTCCGCCATCTTCTCCAGATTCTTCTCCCTCTAGCCATTTTTGACCATGGTGAGCTTCTGTTTTGGAAGTCCAGTGGGACAGCAGAGCACAGTGGTGAGTTCTTTTCCTAACCCTTGTCTTGTAGCATCTGAATGCCCCAGAGCACAGAATTCCAGTGGGCCCACAGTGTGCAGGAGGTGGATGAGGCACATCATGAGGACAAGGTAAGTGTTACGTTTACAACTAAGTGGGGGCACTGACAGCCCAGAGGCCAAGCTATCTGTTGAAACCAGAAAGAAGGCAGTGGTGTTTTAAGACCCAACCAACCAAGGAATCCTACCATATCCTTTCTTATTCTCTCACAGCCTCTCACACTGAGAATGGTGACAAAAGGAAAGGGAAAAACAGAGTCCCTTACAGATCTTCCTTCCTGTCCTTTCTCATCAACAGGCCAGAGGCAGAGTGTAGGTAAAATGTGCACATACAAAGAAATAAAAATAACTGAGTTCGTCTTGGGCAGCATTTCCACTCTTCTGGTAAGAATGAAATACAAATGCACGCATGAGGTATGGATTATGAATTGTGTAATTTTGGTGATTTAGTGTAGGAGTTAAATGCCCTTATATTTGCTTCTAAAACTCTCATTGCCCAATAGTGAAATTCATGCTAGTAATTATAATTCTCAATTTTTCCTTACTTTAGAACAACATTAACTAGCAAATAAAAACAATACAAGTTGAGAGAGACCGGGGGGGGGGGGAGGGGGGAAATAGTTTTAATGGCACTTTTTCCTATTTTTTGAAGGAGTCCTGTATTTTCATTTTGCATTGAGCCCTGCAAATCATGAACCTGGCCCTGCTTGAAAGAAAAGGAGAATGAGAAGTCAGAGCTTAACCGTGGTAGCCCAGAAAAGTCAGAGCTTGGCTGTTGTGTCATTTCAGGGTCTGTAGCCATCACTCTCCTGTATCCTTCACTTATAGCCTTGATTTCTCAGCAGCTCCTGAGCTCCTTATCTCTTGGCATAGAGAAACTATGCTTACTTTGATGCTGGAACATGCCCTTTATTCCTGGTTTCAGTAGTAATTTAGCAACTTCCAAAGGGACATAGAGATCTCTGGACATTTTGCATCCATCCATCCATTCATTGTGATATGCCAAACACTTTTCTTTTTTTTAAGATGTATCTATTTATTTGAGAGAGAGAGAGAGAGTGCGCATGTACACGTATGCACGCGTGCATGAGCAGAGGGAGGGGCAGAGGGAGAGGGAAAGAAGCAAACTCTGCAGAGCCCGATACTGGGCTCCACCCCAAGATGAAGACCTGAGCCAGAATCAGGAGCCTCTAGGCTCAACTGAGGTATGGATTATAAATTGTGTAATTTTGGTGATTTAGTGTAGGAGTTAAATGCTCTTATATTTCCTTCTAAAACTCTCATTGCCCAATAGTAAAATTCATGGGCTACCCAGGTGCCCTGCCCAGCACTCTTCTAATGAACTGCTATAGACTGAATTGTGTCCTCTCAGAATTCATATGTTGAAGCCCTAATTCCCAGTGTGATGATATTTGGAGTTGGGGGTATCAGGAGGTAATTGGACAAGGTCGTTAGGGTATGATCCTCAGGGAGCTCACTTTCTCTACCTCTCTGTCTCTGTCTCCCCACCTCTCTCCTTTCCTGTCCTTTTACCAGCTTGCTCTCTCTTTGCCACATGAGGATACAGCAAGAAGCCAGGAAGAGAGAATCACCAGAACCCACCCATGCTGGCACACTGATCTCAGACTTCCTAGCCTCCAGAATTGTGAAGAAGAAATTTCTGTTGTTTAAACCACCCAGTCAATGGCATTTTGTTATAGCAGCCCAGGCTGACCAAGACATGAACAAATGTGGCTCCTGTCTTTGTGGGAGAAATGGATATCAACAAAATGAACACAAAATTAAATACAAAATAAAATTAGAAAATGCTGAGGGAAAGCAACGGAGTGACAAGGAAAAATATAAGGGTGACCTGATTTAGACTTGAGTATCATGAAAAGGGGGTGATGATGTAAAGAACAGTGCTCCAGGAAGAGGGAATGTGTGTCAAAGTGGAAAGCGTTTTGTGTGGAGCAAATGGACAGAAAGCCTGTGGAAACAGCAGGGGAGAACTGTGGTGGCATCTTCTTGTGCTTTTGTTTCTGAACTGGTGTTTCATTTTATACCTTCTATAGAGCTGTAATTATGTGTGATAGAGCAGGTCTTAGTAAATGAAGTACAGAGTAACCATAATTTCTGGACTCAAAACCAAAGCACAAAATCAATGAAGTGCAAATGTTCATAGGACTTTGACACTTTGTGTTTGATTTCCGCCAAGTTACTTCTCTCTTTGTATATGAGTTATTACATCTTAGCATGACAGGAGCACCTTTAAAATGAGAGGCAGTACAGACAAAGTCCTTGGCTCAGGCCTCACAAAGAATAGAAGCTCAAGCAATAGCCAATGTTAATAGATAGCCAATATTAATATTATCACGAGGTCAGGACTGAATGTTTGAAACCTAAACTGTCTTTTAACAGCCTGGGACCCATAGTTATGTGCTTATGAGTTATACCACATAAGTCAGTTTATACTATGTATCTCTTATTGTTACTGAACACCAAACACTGTGCATTTGGTATCAGGATAAGCCACATATTTTCAGGGCTTTATCTGTCAAATGCAAGACCAAGGCCTTCAGTCCTGTTAACTAAACCTTGAATAATCCATTTAGCTAGTTATTTAACAAATATTGAATACTCACCATGTGCTAGGTATCATTCTAGGTACTGGGGTAGAACATTACATTATCATTCTGAAAGTAATGCCTAACTTCTGAAACTATACTACCTGCTCAGTCTTGGAAACCACAACACCAGTTTTCATTACAAACAAGGGTTATACATGAAGACCAAGAGTTGAACCAAATTTTATACCCATTGTTTTGATATATTTTCTGTAGATGTCTGGAATGTTTTTCTCCCACATACCAGCCTGGCAAACTCCTCCTCCTTCAAGGGTAATTTTGAATTTTCATTTGTTCAGCTCAGACTATCTCGATGCCCCTAGATAAAGCACCTCTTTTTAATCATACCAAATTATCCACTCTTCCATTATAGAACATGTCACATTGTATTTTGTAGTTTTAAAAATCACTTAAGATCCATACACTCAGTATCCCCCACATAGGAAGTGTTTGGTGAATTAAGAGTTAGTAGAAAAGTAACAGTTTAACGAATGAGTTTGCTTAGTGTTGAGATGTGTACCTTAGACTCTCAAGTAAAACTTTAAATACTTGAACATATGTAATCAAACAAGTTGTCTGTGAGCCTATTGCACTTGTGCTCAATGGGCTACACCCAGAATTTCAGTATGAAAAAAGTAGTGGAAACAAAAGGGATCATATAGAGATTGGCAAAAATCACTCTCAATTCATGGAGGTTAAGTTGGATCTACTGAAACAAAATTTTGAAAAGGACCCAGCAGGTTGTTTTATAAACAAAGCTGAAAATGCCTAGAAATAAAATTTTAGATTGTAAGCAATATATTGAATCATTTAAGGAAGATTTGCAAATGAAAGCCTTTGACCAAATTCAACCTGCAGAAGAGTTTTACTTTCCATGTTTAAAAGAATGAATTGCACTTGAATTTCCTTAGGTGGCACCTGTATTCCCGTGTTTGGTCACCATCTCTACTATTCCCTATTGCCTTAAGCTCTGCATTTATGTTCCTGTCTGAAAAGCATTCACATTTGGGTCTGATGCCTTGCAAGTTCCTCTAGGGCAAAAAAAAAAACAAAAAAACAAAAAAAACTGTCCCATTTCACAGAGAACTCAGCTTAGCCCAAAACTGTTAGGATAATGCTATCGCTAATTAGGATGAGGAAAATTTTGTGGCTTGGTGTAGATTAGGATTTGGAAAGAGGACATAGGACACACACACATACATCTTCCCTATAATGAAACAGAAAACAGAAAAAAATCTAGATGTTAAAAGCTGTAATTCTTTGAACTCCTAAAATTTTAAGAAAATCATAAGGCTTTTTAATCAATATTTTGTCATAGCACTCACTATTGCTAAATGAAATCCTCTCTTAAATCTTTAAAAAACAAAAATTCATTACAAAAATGAGTAAATGTTAAATATCTTACTGGCTTTATTCAATGATTCATGAATCGGGCAGCATCTAATCTGGCAGATAGCAAAGATTGCTGAGGAGCTATACAAAAAGAAAGACAGGCAGAAGGGAGCTGGAACAAGGAAATTATACTAGACTAAAAGCAGGTTGGTTATTACAAGGTTACTTTCTTTTCAGGGATGGCAAGGGTCTATGAGGCAGAATATCTAACTAGTGATGACTAGGTGATTCCTGATTGACTGGTTTAAAACTCCATTTCTGGGAGAGCCAAAACTGTAATTAAGGTAAGTCTTGGTTTGGTGATGTGGGGCCTACCATAACAGACTTCATTTGGGGGCCCGTTTTGTTTTTAACAATATGGTTCTGCTTTGTTAGTTAAAGAAAGGGTGCTAACTAGGTAGAATGAGAGGCCACATTTGCCAGGAATGAAGCTCACTCTGGGTTGGATGTCACCTATGATTGGCATCTAATGAAGACCAGGAAGGCACACCCACCAGCTCAGTGAATGGATGTTCAAAAAGGAGCCTCTGCAGCAGCCCACTGTCTGAACCACACAGTGCGGATCTGGTACCTGTGTTGTATTCTTCCTTTCTCTTGCTGTCTCACCTGCCCAGTAGGAGTCTCTGCTCCCAATTTGCCTTCCTGGGGATACAACGCCATTGAATCTGTAGGCATGGAGCTACTCATGGTCAAGCAGCCCCTGAACCCTAGGTCCCCTCCCTCCCTCTTTCCCTCCTTTTGGCTCAGGCTTTGCTTTGGTGACCCATGTTACCCTGCTGATTCCTGATCTTGGCCTATGCTCCATTTTTAGCCTCGCTCTTCCCAGATGGGCATCCTGCTAACTGTCATATATTATCAGCTTCTGGTTGGTCTTAGATTTTTACTTTTATGCTCTGGGAAATAGGTTCTACCTAGTTCCTCTGTTCCTAACTGCGCTAAAGTTCCATGATAGAAGAACCTCTCCAAAGATTGATACTGAGTACTTCAGAAATGGTACTCAAATACTTAAGGAATGATACCAGAATATTTTAGAAATAATGCTGGAATACTTCAGAAACATCAGGGTACCATTGGGATTATAAAACATTCAAAGACAGAATAGAAACAGGATGATTGGGTGTTACACGCAAACAATGAATCATGGAACACTACATCAAAATCTAATGATGTAATGTATGGTGATTAACATAACATAACATTAAAAAAAAGAAACAGGATGATTTATCCAGAGGATCACTTTCGCACATTTTCCTGGGTATAACTACTTGATGGTAGCATCTACAAGGCGGGGCCGTGACGTACGCCTAACTCACTGCACCTGGAGCATTCAGTTTTTACACATGTAGACATTCATAGAGTTGAACCTCACTGATTCAAATTGAGTATACAGAACTTATTCACCGATGGGTATCAACTAGTGGGCCTTCTACCCCTGAGGCAGTACAAAGGGCAATGCTTTCATATGGAAGCAGGAGAAATTCAGATGGGGCGATGAGTACAAATAATTAAATGATCATGACTCTACCATGTAATTATATTTCCTTGAGCATGATCCTGGGTATTATGCTGAAGGCCTAAAATTAATCGAGAAGAGTAACTCCAGAAAACCTAAATTCAATATCATGCAAGAAAAGTTGGACATAATAATAATAGCCACACTTTTTAATTGAGCACCCACTAAAAGTTAGGAACCATATTTGACATTTTATTCCTATATTATATTTTCAGATTTCACAAAAATGCAGTGAAATAGAGATTATTATGACCATTTTATGGGAGAGGAAACATCCACTTAATAGAGGAGCAGAGATTCACACCCATGTCTCTCTAGTATGATTCCATATGCTTCTAGCTTTACCAGGTTGCCCCAATTAGATTTGCAATTCAAAAGCGGTGGCACTGGGAGTCAGGGAAGGTAAGCGTCCATCTGATTGTGATCCAAACACTGGAAAGGCAAGAAAGATAAAAATGAAGAGGAAGGAGGAAGGTAGAATAGAGGGCAAGATAGGCATTTGGGAACAGCTTTCACAAAAATAGAAGAGCAATTAAACTGATGTCTTCCAAAATGGTCTGGACTCACACACCTACAGCCCTGGCCGCTCTGTTTTATCTCATTAAATGCCTGGTTATGGATGGGCAGGTTTGCCATCTGTTTAAATAATAATTTTCTGTTCTCCATGAACTGAGCTGCAGTGTCGAGGACAATTAAAGCGTCACTGCCATCTCTCTCAGTGGGAACTCTGATATTGCAGGCCACCGTGCCACCACCACCCTGACATCCGCTGCCGGCTACACTCTCACCACTTTCCCACCTAACCTGCCCACCAGAGCTAAACTTTCCTGGCCAAGACGCAGGCTGTACAAGTATGAACACCCACTCAGAAAAGAACAGAAGACAGAATAGGAATCATTCCAGAGCCCTTCCTGGCAACCTCCGAGTGATGGATGTGACTTCCTGAGAAGTTGAATGATAAACTATTTTCAAAAATTCCATTGAAAATTGGTGGGCAATGATGGGGTTTGTTTGAAAAGTGACACGCTTGGGACTAGAACTGGGAAAGAAGGCAAGGGGCTGCCCTTCTGACAAAGGAAAGAGATCCAGGTTATAAATTCTTTGGGGATAACTTCAGAGGGGGACTAGAGCCATGGAGGCATATGAAGGGGATGAGTAGGGGGTGTTTTAAGTCAGGAAAGCATCAAACAGTGATAAGAAAAATAAAGGCTAATTTTTACTGGGCAATAACTGTGAACTGTGCACTGTGCAAAGTACTTTATTAATTAATCAGTGCATCTAATCCTTATAACAACCCCAGGCTATAAGTATTGTGATTATGAGTATTTCTGTTTTACAGATGAGGGAACCGACTTTCACTGACCTATCTGATGTGTAGCTGAGGTGGAACTTTAATTTGAGCAGTTTGTCTTCAGATTCTGTTTCTATTGGGACACAAGTAATTTATTGTCCAGACTAGAACACTTTTTGAAGTGAAATATGTTGTTCTTCGTAATTAAGCCCTTAAAGCTGGCTTTACTGGAGCTGCCCAGAGCAAACTGCCCTGGGTAGTATTGTTAGCTTGCTCAAGCTGCTCCCCTAGTGAGTCGAATCAGAGGATGAGCATATATGACAATGTCTCAGAAAAGTTTCTCTTGACTGTTTCCTGGTACATTGCAGCAGTCTCAATTGTGCTTTAGTAAATAATTCTTCTCGAGGATCCAGGCCCCTAATGCTGCTTGCCCCATCTCAGGACCTTTCTCAAAAAATACATCAAGACCCATTCAACTCTAGAAACACGCAAACAAGCTTTGACAACACCATGAAAGGAAAGAATGGGTCCTGACACATTTACATGTTTTCTGAGAATTGGTACCTCACAACCCCATAGATTACTGTGTGTGTGTGTGTGTGTGTGTGTGTGTTTGTGGATGCATATAATATATGCATGTATGCACATCTATACATATATGCATATGTGTGTATATATATATTTTTAGATTTGAAGTGTCCTTTTCATAAAATTTGCTATGTTGATGTTTCTAATTTTCCACTACATTTCAAACATGGGTTTGGGTTGTTCAGAAATAGTTCAACAAATTGTCTAATGTCAATGCTTGTCACTTGTTTAGGGTTAAAACCGAGTTTGGATTAGGTACAGACTTTCTTCCTTCCACTATGACTGTGTACCTAGTATGTTCTACCAAAGATCTCTGTGGTCTACATAAGAAACCTCAGTATCCCAGAGTGAGCATTTACTAATCCTTAATGACAAGAAACTCATTGTGAATGAGGTCCAATGGAAGGAGAAAAAAGTATAACAGTATCATAAGCACAAACCTTATTACAATTTGTATCAAGATGTTTTAGGTTTTCTTTCTTTTTTGCTAAAATTCTTTTTTAAAAAATCTAAATTCACTTACATTCTGATAAGTCTGTCATTGCCCATGGGGTACTGATGTTCAGTCAGTTCATTTTGAGATTCTTCTGGCCTGATGCAACTACTGGCTTGGATTTTTTCCTTCTCTTTGGAGTGCCGTCATCATATTGTCAGTGATTTCTTTCCATCATTAGATCCACTGTCAGTAAAGTGTAGTTGACGCAAAAGCCACACAAAAGACAAGAAATGAAGAATTCAAAATAAATTTATCTTAATATTTGTTTTCCAGCAATACAATACAAGCTATTGCATCAGTAGAATGGTCTTTCCATTGCGTAGAGATGCCAGGCAGTACATGAACTCATGACCAAGGACAATCATGATACCCTAATATCTGGCATTCCCATGACCCTTCAAAGTGTCCTACCATAGAGCTTCTCATGTGAATGGTGGAGTCCTCAAAAGCTAAGAGGAATTCATTGTGAGAACTTCAAATTGCAAGAATTATTTGTAAGATGGTTGCAAAGACTGTAGCTTTTATGAATTAAATTGTGTCCCCTCAGAAGATATGTTGAAGTCCTATCCCTTGGTACCTCAAAATGTGACTCTATTTAGAAATGGGTCATTAGTTCAGTCTGGTACATCATCTTCTCTCTGCATGTCAATTAGATGCATTGATTAATTAATAAGTCAGTGTCATTAGTTCAGATGAGGTCATTAGGGTGGGTGCTAATCCAATGTGACTGGTGTCTTTATAAGAAGGGGACATTCACGCACAGACACGCACAGAGGGAAGATGATGCAGGCACACAGGGACAAGATGGATAAGTGATGACTGAGGCAGAGATGGCAGGGATGCTGCCATAGCTAAGGAGCCCCTGGGGCTACCCGAAACTGGAAGAGTCAAGGAAGGCCCCTCCCCTGGTGGTTCAGAGAGAGCATGACCCCATCAATACCTTGATTTGAGATGTCTGGACTCGAGACCTGTGAGACAATAAATGTCTGTTGTTTTAAGCCCCTCGGTTTGTGGTATTTTGTTATGATAGTCCTAGGAAACTAACACAATAGCTACTAATATTTCAGTTCATAAATTTTGATTATAATACATGCTTTTTTATGATGGACAACCTCTGCTGAATCATTAATTACCATCCTGTTTCAAGTAAGCTTACCTCAAGTAACCTAGAGACAAATAACTGGCTATTAATTCTATTATGTGATGCCATTATGATCTATATCAGCACCTCGAAGACATTCTAGGAGATGGCATAAGGTGACAATCATGAGAGTTCTGAAGGGGGAGGGAAGTTTCAAACAAAATATCTGTTTTGCTTCTCTGATGTTATGTCAGAAAGTTGGTTCTAAGAAGGCAAAATCTGAGAAAATTTTTTCTGTTTTTTAGCAGCCTTTAGCAGAAATTTCTCAAAAAAAAAAAACCCCACAAAATGTGGGCCTTCATGAGCTATCTCATTGTGATACTAAAAAGGGCAGTTCACTCAAACCCCTAAATATAATAATAATAATAATAATAATAATAATAATAATAAAAGATGAAGAGGAAGAAGACTTAGTTGCTCCAGCATTTTTTGCTTTTCTCCCATCCTAGCACACCTGTTCTTATCTACCATGTTTTATTGCATAGAAAAAATTTTAAGCAATCCTTTGCAGGGCAGAATATAAAACAAAAGCTGCATGTCCCTATGTTATTGTCTTTCACAATTGTGATCGCAAGCTTAACCATGAAATTATATGATCCTTACATAGCAGAATCCAAGCCATGTCAGGTAGGTTTAATCAGAAAACCCTAGTGTGTATTTCACAAAGGAAGGAGGGCCAGGGATGTTTAGTAGATGAAAGGCAGCCTCAGACACTTGATTATCTCAGACCTGTCAATGATTCAAAATATAAGGCTCTTCCTATGATCAACGGGGACCACTTTAACCTTTGGTTCTTGCACCCATTGAAACCCATTTTAAAAATTCCCATTTATAATGTAAAATGAAAAATCAGCAAAGATACTGTGGGAATGTGATTCAAGGGTGGTGTGTGGGAAGCTGCCCATTATCAAGAAAATCCTATTTGACATAAGCATATTTCATTTACCTCTGGGTTGGTATCACTCGACACAGGACATAGCAATATATTAAGTGGTGCCTTAGTGTGGGTTTTCCTTTGCTGAGACTAGACAGGGCTTGTATGCAGGTAGTTGGTTTTTAGGGAAGTGATCCCAGGAATCAGGAGTGAGACACAGGGAAGAGTAAAATAAGGAGGAAAGCAAAATCAGTACAAGAGACTGTTCTCAGATTGGCTACCACTGAGGTCAACAAGGGCTTGACCCCGCCAGGACTTTCTGAGGCAGCTGTTGAAATGTGGCTCAGAACTCTCTATTCAGGAGAGGGGAGGGCAGGGCACTGATCCTTTGTTTGCTCTTTCCCACTTATCAGGGTTGTCCTGTGTGTCATTAGCTCTTTTTCAATCCCAGGCTGTGTATGTGTGAATGCCAGAGAGATTCCCGCAGAATTCCCACCTCCCGGCATCCGAGCAGTTCCAGGGAGAAGGCTAGAAGTCCGAGGTCCATCTGAGATGGGTTTCTGGCATGTTGTGTCTGTGTGAAGTGGGTTGCAGGGCAGTGGTAAGTGTGAGAGATGAGCCTTGAAGACAGGAGGCCCTGGAGTACCTAAGGGGGCCAATGTTGGCCATACTTTGCACTGCCCTAACCCACTGTGCTCTCCATTAAGCCTAAACCATTATCAAGGCTTCTAGGTGGCAGCCAGCCACATTCTGCAAAAAAACCTGAGGTCAGTAAGGTTAATGCACCAAGCTATATCCAATCAGCTACTAATCATGAAACTTGAATTAATGATTACTATCTCCCCACACTACTGGTCATTCTAGGTTTCCCTCATTCCTGCCCAACAGCAGTTGATCTTGGTTGCCTTTCAGGTGGGGAGACACAGACCATCATCCCTAAAAGTTTCAGTCCCTTGCCAGGTGCTGAGCCTGCCCAAGGTTGCTATGATTGTCCAGTTACAGTTATTGATAGGCCTGGAAGCAGTGAAAGGCATTGAGACAAACCCCGTAAGTTCTAGATATGATGCTTTATGCCTTCACGGTGTCATAGCAGCTTTTGCTGTTTGTGGGAATAAGGGTCACTTGCCCCTCAAGTATGGCAATTCATTTTTTGGTCTGCTGCTTTGTTGGCTTGATGAACCCCAAATAACCAGGCAGCCATCAGAGCCTTAGGTGAGTAGACCCTTTACTGTGTCCGCAGGTGGAAATATTCCTTCCTGACTCCACAGAGCCTAAAGTAGCAGAGATGGGGCTACACATTCCACAGGTGGGACACAGGAGCCACGGTGAGCAACCAATCCTACTTCTACCCCTTGAGTCCAGGTTGTTTATTCAAGGAACACAGGTCTCGGGGAAAGATTGTGGCTATATTTATTGTGTATACTTTTCATGTCATGGCAGGGGCCTTTCTCAAGGGGACCGAACTTTCCTTTAACCCAGGGACTCTAGATCTGTGAACTACCTTAGCTCCAAAAACTGGACAGGAGATTGTGCATTTTCATTGGGGTGCACATTCAGCCTTCTCCCCTTTAGATCTCATATTTTCCCCCATAATACCAGTCAGCTCCTCATCTGTCTTATCACTCAGAAAACCATGGTTCAAGAATTACTACCATTATGCAGGTGAGTTTCTTGGTGCCCACAATGATGGTTATGCCCATCTGACCTCTTTTGGTTACGTGCCACCAGCAGGCCTCTGTCTTTCTGGAATCCTGACCTCTCTACTGAAACTAAGTACACAGCATCACCTACCATTAACTCTGGCCTGTGAAGAGCCACCACTGAGCTTATGAAAGAACCCAAGAGTGGCTTCTCTGTCTCACATAATCACTGTATTCTAATATTTCCCTATCCCTGAGACTTCAATAATCTACAAGACAGTTCCACCATTTTCTACTTCATTTTCTCTAGGCCATCAATATGTCCAGACTTGAAGAGCCATTCCATCTCTATATTAGAAGCAACTCCAGGTATCCCTGCTGGGACATTAAACCCCACGTCACAGGAGACCATGCCCATGTCATGATGTCTTCCTTATAAAATATTATAGTTGACCCTTTCCTATTCTAATACCTGGAAGACCCATTCCCATATATGTTTCCCTGGTTCCCACTGTTAAATATTAGTTGAATCTTGCAATTCTCTAGGTGTCTGCAAATTTCTCCCAGAGAAGGAACTGTATTTCCCAGCCAGGCCTGTGCTACCACCTATAAGAAACAAAGAGAAGAATCAAGAGATCTCAGGGAGGACAAGCAACTGGCCCAGGTGAGTCTTCTCAGGGTCTCTGGGCAAGAGAAAGCTGCTGTTTTCTTAGGAAGAAAAAGCTGCTTCTGTTGGCCTAGAATCTGGAAGTTCAGTTTGGTCAGGCTCGTCCATGCAAGTGTCCCCATCTTAGGTCTTAGGGCCCCACTCTTTCCCTCTCAGGGCTCCTAAGTCCTGATTTTGCATAGGTGGCCGATTGAGAAAATTTATTCAGTCTCCTTTTTGTTCTACTATTCTTAAAATTAAATCCTCAGCTTGATTTTCAACAGACTCTGCCTTATAGCTACAAAAATTAAGATATCTTAAAATGCTAGCATGGAGACCTTCTGATTTGACAGTATATTTTGAGTTGATGATTTGGGGTCATTTTCTTTATAAAATATTTTCTTTATTAAATTTTCTTTATAAAAAAAAAAACAGCCAATTTCACAATCTTATGATGATCTTTGCTCTAGTACTATTCAAGTGCCAGAGGCCAAGTCTTCAACTATTAACTGTACCATTTCCCCTCTACCAGTTCCGGAGAATCTTAGGCATTGTGATGCTTACTGTAGGCCAGGAATCTCCCCAGGATGTCTATGTCAGTAACGTAGCCTTTATCACCATCTAACTGGGAAGAGATCTCAATCCAAACCCCATTTTTCCGCTTGCAAAACTTGAGTTTTCTTGTCTGAGTTGCCCCCCAGAAAGACCCCAGAAAACAGAGCTGGAGCCAGGAATTGTATATAGGTAGTTTATTTTAGGAAGTGATTCTAGGGCAAAGGAACGGGGACTGTGGATGGTGAACTAAGGACGGGATTCAAACCAATGTAGAAGAGAAGTCTCCTGTTTGTTACCCTGAGGGCAACCTTCCCTCAGGACCCTCAGAGAAACCTTGCAGCTTTTGCCTGAGAATCACCCACCTGAATGGTAGAAGAAGATAGCATTACCCACACCTTTGACCAAGTGGTCAAGAGCACTGACTACCTTACATCCCCAGGCTGCTGATGCGTGGGTGCTGGACAGTTTCCCACAAGCTTTCTTCAAAAAGTTCCAGGGCAAAAAGCAAGAGATGTGTGGTGCGGTGGGACTGGGTCCTCTCAGCTGGCTTCCATAGCAAGGGTTGATGGAAAGGTTGGCTGAAAGGATGTGAAACAGGGCACAACAGGTGGTGAACCTGCTTTTAAGAGTTAGATAAGAATCTCTGGGCCAGGAACCCAAAAAAAAGGGGGAAAATTGAAGAAATTTCAACAGATATTTTATACAGTAGGTTTTGGTTTTATTTATATATATTACCCGTGACTAAAACTAAATTTTGCTGTCTTTTGCTAAACAAAACTCACATACTATTCCCCAATAAATGTTTTGCATAGAAATAACTAAATCAGAATTTAAATGAAGTATCATGAATTCTCTGCAAACTGACTCTATCAGTAATCAAATTAAAAGACAACCATACTTTCTGATGGTACCAAATTAGAAAAAGATGACAAAAATCCTAGGTTTACTTTGTTGGTAACATTTGATCAGGGAAACAGTATCAGCCTTTTTTATTATATGAAATAATACTGATTTTTCTCCCTAGTCAGGGTCCATTTTCTCCTTTCTAGGCCTGAGGGTGGCCATCTGCTTCTTCCATGCTTGTGTCTAGCATTTCACACAACCTAGCATAAATTCTCTGGATTCCAGAACCGTGAAGGTGATAACTTTGCACAGTGCCAAAGGGAATTACGTATTTGCAAATGCAGAAAGAATTTTATACTGTGAACTTTTGGGGGATTATTACATCATGTTATTAAATGAATTAATGTATGCAAAGCATTTAGAACAGTGCCAAGCACATAATAAGAGCTCAGTAAATGTTAGCTTTATCATGTTTGTGATCATGATCATCATCCTGATCATCATCCTTCCATGATCCATGGAAGCAGCCAAATCTGGCAGAATAAGCACTAGTTTAGGGGTCAGAAGACTTAGTCTGTAATCCTGATT
This sequence comes from Zalophus californianus, assembly GCF_009762305.2. Taxonomy (NCBI): domain Eukaryota; kingdom Metazoa; phylum Chordata; class Mammalia; order Carnivora; family Otariidae; genus Zalophus; species Zalophus californianus. The sequence continues at coordinate 12,222,222 of NC_045606.1, read as the reverse complement.
TTATCATTTATCAGTCTGTAGCTTTGGTAGAGCCATTTAACCTCTCTGAGACTCAGTGTTTTTATCTCTAGAAAAAGGATAATAAATTCCATTTCACAGCATTGTTATGAGTGTGAAATAAGGTAAGTGACTTATGGAACTCAAAGTGCTATCACAGGGTAGGGATTGACAACACATTGTTGATTCTGACCAGTTCCCTGTCACTGTTGATGCTGGCGGCTAAGCGTGGGGGCCTGGACTCTGCGAAACTCCGCATCACTCTGTTTGTCTCACCCTCTGACTCTTGATTTCATGTGTACTATATACTTCTTTGAATTCCATTTACTTACTTGGTTCCTCAACCTCTCCCGACAAAACAAGTATCCATGTCTTTATTTACAGAATTCCTCCTCTCCCATCGAAGCGATGTGAGATTTAATTTTAAATAATTCAACCAAATGAAGGAATTATAACCTGTTTCTTTTCTTAGGTCTTTATTCTTCTTTTGCACTTTCCATATTTTCTAGAATAAGAATACAATTATTTATACTCAGAAACAATATTTAATAAAAGGAAATTCAAAGGTCAACATGCATTTCATTCACATATGTGAATTTTGAACCAGAAATTTAGAGTAACTTCTAAATCTCTGCAGATGAGACAGTGTATCACTTTTGAATGGTACAAATCTATAGAAGGCCCAGCAAGAACACACTACAGGCAGATTTTTATTTCTGTAAAGAAAAGAAGTGACTTTTAGAGTGAAATTTCAAAGGATATTCGGTTTATTTTCTCTATGCAATGTGTAACTAAATCAGGCAGCCTACTGCCCCAGGGCTAGTCTTTTCCCTCAAGTTTTGCTTAGGTTTTTAGATTGAGTTATTCAGGAATAACCCTTTTTATAAACTGTGAGATGAGTGAACAGTAAATATAAGTTTGTAAAGGCTGACCGTTTGGGGTTTTGACTGTCAACACAAGAAATACAACAAGGTGGTTAATACAAAAGGTGAGAAGGCAGCTACCAGTCCCACTCTGTGAAATAATGTGCTTGTTATTGTCTTTTGTGTCATCTTCCCAAAAGACAACAAAGTACTGCCTGATTAATTGAAATTCTATTAAGTGGAGATCCAGACTCAAAATGAGGGCCAACAAAGACCAGGTAAAATCTAAAATTTGACAAGGCCAATGAACCAATTGAGCTTACATCAGTTAACTAATAAAATATTCCATTAATGGCTGGAAAGACTATTTCTATTTAAAGTCTGTGGAATGACCATTGAGACAAAAGCTATAAAATTATATTCTTTTCTAACCTTTGCTGGTTGTGTAAGGAATTTATTTAGCTATTCTTTTGCCTCTATTGCCAGACCTTTAAAATGACAATGGCAAAAGCCATCAATTTCCAGTGACTATAAAAATCTTTTGGAAAATGTGAATAGTAATTTTTTTCCAAGTTTTCGTGACACCTTAAAAAGTAGACTTAGTGGTCCTAGCAATCATGAGCTCTGAGGACAGACCTCCTCAGATAAGTAAATTATTATTTTAAACGTAAGTTATCTTTTCTGTAAAATAACAATACTGAAATATATACCTTGTAGCACTTTATTATTACACTAAGTGAAGTAATGGCAAGTGATTGAAATGCTTACTTATTATTATTATTTACTTGTTCAATAATATGCATTCATTGACCACCATTTGTAGACACCATGATAAAAGCTGGACACACGAAGTCAAATAAGGTAAAAATCCTGTCTTTAAAATGTTTGCTCCCTAATATATCAAGACATAAAGCTATTCTGTGGACATATTTGTTGTAGTTCAGAGTTATTGCTATATATGTGATTATGTATATGTATTCACACATTTATTTGTGCATTCTTGTGATACTGTGTATTAAAGTATAGAACTGGAACCCCTTAGAAAAAGTAGTTCCTCCCAAATCTCTTGTCATTCATGAATGGAGAGTCAGACCTTTCCAGTAGAGGACTTCCACATTTTCTTTGCTGATTATAAACTCCTTCACAGTTACTCTTTTTTTTTAAATTAATTTATTTTTTTGGGTGTAGTGTTCCATGATTCATTGTTTGCATATAACACCTAGTGGTCCATTCAATACGTGCCCTCTTTAATACCCATCACCAAGCTAACCCATCCTCCCATCCCCCTCCCCTCTAGAACCCTAAGTTTGTTTCTCAAAGTCCATACTCTCTCATGGTTCGTCTCCCCCTCTGATTTCCCCCCTTCATTTATCCCTTCCTACTTTTTTTTTAACATATAATATATTATTTGTTTCAGAGGTACAGGTCCGTAATGCATCAGTCCTACACAACTCACAGTGCTCACCACAGCACACACCCTCCCCAATGTCTATCACCCAGCCACCCCATCCCTCCCACCCCCCACCACCCAGCAACCCTCAGTTTGTTTCCTGAGATTAAGAATTCCTCATATCAGTGAGATCATATGATACATGTCTTTCTCTGAATGACTTTTTTCGCTCAGCATAATACCCTCTGGTTGCATCCACATTGTTGCAAATGGCAAGATTTGGGGGTTTTTTGATAGCTGTATAATATTCCATTGTATATATATACCACATCTTCTTTATCCATTCATCTGTTGATGGACATCTTAGCTCTTTCCATAGTTTGGCTATTGTGGACATTGCTGCCATAAACATTGGGGTACATGTACCACTTTGGATCACTACATTGTTATTTTTGGGGTAAATACCCAGTAGTGCAATTGCTGGGTCATATGGTAGCTCTATTTTCAACTTTTTGAGGAACCTCTGTACTGTTTTCCAGAGTGGCTGCTCCAGCTTGCATTCCTACCAACAGTGTAGGAGGGTTCCCCTTTCTCCACATCCTCGCCATCTGTCATTTCCTGACATGTTAATTTTAGCCATTCTGACTGGTGTGAGAGGTATCTCCTTGAGGTTTTGATTTGGATTTCCCTGATGCCAAGCAATGTCGAGACACTTTTTGATGTGTCTGTTGGCCATTTGGATGTCTTCTTTGGAAGAATGTCTATTCATGTCGCCTGCCCATTTATTGATTGGATTATTTGTTCTTTGAGTGTTGAGTTTGATGAGTTCTTTATAGATTTTGGATACTAGCCCTTTATCTGATATGTCATTTGCAAATATCTTCTCCCAATCTGTTGGTTGTCTTTTGGTTTTGTGGACTGTTTCCTTTGCTGTGCAAAAGCTTTTTATCTTGATGAAGTCCCAATAGTTCATTTTTGTCCTTGCTTCCCTGGCTTTGGGCGATATTTCTAGGAAGAAATTGCTGCAGCTGAGGTCTAAGAGGTTGCTGCCTGTGTTCTCCTCTAGGATTTTGATGGACTCCTGTCTTACATTTAGGTCTTTCATCCATTTTGAGTCTATTTTTGTGTGTGGTGTAAGGAAATGGTCCAGTTTCATTCTTCTGCATGTGGATGTCCAATGTTCCCAGCACCATTTTTGAAGAGACTGTGTTTTTCCATTGGACATTCTTTCCTGCTTTGTCGAAGATTAGTTGACCATGGAGTTGAGGATCCATTTCTGGGCTCTCTATTCTGTTCCATTGATCTATGTGTCTGTTTTTGTGCCAGTACCATACTGTCTTGAAGATTACAGCTTTGTAATAGAGCTAGAAGTCTAGAATTGTGATGCCACCAGATTTACTTTCCTTTTACGACATTCCTCTGGCTATTCAGGGTCTTTTCTTGTTCCATACAAATTTTAGGATTATTTGTTCCATTTCTTTGAAAAAAGTGGATGGTATTTTGATGGGGATTGCATTGAATGTGTACATTGCTCTAGGTAGCATTGACATCTTCACAATATTTGTTATTCCAATCCATGATAATGGAACATTTTTCGATTTCTTTGTGTCTTCCTCAATTTCTTTCATGAGTATTTTATAGTTTTCTGAATACAGATTCTTTGCCTCTTTCGTTAGATTTATTCCTAGGTATCTTATGGTTTTGGGTGCAATTGTAAATGGGATCGACTCCTTAATTTCTCTTTCTTCTATCTTGTTGGTATATAGGAATGCCACTGATTTCTGTGCATTGATTTTATATCCTGCCACTTGACTGAATTCCTGTATGAGTTCTAGCAGTTTTGGGGTGCAGTCTTTTGGGTTTTCCACATAAAGTATCATATCATCTGCAGAGAGTGAGAGTTTGACTTCTTTGCTGATTCAGATGCCTTTTATTTCTTTTTGTTGTCTGATTGCTGTGGCTAGGACTTCTAGTACTATGTTGAATAGCAGTGGTGATAGTGGACATCCCTGCCATGTTCCTGACCTTAGGGGGAAAGCTCTCAGTTTTTCCCCATTGAGAGTGATATTCGCAGTGGGTTTTTCATAGATGGCTTTTATGATATTGAGGTATGTACCCTCTATCCCTACACTCTGAAGAGGTTTAATCAAGAAAGGATGCTGTACTTTGTCAAATGCTTTTTCTGTATCTACTGAGAGGATCATATGGTTCTTGTTCTTTCTTTTATTAATGTATTGTATCACAATGATTGATTAGCAGATGTTGAACCAACCTTGCAGCCCAGGAATAAATCCTGCTTGGTCGTGGTGAATAATCCTTTTAATGTACTATTGGATCCTATTGGCTAGTATTTTGGTGAAAATTTTTGCATCCATGTTCATCAGGGATATTGGTCTGTAATTCTCCTTTTCGATGGGGTCTTTGTCTGATTTTGGGATCAAGGTAATGGTGGCCTCATAAAATGAGTTTGGGAGTTTTCCTTCCATTTCTATTTTTTGGAACATATTCAGAAGAATAGGTATTAATTCTTCTTGAAATGTTTGGTAGAATTCCCCTGGGAAGCCGTCTGGCCCTGGGCTCTTGTTTGTTGGGAGATTTTTGATGACTGCTTCAATTTCTAGTGGTTATGGATCTGTTCAGGTTTTCTCTTTCTTCCTGGTTCAGTTTTGGTAGTTTATACATCTCTAGGAATGCATCCATCTCTTACAGGTTATCTAATTTGCTGGCATATAGTTGCTCATAATATGTTCTTATAATTGTTTGTATTTCTTTGGTGTTGGTTATGCTCTCTTCTCTTTCATTCATGATTTTATTTGTTTGAATCACTTATCTTTAATTTTTTTATTTTTTTAAGATTTTATTTATTTGACAGAGAGAGAGACAGACAGAGCAAAAACACAAGCAGGGGGAGCAGGAGAGGGAGAGGCAGGCTTCCTGCGGAGCAGGGATCCCGATGCGGGGCTTGATCCCAGGACCCTGGGATCATGACCTGAGCCGAAGGCAGACGCTTAACGACTGAGCCACCCAGGCGCCCCTTATCTTTTATTTTTGATAAGTCTGGCCAGGGGTTTATCAGTCTTATTAATTCTTTCAAAGAACCAGCTCCTAGTTTCGTTGATCTCTTCTACTGTTGTTTTGGTTTCTATTTCATTGATTTCTGCTCTGATCTTTACTATTTCTCTTCTCCTGCTGGGTTTAGGCTTTATTTGCTGTTCTTTCTCCAGCTCCTTTAGGTGTAGGGTTAGGTTGTGTATTTGAGACCATTCTTGTTTCTTGAGAAAGGCTTGTATTGGTATATACTTTTCTCTTAGGACCGCCTTTGCCGCATCCCAAAGATTTTGAACAGTTGTGTTTTCATTTTCATTGGTTTCCATGAATTTTTTAAATTCTACTTTAATTTCCTGGTCGACCCATTCATTCTTTAGTAGGATGCTCTTTAGCCTCCATGTATTTGAGTTTTCTGACTTTCCTCTTGTGATTAAGATCTAGTTTCAAAGCACTGTGGTCTGAAAGTATGCAGGGAGTGATCCCAATCTTTTGGTACCAGTTGAGACCTGATTTGTGACCTAGGATGTGATCTATTCTGGAGAATGTTCCATGGACACTAGAGAAGAATGTGTATTCTCTTGCTTTAGGATGGAATGTTCTGAATATGTCTGTGAAGTCCATTTGGTCCATTGTGTTTTTAAAGTCTTAATTTCTTTGTTGATCTTTTGCTTAGATGATCTTTTGCTTAGACTGTCCATTTCAGTGAGGTGGGGGTGTTAAAGTCCCTCACTATTATTGTATTGTTGTTGATGTGTTTCTTTGCTTTTGTTATTAATTGGCTTATATAATTGGCTGCTCCCATGTTAGGGGGCATAGATATTTACAATTGTTAGATCTTCTTGTTGGATAGACCCTTTAAGTATGATTTAGTGTCCTTCCTCATCTCTTATTATAGTCTTTGGTTTAAAATCTAATTTGTCTGATATATGGATTGCTACCCCAGCTTTCTTTTGGTGTCCATTAGCATGGTAAATATTTTTCCACCCCCTCACTTTCAATCTGGAGGTATCTTTGGTTCTAAAATGAGTTTCTTGCAGACAGCATATTGATGGGTCTTGTTTTTTATCTAATCTGATAGCCTGTGTCTTTTGATTGGGGGCATTTAGGCCATTTACATTAGGGTAACTATTGAAAGATATGAATTTAGTGTCATTGTATTGCCTGTCAGGTGACTGTTACTGTATATGGTCTCTGTTCCTTTCTGGTCTATGTTACTTTTAGGCTCTCTCTTTGCTTAGAGGACCCCTTTCAATATTTCTTGTAGGGCTGGTTTCGTGTTTGCAAATTCTTTTAGTTTTTGTTTGTCCTGGAAGGTTTTTATCTCTCCTTCTATTTTCAATGACAGCTTAGCTGGATATAGTATTCTTGGCTGCATCTTTTTCTCATTTAGTGCTCTGAATATATCATGCCAGTCCTTTCTGGCCTGACCGGTCTCCGTGGATAGGTCTGTTGCCAATCTAATGTTTCTACCATTGTAGGTTACAGACCTCTTGTCCCGAGCTGCTTTCAGGATTTTCTCTGTCTCTGAGACTTGTAACTTTTACTATTAGATGTTGGGCTGTTGACTTATTTTTGTTGATTTTAGTGGGGTTCTCTGTGCCTATGCTTGTTTCCTTCTCCAAATTAGGGAAGTTCTCTGCTCTAATTTGCTCCAATATATCTTCTGCCCCTCTCTCTCTTTCTTCTTCTTCTGGGATCCCAATTATTCTAATATTGTTTCATCTTATGGTATCACTTATCTCTCAAATTCTGCCCTTGTGATCCAGTAGTTGTTTATCTCTTTTTTTCAGCTTCTTTATTCTCCATCATTTGGTCTTCTTTATCGCTAATTCTCTCTTCTGTCTCATTTATACTAGCAGTTAGAGCCTCCATTTTTATTGCACCTCATTAAAAGCCTTTTTGATTTCAACTTGGTTAGATTTTAGTTCTTTAATTTCTCCAGAAAGGTTTTCTCTAGTATCTTCCATGGTTTTTTCAAGCCCAGCTATTATCTTTATAATCATCATTCTGAACTCTAGTTCCGACATCTTACTAATGTCTGTACTGATTAGGGCCCTGGCAGTCAGTACTGCCTCTTGCTCTTTCTTTTTGAGGTGTGGTTTTCCATCTTGTCATTTTGTCCAGAGGAGAATAGATGAATGAGAGAACAAAATGCTAACAGGGTAACAACGACCCCAGAAAAATATACACTAAACAAATCATTAGAGATCCAAAACCAGGGGAAAAGAAAGGGAAAGAAAGTAGAAAGAAAATAAGGATATGATCAAGGCTGGTGAATAGATCAATGCTACACACTAGATTTGGGGTGTATTTTGGTCTGTTAGAAGAAACTGCCTCCCAAAATTTTAAAGAAGGAAAAACTTATATATGTGTACAAAAATAAGGGTAAATAGGATGAACGGATGGAATATGACTGTAAAGGTGAAAATTATAGACGTTTATAAAAAGAATTGATAAGCTGGTTGAAAAAAGAAGATAAATTAAAAAAAAAAAACGGCGGGGAGAGAACATGATCAGGCAGGAGACTAGAACAAAGCCATACACTAGAGATTTAGGGTATATTTTGGCCTGTTAGAAGAAACTGTATCCCAAAATTTTAAAGAGAGAACAACTTATATATATACCAAAAATAACATTAACTAAAATGAAGGGATAGAATATGACTAAAAATGAAAAATAAAAAAGATTTTTTAAAAAGGGATTGATAAGATGTTGGTTGAAAAAAGGAAAAATAAAAATTCAAAAAAAATAGAAAAAGAAAACAAAATTAAAAAAATTAACTTTGAAAGACTAAAGAATCATGGGGAAAAAAAAGCCATGAATTCTATGTGCAGTATTCCCCTAGTGCTGGCGTTCTGCCATTCTCATAGATCGGTAAACTTGGTCTTGGCTGGCTGTTCTTGCTGATCTTCTGGGGGAGGGGCCCGTTGCTGTGGTTCCCAAATGTCTTTTTTGGAGGCGGAATTGCCCCGCCCTTGCTGGTCCGGGCTAAGTAATCTGCTCGGGTTTGCTCTTGGGAGCTTTTATTCCCTGTAAGCTTTCATACAGCTTTAGAAGACGAGAGTGAAAATGGCGGCCTCCCAATCTCCGCCCCAGAGAAGCCGAGAACTTGGGGCTCCACTTCTCAGTGTGCCCCCAGAGAAAAGCAGTCAATCACTCCCGTTTCCCCAGTCTCCGGCTGCACTCCGTGCTCACCTGGCCTGTGACTGAGCATTTCTATCTCTGGCACCCGACCCCGTGTGGAGTCTCCAAACCCAGCAGATCCCTGTGGTGCACTCCCACACCGCTCCTCCTGGGGGAGGAAGGGGAGTCTCCCCGGTTCTGCCCCTTGTTGGGTCCCTGCTGGAAGAGCAGTGGCCTGACTGTTACACAGATCACAGTTTATGGCAACCCCGAGCTGAAAGCCTGCTCCTTGGCTCTGTCTCTGCAGCCGGCTTCCCTGCTCCAATACCTGGGAGCTCTGCTGCACTTGGTCACCCCCAGTCTTTCTGTCACCCCAAGGGTCCTGAGACCACACTGTCCCAGCGAGGGTTCCACCCCCCGCTTAGCCACTGGAACGACGTCTCTCAGCAGAGCCGACTTCTAAAAGTTCCAATTTTGTGCTCTGCTGCTCTATCACTTGCCAGTAGTGGCCGATGGAGGCCCCCTCCCCGCACCGTCTGTCTTCCCGAATATCGCGTCGGATTCACTTCTCTGCACGTCCTACCTTCCAGAATGTGGTCGCTTTTCTGTTCAGAGAGTTGCTGCTATTCTTTTCTTCGATCTCCTGTTGAGTTTGTAGGTGTTCAGAATGGTTTGATCCCTATCTAGCTGACTGCCTGGGACCAGACAAAATGGAGGTCTCCTACTCCTTCGCCATCTTGCTCCTCTTCCCCAGTTATTCTTTTTTTCCAAACTCATCTTGCACCCTTTAATCTGGTCTTTCCCTCTATGTGGTCCTTTTATATAGAAGACATTTTGAAGAATTAAAACCAACCTTGACAAAACAAAGAATTATTTAAGTATCTTAGGATAAGGTGTTTATTGAAGACCTCCTCTTGCATTGAAGTGGTCTTGACCTTGCACAACCTAAAAATTTGCTGGAAGAAAATAAGTACATTCTACTAAGGATCTGTGAAATAGCAATTACTGTGAATACTAATCAAGGTGCTACTATAATGATTCTAGTAGATAGTGTCAAATGACTAAGACAGATCATATGCAAGGGTGTAGGTGGGTGGAGGGCGGGTGGGAAGAAGTAATTGGGAAGTTAGCAAATGGCAGTTACTGGAGGAGAAAGAGATACTATGCTGGAGTTAATTCTGCAGCCTTTAGGGATCTCTGGGATGTTCTCCTGAGGAAAATTTGAATGGACCACCAAATCAAGAACCTCTTCAAAGGACACATACCATCCTGAGTTAATGCCTGTGAAATGAATTGCTACTGTGGAGATTAAATGCAAGTAGAACGAAACATACCTGTATCTATTTTTAGGGACTCTAGGAGTTCACTTATTTCAGTAACCATGTTCGTGTATAATCTTGAGTGGAAAATGAACATGGCCTCTCAGTAGGAAGCAGAGCTCAGTTGGAATCGTGTCTCTTGTGACTGTAATTAAAAAATCAGATACACATTGTCTCCTTGTTGAATACAATGGATGAATTATTACATTGAAATTAAAGGGCTAAATCTCTAGCCACACAGGCAAATAAAGCCACTGTAAGGATCTTTCCATGTAAACGCAGAAGTACACAGCTCATTTCAATGCCATGTTCTATTCTTAGAGTTAAAGCTGTTACAGAGTTGGAAATTAAGAGAAGGAGGAAAGAGGTACTCAGAAGAAGTTTCAAGTATCTCTTTATAAAATGTCAATCAATTCAACAGATATATGATTAAATTGTAATAAGGGTCAAAACCCAGAAAGGAAGGTTCCTTAGTGATTTCTTCGAATATCTCCTTCCTTTTACAGAAAAGAAGATTCTGAGTAGAAAGATTAATTGACTAGCTAAAAGTCACACAGCAAGGGAAAAGCAGCTCTTGCCTGAGCCCTCTGGCCAATTTCCACAGCCTTAAATGTCAGATACCCATATCAGATCCTCCCTAGTGTGATGCTTGTTGACTGGCTTCTAAAACCAAGTAGCCCTTAGTCCCAGGCTCTGGGTCTTGTATCCCCAAAACTACATGGAGTGTTCAATCTGAAATATGTCAGGGTTTTCAATTATATTTTTTAAAATTTTATTTATTTATTTATTTGAGAGAGAGAGAGAGGGCACACACGAGTGGGGGCAGCAGGGGGAAGCAGAGGGAGAGGGAGAGAATCCCAAGCAGATTCCCCACTGAGCACGGAGACTGGTCCAGGGTGGGTGTGGGGGCCCATCCCAGGATCCTGAGATCATGACCTTAGCCAAAATCAGACGCTCAACAGACTGAGCCACCCAGGTACCACGTGTTATTTTTATTAATACATGTCACATTCTTTATTCTAAGGCTCCCTTTTCCAAAGGCAAAATAATTTTATATATACACACACCCATTTTGGGAAAATATTATGCTAGTTTCCAAAGCTTTATTAGTAAGAATTAACCAGTGTCCTAGAATCCTTTGTGGAAAGAAGCAAGGCATAAATACTTAAGTTATCTAAACATTTAACTAGTTGTATCTGAGGAGCTACTTCCAGGTGATGAGTGCACTTCAACCCCACTACAGTCCTACTCTGCTTTAGTCAAATGGATAAGGAGAATCATGAGCCACCTTCCCAAAGGGTTTAATATGTCGAAACCATAAGGGAAGCCCAGAAGAAGGGAAGGATTCCTGGGATAGTGATGTGTTGACCAATATGGAAAGCCAGCAAACATGTGTTTGCTCCATCTTACAGGCCAACTCTGATGGGTGGTGACTGCCCAGTGCTGTGCTGAGAATGATTCTGACAGCAGGACAGAAGTCTTGATCAATTAGAGATGGGGGAGTGACTATGTATCCACGAAGTTTGGCCTCAGGATGCAGGCAAAGACAGGGAGCTGTAACCAGAGGCAGGACAGATGTCCAGGAGGCACAACTCTGAGTCAAAGGACCACACTCTTTTCTTTTCAGAAGTGATCAGGAGACCAGAGAGTTTACATAAGAAAGCTAGAGAGCAGGTGAAGTTAAATAAAGAGTAAGTGAAAGTTCTGCCCTGAATAATTCCATATAAATTTTTCATCTTCTCCCCTCTCTTCGTCCCTTCCTCTCTCTCGTCCTTCCTGCTTCCTTTCATCTCATTTACATGTATTAGCTCGTTCAATCCTCAGAACATCCCTGTAAGGAAGTACTATTGTTACTCCATTTTATAGATGGAGAAACTGTGACACAGCTAATAAGTGACAGAATTAGGACTCAAGCCATCCCCACCCTGGAGCTCTTTTCCATCAGCCCTGGCTGTCTCTTTTGAAATAGGGGTAGGTTTGTAGCCACAATGTGGTATCTATGGTTCCATACTTTTTTGTATAGGCAAGCCCAGAGTTTACTCTCATCCTTCAGGGTAAAGAGAGCAAGAGCCTTGAAGAGACTCCTAGCCAGAAGGCCCACATTGCTGTGTTCGCAGAAGAGGTGAGGCTGCCTGGACACCTGGCTGGATGCAGACTTCTTGCAGCAAGCTGGTACTTGGGATCCCAGGCTCTCCTCCTGCCTAGTGGCCAAGGCTTTCCATCTCCAACCTGCTAAGTCACACTAGTCTGCTGCTGGGAGCTAGCATGTGAGTCAGCACCTCTCAGGTGCCTTTTCCTTCATCTCCATCCCACTAAAGGATGTACAGGGATCAATGCCAAGTGTAGGCTGTTTGAAAAAGTTATGTATGATTCAAGTGGATGACAAAGAATATAAATGACATAATTTGTCCCTTCATCCTTTGGGTTGATTTTATGACAAAATTCAAACTATATGTTAACAACATTTCTTATTACTTAAAAAGTTGTAAGGAATAGTCAGAAAAGAACATTTATAAACTATTTGGCTCCATGCAAATTTAGAATGCTGTGGGATTTTTTTTTTTTTTAAGGCACATCTGAGTGCTGAGAGATTATGGTCTAAAAGAGAAAGGCAGGAAAATCATACATTATAAAACAAATACAAAACTGAGAAACAAAGACCTTGGACTTAGGTAGATACTGCAATACTGCAAATTTGAAAAGCTTAGTTCTAAGAGAGTCAATAAGTCCCTCTTAAAATGGGTTAATATGGTGGCCAGAGCCACACAAGTGGGTATAACTTGAATATGGACTTCAAAGGACAGTTGTGAGTTGGAAGCTGAGAATAACCATCCTTACTGGCCCGCATCAGACCTGAAAGCTTAGTGCTTCCTCCCAAGTTTCTCTTGGGACTTCAGTGAACCTATTCAACACCTCCAAGGAATCCACAGTGCTTCTGTGAGAGTGATAGATCTCATAGACACAATTCACCACAGCTCCTTCTAAAATGGGTAGGGTGGTAGAAGAGATTGCAGCATGGGAAGAGCCTGCCCCCAGGTTCTCTGGAACAGACTGCCCAGCTTAGCTAGAGCCCAAAGTATACCACTGTGGTTAATGAGGTGACTTTAGAGGCAGCCAGACAGCAATTTAACCTTCATACCTGCCACTCACTGGGATGGTGACTGGGGACAATTTCTTTAAGCCCCATGAGTTCTTACCTACTCAGAGGACTTTTGTGAGGATTATATGAGCTGATTTATGTATGACATAATAAATGGAAGCTATAGGGTGTTACACGCAACTAAAGAATCATTGAACACTGCATGGAAAACTAATCATGTACTTTATGCTGGCCAATTGAACATAATAATTGAAAAATGAACAAATAAATACATACATACAATACATATAGTAACCCAGAAAAAAAATAAATGGATGCTATAGCTGTTTTTATTTCTCATTTACTTGAATTTCTTGAATAGAAGCTTTCATTCTTCACATTGTTGCTTTAAATGTTTGCATAGATATTAGTAACCACTAATTATATAACACAGGGCCATATACCTTATAAATTAGTAGAGGATTAAGAAAATTAAAGAACATGCATTGCTGATGGCCAAAGTTAGAAAGTAAATTTACAACAAAACAACAGAGTATAAGATATAGTAAGACAACTGCAGAAAGAGCAAATATTACTTATACAACAAATGTGAATGGGCCAAATTAATTTACTTAAAGTCAGATATTCTCAGATTATATTAAAAAATACAATCCAACATTTATAAGGAGACACATTAAAAAAACAACCGAGGAATATAAAAAAATAAGTGGCAATATTAAAACCAGAACAAATAAAATTCAAGGATAAATTAAAAGTGGAAAAAACTACTTGTCAAAACATGAAATGCAAACTTTTAAAACTGCCATAAAACTCATATTCACATTGGGAGGCTTTTAACAAATGTAATTAGTTATTTCAGAAAGAGAAAAAGATATATATGGTTATATCTGAGTAATACAATTAGTAGTTTTTTTATTTAGGGGTCAGAAAACATTTTCTGTAAAAGCTAAATAGCAAATATTTTAGGTTTTCCATGCCATGTAGTCTTTTGTGCATATTCTTCTGTGTGTGTGTATGTATGTTTTAACAATCCTTTAACGGTGTAAAAGGCATAATTAGCTCAAGGTGCATACAAAAACAGGCCATAGTTTGCTAAGCCTTAGTTTATATTTATATAAAGGTATTCATACATTTCATATCATATTTAATGTTACATGTATTAATTACATTATAGGTATAATTTCCTACCAATGCTTCCTCCCCCCCAGATAACACATGGAACATCTACAAAAGTTGGCTAAATACAGTAGACATAAAAGAAATCTTAAAAATTTCCTATATCAAGTGATTTGTGGATCCCTGGGGGGTCCGCAAGATCCTTTTTTGGAGGTCCTTGAGGCCAAACCTATTTTCATAATAATATATTATTTTATTTGCTTGTTTCACTCTCAGTCTCTCATGTGGATACAGTGAAGTTTTCTAAAAGCTTCATGATATATTACATCTCAACAGACTGAATGCAGAAGCAGACATGAGGATCCAGCTGTCTTCTATTGAGCCAGACATTAAGAGATTTGCAAAAATGTAAAACAATGCTACTTATTTTTTGTTTTGAAAAACAACCATTTTCCATCAAAATATGTTGACTATGTTAAGATGTCGTAAGTATATTATCGCTATTCTTAAAATAATGTACATATATATGAAATTTCTGTTTCTAATATTATAAATATTGGTAGATATAAACCATGTAAAGCAAAGCTCCTTGAGGGTCCCCTATAACTTTTAAGAATGTAAAGAGCTTCTGAGACCAAAGAGTTAGAGAACTGCAGTTCTACAGAATAGTGGTACAGACCATATTCTTCTACTACAATACAATGTATTTTAGACATTTACTGAGTATATTTAGTCCTTGATGGTGGACTAGCCTAGACCTGAAACTTCCTTAAAAGCCAACCACCTCTTCTCACTACTAGACTGTCATGTGCCTAAGAAAAATAAAATAAACCCAGGGCAAATGATATCAGCTCTCTGCAGTCAGGGACTGCACACATATCCAGTAAGATTAGACTACATATAATAGGGCAGGGTCGAAGCTTCAGCTAAAGCAAAATGTCTAACTGGGCTGCAGGAATGGAACTGGGACAATAGTGAATAGCTAACAGGGATAAACCAGTTACATTAATTCAAGATGGGAAAGTGAAACCAAATGAGAAGGCTTCATTTCATTTTTAAGTGGATTAAGTGATTCCCCAACAACTGTGCAAATGATGTTAACTTTCATTTCAGATTTCAAAGAAGATATATTTACTTTAAGACCAAAAGTAGCTTTTTAAATAACGAATTAAAAAAAAAAAAAGGTCTGCTTATCTCCAAGCAGTTTAATGACTTGGGAAAGTGGTAGAAAGGTGTAAAAAAAAATGCATTACTTATGGATTTCATTTTTTATTTTGTAAGTAGCCTCTTTTTGAAGTATGAAATATGTTCAGAAAAGTATACAAGTCAAAATGTACAGCTTGTGAATTTTCACAAAGTGAACACAGCTGAGTAAATACCACTCAGAGCAAGAAATGGAACAAACAGTGCCATCATCCACGAAACCCTTCCAGACACTATACCCTCTCCTCCCCGACCATTATCTTCACTTCTAACACCACAGATTGGCTCTTCTCTTTTAGACATTTATATACATGAAAATCATTTATTACATAGTCTTTTGTATCTGACATTTCTGCCTAACATCATGTTTGGGAAATCCATATACATGGGTAGGTGTGGTGGTAATTTATTGGTTTTCATTGTTGTTGAGTATTTCATTATATGAATTCCACAATTTATGTTTCCATTCTACTTTTTCATGGCCAGTATATATATATATTTTTTTAGCTTTTGGCTGTTATAGCTGTTACAGATTCTGTCAAGGCCATTCTTCTGCATGATTTTTTGGTGCATACTTCAGGATTTCTGTTGGGTATATGTCTGTACATGCAATTGCTGGGTCATATGCATATGTAACATTAGTAGATACTTTCAATTTCCCAAGTGATTACAACAATTTACACTCCAGACAGTAGCTTATGAGAATTCTAGTTGATCTTCCTCAACATTTTGGTTAAAGTTTTTTAATGTTAGCCGTTTTGATAGTGACATAGCATCATTTTATCATGGCTTTATCTTCCGTTTCCCTTATGCTTGAGGTTGAACACTTTTGAAGATATCTATTGGCAAATATACTTAATTAATCTTCTTTTGAGAAGAGAATGTTCCTATTTCTTCTTGATGGGTTTTTTTTTTTTAAAGGAAATTAGTGTTTTTCCTTACTTAGTACATTTTAAAATCTGTGTTTTCTGTATTTTTCTTATTGATTTGTAGTTCTTCATGTAAATACTGGATAGGAGTCTACCATTATATATACACATTACAGATACTCTCTAGCCATCCATGGTTAGACTTTTTACTCGCTTAAGTGTATCTTTTGATATATAGTTCTTATTAATAATGGTTCTTACACTCTAACCTACCAATTTTTTCTTTTATGTACTGCTTTTTTTATGTTCTAAGGAGACTTTGCTTTTCTGAGATTATACAATAATCTGTGTTATTTTTTAGAAGCTGCATTGTTTTACCTTTCACATTTCAACAAGCAATCTAATTGTTATTGACCTTTTTGTTTCTTATGGTGCAAGGCAGTGATCAAGAATCATTTTTTTTTCCCACTAGGGAATCCAATTGACCAGGTATCATTTATTGAAAAGATTGTTCTTTCACCCCGAAATGCCCCCTTTATCATAAATCAGGTATCCATATGTAGGTAGGTCTTCTAGATTCTCTATTCATTTCCATCAGTCTACTTTCCTAACCTTGTACCAGTATCACACTGTTTTAATTATTATTCCTTTATAATAATTTTTAATATATGTTAGTGTAAGTCCTTTAATTTTATTTTTCTTCTAGAATGGGCTAATCTTTGTCCAATATTTGTCACTCTACTGCATTTCCATTTAAATATTAGAACTAGTCAATTTTCATTGAAATAAAAGGCTGCTGAGATTTTGATTAGGATTGTATTGAATCTATACAACATTCTGACTCATGATCTATTTCCCTTTTTAAGTATAGCATGTTCACTACCTCGTTAGTATTTTTAGTGAGATTTTGCAACTATATTCATGATAGACATTGGCCCACATTTTCCTCTCTCGTAAATGTCCTTTCAGGTTTTTGTATCAAGGTTATGTTGGCCTTATAAAATGAATTGGAAGTGTCCTCTCTTTTTCTATTTCCCGTTTTTGTAAAATCTGGATAAATTCACTGGTGATGCCATCTGGACCTTAAATTTGCTTGTAGGAAAGTTTTAAATTACAGATTCAATTTCTTTAATAGAGATAGAATTGTGCAGATTTTCTTTTTTGTGACAATTTCACAGAGTTGTGTTTTTCTAGGAACTTGTCCACTTTTTAAACTTTTCAAATTTTATTGGCTGGCAAAGAAAATATCCTCTTCTTATCTTTGCAATTTCAATAGGATCTAGTATTGCCCCTCCTTTCATCTCTGACACTGGTAATTTGTATTTTCTCTCTTTTATTCTCAATCTTGCCAAAGCTTTATACATTTTATTAATTTACTAGACTTTTGATATTCTTCTCTATTGAATGTTTTCTAGTTTATTAATTTCTATTTCTTTCTTCCTTCTACTTTTTCCCTCTCCTTCTCTTTTTTTCCTTTGTTGATTTAGGTTTTTAGTTGATTAATATATGCCAATAAGTAAGGTATACATTTCCTTCTAAGAACATTAGCTGTATTTCACAAATTTTATGTCATGGTTGCATTATCATTCACTTCATTTCCAAATATTACTTAACTTCCACTTGGGTTTGTTTTTTGAATCATGGATTATTTATAATTTTATTGTTTAATTTCCAAAAATTAGGAATTTTCTAGTTATTTTTTCATATTTATATGTCATTTGATTTTGTTGTATTCAGAGAACATTTCATAGAAGAGCTCATTGCTATTAAATCTTTTTACCACTGCTATGACCCAAGTAGATTTTAGTGAATGTTACAGGTGTACTTGAAAAGAGTGCAACCATTGGTTGCAGTGTTTTGTAAACGTCAATTTCTTCAAGTTTGTTAATTGTGTTCTTCAAATATTCTATATCTTTACTGGCTTTTTTGTCTTTTCTTCCTGTCAGTTACTGAGATGTATAGATTGTCAATTTCTCTAAGTCCTAAAAGTTTTTTAAATTTTACTTTATATATTTGAGGTTAGGTTATTATATGCTCATACATTTAGAATTATTTTATCTTTAGAAAGAATATATGTATTTCATACATATTTATTATATGCTCATACATTTAGAATGATCCTTGCATCATTATCAAATATATCTCTATCTCTAATAACACATCTTGTCTTAAAGGCTGCTTGGTCTGCTAATAGTATAACTACATCAGCTTTCTTCTGATTAGTGTTTACATAATATTTTGCTTATCCTTTACCTTCAAACACTCTGTATTCTTATATTTCATGTAATTCCATTGACCACAGTTCTGCCTTTAATGTGGTTACTTCATATAATTTAATTCTGCAGGTAATTGAGTTTCCCCCTAGTCTGAAAATCTTTGTATTTCAATGACAGTGTTTAATCAACTTCCATTTGATGCAATTACTGATATATTTGGGTTTAAATCCCCTTTCTTACTATCTGTTTCCTATTTATCCATTTGTTCAATGTTTCTTTTAATCTTTTCTTTTTACTTCTTTTGGATTAGCATACATTTTATATTTTACATTTCCCTCTTTATTAGCCTATTTATGTATTCTTCCCCTTTTCTTTTAGTGCTTGAAGTGGGGCTGATAATGTTCCCTCAAAATTCGTGTCCACCCAGAACCTCAGAATGTCTCCTTATTTGAACATGGTGTCTTTGCAGTTGTAACTCGTTACCATGCGGTCACAATGGATCAGGTTGGATCCCAAATCCAATGATTGGTGTCCTTCAAGAAGAGGAGAAGACACAGAGAGACACAAGGGAAGGATACCATGTGACAATTGGAGGCACATATTGGAATGATACAGCTATAGGCTAAGAGACATCAAGGATTGCCAAGAGCCACAAGAAGCTGGAAGAGACAAGGAAGGATTCTCCCCTAGAGCCTTCAAAGGGAACTTGACCCTGCCAACACCTTACTTTGGTCTTCTAGCTCCCAGAACTGTGTGAGAATTAATTTCTGTTGTTTTAAGCCACCCAGTTTGTGGTAATTTGTTATGGCAGCCCCAGGAAACTAATACAGTTTTTACCCTAGATATTAAGAAATGTAACTGACTTAGTCCAACATAAATTGGTGCTGTTACCACATATATGAGGGGATCTTAGAGCATTTTAATTACACTCACCCCAGTTATGCCTTTAATGCTGTTGTTTTGCATATTTTAGTTCTGCATCTATTGTTTACTGAAAGATATTTAGATTTACCCAAATATTGACGTTTTCTGTTACACTACAAAGAACAATCTTCCTGAATTTCCATGCTTCCAACTTGGATCATTTTCCTTCTGTCCCCAAATTCCCTTTACTAATCTATTTAGTGAATTAGTTCAGTTGGTGGTGAGCTTGCATGTGTATGTGTGTGTGAAAATGACTTTAATTTACGTTTATTTTTTCTAATATTTTATTACAGTTTTCAAATATGCAGCAAAGTTGAAAGAATTTTATAGTGCAAATGTGTATACATACCATGTAGATTCTTCCATTAATATTTTACTATACTTGCTTTATCAGTATCACACATCTGTTCATTTACATCCTCATCTAACCACTAATCCATTTTTTTGGTGCATTTAAAAGTAAACTGCATACCTCAGTATACTAACCTCCAAATATTTCAGCATATTTATCTTACAATTTTTTATTTGTTCATAATTTATATTTTCTTTTGATGTAAAATTTACATGCAATGAAGTGCTAAATCTTAAGTGTAAATTCACTGAGCTTTGACAAACACATACACCTGTGTAATCCAAAGAAAATTCCCTTCTGCTCTTTCTCAGTCAACCCCTGTCCCTGGCCTTCCAGAGTCAACCACTTCTGATTTTTACACCATAGATTAATTTTGTCTGTTCTAGAATTTACAGCTGTTTGTGTAAGGCTCATTTTACTCAGCCTACTTTTTTTGAGACTCCTTCATGGTTTTTTGTGTGTACTTTTCTTTTATATTGCTCAGTAGTGTCTTACTGTACGAGCGTACCATAGTTTGTTTACCCATTTCTAGTGACGGACACCTGACTTGTTTAGTTTTGGGCCATTATAAATATAGCTGCTGTAAACACTCTTGTACAAGTCTTATTTTATGCATATGTATTTTCATTGTTTAAAAGCAAAATACCTATGGGTGGAATTATGTATATTTACTCTTACAAAAAACCTTTCAAAATTTTTCAAAACTTGTATCATTTTTTTTTTAAGATTTTATTTATTTATTTGAGAGAGAGAGAGAAAGTGAGCATGAGTGGGGGACAGGGCAAAGGGACAAGCAGACTCCATGCTGAATGTAGAGCCCAACGTGGGGCTCAGTCTCAGGACCCTGAGATCATGACCTGAACTGAAGTCAGACACTTAACCGATTGAGCCCCTGAGGTGCCCCAAAAATTGTTGTACCATTTTACATCCCTGTCAGCAATGTTTAAGAGCTCCAGTCACTCTGCAGCCTCACCAACATTTGGTATTGTCATTCCCTATATTTTTTAGTCACTCTGGTGGATTTGTTATAGTATCTCATGGTTTCAGTTTGCTTTTCCATGATGACCAATGATATTGAGTACTTTTTCTTTTGTTTATTGGCCATTTATGTTCTTTTTTTGTTAAATGTATGTTTAAATCATTGGCCATTTGTTTTTGACTGTGATATTTGTTTTTTTATTATTGGGTTATCAGAATTCTTTATATAATCCTAGATACCAGTCCTTTCTCTGGTATATTTAGTACAAATATCATCTCCCGTCCATGGCATATTTACTTATTTTTATGGTGTCTTTTGATAGCAAACCATTTTAATTTAATTTAATTTTGATGAAACCTAATTTATCATTTTGGATATTGAATTCTGTGACCTAAGAAATATTTGTCTGTCTCTAAGTGACCAAAATATTTGCTTATGTTTTCCCTTAAAAGCATGTGGTTTTGGCTTTTGTGTTTAGGTCTGTGATTCATCTTAAATTACTTTTGTGTATGGTATGAGGTAGAAATTAAGGCTCAAGTTTTCCTCATGCATATCTGTTTACTGTCACACCATTTGTTAAAGAGACTTTCCTTTTCCCATCAAATTGCCTTGCTGTCATTATCAAAACTCAAGTGACCATTTAAGTATGGTTATATTTCTGAGCTATCTAGTATGCTGCTTGATGAATTTGTCAACCACTCTGTCAGTGCCACTCATCTTAATTACTGTAGCTTTATAATCTTGAAATAGAGTAAATCCTCCAACTTTGTTCTTCTTTTCAAGGTTGCTTTTGATAGTCTGGCCCTGTTTTCTATTTCTTATCTTTAGCATCATCCTCATCTTTTCTTTTATTTCCTTTGGCTTTACTTAGATCTTTTTCTACCTTCTTAAATTGAAATTTTAGGTCATTGATTTTAGATTTTTCTTCTTTTCTAATATAAACATTTAAAGCAATCAAAAGCAATAAAAAGAAAAAAGAAAAATCCCTCTTAGCACTGGTTTAGGTGCATTCCACAAATTTTGATATGCTATATTGTATCATTCAGTTCAAAATATCTTCTAATTTATCTCATTATTTATATTTTTGTCACGGATTATTTGGAACTATATTGTTTGATTTTCAATACTTGAGGTTTCCATAGATATTTTATTGCTACTGATTTCTCATTGTGGACAAAGAACACACTCTGTATGACAAATCCTTTGAAATTCTTTGAGTTTTGTTTTATGGTCCAGCATGTGGTCCAGTTTGGTGAATGCACCCATGTGCACTTTTCTTTAAGTTACTCTTCTCTCCAAAAGGGAAGTCTGTGTTATCCCCAGTTTTTCCAGTTGTTCTCAGCAGGAGGGCTGGTGCCTGATGCAAACCTACCTGCCATAGACAAGGAGTGGAATTCTGAATGCTTAATTTTAAAGGGCCAAAAATAACAGACGCCAGATATTTATGTTTGCTTTAAGTTTTAAGGCTTTTGAATAAAGTTAAGCATGAAAAAGTCTTACTTATTTTTTACATTTTGGGGGTTATTGTTATTAATTTGAAATGAAACTTTCTATCATTTTAGGCAAATTCTTATGAAGTATTTAAAACTCAAGCAGGAAATGATCGATTCTTCGAATGGTGTGTAAGAATGTACAAAGTAAACTTCTACATTGCTGTTATATATATACATTTTCTCCAGTAGTATGTCCACAATCTGGACTCCATCTCCAAAAGTCATAATTAATTTTTAGGAATAATTTTTTTCAAACATTCTCCATCGTTTGTGCTACAATTTTAGGCTTCCTGCCTCATTCCAATAGGTTCTCCCCATGAAAAGGAAATCAAAATCATTAGTTCTTGGTTGTCCCCATTTGATCAACCTGAAGATTCTAATAAATTGAAGGTCAAAGAACAAATGTCTGCCTTTTGTCATGCTCTATCAACCTATTCTTGAATAACTTGGTTTTTGCAATGCTGGATAAGGAAATCCACAAACTAATACATTGCATAAATAACTTACATAAATTGAGCACCTGTGCTATTTAAAATATTAATCCCTTCAAAGTGGCCTTTATGAGAAAAAAAACCATATGAGATCAAATTATTTCATGATCTTCAAAGTCTCTTTCAGTTCTGTGACTCCAACTCTAAAATTCTGTTTCTGATATAAGTCCACTTTAATTAAAGTCTGAATATGAATCTACATATAGAAATTAGAGAGTCATACTCTTTTAGGTAGAGTCATTTCATCTGTTTTTCATAACACCAATTCTTAATTTAAAATATTTATTCCTCTGTATGTTTTCTGAAGTTGTAAATGCATTTGCCAAATTCCTGTGAATTGCAGATAACAGTGACCTTAGGGTAACATCTGATGTGGCACTCTTATCTAACTAATGAGATGTTTTTTTTGCCAAAGTCTTTTAAATGAAAGGAGACATAAAACAAGCTTATGAGACTCATTTTTGAATTCATGTCCACTTATAATTTCAGTTCTGCATTTCTATCTAAAATGAGAGTGCAGTTGAAGTAGTGTTTATATCATGATCATCCTATAATTTGTTTGCATCTTGAATATTCTCTCTCTTTTCGCTGCTTTTTTACAGCTTTTCTTTTTGACCTCCCAGTGACATGAAATCATCCACAGTTTTTTCTTAGCCTGGCTGATTCTCCAAAAGAAAGAATGAATTATTTACATTGGGTATTGGAAAGTCAAGTCATTTGTCTAGAGTGCCCCCCTCCCTCTCAGTTCTTTCTTCATGCCTCTATAATTTTGGCTAGAGGAGAAAGTCCAATTATACAAACATTTCTTGGATCCCTGAGTGGAATTTATCACGTATCTTATTCCCTCACAGGATATACAACTACATTTGTCAGACAGCAACGGATCTTCATGAAAGAAGCTCCTGATACACAGACATTTGGAAGTCACCTGGAGTTAAGGAGTCTTTCTCTGGACTAACTCTTTTCATGGTACAAAAAAACATCTGCCTTAGAGACAGCTTTACCTGGAAGAATGCATATTATTGGTTCCTTGCCTGTCATTTACTCTGATGGGAAGAGAAGGCATGGTCATTTTGTGAAGGACCCAATATTTCAATAAACTCAGGTAAAACAACCTTCCAAGCTTTTTCAGATCTCCCCTTTGGTGTTTGCAGGGAAGGGTGTGAAATCGATCGTATTCGAAGCTCCACAAGGCTATTCCAGTAGTCAGCATGGGAGTGGGGAATGGGACTTTAGTCTAACCTTTGGATTTCCTGGCTGATTCTTTTCAAATTGACTCGGGAGGTTAATTTTCCATACTTTCTTGGAATGATTTCCTCAGATATTTTTAAAGTGTGATTCATAGCCTTTCTCTTATTTCAGATTTAACACAGGGAATTGTTTTTTCCCTCCCTCCCTCTTTCTCTCTCTCCCTCTCTCTCACTCTGTAGCTTTGCCGCATCTTGTCTACAGTCCAGGGTTCTACGAAATCGATGCCAAGTTAGAATTTTCCTCAAAACACTTTCTTTTGTGATATATATCCCCAATCAGCTACATACAAAATATTTTTGTTCATCTATGGACAAACCTATTCACAGTGGGATCTTAAATAAAAATATTCCTGTATTTCAAACCCCATATCTTTTATTCCTCATTTCTCTTTCTTCAGTTTTTCCCTCTTCACATTTTGGTTGTTGAGCAAATATGTTTTATTGGATCCCTAGTTCAAGGGTCAATAGACTTCTTGTTATGTATATTGCAGATTACAGTTTCCATAGCTTTTTTTCCCCCAAAAAGAACTCTAATGCCCAAGACTGACATTCATCAACCAAACCAGGTTTTACTGGAATACAGTCTGCCAGTAGTGTAGAACTTTTCTCTTGTGGTTAACTGACGATTAATATTTTAGAAGTATGGACAACAATGAGTTTTTTGTTACTGGGTTGACTTAATTCTACAGTGTCGGGAAATCGGTGACTAATGAACTATTTGTTCTCACAACCTGCTGATCACAGGAAAGACAGGACCTCAGTTTCTTGCAGTTTGGCAAAGCCCATTGTTTGAATTTAAATTATTTGGTCAGGGCACCTGGGTGGCTCAGTCGTTAAGCATCTGCCTTCAGCTCAGGTCATGATCCCAGGGTCCTAGGATCGAGCCCCACATCGGGCGCCTTGCTCAGCAAGAAGCCTGCTTCTCCCTCTCCCACTCCCCCTGCTTGTGTTCCCTCTCTGGCTGTCTCTCTCTGTCAAATAAATTAATAAAAATCTTTAAATAAATAAATAAATAAATAAATAATTTGGTCATTAGCATTGACCTGTGGACCACAGGAACTTTATGTAAGATTGACCCCCAAAACTATTCATATGAAAGAGTCTTAATATTTTTACATTTTCTTTTAGGGATGGGGAAAGAAGGCTAATGAAAATCACTGGGACTAGAAGAGGTGGGAGGGTAAGATAACCAAAGCCCTCACAAAACATCACTCCTTTCTTCTGACATTTGTCCTAAATGTGGAACTTGAGAGTTTTACTATAAAAAATGAGAGAGGAGAGTACATATTAAATAACAATGGGCCTTCAATACATCATGATGGCATGTCCCATTTAAAATAGTACCATGGGAAAAAAATAAAATAGTACCATGGTTATATAGCATGGCAACTATAGTTAATAATATTGTATTTCACATTTGAAAGTTGCTAATAGGGTAGATTTTAAAAGTTCTCATCACCAGAAAAAAGCATTCTGTAACTATGTGTGGTCACTGATGACAACTAGATTCATTGTGATCATTTTGTAATGTATACAGTTATTGAATCATTAAGGTATACCTGAAACTAATATAATGTATGTCAATTACATCTCAATAAAAATTAAAAAAAATAAGAATAAAATGAAATAAAATGGTGTCATAGTAGAGCAGAGAAAACAAGTTCAAATACAACTCCAAGAGAAAATAAAGCATTAAGGCATGTAAATCATGGACTGTATGTAATGAATTAACTTCTCTCCTTTGATGGAGAACACTGTTAGTATGTACCATCCTTGATAGAACTGAGAAAGTTGTCACTAAACTCAGTTTCTGAATTCTGTGATTCAGATGAGGAACCCTGGTTTAGAAAGATGATCTAAACTATTAAGCGTTTTTCAAGCTTTTCCAAATTTAAAATGTATTAACAGGAAATTGAAAAGTTCAAGATGATTGCTTTGTTTCATTAAATACTACATAGCAAGCTCTCTATTAACTTTTTTCATGCCTCTAAAGAAATTAAAATCAATTAAAGACATATTAGATTTTTGAAGACTTATTTTTTATTCCATTATAATTCATTATACTGGTGTCTAACTGTTTTAAATTATTTTGAAAAAAATTGTTATGATGTTTCAGAAAAGTCTAGGCCAATGTATTCTGAAAGAACTGCTCTTTCAGAGCTGATGAAGAAAAGTGGATTCCTAAGAATTTTGGAAAAAGTTAAAAGAGTCTTAGATCTGATTTAAAGTCCCTCTTTTGGAAAGACAAGTTATTTTATATTTAGCAATTTTTCTTTTTCAATTGAAGCCTAGCCATTTTCCCCGGAAAGTAAAATACAATCTTGATTTTTTTTTTCTTTGAAGGCTCTTTCATTTTACCAGAACTTTAAGATATCTGGTAAAATTCAACTCTCTTGGATTGAGAAACCTGAGTTTACATTTCTCTCCTAATCCCACTGAGAGCTTCAAGGCTTGTGGTGATGGTTCTTTAGAAAAATGCTGGCACCTTCTTTATTTAACCACCAGCTCTCCCCTGTTTAACTCAGAAAGGATGTCCAGGAGCATCCTTCAGAAGTACTCGCTACTGCTATGGCTCACCTTCAAATGTATCCATACACTTTCATTTGCTTGGAAAAGTTAAAATGAATATAAAATATGAAAAGATGTATTAGTCCTCTTGATGGCTCTAATAATGCTTTGTAAATTCTCTGAAAATAATGGGGCCTCAAAATTTATTTCTTTTGGATCCCAAGCCAAATTGTGAAACACTTGGATTGGTGACATATAATGTCCCATTAGCTACCTTCAATAGCTTGTTACTAAAATATAGGAAGCTTCGTGCAAACCACGGCAGACCACTTGGGTGGTCTTACATTGTACTGGTGAGTGGACGATTCTAATCCGGATTAGTGACCCATCAAAAACCCACAGAAAGTGACTCTAATGTTAACTGTAACACCCCTCCCCTCAAAGAAAATGTATTCAATTTATGAAGTAGTTCCACAAACACACGCATATACACAAAACTTGGAATGCTTAGGAAAATAAGCAACCCAATTTCACTTAGTTAGACAGTCAGCAAGTTAGTTATTTTGCGGTTTGACCCTCATATGGTACATCAATCATGGCAAGTTTCTTTCTCTCTCCATTCCAAGTAAAACCACTACTTCCCACGCAACATGTCATTACCATCACAATAGGATCTGCGCAGTAATAGAGTTTGGATTGGATCCTTAACTTTAAAGCCCTATTTGAAATCACAGCTTCCTTCCTGTTGCAACTTAGCTTTAAAACAGACTTCTAGTGATCTTGGAAAATCACTCTCTCTTTTTCCTGCAGGTTTTGGTTCTGTTACCTTGCGAGCCAGTTTGGATTTTCTGTTTTCCCACAAGAGACCAAGTTTTCCTAAGTATACCATCATTTTCCTATTTCTTTCTTTCTTAAGCTGAGGAAAGGAGCACAGGAAGAGTGGAAATAAAGTGTCCATAGTTCCTGTCCCATGTGGGCAGGAATTTAAGTGCTCTACTTAGCATAATTTGTGCTTACCCAGCTCGATGACAGCGCTACCCCAGGTTCAAGTACTAAATCATAGAAATAAGCGGTAAACCATCAGAAACACTTTGCAGTAATGCTTACTATCAAATGGAAAATATAAATTTTAATATTAAAGAGGAATAACATATTTTATATTTAATCTGGCTTTTCAGACATCTGACTTTAAATTTGAAGTCAAATGAACTTGAATAGTGAAATAACAGCACGGTTATTCTAAGGGTGCCAAGTACTTTCACACACATTTACAAACTTTTCCTTACAATGTTGGCAGGTAGGCAAAGAGCAGGTATGATCAGTCCAAATTTATGCAAGGAGAAATTTAGTAACCACAGTGGTATACTTCCTGGCAGGGTCCCAACAGCTAAAAATACCTTCTCCTCCAACTTCTTTTTTCACTTCACTTAATTTTATGCCTAAAATTCCATTAATTAGATATTCTCGTTTAAAACAAAATTTTTTTAGATCAAACAAATCCATCCTCGTAGCCTTTAGACGAAGCTTTTTAGAAATTCACACACTTAGATAATTTAGTTCTATCACCTTTTTTTCTTAATACAAAATGAGGCAACAGCATTAACATTATTTAAGTTTTGCACCCAGCTGTTTACATCTTTTCTCCCCACTAAGTTTTCGCCATAATCCTGTGATGTTAAAATCACTTACAACATTGTTTTCAATGTGCGAACAGACTCATAGAACTTCCTATGGCCCCGAAATTCTAAATTGAGGATGAATTACATGCAATTGCTGAATCTAGATCTTCTGATTACAAATCCCGTGTGCTCTGGGCTCTATCACGGTGCCCCATGGGGGCTTCAGCTCTGCCTCTTGTTTGGGAGGAGAGGACTGTGGACAGGCAGGCAGAGAGGGGATGCTTAAACCTGCTGCAACAGGCACGAAAGACAGGTGTGGTTAGGGGACAGACAGTCTAGGGATGTTTGAAGCTATTCCTACAGACTAACAGAGAGGGGCCCTGGAGGCCAAGCCTTTCTATTTCAAGAAAAGTGCACCTGGGGAAGCAAAATGACTTTCCCTTTTTGTTCCTCATCCTCATCTCCCCCAGAATCTCCTGTTTCCAGGAGCCTGCCTCACTTCCTTCTCACAGTAAAGTAGATCAGCAGTTATTAAAGGAGCTTTTCGTTGACTAGCCTAAGGATCTAACCACTGTTACCCCTTAAAACAAAACAAAATCCCCTTGGGAAGATGAGTCTTAAATTCTAAATAATTGACTTATATTCATTTTTTTTTCCTAGCACAGGATGAAATTTCTTATGTATTGGTTACTTCCACTTTTTTACTTATAACTATCTCAGCAAGAATTAGGGAAAGCCAAAATTTCAAAGTGTCTTGTCCCTAAAATATTTGTTCTTGTCCCCATTTTTCCTGCTTGCTGGCTGACCTAGGCTGTTTTCATGAAACCTGCTCCCATCTGCTCCATGCTGAACTCTTTCAAATGCAGGTATAAATTACTTTTTCAACACATTTCTGCTACTCATTCAATTAAGTGCCCCAACCAAATATAAGCTTCTATTGGCCTAAAAATAGATCTCCTGCCATCTGGAGTCCCAAGCTTCTGCATTTTCTCTTTCACCTCGGAGCAACTCCAGCAGTCATGAAAGAACTTTACCTGATGTAATTGTATCTGCTTCCAACTGCTCCTAACGCATTCTGGAGCTTTCGTTCTGAGTGAATAATTCTCCTATGTTATCATCAGGCTTCCTGAAGGGATGCTCATTCATTTGGATATTTTCAAATCACCAAGAAAAACTTAACAAATCCCAGGTTTGATTTTACCTTTAGTTTTAGTCTTTTTTTTTAAAGTTTCTTATACTATACATACAGTATAGTATTTATATAGTATATAGTAGACTAGCTCTAAAAGCTCTCAATCAAAATCCCTATGCTCCTCATAACTCTTGAAAAGTGAAGAAGGTAAAAGAGATCAAATAATTTTGTTAAAGTTTTTATTTTAATTTCAGTGAGCTAACATACGGGTAATATTAGATTCAAGTGTACAATACAGTGCTTCAACATTTCCATATGACAGCTGGTGCTCATCATCACAAGTGCCCCGTCACCTATTTCCCCCATCCCCCCACTCACCTCCCCTCTGGTGACCATCAGTTTGTTCTCTCTAATTAAGAGTCTGCTTCTTGATTTGTCTCCCTCTCTTATCTTTTTTACCTCTGCTTGTTTGTTTTGTTTATTAAATTTCACATAGGAGTGAACTCATATATTTGTAATTCTCTGACTGACTTATTTTGCTTAGCATTATACTGTCTAGCTCCATCCATGTCCTTGCAAGTGGCAGGATTTCATTCTTTTTTGTGGCTGAACAATATTTGTCAATCTTCTTTATCCATTTATCCTTTGATGGACACGTGGGCTGCTTCTGTACCTTGGCTATTGTAAATAGTGCTGCTATAAACATCAGGGTTCATTATCCCTTTGAATTAGTACTTTTGTATTCGTTGGGTAAATACCTAGTAGTGCGGTTGTTGGATCGTAGGGTAGTTCTATTTTTAACTTCGAGAGGAACCTACATACTGATTTCCAGAGTGGCTACACCAGTTTGCATTTCCACCAACAGCATATGAATGTTCTCTTTCTCTACATCCTCGCCAACACCTGTTGTTTCTTGTGTTGCTGATTTTAGCCATTCTGAGGTATCTCATTGTAGCTTGGATTTGCACTTCCCTGATGATAAGTGATAATGAGCATTTTTTCATGTATCTGTTGGCCATGTGTATGTCTTTGGAGAAATATCTGTTCATGTCTTCTGCCCATTTTTAATTGGATTATTTGTTTTTGGGGGTGTTGAGTTTTATAAGTTCTTTATATATTTTGGATACTAACTGTTTATTTACATGTCATCCTCTCTTCTTCCATTATGTATTCTAAACCACATGTATCTCCCTGCCTCCAGTAGGACATTCCCAGATCCATTTTTCTCTCCATGGGCCAAAGTGATCTTGTCAGGCAAATGTTTCAAGATGTCATTCTCTGCTTAAAATCTTTTATGGTATTTTAAGCTTTGGCATAGATTAAAAAGCCTCATGAACTTCCTCCTAACCTCTCTAACCTTGGTTAAAAGTTGGTCTGTGTTTTTGAACATAATGCATTATAACAAGTCCACAAATAACATATTTGCATTCAACAGGGAATGGGCAAAAAATTTTGGGAAAATTCCCCAAATTTTATGGATAGCAGGCACAAGAAAATTTATTTTGTTTCAAAATACTAAGTGCAGATATATTTTATCAACATTTGGAAAGTTCCAGACTCTGCAATCCACCTTGGATTTTTCCCCATGCTTTTTAGGTAGTCTTCAGCTATTGTTTCATAGTCCTCCCCTTTTCCTGCTTACAGTATTTCCCTGGGACATCTTATTCTTTCCTGACTTCCCTTATTTCTGACATGCATATCCATCAAACCTCTCCTTCCAACTCTTTTGAATTCCAGGCACAAATTTCCAAATAACTCCTTGGCCCCTGTCCTTGGATATTCTGCAGCATATTAAAGTCAATCCTAACACATTCTCAGTTCTATCCCCTTGCCATGCCCCACCCCTCATCCAGAGGCGAGCCTGCTTCTAGGCTCCTAACTTAGTGCATGTTCACACCTTGAGGTAAGCCACCAAAGCTAAGACTCACAGAAACTACTCTCTTCCTCTCATTTTCTAAAGTCAGGAAATCATGAGGCCCTGTCTGCCATGTATCCTTGATGGCTCTCTCACCTAATGTCCTTTTATCAATGAGGAAGGCTTTACTCAATGACCTAGAGGTTTTTCTAACAACAAGATTGAACCCGTATTGTAAAATATAGATTTTGCAATACAGATTCAACCGTGCCTTTCTCCATTAGCTAAAATAAACTAAAAACGCCTGAGCACCTATATCCAGTATCTTTATAATTTGGCCACTCTTCTTTTTCTTATTGGGTCTTCTAAAATCCCCTAAATAGTATCAACTTTTATCAGTGCAGTGGTTGTCTAAAAAGAACCGTCCCATCTACCTCACTGGGGAACTTGTTAGAAATGCAGATTCTTAGGCCCCACCCCACACCTACTTGAATCAGCTATCTGGGGTCTAATAAGCCTGCCATGTGATCCTCATGCACACTAAAGTTTGAGAACTACTGCTGTAGGTAAAAGTTTATATGTCATTCTTACAAGCATATTCTTTCATACCCACATACATTAGTTCTAGAAATTTCCTATATCTGGAAGGCTTTTCTTCTACTGAATTATTTCCAAAATGCCTATTCTTCCTTCAGGAATCATTTTAAAGGTAGCCTTGTTAAACTTCTTAAGACTTGTCCAATTTCCCCAGGCAGAACTAATGACTACTTTTTCTTCCCTCCAAAGTATTTTATTTATTAAGGCTTTTCTATAGTGCAATTTGAATTATAGTTTGTTAAAAATAGATTTTTTTTCTCTTGATAAGTTATGAACTCCATGAAACCCCAAAGTTGATTTTCCTTAGTAAATACTAGCAGGGAAGGAGCTGTATCTTACTCAACAATCTTAAGTGCTCAATAAAAATAAATTTAAAAGGATCGATACATTTACATTTTGTTATTCTTATAACAAATGATAAGGCATTTACTAATCCAATCTCTTTTATATATAATTTTAGTTTTAAATATTCTTTTTTTCATAGAATATTTTAGTGGAAAAAATGAAAGCAAGGGGCCCCCTGGGCAGGGTGAGAGGGCCAAGGGCAGGGAGAGGTTGCAAATAGTCACTGTGGGAAATGGTAGCATGAACTCACCACCATGCTCAGAATTGGGGACAACACTGAGGACTCAGTTCATGGTGGAAATATTGAAGTTTTAGTGAACTCAATATGTGCAGTTGTATGATTTATCTCTGGCAGGAGACAAAGAAGCAGAGAAAGTGGCAGTTGGGTTGATTTTGAGTGACGGTTTTGCCTAGAGAGTGAAACAGAAGGATAGAGACTGACAATCTTATGAAACAG
Organism: Zalophus californianus; assembly: GCF_009762305.2. NCBI lineage: Eukaryota > Metazoa > Chordata > Mammalia > Carnivora > Otariidae > Zalophus > Zalophus californianus. Next base: position 12,189,976 of record NC_045606.1, on the reverse strand, counting down.
GGCCATAACTGAGATGAGGATGAGGTAAGTGAGGTGCACATGGCACAGAATGTGGGGTGGTGTTTACTCTTGGACCAATCAAGTGATTTGGATAAATGTACTGCAAATATAGCAAGGAAATTAGTATAGTCAGAGAAAGGGGTTTCATGTGACGGCTGGAGCTCTAGTCCTGCCAAAGATTAAAGGGGAAAATGTCTGAGGTTAAGGACATGAAGGAACTGAATGTGTTGATCTTATAGAACTTAAAGTCACCCAGGTTGATGGCAGGAATGGGGAGAAGGAAGGCTGTGACTACAAAGTCCACAGGGGATGTAGACAAGGTCTAGGAAGTCTGTCCATGGAAAGGTGAGAAGCTTCTACTGGACAATGGGATCTAAGGTGAACAGGGACTGAGCATGATAAAGGGGTAACGGGGTACAGCTACAAAGAGGAATTGGGAGGTGGTCAGTACCATCCCCTAATTGAGAGATAGGTGCTTGTGTGAGACTGAGCTGCTTTGTGGAATGTGGTGTCACCAAGGGAGAGCTAACTCACTTAAATCAGGGAAGTAGATAAAATGTGTAGATCAGAGGTTAGCAGGTAAAAAGAGAACCATATAAGATGAAACGTGCTTCCAAAAACAGTGGAAAGACATGGGGAGCAATGAGAAGGTAGAGTAGGGAAGAAGTGAGGCAAAGTGGTAAGGTTGAGATTTTGGAAGAGGGTTCGTGACCAGATAAAGTCACATTTTACTTCAGGAAGAGTAGTTGCTAATGGAAGCTATGGACTTTAGTTAGTAATAAATGTATCAATATGAATTCACCAATTGTTACAAATATTACACTAATGAAAGATTTTAATTATAGGGAAAACTGAGTGGGGAACAAGAGAAAGTGTATCTTAGGTCTCTGTACTGTCTGCTCAATTTCCTGAAAACTTAAAATTTTTCTAAAAAATAAAATCTGTTAATTTAAAAAAAAAAGTGACATTTTACTGACTAAAATTAACCAGTGTATAATTCAATCTGGAAATATATGCTGTAGTGGTGTTGGTCTTCGTTTTACTATGCTTCAGATAAAGCCAGGAAAAGCACAATAATTGATTGAAAATGATGAAACAAAGGCCATGTTAGTGGGAGACACTATATATATACTTAACCTTTTTATATTTTAAGTGTGCTTCTATTAACATAAATATACTTGGATTTTTAAAAATCCATTTTTACAGTCTCTACTGCTTAATGATTTGGTCTGTTTACATTTATTGTGATTACGGATCTATTTGGATTTATTTCTACCATTTTATTTTGTGCTTTCAATTTGCTTTACTTTTTTATGTTCTCTTTTAGTTTAACTTTTTTGTTTGTTTGCTTTTCTTATTGTTTTATCCCCTTAGTAGTCTGCAATTTATCTACTCTATTTCTACTCTTCTAGCAAATACCTTTGAAATTTTAACTGAATCTAGAGTCAATTAATATCATATAACTTTTCCAAATAATCAAAGATTTAGAACAATTTAAATCGATCAGCACATCTTAATTCTGTCCTTTTTTATTAACCCAATGAATCTGGCATTATTTCTATATCTTATTATTTACCTGTATATTTTTTCACATTACCTGTATCTCAGATTTTTCAGGTTTTTTTTCTTATATAATTTTTAGAAGTTCCTTATTGTAGGTTTACTGATGATAATTTCTCCTAATTTGTATTTACCTGAAAATGTCTTTATTTCATAATCATTCTTGAAATTGTTTTTTTCTGGGTGTATAATTCTAGGCTGATAGGTATTTCTCCCAACATATTGGACAGTGGAAGATACGATTTGACTCTTCAAAGTAGCTGTCAGTCTAAATGTTATTTCTCATCAATGATCTGTTTCTTGTTTTTTGGTTTTCCCCCAGAGACTGCTTTCAAAATATTCTCTTGGAATTGTCATACTGTAGCTTTACAAGAGATATGTAGATGTGAAAACATTCCTTTTTATTTATACCTTAGGTTTCTTGCACACATGGATTTATCTTTCATCAGCTTTGAAAAAAAAATCACCGCCATTTTGCCTTTAAAGATTGAGTCCCCTTCCTTCTTTCGAGACATTAATCAGAAAGATATTAGGCTTTATTATTCTCTCTTTAAAGCCTGTTAATATCCTTCATGAAGTTCATCTCCTTACCTCTTTTTGTTGCATTGTGGATAGTCTATTAAAATTTATCTTACAGTGTTCTAATTCTCTCTTCCACTATGTCTAATTTGCTATTTAACTCACAGATCGAGTTTTTAATTCCAGATTATGTTTCAGTTATAACACTTCCTTATGGTTCTGTTTCCAAATCTGTTTGGACTTTTTTTTAGTAGTCTTTTGCTTCTTGCGCATTTGTTAAATTCAAAACTTCATTTCATTAACCATGTCTTCATAATAATTTTATAATATTTTATTTTATAATTCTTGCAACTGTCATCATTTCATACTTTGCATGTGGCAATTCAGAAGATTTTTTTGGAGATTTGGATCCATTGTTTGTGGTTTCTGCTGGCTCCAGTCACAGTATCTTGTTTCATTGTGTGCATTGAATATAATTTAATCTGTGGGAATCTCGAAGCCTAATTATAGATATGATTTGTATTTGCTTCTGCCAGGAAACAGGCAATATTATCACCCTGGAACAATCTAAATCCTAATCCTGGACCATCTAAAAGGTCTCTGCCTAAAAGCTAAAGTTTAGCTTTTCTAAGTTGAGGCCAGAAGATTTAATCTTGGGATCACCTCTCTGATAAAGGAATGTGCCTTCAGGACAATCTCACCCTTCCCTGTTCCTTACTAGTCACCTTTCTCTATTTACAGCTTTCTGCTCAAGATAGGAGATATGCAATTGTTATTTTTATTGAGAATTTATAACCACATGATGTTTGAGCAGAACTGATAGTGTTTCAGTGTAGCCAGACAGAATAAGATGATCTTTACTTGGTTGTCATCCTACTGGGTACAAAGTTTATGTTGTGGAAGGTTTGCTGTCCCCAGAAAAGGCAGGCTGCTGTTCTATTCTTCTACCCACAAGGATACCTCTTTATTATTTTAATAACCATTGATTTCTTTCATACCTCAGTTTTCTTACCAGATTTTAGAAATAATAAGGATATCCATATCTTATACAAAAAAAAAAAAAAAACCCTTCCCCTGTTTTCTCACTACACTTTATAGCAAAGCTGTTAAAGATATTTAATCAAAGTTCTTTGGTATGTTTTTCCAAGCACTGTCCTGGGAACACCTGAGTCAGAATCCATCTACCTGGAGCTTTATTTAAAATATAGACTCCTTACCCTTTTCCAGGACAATGTCTACTTTTTACAGGTAGTAAGGGATGGAGGGCAGAAGCAAGGGATGGATGAATATACATTAGTGAAAAGATCTTAGGTGACTTTTAAAAAACTGAAGTCCAGGGGGGTGCCTGGGTGGCTCAGTTGGTTAAGCATCTACCTTCAGCTCAGGTCATGATCCCAGGGTCCTGGGATGGAGCCCCACATCAGGCTCTCTGCTCGGCGGAAAACCTGCTTCTCCCTCTCCCACTCCCTCTGCTTGTGTTCCCTCTCTCTGTCAAATAAATGGGTAAAATCTTTAAAAAATTTTTTTAAAACTCTGAAGTTCAAAAACAAGTGTTCTAAGGTCTCTACATTTTATTGCTCATCTTTTGATCAATTGTAAACAGTGAGTATGTAAGAAGGGAAAGAAGAAAGGAGCTATTTACAAAATGAATAATTAGCCCTTAGATATTTTATAATTAGCTATATAAATTTTTCTGGAAGTCTTTTTAAAAGCTAATAGTTCAATTCATTATAAATTAATAAAAATCATAGGATGTGACTCCTGGGAAAATTCTAGCATTATATGCGAGCATGTAATATGCAAAACAGATTTGTAATAATTAAGGTTGCTGACAAATAATCTCAATGTCCTAATAATGCAGGGAAACTTCCTTTTTTTTTTTTTAAGGTTTTATTTATTTGAGAGAGAGCAGGAGAAGGGGGAGGGGCAGAAGAAGAAGGAGAAGCAGACTCCCTGTTGAGCTGGGAGCCCAACGCAGGTCCAATCCCAGGACTCTGGGATCATGAATTGGAGGGGGACCCTGGGATTATGACCTGAGCCAAAGGCAGATGCTTAACTGACTAAGCCACCCAGGTGCCCTACAGGGAAACTTTCAAATACTCTAGCAAATCTTGGTTTGTTCTTCTTGTTTCCTCATCACATAGTCTATTCAATTAACTTCACTGACATCATCACATCTCCATTTATTTAGACTTGTAGCCAGTTTATCTTTCTGGTTTCCCAGGTGTCTTGAGACACAGTGAGATGTGCACACATCATCAGTGTTTATTTGCTACCTATGAGCTGGGTTGCCTCATGTTCCACTGGCAGGTGCAAAATATGGCCTTCCTGTAGTGACACCAGTAAACAGAGAGCTCCTATTGGCCTTATTGGCAGCAATTCAAGCTCATTTGTTCTCATTCTCTCTTCTTCTTTCCTTTCCACCCAAATTATTAGGGAATAATGCCTTTAGTATTTAAGAATACCAAGAAACTAGTCTTGTTTCTTCTTGCATCTTCCAGTTGAATCTGGAAGTTATTCACACTTGCTTCCATTTGAAGCAAGACTTCTCAAGTTCCTGCTTGTTACAGCCATGGCCAGTGGACATTTTTCAGTCCCTCTGTTGGGACCTGAGCTTGTGTTGCCTGCTGCTGCTATAGTCACAGAGTATGTCCCTCTTCAGTCCACAGTGGCTCTTGCTGGTGTAAGGTGAAGGAACCCTCTTTTTTGGAGCTCCACTCAGCCCAGTGCACTTCAGAACAAAGTGGCCTGGGTCCCCTCCTGACAGTTCTCCAGATCCTCTCCTGCAGCCCCTTCATCAGGGCCAAGCTAGTCCCCAGGAACACAGGGTCATAATCGGTTTCCACAGCCATTCTCTGAAACTTGAAATTATTCTGCCTCTTGGCCATAAGGCTCAGGCAGAAACCAAGTTGTGTCTAGGCCTCTATCTCTTTTATAGCATCCTTTTTAGGATCTTTATTTTTCTCCCTGACATTTCCAATTACTTCAAATCAGCAGGGCAGAGGTTAGGAATCTCGTTCTTTCCCAAACCAGAAAGTCCAGGGGCTTCTCTGAACCCTGATTCCCAGCAGCCTTTATATTCTTTATGTCAAGAGTAAATACTTCATATTACTCCCTTCCCCACCAACAAAAAAATTAAAATAAAATCCAACCTAAATACCTTACTCTTTACATAGAATATACCATATGACCAAAAATATACCACAATCAAATATTTTTAGCAACACCAAACAAAGGGCACAATTACAAATATTTCTGCAATCCATATGCTCTATCAGAACAAGAAAATACATGGTTTAAGGGGATTTTGTGCATAAGATTGTGCTAGCAATGGGACAACATAGTGTAAATGTAGTGGAACAGTTATTAAGCAAGGTGACTCTTTTTCATAATTTTGAGCTCTCAGGAAATCAGGTAATGGTCACTCCAGCTTGCAGGTAAAAGAGTCTTCATTTGGAAGAACATTGGTACATTAGCCTTAGGCCAGACCTAGGAGCTTCTTCAAGAAAGCAACCCACGTTGTGTACAAGGGTGAGATGGCTTAAAATTTTCTCACACCAATATTTTGTGTACAAGGGTGAGATGGCTTAAAATTTTCTCACACCAATATTTTGTCCAACAACCTGTAGTGGTCTCCTATTTCTTAACATAGAAAGACTAAGCTCCTCTATATTGGCCTTTCACCAACCCAACTCTAAGATTTCAATGTGATTTCATAAGACACCTTTAATTCATTTTTTTTTTTTCCATACTGGGTTGTCTTTTCCCTACTCAACATTTTTATAAGACCTATTTCCCTCCTATACTTTTTCCTAAGACACTCTCCCTTTTCCTCTTGGCCAATCCAGATCTCACCCTCCCTTGTAGGCTCTGTTAATGCTTCCTTAGGGTTTCCCAGGGACCATAATCCAGCCTCCCTCCAATAAGAGGTAAAATCAATTCAGCACAATTTAGCCCTTAACAATCTCTAAAGTATAGTGCTGATTTTACTGGCATTGTAACAGACCCTTGAGATTCCAAGGGTTGAGCATTCTAGAGTATATGGTATCAGGAGTGGCTGTCGAGGCCTTTGTGCTTTGCTAGGGTTGGAGCTGACATGGCACATTGTGAAAGCCAGGCATGCAGGGGTAAGGCTTTCTCCAATCTAGTGAGCAGAGCAGAGCAGACTTCAGACTTCCCCAACCACTGCCCCCGCAGCTTTGCTAATCTCTTGTCATTGCTTCTGTAGTGACTCTTAACATAGGATTTAAACTGCTTTTGTTCCTCATGGAAAAAAAATGTTAATAACTTCAATTCTATCTTTATAGAATCACTAAGATTCTAAAGGTGTCAGTTCAATTGTTCACTTACTCTTTAGAAAATTTTATGGAGGAAGCTATGTGCAAGAGGCTCACCAGTGTAAAGTTTCGACTTTGATAAATATATGCCGTGAGTATTTTGCTAATTGGTGTGTGCTTGTATTAAAGAAGGGGCAAATCAGATTTTCTCTCTAAGAAGTGATTAAGTAAATCACTGAACTGGTAGCAAGGGGAAAAGCAGATAAAAAAACGAGAGTAAGGAAATACAAAGGGAAATTTCAGGGTAGCCCTAAGAGTAGAGTGCTAGAAAAATTATCTGCAAACTCCTGCCGCTGGGGACAAAAGGAGCTGACCTGGTGCTGATGACATATGGTCCAGGCCCGTGCAATTCCTTTTTTCCCACAAATCCTAGATGTTTGGCTTTCTTAAGCCTTGGTTCCACATGGATGGGATTCCAGATATCCTATTTCCCTGCATAGCTGTATGAGAAAACTCCCTTTCTTTTCTTTTTTTTTTTTAGATTTTATTTATTTATTTGACAGAGAGAGAGAGCACAATGGTGGGGGGAGCAGGCAGAAAGGGGGAGATGCAGGCTCCCCGCTGAGCAGGGAGGCCAATGCAGGGCTCAATCCCAAGACCCTGGGATCATGACCTGAGCAGAAGGCAGATGCTTAACTGACTGGGCCACTCAGGCACCTCCAGAAAACTCCCTTTCTAAGGCAATTTTAATGAGTCTCTTTCTTATAATCAAAAAAAGTTTAAAACAAAGAGTCACTTCTGTGATCATCTCTTTTAGAAGATGATTTTAGGACAATGATATGTATTTTTTTTGTTGTTGGAATAGTCAATAACCCACACATTGAGATGTTTGTAATTAGCCTTTTGGGAAAACATTTTGTGTGTAAAGAAATTTACAAGAAGACATTTTTCTGTTAACGTGTCACTTCCTCTTTGACTCAAAGGAATTTAGTAGAGGATCGCAGTCTCTTAATAAGCTGATACCCCAATGACTACAATAACCCATCCTCACCAACCTAACAGAGGAATCCCACCGAATATTATAGATTCCACTTGGTAGGAAGAACACCACAAGTCTTTTGGGATAGAACCCTTTGATTCCTTATGACATTTGTGGGTTTCACTTAAATCCTGGGGCGTGGGAAAGAACTGTTGAACTTCTTATTCTTTGGGGATTATAGAATGCATTCAAATGTTATGCTGTGTCACCAAAAATGCTCCTCCAATTTTGAGTGCCAACTTTGCTAAGATTTAATATGTGCACACATATAGGCCCTCCCTCCATTCCTCCTCCTTACCGCCCTCCCTACCCCTTCCTTCCTTCTTTCATTCCTTCCTTCCTTCCTTCTTTCCCTCCTTCCTTCTTTTCTTCCTTTTAACTTTTCTTCCTTTTACCCTGTTTCAAAAAGTGTTTATTGAAAACATGTGCAATCTTGACTTTCTGCTGAAGATAATTTTCCGAGATGAATTATTATTATAATTCATCTATTCACTATTATTTGTAGTGAGATCACTGCTTACAAACCATAGGATTAATATGTGTTGCTTGGCCAAATCTGAGCTGCCTCTCATCTCTGGCATTTCCTTATTTCAGGGAAAAGGTTTTGAAGCTCTATACTGAAGCAACAACAGAACTTACTTTGGTGGGTTCTAATATAAACCCTTAGGATACCAGTGAGAATGTGTTTTTTTGTTTTGTTTTGTTTTGTTTTGTTTTATTTAATTGGCATCTAAGTCAGGGTTCAAGTTCACCTCTAGGCAAAGCTATAGTTTAATGCTTCTGGGTTATTCCTCAGGACATATTAATAGGTTATTTTAGAACTTCAGAATGACTTATGGGGGTCAAAAACTAAACCATTGTACTAGTCTAAATACTTGAATTCGGTAATATTGCACCAAGGCTGCTGCTGGCATTCATTGACCGTGGGGCATGATGCATGATCATTGTGCACGCCCGCCCCCCCCCCCATTAGCTTGCTCCGCAAGAGCCCTCATGAGCCATCCCTGCACACTTGTGTTCATTCTCATCTTTGGTTACTCTTGTTCCTCCCATGCTAGTTTTCAGCCACTCTGACTTGCATTTCCTTTATAGTTCCTGTGGTGGCCTTGATCATCCCCCACACCCAGGCGTTAGCCCAGGATTGCTACACTGCCTGGATTGCCCCATCTGGCTTCTTACTCCTGGTGCTGCTCTTTGTCCTTTATACTCAGCATCGGACACCTTTTCTGACTCTCAGTGCTGGGTGAGAGCCCTTTGTCTGAGTCTCTTAGGATCCACAACTGTACATAGCAAATGACTTCGTGTATGTATCTAATTGCCTAGTTATTGTTTTTAGTCTTTCCTGCAAGGTTGTCCTACAGACATGGTCTTCTGTGGCTTTGTCATTAGCATGGTCCATGTTTTTCTCCCAGTGTCTGATGAGCATCCACTGAAAGGGAGCGTAAAGCATGCATGGATGTGCAAAAGTGCCTTTTGTGCCTTTTACACACCAGCGCTTGCCTCCCTCCCCACTGCTTCCCAGGGCTCCATATCAGCTTCCTAAGAACAGACAGCAGTGCTTTCAGATCCTGGAATGGAAGATGGTAGGTCTTTTTGGAAGTAATCAAAACTTTTCCTGTTCTGACTGAGGTTGGGCTTAGGAAAATTTGGAGAGAGATTTCATCTAGCTTCTGGTGGCCAGTTCCCTCCACATTCTCTCCTAGTCTCTCTTCCTGAGCCCTCTACCCATAATTTAGATCTGTTCTTTAAGGTCTTACAATCCCACATTGTTCTTAAGCTTCCAGATTCCTCTAATGCTTTCTTTCCTCTAACTGACATTATATCCAGTGTCCCATTCCTTCATAGCTTTGCTTTCATTTTTCATTGCAACAATAAACCATAGTTTTGGTGATAATAATATTAACATGAATTGAACCCCGTACTAGTTAAACATGCTTCGAACACTTTATTTCATTTCTTTTATCCTCATAAGGTAGGGACTATTTATTCTTATTCCTATTTTACAGTTGAAAATCTCGAGACTTGGTGATATTAAAAAAAAAAAAAAACCCAAGGTTGCCTAGCTAAAGCTAGGTGTTTCCCTCTAGCCTCCAGTCATCATCCAGCCTCTAGTCATCATCAAATAAAATAGAATATTTCATGAGACAGAGCCAAAACATAAATGAAAGTCTAGATACAGAAGCAGGAAATTTCTAAGCCTTTCGCAGATTAAAAGGAAAACACATGTTTGGGAGGGCACAGGGCACCAGGGAGGGGCTGCTGAAAATGACCTCTAATTTTGCCTTTTGGACACATATACTGCCTTTGTGTGATACGGTGGCAGGACATTGCCGTGGAAGGGTAAAGGGCATTGGAGGTGCTACCATCGCTCTGAGCCCTCTCCCTGCAATGACACTCAAAATGGCAGTGATTCTATCCCAGTCATCCTTCTTGGACCACTGCCAGGGGTCCTCCTCCCCTCCCCCAACTCTTTACACTAGCCTCTGTGGGTTGCATGAAAGTTGAAGTCAGATGGATTTTAGTTTGAATCCTAATTCTGCCTCTCATTCAGCATGATGTTGGGCAATTTAATTGCCCTCTCTCAGGGGCAATTTTCTTATCTGCAGAATAGTGATGATGATAATTATTCTTATTGTGATCAAGATTAAAGAGATTTATTATATGCAGCATTGTGCAAAGCATGAAGTCAATACTCAAAAAGAAAATGTTTCTTTCCTTTTCGTCTCACTCTTCCCCATCTTTCACTCTCTGAACAAGTCAGTAAGCATTTCATGATCCATTCTTCAGATTAGAAGGCAGAAAAAGATGGTAGAAAAGAGGATCCGTTTGAAAGACCATTTCTAGCACACTATCCAAACAGAGACTAGACTAAACCAAGAGTAGACCAATGTGTGGTTCTGGCTGAAGAACAGACAGACGAGTCAACAAGGCAGTATAGAAAATCCAGCCAGGCATGAGTACATACACTAACCTAAAATATAATCAGAGTAGTAGTGCTTCAAAGCAGCAGGGAAAATTTTTCATAGTAAATGATGTTAGAACAATTGGTTAGCTATTTGGGAAATAGTAAAATTAAAGTAATATAATCAAAATGAATTAAAGATTAAATTTTAAAAATAGAACCATAAAAGTAACTAGAAACAAACCTAAGTATGTTATCTTGGGAGTAACATGGGCTTGTTTCAGCAAAAAATGAAATTAGGAAACTATAAAGAAAAGAGATTGATGGATTTTGTTACATAAATACAATTTTGGCATAACAAAACACTTCATTAAAATTAAAGGTAAAATAAATATATTAGCAATATAATAATAGAGCTATTCTAATCAATAAGAAAAGGAGATCAACATGATAGAAAAATGTGCAAGGATGCAACCAGGTCATTGACAGTACAAGAAACACAAACACTAATACACATATTAGTGTTATATAATATATACATATAATTTTTAAAATTTTCCTTCTTTCCTAAAACTTTATTTTTAAATGAAGTATAGTTGACATGCAGTATTATTTTAGTTTCAGTTGGTCTTAGCAATATTTTTCTGGATCTGTCTTCTCAGGCAAGTAAAACAAAAGCAAAAAGTAAACAATGGGGACTACCTCAAACCAAAAAGTCTCCTTTGCACAGTGAAGGAGACCATCAATAAAACAAAAGGCAGCCCATATATGCATATTTTCAATGACCTCATTAGTGATCAAATAAATGTGAATTAAAACAGTGAGTGCAGATTTTAAATGCAATAAGAAAGTTAAGGCAGAGATGTGATGAAGTGAGCATCTTTGTACACCTCTGGCATAAATTTATGTTGGCATAACCAATCTGGAGCTCTATTGGATATTATCCTTTCTATTGCTTTTACAACACATATACCTCTTGATGTTATCTTGTTGATGTGTGTCTTTGCTGATTATCTGTGACACTTCACTGAAGAGTAAGTCTCCACCAGAGCAGGACCTGGACCTTCCTTTCTCCTCTTTCGATGCTGTTTTATGGGTTTATCTGTCTATTCTTCAGCTTGAAACATTACTGGTAAAACCAGATGCGATTTACTGAACTAGGTACTCAGAAAGAAAACTCTCCAAATGGATCTCTACTGAACCCTGATCAAAAATTCAATGCCTACAAATTGTTTTTAATGAAATGATCAGAGGTGTGCCAAGATTCTTAACATAGTATAACATAAAATTATAATTGTAAAATTTGCAATCTTTAGATATTTATATCTAAATATTTAGCCATAAGAAATTAGATAAATGTCTACAAATAGAATTCCACAAAATCATTAAAATAATATAGAGAAATATTTAATTAGTTGGGGGGAATGATCATATTAAATCATTAAATGATAAAGTATTTAAGAGTTCTGTGTACAGTGTGAAATAACAACCTGTAAAATAACAACAAAGAAAACTATGTTCTGTAACACATCCTTGTGTCGTAGCTATGTCATAAAGAAAACGGCAAATATTTTACAAGAGCTCATTCTCATAAGAGCCTCATCTACTCTCAGTTTATTTATTTATTTTTTACCGGTATTTCGCATATTGGTGACGCTTCCTGTGGTTGATGTTGGAAAAATTCTGACCATTTTACCTTCCCGTTTTCCACTCCCCACATTCCATTTCCACCCCCACCACCTCCTTCCTGACTCTCCAACCAGCCAGTCGTGCGCACTGCCCTTTTTATTCATGATGACTGTCCCAGCCAAGCTTCCAAATGGAGTCCATGTGATGAGCAGGTAATAGCAGCCAACAGAGAGGCTCTCCTGGAGAAAGCAGCTGAAAGGAGTCAGGCTGGGCGGGCAGTAGCTGAAAGCATTCCTGCATAGTTTGCTGTCTCAAGAGTTTTCTGCCAGATACTTAAAGTGGACATTTCAAAATATAGTGTATCAAATAAACTTTATTCTTAAAATATGTCATTCTCTTTGCAGCTTCTCTAAGTAGTTCCACTGCTATTGAAGGTTATTATTTTCAACATCCCATAGAAAAATCTTTCTCCAAATAAATTGGAATGTCTCAACTTACATGTGTAAGTTTTTCCTATTGCTAATATGGGAGCTAGGTACTTGCCTTAAAGTAATTTCCATGATCCCTTTTGTGCATTTAGTATTTACACATTTCAGCAGAGATTGCCATGAAACACTCTCCAGGGAAGTGTGCATATCGGTTATCATATCAGAACCACAGTCCCATGTACAGCTCCAGCCGTGTTCGATGCTTAGTTACTGGGTGACATTCAGAGCTGGGATGGCCCAGTTGGGAGAGCTGGGGAATACACTGACCGAAATGATTGATGTGTCTGTGAAGAATATCAACAGAAGGACAGTTCCAGAGATGTCCCCAAGATTTAGAGAGAGTAAGGGAAACATGTGAATGGAATAAAGCCATGAATGTGGAAGAAAACTTTCTTATAGGATCACAGAAATAATAATAATTATTTAATAAGTATTTATATTAATATTAATCAACCATTAATTATTTAATAATTATTAATAGTCATTAATAATTATTATACAATAAAGAATATCACAGTGAATAATGAATCTCTGATTTTACCACAGCCTACATGGCCCTCTGTGATCTGATCTTCTGTTCCTCTGCCCTCCACCCGTGCTGCTTCAAGTCCTCTTGCCCTGTTTCAGATCCTTCAGAACTTTTACTTTTTGCTGGGAAAGCTCTTCTTCCAGATAACACCCTGGTTGCTTATTCTCTGCCTTTGGGTTTCTGCTCAGAAGACACTAACTCCTGAGGTCTACCTGGGTACCTCATCTAAAGTAGCCCTTGCCCCTTCACTTCTCTTTTTTTTTTTTTTTTTAAAGATTTTATTTATTTATTTGAGAGAGAGAGAGAGAATGAGAGATAGAGAGCACGAGAGGGAAGAGGGTCAGAGGGAGAAGCAGACTCCCCGCTGAGCAGGGAGCCCGATGTGGGACTCAATCCCGGGACTCCAGGACCATGACCTGAGCCGAAGGCAGTCGCTTAACCAACTGAGCCACCCAGGCGCCCGCCCCTTCACTTCTCAACGACCCACCCACCCACAACTACACCTACCCTGTATCTCATTACCATTTGTATTCTCTTCTTATTGACTGTCTTTGTCATTTCACGGAATGGAAAAAGTCTCTGAGAGTGGTAACTTAGAATCTCTCGCCCATCCCTCTATCCCAGAGCTTACAACAGTGCCTGAAACATTATAGACACTCTTAAATATATGGTGAATCTATAAACTCTATATTATAACCAGTACTACTTCAGCATGAAACAAAGATGAAGTATTTTACCAGGTATCAATAAGTAACTTTTGAAAGTCCTATATTGTAATCTTAGAATACTTCTTTACTATAGACTATCACCCTCTGTCATTAATGTGTATTTCCTAACTTTTTTTTTTAACCTACTTCCTAACTCTTTTTTCTTTCCAACCAAACACTTGCTGGTCTCATCTTAGGCCTAATGATGCAGGAATAATCATACAATAATTCCCACTTTCTGGCGTTAATTGTTCAGTGAAGGACTGGTTTAAAAATAAATAGAGAATTGTGTAAGACTAAGACTGATGAATCACAGACCTGTACCTCTGAAACAAATAATACATTATATGTTAAGGAAAAAAAAAAAAGAAGATAGTAGGAAGGGAAAAATGAAGGGGGGGAAATCGGAGGGGGAGACGAACCATGAGAGACTATGGACTCTGAGAAACAAACTGAGGGTTCTGGGGGGGGATGGGTTAGCCAGGTGATGGGTATTAAAGAGGGCACATATTGAATGGAGCACTGAGTGTTATACGCAAACGATGAATCATGGAACACTACATCAAAAACTAATGATGTAATGTATGGTGATTAACACAAAATAAAATTAAATTAAAATAAAATTAAAATTAAATTAAAAAAATGTAAAATACACAGGCTTTGATGCATTAAAAAAAAGTAAATAGAGGGGTGCCTGGGTGGCTCAGTTGGTTAAGCCTCTGCCTTTGGCTCAGGTCATGATCCTGGGTCCTGGGATCGAGCCCCACGTTGGGCTCCCTGCTCAGTGGGGAGTTTGCTTCTCTCTTTCCTTCTGCCCCTCCCCTGCTCATGCTCTCTCTCAAATAAATATATAAAATCTTTAAAAAAAAATTAGTATTAGGATTGTTTGTTCCAGCTCTGTGAAAAATGTCAATGGTATTTTGTGTAGATGAATGTGTAGACTGCTCTAGGCACCATAGACATTTAAAAAAAATTAGTATTAAAAAAAAGTAAATAGAGGGGCGCCTGGGTGGCTCAGTCGGTTAAGCGTCTGCCTTTGGCTCAGGTCATGATCCCAGGGTCCTGGGATCGAGCCCCACATCGGGCTCCCTGCTCAGCGGGGAGCCTGCTTCTCCCTCTGCCTCTGCCTGCCTGCCTGCCTACTTGTGCTCTCTCTCTCTCTCTCTGTCAAATAAATAAATAAAATCTTAAAAAAAAAGTAAATAGATAAATTTTTGTTTAAGTACAATAAAAGCACAGTGACAAAACAATGGGAGAATGAAATTACACTGAAACAAACACACATGCACACACACACATACACATGCACACCTGCAGCTCAACACAGAAATTATTGACTCTAGGCTGAAACCACCTTTACCTTCACTTTGCCAGGTCAACAGGAAGTAAAGTCCATAGGCTGGTGGGTGGTGGAATTCAAACCATTCTTCTTGTCATGTTCTTTAGTGAATGAAGGGCTTCCTACAGACACAAAGACAACTTCATCTCAGCTGAACTACATAACCTCAGGCTGACTGCATGTCCCAAAATGATGTCCAGAGAATGGATGAGCACTGCTTGGGCCGGGGGGTAGGTTTAAGAGTAGACGCTGTCTGGTAAGAGCCTACATTACATTTCTGACTTAATTCACATGCTTTACCTTTTTTTTTTCTGTCATAATGTAGAATTAAGCGATTAGCTTAGCCAGCTCTGCCCTTTGTCACCTCTCAATAGTTGCTGTTTATCTGAAATTCTATTTGGAAGCAGTGAAAGGGGAGCAAGACTGAGTCACTTTACACCCTGAATCCTACATTTCCACAGTAATCCTCCACTCTGCTGAACAGATGCTTCCAGAAAGCTCTGAAGAAGTGAAAAGGGGAATATTTCCCATGAATTCCGTCATTAAGATTTTCAGTTATCTTCCTCAACTCCTTCGTGGAATAAGGTAGAGTACAAAAATATAAAAGTGCATGATGAATAATCTCATCATGAAATCTTGGCAGAGTATAAATAAAGATATATGCAAAGTAACTGCAAAACCACAAGGATTTTACTCGCAATATGATCTTGGGCAAATGGCAGCCTTTGTCTTACGTTCAGTTTCTTGGTCTGTAAAGTAAGAATAACAAACACTTACCTCAAGGACTATGCAAGAACTAAATGAGAAATAACTAATTCTTTCTATGCAAGAAAGAATTAAACTCTTTCTTGTTTAGAGGAGATGAAATATAATAAGGGAGGACATGAGTGGCAGGGGACTGTCTCCATCTCGCACATGCTGCTTTAATGGCGTGGGCCTAGGGAGCACTGGTCTCCTCTCTACCAGTGGTATTTATGGTCCAAAAAAGAAGTTGCCTTTATGGGGACTGAATTTGCCCATTGTTTTCTCTTCCTTTTCTGTATAACTATTGACTTATGAACTATAAAATTTTTATTTTAATTGACCCACAATTTTGAGACATTATCATTTATAAAATGTGCATGTTAAATGGTTTTGGAGAGTGTAAAAGCTGTTTGTAGGCAGAGACTTTAACAATGAAATTCCACATTCTTCTTTGAAGTCGCTGAAGGTAGCCTCACACCCCTCACTGGAAAAACCCCTAGTGGTACGGTCTTGGGAGATGAAGCTTATTCCCTGTAGATACCCGCTAGGGCATCAACTCTTAGATGCATTAATTATCATAGATGGATGACCCTGTTTTGGTAGCTTTGGATTTTTTCACAGAAGTGTAACAACCACCAACCACCCCCTCCCCTTCCCAAATTCCTTGATTTTTACAAATACTAGCCTGAGTTCTTCTCCACAGACAGATGTGTTTTGTATTCCCTTCAGTGTCTCATACACAGTGATGTTAACAAATGTGTGTATTTTTGTTTTGCTTCAGGATATGGCTTACTCATTCTAGACACAGTGCACTTTTATCATGTATTCCAAAACATACTCATAGACAATGAAAACTTTATATATGCCCAACACTCACATAAACACACACACACCCCTGATATCTATGCATCTCCGTTACTTTATCCTTATAAACATGACTCAAATTAGCTTGCTGAAGCAGAAGAGAAAAGGATAAAGCAGGTAAATCCTGATAATCCCAGAACAATGAAGGGAAAGAACATTGTCAAGGAACTGACTATTAAACCTTTTGCTTTCGGATTTGCATATAGTTGAAGACCAGAAGATTCCTGAATAGTTTCCTGCTATACCTGTCTCTCCATGTCTATTCTTGCTAGCAAAAAAAAAAAAAAAAAGAAAGAAAGAAAGAAAAGAAAAAAATAGCCTAAAGGTGATATCCCACACCTAGGTGTACTTTTGAGGTCACAGGCAATTATTGAGAGGGATGATTAGTAAATCTGTCTTGTAGGAAATACTAAAATTAATTTTTTAAAAAATTGTATATTCTAATGGAAGGAGTTGGTGACTTGGCTTCTAGAAAAGTCAAGGGCACTGGAAAGGATTGTTAAGTATATAAGAAGATAAGTCAGGCATCTTGGGAAGGGAGGACATCCATGGAATAAGAGCAGCTGTGGCCAATAGATGCATTCTTTGAAGCTGAACTTGCTTGTCTTTCCCATTTACATAGTTCAGAAATGAACTTGAACCAGCAACCTTAAGTATTTCAGCGGCCTGAGAAAATAAACTATACTTATTTTCTATGTTTACCATTTGTGTTAAGAGTTTTAAGTACTAAAGCACATGTCTCCACATGCCAACATTAACATTAATGTACAATGTGTAGAAAAGAGAAAAGCAGTGATGAGGAACCTACCTATTCACCACTTTGATGATTTTTCAGCAGACTGCGTGCTGAGATGGCACTTTTTATCTTTGAGTGAGTGCTGTGGTCTGAATGTTTGTGTCTCCACAAAATTAAAATGTTGAAACCCTAATGCCCAAAGTGATGGTATTTGGAGGTGAGGCTTTGGGTATTTGCTTAGGTATTGAAAGTAGAGCCCTCAAAAATGGGATTAGTGTTCCTACAAAAGAGACCCTGCAGAGACCCCTGGCTCACTTTGCTGTGTGAGAACAAGCTGAGAGGGTGTCTGTTAACCAGGAAGAGGCCCTGCACCAAAAAATAACCATTCTGGTACTTTGTTCTTAGACTTCCCAGCTTCCAGAGCTGTGAGAAGTCATTTTTTGTTGTTTATAAGCTACCCAGTCCATGGTATTTTGTCATTGCAGTCCAAACGGACAATTTTTTTTTTGCAGGGACTGAATTTCTGGATCCCTGTGTCTTCTGAGAATTCCAAAAGTTGCTTCATATTCATTGTGAGCAATTTTCACTGGGCAGTGAATGTGTGTGTGGAGAAATAGTGAGAAAAAGCATTTCCTTGAGATCAAAGATTAAGATAATTAAGATTATATTCTACAGATGATTGTTGACAGTAATATATGTTGTGAAATATTGTTGGAGTCATTTTCAGAAACCTATTATTATATTTTTAAAGGGAAAGATATCATTTTTCTTCTAGATAGCTTTACTTCAATTCTTAAATTCTTCATGTCATTTATGAATGATTGGGAATATACCTAATTCAAAACAAATTTGAGAAAAGAAGAAGGGTATTACGGTGAGCTATTGGTAGAAATAAAGTATTGAAGAGATAAGTAAATGAGGAAAGATTAGTTAATGTTTCTTGAGGTACATAACTGAAGAGTGATGACCTGGTAGAAAATGTGTGCATCTATGAATTGTCCCTCAGATGGTCAGGGGCTAAAATATAGGAGGTGTCATAGTTCCAGTAAAGATACTGCCTAACATCTTATTCTTCCAATAAAGTCAAATGCATAGTTTGATAATAATGTAATACCATATAACAATAATTATAATTCTATTGTCTTACCTGGATTGTTATTTTTAGCAATGTTTCAGATCCTTTATATTTTGTTACACCTCATATTTTACAAAGCATTGTTGAAGCCTATATTTATGTGCATCTAAAGTGTATGTGTTTTTTTCACCATATTTTTACTTTTCTCAAATTGGAGTGTACTCTTCAAAGACTGTCAAAAAAGTTTCCTGACCCTCGGGGAAAGGAAGTAGTTGGCGTTGCCTGATCGTGTTCAAATTTGTCTGGGTAGAGACAAACTCTGATCACCTGATTGTAAACTTGGTGGGGTTGGTTACACCAGTAGAACAACATCCTGGATTCTAATTTATACTTTTATTATTCATTGTCATTTAAAATATTTTCTAAGAGATTGCACTGTGATAAGAGACAGTGTAACTTACAGGTTATCACCCTAGTTCTGCAGCTGGATTTCCTGAAGCAGAGCCAGGCCCAGCCCTCACTAGGCCTGAGACATGGCCATCTGCTTACAGTCTCCAAAACAGAGAAATGGGACACCTTCCTGTCGCTGTGAAGATGATAATGAATTCATCTATGTAAAGTATTTTTCACAGTGCATGCCATTTCATTAACTCGTTTGTTCAACAAATATATATGGAGTTCCTACTATGAACCAGGTACTGTTTTGCCTGCTAGAGATACAGAGATGGATTAAGTAACTAAGATATGTTTGGAGCTTACTTTTAGTGTGTACAAAGAAAAAAATCATGTGGGAGACTGGTAAGTGCCATGAAGACAAACTGGGAGGTGGTAGGTCATTGAAAGGGAGTTGGCTCATTAGGATGGTCAGAAAAGAATTCTTGGAGGAGGTGACATTGAACTGAGACTTCAGTTGTGGGAAGGAGCCAATTATGAACAGGGGTGAGGGAAAGGGGCTTTGTAGTCACAGGACCCACGAGTACCAAGGATCACAGTAGAAAGTAGGCTTAGAGTCCCGAGCAGAGCCCAAACATGTGGCCAGGTTATGAGGTTGGGATTTTATTTTGAGGACGGAGTAAAGTTAATCAGAGGGACCTAATAAGCAGGAGAATTATTTATAGTTAAATTACCATTTTTGAATGATGTGTGGGGAGTTAGAAAGGTACAGGGGAGTGATTGAGGAGACTAACGGAGTAATACAAAGAGAATTGATGGTGTCTTGGGTCAGAGTGGGTAGCAGTAGGGATGGAGAGAAGCAGGTGGCATATGAAACCTTTATATTTTGAGTAACAAAAAGAAGTTCAGCACAGCTGGGCCTATGAAGGGGTAACATATAGATGGCAAAAACCAGTGTTGGGAGTTCCAGAGGTTTTGTCTTATTTACATCCAGGTCCTTCATGGAAGAAAGTTTGATATGCTGGTAGAAGAACCAAACTATATCACTGGGCACTTGCTCAAAGCCAATAAGGAACATAGGACACATTTGTTATGTACATGTATCAGCAAAGGGAATTAGTTCCCTAAGAGGGCAGAGGGCTGAGAAGCCACCCAGGGGAGAGGGAGATATCTCAGAGATCAGTGGCAGCAGGAAGCCACTATCCCACCTAAAAGTGAAGAAGCAGTGTTACTGGAGCACAAGGGCAGGGGTCACCAGGAGGACTTGGAACACACCCAGGTATGTCCTATAGGAGCTTAAGCTAAGTTCTGCCAGACTTGTCTTCCCTAGCAGGGACAGAAAGGCAGCTGTCCTGTAGCCTTTGTCTCTCTCAGTGGTGCCCCCACTGGTTGAACCAAGCTGGAAATCCACCTGGAACCACAGCCCTTGAAGGGCCAAGGAATGGCAGAATCTACTGCATTATAGAGCAGAGCAGAAGGGCAATGGATGGGTCTGAGGGCAAACAGCATGAGTGAATGGATGGGGGACTAGTGGAGTTTGGGAGCCAGGGAGTTATGGGAGTGTGGAGAGATGCCCAGAAAAGGGAGATGCTCAGAGGTTAGCTTGAAAAGATAAAATAGGGGCTAAATCATGCATGGCCTTATAAGCATTTATGCAGTCTGGAATTTATCTTCAGGATAATCACTCAGGATTCACTGAAAACTGATCAGTATGTGATTTAGAAAAATTACCCTAGCTATAGTGTGAATTACTTGAAGAGTTACAGTCCTAGAAGGATCTCAGAACATTTCTGCAGTGACCTAGATTGTTATACTGCCTGCAATTTATTTGGAAATACTTCAGTACTTACCTTGCCCATGAACTATGTGTCTGTTAACCTATGAGTGTGGTTAAGTGACATTTGAACTACCTTTACCAGGGAGGCACACTCCTGGAGGAGAGGCCATTAGCATATGAAAGGTACTAGCCAGCTACTATAAACTCTTCCATTATGACTATTTGGTCTGCCCTGAAGGATTTGGTAATTAGCATAAGGAAATATTAGAAATAAATTTCATTATTGAATTGAGTGGTGTGCAAATTAGATGGATTAACTAGATGGAATGGTGTTCAAAATAGATGGGTTGGCCTTGAAGGGTGCAGGAACCCAGCAAGGCTAGCCTTGAAACCCTTCAGAGAAGGCCCCAGGGTCTGATGAACCTCTGTCGCCACAACTCCCCAAGGATTTTTTCTGCCTTATCAGAACAGATCCTGCCATTGGACTACTGTTACGTCTGCTTCTGGAGATCCTTACATCAGGGAAAATTTAGAGAACCTCAAGGACAGAGACTTGGGGCTCCACCAACCCCACAGGCAGGTTGAATAGCAGTTTCATGTTCCTATACACTAGTAAATGTATATGAGGCAACATTTGATATAAGACTAGCTTTTATAGTTACATTTCTCTTGGTGAGATTATGCTTTCCCTACTTCTAACCCATTGTGAAAGACTAAATGCACTGGACAATTAGGGAGATTAATTCATTTGAGCAAAAGGGAAAATTTTCATTAATGAGGAAATGCTAAAAAAAAAAAAAGAAGAAGAAGAAGGCCTGGGGTATTTTAGAAGCAAATGAACAAGGAATCATCCATTTTGGGATTCTTAAGGAAGGATAGAGATCAGTCTTATGTCAGATTATGTGGGGCAGGGAGTTCTTTGAGGTTTCTTGGAAGATGAAAGAATAGGCAAATTTTCAAAAACAAAAGAGTGAGGTGATTTCTTAACCACCCTGTTTTCCAGGAGTACAGGGTTCAAGTAATGTTCAACATCATCACCACTGAAGACTAAAAATGATATTGGCCTCCATCATTTTCAACACAAGAGAGAGATGATCTTGGCCTATAGGGAGGGTGTGGCAGTGGAGAGGTAGAGGAGTGGATGGAATTGAGGGATATTTAGGTGAAAGAACTGAAGGGACTTGGTCATTGATGGATTGAGTGAGAGTCATGGCCAAGTGAAAGTTTCCAGCTTGGGAAATGGGTAACTGGCAAGGCCATTTACTAAAATGCCAAATATGGGCAAGAAGCATATATGGGAGGAAATAATGTTGAGTTAAGTTTTAGTCTTTGATGAGGTCTATAATGTTCACCTCCCATGTGGTGTTTGACTTGTAGATGCAAAGGAATCATAACAGATGAGTGTGGAAGTTAGTAATAGACCAAGCATCATATACCTTTCCCATTTTATAACTTGAGCTACTCACTAGAAAATACATAAATTAAAACACATTTTTCCTTCCAAAATATCTTAACAATGCTGAAGGTGTCAATTAAGAGCTTACTAAAATTAATTGGTGATTTCCAAGAAGCAGGAGAAAAAGTCAACTCAGAGTATTTGCACAATTGAAAATCATGGAAAAATGAAAAACATTTCCTGCTTCGATGACTAAATGCAATCTATCAGTCTTTCAGTTTTGCCTCCTGTGGACTGGCTCCTCCAGCAGTCCCTAATCTTTGCTCTCTCTGCCCTACCTGGCAACACGCATCTATTTCTGGGTCACTGAGATAGGAAATCATCCTACTTTTCCTACATAAAAACAAAAACTCTTCCTCCCATTAAAACAGACAATTCCTGCAAAACAAGTCTGTGTGATAAGACTTGAAAATACAAACAGTTCAGCCCTGAGGGCCTGACAGAGAAATTACAGGCTCAGACTCATTAGCTAATTACAATAAGTCACATCAGCTGTTACTTTAAAAAAGAAAAATGTATTGCCTGTTGAATGAGATTCTTAAGAACATTAGCATTTAATTTTCTGAATGATAATACAGTGTGCTAGTGTTTTTGGCCGTGTCAATAGGCAATCTGTGGTGCAGAGTTAAAGCAATTTTTGTGCAGGGAAAAGACATCTGGACTGAGGGTCAGGAATTTGGGTTTTAGTCCCAACTGTAACTAACCAGCTGTGTGACCTTGTACATGAAACTTAACCTTGAGTATTTGGTTTCCTTGTATCTAAAAGAAATTTTTGGTTTCATAGTCTTAAGAATTCAGATTATCCTAATCCAGTGTACAGTAATAAAATAAAATTTAAAAGGGGAAGATGAATAATTTTACATTGGTAAATTTATATTTTATATTTGAGGAGCATTGAGGAGATCTGTCAGTGAGGGCTATATTTATGTGAGGAACATCCACACATATTTTGGCAAAAGTTAATTATGGACAATACATGAATGTTTAGGGGTGAAAGGGAATAGGAGAGCCTGGATCTTCCTCATTGATCTATGAATTGTATGTTTTTACTGTCTGCCATGATCCTCTCCATCGATGGGAGAATTCCCCACATCTCCATTCTCCTGATTTTCTGGAGCTTCAGATATACCTCCAGGTCGAGGATTCCAAACTTGGAATATCTAGTCCCTTCCTCATTCTGCTATATCTGGGCTGATATATCTGCTATATCTGGGCTGGAAAATGGAAAAGCAAAGAGAAAAAAGAAGGAAAAGGGAAATGCAACATGATATGCAAGAACTGTGGGACTACAGAAGGTGTAATGTGAGTACTTCTAGTAGTAGAAAAAAGAGAGGAAGTTGCAAAAGAAATATTTGAAGCAACAATGACCAAGAATTTTCCCTAAATTAATGCAAGACACCAAACCACAGATCCAGGAAGCTCAGAGGACACAAAAAACCAAAACCTTAGACATGTCATATGCAGACTTCAGAAAATCAAAGATAAAGAAAAAAAAAATACTGAAAGAAGCCAGGAAAGAAAACACCTTACTGATAGAGGAACAACGATAAGAATTACATCTGACTGACTTTTCCTGAAAAACCATGCAGGCAAGGAACAGAGTGGAGTAAACTGAAGTGTTCAGAGAAAACAAACCCCAAAACACTGAGCAACCAAGGTTTCTGTACCCTAAGAAATTATCATTCAAAAGTGAAAGAGGAAAGACGTTCTCACACAAACAAAAATTAAGGAAATTTGTTGCCAGTGGACCTGCCCTACGAGAAATGTTAAAGGAAGCTCTTCAGAGAGAGGGACAATGACATCAGAAAGTGTGATCTGCATAAAGAAAGGAAAAACATCAGGGTGCCTGGGTGGCTCAGTCCTTAAGCATCCGCCTTCGGCTCAGGTCATGATCCCGGGGTCCTGGGATCGAGCCCAGCATCGGGCTCCCTGCTCCACGGGAAGCCTGCTTTTCCCTCTCCCACTCCCCCTGCTTGTTGTGTTCCCTCTCTCGCTGTGTCTCTCTCTGTCAAATAAATAAATAAAATCTTAAAAAAGGAAAAAAGAAAGGAAAAACATCAGAGAAGATATTAGTGAAAATAAAATACAAGCGTACTTTTTTATTCTGATTGTGAGTTTCAGTGTTTTTTATATATTTCGGGTAACAGTCCTTTATCAGATATGTGTTTTGCAAATATGTTCCCCCAGTCTGTAGCTTGTCTTCTCATTCTCTCAACAATGTGTTTAGCGGGCAGAAGTTTTTAATTTTAATGAAGTCTAGTTTACAAATTGTTTCTCTCAGGGATCGGCCTTTGGTGTTGTATCTCAGAGTCATCACCATACCCAAAGTCATCTAGAGTTTCTCCTCTTACCTTCTAGGAGTTTTGTAGTTTTGCATTTTACATTCCTTCCCCCTGGAGTTCCTGACTCTCATTAATGTCTACCCTGAGCCTCCAGCAATTCCTCAATTACATTTGAGATTCTCCTGCTCCAGTACTTATTCCGGTGGAGCATTCCTGCTCATGGGTTTCTGCTCCAGTCAGTTGTGATTATCTCTAGCCTCTTGTCTGTCCCTAGTTTGGGGGCCATGGTTTGCCCTGTGACCTGACTTCTTTGATGGATCTAAAAACCATGATCAATCTTTCAGCTTGTTCAGTTTTTATCTGTTGTTAGGATGGAGTGGTGACTTCCAAGCTTCTGAACACTGGATTGGAAACTGAAAGACTGAGTGTGGTATTTTTAAACTGCAATTTAAAAAATCATTGCATTTAAAGATATATGAAGTCATCAGACATAATGATGATCAGTGGGAACCACTCCTGGTTTAAGAGCCAAAGAACTGGGCTTTCCTGTCTGCTGTCCTCTGAGTCTGTGAGGCAGGCCCAGCCACATCACCATTATGTCTTTATAAAGACATAAAACAGAAGAAAGTTTCTTTACTTTCTTAGGTTTTAGTCATCTTCGGATATTTGGTTGAGGCCATGGATACAAACTCTTGTCAGCTAAATGTACCTGTCAAGGACTGGCTGGACCTAGGAATGCCATCTAGAAGATCATCCATAATGTCGCCTTTAGGCCTTTCTGACTATTTCCTAGCTATGTGTGAACTCCATACTCAGGTGTTTTGAGGTAAGCAAAATACCACAAAATGAGTAATGGTAACTAGTATTTATTGAGCACTTATAATATGCCATATGCCTAGACCTTTGTGTGGAATGTCATTTTGATCCTTTCCACAGTTTTAGGAGGGAGCCTCCTTATTTCATACAGGATATGTTCAGTGCCAATTATGTGCCAAGAGTTGTGCTGAGTGAATCCTCCAACAACCCTACTAGGGTTTGCATTACAGTTAGCTAGTAATTTATCACGCAAACCAGGACACTTTTCAGGGTTGAAGGGACTCACTATTAATAATTAGACCTGACAAGAAGCATAAATAGAGATTCTCAAGGGCAAACTGGGACATATGGTCCCTTTAGCTACCATCCTTCTTTTACGGAGGCGAAAATTGAGATGAGAGAAGCAACGTCACTTTCTGGAGGCTACTAGATTTGATTCCAGGGATGTTAGACTCCAAAGCCTAGCATTGAATCACAACATGCTGGGATAGACCAGTGAATGGCGCCTGCGATGAATTTCCCTAGTGCCTCTCCTCAAATGTTCTTCTAGTTTTTGTCAGCAGTCTGCCCTTTAAAGGCAAATTCCCCTGTATTTGACCATGCACTAGGATACTGACTTTAGAGATAAGCTAATGCAAGCTTAAAGATCTATGAAAACGAGGATTATACTTTGCTGGAAATGCTCACAATAGCAGATTTTTTTTTTTTTTCAAGAAGGAGAGCCTAATTACCTTTCGAAATTCCAAAAATGTCAAACTGATTACGGTGTATGCTTTTTTTATAACATCACATGCACCGAAGTTATTTTGGGATAATGAGCAATTTTAATCTTGCTTAATAAAAGCTATTCACAGGGCACTTTAGGAGGGGATCTGCATATAAGTAGTTTTACTAAACCACTTTCCCCTTCAGTGGCATTTATTCAAGAGTATGCAAATTCTTCTAAAAACTGGCAGCTAAATTTAGAAATCAGAAGGGCAGAGCTATGGACTTGAGTAAATTTTCTGTTTTTTAAGAACGTATCTGAGAAACAGAAAGTAAAATTAAAATTTTGAATTTTACATATCTATGTGCTAATAAAAAGCAGAGGTGTGCTGAGTTTGGAATTTGAATATGAGTTTGAATTCAGGTTTACAAGTTAAATTTTAAAAAGATTTATTTAAATCACTTCAGTCAATATGATGAAATAATTATCAAGAGACATTTTAAAAGAAAAAATGCTTAAGCAATCTTTTTAAAAAGAACATTTTGTTTAACTTTTCAAGCAAAAAGGAATAGGAAATTTTTATGGCAATACTCTAAACATAAAAGGGAGTTGAAAATAAGCATCTTAAATTAGAAGAAATTCCTCTTAGTGGCCAACTAATAAGAACCTGTAGAACAATACAGGCAAGATCATTCAAGAGAATGAGGCATTCATGACTTGGTCTTTGAGATGGTGAGACATGGGCTCACTCCAAAGTTCCCATGGTTCAAGCAAGTGTTCTAGCAGTATTCTCTGCCCACTTTCTGAAATCCTGCCAATATCAGTGCAGATTTTTACCATAGCGATAGGTTTGTGAAATAAGGCCAGTGGAAGTTCAAAGCTATCTGGTTTGATGGAGGCAGCATGGAGCCTAATTTTCTCTGCAGACTATTATGCCCAAGGTTTCTGCCTCTTCCAAACAGGAAAGAGATAAATGGCCAAGCAGTCAATAAAGGAAAATGAGGGGATTCATCCGTGACTTCTGGTCTCATGGTCTTTCTGCTTTTAGGGAACTCATCTTGGTTACCTTGTCTGATCATTTAAGATGTTATGATTTTCCTCCTTACTACTTCCAATCCTTTTTTTTCTTTTTCCTGTTTCTATATCTATTTTGATTTCAAGACATGATTTTACAGCTTTTTAAGGAGTCATGCTTACATGCAACACCTAAGATTCCCTCTTAACCATCTTCATTCACTAAATAAGTACTTGCATATGTCTCCTATGGGTCAGTCTCTCTGACCATGGTAAGCCATGGTGAACAAAAAACATTTCAGTTCTCAGGAAGCTTACAGTCTTCCACTTCTTCCTTTCTGAAAGCTCTTCCTTTGCTTCCTTCCTTCCTTTATGCTCTGGGCTACTCTACTATATAAAAATTCTTCCTTGATCCTGACCCCCGCCACCCAGTCAAACTAGACCTTTCTTTTTTCCCTCTCCCTAAGGCTGCCTCTATTTAAGGACCTGGGACACCTACCTCACCCATTCTACTGCATTAGCTCTATGACCAATGGCTTCCTTCCTTTCCAAAGAGCACAGACTAATACTAGCTTGGAGACAGTGGATCTGCTGATCCCCTAAGATTGTTAGGTCCTGGGCCACCTGAATGGCTCAGTTGATTAAGTATCTGCCTTCGGCTCAGGTCATGGTCCCAGGGTCCTGGGATGGAGCCCCCCGTCAGGCTCCCTGCTCAGTGGAGAACCTGCGTCTCCCTTTCCTTCTGCTGCTACCCCCACTCCCCGCTGGTGCTTTCTCTCTCTCTCTCTCTCTCTCTCTCAAATAAATAAATAAATAAATAAAATCTTTAAAAAAGAGAAGATTTTTAGGTCCTCAAGATGTTCTACAAGAAGAAAATGAGCTCATAACTTTTCCCATGTAATCGGTTAGTGATAGACACATCACATCACTAGTATAGAAAGCTCTCACAGCCAGCTTATGAGCTCTCCCAACTATGCCCCGGATATTTTTTATTGATCCTCTTATAACACTATTGGACAAGAAGTCCAGAAAGGCAAGCATGAAAAAACTGTGAAGCTAAAATGGAATTTATAGATGACTTGGTCTACTCTGCAGATTAGGGAACTGGGGCCTGGATCAGGAGACTGATAGCTCAGAGTCTCCCAGTGTTACAGTAGGTAGACCCAAACTGGTCTCCAGTTCTCCTGATTCAAGACTTTCTCCTTCTTTCACTGGCATTCCGTCCTCTGTTTTGGTTCTTCCTTGGACAGGTTTCTTGAGAGCCACTGAAAATATGAAACATTTCCTTTCAATTCACAGTTTCTACACCAAGGCACCTTATAAAGGAGAGTGCTCCCCAAGGGACACACTAGTCTTAGTCTTGGACCTACTGTTGGCACTCCTTCCCTCAGAGAGCTCACACACTCCCTGTTTTCACTATCTGTACACACACACACACACTAGACCTCTAATGACCACTGAGTCCTAAATTTTAGACTGCTAGTAAGACACTGCTAGGTAAGACACTCGCTGCATGTCCAAGAAGTATAGTGGAGAGAAGGGGAAACCACCACTTCCTCTTTCAGCTGCTCCCCACAGTGACCTCAGAGAGATGCTTCTCTTCCCTCCTTTGAGCTTAAAATAACCTTGTAAGAGCACTGAAGTTCAGAAAGATTTAGGGACTTGTCTGAGATCTCACACCTTGCAAGAAGCGAACTGGGATTTGTTCTGGGTCTTCTGTCTTCAAGCCCAGCTCTTTCAACAGTATCAATATCAGGCCTTCTTCAACTGCAACTCCTTTTAAATAATTATTTTGCTCCCCTTGATCCTCTCTGGCTAGAAACAACTTCTTTTGTTCTTATAGAACAGATCTTGGTTTCTTACAACAAGCGAGATTCCTCAGTCCACTTTTGTTACCACCCCATCTTACTCTTTTAATGTGGCCTCCCACCCACCAATATCCAGAAGGAAATGAAATGGAGAAGCCAAGAGAGAATGGTCAAGCCAGTAAGTATCTTTTTTTTTCTTCCTAGTCTCTAAAATGGTGCTGGTAATATTACCTACAGTACAAAGCTTGAGAATATTACATGGGATCAGCCATGTAAACACATTTAGCTATGGGCCTGGCACATAGCTAGTGCTCAGTAAGGATATTTTTTTCTTTTTTACCATAATCCAAAGAGAAATCCAGACCTATGCTTTGTGTCTTTAGAAAAAAAAGAAAAAGAGGAAAACCCCAATCTGCTTTACTTAAAGGAACATCAACCATAATTACTATAAGATTTACAGAATGCATTTTGATGTACTTTGAGAGGGAGATCCAACAAAGAAAAGATGGGAGGACAAACAGTCAGGTCTATTTATTTCTTTAATTTTTAATATATTTTAAAATTGTTTTTACTTATGAAAGTAAGCATACTTGTTATAGAAAAATTTGGGAAATTCAGGAAAAAATGAAAACGTATTATCATCCTCCAAAGACAAAGGATGGGTGACATCTGGTGCAGTCATTCTTGACTTTCTATCTCTATGTTATAAATAGGGTTGCCATACTCAGCTATGCAAGTTGTGCACTGTGACACCCCAGGAAGCACCATCCACATCAATTGCTACATGATTGACACTCTCAGGGGTTGTGCAGTGTCGCTGCACCACGTATCCCATATATCTATATGCATGTGCATTTTTTCTTTTCTCATAATTGTAAAAACTGTTCATATGATTCTGCATTTTACTTAATGTGATAGTGTGAGTATTTTATAAGAACTGCTTCAAAAACATTTTTTAGAGACCAAATAATATCTCTCTAAGTGGTTGGGTAATTTACTTAACTATTACATCGGTTTTCGAACTTCAGCATGTTTCCAAGTTTCTACTGTTAGTAATACCACTGTGATGAACATCTTTTTGTAGAAAGTTTTCTCCTATACTACGGAATTTCTTTAGTACACATTACTATGATTAAGGGATAAAATTGTGTGTGGCTTATAAGATACATTACCAGATTGCTTTTTTAAAAGCATTGTAGATACAATGTAGAGCTTATATACCTCCTTCCAAAAGGGTATGGAGGCTTACATCAGTAAATCCCAGTGTTTTATTAAAGTCAACACTTTAGCTTTTCCCTAATATTTTAAAGCAAATCTGGCTTGTCATCCTAGCACAAAGAGGGAAATCTGCTGAGAAAAATTGTACCAGGCATAGTACATCTGGCTTGAAAGTAAAGACCCAAAGGACTGAAAAATCCTGGTAAAAGGAATTTAATTCACTTGGCCAACTTTCCTCCTATGTTTGAAGGTCATACATTTGTAGATGCAAAGAGAAAAATAAACAAATAGCCCACCCCCCCAATGTTAATATTATTAAGACTTATTTACCAACGCAAGCCTATTTGTATTTGAGCAAGTTTTCTATGCTCTTTCATTGTGTTAAGGGCACATTCTAGGAGAGGTTGTAATAGCAAGCATATGCCAGTAGTGAGGTTTACACTCTTGCTACTCAAAGTGTGGTCCAGAAACCAGAAGCCCAGGCAGCACCTAGGAGCTGGTTAGAAATGCAAACTCTCAGGTCCTAGCCAGACACATAGAATCAGAATCTCCATATTAACAAGATCCCCAGGTGATTCATATGCACATTAAAGTATGAGACACAGGGTTGTATGTCCAAGGGGAGTTAAACCCAAGTTGAGAAGCAACAAAAATACACATTTGGAAATGACCTGGAATGTTGAAGTGCTCACTTTGCTCTGGGTCAGGTGTCCCGGCTAGCAAATCCAGAGCATTGATACAATTGTAGAAGCCCTTAGCACATTCTGTTGGGATTGTTTTCTTGTTTGTATTTTTACTTGTCTTGTGCTCAGTAACTTTTGAATGTTGTTGCTAAATAAGAGTATGCTATAAACTACTGGTTTTGCAGCAAAATGAGATACATTTTTTTCTTTATTTCCAAAGGCTACTTGGGAAAAGAAAGTACAGTGGAAATTCCAGTGGTAAGTCTTTTTGTAAGGGCGAATATTTGCTTCCCAACTAAAACAGATCTGCCTTCAGACTTCCCTTCCTTTTGGTTACAACAGAGTTAAATCTTATGCTTAATCACTAGCAAAATCAACTTTTGTTAATATTCTATTTCATATTTTAACGTCTTATTTGACAGGTGTGGTTGAGTTACTGGCAAGCATCTAATTTATGTCAAATCTAATATTATTTTCCTAGACTGGAAGTTTTCCGTGTCTTGTCTCAGTCCTAAGGTAATTTTTTTCTTCTCTTTTTTAGAAGAAGATGAATTGTGAAAGCAAAGTTGAATAACATATGTTAGAAGTTGTTGTGAGAAGCAAAAGTATCACACTTATTTAAAAGCACTTGAAAAATATGTGTATCCCAGAGATAATGCAAAAATGGCTAAATATCAACTAACATTAACTATTAAAGAAAAATTCCAAGTATTATATTTTAACCAAAAGCAAGCTTTCTGAGTAATTTGAGAGGGGAGAAAAATGGAATGGAAGCTTTTGCAGAAGAACATTTTTATGCAGGACCTGTTCAAAATTGTCACTTCATTTAATTCTCTTACTATTTCCATAACCCTGAACCCTCAGAAACACATGCAGTTCTTTTTTTCTGGATACCTCAGATGTGCTGTTGCGCTGTGGTGGCCGGCGGGAGCAGCATGGTTAAAATGAAAGAGAGAGGGACGCCTGGGTGGCTCAGTCGCTTAAGCGTCTGCCTTCGGCTCAGGTCATGATCCCACCGTCCTGGGATCGAGTCCCGCATCAGGCTCCCTGCTCCACAGGGAGCCTGCTTCTCCCTCTGCCTCTGTATCTCTGTCTCTGTCTCTCATGAATGGATAAATAAAATCTTAATAAAAAAATAAAAAATAAAATGGAAGAGGAAGCATTTCAGGAAACCAAGGAAAGCAACTGATGTTAATTGAGCATCTCCTGTTTGCCAACAATGCCGACCCACAGCACAGGCATCGCCATGCCCTCGGTACCGTGTATTATTGTCTCTATTTTCACAGATCAAATAATCGATGACTAGAGAAGTAAGTTGCTCTAAACTTACACATTTCAAGGGGGAGAATCTGGAATTAGAAAAACATTTCCTTGATTCCAAAGTTCCTGTTTCTCTACTGCAATGTTGCAGGAATGATACCATCCCTAACATCATATATCTCTGGCATTTCTGTCGGTAAGTTGGGAATAAAAAAAAGGTGTATTTATTATATTGAGATAGGAATAAATACCATGGGAAGGAATTCTTTCTTGGGCTTAGCTCTTTAGAAAAAAAAATCCTCAGACTCCCATGGGATCAGCTAACGTTCGCAGACTGCTAAGGACTCCAGAAAGACTTCTGCTCTACTTTAGCTTAAGCAAAGTATATTATTTATGATTTTATTTTTTTTATTGAACTGGTTTCACATTTCTGAAGGATTTGTCTATCCCGGGGAAGCTTCCTGTCAATTTTCATTTCTATCTGCTCACTAAAGTGGGCTATTACAAGGATTCACTGACGGGGTTCCAGTTGCCAAAACTCGACTTTGGAGGATGGTTTTCTTAGTCTTTGTGGCTTAGGGTCCAGTGGACTAGAGGGTACTGGAATTCCTAAGAGCTGCCACAGAAGTATTGAGGGGCTAACCATTCCATTTGTCAGTGCTTGGGAATTTGGCACTCAGTAAATAGCACCTATGCAGCCCTTTACAGACAGAGGGTTGGTGGTGTTAAGGCATGATTTATTTAAAGCTTTACAGATTTGGGATTGCATTAAGAACGCTTCCCATTGCCAAGATAACCCTCCCCAGAGACCATTCTCAGCTAGGAAATATTTGTTTTCAAGCCTTTAGAACCCACTTGAATCTAAAGGGATAAACATGTACTTGGTCAACTAGGGATGGGTTTTGCTACCTTTTCTAAAGTCATCAAAACGTTTCCAAAATGTGATTATCTAACAATTTGTCCAAGCAAGGTCAACGTTCTGCTTCTCTGCTTGAATTTAAATTGAGGTTGCTCTCAGATTAAATTTAATTGACTTCAGACCTGGCTTTGTGTAAATGCCTTTCAAACACCGTAAAATACACCCTCTGCCCTTCCGACCATCTCAAGTAGGCAAGCCTATTCTGGAGAATGAGACCAGTCTGCACCTCCTTTACACAAGGAGAAATCCAGACTTAGGTGAGACTGAATTCCTGGGGCTCAGGAATGGGCCTCAGAAACTCAGGGGCTCAGTAGAAGAGCCAGTCTCGATTTTCACAGAAACATCATGAGTTTCCTTCAGGTCTGATTTATATTCCCTTGAATCTTTCTAAAGTAATTAATGGCTAACCTTGGCCAAATTACTTAATTTCTCTTAAGCCTTGGTTTTGTCATTAGTAAAAGAGGCATAATAATTGTAATTCTTCATAAATTTATCATCCTGATTAAATGAGGTAATCTACGTAAAGTGCTTAACTCAGTGCTTCAAACAAGCTAAGCAGCTGAGAGACATCACCTGTCACCTTCCTCTTTGATACCGTTGGTCATGCTAAGTTGAAGAAAACATTTAATTTCAGTGAAGTTAAGCTGTTTCCAGCTTGTCCCCAGGACTGAAGTTTGGTTCACAAATGTGGCTGAATGTCAGAATCACCAGGGTGCTCTTGAGAATATCTACATTCCTTGCTTTAGTCCGCCTGACTCAGTCCTTCTGAGGTTCTGGGGAAAAAAAGCCTAAGAATCTGGATTTTTAACTTTTAAAAATGACCAGGGTGGAGAACAACTTCTCTAGAGGGTAGGACCCACTTTCTCATCACTGTTCTCAGTGCCGCCAAAAATTCAGGTAGGAACAAGGACAAGGTAAGTCTGAGTATTACCTTTCCCTTCCTCTACTTAAAATCGGTGATTGTTTTACTCAAAAGTACTCAAGTGGGCATAACCTCTCACTTCCCGGAAGCAGCCTGGCTGTTACGAGGCCCATAAGAGGCAACATCCCAGATCTACAGACTCTGAAAGTGGACTGGGTCCAGGGTCACGCTGATTTCTGGGACTTTGAATCAAACTCTGGTTACCTGCAAATGCCAGAGAGGGACAAGTTCAGGACTTCTCTCGTTGTAATTCTTGATGGCCTGCTATATCAAGAACAAAACTTACTTTGCATCTGGAAAGTGGGGATAAACAAAACTCCTCATTCACGAAGCTAGTTTGAAGACGGGATGAGTAGAGCCCTCAGTGCCTGGGCCCTAAGGACCTCTCAATCAGCCTTAAGTAATTTTAAAAGGACAGATGTTCGCTAAAATGGTTGCGGCATGCATTTTGGTTAATCAACTGATATAAACACGATGTATTGTTTTTAATGCAAATAACTTACAACATAGCCATGTGTACTTATTTTGGTTTATTTCATGCTCTGCGCTCCCAGGAAGCCCCATAGCAAAGTATTCCACTCTCCCCATCCATCCCGCTCTTCCCAAATCTCTCTCCCCGCCTCTCTCCAGCTCCTCCTCTCTTGTTTGTCTTTTCAAACTTCCTTAAGCCCTGGGACAGTCTCCCCCTGTCACAGCCTCACCCCAACCGTCCCTGGTTCCCTCTCACTATGGTCAAATGACAGTTTGGCTGGTCTTCAAGTCCCGTAAGAGTGGCCTCTGATCTCCTGACTAGAGAACGGGGGGGGGGGGGGGGGGAAGGGGTAGGAGACTCTGCACCCCAAAGGGGCTCTGTCTTTCTACAAAGTCTGCTGAGCCTTTAGGGTTTAGGGAACGATGCTTTTTCCAGGTGTTAAACTTTGACTTTTTCTCATAAGGGTTGATATTCTCTTTTCTTTTGCCATTGCCTTCAAAGTACTGTGACCATTTTCTCTCTGGCATTGGAGTTGTCGTAGTTATTAATTCAAAAATTATAAATTTCTTGATCACCTGTTGTGGCAAGAACATAACTTATTTTGCATCTGTCTCCCTTCCTCCTCAGGGACACCATATGTCCATTTCTGGCTTCTACCCTCTTTTATAAACACTAAAGTGGAAAGGTTTGGCTTTATTCAGTGAGTATCCTTTATGTCAGTAAATTATATATGTCCCTCTGTGGCAATCTCGGTCACCTCTCCCTAACTCATATATCTTCCATACTTGAAATGTCTCATTTATTCTAAGCATTTACACAACAGTGCTCTTAATTAACACCTGTATTCTTTTAAAAATACATGTGTCGCTTATAATCTGTCTTGGTCTCCTTCATGTTGAACCTACAAACATAAAACATTCTTTCTCTTTTACCTGCTGTCAATAGGTGATTTGTATATTGTTGGAGGAAAGTTTATTGCATCACATCCGTTCTCTATCCAAATAAACCCATGACATTGCGTACGTTTAAAATTACACATGTTGCCAGACAGAAAAAGACAAATACTGCACGGTATCACTTATATGTGAGTTATTTAAAGAAAAACAACAACCAAAACAGTAGAAAACAGTAGAGGAGTGGTTGCCAGGGGCTGGGGAGTGGGGAAGTAGGGAAGAGGTTGGTAAAAATGTACAATGCCAGTTACAGAATGAAAAAGGTCTGAGGATCTAGTGTAATAAATGTGGTGACTTGGGGCACCTGGGTGGCTAAGCATGTCCCTTTGGCTCAGGTCATGATCTTGGGGTCCTGGGATCGAGCCCCGCGTCAGGCTCCCTGCTTAGCAGGGGAGTCTGCTTCTCCTTCTCCCTCTGCGCCTGCTTGTGCGCACCCTCTCTTGCTCACTCTCTCTCTCAAATAAATAAATTAAATCTTAAAAAAAAGATAGGGGTGCCTGGGTGGCTCAGTCATTAAACATCTGCCTTTGGCCCAGGGTCCCGCATGGGGGTCCCTGCTCAGAGGGGAGTCAGCTTCTCCTTTTCCCTCTGCTGCTCCCACTGCTTGTGTTCCTGTTCTCCCTATTTCTCTGTCAAATAAATAAATAAAATCTTTTAAAAAAATTAAAATATAAATAAATGTGGTACCTATAGTTGATAACACTGTGTTATAGAACTGAACTTTGGTAAGAGAGTAGAACTTAATTGTTCTTGGCAACCTCCGCACCCCCTGCCCCCCCAAAAAAAAGAAAGAAAAAGGACAAATACGTGAGATGATGGATGTGTTAATTAACTAGATGGTGGGAATCCTTCCACAATGTGTGCATGTATCCAATCACCACAATGGACATTTTGAACCTCTCACAATTTTGTCAATTATACCTCAATAAAGCTGAACAATTACATATGTGGTTCTCATTTGTGGCTCCCAGATTTCTTTTGATGTGCACTGCTGAGGCCGTAACACTTGCAAGTGGAATGGGGGAAGAGCAACGTGGGTCCTGGAAGGAAGCAAGGAGAAGGTGTCCCAGGAACCCAGGTGAGCCCTGGTCCCTTCTCCCAGGTCCTTCTCTACACCAACCTGAGCCTGTAGCCACTGATATAGCCCATAGGCGCTGCTGTTTGAAGGGAGGGTGTTCACTTCGGAGCAGGGTGAGCACAGAGGCCGGTGACAGAAGGAGACTCCTGGCACAGGCCTGGAGGACAACCCAGGACTTGGCTGGGTGCGGTCCACGGAGGGGAGTCTTGAGGGAAACATGTTTTCTGATGGACGCGGCCTCTAGGGATCGCCCCTTAATGACAGGCGCATTTCTACACTTGCTCTAGGGGCTACGGCCCTAATTTCATAGCTCAGAAATTCATTGCCTTTCGGGAGCAATGGATGGACAACATCATCTATCGCAGAGAGGAAAAAAAAAAAGTCACTGCAATTGATGCGGCAATCAGGTTTCTTTTCAGTCTTTCTAGTATTGGTCAAACACGGTAACATTTTTTTTTTTTTAAGATTTTACTTATTTATTTGACAGAGAGAGACACAGCGAGAGAGGGAACACAAGCAGGGGGAGCGGGAGAGGGAGAAGCAGGCCTCCCGCGGAGCAGGGAGCCCGACGCGGCTCTCGATCCCACGACCCTGGGACCATGACCTGGGCCGAAGGCAGACGCTTAACGACTGAGCCACCCAGGCGCCCCAGGTAACAGCTTTTAGAAAATAGAAGGATCTTCAAGTTTGGAAGGAAGTCATTTCACAGAAATGAAAACCGAGTTCCAGGAATGGAGGAGGGGGTGAGGGGAACCAGCAGCACCCGGGGGCCCCAAGTCCTGTGCAAGGGGTTTCACATGGTCCTTCCCGCTCCGTGGCGGGAACGCCCTCTCACAGGCGAGAGAATCGGGCCAGGAAGCGTGATGACGTCAGGGATGTCCTCTCACCGGCGAGAGACCCCCGCGGGGAAGCGCGATGACGTCAGCTCGACAAACAGCCGGGGAGGCGGCAAGGCCAGGCCCGCACAGATGCCCCCTGTTCTTTCCAGCAGGGTAGGTCCAGCTCCCCGCTCAGCCGGTCACAAGTTGGGACTTGTAGATTCTACAGTTAATGCATTAGTTGGTTAGTTCTAACTCTAGGTGGATATGGCCTTGATTTTGAATACAGCGAGAAAGGTCTAATTTATTTTGGGGCGAGTGGAAAGGAGGAATTACCAGGTTCTCTCAGAGTTCAAGAGAGACGTCAGTAACTCTTGCTTGCCGAAACTCCAGGCATGTTGAAACATGAAGATTGCCAGAAGACTTGTAAATACTGGGGTGCATTCTGCATGCCGACATTTAGCAAATTCGTCATGTCAAAAACCGAAACAAAGTATAGTGTGCTATTTACAAGTTAGCTCAGAACTGATGAAAATATTTTTATATGTACACGTGGTCTGTTACTGGGATGAGTTTTAAAGAAAATCAGTTTGGTCACTGTATCTCAGTGACGAAATAAATAAGTACATTTGGAGATAAAAAAAAAAGTCTAAATTTGAGGCCTAGACTAAATGATCCTCCCTGACACCCAGTGATAGGCCCCTTTATCAGCATTCTCTCAAGGCCCTGCCCTGTTTAGGAACCCCCCCAAATCCCACCCGCCCACTGTAGGTGCGAGTGGGCGGCAGCTAGGCCCACATGGTTTGACATTGCCTCACACTGAGCTCACCCGGCTGTTATCTGGGCTGCCTTCGGCCTCCTTCCCAGGTCACACTATCACACTTCTGCGTGATTCCCGGTGACCCAAATGTCCTTGCTCTGCTATCAGCGGATTGATTGCCTTCTCTCCAAGTATCTCTTACGGCAAAGCAGTATTGATAGAAAAGAGAAAGAAAGAGCCAGCAGGACTGAGGGACACCCACGTGGCTGGCAGCTTGCCAGGCAGCCTGGCCGCCTTGGGCTCACCGGCTCCTCCTTCCCCTGCAGGCCCAGTTCTGGCCTGTGGAAGCCCCTCACCGTCCCCCCCCCCCAACCTCACCCCCCCAGCTGCGGACAGGCGGCCACGCAGGTGGTCCCCAACACCAAAGCCAGGGTTCTCTTGGACTCATTCCGGGAGGCAAGTGCTTCTGAAATATCAGTTCCTTCCAGGGAGAGCCGATGTGGATCAAGACTCCTCTCCTCATCAGGTTGCTGTGTAGCAGTTCCAGGCCCTCATCCCAACACATCCCTTGGGAATGCCCTAAAAGCCCAGCAAACTCCTCTCCCCATCCCAACCTGGAGTTCGGTGGAGTAGAGCGAGCGAGATAAAGCCCAGGTCCCTTTCAGCAATGGCACGCCATCTGCCCTCTATATGTGACCAGAAAGCCCATGCAAGTGAAGGACAGAGTGCTAACCGAGTATTAATAAACAGTTACTGCAGATGAAAGCCTTCAACTCTGCCTCTAATAACTCCCAGACCCAGGCTTTCTGGGAATAAGCTGCATGGTAAAGCTGCCCTCCCTGGCCACCAGCTAGTCAGCCTCAGTGATAGTCAGAAGGAAATTTCAAAGAGGCCAGACATAACGTTGCTTTTAGTATCCACCTTTTTCATGGCAACCTGATGTGCTCAGTGTCTCTATGTAACACATTTGCCTTTTCTAGGCTCGTAGGAAAACCTGCAGCAGCTCTGCTTGCCCACTCCAGGGCTATACGCCTTTGCAGAGCCTGCCTCTAAGGCCAAGTCCCTGGTTTTCCGCATGCCCTCCAGCAGAAGCAAGCTGGCTGCAGGCCCCCTGCCATCCGCATACCTCAGTGCAGAGGGGCAGGAGGGGTGGGGGGCCAGACCAGACTGCCCAGCCCAGCCCCCAGCACGCACAGCCACGCTCCAGCTCGCGGGCAGCCCTCCAGGCTGCCTTTGTCTTCAGCATGATTCTTGCACGCTCATCCTTACATGATGCACTAATGGGGTTGGAATGGGTGTTTGGCAGAAAGCAGTGGCATCTGTCATCTCTGCTTCACCAGAATCCAGCTTGGAACCAGGCCCCTGGTTGTGTGTTTCCTCCCGTTGGCTGGCCAGGTTATGGATGGCTCTGTTCTGCAGCACTGGGTGGGTTAAGCTTGGTGGCTCCCCAGGCTCTGTTTTGAGTCAATCTCCGCTAGGCAAACTCAATTCCCCAGTAGTACAAAAGCAGATTGTAGCATTTGCAGGAGAAAAAGAAAACCACACTAAAGGTTATCCACCCAAAGCACACAGTGCAAAGAGCAAAGGTTAGGTAGATATTGTAGCAGCAAGTCATTTAGACTTCGCAGAGGATTAGGGATTCCCCCCACACACCATGAACCAATAAGACCCTAGGAGAAGAGCCTTCACCCCTGTTGGTGTTGAACCCTGATCTGCACAACTCAAGTAGGCAAAACTTGGTTGCTCTGAAGTATTCTACATTACAACCCAGTATCACCCTACCTGTCTACTGCTATCACCCTAGGACTGGTCTCCAATTCTAATCCATCCCGAATGCGGCAGGTCGTGATTTTCCTAATCCTGTCATGCACATCGGATTCTATCAGCCGGTCCACTAGCCCCTACCACACACACAAGCACACACGTGTTCTTAAAACCCTTTGATAAGGTCTCACCAACCATAGGCTGTGGTTCAAGTACCTTAATTTGAGTTACAAAGTCATCCTGGACCAGGCCATTGACCTTACCTGCTTCAGCTGTGCCCACTTTCTCTCTTAATTGGGCCCAGCTGTTTTTGGTTGTTGGGTTTCCCTTCCTCCCTTAGATGAATTGAACTCTCTCTGTTCTTGTTCACACTTCTGGGCTTCTATTTGCTCTTCTGTATTTTTGGATTGCTTCCTCCTTCTCTTCATCTAATTAATGCTATTTATCCTCTGGATTCGAAGCACCACATCCCATTTAAATCTCTCTGTTCTATGTTTTCTCCATACCAGGCCTCCTTATCACAACATCTCACTCTGTTGTGATTGCTATTACCACACTCTTGCCTGCAAGGAGAGCTGGGAGCCGTGGATCAGTATCCACCTTGTTGCCACTATATTTCCAGGGCCTGGCAAACCATGGGTGTCCTGTGAAGTTTGGTTGGTTGGTGGGCTGAATGAATGATTGAATTGATGGGTCTGTGTTTTCTAGTTGCACAGGGAGCCACTTGGAGGAAAGTGCTATTCTGCAGAATCTTTTTTTTTTTAAAGATTTTATTTATTTGACAGAGAGAGAGAGAGAGACAGCAAGAGAGAAAACAAAAGCAGAGGGAGTGGGAGAGGGAGAAGCAGACTTCCCGCTGAACGGGAGCCCGATGCGAGGCTCGATCCCAGGACCCTGGGATCACAACCTGAGCCGAAGGCAGACGCTTAACGACTGAGCCACCCAGGCACCCCCCGCAGAATCTTTAAAATGCTTTTACCCTTCCTCCTTCTTTTCTACTTAAAGTTCCCATTTTTTAAATTTTTTCTAAAGATTTTATTTATTTATTTGAGAGAGAGGATGAGAGGGGGGAGGGTCAGAGGGAGAAGCAGACTCCCTGCCGAGCAGGGAGCCAGATGTGGGACTCAATCCTGGGACCCCAGGATCATGACCTGAGCCGAAGGCAGTCACTTAACCAACTGAGCCACCCAGGTGCCCCTTAAAATCCCCGTTTTTATGATAACATAAGCAGCTGTCCAGGTGTTTTTCCGTCTGTGGAGCAGAATCATGCCCAGACTTGTTCTTGCCGATGGACTAGTTATCCACCACCTCCTTGGTCTCTGGGAATGAGGATTGGGGCAGATGGTGCTCTGGCCATTCAGAGGTGACCAACTAGAGATGTGTGAAGTAAGTTTAGGATAATTGTGGGACTGGAGACCATGGAATTTTGCTTTCAGATCTCACCTCGAAAGTGGTGGCAGGTGGAGGTAACTTTTTAATCTTGCACAATCCTGTATTTCTTAGGCCGATAAGTCTATTTAAATGTTTAAGTGATGTGTATCATCTGTGGATGAACAGCCCAGGTAAATTGCCACCACATCCTGGAAACATACCCTCTTTGTTTTTTGGAAACAGTGGCAGCCACTTCCAAACATGGAAGGAAACATGAGCTGTTGAATTGTTCAATTCAGCTTTGACGCAACATCAATTTCAAGGAAGCGGATGCTGTTGGAGATAAATTAGCTCAGTTTCTGTGGTGGCCTTATACAAAGAGGAAGCAATAGAGCTCTCTACACACACACACACACACACACACACACACACACACACACACACACACACACACACACACACACCCCAAGGAGAGGCCACAGGAAGACACAGTGAGAAAGTGGGTCTCTGCAAACAAACAAGAGAACCTTCAGCAGAAGCTGAAGCATTCGGGACTGTGGTCATGGACTTTCAGCCTCCAGAACTGTGAGAAAATACATTTCTGTTCTTTAAGCCCCTGGGTCTACAGCATTTGTGTCAGCAGCCTGAGCAGGCTAAGACACTCCCCAGCCTAGTTGGGTCTGGTTCCTGTGCAGCCTCACTGCGGAGATGGTTCCTGATGATGGCCCAAGGCCAGGACCCGGGGTCAGGCCTCCTGCCCCTTGATCCATGCGGTGGGGAACCATGGCCAACACTTGAAACTCTCTGCTGCTCCTTACTCTTCTGCGAATGCTCCTCTTTCTCCTTAAGTAGCTCTTCCTCCCATCCCTCCCTCTAGTTAACGCTGACATCTCACCAGAGTCCTAGTCTTGACTTATTATTGTGCGTGTCCCCTGGAGGTGTGACATTTTAGACTCTTGTACTCTTGCATACCATCAGCTCCATATTTCCAGACCAAATATTTCTCTGGAAGCACAGCCTGATTTCCCGTAGCCTCATGAGAATCTCTGCTTCCTCACCTGCACTTTACCGGCCCCTGGAATTTACAACCTCCCTAGGCATCTTCCTCCATGCACTGATGGATTCTCTCATACCCCTTAGCCCAACTGATAGCATCACCACTCACCTGTTCTCTTGCTCTCGATTTAGCAGACCTAGAATTGCAATGGTCTCTTCCTTCTCCTTTGCTTTCTACATCTTTTCAAATCCAAGAGGCTATCAATTCAGCCTTGAAATGGTCCCTCCCCACATTTGGATCTGTCATCCCCTTTAATAAATGCCATTCAGAATGCCTTAGTTCAGGCTTGTATCATTTTTTGAAAGAGTCTCATAACCGGTGGCATATGTCAGTTTATTATCCTCATTGAATACAGGCTTTTATCCTGGAAAATAAGAGAATTATTTTCTCTTTACTCATAGACTTCAGCTGACTGCTTAGCTGTGGACTAAACAGTATTTCCCAAAATGGATTTCTTGGAATATTAACTGTAATTTTTCTTTGGGATGGGTACTAAGTGTTTTATAAACAAAAAGGAGGGTATAAATGTTGAAAAGCCAAATCTATGTGGGAAATACTAGGTGGAAGAAATTTAGTTGTTGTTTTTGTTTTTTTGTTTTTTTTTTATCTTGCAAAAAACACATTTTATAAAGGACTATTATCCAAAATATACAAAAATGTTCTTAAAGCGTAACAATAAAAAAAAAACAACCTGACTCAAAAATGGATGAAAGACCTGAACACATACTCATCAAAAAAAAAAAAAATACATATAACAAGCATAACAAGCATATGAAATGATGCACCATACGATAGATCCTCAGGGAAATGCAAATTAAAACAACAATGAGATACCACTACACACCCCCTATTAGAATGTCCAAAATCCAAAACACTAACAACACCAAATACTGGGGAAGATAAGGAAGGGTAAGAACTCTCATTCACTGCTGGTGTGAATGCAAAGAATATAAACACTTTGGAAAGGAATTTGGTGATTACTCATAATATTAAACATATTCTTACCATACAATCCAGCCCCTTGGTAGGTACCCAAAGGAGCTGATAACATATGTCTACACAAAAACCTGCGCATGAATGTTCATAGCAGCTTTATTCACAATTGCCAAAACTTGGAAGCAATCAAGATGTCTTTCAGGAGATGGGGCGCCTGGGTGGCTCAGTTGTTAAGCATCTGCCTTCGGCTCAGGTCATGATCCCAGGGTCCTGGGATCGAGCCCCACATCGGGCTCCTTGCTCGGCAGGAAGCCTGCTTCTCCCTCTCCCACTCCCCCTACTTGTTTTCCCTCTCTCACTGTGTCTCTCTCTGTCAAATAAATAAATAAAATCTTAAAAAAAAAAAAAAAAGATGTCTTTCAGGAGATAAATGAGTAAACTGTGGTATATCCAGACAATGGAATGTTAATCAGTGATAAAATGAAATGAGGTATCAAGCCATGAAATGATACGGAGAAACTTTAAATGCATATCACTAAGTGAAGGAAGTCCATCTGAGAAGGCCACATACCATATGATTCAAACTATATGATATTCTGGAAAAAGGGAACCGTGGAGACAGTAAAAATATCAGTGGTTGCCACTGATTGGGAATTGGGGAGGAAGGGATAAATAGGCAGAGCACATAGGATTTATGGAATAGTGAAAATACTCTGTATAATACCATAATGATGGATACATGTCATTATACATTTGTCCAAACCCGTAGAATATACAACAGCAATAGAAAATCTTTAATGTAAACTATGAACTTAGAGTGATTATGATATGTCAATGCAGGTTCATCAATTGTAACTGATGTCTCACTCCGGTGGGGGATGTTGACAATGGTGGTTATGCATGTGCAGGGGCAGGGAGTATATGGGAATTTTGTTTGTTTTTTTAACTGAAGAACGTAGAAATTGGTAATGTGCATTGTGACTCTCTAAAAGGACATTGTACAGGTCCACAGTCCTTGATCCAAACAGAATGTGGCTGGGTGTGTTTGGGATTCGGAGTTTTTCAGATGTTCGGTACCTTTCTAAATATTACATAGCGCTTACCAGTGCTAACCTTACTATTTCTATACCAAAGTATATGGACATTTATATTAAATGAGATAAATCAAGACTATAAATAGCCTCATATCAGTTCAGGTAAGGTTTTGCAGCCTGATGAATTACAAAACATATTTGCTTTTCTGAGCTGTTTGGATTTGAGAACCGTGTATGAGGGATTATAAGCCAGCAATATCCTCAATTCCTCAAACATATTTGTCTGCTGAACCTTTTCTCCCAAAAGCATCACTCGGGGATTCTGTACCGTGGTACACATTTTTGAAAATGTGGACATGTAGGCAACCTCTGCCCCGCCCCATTGAAATTTTATTCTTCTCCAAAGGACTTTAACATGTATCACTTGGTATTTCTTGGTCTTCTACTTTGTTCCTCCTTCCCCCCTGGCAAATGTCTACTCATCCATCAAACTCAAGTTCAAATGTCAGTTTGCACTCCTGTTATGGCTATTATCACATTGCGTGTTAAGTTTATCTTTACTCTGTGTCAAGACAGCTCCTGTCAAGAGGCTATTTCTTTCTTTTTCATTACTGAATACTTAGTGCTGCAAATAGTGTCTGGTCAATAGTAGATATTCAAGAAGTAATGCAAGGATGGAAATTAATATCCCACCGTGATTACACTGAACACACTGAAAACTCACCAGACTGCAAAC
This sequence comes from Zalophus californianus, assembly GCF_009762305.2. Lineage (NCBI taxonomy): Eukaryota > Metazoa > Chordata > Mammalia > Carnivora > Otariidae > Zalophus > Zalophus californianus. The sequence continues at coordinate 12,145,335 of NC_045606.1, read as the reverse complement.
TGAGAGTGGCCAGCATATTAACGCCAGCATCTGGGCATCCTTCCCCATCAGTAAGGTCAAAGGAAGTGGGTTGAGAAATAATCTGGAATACCAGAATTTTGCATGTGCTGCCCTTTGATTTAGCAAGCCCATTTTTAAAAATCTTTCCAAAGGAGGTACTCAGACAAGTCTGTAAGATGTACGTACAAGGAGATGCTGTCACAGTAATGTTTCCAGTCATGAAAGGTGGATGAAATTTAGTTGCTAATCAATAGGAAACTGGTTAAATATTCTATGAAAAATCCCACACAATAGATTACTGCATGGCTCTTGAGATTGTGTGCATGTGTGTGTGTGTATCTGTCTGTACACTATCTTAAAAAATCTCTTTGGCATATTGTTGGAAAAAAACAGCTTGTAAAACAGCATGTATATTTTGATCCCATTTATGTGCAAATTATATACATATATGGTCATACATATATATCCATATATTATAGAGCAAGCCTTGGAAGGGTGTCCATCAAATCTTTGACAGTAGCTGACTCTTAGTGGTTAGATTCTTGGGACTTTTATTTTTTTTCTTTCTGTATTTTTAAATTTTCTAAAAACTGCCATATTTTATCTTTGTAAGTAGTAAAACAGTAAAAAAAATGCTTGAAAGTCAACATATAGTTATTTATGATTCTAAGTCAGTTCTAGAACTTGGAAGCAAGTGATGTACTTACAGTAGTCTGTATATATTACTATTAAGAGAGGATTTTTGGAAGTTTCTTAATGAATCTTCACAAAAATTCCTATGAGGTCAGTCTTATCATCTCAAAGAGAACAGTGGGTGTGATTGGGTCTGGAGGACCCCAGAGTTTATCTTTTTCACTTTCTGCATTTGGGGAACCCACATTTTGGCAGTCCTTTGCAATGGGTGTCTTTTCCTCTGGATTCTAGCTAAAGACGCCTCCCTAGAAAATGCTCTTCCAATGTCATTCTTTGTTTTGATTTAGGTTTGGCTATATATAAATCAAACTGGCCATTTTACTACTTTGGGGTTGGGCCTATTGGCAACTCTGGATATTTTGGAGCAGGCGAATCTCTCACCCAGACCATATAGCTTGTCCATGAGGCCCCCTCAGCGTGTCCCCAGCACATGAGCACACCCACACGGGTATCCCATGTCTGCCATTTTCCACATCACCAGTGGCCCAACTTCATGTCCCTTCTACCGCTCTTTTCTGCCCCCGCCTCCCTTTTCCTGACCTCCATGTTCAGGATGAGGACGAGGGGGGAGGGAGAGGCCTAGCCTCCATACACACCTCCTGCCCATCTGCCACACGTATACATCCCTAAAGCCCAGCCAAGATCTTCCTGGCTTGTGATTTTGCTTACATACAACTCGCTTAATTTCTGAGGTGATTCCAGCTTCTCGGAGAATGGAGAGAGAGACACAACCCTGCATCAGTGCCTAGGTGCCCCGGTGGGGTCTGACCATGCTCCCTGTCTTAGGTTATTATCTAAAGCATTTCAGAGTCCTCTGTTCCTATATGTGGAAAATAGAGCTCATGCTCCTTGCAGCAGCTAAGGGTTACTCTAACATTTCACGTAGGTGAAAAACCACTCGAAGGCACTGCGGTGTATTGTACATTTTGTTTTACCTGTTTTGGGACCAGAGTCTGGCTTATTCGACTCCGTGCGGCAGTTAATGAGTGGTCAGAAGGCCAGTGTCACTCTGAGCCGTGTGTCAGACTTCTGGGTCCATTGGACATGATCCAAACTATTATTCTTGAAATCGCTTCCTACTTGCCTTCTATAAATTTAAAAATTTCGAAGTGCTGTCCTAATTATTTCTCTTAGGGACGTGTGAAAACCTTTATATTCATTGTTTTTAATAAGTTGCCTAGAATTGAACACGCTGGAGAGGTGTTTTTTTTTTTTCAGGCAACACTTCCTAATGACTTCATCACCCTTTAAATTGCTACTCAGGTTGTTTCAAGACCGAGAAATTACATTATCAAAATATAACCAGATGATGTTACGTTCATTTTGCATATCATGTATGCAATTTTCATGTCAAGACCTGAGCCTAATCCTAACTGAGCTTTAAAACAGCATCTGACTAGCAGTCCCTGATACGACTCCTACTGATACCCCGCTGCAATAGCCCTGAATAGCCCCAGCCTAAAAGCTAAGCGTGGCCAGCAACTTAGTGCCAGAACCCGGGCATGCTTCCCCATCGGTCAGGTCAGAGGAATTGGGTTGAGAAAAAAAGGAATGGATTGCCTCTATTTTCATGTAATGAAACAGAACAGTTCTACTTTCCAGAATGATGTAAACAAAAAGTTTTATTACCGACTAACTCAGAGACCCAGGCTCATTAAGAGCCAGTAATGAGGACAACTCCATGGAGCTCCTTACAGAGGTAGTGTTCCGTTTCATCTCTAAATCTCTCTGTTATCTACTATTATTTATTCATACATAAAAAAATAATTTGATGGGCATGGACTTTTCAGAAGACAGAAACAAAATAATGGGACGATGTTAATTTTGGGAAAAATTGTTTTAGTTAACAAATATGGAATGATGACCGCTGTTCTATTTTGCTGAGTATAATTTAGTCATGAAGTTGTGTGCATTAAAATGTAGTAACAACTATTTAAAAGAACACATTGGTCAGATTCATAATTGCTAGTTATGTTCTAACAGATTTTCTTGGCCTTTGAAAAATCAACTAGGAGAGTCTGACTATTGTAACTAATAAATTTGAATGAACATTGGAGAGACTTTTCCCTTTTTTCAGTTCCCCATGAGATATTTATAAAAGTTCATCATATATTAAGCCACAAAGGAAAAACAGAAATTTCCCAACACTAGAATATTTGCATATTCCCCTGAGTATAATGCAATAAGACTAATACTTAGTAATACAAGTTTAAGCAGTCAAAACCAACAAAAATCTAACCACTTTAAAAGGAAAAATTTCCTAAAATCAACTGTTCTAAGAAAAAGTTAAAATGGTAATTTTAGTTTTTTTTCTAAAAGAAGACAATGCTTGGCACATGGTAGATCATAAATGAATGAATGATGATTATTTAGAAACAATGAAAATTTTTAAAATCTTGTCTAGTAACATAGTGGGCCCAATTTTTATGGCCTTAATTATGCTTACTTAAACATGAAAGAATATAAATAAATGAATTAAGAAGTCAATCTCAGAAGTTGGAGAAATGACCCAAAATTTAAAAAATCAAGGAGAAAAATAATAATAAAAGCAAAAAAAAAAATATCAGTCCATCTGTGGGACAAAGGGAATAAATAAAGGACAAGCTTTTAGTAACTTTAATTATTAAAAAGAGGTAAAATATGACAGAAAAAAACTGGAGCTGATATAGACCATAGGAAAAAAAGACAGTATTTTTAAAAATACAGAAAATTGTATGTTATATCTAAGTGTGCTTACAAATTTGAGAATTTTCGTAGAGTGGATGATTTATTTAAAGAAAGCAGAAGTGGGGAAAATTGACTCATAAATAATTAGAAAACCAGACTATATGGAATACCTAGTGAAAAAATGAAAGATATCAAATAATTATTTCCACAAAAGGCTCCAGGACTTGTAGATCAGGTTTTCAAGGGGCAGGTTTAATAAATTGTTCCAGAACATAGAAAGAGTTTGAAAGCTAGCCAGACCATTTTATAAACTAAAGTAAAAACAAAACCTGACAGAAAGAGCAAAAGAAAATTATAGACGATAAAATATGAACAAATCAAATTGGACTTTATCTAGTAAAAGAAAAATCTGCCTCCACCCAGAGTGTTAAATGCAGGCTTGGGTGGAAGTTAAATAAACATAAGAACCTCTCCTATATAATATGGCTTAGCAAAGATGCAATTACAAAAGCCACACAACACACAGTCTCAGCAGATACTTTAACGGCATTTAATAAAACTAAATATCCATTACAGATTGGGGGGAAAGTAGCAACGAGGATTAGAAGGATACTTGCCTCATGTGATAGGGAACATCGCTATTAAACCACCAGCAGATTTTCACTGAAATACTGGGAACACACCTTTTAAAATAAGAAGAGATTTAGTTCAGGATGTCTGCTATCCCCATTATTATTTAACAGTGTTCTGAATCCTGGCCATCGAGGCAGGACACAAAAGAGGAGGAAAATAAAGACACTATTTTTAATAACATACCTAAAAATCTGAGATACTATACTGCAAAATTCCTAAATGTTTATGGATGCAGCTGGTTTAAGAAAACGCTATGAAAAAGGCCATTTCTTTCTTACAGATCAACAGTCACTAGGTGGACCGTACATTGTAGGTGGTAAATATGTAATAATGCAATAGAAGCGATAACTTTAGTAAGAAGTGTGAAGTACCTAGATACAGAAAATTATAAAATGTATATATTCTAGATATCTTGTTCCAAAATTAATTTATGGGTTTGACTCAAACACAGTTCCACTCTTTTTACTTGACACAGTGATTCTCAAGATTGATCTGAAAGGACAGATACATGAGAATGATGTCCATGAAAATTTTTAAATATAGAAATGGGAATAGTGTTTCTAGATATTAAAATGTACTGCAGAGGCGTAATCACCAACACGTTGAATAGGAAGGAGTAAATACTAAATGAATGAAACAGAATTTAGAACTCACTAATAAAAATAAAAGTTTAATATATACTAAAGGACACAACAAAATTTTATGAGAATATAATAGTGGACGGGACGCCTGGGTGGCTCAGTCCTTAAGCGTCTGCCTTCAGCTCAGGTCATGGTCCCGGGGTCCTGGGATCGAGTCCCGCATCGGGCTCCCTGCTCAGCGGGGAGCCTGCTTCTCCCTCCGCCTGTCGCTCTCCCTGCTTGTGCTCACTCTCTCTGACAAATAAATATTTAAAAAATCTTTAAAAAAGAAGATAATAGTGGATTAGCTATCAAATGGTGTCAAGAAAAACTAAAAAACTAAAAAAATAAAAAAATAAAATCAAGTGTCAATGTCACACACCAAAATAAAGTTCTAAAGAATTAACGGCTAAATTTTCATTATTAAAATATAAATGTGGAAGAAACTATAAGAGAACACATGAGTGACTGTAGAATGAGAGAGATTTTTTAAAGTGAAAGTGATGGAAGTAATAATAAAAGTCATACATTTCACTAAAAAGTTAAAACTTTTGTGCCTATCCTTATCCTATAAAAAATTATTACGTAATTGTAACATAGGTAGAAAATAAAGCAAAGGCCATAAACAAGTGCCAGAATATATTAACAGATTTTTTAAAAATCTTTTAAACTCCATAATAAAGAAATGCACATAAGAAGGATAATGTTTAGGTCTACCAAATTGTTACTGATTTAAAAATAGTAACAGTCAATATTCATCAGTGCTATTAAGTTTAAACATTATTATCAACTGGCATAATCCTTTTCTCTGTATTTCTTTCTCTACAGAAAGATGTGGAAAATCAATGATCGCACTAACAAGGAAGCATTAATATAGTTATCTCTGTGTAGTGGAATTATTTTAATTTTCCTTTTTGTTGTTTTTTATGATTTTTTGGGGGTTTTTGATTTTGTGCTGTGTGTTAACATATACATACATATATGGGAGGGACAGAGACAGAGATTTCTATCCCAATTTGTAGATAGATACTTAAATAGATACGTGCATCATAAAATGACATACACAGATGATACAAATTCAGCTTGGGCCCCGGGGCCCAATTTTGTTACCTGTAAAATAAGGAGATTTGACAAGATTCCAAATATTTTCTTTGGTTAAGTAAAATATCAAACCAGCATTGTTTGTATATATCTCTTTACGTATACACACATACACATGCGACCAGATCAAATACACACAAGTACATACCTATGTTTATATATATGTATGTGTGTACATATATAGGCACAAAATGAATTACACTAAATTTAAACGTCAAAATAGAAGTAGACTAACTAGCATCAATGCTGACAATGCCCATAAAAGAAAATCCTACTTTTAAAGAGCTGCACACAGTAGTGTTTGTGGCAGAATGACAATGGTCGCTCACGCAAATTCTAGAATACAGTGTCCATACAAAGCATTCATGACAAGAGATAAATTAAAATTTAGAAATTCTTGGACTAACTGCAGAAATACCTAGTATGATTACTAAATAAAATAGTCCAAATGTTTTCTTCCTAACTGATCCTTTTTGTGCTCACAGTGGACACCTACAAGGGCTCAAAATCACAGAAGTACAAAGATATAGTAATCTGGGACCCCACCGTAAAGGGTAAATTAACCTTAAAAAAACTGGTGGAGAAAGGCCTTCAGGTTTTGCCCTATGTAATCCTAACAGTCGTTCAGTTACCTGTTTCACAAGAACGTGGGACTAAGGTAAGGGGGAAGGGAGAAAAGAAGGCAGAAAATAAGGTGTTCACTGTTTCACTATTCACTTGCCTAACTCCTTATGGCTCTCAAAGTATGTTTTCAATTAAGCCCTGTTTGCTGCATGAAATATTAATCTTAACAAACGTATTTTTAAAATACACATATATAGGGACGCCTGGGTGGCTCAGTTGGTTAAGCGTCTGCCTTCGGGCTCTCGCAGCGGGCTCACTGCTCGGGGGCGGGGGGCGCCTGCTTCTCCCTCTGCCTGCCATCCTTCCCCCCCACCCCTGCTTGTGCTCTCTCTCTGACAAATAAAAAAAATAAATCTTAAAAAATTAAAATAAAAATACATATATAATCTGTGTGTGTATATATCTGTCCTTATGAAATATTATGTGTGTGTGTGTGTGTGTGTGTGTGTGTGTGTGTGTGTATGTATACCAATCCAAATCCATATCACAACATCTTGTTTTTTTTGGCCATGCTAGGTGTATCTGTATATTGCTTACGATTTGTCCCCAGCCGGTGTTAATCCAGTATGCATACAGCACCTGGACAGTTGTCTGCGGCAGTAGGTACACATCGTGAACAAAAACATTCCATATTGAGTCACATGCATTAAAAAAAAAAACTAGATTTCTGCCGCAGTGTTGTGCCACTTGTAATTATGAAGTGCCAACTGTACTTAGTTTCTGTGCATTCTCGCCGCCGGGCTCCATGTAATGCCATGCTGCACGTTCTATATTTTGTGTTCCAAATCCCTCGTTCTGATTTGGAGTTCCAAGTCATGAATTCTGGATGTGCTGCATGCACAATAAATGTTGTACATTTTACTATCTTGCTTTTTGTTTTTTTTTTTTTAAGTGAGCTTCAGCTAAAAGAACAAGCTAATTTGTATGAAAACAGATCACTTAGCACAGCAAAATTAACTAAAGCTATAATATCAAAAGATAGTTTTTTCTCTTCTCCCTTGCTTTTGTTTGTGGTCCCTGGGGACGAATTTTCTACTGTGGCTCAGCTGATTTCCTCCCTTTTTTTCCTCCCCGCTAAACTAGTATCAGAGGTTGAAAATGACTTTGTCTTTTCTTTTCAATTGAAAAGGAGTCTGGCTTGAGCGTAAAGAATCGTCTCTAATCTTTAGTTTGCGCCATAACCAGATTACACCTCCTCCATTAAGGTCACCTACTACACAGAATTTAAATAATGGTTCTACTGGGACCCACCCTTATATCCCCCAAATAATCCAATGATGCTTCTAAGTAAATGTCACTTGCTGGTGATGCCAATAATTGGCCATAGAAGGATAGTTACAGTTAAAGGACCCAGGCTAAGTCCTGTAAAAGAAAGAAAAACCCCTCATCTGAGCTAGCTCCTCATTTGTTAGGGTTGGGCAGTTAACCAGCACATGGAAAAAACATACTGCAACTTCTCCTCTTACTCTCATTTCTTCTTCGTTTCTCCTCCCTCCACATTTCCCTCTCCCTCACTTCTTTCTCTATTAGCCCTTTCCCCTTGGATAAGGGCTATGGTTCTACTAGGGTTCTTGATCATCTGAACGGCAACCCATTCATAGGAGGAAGGTAATTTTTGAGATGAAACCATCTAAGTCATTGACTCCCATTTTTCATGCCACGAAGGAATGCAATCACTCCACTGAATAGTCATCCAAGCAGCTGCGACTCAAAATGAGCTTCAATTCCATCTTACCCCGGGGCGGGGGGGGGCTGATTAAAATTCCTGGGGCCCAGCTTCCAAGGCCTGAGCTCCACATGGCGGAGGAGCTCATAGGTTTACTCTCATTTGCCTGATACAGGTTTCATAGTTTAAAGAATGGCATTCTAGAATGGAGACCAGGCTCACAGGTATCTTGAGTCGTATAAAGGTCATACCCATGGGCAAGAAAGAGGTGGGGGCGGGACAGTGAGAGAAACACTGAATCACTTGAGGCTTCGAGAGGATGTTCACCGAACAAACTGCATATGCATCACCCATTTATTTTCCTTTTGTGTAGAATCAGCTTATCTTTAGGAACATATAGTTGATGAGTCCCTTCTCATAACCTCTTTGAGCATAAAGTAATTCTTGTCATAATGGTATAATCTTTGGACCAATTCTTAAAAAGGAAATCCTCTGTCTTCCAACTTCAGTGTAAAATATAGTGAGCTTTGCAGCCAGGCCAGGCAAAATTGTTTTCTTCAGCACCAACTAAGTTAAAGTGAAAATGTAATTATTGTGACTTCCAGATTTTTCTATTCCTACTGCAATCTGCTTTTCTTACTGGCTTCCTTTCATATTTTTTGGTACTGCTGGTGTTTTTGTTGACTCTTCTTGGCTACATAAGGTCTCTTAGAAGAAAGAGGCATGGTCAATTAAAGATTGGGTGGTAAGGGATCAGCAGAATATAATATTCCAAATCTTTATTCTATCACTAAACCATGTGGCATTTGTGGTAAGTACTTTGAAGAATCATATCCATTCTATAGTTTTTCTTTAAATAATACAAGCAAAAGTAAAATTACTTAAAAGTACTTGAAACATTGGCTTGTAGTAAAATGATATTAATATTCTCAATACAGTGATCTACATACAAGGATAAGTGAATAAAATTATTGTTATTCAATATCCAAACATAATATGCTTATCTATTTACCTGGCTGGAATACTTGGTAATCAACTCCAGGATTCAAATATGTCAAGGTTCATTAAACCATGTAAGTCATCAAAGATGGAACGTTAGAATTACACAAAGTATTTGACTTTTATTAAATTATTGAAGTCCAAATATTTTCTTTCTGCCCCAAGAGGCTATCCTCATATCATTAGCAGAACAATGTTAATATTAAATTTCTGTAAAGAGTTAGAGACAAACCTAGAGGTGTCTGCCTGTGCATTCATGGGCACCTATAACTGCACCCGTTGGAGGGGGTCAGGAGAGTGTAAGCGCCAGGACAAAATTTGGTGAATTGATGATCTTGTGTAGACAAGGGTCCTAGTCAATGATGTGGTGGTAGAATGTTTAACAACCAGCTTTCAGGCTAGGGGAGGGGGGGCGCAAGGGGGAATCCCTGATTTCTCTGTAGCTTTGGTTTCCCCATTTCCAGTGTAAATACCCCCTTGGTGACCAAGCTCAAGGCATCACTGTGACATGGCTGAATGCAGACCTGGGAAGAGATGCACACAATCGAGGACTCACATGAGCTTGTTCCAGCATACTACTTACCAGTTAGCTGAGAAATCTTGTGTACATCATACCTTCTTTCATATTTGGGTTTCACACCTCTAAAATGAGAGTGATCATAGGTGTGCACATTTTTATGAGGGAAAGATGAAGGAACAGATGTAAAATTATTTCATAGGTTCTCAGAGAAAGATAATAGTATTAATTGTGCCATGTAACTGTAAAAGCCTGTGGTTAATGATGGGGATTGAGTTCCAAAAGTTGGGTATACATTTGTTCATTTATTAACCAATCTAGCCTAACCTTATGACCCTCCTTTCCTCACAAAGAAATACGTATTTAAAAATAATAGTTCTAAGAAATGTTTTATAAGCGTCCACCTTCCATTAACTACACTTACATACCCTTAGAACACCTGCAGTTGTAATTCACTTGTGCTTTTATGTGTGCTCTGAAAAGTTGTATGTATCTATATATATTTCATTGATCTTGTAGTTTTTACATCTCACTGTCAGTTCCTACATGGTATTTTGTCTCCCCCAGACACTTCTCAGCATTTCCAATTACTAGGATTACTTTGCCATTAAGTATGTACCAAGAACGCAGAGTCTGTGTTCATACTTTTCTCCATGATGTTAAATCTATTATTTTATTATTACATTTTAACCCACCTGCCAGGTAAAACGACCTTCCTCTGATTCCTCAGGATATCATACTCCTCCATTTTCTAAATTTGCTTGGCCCTTATTAACTACACCACTTATTTTGCAATCATTGTATTAAAGAATCATGGAATCTCAAAATTTAAATGGGTATTTCTTCTTGCTAGATGTAATAGAAGCTTGTATGGGAAAGAACTACACTGGTGAGGTCACAGTGTCCGCGGAAGAGACTGACACCTAACGATAGATCTCCCCAGATTGATTTTACCTTAGTCTTGTCACTACTTTTTTGTCTGAAAACTTAACTTTGTCAGCACATAGAGATCAAATATGTTTTTCAAAGTCAGACTCACCCTGACCGATTTAGAGACTGCTGCATACTCCTAAATGCCATTATGTTAATTCACACACATCTGAGTATACAAGTTGACATGACTAGTCCATTTTCTCCTTGCTGGCTGATGCTCAGGGAAAGTCGTATCATTATCAGGAGGGTGAAGGAGGTTTGGTGAGGCCTGAACCAGAAAAATGATATTGGTATATTTCAGTTGTCAAACTGTGCTAGCCTGTGATGTCTTTGTACATTGATCCCAACAGAGATGTAATTCCTATAGAAACTGGAGTCTGTGGGTTGGACCTCTCTCCCTTTGATTGTGTTGGGATGAACTCCACTGACTCATGCTTCCCTGAATCTTTCCTTGGGACTTTCATATCCAACTGATTCCATTCTGATTTCCGTAGAGGATCAGTTCCATTTGTCAAGTACTGGTCTGGTCTGAATGACATTCTTTCCATCCTGGTAACATTGAAAATTTCTGCTGTAATTCAGTCTGCGTTGGTTTTGTAGTTGGGGCAGAGGATGACCCTAATTGTCCATTATTTCAAAGTTTCTCCCTCCCATCATGGTGATTGGAAAGGTTATTGCTATAAAATAAGCCACCCCCCCCCCCCCGGGGTGCCTGAGTGGCTCAGTCATTAAGCGTCTGCTTTCTGCTCAGGTCATGATCCCAGGGTCTGGGGATCAAGCCCCACATCGGGCTCCCTGCTCAGCAGGAAGCCTGCTTCTCCCTCTCCCACTCCCCCTGCTTGTGTTCCCTCTCTCACTGTCTCTCTGTCAAATAAATAAAATAATAATAATAATAAAATAAAATAAGCCACACCCAAACTTAATGGCTCTACACAGCAATCATTTATTCTCACTCATGTGAGACTGGGTCATCTCTATTTCTTTTTTTTAAAATTTTTATTGTTATGTTAATCAACATATATTACATCATTAGTTCTTGATGTAGTGTTCCATGATTCATTGTTTGTGCATAACACCCAGTGCTCCACGCAGAACGTGCCCTCTTTAATACCCATCACCAGGCTAACCCATCCCCCCTCCCCTCTAGAACCCTCAGTTTGTTTTTCAGAGTCCATCGTCTCTCATGGTTTGTCTCCCCCTCCGACTTACTCCCCTTCATTCTTCCCCTCCTGCTATCTTCTTCTTTTTCTTTTTTCTTAACATATCTTGGTCATCTCTATTTCAAGCTGCAGGTCCAACTGGGCTTGTCCCTTTGCTGCCGGCTGGCCTCAGAGCCTGCTTCCCATGTGCACATTCTGGGGCCCAGGGGAAGCTGTCCTGTTGGCAACAACAGAGATACAAGAGGAGAAGCCCAACTACCCAAGCCCGTTTCAGTTCTGTGATGATGACACCTCTCCTACAGTTCCATTAGTCAAGACAAGTCAAATGGTTAGACCCAAAATCAAGATTCAACAAAGTACACTGTACCTACCAAGAGGCCAAAGCAGGTCATGTGGCTAAAGATCCACAGGGAAGGATCTTCCTATTGTGGAGGTATGGGGATCACTGTTCAAAAGTAATAACATAATCAGCCACAGTGGCTTCTCTACATCATATACTATTTAAAGAGTTGTCGGTAGAATTATAAATGTTCACCTGTGTCATTTGTCTAACCAAATTAGAACATTCCTAGAAGGTATGGTTTTATAGAACAAAGCACATCGAATCAAAACAAAAAGATACACACACAGGATCACACTGAACTAGGTATGGGAAATTTGACAAATGATTCCGTACATGTGAGCCGAGGTCCATAGATGTATTGTTTTGAATGCGTGCTTGACATAGTGTTGGTACCTAATAAATATCATTCTTTTCACATTCTACCACCCATAACCCTGATGCTGCCTCACAGCAGCATTTCAGTAACTATCGACTCATTAGCTATACCATCTCGGTTATGTAAAATCACTTCCCAGCATCTGAAACAGTTTCAGGGCCATAGGGTTTATTAGCTTTTAACTATACAAACCAAATGCTTTTTCTAATTTTAAACATCATATCATTGTTCCATCCATTTTGAATTATACAGAGCAATTGTTCTCAGCTCTACTCTCTGCAGATGACTTTGGTCTTGCAAAATATCGTGTGGATCACCTACTCCGTCTGCTTCCATTCACCACGGCAAGAAAAATCCAACTAGAATTAATGGGCAGCCGGGCCCCATTCTCATTGGGAGCATCTGCTTCTTATTAAATATCATAAGTAATTTATTAATTCTTGCCAGAAACAAAAGTAAAGACATTGTCATACTAAAAGCATTACCAGCACAAAAGACCAGCCGGCAGAGCACCTGCAGGACTCTTGCAGACAGCCCCCTGGGTGTCATTAATCTGGGGACGCAAGATGTCAGGTTTCTTCTGTTTTTGACTGAGGAAGACAAAGCCAGAGTGTGTCTGAACTGCAGAGCCCACTGCTTTGAGTTGATTTGTGTGGTTGGGCTATGATAATGAGGGATGGGCTAGAAGGTGGTAGGATGACCACACAAAGCTTATGGCCCATCATGCAGATCCCATAAAATGTGAGCCTGAGAGGATGTGACAGAGGACTGGGGCTAACTCAGCCATTCACAGGCCTGGACTGAGATCCAGAAGGGGCAGGTGACTAATTCAAGGTCACCTGGCTCACTGGTGACAAAACCAGGCCAAGAATCCAAATCCCCTAACACCTGGGTAGAGTTCTGTGCACAGTGTCACAGAAATGTGGACCCCTCCCTTTGATAGCCCAACTGAGTGACTAAACAGTGATTTGTATGTACTATTTTAGAGATCTGAAGTTCTGAAAAGTGCACACCTTTCCTAATGCTTGGATTTTGGAAAGACACCAACATGTCTCTTCTATAGTGATGAAGATAAAATAATAGTCGCTAATATCTTTTTGTTCTTGCTATGTGCCAGGAGCTATTTTAAGTGCTTTGCGTGCATTTTCTCATTTAACCCCCAATGAACAAATTCAGTAGGTACTTTTAAAATGCCATTTCACAGATGGTGAAATTGATCCTCAGAGTGATTAAATAATTGGCACAGGAAGTAGATGTTGGAGCCAGGATAAAATTGAGGCACAATGAACTGCAGTGTCTATTATGCGTTCTCTATAACATATTGTCTAGCCACATTGCACTGTGGATGTTTGTGGCTTTTCTTTAAATTTTTTTTATTGTTATGTTAATCACCATACATTACATCATTAGTTTTTGATGTAGTGTTCCATGATTCATTGTTTGTGCATAACACCCAGTGCTCCACGCAGAACGTGCCCTCTTTAATACCCATCACCAGGCTAACCCATCCACCCACCCCCCTCCCCTCTAGAACCCTCAGTTTGTTTCTCAGAGTCCATTGTCTCTCATGGTTCGTCTCCCCCTCCGATTTCCCCCCCTTCATTCTTCCCCTCCTGCTATCTTCTTCTTCTTCTTCTTTTTTTCTTAACATATATTGCATTATTTGTTTCAGAGGTACAGATCTGTGATTCAACAGTCTTGCACAATTCACAGCACTCACCATAGCGTTTGTGGCTTTTATGTTAGCTGATTTGTGTGTCTGTCTCTGCCAGCATATTTTGCCTTCTTTGGTGTAGATGAAATATTTTCATGTACATAAATTAATTTTAGTATTGATTTATTTGTTTCCTAAGTCACACCCCAGGCCATTGTATTTGCTTTTCTGTGTTCAACATTCCTTTGTCTATCCTCAGGCTTGGGCATCGCTAAAATCTAGGAGGGCTCATATTTAGTTCTTCTTTATGGAAGGATGCTTTGATGATGATCCCTGAATAGTCTGTCCGTTCTCTCTGATGGCCTCCTTTTCTGTACTTCTCCTTCCCAAACACACTGCTTTGAAACTAGGCCATCATATTTATATCCATGAAAATAGTTGAAACACATTGACTTTATGTATGAAAATGACAGATATAACCTAATTATAATGCACCAGCCTGAATGCAGGCACCCATGCCTTAACCAAAATACAATGTGGTCGGCTTTTAAGCTTTAAGCATTTGAGTGGATTACTTTTCTTATGAGTAGTTCCTAAATTCCTACTCCCCTTCAATAAGCGTTAGTATTGCATTCAGCTGGATCAAAAGGAGGGACAACTCAATGACTCATTTCATTTCCCTACTGAGAGTCTATTGAGATCAGTTAAAGTAAAATCCCATTTCCTTTAGGACACTTAGACTGTCAGATGACTCCATTCACTTCTGTCTGCCAGTGGTCCACCACTTGGTCTTTTCAATGTTGTATATTCTGATAGGTGATTAGGGGTATCCCAGCGTGGTTTTAATCTGAATTCTCATAATGGCTAATGATGCTCAGCTTATTTTCATGTACTTATTTGTTGCCATCTCTAGTGAAATGTCTAAGTCTTTTACCCATTTTTAATTGGGTGTTTGTTTTCTTACTGTTAAGTTTTGAGTTTTTTAACAACAGAGCCAAATAAAGGTAGTCTGCCAAATACTTGATTTGCAGATGATTTTCCCCAATCTATACCTTGTTTTTCCTTCTCTTAGTGGTGTCTTTCAGACAGCAAAAATATCTCATTTTTATAAAGTTCAGTTTATCATTTTTTTTTTCTTTTATGAAACATGCTTTTGGTTTCATGTCTTAAGAACTCCTTGCCTGACTCCAAGTCCCAAAGACTTGCTCCCATATTTTCTTCTAAAAGCTTTTCAGCTTTAGGTTTTACACTATCTTCTACTTTGAGTTAGTTTTTGTATAAAGTGTAAGGTATACATCTAGGTTCATTATTTGCATATATTTGCAAGAATGTAGAGTTCTTATGCCTATTCATGTTATCTACTTTATATTGGGCTAGATTTGGGAGTTTTAGGTTTTTAAGGAATTGCCCCATTTGGTCTAAGGTCAAATTTGTGTGCATAGTATTGTTTGAAGGATTCCCTTTTTGTCCTTTTAATGTCTGTGGGGTCTGTAGTGATATCTTTTCTTTCATTTCTGATATTGGTAATTTATGTTTCTCACTCTTTCCTTTGCCATTCTTGTTGGTGCTTTACCAGTTCTTTTGACCTTTTCAAAGCGTCAGCTTTTGATTGTATTCATGTTCTATTTTCTTCTCCTGTTTTCAATTTCATTGATTTCCATTTTTATCTTTAGTACTTTCTTCATTCTGCTTGCTTTCCATATGTTTTGCTCCCGTTTTACTACTTTTTTAAAAGTATAAGATTAGATCATTGGTTTGAAACTTTTTTTCTTTTTAAATATAAACGTTTACTGCTATAAATGTTCCTCAAGGCACTGTTCTAACAGCATCTCATAAATTTTGTTATGTTGTATTTTTATTTTTGCCCAGTTTAAAATACTTTCTACTTTCCTTGAGATCTAATCATTACTGAGAGAAGAGTATTAAAGTTTCTAACAGTATGGGGTGCCTGGGTGGCTCAGTCAGTTAAGAGTCTGTCTTTGGCTCAGGTCAGACCTCCAGGGTCCTGGGATTGAGCCCTGAGTTGGGCTCTCTGCTCAGTGGGGAGCCTGCTTCTCCCTCTCCCTCTGCCCATCTTTCCCACTTTCCCTCTCTCAAATAAATAAATAAAATATTAAAAAAATAAGATTTCTAACAGCAATTGTGGATTTATCTGTTTCTTTTCATTTGTTTTGAAGCTCTGTTGTTAAGTGCATAGACGTTTATGACTGTTATGTCTACTTAGTGAATTGAGCTGTTTTCTAATTATGTGACAGTCCTCTTTCTCCTTGGCAATTTTCTTTGCTCTGAAGTCCACTCTGATTTAGTATAGCCACTACACTTTTATTTAACACTAGTTAGTATAGTGCAGGGTATATCTTTTCTCATCCTTTTATTTTTAATCTAGCTACGTCACTATATTTGATTGAAATGAGTTTCTTATAGTCATCTTCTTTTTTTAATCCATTCTTTCTATCTCTATCTTCTAATTGATGCATTAGGCCATTTGCATTTAATGTAATTATTGATATATTTGGATTTAGTTTTATCATCTTATTTGTTTTCTTTTTATTCTTTCTGTTTTCAGTTCTGTTTCCCATTTCTTTCCTTTTTTGCCTTTGCCAAATATGGAGTTTTCAGCCATTATTTCTTCAATTCTTTTTATCACTGCATCTTTTCTCCTTTCCTTCTTAATGATACAAATGTTACATCTTTAGTTATTGATCCACAGGTTCCTGAGGCTGTGTACATTTTTTTAAAGATTTTATTTATTTATTTGAGACAGAGAAAACAAGAGATAGCACGAGAGGGAAGAGGGTCAGAGGGAGAAGCAGACTCTCTGCCGAGCAGGGAGCCCGATGTGGGACTCGATCCCGGGATTCCAGGATCATGACCTGAGCCGAAGGCAGTCACTTAACCAAATGAGCCACCCAGGCACCCCTGTGTACATTTTTTGTTTCAATCTTTTTTTCTCCGTAGTTCAGACTGGATATTTTCTATTGACCTATCTTCAAGTTCACCATACCTCCTGTCTGCAGTTGAGCCCAATCAGTGAGTTTTTAAGTTTGTTATTTTGTTTCCCAGCTCTAAAGTTTTGCAGTTTGTTCTTCATATTTCTTTCTGTTGTGAGATTTTAATTTTTCCATTGGTTTTAAGAAAGTTTGCAGTTGATGTCTGGACCATTTGTATATTGCATAATTGCTGCTTCAAAGTCTTCAATAGATAATTCCCATATTTGTGCCATTGAGACATTGGCAACTGCTGATTGTCTTTTTTCCCACATAAGTTGATATTTTTCCAGTTTCCTATATAAGCTGATAATTTTTGTAGTGTATTCTAGACAATTTGAATATTATGGAACTCTGGGTCTTGTCTATCCTATGAAGAATGTTATAGGCTCAGGCTGCAAATTCCAACACAGACGCTCTGGGCTGTGAATCCAATGCCAGTTCAGTTGTCCGAGGCTTTGCTATACCAGTTCTGTCTCATATGTGTGCAACCCAGCAGGCATGGTGGGATGTAGACTGTAGTGTCTTAGTTCAGGTCTCAGAGTCTGGTGTAATGAATTAGATCAGATCCATGGTGAGGTCAGGGGTTCACAAACACCTTCATAGTGTTGCTTCCCCTGGTTCTTCTTTCTCTGCAGTATCACTATTGCATATGGTTCCCTGATGCTTCTCTTTCTGGACTTGCAGTCAGAAAGTTAAGGCTTTAGTTACCCTTCTCTACTGTGTATTTCTACTACTGTGCCCTTATTCAGGGGCCAAGTGGCAAGAGGACAAGAGAATAAAGACAACACAGGTTGGCTCCACAGTGTTGGAACCAGAGCTCCACTGGATGGAGAGAAAGGTGCTCCTTCCATAGGACTTTTAGCTCCTATAGACTCATATTGCTGCCATCTGGGGATACTGGGAGAAATATAAATTGTAAACTTATTATTGGCTTGGTGGTATTGTGAGTTCTGGTCTTCTTCCAATCTACCTGCTTCTCTTTACTTTCAAGAATCCTTAGATAGGGGACGCCTGGGTGGCTCAGTCAGTTAAGCGGCTACCTTCGGCTCAGGTCATCATCCCAGTGTCCTGGGATCAAGTCCTGCATCAGGCTCATTGCTCAGTGGGGAACCTGCTTCTCCCCCTGCTTGCCACTCCCCCTGCTTGTGCTCTCTCTCTCTGAAAAATAAATAAATAAATTTTTTTAAAAAAGAATCCTTAGATAGCTGTTTTAGGCGTTATATATAGGGAGTGCACAGGGTGGAGTATGTTTCCTCCATATTACCCACTCAGAAATCCCTCAATTCTATTTTAATGTATTTGTCAGTCATGCAAGTGTATTAAACTGTATTTTAAGAAATGATTCCTTATGATTAATTTGGACTCTAAAAGCAGAGACAACACGCCAAGCTCTATCCTAAACTCTAGGGATAAAAAGATGAACAGCCCCTGCCCTGGGAAAGCTTATAGGATTCAGTTCCCTCTCCCTATTTCCTTTTGGGGAACCACCTTCTCCCACTATGAGCATTTTGGCCAGGATAGGAAGTTAAATGCTCTGCCCCGCATCTATCAAGAGAGCATGAACATGAAGCAAACTGAGCCAACTGAACGCCTTTTCTGCGAGTTTTGAGGCTAATGATACAAAAATGGGAAACAACCACTCATTTCGAGTTGGCAGTGCCTGGAGTCGTCCACGTATTAGTCCTAGTTCTCTGTCTTATTATCCGTCTGATGCTACCTAATATACCCTCAGTAAATTCTCTATTTTATTTTCCTTTGCCGAAGTTCATTTATGTTAGTTGCCACCAAAACTCCTAACAAATACCCAGTCAAGACAAATTCATGCCGAATTTTTTGTAATCAAGTGTTTAATCAGTGCTACAGCAAGGCTGATACCAAGAGATCTAAGAATATGAAGGTCGTACTGAGTCATTGAAAGAAGGTTGTAAAAGATCTTGCAGAAAAGATGTCCTTTAATGGAAAATAACATCACTGCTTCAAAGAAAGCTGTCTTATTCCTTGTGTGTTTCTTGAGTGGCTGGTTATAGTCCTCTTTGGCAAGCCAAGCACTCTCATGTAGCAGCAAGAGAAAATGTTTAGGAAACTTAAAAGACATTTGTATTTGGTGGGTCCTTCCTTAAAAATTGAGATTAAGCCTCCAGTGGCTGAAGTTCTGCTCACTGCTGGCAAAAAGCAACTTTATGGTTTGAAAAAAAAAAAAAAAAGACATATGAAACGCTCATACAGCATCTTAGACATCAAATAACTCCTACAAAACAGCATTTTGATGAGTTAAGTGTAAATGAATCAGGAGCATACGGATTAAATTTCCCTTGAAATACACAGGGGCTTAAAAATTAAGGGAAAAAGTGCCTGGCAAAACGTGTTTTGAATTTTGCCAAGTCCTAAAGGTTTAAGAAGCAATTCAAGATGTTTTGCCAGGCCACTCAAAACATTGCTGGGTTCTCCCATCCCTTCAAGAGCAAATCTAGATATTTTACTCCCTCTGGCTGCCTGACTGCCAGTCCTTGGGGAATGGGGCAAGGGTGGAGAGTTATAGCACATGTTTACTACAGGCTGCCTTTGTTTCCTACTGCATATATCTTTTTAAAAAAGATTTTATTTACTTATTTGACAGATAGAGACATAGCAAGAGAGGGAACACAAGCAAGGGGAGTGGGAGAGGGAGAAGCAGGCTTCCCGCGGAGCAGGGAGCCCGATGTGGGCCTCAATCCCAGGACCCTGGGACCATGACCTGAGCCAAAGGCAGACGCTCAACAACTGAGCCACCCAGGCACCCCCGTACTGCATATATCTTAACAGGAACCCAGATATGTGTCCCTTTCACACATTTACCTTTCCCTTCTACACTGGCTCTTCTGAATCAGGGATAATAATTTGTTCTCTAAGGAACAACAACTCTGTGGAAGCCTATCCCTCCTATGTCCGCTAACATTCTTAGTCTATCAAAATTCTGTGACAGTCTGCTGGTGCTAAATAAATAATTTGAGCTTATTTCACTCAGAAATTTCATAATGAGGTCTGGGGGGAAATTAGAAATAGTCAACATAAACTGGATATTTTAAAAATTAAAACAAATTAGGATGCACCAAATGCTATAGTTTACTATTGTATTTTTTACACATTCAGCTTCGTATAATACAAATTTTCAAATATACACACAAATTGAGACAATGGAATAATGAGTCCCACATGTCCATCACCTAGCTTCAATGATTATCACCATTCTGTCATAAAGAAGGAGTTTTAAATCTCTGGATTTGCAGTATGACTTTTTTTTTTTTTTTTTTTTGCATCAGTGAGCAAATAGACAAATAAGACTGGCACTTGTGTATGGGGAATGAATCAGATGCTGGAGTTTAAAGATACATAAGAGAATGCCCAAAACTTCAATACCTATATTCTAGCTAAGGCAGATGCAGGAAAGATAAAAGTTAGAAAAGAAATGATCCTCTTAAATATGTAGCACAGATCGTAGGTATAAAGAACACTAGAGAGTGATTTTAATTATGGAGTCCACACTTACTGAACCTCAGGCACAGAGATGAAAACAAGGGAAAAAAAAAAAACAAGACAAAAATCCCCACCCTTCAGAAATGTGATGTGGTGGGGGAAGGCAGATAGGTAAGTTGTTTTGCTAGTATTAGTGCCTGAAAGGAGACATTCCAAATATTAATTTAGAAGTACCCCAAACCCCTCCTGCTAGGACTGATTTACCCATTTTGGTTAACTATTTCCACTTCTGGATAGAATTTAGTTGCTATCTTACCACTGTGAAACATTCCCTAAAGTCCTGAGAAAATTGTTGGGAGCTCTTGGATTTGGTGAGAGAGGGTCATCTCAAGATTTCATTTCCAAGATGGGAGCAGGTAGCCAAGTGGCCACCCTTGAAAGAAGAAAGGCCAGCTTCACCTTGACTATCCCACGAGTTTGTCTCTTTTTGCTGCAGACACGAATTAAATGAGCTTAAACTTTGCCCTCTGGGAGCCAATGCTTTGGGAAGTGCTGTGGTTGAAAGCACAAGACCCCACAGTTTGATCTTTATGCCAACATATAGCAAGTGTGACTACTGAGTTTTATGCCTCCTACTCAATTGGGGTCCTTGGGCCAAAGTAATTAGTGATCTAGGTATTTAGATAATGTGCAGGTATTTGGATTAAAATCCTTCTCTGTGCAAAGGGATACCTGAACTACTTGTTATGGGCTGAATTCTGCCCACCCCCTCCAAATTCATTCAACAAAGTCCTAACCCCCAGTACCTCAGAAATGTGACTGTATTTGGAGATACGATCTTTAAGAGGTAATTAAGTTGAAATGAGGTCATGAAGGTGGGCCCTTATCCACTATGACTGGTACCCTTCTATGAAGAGGAAATTTGGACCCAGATGTGAATAGAGGGAAGACCTTGTGAAGACAGGGAGAAGGCAGCCATCTTCAAGCCAAGGAAGGAGGCCTCAGAAGAAACCAACACTGCCAACACCTTCATCTGGCACTTCTAGCCTCCAGAGCTGTGAGAAAATTACTTTCTGTTGTTTAAATCATCCAGGCTGTGGTAGTTTATTATGGCAGCCCTAGCAAACTAATACATACATGATTTTTAAATTTCTTTTGAAAATGTGAGGATGACATTTGAGTAAGGGCATTGAGGAAACATCTAACTTAACTAAATGAGAAATTCTGTGTGCTCCAGCTTATTACAAACACCAGAAGGAGTGATCAGAGACGACAAGTTGTGGCCTTAGAGTAACAGTTTTATCTGGTTTCATCAACTCTGATAACATTCTGGCCAAATAAACAGATACAGTCAAATCCAATTAAGTATATTCAATATTTAGATTTGAATATTTGGATTAAAAAATTAATGTATAAAAACCTATCAGCCTATGAAACACTGTTGACATAAAAAATACCTTTTTGACAAACATGGCTGCTCTGCCAAAGCCCTGTAGTGTATTTTAAAACATGACTTTAAAGCTGTCTTATATACAATGAATTAGTCCTGAGAAAGTTTTCATTACAATCCTTTGCTAGAAAACAAATTTTTATTTTTAAATCTTATCTAATATGTGTGTGTGTGCAATCACCCCATCTCCTTTATCAACAAGATAGGACATTTTTATTCTTAGAAAATGAATCACAAGAAGCATACTATTACAGTGTGTGTAATATGTGTGTCTGTCTGTGTGTAAGTAGCTACCATGCATGAAAAACATTAATAATTGTTTACTGTAGGTTAAAAATAAAACAGTTGATAACATTTGGATAATTTCAGTCTTAGCGTAGAGTGTATAGATGGAAAGAGTCACTTTAGATGAAGTTGCAAGGTCTTTAAGAAAAAAAGGTTTACTCACATCTTCCAAAACTAATTCTTGTTCTGTGAATACAATTCATATGGTGGCCTCTAACTTTATGTCTATGAAAATATATAACAATAGTCAAAAGAAAGCACAATATACAGCTTCATCATATGTTGCAGCCCTAGCTTGGACTCAATGCAGTTTTTACAATTGCACAAAAGAAATGTTAAATGAAAATGTGCTTTGTAAAATGTAAAGTGCAATATAAATATTTAATTATTTTAAATATTTTAAATAATGCTGTGATGTCGGGTATATCCTAGAGGTTATTCTAAGATTCTGGGTCTCTGTATGGAGGAGGGAGTTGCAAATTTCCATTAGTATGTAAGAAGGGAAAAATTGGGGCCCTTTCCTGAGGCCTTAAAATTGAGATTTGCTTCAGTGTCCCCTTCCTGCTACTCCAAGAAACCACCCCCTCTAAAATAGATTCAGAACCTTGGAGATAATAAAATCCAAATGGAAAGAAAGCCACATCTTCTGCTTCCCATTGTCCATTTTGTTAGTAAAAGTGAGTCTTGAGATTAAAACCAGGATTCATTCCAGAACTATCTAGTCTTGTCCCCGTGGCAGGAAGAGTTGTGGGTAGGCTCTAGCCAGGGTGAGCTGCCAGCCTCCGGGATTTGGAGTCAATGAGGTTCTCATGATGATTCTGTGAACCTCAAGTTGCATTTCACTTGTCATGTTTCTGTGTAGGTATGTGGATAGACTGTGGCATCTAGAACAAAGGGAATCTGCCAGCCCTATTAAATCTATTGCATGAATAAAGATATTTGCCTTCACTCTTCACTTTCTAAAGATCACCAGGTATTCATTTACATATTTATACATGATCAACAGGTAAAAGTTTGCTGGACTATCCCAGGGATATCCTTTCCCTTCCTCTGCCAAAGAAGCCTAGACTGGCGTATGAAGACCCTCCCTGAAGGAGATCAGCCACTTCTCTCCTTCCCAGCCCTCTGGTTCCATGGGAGCAGCAGGGAGAGGAACGTGAGCCCAGAAACAAATTCAACAGCAAAACCTTTAAGATGAGTAGAATGAAAGGGAAATGAAACTATTTTCCACTGTATAGCTCTAGTACTGTGAATTGACTAAAATTAGAAAAAGAAGATTATTGATCCATTGCTGAAGATTTTGAATTGAACTTTGGAGATGGATTTAAAAAAAAAAGTGAAATAGAGCCAAGAATAATTTGACAGCTTTAACCCTGATGGTAATCAACCCCCTAGAGTCATTAAGAAAGACAGGAGTAGGAGGTGAAACATCTGGAGAAATGTGAGCAGATAACGAATTGGGTGGGTTTTATAAAAGCTAAATGCTATCTGTAGGAAGTGAAGTTATAAAAAATTTTGAGGCAATAACCCTGAGGTCACACAGGGGTGAAGAGGGGAACCTGACTCCTGGGCAATTCTTCCGAGGAGATTGGCTGTTGGAGGCACTAATTCTCCCAACCTTATCCATGCAGTGGTCAGACATGGGTAGTCCAAAGCAAAGGGCCCTAGGCCAAAAAGAGTCTTCTTATGCTGGCTTCCCCTACCCGACTGTGGTGCACCCAGCCTGGGCACTTCAGATCAGGGCCACCAGGGAATGGGTGATGGTATCATGAAGAGGGCACAGACTTTCAAGTCCTGGGGGTTTTGATTCAAAAGATGCTACTGTCACTAACTACTTATGGGACCCAAAGAGAGGTATTTCTCCTCTCTTAGCCTCATTTTCCTCATTTGATGAGTTTGGATAATTATGCCCACTTGGCATATTTTTTTGTGAAGATTAAATAACATAACACATATGACACAGTATCTTGCTCATAGTAGATGATGGCTGCATGTTGGTTCTCAAATCGCTCATTCTCTCTGCAATCACCAATTTCATGCTAACTGTGTGCCCTACGCCAGGCATTGAGGTACAAAGATGAAGAAGACACAATGCCTGTCCTGAGTGAGATCATAATTTTGAGAAGGATAGCCATATACTGGTACCTATAATGTAGAATGGAAAATAGAAGTGATAGAAATAAGCAAAGGGGGAGGAGGAGCAAGATGGCGAAGGAGTAGGAGACCTGGATTTCGTCTGGTCCCAGGAATTCAGCTGAATGGGGATCAAACCATTCTGAACACCTACGAACTCAACGGGAGATGGAAGAAAAGAATAGCAACAACTCTCTGAACAGAAAAGAGACCACTTTCTGGAAGGTGGGACGTGCGGAGAAGTGAATCCGAGGCGATATTTGGGAGGATAGATGGTGGGGGAGGGGGCCTCCATCAGCCGCTTCTGGCAAGTGCTAGAGCCGCGGAGCACAAAATCGGACCTTTTAAGTTGGCTCCGCGGAGGAACGTCGCTCCAGTGGCTAAGCGGGGGGTGGAACCCTCGCGGGACAGTGTGGTCTCAGGACCCTCGGGGTCACAGAAAGACCGGGGGTGCCTGAGTGCGGCAGAGCTCCCAGGGATCGGAGCGGGGAAGCCGGCTGCAGAGACGGAGCCGAGGCGCGGGCTCTCAGCTCGGGGTGGCCATAAACCATGATCTGTGGCACAGTTGGGCCACTGCTCCTCCATCGGGGACCCAAGAATTGGCAGATCCAGGGAGACTCCCCTTCCTCCCCCGGGAGGAGTGGCGCGGGAGTGCACCACAGGGATCTGCTGGGTTTGGAGACTCCACACGGGATTGGGTGCCAGAGATACAAACGCTCGGTCACAGGCCGGGTGAGCACGGAGTGCGGCCAGAGACCAGGGAGATAGGAGTGACTGCTTTTCTCTGGGGGCGCACTGAGGAGCAGGGCCTCAAGTTCTTGGCTCCTCTGGGGCGGAGGCCGCTATTTCCAATCTCGTCCTCCAAAGCTGTACGGAAAGCTTGCAGGGAACAAAAGCTGCTGAGAGCAAACCCGAGCAGATTACTTAGCCCGGACCGGCAAGGGCGGGGCAATTCCGCCTCCAGCAAAGACATTTGGGAACCACGGCAACAGGCCCCTCCCCCAGAAGATCAGCAAGAACCACCAACCAAGACCAAGTTTACCCATCAATGAGAATGGCAGAACTCCAGCACTACGGGAATACTGCACATAGAATTCATGGCTTTTTCCCCATGATTCTTTAGTCTTTCAAAGTTAATTTTTTTAATTTTCTTTTTTTCCTTTTCTATTTTTTTTTCATTTTTCTTTTCCCCTTTTTCAACCAACATCTTATCAATTCCTTTTTTTAATCTTTTATTTTTCATTTTTAGTCGTATTCTATCCCTTCATTGTAGTTAACCTTATTTTTGGTGTATATATATAAGTTGTTCTCGCTTTAAAATTTTGGGATACAGTTTCTTCTAACAAACCTAAATATACCCTAAATCTCTGATCTATGGTTTTGTTCTAGTCTCCTGCCTGATCACATTCTCTCCCCCCCTTTTTTTTTTAAATTTCTCTTCATTCTTTTTTCAACCAACTTCTTATCTTATAATTCCTTTTATAAAATCTTTTATAATTTTCATCTTTACAGTCATATTCCATCCATTCATCATATTTACCCTTATTTTTGTACATATATAAGTTTTTCTTTCTTTAAAATTTTGGGAGGCACTTTCTTCTAACAGACCAAAATACACCCCAAATCTAGTGTCTGGCACTGATCTATGCACCAGCCTGATCATAGTTGATTAAATTCTTTTTTTCTTTTTTCTTTATTTCCTTTTCTTTTCCCCTGGTATCAGGTCTCTTCTGATTTGTTTAGTGTATATTTTTCTGGGGTCATTTTTACCCTGTTAGCATTTTGTTCTCTCATTCAATTATTCTCCTCTGGACAAAATGACAAGACAGAAAAACTCACCTCAAAAAAGAGAACAAGAGGCAGTACCGACTATCAGGGACCTAATCAAAACAGACATTAGTAAGATGTCAGAACTAGAGTTCAGAATGACGATTATAAAGATACTAGCTGGGCTTGAAAAAAACATAGAAGATACTAGAGAAACCCTTTCTGGAGAAATAAAAGAACTAAAATCTAACCAAGCCAAAATCAAAAAGGCTATTAATGAGGTACAATAAAAAATGGAGGCTCTAACTGCTAGGATAAATGAGGAAGAAGAGAGAATTAGCGATATGGAAGACCAAAAGGTGGAAAATAAAGAAGCTGAGAAAAAGAGAGATAACTACTGGATAAGGAGGGCAGAATTCGAGAGATAAGTGATACCATAAGATGAAACAATATTAGAATAATTGAGATCCCAGAAGAAGAAAGAGACAGACGGGCAGAAGGTACATTGGAGCAAATTATAGCAGAAAACTTCCCTAATTTGGGGAAGGAAACAGGTATCAAAATCCAAAAGGGACAGAGAACCCCCCTCAAAATCAGTAAAAATAGGTCAACACCCCAACATCTAATAGTAAAACTTACAAGTCTCAGAGACAGAGAAAATCCTGAAAGCAGCTTGGGACAAGAGCTCTGTAACCTACAGTGGTAGAAACATTAGATTGGAAACAGACCTATTCACAGAGACCCGTCAGGCCAGAAAGGACAGGCATGATATATTCACAGCACTAAATGAGAAAAATATGCAGCCAAGAATACTATATCCAGCTAGGCTGTCATTGAAAATAGAAGGAGAAATAAAAAGCTTCTTGGAAAAACAAAAATTAAAAGAATTTGTAAACAGAAAACCAGCCCTATAAGAAATATTGAAAGGGGTCCTCTAAACAAAGAGAGAGTCTAAAAGTAACATAGACCAGAAAGGAACAGAGAC
This sequence comes from Zalophus californianus, assembly GCF_009762305.2. Lineage (NCBI taxonomy): Eukaryota > Metazoa > Chordata > Mammalia > Carnivora > Otariidae > Zalophus > Zalophus californianus. The sequence continues at coordinate 12,118,286 of NC_045606.1, read as the reverse complement.
CATATACAGTAACAGTCACCTTACAGGCAATATAATGGCACTAAATTCATATCTTTCAATAGTTACCCTGAATGTAAATGGGCTAAATGCCCCAATCAAAAGACACAGGCTATCAGAATGGATAAAAAAAAAAAAAAACATCGATATGCTGTCTGCAAGAGACTCATTTTAGACCCAAAGACACCTCCAGATTGAAAGTGAGGGGGTGGAAAACTATTTACCATGCTAATGGACACCAAAAGAAAGCTGGGGTGGTAATCCTTATATCAGACAAATTAGATTTTAAACCAAAGACTGTAATAAGAGATGAGGAAGGACACTATATCATACTTAAAGGGTCTATCCAACAAGAAGATCTAACAAGAGCAGCCAATTATATAAGCCAATTAATAACAAAAACAAAGAAACACATCAACAACAATACAATAATAGTGAGGGACTTTAACAACCCCCTCACTGAAATGGACAGATCATCTAAGCAAAAGATCAACAAAGAAATAAAGACTTTAAATGACACTCTGGACCAAATGGACTTCACAGATATATTCAGAACATTCCATCCCAAAGCAACAGAATACGCATTCTTCTCTAGTGCCCATGGAACATTTTCCAGAATAGATCACATCCTAGGTCACAAATCAGGTCTCAACCAGTACCAAAAGACTGGGATCATTCCCTGCATATTTTCAGACCACAGTGCTTTGAAACTAGATCTCAATCACAAGAGGAAAGTCGGAAAGAACTCAAATACCTGGAGGCTAAAGAGCATCCTACTAAAGAATGAATGGGTCAACCAGGAAATTAAAGAAGAATTAAAAAAAATCATGGAAACCAATGAAAATGAAAACACAACTGTTCAAAATCTTTGGGATGCAGCAAAAGCAGTCCTAAGGGGAAAGTATATAGCAATACAAGCCTTTCTCAAGAAACAAAAAAGGTCTCAAACACACAACCTAACCCTACACCTAAAGGAGCTGGAGAAAGAACAGCAAATGAAGCCTAAACCCAGCAGGAGAAGAGAAATAATAAAGATCAGAGCAGAAATCAATGAAATAGAAACCAAAAGAACAGTAGAAGAGATCAACGAAATTAGGAGCTGGTTCTTTGAAAGAATTAATAAGATTGATAAACCCCTGCCAGACTTATCAAAAATAAAAGATAAATGACCCAAATAAATAAAATCATGAATGAAAGAGATCACAACCAACACCAAAGAACTACAAACAATTATAAGAACAGATTATGAGCAACTCTATGCCAGCAAATTAGATAACCTGGAAGAAATGGATGCATTCCTAGAGATGTATAAACTATCAAAACTGAACTGGGAAGAAACAGAAAACCTGACCAGACCCATAACCACTACGAAATTGAAGCAGTAATTAAAAGTCTCCCCACAAAAAAAAAGGCCAGGGCCAGATGGCTTCCCAGGGGAATTCTACCAAACATTTCAAGAAGAATTAATACCTATTCTTCTGAAACTCTTTGAAAAAATAGAAATGGAAGGAAAACTTCCAAACTCCTTTTATGAGACCACCATTACCTTGATCCCAAAATCAGACAAAGACCCCATTGAAAAAGAATTACAGACCAATATCCCTGATGTACATGGATGCAAAAATTCTCACCAAAATACTACCCAGTAGGATCCAACAGTACATTAAAAGGATTATTCACCACGACCAAGGGGGATTTATTCCTGGGCTGCAAGGTTGGTTCAACATCCACTAATCAATCAATGTGATACAATACATTAAGAAAAGAAAGAACAAGAACCATATGATCCTCTCAATACATGCAGAAAAAGCATTTGACAAAGTACAGCATCCTTTCTTGATTAAACCTCTTCAGAGTGTAGGGATAGAGGGTACTTACGTCAATATCATAAAAGCCATCTATGAAAAACCCACTGCGAATATCACTCTCAATGGGGAAAAGCTGAGAGCTTTCCCCCTAAGGTCAGGAACATGGCAGGGATGTCCACTATCACCGCTGCTATTCAACATAGTATTAGCAGTCCTAGCCACAGCAATCAGACAACAAAAAGAAATCAAAGGCATCCAAATCAGCAAAGAAGAAGTCAATCTCTCACTGTTTGCAGATGAGATGATACTATATGTGGAAAACCCAAAAGACTGCACCCCAAAACTGCTAGAACTCATACAGGAATTCAGTCAAGTGGCAGGATATAAAATCAATGCACAGAAATCAGTGGCATTCCTATACACCAACAACAAGACAGAGAAAGAGAAATTAAGGAGTCAATCCCATTTACAATTGCATCCAAAACCATAAGATACCTAGGAATAAATCTAACCAAAGAGGCAAAGGATCTGTACTCAGAAAACTATTAAATACTCATGAAAGAAATTGAGGAAGACACAAAGAAATGGAAAAACGTTCCATGCTAATGGATTGGAAGAACAAATATTGTGAAGATGTCAATGCCACCTAGAGCAATCTACACATTTAATGCAATCCCCATCAAAATACCATCCACTTTTTTCAAAGAAATGGAACAAATAATCCTAAAATTTGTATGGAACCAGAAAAGACCCCGAATAGCCACAGGAATGTTGAAAAAGAAAAGCAGAGCTGGTGGCATCACAATTCCAGCCTTCCAGCTCTATTACAAAGCTATCATCATCAAGACAGTATGGTACTGGCACAAAAATAGACACCTAGATCAATGGAACAGTATAGAGAGCCCAGAAATGGGGCCTTAACCCTATGGTCAACTAATCTTTGACAAAGCAGGAAAGAATGTCCAATGGCAAAAAGACAGTCTCTTCAACAAATGGTGTTGGGAAAATTGGACAGCCACATGCAGAAGAATGAAACTGGACATTTCCTTACACCACACACAAAAATAGACTCAAAATGGATGAAAGACCTAAATATGAGACAGGAGTCCCTCAGAATCCTAGAGGAGAACACAGGCAATGACCCCTTCGACCTCAGCTGCAGCAACTTCTTCCTAGAAACATCGCCAAAGGCAAGGGCAAAAATGAACTATTGGGACTTCATCAAGATAAAAAGCTTTTACACAGCCAAGGAAACAGTCAACAAAACCAAAAGACAACTGACAGAATGGGCAGATGACATATCAGATAAAGGGCTAGTTCCAAAATCTATAAAGAACTTATCAAACTCAACACCCAAAGAACAGATAATCCAATCAAGAAATGGGCAGAAGACATGAACAGACATTTTTCCAAAGAAGACATCCAAATGGCCAACAGACACATGAAAAAGTGCTCAACATTGCTCAGCATCAGGGAAATCCAAATCAAAACCTCAATGAGATACCACTCACACCAGTCAGAATGCCTAAAATTAACAAGTCAGGAAATGACAGATGTTGGTGAGGATGCGGATAAAGGGGAACCCTCCTACACTGTTGGTGGGAATGCAAGCTGGTGAAGCCACTGTGGAAGACATTATGGAGGTTCCTCAAAAAGTTGAAAATAGAGCTACCATATGATCCAGCAATTGCACTACTGGGTATTTACCCCAAAGATACAAATGTAGGGATCCAAAGGGGTATGTGCACACCAATGTTTATAGCAGCAATGTCCACAATAGCCAAACTATGGAAAGAGCCAAGATGTCCCTCAATAGATGAATGGATAAAGAAGATGTGGTGTATATATATACAATGGAATATTATGTATCCATCCAAAAAAAAAAAGTGAAATCTTGCCATTTGCAATGACGTGGATGGAACTAGAGGGTATTATGCTAAGCGACATAAGTCAACCAGAGAAAGTTATATATCATATGATCTCACTGATATGAGGAATTCTTAATCTCAGGAAACAAACTGAGGGTTGCTGGAGTGGTGCGGGGGGGTGGGAGGGATCGGGTGACCGGGTGATAGACATTGGGGAGGGTATGTGCTATGGTGAGTGCTGGGAATTGTGTAAGACTGATGAATCACAGACCTGTACCTCTGAAACAAATAATACATCATATGTAAAAAAAGAAGAAGAAGGAGGAGGAGGAGGAGGAGGAGGAGGAGGAGGAGGAGGAGAAGAAGAAGAAGAAGAAGAAGAAGAAGAAGAAGAAGAAGAAGAAGAAGAAGAAGAAGAAGAAGAAGAAGATAGTAGAAAGGGAAAAATGAAGGGGGGGAAATCGAAGTGGGAGACGAACCATGAGAGTATGGACTCTGAGAAACAAACTGAGGGTTCTAGTGGGGAGGGAGTGGGGGCATGGGTTAGCCCAATAATGGGTATTAAAGAGGGCATGTATTGAATTGATCACTGGGTGTTGTACACAAACAATGTATCATGGAACACTACATCAAAAACTAATGATGTAATGTATGGTGATTAACATAACGCTAAAATAAAATTAAAAAAATAAAGAAAGAAAGGAGCAAAGGGTATAGGGCAGAGACAAGGCATGTATAACTCAGCCCCTGATAGGGGGAGATCAGGAAGTCTTCCTGCAAGAGGTGGGACCTGTGGTTGGTCCTATGGGATTAGTAAGACTTGAAGAGGAAGCAAGCCAAGTGTTCCAAGCAGAGGGCATGAGCAAAGGTCGGGGCTCAAGTAGTAGCATGGCTCACATGGGGACCTCTCACATCATGGCATGGCTAGAACCTAAGATGTAAAGCAGAGAGCAGTAAGAGAAGAGGGTGTGCAGTAGGCTAGGAGCCAGATCATGAAGTAGTTGGCATAGCACAGCCCATGGAAGTCACCCCCACCTTGGGTGACTTGACCCCTGCTTGTTCCATTGTCTTGCAGGGTGTATTCTGACTTAGAAAAATCGATTGCCATGAATTATAGTATCTGAGAAAATCAAAAGGCCATGTAGGGTAGCTGGGCAAAAAGACCTGCATTGTATCTGGTGGTGTTACCTTGAATGACTTCTGCTGTTATTCCCAGCACATCTTTCTAGCTCACCATGCTGTGCAACAAGGTGAACTTGCAAATAGTTTTTCATGGAAAGGGCTGGGATCCAGAACAGCACAAACCCAGCCAGTCACACTTTATGTATAAGCCAGTATTTCAAAGCAGAGCCTGTAACAGTCTTGGTGAGCCCAACCTATAATGATGACATGATGCGCCGTGCCAGATCAAACAACGCTTTGTAACCTTTTCCCACCCTGGGAGTTCTTGGAGGAACCCTGAGGGGGTCAGCGTCATCCCTGGGCCTCCACCACCGGTTCTCTGTGGAGAGAACATTTCAAACAGCCTTGCAGCCCCCCTGATCACTTCTCCCTGGGACCAACTTGATCACTGAAGCCATTCACAAGTCCTCAACCTCTAGGGCCCATAGGACAACAGAGAGACACAGTTCAATATTGTTCTCTTTGGTGTTTCCAGAACTTTCTATGGATTCTGAGCTGTAGCCTTGGGACAGCCTGTAAGTCTTACCATAATTCATGAGACTAGTTCTTCATGCAGCTATTTCTCTTTCTTTTCACCTGAGTAATATTCTGTGGTTAAAAATAAGAGAATAAGTAGAATCATTTTGTACAATTATTTTATAAGATCATTTTCTTACCTGATTTCAGAAATCAGTCAAACTCACAGGATTTGCTAACTCAAATCCTAATGGGGCCAGGCAGGAGACTTAAATGTGTGGTGTGCATTGAGTGGATAAAAGACAATAAAAAATAGTGTAACTTTTGGTTTATGAAAGAATATATACTCCACCAGAAACATTCTGCCTTTTTAACTAAAGCCTCTGAATTTGATCTAAAAGTATTGCTCTGTGGAGTTGCTTCCATCTGTCCCCCAGTTTTGGACAACCCCTCCTCCCTGGCAGCACATGAATTACATAGACTTGATCAATTTTCTCCGTGTATTTCCTTGACCATCACTTTGGAACACCATCTGTGTTCCTTGACTCTCAGTGACAAGCTCTATTTATCACCTTAACCAATGCGTTCCAAACTGGTCTTTTGAATAAATGATACTGATGCTTAAGGGCTCCTCTACCATACTTCTCCCTTCCCATTTTAGAAATGTTTCCTTCTAGGAAGACCCAGAGAGTTTTCCAGTGACCCATCATGGAACTCTGACTCACCCAATCTAAAAATAATCATAAAAGGGACTATAAGGCAAGACTAAATTGGAAATTTAAAAGAACCATTTTGAACAAGAAATGGTGATCTATTAGGGCTTTCAAGAGGCATCCACGTGATGCACTGGGACCTGAGGGGGAGCTTTGGGAAGCATATATATTCATGAGGAGGTGGCTGTTTTTGTAAGAGAACAGCAGTTTTGCAGGTAAGGTTTATCACAAGGTTTATCACACTGTCCTACAGGGATTTTATAGGAAAGAAGGATGATGAGCCCTTCTTCCCACAAAAAAGGACTCAACCTTTAAATTCACAAAATAACAGTTCTGAGTGAGAGGATGGTAAAAAGTCCACAGTGACACAATGGGGGCAGAAATCAAGAAATGACTTCCTCTCGTTCATATCTGCTTTTAGGTTAATATTGATTAGAGCTAAGACATTCCAAGAAAGCATATGTGCAAATGAAGGATCAATTCAGATCCTAAAAGTTGACATCGTTGGTTCTCCTGAGTGATGCCGACGCCCAGGCCCTGAGGTTGGATTGGTGCAGAAACTCATCGAGGCTTACAGAATAAATTCCCAGCTCTGGTACCGGCTCTATCCTCAGTCCTACAGGATGCCTGTCTTAGGTCATTTTACAAACAGACCTTGAATCCTCGCTCACAACTACTAATCATTTTAAAAACTGAAACCGTTAGTTTGATCCAGATTATCTCTAATATTTGTGTTTCTCAACATACACTAAACAAATCCTTTGATTGTTAGCCAATCATTCACCACATATATTCCATGTTGACCAAAATACTTACATGGCTTCTGAAAACTATGATCAACATTTGCACATTAAGAATCAGAGTTTGACGATAATTTTAAACTTTTTATGATATCTGTTATTTTTCTTTTATAAAATTATACTATATTTAAACAAGATAGAAATGGTATATAAAACTTAAAATACCAACTCTTTTTCTAGTTTAATTTTTCTTTAATTCCAGTATAATTAATGTACAGTGTTGTATTAGTTTCAGGTATACAATATAGTGATTCAACAATTCTATACATTACTCAGTGCTCATCACAGTAAGTGTACTCTTAATTCCCTTCACCTATTTCTCCCATCCCCCTACCCACCTCCTCTCTGGTAACCATCAGCTTGTTCTTTATATTTGAGTCTTTTTATTTGTTCATCTCTTTTTATGTTTGTTCATTTGTTTCTTAAATTCCACACATGAATGGAATTGTTTGGTATTTGTCTCTCTCTGACTGACTTATTTCACATAGCATTATGCCCTCTAGATCCATCCATGTTGCTAAAAATGGCAAGATTTCATTCCTTTTTTTTATGACTGAGTAATGTTCCATTGTGTGTGTGTGTGTGTGTGTAGGCCAACTTTCTTCTTTATCCATTCATCTGTCAAGGGACACGTGTGTTGCTTCCATAATTTGGCTATTGTAAATAATTCTGCAATAAACATAGGAGTGTATATATCTTTTCAAATTAGTGTTTTCCTATCTTTTTTTTTTTTTTTTTTTGGTAAATACCCAATAGTGGAATTACTGGATCCTATTGGTAATTTTATTTTTAATTTCTGAGGAACCTCCATACTGTTTTCCACAGTGGCTGCACCAGTTTGCATTCCCACCAACAGTGTACGAGGGCTCCCCTTTCTCCATATCCTCACCAACACCTGTTTCTTGTTTTTCATTTTAGCCATTCTGACAGGTATGAGGTGGTGTCTCATCATGGTTTTGATTTTATTTCCCTGATGATGAGTGATGTTGAGTGTCTTTTCATGTGACTGTTGGCCATCTGGATGTCTTCTTTGGAGAAATGTCTGTTCATGTCTTCTGCCCATTTTTAATTGGATTATTTGGGTTTTTCTGGTGTTGAGTTGTATACGTTCTTTGTATAGTTTGGATCCTAACCCTTTATCTGTAATGTCATTTGCAAATATCTTCTCCCATTCTGTCATTTGCCTTTTTGTTTTGTTGATTGTTTCCTTCACTGTGCAGAAGCTTCTAATTTTGATGTAGTCCCAATAGTTTATTTTGCCTTTGTTTTCCTTGCCTCAGGAAACATACCTGGAAAAATGTTGCTATGGCTGATGTCTGAGAAATTACTGCCTGTGCTCTCTTCTAGAATTTTTATGGTTTCCAGCCTCACATTTGGGTCTTTGATCCATTAAATCCCAACTCTTTACATCAAATGAGACACATTCTGATCCTACAGGCATTATTCATATTCATTTTGTTATAACGAGCATGCCCATATTATCTTGTAGTTTTACTTAATATAAAATAAGTGAAATGACTTTAATTTGAAGATTTTTCTAGGACTCTCCAAGAAAGATCCCTGTAAAGTGTGATATTTATTTATTTATTTATTTATTTATTTATTTATTTATTTAAGATTTTATTTATTTAACAGAGAGAGACACAGCAAGAGAGGGAACACAAGCAGGGGGAGTGGGAGAGGGAGAAGCAGGCTTCCTGTGGAGCAGGGAGCCCAATGCGGGGCTCGATCCCAGGACACTGGGACCATGACCTGAGCTGAAGGCAGATACTTAACGATTGAGCCACCCAGGCCCCCTAAAGTGTGATTTTTTAAAAAATCCAATAGCATCAGAGACCGAGCTTAAAGCTGCCTATCAGGGACACAGTGCAAATCCCACCCCCCAGCAAACCGTATGATACATGGGTCCTAGGGCCATGTGGGGTGGGCCTCATCCCTAATGTCTGCCCCGATTTTCATCTGTCATCACTGCATGATGGCCAGTGTGCACAGATAAGGCCTGGCCTCAGCGAGAAAAATAAACAAGATCAGCCCTCACGCTGGGACAACATTTTATCCCGTGCATGGTTTGTTCTAATCTCAAAACTAGGATCATGGTGTAGGTATCCATAATAAAGCTAAGAGTAGAAGAAGTCTCATTTATTGGGCAAAGGATTTCCCTAATAATATTCAGAAGTATAGTGTGGCTCAGGCCTGGAAACCTGAACCTAGAAACTTCGAAGGTGTTAACAGGCTTTCTTCTAAAACTCACACAGGACCCCTGCGTTCTGAAATGGACTCACTGGCTGAACATTTTGTACGTTCCAATGTTAGAACGACAACAACAAAAATCCCCCAGCCCTGTGCAGATGAGGCTTTTCACCTCCTCCCTTCTGTTCTTAACTCTTTGGGAGCAGAGACTTCCAATCCCACTCAACAAGCCACAGATAGAGGCTCTGCAGGGCCCCCCACCCAGGGCCCAGGGTGTGTGGGTGCGCCAGGCCCTCTGAGGGTGGAGGCAGCTGGTGCAGGGCTTCTTGGCAGGGCTGAATGTGGGTGCCATGGGGGGCAGGTTGGGGAAGGGTGGTATGGCCTTTCTAATGCACAGCCTGTGCAAGCTGCTTGTCCCGTAGGATGGAAATGGCAACGATCCGTGGAGTCCTGGGCCCCTGGGCACAGTGTCCTGCACCTACAGGAAACAGCTCTGCAGGCTACTGCTGGGTCCCAGCCCTGCTCCTTCCTAGCGTGTGCCATTTCCCCAACCTCTCTGGGCCACCTTTCCTCTCTCTCTTTTCAAAGATTTTATTTCTTTATTTGTCAGAGACAGAGAGAGAGAGAGAGAGAGCACAAGCAGGGGGAGCGTCAAGCAGAGGGCAAGGGAGAAGCAGGCTCCCATTGAGCTAGGAGCCCGATGTGGGACTCGGCCCCAGGACCCTGGGATCATGACCTGAGCCAAAGGCAGATGCTTCAAGGACCGAGCCCCCCAGGCATCCCAATAGACCCCCTTTCTTTATCTGGAACATGGAACTAAGGATAACAACAGTAACAACAGTGCCTTTTTCGAAGGGCTGTTATGAGGTTTAAATACAATACTGCATTTAAAGCTCTCACAGCACAGCCTGACATATAGCATGCATTCAATAAACATTAGCTATTTTTATAAATATTCAAATTTACAAAAGCATTTAGCAGCGCTCCTGGCTTGTAGTAAGCTTATGTAAGTGTTGGTTTTGTTTCTCTGCTCGATGCTAGTATTTTCGCTGCCCTTGCTGTCTCCTCTTTAGGTATCAGGAGAGAGCGTGGGGTAATGTAAACAGCGTGAACTTTGAAGTCAGACCAACCTGAGTTCAAATTCCAGCTTGGCCATGTACTACCTGTGTGAACTGGGAATGTTATGTAACACTCGGTGCTTTGGGGTTTTCATCTCCACAATGCAGATTACCTCCACCAGCAGCACATTAGTAGAGTGGAAACCCCACAGCCTGGCACCTCAGAGACACTCAGGAGAACTTAGTCCCCACACAGCACCTGCTCCCCAACCTTGACCTCCACTGCCCCTCCCTCCAGGACACGCTGGGTCAGCGGGGAAGAGGAGAGGAGAATCCATGAGACACCCTTTCTTCTTCTTATACTTGTGTTCCTCTGCTCATCCTTGGGATCACCATGTGATGCTATTAAGAATGCCCCTCATTTTAGGCTTTTGGAATCAGGCTCAAGCATACTTTGTCACCCAGCCCAGCCAGCCACCCGCAGCCAGCAGAACTGGATTTCAGTTCAGGGTGTTTTTTTGTGTTTTTTTCTTTTTTGATCCCCAAATCTTTGGCTTCTCTCTCTCCCACTCTGCCTTTTTGAGAAAAGAACATCTCTCTTTTTTCAAGGCCCAAATGTAACTTTGCACCCCCAAGCAGTAGGAGAGTGAAGAGCTTGTTTCGGGGGTTTGCACATCCACACAGCCAGCATATGAGGGAATGAAGGAGCACATTCAGAGTGTGTCATAGAAGGGAAACTTTCTGAATCTTCCTCAATTACGTAGAATCCCACAGTTATTCCTTTTGTTTGAAAGAGCAAAAATAGGTCTCCTGATGGGAAATATTCTCTTAACTCTGCTGTTTTGTGAGGACTTTTTAGAATGTGAACAACAACAAAAACAAAACAAAACAAAACAATTGAAACCAGCTTAAGGAAAAAATAATTGAATCCCACAACTCATACAGCAGGGGTAGGGTTGACTTCAGGCACAGTGTGATGCAGGTCCTCGTGTGGGTGACCAGCCCCGAGATTGCTTTCTCCCTCTCTTGGCCCAACTTCTGCTGACTTGGCTGCATTCTCAGAACAGACTCCATTCATGGTGGCAGTAGTGAGTTTAATGGTGGCACCCAAAAATATATGTCACATCAAAATCCCTGGAACCCACACATGGCACCTTATTTGGAAAAGGGTTCTTTGCAGATATAATTAAGGATCTTGAGATGGAATCATCCTGAATCTCCCAAGTAGGCCCTAAATCCAATGACAAGTTTTCTTATAAGAGTCAGAAGAGGAAAAGATACAGAGAGAGGAGAAGGCCATGTGAAGATGGCAGCAGAGATTGGAGTGATGGAGCCCCAAGCCAAGAAGAAGCCAGAAGAGCAAGAGAAGATCCTCCCTTAGAACTCCTGGTGGGAACACAGCCCTGCTGACACCTTGATTCAGTCTCCAGAACTGTGGGAAAATAGATTCCTGTCATTTTCTATCACGAAGTTTGTGGTGATTTGTTATAGCAACCACAGGAAACCGAGAGAATAGATGTGGCTGCAGCCGCCCCAGGCTCACATTGTCACAACTGAGCTGAGGGACAAAGACTCCTCTGGGGTTTCCACTGAAGTTCAGAGCCTTGCACTGAGGCAGTCAAAGTAGTCACGTGCCCACCGTAACATCCTCTGTGGCCAGGGTCATCCCAGTTAGGAGTTCTACCTCCCAACCCAGACTAAAGTCTTCCCAGGTGGGAGGGGCAGAGTAAGGAGGAAGAACCCCCTTTTGTCCCCAGACATATGAAGTGATGCTTAACACCACTAATGCTCAGATACCTGCAAAATAAAACAAAAAGGATCTATCAATTCTCACCCACCCAACTGTCAAGATCAGGGTTATCTGACTCTGGGGAGATTAATGACTCGGGTTGGTCCTGCAACAAGCACCCACATGGGAGTCAAGAGTTGTTCACTTTTACTTTCTGCATGGCCACTAGTCCTGTACATATACTCTAAATACATTACAGGCATTTTGTTGACTACCTGTCCTTTCCCAAACTTAGATTATTTTTAAAGATTTTTTTTTTATTTATTTTATTCATGAGAGACAGACAGAGAGAGAGAGAGAGAGGCAGAGGGAGAAGCAGGCTCCCAAGGAGCAGGGAGCCCAATGCGGGACTCGATCCCAGGACCCTGGGATCATGACCTGAGCCGAAGGCAGACACTTAACCATCTGAGCCACCCAGGCGCCCGCCAAACTTAGATTTTTGACATCCTTTTTGGAATACAGATATGTTTTCCCTTTTCAGTCCCTCTTCTATCTTTCTTCATAACTCTGCATTCATCAATAATCATGTGAAAGTTTGGATTCCCTCCACAGTTGAATTGAAAGCTGCTTGAGTCAATGCTGGGACTCCTCTTGGTTCCATTGAATTGTTTTCATTTTCTATCCAGAGAGTTTCCGTGGTGAGGTCAAGTTCAGTTAGGTTCACATTGGGCATGATGATCTAACAGCTCCTCCAAGAACAAAAGAGCGTCTCAAGAGACTGCTTTTGGTGAGCTGGAGGTGGGGATTGGTTAAGGATTTGTTGAGCATTTCATGGAATTTTCAGAGATCCACACTGTAAAGCCAGACAAGGCTAAGAGAGGATTAGAAATCTTGAAGGGAGGGAGCCAGAGAGATAGAGAAAGAAAAGAAGATATTAAGTTACCTTCAATGTTCCAGCCTCTATGCTAAGTATTTGGTGGACTTGGCACAGGGTATGCATTTTAGGTGTTCTTAATGTTAACAATTATTATTGCTAGTTAATTTAAGATTCAAAGAAACCCTATCAGGTAGTTTACCCCATTTTACGCATAAGAAAACTGAGGCTAAGAGAGTTTAAGCAATGCATTGAAAGATACATGGTTAATCAGAGGCAGAATTAGCCAGAATTTGAATCCGGGTCTGTCTGACTGTTAAGCTCCAAGCCTTTTCCTGTCCTGTAGCCCTCTGCATTCTGTGTTCTGTAACTGCATGGTAAGTTAATTTTGTAATTACTTAATGTTATTTGGAATATTTGGAATAGCAGAAAAAAATTAAAAATCTATAAATATGCTATTAATACTAATAAGATTTCAGTATACTTTTGGAGCATAATGTCAATCGTTTTCACAGATACCAGTAACAACCAACTAGAAATGGTAATTTATAAATGTTGTAATTTGCAAATAATTTATAAATACTGTAATTTGCAAATAATGTAAAACGTATAAGGTATGTAGCAATACCTAACTAAATATCAAAATACTAACTAAAGAATACTAAACAAGAGATGTGTAAGACTATAGGGAAAATATGAATATAAGACTTTGTTATGGAACTAACAGAAGAAACTAAATTTAATAATATACCATGTTCATGAGTAAGACAACTCAGTATCATAAATTTCCCTATAATGGATAACAGACTCAATTCTAATAAAAATTTTGGTAGGAGTTTAAAACAAATTTGACCAGCTCAATCTCAAATTTATATTAAAGTGTAGGCAAGGATAGCCAAGATAATTTTTAATATAATAATAATACCAATAATGATAATAATTATAGGGGATTCACCATGCAGAATTAAGATTTTTCTAAAGCTTGAGACAAACCTACCAATGGAAAGAATAGAAAGCCAGAAAATAAGCCTCCTTATATATAGAAACTTGTTTTGGAGAGAAGTAACATCACAAAGTACTGTGGGAGTAGTAAAAGATTCAGTAAACGATACTGGGAAAATTAGCAATCCATATGGAGAAAAGGAAATTATATCATATACAAACAATGAATTCCAACGGTTTAAAGACTCAATAATAAAAAACTTTAAAATATTAGGAAAAAACATGCAGGAGAATATGTTTATTACTTCTGGTTGCAAATATATATATTTTTTAATTTTGTTTATTTGAGAGAGTAAGTGATCACAAGCAGGGAGGGAAGGGTAGAGGGAGAAGCAAACTCCCCACTGAGCAGGGTGCCTGATGCGGGACTTGATCTCAGGACCCCGGGATCATGACCTGAGCTGAAGGCAGACGCTTCACCGACAGAGCCACTGGGGTGCCTGCACATATTTCTTAAACAAGAAACAAAACACAAACCGTAGCAGAAATATTGATAAATTTGACTAAAAACATAGAAAACAACTATATTAGGAAAAACACCATGAGCTAAGTTAAAATAAATGACACAAACATAAAAAGTATTTTATGATTGGTCTCCAGGTTATTTAAAGAATAAGAACAACTGGGCATCTGGGTGGCTCAGTTGGTTAAGCGACTGCCTTCAGTTCAGGTCATGATCCTGGAGTCCCGGGATCGAGTCCCACATCGGGCTCCCTGCTCAGTGGGGAGTCTGCTTCTCCCTCTGACCCTCCCCCCCTCTCGTGCTCTCTATCTCATTCTCTCTCTCAAATAAATAAATAAAATCTTAAAAAAAAGAATAAGAACAACTGACAAAGTAGATGAGCAGACATTTTATAGAGGAGGAAATCCAAATGTCCCCAAACATATGAAGTGATCCTTAACATCACTAATGCTCAGATACCTGCAAAATAAAACAAAACCGATCTATCAATGCTCAACCCACCCGACTGTTGAACATCTAGAAGTCTGGTATTACTAAGTGTGGATGACAACATAGGGCAAGGAAACTCAGGTACACAGCTAGTGGAAATCTGAGTTGCTTGAACCTTTTCAGATGGTCACTCAGCATTATCTGGTCAAGTTACAGACGTGCAGATCATACTACTCAGCAATTCCACTACCTGGGATATTCTGGCACCCATCCAAAAAGGGCATATCCAAGGACAATCTTATATAACATATACAATAGGAAAAATAAGAAACAAATAATCATCACCCATAGAGGCGTGAGGAAAATAAATTGTGATTATTAAGAAAGCTGTTGGATAGCATTCAAAATAAAAAGCTTAATCTACATCTATCAACCTGAATAAATCTTTTTTCTTTTTTTATTAAGTTCTATTAGCCAACATATAGTACCTCATTAGTTTTTGATGTAGTGTTCAATGATTCATGCATATAACACCCAGCGCTCACCACTTGAATAAATCTTGAAAATAAGTTACGTGAACAAAAATCTGTGATAGGCTACTCATAATATACCATTAATATAGATAGTTTTCGATTGCATTGTTATATATTACGTCTGAGCAGAGACTGTGGAATAACATTTTAAAAAACATAGAGAAAGAAAGTTCTTTGAGTGGGGGAAGGACAATGGGTTAGGTGGGGATGGAATAGAACCTCAGAGATTTTTAATGCTTTTTAACAAAAATTTTGAAACAAAAAGAAAGAAGGTACATTTGGGCTAGTGGCAAGAGAGTATATCTTAGAACATATACACAAGAAAAGAAAGTCAATTTTCCAGCCTAAATGTGCCTTTGGGTGAACTCAAGGTCTTAAGAACCATCTTACCTCTTAGTGTCCAAGTGTGATCACCGTCTTTATATCAATTTATTTATTTCCCCCATTCTTCCTGCTTTTCCTTTGACTTTTTTTCCCCCTTAATTTCTTTTTCAAGAGTTCTTAGACAATCATATTTATCATCTAGCCTTGTGGTAGAGGAGACATGCATTTAAGGGCACCTCCAACTTACCTGCCTATATGCCAAGTACCGAGAACACAACTAGTTACTTTGAGATTCACAGTAACCCTACAGGACAGATATGGCTTAGCACCACTTTACACACAAGAAAACTAAGAGAGGTTTCAGAGAGGTTAAGCAATGCATTCAAGGTTAAATGGCTAATCAGTCAGGATTAGTCAGGATTTGAACCCAGGTCTGTCTGTTACTTACATTCTGCAATCTTCCCCAGCAGCTGTGTCTTACCAATGGATTTATGAACCATGCTGTAGACTAGCCAGTGGGTACTCACTACTTAAATTATTTGTATGGCACTTCATGTTTGCAATGTGTTTTACAATTGTTTTTATTACTTATTCCTATTTTATAGCTGGTCTCAATTTGTAGCCTGCTTTCTGCAACAACAGCGGTAAAGGAAAACAAACAACCATCTCTGCTTTGCTGGTTAGAGTCACTAGGGATATTCACGTGAGCATCAGCCATATTGGAAGACAGCTATTAGGCACATTTCTGTTCTTTGCAAACCCACTGATGGCTGGCACTGTTCTAAGGGCTTAACACCCTTTTGAAACAGAGAGAGAAAGCACAATACCATCTTCAGTGTAAGCAAAGCTCATTCACATATTACCAAGTGTTAGGGCAGATGAAATGACAGATCACTTTCAGTCCTTTTAACAAATTTTCATTACAAAATGTTTATGATCAGTGTGGTCTTGCCTGGCATGATGAGGGGGCAAAGAAGGGGGGCCATATAAATAATCATTCTTCAAGAGCCTAAGGTTCTCTTTCTCTTTCTCTCTTTCTTTAAGAGATTTTCAGGCCTAGGTCTTTCTTCACAGAGGTAAAGACACAGGAGGACACAGAACCCACCTGAGGGTATCATCTTGAAATGGGAACCAGGAAAAACAATGGAACAATGTGCCTTGTCCATCTCTGAAAGAATTGGCGTGTCCTAGCCGATGCCAGAACTTTGCTCACAGCCACACATGGGTTCTCTTTGGGAGAAAGCTCGAAGGTTTTGCTTTTTCCTCAAGGCGAAAAGATGAGGGAGGAGAGTGGGGGGATTTCTGTTTCTCCAGTGTGGTGACCCACTTCCTCACCTCCTACATCACTGTCTTCATCCACATCCTTGTCATTATTCACAATGTCTATGGTTTGAGCCATTCATTGGCCATGTCCTGAGCAAAACCTAAAGTAGTATTCTCATTTTACAGGTAAGGTAAGAAAACTGGTTTGCTAAGGTTATTACACACACACACACACACATACACACACACACACTATTTTGGGGGTAGTGCATTTCAGGAATATATTCCTTCCTGAGGACGCTGCTTTTGCCAAAAAGTGTTCACAAAAGATTTTGAATATCACACTTAAAAAAAGCAAACAGAAGAATATGTAAGTGAATCCCTTGTTTTCCAGCTTCTAGAAGCGGTTACATTCCTTGGCTCATGGCCCCCGGCCAGCAATCACATCACTGACCTCTGCTTCTGTCATCACATCTCCTTCTCTGAAAGGCTCTTCTGCCTCCTTCTTTCCCTTATAAGAGCCCTTGTGACTACCCTGGGCCCACCTGGGTAATCCAGGATAATCTCAACTCAAATCCTTAACTTAATCACATCTGCAAAGTCTCTTTTGCCAGATAAGGTAACAGATTCACAGGTTCCCATGATTAAGACGTGAACATTTTGGAGGGCCATTTTTCTGCTTACCACACCTGGTTTTCACATAGCAACAAAACTCTCTAGAGACAACTCAATGAAACTTACAAAAAAAAATGAAAAGAGATGGTCCATTAATTATTAGGGAAACATCTAGTGAATCATGGTGTCTTAGTGCTGGGAGAAACCCTGTCTTCTACTCTTGGTTAGAGAGATGAGCAGCAGAGATCCAGCAGAGGCAGCCCATCCTCTGGCAGATACAGGGTCAGGCGGGAGAAGCATGGCACCGGGGACCCCGACTTCCAGCTTCTGGCCAGCACACCAGGAAGATCTGCATTAGTTCTTAGAGTTGAAAGAAAGACTGCTTATCTGTATTTTGGAAAAGGTCAAGAGATCTATGAAGACATCTTTGTAGAGAACTGGGCTTTTCAGTCTGTGGTTTTGGGATGGAAAAACTCTATAAAGTCTCTGCCAGAAGTCATTTAATCAATTTTATTACTAGAAAAGTTATTAAAGCATCTACATAATAATCAGACACTGTAGTTTAAAATGTGGCAGAGGGTAATTAACAGGTATCTCTGTTTAGATCTCCCACCTTCCTTGGGGTTTATCTACGCCACTGTTGTTTGAAGATGCAGCCAGGTCTGTCTGCTGGGAGATGGGATAACAGGTGCTGTTTGCCCACACTCTGAGAAGTTCAGACAAGCTCATGGCCACTAGGTGTGTCATTTGCTTATGATGTCTCTTTCCTCAGTGCTTTCCTATATTTACTGTGATTTAATTACCTTGGGCATAAATGTAATCTTAGAGGACATTTATTGTTACACTTTTTCATGGTCAAATTGAATGATCATAATCTCAACCCTTTTATCTTATAACACAACATGCCCTGGAACATTCCTCAAAGACCCTTTACATGAAAAAAGTTTAGGACCTGAAAAAGAGATATAATGGTCAATGTGTGCAGACTTCTTTGAAAAGTAACTGCAAAGCCAACAGGAATTGACAGAGAAGCTGAGACCACACGCAAGCCTACATCAGTGCTAATTGTTTTCTATGCTAATAGGGAAGATCACCTGGGAAGAGCTGGCCAGACAATGAGGACATTATTACACTCTGAGATTTTTTCCCCTTTCCCTAAATTGGACACTTTGACAGCACTGGAAAGAACGCATCATAAATGATCCAGGGATCAAGATGGTGCACTGAAAGATGCTTCTCTCTCTTTCCCAAGCAACCCCAGTAAATAAACCCCACCTCCGCAATAGGAATGAATGTCACCCTCTCCTACTTCCCCTTTGCTCTCTTTGCCTCTGTGAGAGCAATTCTCCTGCTGTCTGACTTGTATTCGTGCTACCTGAACAGGAGAGGGAAGTGGGGACTTTGCTTCACCCCTTTTGTGGAGCCAGTGATGGATTCACCAGGATCGATTACAGATAATTTCAATATGGGATGATGACTTTTACTATTTAGGATTTTTTAATGTTTTCCTTCTATGTCTCTTACTGAAATTAGTGAAAAGGATCCTTGAGCTGGGGTCATTTACGTTGTGTTACTCCCTGTGGGTGCTCACTAATGCTCTTCACTCACCTTATTTTCCCATTTATTCTTTTTTTTTTTTTTTTAACAATTACAATAATAAAATACAGTATCAGTCATAGCCCTGGGAAACTTGACCCCTAGCTCTTATTCCACCACTAAGGAGCTGCGCTGTTTTTCTCTCCAGGCCCAGGCTTCCAGTTTAGTAAATAAACTGAGTGTGTAGAGAAGTCCATAAGAAGGTTGACAGATGGTTCTTAAGTATGTAGACTCTCTACCTAAATACATACTGTAGTCTTTTGACTAGACGCTCTTGAAAATCTCTTTCAGTTCTATCAACTGTTGTTATGGCAGATGCTAGGACCTGGGCTAATTGCTTCTTATGTTTTGTCTCATTTCCTGTTCATAATAAACCTAGGAGTTCAGTATCATTATTTCTTTCGTTACCAATGTTTTTGGAGAAAAGAAAATGAAGGTTCAGGGTCAGTCATCCGGTTAGGGGTAAAATGGACCCAGAAGTCTGAATGTGTGAGAAGCTTCTGTATACAAGGCTTGTTGGTGGCTAGGAGAATTGGCATAGATCTAGAAAATTGTACCATACATATGAAGTTTCAAGAACAGGGAACAGAGTGTGAACACTCCTCTATCTATTTGAGTAATTTTAGCAAAAATTGGCCTGGTGGATGACATTAGAACTTGGTTTGTTAGCCCACATCTGACAGCCAGATTTACCCAAGGCTTACTGGATACTTCAAATAGCATTGTCAGGGATGGTTTCCCAAAATGATAATACAGATTGATGGATTTCCATGACATATACAAGGAACAAAAAGAGAATGGAATAAATGCAATAAAATAGTCATCCTTACCAACATTTTTCCTGCAAAGATTCAGTCTGGATTGCATTTATGCAATCACGTATTTTAGAGCAATTTAAAATCAAAATAGCAATATATTTCCTGGGTAATCCCATCGAATGAGTGATGAACCAGGTCAGAGGAGGAAGTTTCTTACCCCTCTAGTGAACCAAAATCTTTGTTTGAGTTTTCACTCAATTTTATGTTTCTCTTTGAAAAGTTACTAAAACTTGTGATAACTAAAACATTTCCAGATGTCTGAATTCTTTTCTATTTGCATGTTTCCCTACCCGGGGCAGAAGGATCAGAGGCAGTGGCCAAAGGGAGAGGTAATGATGGGAGGCTCCTCTCGGTGGAGGGGAGTGAGTAGACAGGGGCAGTTTCCATCTATTCTTACTGCCGATGACTGTTCCCAAGGGAATGTTCCATTGTTGTTGTTTGTTTCCTTGTTATGTTTTTTTAGATCTTTTACTGAAGGTCTCAGTCTGGTGTCTCCTACGGGGTGGTGGTGAGTTAAGACTTATAACAGCTGGGAGTATCCCTAGGAGACCTGAGATCTGAAGCTAAATGTTATTAAATCAGAGGCTTGACCTCCTCAGTTACCATTATGTCCTCTCTTACCTCCCCTTTGCTCCTTGGTTTCCTGAGACCTCATTCTCTAAATTCCAATTAATTACATACAGAATCCTGGACCATCATCAGATTTGAAGTTAGGATATACAAAGCTAGGATGTAATGAGAAACAGATGACCCAATGACTGTGCAATTAGCAACATCAGTTAAAATCTGCAAAATGGGTTCTTTTCTTTTCTTTCTTTCTTTCTTTCTTTTTTACCAATGACTTCCTATAACACTGACTTCTTGATTTGGGTTTGCTGGTGGGAAAATAATTCTACTTGGATTTAGACTACTAAGAGACTATGTCGGGGGGAGTCAGAGAAGCAGAGAATAGAGAATTATGACTTTTCATGTTATTCCTTAGAACTGGAAGACATTTTCGGCCATTTCTATAACAAGATGCATTTTATTTATCCATCATAAAGAAGCTGTCTCTGAAATCACACCGTGTCATCTAGTAATGGTGCAGGGGTGGAGGGTGAGAAAGAAAAAGAGAGAGTGGAGATTAATTTTCCGCCATCAAGTAGGACAGAAACCCAGGCAATAGGGAGAACTGTCCTGACAGAATCCTTCAAACAGCATAAAGGAAGAAAGAAACAAGGAGAGATGGACTATAAGAATGCCTACCTCAGAACTGTGTTCCCAACAGTTGAACCCAACAGCACACTTGAGCCTTCAAAGTGGTTGCCTTCTTTATCACATTCCCAAGTATTTTGGGTCACATCACGGTAACATCATGGTTGTATGTACATTCAAAAAGCACTGAAAAATGAGTATATATTTGTGTTTGTTGCTAGGGATACAAAAGTGAACAAGAGACCATTCCTGCCCTCAAAGAGTTCACAGTTCAGTTGGTTAAGTCGACAACTTAAACGGGAAGCATGTTTCAGCCGATGTGATCACTGCTGTAATGGATTTAGGTAAGTGGGAAGTAGGGGAGGTCTAGGGGAAGAAGAGGTAGAGATGCAAGCATAGTAACTAGAGTATATAACAGAAAATACTGCATCATTTAAAATGAGATCAATAGCTATAAAACATCTAGGAATTAATCTACCGAGATTTACTGAAGTCCTTTGTGGAGAAATTTCCATAAGTCTATTAGCAGATCTAAAAGAAAACCCTGATAAATATTTATGAATAGGAAGCCTTACCATTGGAAAGATTCAATTGAAAACCACCAAATTAATCCATAAATTCAGTGACATTCTAAGCACAATTCTTGCAGGATATTGGGGGGATAGAGAGAGGGTTTGACAAGCTCATTTTAAATTTTATGTGAAAGGATAAGGTCTATGTTACATCCCACCAGATATTAAGATACATCGTAATGTCAGAGCAATAAATAAAAGATATGTTATTGGCCATGGTGCATACTTATAGACCACCAGACCTATAATTAGGTTACCAAGTAGGCTAAACTTGGTAGGGTACCATCAGGAAACAGCTGTATTTCTGTCTCATCTTTGCCTTTAGACACACTCTATTATCTCTCATCCTGGCCGCTTGATATCACAAACAGGTCCCCACTTTCTGGGTAATTTCACTCATGGTTCAGATATTAAGAAGGTATATCAATTGTGATACATATTAATTAAAAAGTCTATTTCATATCTAATTAGCTGTCCTTCCTTTTTCGACCAATTAGGATTGGAGAAACTCAAGCCTGAAACCCACATGACTCAGAGAAAAGTTTACAGTTACACCGTCCCTAGGGAACAAGCAACTAGATGTGGTGTCCTAAGGCAAAGCAGCAGGAGAGGATGAAATCTACACACAGCACCGAGGAATAAGCTTGCAAACCTCACTATTAGCAAAAAAGTACCAAACAGAGTTAGGTTTTGTGTGTGTGTGTGTGTGTGTGTGTTTTAAGATTTTTTTTATTTATCTGAGAGAATGAGCTCGAGAGAGCATGAGCAGGGTTAGGGACAGAGGGAGAGGAAGAAGCAGACTCCCAGCTGAGCAGGGAGCCCGATGTGGGGCTCGATCCCAGAACCCCGGGATCATGACCTGAGCCAAAGGCAGATGTTTAATGGACTGAGCCACCGGGCACCCCGATTTAGGTTTATACACAATACCTCTTCGGCACATTAATCATACATTCATGAAAAGAAAAGAGGGTGCCTGAGCGGGGGCTGGGAGTAGGGGAATGGCATGGCTGAAGAATAAAGAGGAAAAGTAATCAAGTAAACCAGAGAGGGCTTTGCGCAGACTGGCCATGACTGTGAGCCACGAAATAAGGGAGAAGATAAATGCAGCTCCATGAGGGCAAGGATTGGTGCCCAATCTGAGACAGGGAACCAAAAGGGAACAGTTGGGCACAGGAGGAGAGGAGAGGCACTGGGGCCAAGGGAATGGTGTGTCTGTTGCCGAGGCGGTCGGGAAGTGCCGGGGGCCAAGGGGGCAAAGACCAGCGCAGAATCCACAGGTAATGGAGAGAAAAGTCAGACTCAGGAGGGTACGTGTGCCTGAGACTGCTCCCTGTGGGCTGGTCGTAGCGTCTCCGGGTGGCAGGGACACCTGTCTGGTACTTACAAATATCTACTCATTATGGCAATTATTTAGCCCTCAGGAAGCTATCTTTAGTCCTTATTCTCAAGGGCTTACAATGAATATTAACATCAGTACTGCGGTGGATGAGGGGAGCGTCCCCGAGGGCCTGAGCTGATTTCCTTGTGTCGATATAAACTCTATCCCAAACCTCTGTGATCTCCAGCCCCCCCTCTTTTTTTCTCGAATGTTTCACGGGATTCCTGTGCTTTAGAATCGCCTTTGGTAATATTGGATCTCATGAGGTTTCCCAAGTGCTTCGTGAAAAGACCCTTTCTTTTCTGACCTTCTCTCTTCTGCTGGTATTCTGCCATGCCTCTAAGGATGCCCTCTTGTCTCTGGCCTCCCTCTGCTTTCGGTTCACACTGTCCATTCTTCATCTTCTAGATGACCTTACCACAGCCGCCTTCACCCCCTCACCCCCATCCTGTCCTTGCCAGCCTGGTTTTGGGCGATCCCCTGAGCTTTCCACAGTGTACTCTGCCTTCTTTTTCATGGCTTCTGTTACTGACTCTGCTCTCAGAAGTGGTTCACATGCTGACACAATTATAGAGCAAGATGCAATTAATTTCAAAGCAATTTTCAAAGAATTGTGAGGTTACCCACGTAGGCAAATTTGTCAAAGATATAAAATAAAGAGATAATAAAGGATAGGGCTAGTGTGAAATGTTTAACAACAGACGAGGTTTGACCTCACTCCTAAAGGAGTTACCACAGTAGTTCTGGAGCGACCAGCCTGGAGGATTAAGAGGCTCGTTGGCCAGTAGCCTGTGACGTGGGTTGTAATTCACTGCCTCTTATCAGCTGAGTGACTTTGGATAAGTCATTGACCTGTGTGAGCCATAAATACTCACTTAACCTCTTCCTGTCCTCTCAAATTCAATGACTCTTCAGCGTTTGAACTCCTCAGGCCCTTTATGGTTTTGTGAATCAGCCTTTTTTTTTTTTTTTAATTGGGAGAACTGATACAGGAATGACAACTCTATCTTTTAACAGGTTAAGACATTTAAAAAATTATAATCTATGACATGAATATCTTCTTAAATAAAGGATACTTTAACATCCACACCAAAATAAGTAGAAAAGTTTACTTTAATGAAAGGGCATGTGTAAGTATATAGGTAAATATAGGCAAAACTCCTATGTGCTAATTCTATTTTTGGCTCAGTTGGCTGCAGTGCAGCAGAAAAGCTTCCTAGCTGAGGATGAGTGGGAGATTAGAAGGTGATGGTGGTGTTGAGGGCGGGAACCTAATCCCAGGGCACCTTGTCAAGAGCCAGGAAAGGGTCGGAGGCATTGTTTATTGATCCAAGTGGGAGACTGGAGTCTCTTTCTCCTTGAGGCACTCATCAGGTGAGTTGGAAGAGTTTTCTAAACATCATAATGAAACCAGGAAACGCTTTCCTACTCATTAAACTTCTCATATGAGTTTAATACTCTTATTTACAAAACCTTTAGGTAATGCTTTGTAGTAATTTCCGTAGCATTCTAAAATACAGCAGTCTATGGTGATTCAGGAAGCAATGATGATTTGTATCAATTTAATTGTCTCTTTTGATACTTGATATCCACTGCAAACATCTTGTTCTGCTTTGTTCTTGGTGGCTAGTGTTACTGTATACATCCCATATGGGAGTTAAGGTGGTGGGTGAATGAATGAAGGAAAAGGCATTCAGACTACCCTCGTGGGACAGAAATAGTGAAGGAATGAGAGATTTGAATGAGGAACAAGAGATTTGAAAAGTTTCACTGGGTTTGAAGAAGTACCACATCTGGCAAGGGATGGGGTTGGGGGGGAGAATCTTCAAATTCTTTGATTCCCACAAAATTTTAAGGCACTTGGCTTTCCCTTGAGAATTCTGATATATTAGGTGAAGATGAGAAAGCTGATTTTTTTCATATATACAATACACAGTCTTGATTTGGGGAGTTGAGTGGCTATCTTGATTTTGAACTTGTTTACTGCTGGAAGATAATGGCTTCCTGTTTTTGACAAGGGAGTAACATCAAAAAAGGTTTACAAATGAAAATTAAAAGGTTTCTTGGACAGCAAATACACCAGCAGTCTTTTGGAAATCCATCCTAAGTGAATCTGAAAACAGAGTAACTATCCCCTGAAAGGCACATGAGCTTGGTAACTAATGTGAAAATTGTTTAATAAATGGCAATTTAGTCTAAATACAGCCTTCTAATGAAGGGTAGGAATGTCCTCTAATAGCCAGCTCTATTCATTTTGTTTTCAGCTTTTATGGTAACACAAAGTATGAGGACAAACTATTTCCCTATGACAGTCAGTCTTAACACGAATCTCTAGGTCTCTCTAAAAAAAGTCTAATTTAGTGGGAAGATAAATACTAATGTTGGTTTGAATTTCAGGTGTTTGATGCACCTTTGTATATACCCAATTATGAATTTAGGGTCTGTGATGGGCTAGCTTCTGAGGCTTTGGCAATGAACAAGACACAGTCTATCACCTCATGAAGTTCATGATCTAGTGCAGGGGTCAGCAAACATTTTTGTAATGGACTAGATAGTGAATAGTTAAGATTTATGAGCATAAGCTCTTTGTTGCAATTACTCAACTCTGCACTGTGAAAACTACTATACGATAAGGTGCAAACAAAGTCATGGCTTGTTCCAATAAAACTGTATTTATAAAAATAGGCAGAATGCAGGATTTGGCCCATAAATTATAGTTCACTAACTCCTGGACTAGTGATAGAGAGATAGCCTATAGGAATTATACCACAGGGTAAGCTGTTTTGTAATTAAACTGTTTGTGATCTCAAAGAAAAGGGTCAATTTTGTCTAGGAGAAACACAAGAAGTGCATTCACAAGTAAATGACACTATGTGGGATCTTTAAAGATGAGCAAGCCTGGGCCAGTGAATAAATGACTATTTCTTTTTTTTTTAAATATATTTATTTGACAGAGAAAGACACAGCAACAGAGGGAACACAAGCAGGGGGAGTGGGAGAGGGAGAAGCAGGCTTCCCGCAGAGCAGGGAGCCTGATGCGGGGCTCGATCCCAGGACCCTAGGATCATGACCTGAGCCGAAGGCAGACGCTCAACTGACTGAGCCACCCAGGCACCCCATAAATGACTATTTCTTTACTTCCCTTCATAGCAGAAAATTCTCAAGTTTTTTCATAATAAATGATTTTGGATTATAACATTTTATTGCAGAAATATTTTAAAAAGAAAAAGTTTACTGTGAAAATGAAAAACATTTAAAATGGAGCTGGGAAGCCCTAACTGGGAAGCAGTCATGAAGAAACTTTCTGTCTTATTTCACTCGGGGGCAGGAAGACATTTAGTTTACCATCTCAGCAGGAAGAAGGAAGATTTTCTCCTTGCCCAGCAACAGCCCAGCCAATGAGAAACTGCTGCAACTCAGCCAATGAGAAACTGCTGCAACTCAGCCAATGAGAAACCATTACCACACCGAACTCTTCCTTTCCTCCAATAGACTTTGGTTCAAAGAAGCTCCTCCCACCTTCCTCCTTTTCTCTATAAGGTAATGTTCCTCTCCTTTGGAGATTTACCTATGGTTTACCATCTGGACTTACTTATGGTTTTCCATAGAGCACATGTCTCAATTTGCCATTTCTTTGCTACTCCCACATCAATTCATTTGTGATAAAATAACTGGCTATTTTATTTTTAAAGTTAATAATTCTTTAAGCCAGTTTCTTTACTTGATCAAGTATCAAAAAACCGATAAACAAAAGCCTGATAAACAATATCCAAACTAAACTTAAAGGGTCATATGTATGACCATATGTTTGTAGGTGAAAATTCTGAAATCTCAAATATTTTATTTGATTTGGCAAGGGAGAGATAACAAAAAGAAGAAAATTTAATAACACAGTAAAAAAATTCAAATGGCCTTCTTTACAGGAAAAATAGCCACATCTTCCAGCTTACCATGTGTATCAATTTTCTATTGCTGTATAACAAATTACCACAAATTTAGGAGCTTAAAACAACATTGTGTTTATTATCTCAGAAGTGACATGGGTCAGTTATCTGACATGGCTCAGCTGGGTCCGTTGCTCAGGGCTTAATAAGACTACAGTCAAGACACGGACTACACTGCATTCTCTTCTGGAAGTTCACTTGGGGAAGAATTCATACCCAAGCACATGCAGGTTGTCGGTAGAATTTATTTCCTTGTGTCTGGAGGACAGGGGGCCCTGGCTTTTTGCAGGTTGTTGGCTACAGGTTACCCTCAGTTCCTAGCTGCTTCTTGCAGCCCCTAGCCACATACTTTTCTTCAACCTGGCCTCTCGCTTCATGAAGCCTACAAGAAAGTCTAGGTGCAGTCTCTTAAGTCAAATTCTCGTAAGAATATAACCTAACCATATGAGTGATATCTCATCACTTTTGCCATATTCTTTTTGATGGAAGCAAGTTGCAGGTCCTTCCTACACTCAAGAAGAGGGAAGTAAACAAAGGTAAAAACCAGGGGATGGGAACAATGGGGGTGGCAGGGTGGGGGGCGCACCATAGGGTCTCTCTGCCACAGCATGCCTACTTTTCTCTGTGCCCTGTGTTTGACTTTCCTTAGGAGCCAAGGCTTAATTTGTGAACAGGTATAGCCAGTGACCATGCGGGAGTCAATAAGAACAACCCACCCCATGTGCCAGACCTTAAAATATGGTATTTCTTTTTTACAGAATAGGTTGTTGGTACTCAGATATGTTAAATAAATTATGGAAGAAGATACTGGTCACTTAAGAGCTCTGATTTGAACCAGGTCTGGGTAACTTTGAAGACTTCTTGTATTCAGTATAGCACTGTGTCAAGTTAACTGAAGATGGGCTAAACCTCTATGGAAAAGCTCACATCATAACATTCTGAAGCTGCAAGTGTCATACTCAGAGAGATCTTTACTCACAAAGGACCTATGGGGAGGATGTGAAAAAGCAGTGAACTTTTGTAGTCATGATGCAAAATGAATTTTTATCATGTGCTTGTGAAGTATGAAAAACATCACCCTTATTAATTGAAGATCATAGCCTATGACTGAAATCTCTCCTCAAGTTTTCTATTTCCAAATAGAAATATGCCAACATAAGTTATTATAAAGTTTTAACATTCATCCAGCTCCCATGACCCATCCTTCTCTTAAAAAAGAAAAAAAAAAATGTTTGGCTTCATTAGGGAAGCATTATGAATTGTATCAGTCAGGATAGACCAGGACATAATGTGGTATCAGCTCCAAATGCTCAATGGCTTGCAGCCAAGGGCTTAATTCTTGCTCACACATTACGTTCCTTAAGAGTCAACAGGGGCTCTGCTCCTCATCCTTGCATTCTTACTCCAAGTTTCTCCAAACTCTCTGGAATACTGCTTGCCACCAGGGCAGAGGGAGAGAGAACTTCAGAACGTCTCCACTAGCTATAAGCTGTTAGCAGAGAGGAGACAACATGACTTTTATGCTCTTGACTCCTTAATCAAAAGCAGTCGCTTGACCCCACCCAACCACAACGGGTCCAGTATGTTATCCTGAGCCTACAGGTAGCAAGCTGGGAATATTTTGTGCACTAATGACTAACGATGTGTTTACTCAGATTCTCTGTCTACCAAGTTGAGAGATTTTAGACAATGACTGCCCCAACCCATTATTTTACAGATAAAGAAACTAAGACAGAGGTAAATAATAAGAGAAAAACAAAGTGTTAATTCTCAGTTCTTTTTTTGTCATTGTTATTAAATCAAGATTTCAAAACTACCATAGGCTCTGGAAATTAATCCAGTTTTTTTTTTTTTTTTTTTTGTAGCAAGTGTCTGTAACCTGTAATCAAATTTTAGTGAGTTTCAGAAGGCAAATAAATGTGATCAGAAGCAATGAAGAGAAGATGCATGGGATGATTTGGGACTCTAAAAGTCTGTTCTTAAAAGAAAGCCCAAAGCATTCACAAAGAACAAGAGTAAAATGTTCCTATTGAATCCGAGAAGTACTCCAGATATAGACGGTGTTCACACTGAAAACGGGTACGATCTTGGCATTAACACAAACCCTGAGATGGTTTTGTGAGGCTCACTCTGCGTTTTGAAATGAAACTTTTAAATTGCGCCAGTTAATAACTACAGGGTGAGTCTGAGAGCAATAACATATCCCCTTAATAAAACTTTAAGTATGAGTATTTTAATGAATTGTTTCAGTATACAGAACTTTCAAAGAGAGCCAAGTGAGTGGTTGAAAACAGAATAGGTTCCAGTCCTTACTAAGAAACCCAATCCTAACAACTGGTATACAAGAATTAAAATGAAAAAAGGGGCCTGTCTTACACACTAGAATTTTTGGAAGCCATTCTTTTACACACTACGATTTAGAATTTCCAGGCATCTGTCTGTTGCTAGAATACCTACACACTTTGTGGAAGCTTTATTTGAAAATGCTGTGTACCTTGTCGAAAGGACCAGCTGGGATGCCAGAAATAGTATCGGCTCTATTTATGTCTTTGGAGTAATTACAGTGGAATTTAAAGACTTAGTTTATAGATCCAAGAAGAAGATCTTCTGTGTACACTAAAAGGATGAATCCTTTCCAGACGACTTCTCATTTGGCTGAAGAAGAGCTTGAGGAAGCATTTCATAACGTCAGCCAAAGTCGTTTTTAGCAAGACCTGGGTGGGATTCTTGCTGTGGATATCCAAATTTAAAAAAGCCTTGATTTTAATCTATCCAAGGTTACTTTGTTGTAGTTATGAAACCATGAATCAATTTTAAAGCTTTCAGGGATGAAAGGAGATATTGAGACAAGTGCCTGCTATCTTTTGTTGAATGGGGGGAAAATATGTTAACCAATTTCCTGATGGCTTCGCCTGGTGGACTTGACTTTTGTTTAGCTAATGTCTTTTTGGAATGCATCTCTGTTTTTTCCTATTCATGCCCTGCCTCTTACCAAAGGCCAGCGTGTGTATGTGTTCAAGGAGAAGGATGCAGTGTGTGTGGTCAGCGTGCTTGTCTTCCACTTACGGGATGTAAGCTGGACTCTGCTCGGAGACAGGATGCTAAATGCTGATGAAGATGATGGCATACCTTGAGGGAGATTACAGGACTGGGCGCTTTCTGGACGAAGGATGAAAGATGGCTTACATACAGAATCTGTTGTGTCGCCCCCTTCCCAGTCTTTTTAATTATGAGAATAATAATCAATCCCTTCCCAATGTGTCCTGTCCACAACAAACCTTTGAAGAACTCATTTGCATCAACCTCCAAAAAGATCAGGAAAAACTTTACGGGCTGCGCAATCCGTCCGACCTCTTACACGTCTGTGTGTTCAAGAGGCCCTCTTATTATTATAAGCAATAACGATAGTGATTTAAACATATTTCTTGCTTACTCGTTGTCAGACACCTTGTGTGGTTCCACAGACTTCAAGGATAAATAAGCTAAACAGAGTCTCTGTCCTCGTGGAACACGCTTTGTACCGTCCCAACACTGTCTTAATCCTTAAGACAAAACGTCAATATTGAGATTATAAGCCCCACCTTAGAGATGGAAGAACTGAATCAAAGAGGTTGAGTGTCTTTCCTAAGGTCCTAAAGAGAGAAAGTGATAAGGTTCAAACGCAAAGCTATCCAACTGCCTGGCCACCCCTCTTTTCTTTCTGACAGACTTTCTCTACAACACAGAATCAAATGCTTTTAGAAATGTTCCGGCCGAAATGATCATGGCCCATTTTGTGGAAATTGAAGTCTTCCTCACTCACTATGCTGGCTTGTTCTACTGTTGACCGCGTTGAGCTAGGCAATAAATACTCTTCCCAAATGCCCTTCTTTCTATTGCTCTCAGCTAGGGCTGACCAGAAGAGAAGCTTGTGTGAAATTTGGGAGGCAGGGGTGAAGCAGGGGCCATTACATGCTGAAGGACTTTTTATGGTTGGATATGGTAAAGAGATACCCAGAGATGCCTGGGGATGGCGGAAGGCCGGATCCAGCTTGACTTTGTTCTCTATACCCTTGACAGGACCCCTCCAGACTTCATGCTGACAAGCAGAGGCTGTGACCATGTTTGATGCTTGCCTTGGACACCCTGAGTGGAGGTTACACGGGGATCATAGCTCCCTAGACCTTGCAGCAGGTAGTCCCTTCATGAAGAGATCTACTTGGCTTCTCAGATTTCTCTGTAAGGTCCAAACTGTCTCCCCATGCCGGTGCTTCTGGTGGGCTGGTCGGGACTTCCTTTATGATTGCCCAACTGCTTCTCCTAGATCTTCTTTTCTCAACTCCTCACACAGTTAGCTAAGATCCATTTCCAGTAAAAATTCCTTATTGCATAACTCTGACCGTGATTCTTCTTCCCTTTATGTGATCGGGCAGACCTGGTGTGAGCTGAAAGAAAACCCCAGCCTGATTGCCAGGTACTCTTTCAGCTTAGCCTCATTTGAAGACAGCTGATTTTGGTTCAGGTAAATCCTGGGACCACTTCAATTTTCACAAAAGGATTCCACATCTGTTGTCAGCTCAAGTGATCACGGGTCTGTCATCAGTCTTTGCCAGACAACCGTACACTGGTTTGCTACCCAACTTTTATTAGAAGTTCTGTTAAAGAAATTAATTCATAGAGATTTACCTTCCTATGGAGACTTTTAAACTGGGGGTTTTAGTTCATAGACAATTGCTTTGGCCTGAGGAGGGTATTAAATATATTTGAATTAGTTACTAATATTTAAAAATTGGGAGATTTCATGGAAAAGTCTGGATCTCTCATTTCTTTTTTAGAAATGGAAAGATGCCCTGGCATCGGGCCCACATTCCTAAATTGCAATACACACTTCATTTTTTTTACTTGTTTGGCCCCTCAGGTGCTGGAACTGGTGACCTCCTGGACAGTCTAGGTTTACCACTTGGAACAAGGGTCATCAACAGATACAAGGAGGTGTGCTATAAGAAAGAGCTATGAAAAATCCCCACTGATTTGTTCCAAAGATGTTGAGGATGTTGTGACCTTATAGCTAAGCGTCCAGGGGCCACATTTGGAACAGGACAGGGCATCCTTTGAGTTCCATGTGTGCCCGTGACCATTCTTCTCCAATACCCTGCAGGTGAATGTACCCACGGTCCCCGTGCACCCCCAGGCCCACGTCCTGCTGACACGGGAGTCCAGATTTTGCACCGCACACCACCCTGTTGATGCTAGAGCGTGGTCTGTCTTGCAGGTTTAAGTTCCAGGCTTGGCTGCAGGGCTGGAGCGTTTCCTCCCATAAATGTATGATTTGCAACACTGTTGACTTTTGTTTAGCTTTCCTGTTTGTCATATCTTGCAATGCTGCCTTTCGGTTAAGAATATTTGGCAACTTTGTGGAAACAGGCTGGCTGCCTTAAATCAAGAATTTAAAAGTTTAATTTAGGTTGATTATTCTCTAAAGAAAAAAAAGAAGATGCTTTTGAGCATAAATTTTCACTTCCTCATTGTAGATCTTTTTATCAGCTGACTTAGTTATTAGAGTTATCTCTGAAGTACGTGAGATCTTCAAATAGACATAGGAATGGTTATAAGTAAAAGATATATATATATATATATATATATATATATATATATAAACAGTGTCTGGCACAAAGTTGGAACACAATAAATATTAGCTATTATTGCTGTATGTTACAAGATAAATTATGTAAGTGATTACGTTTCCTGTTTTACTTTGGCTTCCAGGAAGCTCCAAGCAAATTTATGGCTGAATTATAATTACCTTGTAGGAATTATACTTATGCCTAACTACTGTATCTTTTTCACCCATGTGATTTCTCTAACACTGCTTCCTGATTCTGATTATTTGCTCCCTTTTTTCCATTAAACTTTATTTATTTTTTGCATTTTATAATCCGTGATGGAGATAAATGGAGCAATTCTAATCTTTATTACAAAACTACGTTTAGAGCTCCAGTCTCTGAACAGGTTTATGTATCCTTAATCTCGGAAAAATTCTAACTCGATTAGAATCACAGCCATTTTTTTTTCTAATACAGAGATTTAAATATAATTTTAGCATTAAGAAAATATTATCTCCTTAAAGATAAAATCGAAACATCGCAGCCTGGCATTGAAACCTTCCTCACCGTGGCTTTGACCTGTTTCCGCAGTTGTATGATTCCTTCGTGAAACTTCCAGCCAGCTTGATCTGTTGAGATTTAGCTGTTTCACATTGCGTAGCAAAGTGCAGGATACAGTCAGCAAAATGAAGAAAGGGCCAAATCCTTGGGAAAGGCACCATGCCTGAGAGCCCCCCTGAATTTTCATAACATTGGTATATGGAAGGCTCTGGGTTTTCTTGCTTTAGACACCCTTTGGGGACAGACATGTGCAGTGGGGCTATATTTTTCCAAATAAAAAAGAGAAAGTTCGGAAAAAGGAAAAAAAATGACTAGATTCATTTTGGCTCTGTTTCTTATAAACAACACAAAGCCTGGTTAAGCTCTTTGCTGACCCAGGAGCACATCTGCGTGGAAGTGTTTTGTTTTTCTTTTTTACAGTAAGGTTAATTTCCAAGCCTAGTGACTTCCTGACCTTCTTTCAGGATGCTTCCCTTTTACCTCTGGATAATCTTAGTCCCGCACTAACTTCCCCTCCCTTCACTCATTCATTCATTTTACTAATTCCACAAATATTTGTTGAGCCCTTTTATGGGCCAGGCATAATGACAGGCATTAAGGAGAGGGTGAAGAACAAAACAGGTAAGTACTTACCTTATGAGGTAGGGAAGAGCAAAAACCACACCCGTCCTTTAAAAAAATAAAAATTACAAGTTCAGATATTCATAAGAACTATGTAGAAATCTATATAAAAAGCTAACTGTTTTGTAAATTAATGTATAATATTAAGTGTAGACATTTAAGCGTAAGGTTAGGGAAAGCGTTAGGGGATGAACATGCTGGGAATATGTGAAGTCATGAAGGCTTCTCTGAAGAAATAACATTTCAGAAGAGGAGAAGGAAGAAATAAAAAGGGAAATAAGTCCCAAATCAGAGTGTTAGAGCACATGGTTTTGAGATTAAAATTTCTTACAAGAGTGCCTGTTTACATATATTTTATATTATATATAAGGATAAGATAAAGAATATGTAATATATATTATAATATATAATATTTGTGTCATATGTATGTAGTTTAGACAGATAATACAGTCAAAAAGACAAATTTAAGCTATTTATTCTCTCATATTTTACTTTCCTGTGTTTATAAAAATTATATGGGACACAAATCCTTATCAATTAAGGAAATAAAGTGCTATTTTCTCAAAAAAAAAAACCCAAAAAACCAAAACTATTGAATGTCTATGAGGTACCAAGCTCAGCATATGTGTCCTTCAAGAACATGAATAGTGGAGAGGACAAGACAGGAAATTCTCTATGACGAACTTCCTTGTGGCAACTTCCACTGGCAATCTGGTGTGTCAAGGAAAGCTTCCTGGGAGCGAGGATGCAAGATTCCAAACTGAAGGATGATTAAAATTGAAACAGGAGAAGGGGGAATAGCGTGAGAAGAGACAGAAAAGTAAGCAGTAGTGTGGATGTGTGAGATTAATAGTGGGGATGGGTCGGCAAATATGGAATTGGATGTTGTTGGCAAACAGATGATAGTTAAATCCAAAAGGATGGTAGTGCCAGGAGCACTAGAGAAAATCTGGTGGAAAACAGGAAATCTAGACAAAAGAGTAGGCCACCATCCACATGGCAAGGTAGGAGAGTTCCAAGAATGGGGACAGAGAAGGAGCAGTCACTGAGACCCAGGGAGGTTACTGAACACTGGCAAGTAATTCCATTTGGAATGAATGCACCATAGTATCAATGGTGACCAGGAGGCCCAGCAAGAAAAGCCCTGATGTGGTATCATCACATTTAGAAAGAAGATCTTTGGGGACATTTCCAAAAGCAGTAAGGGCTGAAGAATGAGCCTATTTGAGGGGTTGTAGAGGGAAAAGGTGAGCCCATGGAGGAAGAGTCTTGCATGAGTTTTACAAGAAGTCTCACTGCACAGGGTAGGATGCCAGAGGGACCACTCACAGAGCTCACATGATTCCAGGGAGGTTTTTTCTGCTGTGGTTGTTTTGTTTTTCAAGTGAGCAAAGATTTAAACATTTATTTAGGTCAAGGGAAAGAAGCCAAAACAGAAGGGACGGTTGAAGATAAACAGTAAATACTACATTTGATTGATCATGGTCTTGAAGGAAAACAGATGAGATCAAGGGCAACACTGAAGATACTGGCATTGAACAAGAGACAGGGCATCCCATTCTCCAACCATGGAAACAAAAAGGCAGGGAAAGGGCAGATGAAGATTTCTACATGTCAAGGAGGGGCAGGAGGTTGAGGTAGTTCACACCTGATGACATGAAAGTAGAAGATAAGATCAGGTGTTCAGGAAAAGGCTGTTGGGTCAAATAAAAGACTCAGGAATGGTGAGGCTGAGAAAGAGGCCCTGGGACAACAAGAATGGGAACCAGCTCAGGCCAGATTCAAGGACTGGTGGATGAACTTGAAGGTGTTCCAGATGAAGCTGAAGACTATCGGTGAGGTGAGGGGACAGTCTTCTCTATTACGTGGTTCTCTTCAACACAATGCAGTAATTCAGCAATAGGAAAGAGGAGATGAAACATGGGTCTGAAATTTTTCCTGGACGATATAACAGGAAGTGGGAAGGCGTTGGAAGGAACAAGAGGTGGGGGAGAGGGTGAAGTTAAACGGGGGAGTAAAACAATAGTCCTGGGTGTCACCATTTCACCTGGGATGGATCAGCACAGAAGGGATACTGCAGTGGACAGTCAATGAGAAAAGAGAAATACACTGACTGAGGTTCTCTATGAGACAGAGAACAGGATAGCAGGAGGAAAAGAACATCAGATATTTATGATGTGCCTGAGAATGAAAACAGACATTCTATTTCTAATATTTCATGTGTTTCCATAAATATTGCTTAAACTAAGTCAGTTGAGTAGGGAACCCACCAAAGACCAAAGACATCTCCTGAATGAATAAAAGGTTGTGCTGATTATTCAGATATATGCATTATCTAGTGCTGGTGGCAAGTGGTAAATTTTTAGATATAAACTATGCTAGCTAAAGACTGCTTCTAAAGCAAATTTGTTTAATCCACTGTCCTTCTAATCATGAAAAGACATGACCAGTAAGGATGCAGGATGCCCCAAATGTGCACGTGAGTCCCTCTAGTAAGAAAAGATAATTTTATCAAAATAAAACTTTGGAGAAAGATTCCTTTTTATAGGTGCTCATAGTCTGTGGATGAAATTTTCATAATCAATTAGGACCACACATTTAAGGGATTGATCATCCTAAGGGGCAGGAGTTCTTGAACCCTTGACGATGATACCAGCTTGCTGCTGTAGCTCAAATCTTCTGCACAACGGGACAACATGGTACAAGGATGATGGTAAGCCCTTTTGGCTTTATTTTACAGTTTTCTAGACTTTAGGATTTTAATTTTTTGTGAAGATAGTAAATACACATCAATGTATATTTATCATTTGTTAATTTCTCATACTTTAGAGGGTACATTTAACTCTGTTGCTATTTTGTACACTGTGGAAAGAAAGTAAACAAGAAATTACTGAGCAAGATGACAGAAAATTTTTACCATTTTTTCCCCCTTAACAAACACTGATTTTGACAACTGTTCAAAGAAAAGAGTATACCTCTGTGGAAGTCCAGGAGTCCAGCAGAGAAGTTTCTGCACATGGTTGGAATGAAAACATCCAAAATTAGATCCATTGAAGAGGGTAAGAGAAACAGTTTCACTATACTGACATCATCCCTCCCCCAGGGTGGCAGAAATCAGTGCCATGATTTCTCCTATGGGGGAACAGGAGAGTGTGGGAGTGAGTGCCCCACTTCCCTAGCTGTGCAAGATGCTGCCAAGGAGACCCATCCAGAATACCAAGGTGAGCTGTACGACTGAGGGGTGTGGAGGAACTGCAAAAGTAGCAACCAGGACTCAAACATAGCAAAGAGAGGTGGATCCTATAGATGACTCCACAGACTCCATCAGGAAGCCTGCCATGAGCTGCTGGAGGATGCTTTGCTTATAGATCTCCTCAACTGGCCTACAGGTAACCCCAATGCTCTGGAACCTCCCCCATTACCCCCACTTCATGGCTAGCTCCCTGCATCCTCCCCCACCAGTGACGAGTGCCAGCTTTTGCAGCTAGCTTGTGAGCATGCACAGAAAGCCAGCCTGGCTCTGCAGGATTGGGAGAAAGCACACGGACTTGAGCTCTCAGTATCACCCTAGGGAAAGAAAATGGGAGGATGTCGCACATGGCCTGTCTTTGTAGAATGAACTGAAGGCATGAAATATTAAGAAGTGCCCCCCCAAGAGGGAATAAAAAGTGTGCAGCAGGCATATCCATAGAAAAGGGCTGAGAAATCCTCAGAATCCCTAGCTGGGATGACAGAAGGTATTTTCTCCCCAGAGTCAGTCAGTAAAGAATGGAGGGTGTGACTGCTTCTTCACATACAAAGACAACAACACAGGACTTCAAGGAATGTGAAAAAATCAAGGAGACAGGATACTGCCAAATGAACACAATAATTTTCCAGTAACCAACCCCAAAGAAAAGGGGATCTGCAATTTACCCAGAAAGAATTCAAAGTAGTTGTCTTGAGGAAGCTCAGTGAGCTGCAAGAAAACACAAAAGGACAATTCAATAAATTCAGGAAAATAACTACGTGAACAAAATGAGAAGTTTAACAGAGAGAGAGAAATCACAAAAAAGAGAACCAAACAGAAATTCTGTTGCTGCAGAATAAAGCAAATGGAATGAAAAATGCCATCAAGAGCCTCATCACCAGCAGACTTGATCAAGCAGAAAAAAGAATCTGTGAACTTGAATGAGATGATTTCAAATCACCCTGTCAGAGAACAAAGGACAAAGAATGACAAAAAGTGAAGAAAGTTGAGGTGAATTATAGGATACTATTAAGACAAACAATTTATGCATTTTTGGAAACCCAGAAGGAGATCAGAGGAAGAAAGGAACAGAAAGCTTATTTAAAGAAATAATGGCTGAGAACTTTGCAAATCTTGGGTGAGATTTGGACATCAATGTTCTATTAAGATCATAGGTCCCCAAACAGATTCAACCCAGACATCTTTTCCAAGACACATTAAGATAAAATTGTCTAAAATCAAAGACAAAGAGGGAATTTTAAAAGCAGCAGGAAAAAAAATCCTCACATGCAAGGGAACCCCCATAAGGCTGTCAGCATATTTCTCAGCAGAAACCTTGCAAGCTAGAGGAGAGGGACTGATACGTTCAAGATGCTGAAAGGAAAAAAACAACTGCCAACCAAGAAGAATTTACCTGACAAAACTGCCATTTCTTTTCAGAAATGGAGAGCTAAAGATTCCCACATGAACAGAAGCCGAGGAATTTATCACAACTAAACCCACCTTATGTGAGAAATGTTGAAAAGAACTGTGTAAGCCAAAATGAGAGGACACTTTAGTAACATGAGAACATAGGAAAATATAAAATACTCTGGTAAGGTAAGTATACAGTCAAATCCAGAATACTCTAATGCTGTGACATAGTGGTGTGTGAATCCTTAACTCTAGTACCAGGGTTAAAGGAAAAAGGCATGAAAAATAACTATAACTCCAATAATTTGTTAATGGGTACACAATATAAAAAGACGTAACTTGTGAGATCAAAAACAAAACATGAGAGGGGCAATAAAAGAATAGGGGTTTTGTATGCAATTGAGATGAAGTGGTTATCAGCTTAACATTCACAGATGTTTTACATAAGCCTCATGGAAATCACAAAGCAAAAACCCACAGCAGACAAGAAAGGAATCAAAGCATGCCACCTCGGAAAATCATCAGTGCACAAAGGAAGACAGCAAGAGAGGAAGAAAAGAACAGGGGAACTACCAAACATCCTGACAACAATTAATAAAATAGCATTAGAAAGTCCTTACCTATTAATAATTAATTTACATGTAAATGGATTAAATTTTTAATTAAAAGACATGGTGTGGCTGAATGGATAATAAAACAAGAGCCAACTATATGCTCCCTATAAGAGAGTTACTCAGGTTTAAGGAAACACATAGGCTAAAAGTGAAGGAATAGAAAAACTTATTCCATGAGAATGGAAACCAAAAAAGAGCAGGAGTAGCTAAGCTATATGCATACCACATAAAATAGACTGTAAGTCAAAAATGTGACAAGAGACAAAGTCATTGTATAATGATAAAGGGGTCGATTCATCAAGAGGGCATGGCAATGTTAAGTATATGTACATCAGAGTACTTGTGTATATTAAGCAAATACTAGTAAATCTGAATAGAGAAATAGATAACAATACAATTAAAATAAGGACTTCACTACCTCACTTTCAATAACGTGCAGATCATCCAGACCGAAAATTAGGAAGGGTTGGATTTGAATTATACTACAGACCAAATGGACCTAACAGATATATACAGACCATTCCATCCAAGAGTAGCAGAATACACCTTCTTCTCAAGTGTGCCTGGAACATTCTCTAGAACAGAATCACATGTTAGGGCACAAAGTCTTAACAAATTTAAGAAGACTGAAATAATACCAAGTTTCTTTTCTGACCACCATGGTATAAAACCAGATATCAGCAATAGGAGAAAAACTAGAAAATTCACAAATATGTGAGATTAATATTTTTCTGAACCACCAATGGATCAAAGAAGAAATTTAAAGGGAAGTCCAAAAATATCTTGAGATGCAACATACCAAAATTATGGAATGAAGCAAAAGCAGTTTTAAGAGTTCTAATGGTGAGATCCGCCTACATTAAGAAAAAATAAAGTTCTCAAACAATTTAACTTTACATCTCAAGAAACTAGAAAAAGAACTAAACTTTAAGTTAGTGGAAGGAAGGGAATAACAAAGAGCAGAAATAAATAAAATAGAACATAAAGACAATAGAGAATATCAATAAAACTGAGTCAGTTCTATCAAAAGATAAACAAAATTGACAAACATTTAACTAGATGAACTAAGGCCAAAAAAGAGAAGATTCAAATAAATAAAATCAGAAATGAAAGAGGAGATTTTACAGCTGATTCTGCAGAAATGAGAAAGGATCATAAAAGACTACTATGAACAATTAAATGCCAACAAATTGGGTAACCTAGAGGAAATGGATAAACTCCTAAAGTCAAACAACCTACCAAGACTGACTCAAGAAGACATAGAAAATCCGAACAGACTGTTAATGAGTGAGAAGATTGGATCAGTAATCAAAAATGTCCCAATGAAGAAAAGTCTGGAACCAGATTGTTTCAATGGTGAATTCTACCAAACATTTAAGGAAGAATTAATACCAATCATTTTCAAACTCTTCCAAAAATCTGAAGAGGAGAAAACACTTCCAAAATCATTTTATGAGCTGAATATTACTTTGGTAACCAGCACCAGACAAGGACACTACAAGAGATAATTGCAGGACAGTATCTCTGATGAGCATGCATTTGAAAATTTTTCAACGAAATACCAGCAAACTGAATTCAACAGCATAGCAAAAAGATCATACACCATGATCAAGCGAGATTTACTACAGGGATGCAAAGATAGTTCAACATCCACAAATCATCAAATGTGATACACCCCATTAACAAAATGAAGGATAAAACTCATATGATCATCTCAATAAATGAAAAAAAACATTTGATGAAAATAGCCATCTTTTCATGACAAAAACTTTCAATAAATTAGGTATAGTTGGAATGTTAACTCAATGGAACAAAATCCATGGGTGACAAGCACACAGATTACATCAGGCTCAATGCTGAGACACTGAAAGCTTTTCCTCTAAGATCAAAAACAAGACAAAAATGTGCACACTCACCACTTGTATACAACATAGTACTGGAAGGTCTAGCCCCAGCAAATAGAAAGGAAAAAGTAAAATTGCCTGTTTTTGCAGATGACATGATAATATATATAGAAAACCCTGAAAAATCCATAAAAAAAAAACCAAACAAACTGTTAGAACTGATAAAACAAATTCAGTGAAGTTGTAGGAGACAAAATCAATGTACAAAAATCAGTTGCATTTCTATACACTAACAACAAGTTATCTGAAAAAGAAATTAAGAAAGCAATGCCATTTACAATAGCATCAGAAAGAATAAAATACTTAAGAATAAATTTATCCAAGGAGGTAAAAAATCTGTAAACTGAAAACTAAAACCCTAGATGAAAAAAATCTAAGAAGACATAAATAAGTGGAAAACTATCCCATCGTAATGGATGGGAAGAATTAATATTGTTAAAATACCCATAGTGTTCTATAGATTCAAAGCAATCTGTTTCATAAAAACAGACACATAGATCAGTGGAACAGAATAGAAAGGCCAGGAATAAACCCACACATATATGGTCAACTGATTCCAAAATGGTGCTAAGGATACGCAATGGGGCAGTGATACTCTCTTCAATAAATGGTATTGGGAAAACTGGATATCCTCATAAAAGAAATGAAATTGTCTCATCATATACCATACACAAAAATCAACTCAACATGGATTAAAACTTAAAAGTAAGATCTGAAAATGTAAAACTCCTATAAGAAAACATAGGGGAAAATCTCCTTGACATTGGTCTTTGACATGATGTTTTTAGATCTGACACCAAAAGCAAAAGCAACAAAAGCAAAAATAAACAAGTGGGATTGCACTAAACTAAAAACTCTCTGTGGAGAGCAAGGGAAATAATGAACAAAATGAAAAGGCAACCATGGAATGAGAGAAAATATTTGCAAACCCCATATCAGCTAAGGGCTTAATATTCAAAATACATAAGGAACTCTTACAACTCAACAACAAAAACAAACAAATTAAAAAAGACCCAAATAACCCAATTAAAAAATGGGCAAAGGAATGGATTAGACATTTTTTTCCAAAGAAGACATACAAATTGCCGATATGTCTATGAAAAGTGCTGCACATCACTAATCATCAGGAAAATGTAAATCAAAACCACAATAACATATCACCTCACACCTGTTCGCTGTCTATTATCAAAAAGACAAGAGATAACAAATGTTAGTAGGGATGTGGAGAACGAAAACCCTCTAACACTCTTGTTGGTGAGGATGTAACTTCGTATACCCACTATGGAAAACAGTATGGAAGATCCTCAAGAAATTAAAAGTAGAAGTACAATATGACCCGACAATTCCAGTTTTGGGTATCTATCCAAAGGAAATGAGATCCCTATCTTGAAGAGATATGTGTACTCCCATATTCATTGCAACATTATTCACAATAGCCAAGGTATAGAAACTACCCAAGTGTCTGTCTCAGGGGATGAATTGATAAAGAAAATCTGGTACATAGAAACAATGGAATATTATTCAGCCTTAAACAGGAAGGATTGCTTGCTATTTGTGACAACATGGGTGAAACTGGAGGACATTATGCCGAATAATATAAGCCAGAAGAAAAAGACAAATATTGTCTGGTCTCACTTATATGTGGAATCTAAAAAAGCTGAATTCATAGGAACAGAGGGTAGAATGGTAGTCGTCAGGGGCTGGGGGTGGGGGAAATGCGAGAGGGAGGTTGGTAAAATGGAACAAACGTTCAGTTATGAAATAAATAAGTTTGAGCATCTAATGTTCAACATGATGACTATAGTTAATAATACTGCATTGTTTACTTAAAATTTACTAAGAGAAGTCCATCTTCAGTTTTCCCACCAAAAAAAATGATACACGTGCTAATTACACATATATCAAATCATAGTGTTGTAACTTTAACTATATTTATTTATATTTAATATATATTTGTATTTAATATATATACTATATATACTATATATTTATATTTAAATATATTACAATTTTATTTGTCAATTATACTTTAATAAAACTGATTTTGATAAAGTCTTATTACTTTACATCCAAGATGTACGAGCTTGCAAACTAAAAGGAAAATGGAAACTGGTTCTTGCTTATGTGACAAGACCTCACACAGGCCTCATTCCTTCCCAGGTGGATTATAGCACATCTACTTTCACCCCAGAAGCAATCTGCAGTTGGATGTTGGATTTCTCAATAGCCGAGGGCCTGAAAATGCAACCAAATTCCCTCAGTATCAGCCCCTGACATGCTTCCCCAGATTCAATGTCAAAACACTGATTGTGGAAGGTGGTTCCACCCATCACGCCTCACGTGCCCAGGTAGGTGCTGAGCAGGGCTCCTGGATGTAGGGACTAAAGTCATTGTAATGTTCTTCCTCCAGCGTGCACGAGCAACCCCCCAAATATTACTGGGTCTCAAACTCCTCAAGCTATTTTCTAAAATGTTTTTTTGCTCCACCAAATCGAAAACATTCTCTTCCATTTACTTTTCCCCTGAATTTTTTAAACCCAAGGGTATTTTCAAAGAAAATGCTATCCATATGCTTTTGATTCATTTACACTTAAATCATTAAAAGCCTGTTTTGTAAGAGCTTTTTGATGTCCAGAAAGTTTTTTTCCTGAGTCCTTTTTATAAGTCATTTAAAGCTGGTCTCCCTTCCCTTTTCCTCCTGCTCTGTCCCTAACTTGCAAAAGGAAAAAAAAAAAAAAGCAAAACAGAAAGTTGAATTTTGCTGGGAGTGGATGATTTTTAACCCCAAGGGATAGGGTCTAGTTAGAACTTCAGCTCACACATATCAATTTTTTTCTCAACGAGGACATGTGCACACTCGTGCTCAAAAACTCAGACCCCAGGTAGTTAAATGTAATGTCTTGCCACGATCAGAAAAGTTCACGATCTTATGACCCTTTTCGTTAGCAATCTTTCTGCCAAAATAAGCAATACTCTTCAAAGTCTATTTACAATCCCCTCATCCCACACAATTCACAGTGCACATATTACACGTCATGTGGCCCTCGCTCCTATTCCCCGAGCCTTCCTAGGACATGCTGTCACATGCAGCGGGTCCAGTGTTCTTCTTAGAGACTTCCCGAATATACATTCTAAACTCAGCCTGACTCCGTTCATCTAGACACTACAATTGTCTGCAGGAGGCACTGGAGGGCAGAAAGGAATATCATGCAGACTGTTGGGGTCTCCGCATTATTTCCTTAACGACTGAGAAAAGTCCAGTTCGGGAAGAGTTGATCATGGGGAGAATGTTATTTGTTAAAACCATTGCTCTTGGGCATCTAGTATTGAGCCCTTTTGCCATTCAGAAGATACCACACTATGGGGTTGAAAAGATAATGAGTAGGGTTTTTTTCCCCTATGGATATTTTATGCCAACCAAAACTTACAAGCAAAACATTAATGGTAGTACCAAGGGGAAAAATGAGTTCTCAAGTTATGAATTGTTTGTACTTAAATAATTGCGTATATAACACCAGATAGCGGAAGTCAAGGAAATCTCCATACCCTGTAACTTGCCAATTTACCTTGCAAAAATTTATGCAAAGCGAGTAAGGATTCATTAGTATAAAGATTTGGCTGTCAGAGTTTGTTTCTACTGGCGAAATATTTACAACAAAAGAGAACTCACCCAATATAAATAGTTAAGGTATTGAATCAGTGAAGCAAAGTGTTTCATAAAAAGTAATTAAATGCAACTACTTATAATATGGTTCTAGGAGAACATATAACGACACAGAAAGTTTGTGGTATATAGAGTGTAAAATGTCAATTTTATAAGAGAATTACCACATGATGCTATCTATATTGAGCCTACACAAGGTCTAAAATAAACAGGAACTAAGATTAAGGCACTCAGGATAATTTTATTTTTTTACAGTATATATTTTAAAAATTTCCTATAA
This sequence comes from Zalophus californianus, assembly GCF_009762305.2. Lineage (NCBI taxonomy): Eukaryota > Metazoa > Chordata > Mammalia > Carnivora > Otariidae > Zalophus > Zalophus californianus. The sequence goes on along the minus strand of NC_045606.1, from coordinate 12,073,612 downwards.
TGTGCCTGCAATATGCTTTTGTAGTATATTTTTATACGAAAAACATTTACAGTGTTAAGTGTTGATGTTAAAAAGCAAATGACAAAAAGAGATTTTATTTTAATGTAGGCCATGTGTGCATTTTTCTGAGTTCAATACACAAACACCTTCTGATTGTATAAGCTTGCCCAAATCTCTATACCAAATGCTAACCTTTCACCTTCCCTAACTTCTGCTGAGGATGAACTACATGCTAATAAGTCCATTTTTCTGTGATTCAAGAAAACAACACAAAGCCGTATCATCAGATGGCAGCATCTATTAGAACTACCCTCGAAAATAAGTCAATCAGAGAAAGACATGTATGATATGACCTCACTGATATGAGGAATTCTTAATCTCAGGTAACAAACTGAGGGTGCTGGAGTGGTGTGGGGTGGGAGGGATGGGGTGGCTGGGTGATAGACATTGGGGAAGATATGTGCTATGGTGAGCGCTGTGAATTGTGTAAGACTGTTGAATCACAAATCTGTACCTCTGAAACAAATAACGCAACATATTTTAAGAAAAAAGAAAAAGAAGAAGATAGCAGGAGAGGAAGAATGAAGGGGAGTAAGTCAGAGGGGGAGACGAACCAGGAGAGATGATGGACTCTGAAAAACAAACTGAGGGTTCTAGAGGGGAGGGGGTGGGGGGGATGGGTTAGCCTGGTGATGGGTATTAAAGAGGGCACGTTCTGCGTGGAGCACTGGGTGTTATGAACAAACAATGAATCATGGAACACTACACCAAAACAAATTATGTAATATATGATGATTAACATAACAATAAAAAATTAAAAAAAAAAAGAACTACCCTCGAGTTAATAGTCCTCCTTATAATAGTACAGGATTTAACCTCTGGCATTATGAACATGTCTTAGGACCTCCATACCATTATAGGAGTCTTAGTATGAAATTAGTAACCAGGCAAAATCCCAAGTGGCAGGTGCTCTGTGAAGTAAAGTTTTCTACGGCAAACTTGTATTTTGGGTCCCAGTGATTTTCTTCCTAAATTTTATTATAATTATTTAATTTTATAATTTAAGTAATAAAGCATTCCTCTGGTCCCCATCCATAAAAGCACTTTTTCATAAAGAAAGCACCTTCTTGTATACCATTTGCATTGTCATTCTGTCCTTTATTTCTCCTTGCCACCATGAGGCTCAGAAATACTAATTGCTTCCACCAGAAGAAGGTTAAACACTACTAACCTCAAGTCATCCTGATCTCCTTTAATCTTCTCAAGAGCCCAAAGAGGTAGACACTATTATTGTCCCCATTGCACAGATGAGGAAATTGAGGTCCACAGAAATCAGATAACTTGCCCAGTTGGGCACAGATAGTAATTAGCAGGAGCAAGATTCAACCTCAGTGCTATCTGAATCCATCTTCCAAGCTCTCAGTCCTTGTGCTGGCTCTTGGCTGTCTCAAAAGCAACAATGCATGCACAATGCTTCACTCAGGCCACCCCCCCCCACAGCACTCACCCCACTAGATGGAATGTTCGTGCTTAAGGAACCTAAAGAAGGAGAAGGGACAAGTTCTTCTCTTCTCACATTTTATCTCTATTAACTTCTTAAAAATAATTATACAAGCCCGGGTATCAGCTCCATTTCATTCCCACATCCTGTAAGTTTGATGAATGATTTCTGGCCATATAATTATTATGATAAAATGCTCTTGCTATAAAACCATTTGGAGATCCTATATATAATCCATTATAATGGGCATTACCTAATTTAAAATGTCTCCTTTTGGGGCATCTGGGTGGTTGAGTCCATTAAATGTCTGCCTTTGGCTCAGGTCATGACCTCAGGGTCCTGGGATCCAGCCCCGCATCGGGCTCCCTGCTCAAGGGGGAGACCTGCTTCTCCCTCTCCCTCTACCCTACCCCTCCCCTACCCCTCCCCACTCTGCTTGCTTGCTCTCTCTCAAATAAATAAATAAAATCTTTTTTTAAAAAGCATCCTTTTGTTTGTATGTTTAGATTGTTTAATGACACATAAGGAAATATAATTTTGATAATAGTTTTAGCATATTTTACATTTCATGACATGAGAGTGTATATTAATATTAAATATAAACAGTACTATAGGTACCCTTCTTGTTGGGTCAGTATTTTACAGTTCCTTTCGTCACTACAGTTCTTTTCTTTCTCAAGGAGAAAGAAAGCAGAGCTAGAACCTGCCACATGATTGCCAGATTTGAATCTTTTTTTTTTTTTTTTAAGGTTTTATTTATCCATTTGACAGAGAGAGACAAGGAGAGGGAACACAAGCAGGGGGAGTGGGAGAGGGAGAAGCAGGCCTCCCGCTGAGCAGGGAGCCCGATGCGGGGCTCGATCCCTGGACCCCGGGATCAGGACCCGAGCCGAAGGCAGACGCTTAACAACTGAGCCACCCAGGCGCCCCAAGATTTTGGTTTTTTTAGAGCAGTGTTAGACTTACAACAAAATTGAGATTTTCCATATACCCGATGTCCTCACATACGCACTGCCCCCCACCCCTTCACCAACAACACTCACCAGAATGGTACTTTTTTTTTACCAAGCATGAACCTACACCGGCACATCAGAATCTCCCGAAGTCCATAGTTTAACTCCGGGCTCACTTTTGGTGTTGTGTTTTCTACATGTTTGGACAAATGTGCAATGACATGTAGCCCTCATCATAATATCATACAGAGTATTTTCACTGCCCTAAAGATCCTCTGTGATCTCTCCAGTCATCTCTCCTCCAACCCCAACTGACAATGACTGATCTCTATTTTCTTCAGAGTTTTGCCTTTTCCAGAGTGTTGTGCGGTTGGAATCATACAGTACATAGCCTTTTCAGGCTGTATTTTTCACTTAGTGATATGCATTTAAGGCTCCTCCACATCTTCTCATGACTTGATCGCTCATTTCCTTTTGGCCCCGAATCAGTTTCCATTGCCTGGATGGACCATGGTTTATCTATCCCCTCACCTACTGATAGACATCTTATCGGCTTCCACGTTTTATGAATAAAGCTGCTATTAATTGGTTGTTCCCATGTGCAGGACAGAACGGTTATCCATGTGCAGGTTTTTGTGTGGACAAAAGTTTTCAGCTCCTTTAGGTAATACCAAGGGGCACATTTGCTGGATTGTATGGTAAGAGTTTTCTCTGCTTTGTAGGAAACTGCCAAGTTGTCTTCCAAAGTGACTCTCCTGGGATACTTGTATTTTCAAAAATCATTATACCAACTACCAGATTTCAGATGCGTCCTTTGCTGAGTGGGCATGTTTAAGCAAACAGACATCTACATGTGTTTCATAAATTCTTTCATGTCTTCCATCTCACAACTTCCTTTAAACACACAAGACACAACGAACTCTCTCAGAAAGCGGCTCGCCAAGAATAGCCACTCAGCAGGAATTAGGTCAAAAAAAAAAAAAAAAAGCTACAGAAGAATAAATAAGAAAACTGCACTGCCTTTTATTGACAACCAAATATAAAATAAACAGCCACATTGTATTGTAGACACTTCATAATTACAGTATGAAGGCTTTAGATGCCTCTTTATAGCCTCTGTTCTGAATCCCTCATGACCATGACTGGCCACCGCCCCGTAGCTCCTCTCAGACAACCACCGTCTGAAGATGTGACCCATAGACACAATGGTACTTAGTTAGCCTCTGAAGGGTTAAAGAAGTGAAGTCACTCACAACTAGGAGGAAAAGGCACAAAGGAATCCTGTTAGGGTCTGTTGAAGATTAACAGACCACCACACAAAAGCCCCAAAGCATCCTTCAACCTTCTGAAAAACGTGTACTAAAAAGGTTACCATGGGAACAACCAATTAAATAAACTAATAAAAGAGGACAACTATCTATACCTCAACCAAACTACACAAACAATAAAAAAAAAAAGCACCATAAATCAATCAAGTTTTAAATATCGCCAGAAAGGTTGAGGGTGGGGGAAGGAATAGGAGAGAAAAGAAAATAGAAGCCCTTTAGCCCATGGTGGTTCGAAGTAGCAAAAACACAATCAGCAGTAAGGCCCAAGATTGAAAATAACATCTATAGCGTGAAATTTGGAGGAGTCTAGAAACTGTAGGCCCTGCTGATTGACTGTTTCTGTAGGAAGTAAATCCCATAAGCTCATGGGCATACCACAGTGCTCTCTTTAGGCTTTAAGATGCTATCTGATGGACTGAGAGCTTCTGTTGGATGTCAGGGCCAATTCCAGCCCTCCCTTGCCTCAGAGAAAAGAGGCTTAGTGCACAACCTGCACCCAGTTGCAAACCAGTTATCCATAGGCTAAGAAAGTAAATTTACTTGACCCAAGGTATTTAGGGTGCTAAAAGCATCTTGAGGCATGGAATCATGGGCCACAAAGAGGAATTGTTTAGAGAGGACTAGGAGGAAAAATAGGTGAGACAATTGCTTGTAGAACTGACTGATTTAAGGAAAATCCTTAGAGAAAGCTTCACCTCATCTCTTCCATGCTTTGCAATTGCTCTCTCTGACTTTAAAAACTATTCATAGAATTAATTAAATGCATGCATATGACTTCCAAATTAAATTTGAGAACAGAGATGCTAACAGAGAACAGTAACTGTCAAGCATCTCTGGAGAGCCACATCTACTGTGAGAACTTGGGAAATATTTCCTTGCGAACAGACCCCTCTTACACTTCTTAAAGACAAAATGGAGCCCTGAGAACCAAGAGACACTTGGCAACAGCTGTATAGAGCACAGAATCCAGACCTCCCTCGCTTCCAGGGGACTTCCTATAATTGGCTTACTGAAAGGAGGCCAGTTTATGTTTGTTTTAATTTGGGGAAGTATTAGATTCTAGGAATTGTACTTGAAGATTTTCAGTGACACTGGCTTCTGGATATTAAACATGGTTTGATTGTACCATTGTCCCATCATCTGGATTCTTAGTGAAGTGTGATGTAGTCATTTCATTTCTCTCTCTCTCTCTCTCTTTCTGCCTCCCTCCCTCCAGAGTCTCCACTTGTATTTAGAGATAGTGCAAAATTACGGCATTTAATGACCAAAAATTTCCTTTGTGTTTTGGGTCCACTGGAAGATTTTAGAGTACAAAAATTGTTCCAGTTGCCTATCATGCTTGGAATGAAATGTTATATATTTAGTGACATTGTTATTTGCCATTTCTATGTTCCCTTAATCTCTAGAGCAATAGAGGTTTGCTCAGGAGTCTAGACTGAGCCACAGTTGAAGGAGAGAGACTTGACGTACCTATTACTGGTTCTGTGGAGATAACAAAGTGATTGGATCTTAACTATTTTATTTGTCAGCAACCTGCGGTTCCTAAACAGTTGTTGTTCTAAGGTCTTCAAGTTTGCCATGTTTGTGGTATGAAGCAAAACCATTCTCTTGAAGGGTGGAGTCCACCTCGTTCTTTTCGTTTACTCATTGTGGGATTGGAAACATTACTAGGGCAGTGTTCAATTAAAAATAATGGAAAACCTCACTTAGTTAGAAGGGCAGTGAGCATGCTTCGAGAACGGATGGAAGAACTTGTTGGACTATTTTAGCTGCGATTCAAGTTTCAGAATCAAATCTGAATTCTTTGCTGTTTTAGCTTCGTTGCCACTGACAAAATGATGTTTACTGCTTCTAAAAGACTTTAAACTTTAAAGAGTATCCTGAGATCAAATGTCAATTACATGATTATATTTTGATGATTGAGGTGGAAATGAATCAGAAGCATATGACGAATTGTGAATTTTTAAATTATGGTAGAATTTGTCCAAAGAAATACACATTTTATTTAACTGAACAACATAATAATTTATCATGTTCAAAAAAATTCTAAATTCTAAACTTGGTGTAAGTCAACCTATGTAATAATCTATGGAATGATTCACAATATGAATCTTTCCCAAAGTATAAAGTACAGTGATCCAGATGCATCTAAAATAAAATAGCGGGAAATACCCATCCTCTATGGTTTAATTACACACCTTCAAGAACCTCGACACTGTTTGGGTGAATTGTTTTCACTTCTGGGTTCACTAGCACCTGGAAAGTCTACTCTGCTGTAATACTCTGCACACACGCGATTCAAGTGCACACATGTGCACCACTAAAACATCAAGAATTCACACTAATCTTCCAGTAAAACTATAAACAATGTTGAATGACAAATGACAATTCTATCAACTTTGTGTTCATTACAGCATTGATTTTCAATCGCTGAAAAGTATCATTCTCCACAAGCTTCTTACTCTCAACATTATAAATTCCATCACAGATAATTTCACACTACCCATCCTTCCTTCCTTCCTTACTTCCTTCTCCCTCCCTCCCTCCCTCTCTCTCTCTCTTTCTCTCTTCTTTCTTCTTTCTTCTTTCTTTCTTTCTTTCTTTCTTTCTTTCTTTCTTTCTTTCTTTCTTTCTTTCTTTCTTTCTTTCTTTCTTTCTTTCTTTCTTTTTCTTTCTCCTCCTTTATTGCTAGGAACTACAGTAGAGCATACAGACTGATCCAAAGGAACATCAGGACCTTGAAACTCAAAGTGTACAGGAGTAGAGTTTTTGTTCTTTGCTAGAACATTCGTGGTGTGCAGTACCATGCCTGGCACTCAGGAAGTACATGCTGGATGGACCTGGCATGAGCAACGAGACTGGTGAGCTCCTTGAATATAGTCAGAAGGTGGTGTCGTATGACTTATTAAATTCTCTCTATCCAACATGGTATCAGCTGATTGTCTCTTTTGTCAGGCCATTCATTCTGTAAGTATAGTACTTTCATTGCTACTGTATGTAGGATATGCCAGTGACCCTCTGTGGCCAATTTCTGCCCTGTGCCCATGTTACTCCATTGTTCTAGGTGACACCTTTGGGGGATGTATGGTTCCTCATTAGCATATAAAATAGATCAATCTTATTTATTCTTATTTTGTAACAACCCCCTTAGTTTATATAAATGGAGAATAAGAGATTCCGATATTAATTACAGAACTGAAGACTGGAAATAAGACAAAGATAATAAATCATGGTATGTTAGTTGCTGTATTTTGTTTCCGTTAAAAAGTACACTTCTGTAAGTACTGATATGTAACTATCTTCAAAAAATAAATGAAAAAATTAAGGTGCAGAGCAGTGTATGTAATAAGTTAACATCTGTCATTTTAAAAGGAACATGTCCACGAGTGTGTCTGTATATAAACACATACACGTATATGCATAAACTAACTCTGCATGCAGATTCAACAAAAAACTTGTACAACTGATAGCCTGTAAGTTGCAGGGGGGAAAGTAGGAACTGTAAATGGGGGGTCAGAGGGAGACATTGCTTCACATATATGCCCCTTTTAACGATTTGATTTTACCAAGTGCATATTTTACTTTTTAAAAGAACAACCATTTTTGAAATTTTTAAAATAATGTACAACTTCATTTCAACACATTTGGAAATACGTTGGAATAAATAGTTTTCTAGGAAAGTAAAATTTACAGATTTGTCGAAGTTGATGTGCTAGGTCTCAATACTAGAAATAAAAAAGATAGATTAAATAGAAATAGAAAAAAGTAAAATTTTATCAAAAAGCAGCAGCCTCAGATAGTTTTGCATAAGCTACACCAAATTTGACTGATGCATAATTCCCATATGATATATATTTTTTAAATTCCAGGGCATAGATGATGATAGGAAACCACTCTAGTCAACTTCATATGGTTAGCACGACTCTCATAACAAATCGGACAAAAATAGCCTAAGAAAGTAAATATACAAGTCGGTCTTGTGAGCACGGATGAAAAACTTCTAAATGAAAAATTAGCCACACCTACCTATTGGCATATTTTTTTTTTAAATCATAAGTAATCCTTCATTACCATCTAGAGTTTACCCAGGAATGCCAAGAAGGTCCAATCGTAGATATCAATGACTGTAATTCACAGATGAAAGGGAAAATCTTTGCTTTAATAAATGGCCAAAAGCATTTGCTGAAGGTCAGTATGTGTTTAACATTTGAAAAAAAAAAAGTTGAAAAGAGGAATATACTAAAACCACTAGTGAAAAGTAAGAAAGCTTTGGATGATTCCATTAAGTTCTGGAACAATCTATAAGATGAACAGAGAAGTTGATGGGCATTTCCAGCTGCTGAGAACCCGCATGGAGTGTCTTCACTGTGCAGAAATGGGCAGTGTCTGTGGAGGCAGAAGACCAGAAAAATAGGACTCAGGGGGGCCTCACCTTGGCCAGTGTGCGGTCACGAATCCGCATTCTGCTTCTTCTCTTTTCTCTCCGCTTGCTACTTTCCCCTTCCTCTCCTTGCAGAAGTTTTAGTTCAAGAGATATTAAAATCCTTTTTTAGAAAAAAAAAGTTTCCTCCAGTTAAATGCACTTGAGAACCATGCTGCAGTCTCCTCATTGGATGTTCGTAAAACACAATGGCATATAAAAGCTTCTGGAAAATACATAATAAGCAGCTCTTCCTGCTTTTTTAGAAACCAGCATTTCCCTGAACCATGGAACACTTTCTCGTCCTTGTTGTTCCTCAGTATTTCTTGTAACTGCAGAACCTTGCTCCGTGGAATGCGAGCTGGGCAAATGCTGCTTAAAACATAGAACATTTTTGTCGATAAACTACATGGAGGACTCCCAAAAACCAAACCACAGAGTTCCTTAGTGTTCTGATCCCCACGACGCTCACACACGCTCCTCCTCAATGAGGGGACACAAAAATCGTGTCCCCACGTGCCACCATCAGGGACTTGCTGCCTCTGAGGTCCTCACCTGTAAGTCCGAAAATTCTGAGCGGAGGCTCACCTCCCCACGCTTGCTTTTCAAGTCTCAGGAGTATCAGGAGGAGTATTGGAAGTCTTCTGTGCCCTATGATGCTCTAAGATGTCTTATAGCACGGCCTCCAAGCCACCTGACTCACTGATCACAAGGCAGTTTGCGGGAATCCCCTGACAAATGAACCTCTCCAAAACATCAATCCCTAGCCTCAAGGCCTTCTGCTCAACCCTCCTGCCTCCCTCAGTTCTTCTGATATCCTCACTGGCTTCCCCGAGGAATTCTGGGCCCACAGGTGTACCCTAAGAGATTGTTCCTTTACTTAAATGTTTTTGTGGCTGTGACTATTCCCTCCTCAAGGGTAATCCCGCTAGCCTGAGCCTAATCTGTGACCGTTCCAGCACTGCTCTTCTGATTAATCCCATTTGACATGCTTTTAGATTGCTTTGCTCTATTAGCACAAACTTCAGTCTTTCCCATCTAAAACACAAGCATAGGGGTGCCTGGTGGTTCAGTCGGTTGAGCGTCTGCCTTCAGCTCAGGTCATGATCCCAAGGTCCTGGGATCGAGTCTGGCATCAGGCTCCCTGCTCATTGAGGAGCCTGCTTCTCCCTCTCCCTCTGCTGTTCCCCTGCTTGTGTGCTCTTTCTTTCTGTCAAATAAATAAATAAAATCTTTAAAAAAAAAACACACAAGGGCTTGCAATGCAAGACCCCAAACAAAAACCCATCTCTGGTGAAGTTTGCCTTCTCTCCCATTCACAGAAAGGTTCTTCAAAACAGAAGAAAGTATTTGCTGGTTCAAAAAGACCTGTACATCCATAGAACACAAAATGGAAAAAAAAATCAGAAAACTTAAAGAAGAAAAAAGAATCACTGAATTCATACCCAAGTACCTATTATTTTGTCTGTGTCGTTATTTTACTGAGATCATACTATATTTAATGACTTTTAAACATAACACTATATCTTTGAAAAACTATAACATTATTTTAATGCCCGCAAAATAGTCTATTAGATGGGTGTAACATAACAATTCTTCCTTTGTTGAATGAGTGATTTGCTCCCAATTTCTTACCAGTATAAATAATACTGTAATTTACCTTGAACATAAGTCTTTATTTGCATCTACAATTATTTTTTATGACATCTTCGTTGAAGTGGAATTCTGGGACAGAATGTGATATTTTTAAGAATTTATTTATTTGTTTGAGAGAGAGAGTGAGCAAGAGAGAGAACAGAAGTGGGTAGGGGCAGGGGGAGAGGGAGAAGCAGACTCCCCGCTGAGCAGGAAGCCTGACATGGAGCTCGATCCCAGGACCCTGGGATCGTGACCTGAGCCAAAGGCAGACACTTCACCAACTGAGCCACCGAGGCGCCCTGACAGAATATGATCTTATTTAAAGTTCTTAATGTGCTGCCAAAATATATTCCAGAATGTAGGTACCAATTGATAATTTAATATCCATTTATTGAGTCTTCATTGTACAGTAGTTGAGTATTATGATTATTTAGAAAAAATAACATTGCTAGCTTGAAAATTTTCATTACAGTCACAATTGTGACTACCATTCAAACTCTGGCTATTATATCCTGTAATTAGTCATTTCTAATCTCTATGAAAATTCTAGATTTGAAGATAATGGTGTGATTTTATGGAAATTTCATGGATGGCCATGTTCAACCTTCCTACTTGCTTCTGGGAACCTTATAGCCATAATGATACCTTTAGAAAGTATATCTAAATTTAAAACATGAATTGGAACATATAATACTATATAATTCACTGTTCTATATAATACAATTATAATTAGTTTTTCTTCACTCTTTTATTTATTTTTAGGTTATTTTATATTGCTCTATCATATATAACTTTGTAAACATCTTAGTCTAATTTTGGAATCAAATGGGACATAAATAAATATTAAATTTGTGGTATTGCATAGTTAGCCTTTTACTAAATTCTTTTATCCTTACTTGCTTTTTGTCAAAAAGAACAGCACTCTTTTCTTTATTCCAATACCCCTGATATCTATTCCTCACAGAAACTGTATTCAAAATGCTGTGTTAATGACCAAAAATGGAATTTTTCATATTAATCTCTATGTTCTTTTAGGGTTTTTGTTGTTGTTGTTGTTGTTAAATTAACCTTTAATCTATCCAAGATATATTTCAGCTTAATGTGTAAGAGAATAATCTTGTGCCTATTTCTTCCAAAAATTACCCATTTTACCCATGATTATTAAATTATTCATCTCTTTTTCAGTGATTGGGAATCCTTCCTATAATTTATACTAAGATCATAGCCATGCATATATGCTAGGTTAATCAATTATAATACTTCCAAGGAAAATCTCACCACTTTATTCTATAAAAACTGGCAACAGAATTATTTTTGCCTCATTATTATTAGAGTTTAACTTTAAATTCAATCCATGTATAGACTTACAAACAGAATGTATATACTTACAAAGAAAGTGTCCACTATTTTCCTAGAACTGCAATGGTATTCTGTTTGTAAATATTACAGGGTATCATTAAACCAGTATTTTTTCAAACTTCAGTCGTTAAATTACCTTCTTTCTGGTTACCATATCTATGAAGTGTTACTTAGTTAATATCTCCATAATCCATGTAAACGAATGAGTAAGCTAAGAGAGGAAGAAGAAGGGAGTGGGGGTGAGGGCAAAGAACCTGGGTAGGAGGGCTTAGCCAGGTCTCCCGGAAGCTGCTCTTCCTACTGGTGACAAACTCAGTTTCTTTTTTTTCTTTTTTTTTTTAAAGATTTTATTGACAGAGAGAGACACAGCAAGAGAGGGAACACAAGCAGGGGGAGTGGGAGAGGGAGAAGCGGGCCTCCTGCCTAGCAAGGCGCCCAATGCGGGGCTCGATCCCAGGACCCTGGGACCATGACCTGAGCCGAAGGCAGACGCTTAATGACTGAGCCACCCAGGCGGCCTCTGTTTTGTTTTTTTAAATATTTTGTTTATTGGGGGGGGGAGCATGGGCAGGGGGAGAGGGGTAGAGGGAGAGGGAGACGCAGACTCACCACTGAGCAGGGAGCCCGATGCGGGACTCGATCCCAGCACACTGGGACCATGACCTGAGCCGAAGGCAGACGCTTAACCTACGGAGCCACCCAGGCACCCCCCCCGACTCAGTTTCTTTTGCTTACTTCTTTCTAGCACATCTCATCATGACTCATCACTGTGGACGAGCTGTCCTTGAGCCCAGGGCGAGCTCCTAATGCAGTCATCTCTAACTTCGACTGCTCTCAGCTTAGAGCCGCTGAAGCCAGACCTGGCCATAAGCTATTCTTCACAGCGCTTCTCGTAGTGTGTTCAATGTTTGATCAGTAATTTATTGCCTCAGATGTTACTGAATGTTGAGACTTTCTGCTTTTATACGTTAGCTTCATATTAATGCTGAAAGAAAGAATGGTTTGGGGCACCTGGGTGGCTCAGTTGTTTGAGCGACTGCCTTTGGCTCGGGTCATGATCTCGGGGGTCCTGGGATCGAGCCCCACATCGGGCTTCCTGCTCGGCGGGAATTCTGCTTCTCCCTTTCCCACTCCCCCTGCTTGTGTTCCCTTTCTCGCTGTCTTGTGTCAAATAAATAAATAAAATCTTAAAAAAGAAAGAAAGAAAGAATGGTTTGGTGTTGGGTCTTCTGTGTTGCCTTTAAACTCCTGTTGCCTACACAACAGCGGAAGGAAGAACTGCAAGTCGGTGTCTGAGGAGGGGAGTTTCTCGTTCAGAATCAATCCGTTTCAACCACAATAGAAAAATTCACGGGAATTTTGTCTAAGAATCCCTTCCACTTAAAATTATGGTGGTAGCCAAGTGAATAGAGGTGACATTCATTTCTTCATTACTGTATAAAACTGTAGAGAATATTTAAGATCCCTTGCAAAGATATAGAAGTAAATATTTTTTAAACGCTATGATTAGTCCCTCTTATATTTTACTCAGATCTATATCTGTCTTCAACTGCATTTAATTTGTCATTTAACCTGTCCACTAAGTTTTTCATGTTAGTCCCTGGAATTTTTATTTTACTTTATTTCATCTTAGAGTCTAAAAATTACCTTTTTTTTCTAAAACTGCCTGTTCTTTTCTCATAGTGTCATATTTTTCTTCATATTTCTAAGTAATTTCAAAAACTGACTTCTTCTGTGCTCTCTTCTTGATCTCGAATTCTGGGGATTCTGATCTTCCTATAGACTTTTGCTCATGGATGACGGCTTCCTTGTGGAGTTTGTGATATTTTGTTAATGAACAGATCTTCTGTGTGTGTGAGTGTGTGTGTGTGTCTGGTATAGGGTGGAAGTGGTATTAGAAAGGTTCTTGAATGTGTTACATCAAGGACACCACCCACTGGATTTAGGGTCCATCTTCATTCAGCATGACTTCATCTTTCCTTGATTACATCTGCAAGGCCACTATTTCTAAATAGGTCCACGTTCACAGGTGCCTCGGGTTAGGACCTCAACATATCCTTCCAGGGGGAGCGTGATTCACCCACAATAACACTCATGCAAGCAATGTCATCCATGGCAAAGAGAAGACTCCTTGCGTCTCTGGGCCAGTGGGCGGGGTTTCTCTGACATCTGCCGTATTTATTTCATTTTATGGGATGTTTCAATCACTCACAACTAATTCCAAATGTGCAAGAGGTATATGAATCTAACCAAAATTCATCATATTATTCTGGTATATCAATGGGAACATAAGCAAAATCTGAGCGATCTCATTCTTGTAAAAAGGTGCTTGAGCAGGAGAGATTTCCATCTGGAAGTGCCTTACAAGCTGACACTCAGAAATGACTCAATTTTTGTTGGCTTGTTGTAGGTAGTGAAGGCCTTACTTGAATAAAGTCAGCAGGAAACATCACTGAAATTGCAAAGTGTATAGGAGCCTACCCCAATAAAACCTGCAATTTTGCATAATATGTTCATTATTAAAGGGACCATTCCTCCTGGCAACATCATTAGGACCTATAAGAAAAATATTGAAATTAAAGGATTGCATGCAAGAAAAATAAAATTATTTTAAGCGAATTTAAATATATGTTTTCAGCCTTGGCCATGTCTAGAAACTGTATAATAAAAGAAGTTGTCTAAAGTGAAGGAAATGAAAGATGAATTTGGTTAATTACATGTGTCTAAAATGAATATCAGTTAAAAGAAAGAGATCTTTAGAAGTTGGTAGTAACCAATAAACTGAGGAGTAAAGCTCTGAAAATATAAGTATATGACAAACATCAAGTACTTCAGAAAGGTCTTTGAATTCCTGATGGCCAAAACCAATTTTTCTTTAAACAGCCGCTGTTGGGATAGGTGTGTTTTTTTGAGAGAGGGCAGGAACGGGCAAGTCAGCTGCTGGATATCACTAGTATCCGCTTTGCCCAGAAAACAAAAATCACATTCTTGCATTTTCAGCTCAGATCCCCACAAGTACAGGAAAATTATTGCAAAATGACACTGTTTTTATAAGAGATAAAAGAAGCAGAATTGTTAGCAAATCTATTATTTCAAGCTTAACACTTAGCTCGTGGGAAAGACAGCAACTGAACAGCAGTTGAATGCTAGGAAATTCTGGAAAAGGCATATGGTGTTGTGTCAAATGCTAAAGAACTGAAGATTCCATTCTTGCAGATTAATTGGGATGCCAGAAAAGCAGCCTCTTTATATTTAAGTAGATTACATGTCAAATGTTAGGAAATGTCTAGCTGACTAGACAAGGTGAAGACTTCTCTGCATGGAGAAGTAGAAGCCCAGGGAGGGCTACTTCCAGGGAGCCTTCCTAGGATAAGGATGCTTGAAGAAATGAGCCAGGACACACTTCTATTCCAAAATGTTAACAGGAAGCCACGAGCCCAGAAAAGTGCCCTAAAATGTTGAAAAACAGCCGAACTATCCAGCCATTGTATATACCTGCAATCACCACTTAACCATTTCAGGGGTGTGTGTGTGTGTGTGTGTGTGTGTGTGTGTGTGTGTGTGTGTGTGTGTACACAGTTCCTAGAGAAAAAGGCAGGAAGGAAATGTACCAGCTGCTGATAACATCACTGGTTCAGCAGAAAACCCTGTGCTTGAGGAGCTGGTGGCCGAGACAGCAGGGACACAGGCTCCCACCATTACGGCTCAACCAACAGCCGAAGTCAAGAGCTCAGACAATGGAGTCAGACTGTTTCAAACCCCAGCTTCTCCTTGTGAGGCTTTTGGTGATTGATATAATAAATCAACATCTAGTCCATAGCCAACATTTATCCCTCACTTACTATGTGCCAGGCCCTATTCTGAGTTGATTGTATTAACTTAGCACAATAAGCAAGTGGGAACTGAAGGAATCCAGGGTTCCTATCTGGGAAGCCTGGCTCCAGGCCCCATGGCTTCACCTCTTTGCAACACCTCTTTGCCTCTCGCTGAAACCACAAAGAGAGAAGCTGGACGATCTGTGTGCTCTTGGGCAAGTCGCTAAACCTCTCGGTGCCTTGTTTTGAAACAGGAATGGATAGTAATAGCACGTATTTTGTAAAATTGCTTTAAGTTTCAAATAAAATCTTGTTCACATAACCCCCGCATGGCCTCTGACACACTGTAACCCACCAGAAGATAATTAATACACTTTCCTCAATAACCATATCGCTCAGCTCTCTCTCAGACCCATAGGCAGCCCAGATTTCTTTGGATTCTGCAGTTTATAACTGTTGATAAGCTCTTGTGAACCATAATTATGAAATCTCGCAGGCTTATGCTTCCATGTCCTCCGTTCCTCCTTTCAAGCTCCCGTTCCACATCGTTTTCTCTCTCCCCGTCCCAGACTCCCAGTGGCCACAAGGATTCTTGGGCACCTCTCACATACACTCACCAACAAACCCCTGACATTTTCCACTGGGTCCCATCGGCAATGCTCAGTGTCCACGAAGCCACGCGAGGGCAGTCCCTCGCTCTGTTCTTGAAGCCCCCGGCCCTGCGGATGAGACTGCGGTCCTGGGTGTTGGCTCCCAGGGCTCACAAAGCTACAGACTCATAAAGGCCAAACAAAAAGAATCTGTGTTTTTCTCGCTGAGCCTCACCGTGTCCCCTTGACTCTTAATTAGTCACCTCCAGCCGTTGGTATAAAACAGTCTCCCTCAGGCTCTGTCCAGAGCTTCTCTCCGTGGGGCTCAGGCCAAGTTCCTGTCACTGGCCTGGGGAACAGACACCATCTGCTAGGTGAAACAAGGGTGGGGGTCTCCAAAGGCTGCCCCAAACCAGTGAGTCTAAACTGGGATCCCCAGATGACCCCGTGTGCCTGGGTGTTCCTGGTTTTATCACCGATCGTCCCGTTTTACGAGATCACCCTACTATCCCCTCCTGGGACAGTCGGTCAGCCTCATGTAAAAAATCCCCAGAACGTTCTGAGCAGCATCACTGAATTGGTCCACCGAGCATGGGGAGGACTGAAGGGAGAGCATCCGGAATGCTGAATGAGAGCTCGCAGCCGCCGTGGACACCACTTCCAGGCATGTGCCCTAGTTTACTCTCTACCAAAATGTTTGTTGTGGTGCAGGCATGCCCTCCGTCTCAAGCGCCTGTGTTGGAGAATTAAGACTATCCCATCTGCTTCAGCCGAGTTAAGATGATTTGAAATGTCCTTTCTCAAAATCCCACCCCCACCCTCACTCCTGTCTATCTATTTTCTGAGAATTTCCGAGTCCCAGCTTCCTCCAGGCTTGCCGGCGGAGCCCGCCTTCTGTGTGTGTGGCCCGCCAGTGTCCCACACTGCTGTTAATTGGGGGCCTGTGGTTTATTCACCCTGTATCATTTCGCCAGCGTTTCTTTTTTGGCAAGGAAGTCTTTTTACATCCCACACTTCCGATTACATGAGGCTCACACTGCATCCTTGCAGTCTTCCTGCTCTGTTTCTTTCCCTTGCTTTTCTTTTCATTCAGTTTCGTGAGAAATCATGATGACTATGGAAAGATGGAACAGTATACCTTGGTCGCCCCAAAATTAGCTGTTTAAAAAGAAAACTTCCTAATGCATTGGAGACAGACTTAAGGGGTTTGCTATTTCTCTCCAGGTGATCCCCTTACGTGACCGGGGATCCTCTACATAGTTGGAGATGCATCTATCCCGTCAGTCCAAGGCTGCCAGTTGCTGAACACCCTTCGCTTCATCCCTCCCCTGCTGCCACCATAGGGGTGGGACGGCTTTCGGTCAGGGTTGTGCCCATTGGAAGGATCCTGCCCACTGAGCCAGAGCCGGCACCATGGAAGCTCTCCCCATCTTCGGCTCAGGCAGCGTGGGGGCGCAGGGTTTTGCCCCTTGGGCAAAGGTGGCTCGGGGACCCTGGCAAAGTGCATCTGGTGACCTTCAGACTCAAGGCACTCTTCCAGGAGGCTCAGGGGCTGGCCTAGGCCGCAGGAGGGACAGTATGGGATGGTCAGAGAGAGGTCCTGTCATCTAGGACTTGACACAGATAAAAGAGCAGGGTTGTTTCTCAGTGTTTTCTTGATGGGAAAAAAAATTCAAGCTTTAGAAAGAGGTCAACCACATGGCCTCCACACCCTCCTAGGCCCGAGCCCCAAACCATGACAAAGCTCTTAATTTCTCATCCACAGTCATTTTCCAGGGGCAGGGAAGGGTGCAGAAAGGCCAGGTTTCATCTAATTTGGGAGGCTTCCCCCCCCCCCCCGATGCTTTCCTGAGAGGGGTTACTCTTTCCTCTCAAGAAATCCAGTGCCCCTGGGAGGCCACCATGGGCATTTTGCAGTGTGCCCACCCCCCTCAGAAAGAAAGTTCTCCCTGGCCTGGGGGGCTTCTCTCCCAACACCCCAGCATTTTAATATAAGCAAATGACATGGTCCTCCATATCCTGTGAATGCAGTTTCTAGCCACCCCATCTTCTAACCGGTTTGCAGCCCTAAATTTCCCTTTTATTCAGATTCTGAGGTTGTCACTCTCCCCAGCTGAGTTCCTGTCTCCACCTTCCCTGGGACATTCAGAACACTCACTCAGCTTCATGCCCTCTGCACACCACCCCGGGGTAATAACTCAATTCCTTCTGTTTTGTCTCCCAAGGTACTTTTTCAATATCAAAATCATCATTTGTCTGAGATTTCTGGTATATTTGTAACACTTCTGTTCTAATGCCAATCACTATAACGCTTATCACAATAAGATTTCTGGACTTCGCGATCTAAATATTGGTCGAATGTTTGCTTCTTCCACTAAACTTTAATCACCACTGGGGGAGGGAGCAAACGTGCTCTGTCTTCCGCTGCTGTATCTTTAGTTCCTTGCACGGGTTTTGAGAGCATAGGTTTGGTCCAATAAATATTTGTTGGCCGAACTGAAAAATAAATGAATGATATTATAATTTCACTACAGAAGAAATGACTTTTTAATGGAAACCACATCACACGATTTCAAGAACCATCTAATGATGGCTGCAGAAGAGCATTTTCGTTTCTAGAGAGCTGCAGACAGGGAGGGAAACAGTGAGGCAGCCAACATATGGTTATTGGACCCAGGGAGAGGTCAGGCAGGAACTTGCCTGGCATGGGTTTTGTTACAGTGTATATAAAACAGAGACCAATCATAATTTTGGATCTGTAATTAGGCCTCTGATTTAATCTCTATATACTTCATTTCCTTTCTAAGGAAAATGAAAAGTAATAACTTCAGCTGTTTTTTTAAGTAGAAACATTTTTGACATCCTTCGAAAGGCAAAAGGGAAATGAAGAACAAATTTGTAGAGGAAGTGTCAATGAATTTCTAAGCTGCGAGGTTTGTAGACCTCTTTGCTTGAGTTCCACTGGTTTCCTTGTTGTTCCTCCACCATGCCAAGCATGTTGTTGCCTCAGGACCTTTGCATATGCTGTTTCTGTGGCCTGGAAAAACTCTTGCCCAAATTTCTGTCTGACTTTCTTATTTTTCTGTCTTGTATTCATGAGGATCTTCTAACTCTCTGTGAAAAGTAAAGCCTACCCCCCTGCCTCGCTCCCCTTAGACTCTTTATCCCTCTTACTATTCTTTATATTTCTCCATGGCATTTATAACCAAATGACTTACAAGCTATTTATTTTTTTGTTGTCTGTCTTCCCCCACTAGAATATAAGTTCCATGAAGGCAACTTCATCTATTTTACTGCTAAATGCTTCCTTCCTAGAACAGTGTTGGTGCATTCAAGTGCTTGGAGCAAGAGTGCATCACTCAGTAAATACCCCAGGAATTAACACTTGAATGAAGTTGGAGTGATTGCAACTCTCTTGCATAAACCATTGGTTTAGTCCAAATGCTGATGAAGGTCTTCCAGTAGTGCTTGGAATTGGCTCACATGGCAGCTTAGGGGAGAGCTGACTATATGACTATATGCATGTCTTTCCAACTCTGCATTCGTTGACCTCAAGCTGGTAACTTAAACCAGGCCATTGTGGGAGTATTTACACCACAGAAGTAGGCAGATGCTACCCATTAAACTTTTTCTTTTTTTTTTCCTGAAGAATCACCTGCTAAACATTTTTTAGCACACCATTGGTCTTACCCAGACATTTGCCTAGAAAATGATGATGCCCAATATAAAAACAATATTTTGTAAAAAGTACAGGCATCAGAACTCAACAGGAGATCGAACAGGAGAGTAGCAACAACTCTCTGAACAGAGAAGCGACCACTTACTGGAAGGTAGGACGTGCGGAGAAGTGAATCCGAGGCGATATTCGGGAGGATAAACGGCGGGGGAGGGGCCTCCGCCGGCCGCTTCTGGCAAGTGCTAGAGCCGCGGAGCACAAAATCGGACCTTTTAAAAGTTGGCTCGGCGGAGGGACGTCGCTGCAGTGGCTAAGCGGGGGGTGGAATCCTCCCGGGACAGTGTGGTCTCAGGACCCTTGGGGTCACAGAGAGACCGGGGGTGCCTGAGTGCGGCAGAGCTCCCAGGTGTCGGGGCGGGGAAGCCGGCTGCAGATACGGAGCAGAGTCGCGGGCTCTCAGCTCGGGGTTGCCATAAACTGTGATCTGCGGCCCAGTCGGGGCACGGCTCCCCCAGCAAGGACCCAACAAGCAGCAGATCCGGGGAGACTCCCCTTCCTTCCCGGGGAGGAGCGGTGCGGGAACGCACTGCAGGGATCTGCTGGGTTTGGAGACTCCGAGCGGGGTCGGGTGCCAGAGATAGCAACGCTCGATCACAGGCCGGGTGAGCATGGAGAGCGGCCGGAGACCGGGGACACGGGAGTGACTGCTTTTCTCTGGGGGCGCACTGAGGAGTGGGGCCCTGAGTTCTCGGCTCCTCCGGGCGGAGACTGGGAGGCCGCCATTTTCGCCCTGGTCCTCCAAAGCTGTGCCGAGAGCTTGCAGGGAACAAAAGCTCCTGAGAGCAAACTGGAGCAGCTTCCTTAGCCCGGACCGACAAGGGCGGGGCAATTCCGCCTCCGGCAAAGACATTTGGAAACCACAGCAACAGGCCCCTCCCCCAGAAGATCAACACAAACAGCCAGCAAGCCAAGACCAAGTTGATCGATCAAGGAGAATAGGAGAACTCCAGCGCTAGGGGAATACTGCACATAGATTCATGGCTTTTTTTTTTTTTTTTTTTTTTTTTTTTTTTACCATGATTCATTATTTCATCAAAGTTAATTTTTGTTGACTTTTTTTTATTTTTCTTTTTCCCTTTTTCAACCAACATCTTATAAATCCCTTTTTTTTAAAAAAAAAAACATTTTTTTTTTTCATTTTTAGAGTCATATTTTATCCCTTCATAGTAGTTATCCTTGTTTTTGGCATATATATATAAGTTGTTCTCTCTTTAAAATTTTGAGGTACAGTTTCTTCTAACAGATCAAAATATACCCTAAATCACTAGTGTATGGCTTTGTTCTAGTCTCCTGCCTGATCACATTCTCTCCCTTTTTCCTTTTTTTTTTTTCCTTAAATCTTCTTTCTTTTTTCAAACAACTTATCTTACCAAGTCCTTTTATAAAATCTTTTATAATTTTCATCTTTACAGTCATCTTCCATCCCTTCATTGTATAAACCCTTATTTTGTACATATATGTCTTTCTTCCTTTAAAATTTTAGGAGGCACTTTTTTCTAACAGACCAAAATACGCCCAAAATCTAGTGTGTGGCACTGATCTATGCACTAGCCTGATCATATTTGATCATATTCTGCCTTTTTTGAATTGTTTTGTTTTTGTTTTTATCTTTTTTTTCTTTTTTTTTTCTTTTTCTCTTTCTTTTTTCTTTCTTTCCCTTTCTTTTCCCCTGGTTTCGGGTCTTTTCTGATTTGTATACAGTATATTTGCTGGGGACGTAGTAAACCTGTTAGCCTTTTGTTCTCTCATTCATCTATTCTCCTCTGGACAAAATGACAAGACGAAAGAAATCACCTCAGCAAAAAGAACAAGAGGTAGTACCGTCAGCCAGGGACCTACTCAATACGGACATTAGTACGATGTCGGACCTAGAGTTCAGAATCATGACTTTAAAGATACTAGCTGGGCTTGAAAAAAGCGTGGAAGTTATTAGAGAAACCCTTTCTGGAGAAATAAAAGAACTAAAATCTAACCAAATCGAAATCAAAAAGGCTATTGATGAGGTGCAATCAAAAATGGGGGCACTAAATGCTAGGATAAATGAGGCAGAAGAGAGAATCAGCGATATAGAAGACCAAATGATAGAAAATAAAGAGGCTGAGAAAAAGAGAGAGAAACAACTACAGGATCACGAGGGCAGAATTCGAGAGATAAGTGATACGATAAGACGAAACAACATTAGAATAATTGGGATCCCAGAAGAAGAAGAGAGAGAGAGAGGGGCAGAAGGTATATTGGAGCAAATTATAGCAGAGAACTTCCCTAATGTGAGGAAGGAAACAGGCATTAAAATCCAGGAGGCACAGAGAACCCCTCTCAAAATCAATAAAAATAGGTCAACACCCCGACATCTAATAGTAAAACTTACGAGTCTCAGAGACAAAGAGAAAATCCTGAAAGCAGCTCGGGAGAAGAGATATGTAACCTACAATGGTAGAAACATTAGATTGGCAACAGACCTATCCACAGAGACCTGGCAGGCCAGAAAGGACTGGCAAGATATCTTCAGAGCACTAAACGAGAAAAATATGCAGCCAAGAATACTATATCCAGCTAGGCTATCATTGAAAATAGAAGGAGAGATCAAAAGCTTCCAGAACAAACAAAAACTAAAAGAATTTGCAAACACGAAACCAGCCCTCCAAGAAATATTGAGAGGGGTCCTCTAAGCAAAGAGAGAACCTAAAAGCAGCAAAGAGCAGAAACGAACACAGACAACAGACAGTTAACAGTCACCTTACAGGTAATACAATGGCAGTAAATTCATACCTTTCAATAGTTACCCTGAATGTAAATGGGCTAAATGCCCCAATCAAAAGACACAGGCTATCAGATTGGATTAAAAAACAAGACCCGTCAATATGCTGTCTGCAAGAGACTCATTTTACACCCAAAGACACCCCCAGATTGAAAGTGAGGGGGTGGAAAACCATTTACCATGCTAATGGACACCAAAAGAAAGCTGGGGTGGCAATCCTTATATCAGACAAACTAGATTTTAAAACAAAGACTGTAATAAGAGATGAGGAAGGACACTATATCCTACTTAAAGGGTCTATCCAACAAGAAGATCTAACAATTGTAAATATCTATGCCCCGAACATGGGAGCAGCCAATTATATAAGCCAATTAATAACAAAAGCAAAGAAACACATTGACAACAATACAATAATAGTGGGGGATTTTAACACCCCCCTGACTGAAATGGACAGATCATCTAAGCAAAAGATCAACAAGGAAATAAAGATATTAAATGACACACTGGACCAAATGGACTTCACAGACATATTCAGAACATTCCATCCCAAAGCAACGGAATACACATTCTTCTCTAGTGCCCATGGAACATTCTCCAGAATTGATCACATCCTAGGTCACAAATCAGGTCTCAATCGGTACCAAAAGATTGGGATCATTCCCTGCATATTTTCAGACCACAATGCTTTGAAACTAGAACTCAACCACAAGAGGAAAGTCGGAAAGAACTCAAATACATGGAGGCTAAAGAGCATCCTACTAAAGAATGAATGGGTCAACCAAGAAATTAAAGAAGAATTAAAAAAATTCATGGAAACCAATGAAAATGAAAACACAACTGTTCAAAATCTTTGGGATACAGCAAAGGCAGTCCTGAGAGGAAAGTATATAGCAATACAAGCCTTTCTCAAGAAACAAGAAAGGTCTCAAATACACAACCTAACCCTACATCTAAAGGAGCTGGAGAAAGAACAGCAAAGAAAGCCTAAACCCAGCAGGAGAAGAGAAATCATAAAGATCAGAGCAGAAATCAATGAACTAGAAACCAAAAGAACAGTAGAACAGATCAACGAAACTAGGAGCTGGTTCTTTGAAAGAATTAACAAGATTGATAAACCCCTGGCCAGACTGATCAAAAAGAAAAGAGAAATGACCCAAATCAACAAAATCATGAATGAAAGAGGAGAGATCACAAGCAACACCAAAGAAATACAAACAATTATAAGAACATATTATGAGCAACTCTATGCCAGCAAATTAGATAACCTGGAAGAAATGGGTGCATTCCTAGAGATGTATCAACTACCAAAATTGAACCAGGAAGAAATAGAAAACCTGAACAGACCTATAACCACTACGGAAATTGAAACAGTCATCAAAAATCTCCCAAGAAACAAAAGCCCAGGGCCAGATGGCTTCCCAGGGGAATTCTATCAGACATTTCAAGAAGAATTAATACCTATTCTCCTGAAACTGTTCCAAAAAATAGAAATGGAAGGGAAACTTCCAAACTCATTTTATGAGGCCAGCATTACCTTGATCCCAAAACCAGACAAAGACCCCATCAAAAAAGAGAATTACAGACCAATATCCTTGATGAACATGGATGCAAAAATTCTCACCAAAATACTAGCCAATAGGATCCAACAGTACATTAAAAGGATTATTCACCACGATCAAGTGGGATTTATTCCTGGGCTGCAAGGCTGGTTCAACATCCGCAAATCAATCAACGTGATACAATACATTAACAAAAGAAAGAACAAGAATCATATGATCCTCTCAATAGATGCAGAAAAAGCATTTGACAAAGTACAACATCCTTTCTTGATCAAAACTCTTCAGAGTATAGGGATAGAGGGTACATACCTCAATATCATAAAAGCCATCTACGAAAAACCTACAGCGAATATCATTCTCAATGGGGAAAGGCTGAGAGCTTTTCCCCTAAGGTCAGGAACGCGGCAGGGATGTCCACTCTCACCACTGCTATTCAACATAGTATTAGAAGTCCTAGCCACAGCAATCAGACAACAAAAAGAAATCAAAGGCATCCAAATCGGCAAAGAGGAAGTCAAACTCTCACTCTTTGCAGATGATATGATACTGTATGTGGAAAACCCAAAAGACTCCACCCCAAAACTGCTAGAACTCATACAGGAATTCAGTAAAGTAGCAGGATATAAAATCAATGCACAGAAATCAGTGGCATTCCTATACACCAACAACAAGACAGAAGAGAGACAAATCAAGGAGTCTATCCCATTTACAATTGCACCCAAAACCATTAGATACCTAGGAATAAATCTAACCAAAGAGGCAAAGGATCTGTACTCAGAAAACTATAAAATACTCAGGAAAGAAATTGAAGAAGACACAAAGAAATGGAAAAACGTTCCATGCTCATGGATTGGGAGAATCAACATTGTGAAGATGTCAATGCTACCTAGAGCAATCTACACATTCAATGCAATCCCCATCAAAATACCATCCACTTTTTTCAAAGAAATGGAACAAATAATCCTAAAATTTGTATGGAACCAGAAGAGACCCAGAATAGCCAGAGGAATACTGAAAAAGAAAAGCAAAGCTGGTGGCATCACAATTCCGGACTTCCAGCTCTATTACAAAGCTGTCATCATCAAGACAGTATGGTACTGGCACAAAAACAGACACATAGATCAATGGAACAGAATTGAGAGCCCAGAAATGGACCCTCAACTCTATGGTCAACTTATTTTTGACAAAGCAGGAAAGAATGTCCAATGGCAAAAAGACAGTCTCTTCAACAAATGGTGTTGGGAAAATTGGACAGCCACATGCAGAAGAATGAAACTGGACCATTTCCTTACACCACACACAAAAATAGACTCCAAATGGTTGAAAGACTTAAACGTGAGACAGGAGTCCATCCAAATCCTAAAGGAGAACACAGGTAGCAACCTTTTCGACCTTAGCCGCAGCAACTTCTTCCTAGAAACATCGCCAAAGGCACGGGAAGCCAGGGCAAAAATGAACTATTGGGATTTCATCAAGATAAAAAGCTTCTGCACAGCAAAAGAAACAGTCCACAAAACCAAAAGACAACCGACAGAATGGGAGAAAATATTTGCAAATGACGTATCAGATAAAGGGCTAGTATCCAAAATCTATAAAGAACTTATCAAACTCAACACTCAAAGAACAAATAATCCAATCAAGAAATGGGCAGAAGACATGAACAGACATTTCTCCAAAGAAGACATCCAAATGGCCAACAGGCACATGAAAAAGTGCTCAACATCGCTTGGCATCAGGGAAATCCAAATCAAAACCTCAATGAGATACCACCTCACACCCGTCAGAATGGCTAAAATTAACAAGTCAGGGAACGACAGATGTTGGCGGGGATGTGGAGAAAGGGGAACCCTCCTACACTGTTGGTGGGAATGCAAGCTGGTGCAACCCCTCTGGAAAACAGTATGGAGGTTCCTCAAACAGTTGAAATTAGAGCTACCGTTCGATCCAGCAATTGCACTACTGGGTATTTACCACAAAGATACAAATGTAGGGACCCGAAGGGGTACATGTACCCCAATGTTTATAGCAGCAATGTCCACCATAGCCAAACTGTGGAAAGAGCCAAGATGCCCATCGACAGATGAATGGATAAAGAAGATGTGGTATATATACACAATGGAATATTATGCAGCCATCAAAAGGAATGAGATCTTGCCATTTGCAACGACGTGGATGGAACTGGAGGGTGTTATGCTGAGTGAAATAAGTCAATCAGAGAAAGACATGTATCACATGACCTCACTGATATGAGGAATTCTTAATCTCAGGAAAGAAACTGAGTGTTACTGGAGTGGTTGGGGGTGGGAGGGATGGGGTGGCTGGATGATAGATATTGGGGAGGGTATGTGCTACGGTGAGCGCTGTGAATTGTGCAAGACTGTTGAATCACAGATCTGTACTTCTGAAACAAATAATGCAACATATTTTAAGAAAAAAGAAAAAGAAGAAGATAACAGGAGAGGAAGAAAAGGGGAGTATGTCAGAGGGGGAGACGAACCATGAGAGATGATGGACTCTGAAAAACAAACTGAGGGTTCTAGAGGGGAGGGGGGTAGGGGGATGGGTTAGCCTGGTGATGGGTATTGAGGAGGGCACGTTCTGCATGGAGCACTGGGTGTTATGAACAAACAATGAATCATGGAACACTGCACCAAAAACTAATGATGTAATATATGGTGATTAACATAACAATAAAAAATTAAAAAAAAAAAAAAAAAAAAAAAAAAAAAGTACAGGCATCACTCGGAGATAATGTGGACTCAGTTCCAGACCACTGCAATAAAGTATCACAAAAAAGTGAGTCAAATGAATGTTTTGGTTTCCCAGTGCATATAAAAGATGTTTATACTATAATGTAGTTGATTAGGTGTTCAATAATAGCGTTATGTCTAAAAAATGTGCATACCTTAATTAATTTTACTTTATTACTAAAAAATGCTAGCCATCATCTGAGCTTTGGTGAGTCATAATCACTGATCACAGATCACCGTAACAAATATAGTAATGGTGAAAAAGTTTGAAATATTGCCAAAATTACCAAACGTGACACAGAGACTCATAGCAAATGCTGTTGGAAGAATGGCACCAACAGCCTTGCTGGATGTGGGCCTGCCCCATGGCTTCAATTTGTAAAGAATGCAATATCTGCAATGCGCAACAGAGCAAAACAAAAGGAAACAAGGTTTAGACATGTTAGCAATTCAGTGCCCCTAAGGAGGAGAGGAGTTTTAGAGGACTCAGGGATGAAAGAAAAGCTTTTGGTGACACATGGGAAATTGGGATCTAAGGAAAACTGAATTTAAATAACCAGAAAGGGTCACCTGGGTGGCTCAGTTGGTTAAGCATCTGCTTTCAGCTCAGGTCATGATCCCAGGATCGCGGGATCGAGTCTCTAGTCAGGCTCCCTGCTTGGCGGGGAGTCTGTTTCTCCCTCTCCTCTGCCCCTCCATCCCACTCCTGCTCATGCATGCTCTCTCGCTCTCAAATAAATAAACAAAATCTTTTAAAAAATTAAAAAATAACCTCAAAAAATAGTAAAATGGATTCGAAGTATAGAAAATCACTGAACGCAAGTTCTGAAAGACCGTGTATTGTGTAAGAATATTCCATGTAAAGGATTTAGAGTGGTATCTAAGAACACAAGAAGGCATGGAGATGTCTTAGGCTCAGGAGCTCAGTACAACTGTGCAGCTTCTGCCCCGGACCAGATACAGGGCGTCTTATGAATAATAACACGTATTGGAAGACATAAATACAAATCATATTTGCTCTTTTCACTTGCAAGTCCAAACTTTCAAGTGCTTCTACCTCTTTGGCAGAAAAATAGCCCCTCCTTGAGATAGAATCACAAGCCAGCTCTCTATTCCTCACCTGCCCTGACCTCATACACTTTTATATTCCAACCATTTAAGATGCCTCTGCCGTCTCAGTGAGCTTCGTGGTAAGGGAGCCCCAGGTCTGGGCTGGACTCCCCAGCAGATTCTGGCCTGCCCCTTTCCTGCAAACCCCAAAAGGGGCATATCGTAACCTCCGTTAATATGGTGCCTGACGCACTCCCCTGTCCCCTGCCTGAGTGTGCTTCTCTCCTCAATCAGCAAACTCCTCATTCTTCCAGATCCATCTCCATGGAATTCTTGCCTGACTTTGGGGATCAGAGAAGAGTAAGTTTCCCATTCTCAAAGCATCCACGAGACACATCAAACTGCTGCCTGTCTGTGGAGGTGTGGACGTTAACGGTGTCATGATCCCTTTGCTTTGTCCCTGTTGCTTTGTATGTCTCGTCTCACTGATCTTCAAATACGTGTGAGAGGGGGCAGACACGTCTGTATTTTTTTAAAGTGAAGTCGGTCCATGATCATAGCTAATTATACAAATTCAAACGATACAGAAATATATTGAATTCAAGTTGAAAGTGTTCCTTCCCATCTCCTAATCCCACTCCACTGCCGCCAGGTAATCTCTCTCTGGGTGTCTTTTTAAATTGAAGTCTAGTTGACACACAGTGTTACATTAGTTTCAGGTGTGCGACATGACAAGTCTATACGTTATGCTGTGCTTGCCACAAGTGTGGCTCTCATCTGTCACCAGGCAACGCTATTACAGTTCCATTGATGGCCTTCCCTATGCCATGCCTTTCATGCCTGTGATTTATTCATTCTCTAACTCCAAGCCCGTACCGCCCACTGCCCCCTTCACTCCTCCTTTCGTTTTTAAGATTTTATTTATTTGAGAGACAGAGAGACACGGTGAGAGAGGGAACACAAGCAGAGGGAGTGGGAGAGGGAGAAGCAGGCTTCCCGCTGGGCAGGGAGCCTGATGCAGGGCTCGATCCCGGGACCCTGCAATCATGACCTGAGCAGAAGGCAGATGCTTAACAACTGAGCCACCCAGGTGCCACTTTCATCCCTTCTGCCCATCCCTCCACCACCCTTCTCTCTGGCAACCATCAGTTTGTTCTCTGTATTTATGGGTCTGTTTCACAGGTAATCTCTTCAGAACCGCTTTGGTTTATTCTTCTAGTTACTGGACCTGTATGTGATTTCATAAACACATTGGTTTTTTGTTGCTTGGTTGGTTGGTTGCTTGTTACATAGTAGAATCATGTTATCCAAATGTATTGTTTTGTAAGTTTTTGCTTTTTACATCATAGTGTACCTTGGCACCTTTTTGTCAGCACATAGCTCCAAGTCTTAAATGATACATTGTACTTTATTTCAGAAGCCCCTTGTTAATGGATATCTAGCTGTTGGCAATATTTGGCCACTTCATACAAAGTTGCAAAAGACATTGTTCAGCACATATCTTGGGGAACACATACAAGGGTACATTCTACAGGGCACATTTCTGAAAGCAGGCTGCGCGCCCACTGTCAGTGTATAAGACAGAGAACACAAATCCCCTGATCCTTGCTAATAAACAGTGGATGTTATCAGCTTCTCAAAACACTAGAGTGGGTTTGCGACCAGGCAACTCAACTGTTCTGTTTGGGGCTAAAAGTCAAATCCTTTAGTTTCAGTGTTGGTGTGTGTGTTTATAAAAACTTCGGACCCATAATTTCTGTACAACTGTAGTTGTTTTCCTTTTGGCGTCTGGTGGTATCTCCTGCCCTTCAGATAGAGAGACGCTCTTTGAAGCCGGCCGGCCAAGGTTATCACGGGGGGCTCTGTTGAGTCTGTGCCCTGGACACAAGCCGTGCCTGGGGGACCTTCCCGCGGAAGAAGCAGGTGTGCAGGGAGCATGGCACCGCCATCAGCAGAGGTCACTGCAGAGAGCAGAGCCCCTGAGCTGGTCCAAACCGTCCTGGTGGTGGCGGCCTGGATCTGCACCAGCCTGGCTATTTAGTCTGGAAAGATGTGATGTGCAGGGCAGGAGCAGATGCAGCGGCGGCCCTTCGCATTCCTCCAGGCAAGCTCATTTATCAGAACCCAGGCTGATTAAGTGTAGAGGGACGGGTGTCAGGGGCCAGGTGACATGGTGCGTGCTGCCTTTCACCTCCAAGGAGTGAGGGTCAAGTGTCAGCCCTGGACACTCTCCAAGTGCCTTCTCAGGAGGATTGAGGGGCCTTCTTGTTTAGGAACAGAGATCTTTTGTACACACACACACACACACACACACACACACACACACACACACACAGAATGTCAGTTATCCTTTAGCGTCTGCCAAGGCAGGGCAAACCCTACATGCAGATGCTTAGGTGGTATTCAGAGCTGCAGACGCAGATGATGCGTCACCCATGCCAATGGCCAAACACATACACAACCTGCGTCGCCATGCCTGGTGGGATGTGCACGGATTCCCGTGGGGCCCATTTACCGAGGGAGGCCACAGATACTCTGCAAGGAAAGAATAGCTGCGTGTAGTATTTTTTTTCTCCCAAAGGTGCTTTTGCTCATATAACAAAAAAGGGCAATCTGACAGTGTCTTGCTTCACTGTGTGTGTCCTTCTATGTACGGTGTGAGAAATGTTCATGCAAGAGGTGTGATTATAGAGTAAGGAGGCTTTCCTTTTTTTTTTCCCCAAAAAATGGTTTATAAATTCAAAATGTATCATTTTTCTGGGGAAAATAGATGTGTGTGTTAGCACATGGGTTCTGCCCTCAATGAAGGAAGTTAGGGCATCGTGAAGAAGGTGTTTGTTTAAGGACCCCATATTCCTTTATGTCCACACTAGCTATTTAAACTGAACCCATGATCACTTTTTATAAAAGTAGATTGAGTTTTGCAACTGTAAGAAAGGGGACCCCTGCTCTCAACATCTGTCCTGTTATCAGCTTGAGGTCCTTGCCGCTCCCATTATGGACTTACACCACATTTTGAAGGTAACAAAAAATCGGGAAGCGTCTCCTGAAAAATAACATATATTATACATTTTAATGCACACGTATTGTTTTTCCTTTATCCAGGTGTGACTTACGTATGATAAATGCGCAGATCTTGAAGAGTACAGCTAGATGAACATACATACATTTATATATATATATATATATACATTTTAAACATAGGAACATACTTTATAAACTCTCCTGCAATTTGCTTTGTTTTCTTTTTATAGACTTTATTTTTAGAGCAGTTTTAGGTTCACTGCAGAATGGAGAGGAAGTGCAGAGTTTTCCCGTAGACCCCCTGCCCCATGCAGGTACCCCCCCCCACCCACAATATCAACGTCTCCCCCTCAGCGTGGTACATTTGTTACAATTGATGAATCTACCCTGACACATTATTATCACCCAAAATCCACAGCAAATTTTTCAAAGTGCACATAGATTGCATGCCTTTTTTTCAGGCTGCATTGCCATGCTGAACGTTAAGTGGTGTAGAGGTGAGCTTCTGCAACGTTTCTCCCCAGAGATTAAGTAGATGCGAGAAACAGAGAAGTAGAATCGACAGCCCAAAGGAGCAGGGCACTGAAAGTATTACTTACTGTCGCAAATTGTGCTGCCTTTGTTTGGTTTGGCTTGATTTTTTTCCCTAAACCAGATGTACCAAGCACTTGGTTCTGGATTTTTGTGAAGATTCCTTTTCTCCCCCCACTATAAACCTAAGGAAATGTTTCTAAACATTTGTTTCAACTAAACAAATGTTTCAAGTTGGTTCCAAGGAGCCAGGTAGGAGAAAAAATCATCCAGAAGCAAGGAAGTTTTCAGGGCTCAGATCTTAAAATAAAGTCTCCTGCAGCCTGCCCCCACGGCACGTTGTCTTATTTGCTCTCCTTGGCCCCCTGTTAGCCCCGGTTCTCTGCCCTGTTGCCAGTGTGATCTTTTCAAAACACAAATCCATCGGGCAATTCCTCTGCTTGCTAATAGGACGAGATCAAATTGACTCTATTGCTTACAAGATGAAATACTAATTTCCTGACAAACAGGCCCTTGGGCTTCTATTACTCTTCCTGATGTCCCTTACACTGCCACTGAGCTGCATCATCGCTCAATGAGGCCGGGCCAGCTTCTTCATGCAGGGTCTTCTGTGCATTTTCATCTCTGGAGAGCTAACTACTCTTCTGCCCCCTCACTGAAGCCTCCCTCAATCGTTCAGGCTGAGCGAGTTTGCTGCCCTCTGTCCAACCTCAGCATCACTGTATTCTTCCCTCTGACCAGAACACATCACATTCTCTCTTATTTTTTTTGTGCATATGCCAATCTCTTCATTAGACTGCAAGTTTGCAATGGCAGGCATCGCTCTTTTCTTGTTTTTGTAACCCCACCATCTAGATATCTGTGCATACAGGAGTTCAACAAACTTGTTAAATAAAGGGATAAATGGTAGTATTGCAGAGTTAAGGAAATTGGAGAGTGTCGATTAAATTAAAAAAAAAAAAAAAGCCCAGCTGTAGACTTGGTGATTGTGTTAACTATAAATTAAATTCTTCTTATGTGAGATGTACCCAGGGTGGTAAACATACACATTCCCGGAGACATTCCTGGAGACTGTGATTTGGGATGTCTGTCATTGGGCTCAGGCTCCTGGATGCTCATCACTTGTCCGAGCTGGTTCTCACGACTGTAATATCCACACGGGAAACTCCAAGTGAGAACAGCCGGCCGCACTGTTATGGCAGGTGGTGTGGCTGGCTCTCCCAAAGAAGAGCATACACTTACTGAGGGCTTACTGGAGGCCAGGCTCCCTCCTGGCACTTGAGTGGCCCCAGTCGTTTTCAACTGCTTGCCCCACCAGCAGTAGGGGCTCAGTCCTCTCACAGGGGATGCTTCCCATGTGAGTGAATTCAGATCAAGGTTTAGTTAACTAATTGAATCCTATTCTCTTTGCATAATGTGAATATCTAATGTTTTCCTTTCATTTTGTATAAAATGGCTGCATGAATTAAAGTCCATGGCTGGCAATGGTAATGCTGAATATCCACTCCGGAACTCCACAGTCTCAGAGCACCCTCAAAAGAACAGCCCTGAATTAGAATGCAATGCGATCCCTCAGGGAGCAATAGCCCACCGCGGTTCAGAATCTCTGGTCTGATGCCAGATTCCATCGGCCCCTCACCCCTCACCTGTTTGATCCTGCAGGAAGTGATCATCATGCCCGGTCAAAGTTGAGATGTGGCAAATATTCATTTACGTCGGTTTATCAATATATTTCAGACCCAATCCTGGAGATAAGTTTTGAGGTAAGGGAGGAGTCAAGTCAATGGAAGACATGAGAAGCGAAGTCATGAGGGTGGGTTGAGCAGGGTCGACTGTACGTGCTACCCAAGGGCGGAAGGGGGTGACGGAAAAGGCATTTTGCTTCAACGTCCTGATAGAGTCTGGAGTCTTAATTATAAGAATAGTGTAGTGATTAAAGAAAAGCATTCTTGGTCTCTGGATAGTAACAGCTACTTTTGAGCAGCACAAGAAATCACTCTTCAACTGCACATCTCCCTTCCTCCATGGAGAAGTGGAACACTACATCCCAGAAGGGCTGCAGACATTGCCCTCTCCCAGCCCCCGGAGGGCGCACCACAAGGGTTGGTGGAATCAGGGCTGCAGCACAAGAACAGTGCTCAGACAGGGGAGCCTAGTCTCCTGGAGCATGCTGGGCGGGCCTGTAGTCTCCTACTCACCACAGGTGTCTCTCAAAGCAGCGACCATGTGTGTCCAGAGCTTCAGCGGCATTTCCTCCTAATTCTTGCTTAACAACATTGATGGTTTTTCATCTTAGAGCCACTTTTCTGTGAAACCTAGAGGGGTTCGTTTTTTGGTGCAAGAGAAGGGATTACATTCACTCCCTTAAATTTCACATTGTCCGATTGTGTCACTCGCTGTCATTTACTGAGATGACTCTTAAAAATCTAATTTTGTCGTGTGTATTTTCTGATCCTTCCCATTTGATTTCTTCTAAAAATTCCAGAAGCCTGTTTCCTTTAACCAGGTAGTTGATAATATTGGTGATTGTACAGATGTAGTATATATAAACAAGAAATTTATAGCATTATCAATATAATATTATTGGTGATATCATACAAATGTATAATACACCACCGAGAAGTTGATAGTATTGTTACTGATCAGGTCATGTTGAACACAGAGCCATTGGTCACTCCAGTAGATATTGCCTTCATGTTGCTTGCCTTTGTCCATCTATTCTGTAAGTACCTTACAGAACTAAAATACATTTCTTCTATCCTTTTCTTAAAATTGAAAACATTTTGCTCCTCTCCAATCTTCTCACGTTTCCCCATCACAATCCTCCTCTGAATGTTATCAAGAATAAATCAACATCTATTCCTCAAGTTTTCCTCTTGTTCTATCCATTATATCCTCAAAATCAATTATTTGAAGATTATTTGATGACAATCAATTATTTGAGTTTCATCTTAATAAAAATCTCAGAATAGCCCACGTTGTGTCTGTGATTTTTGGAAGCCTAAGTTTATTTTCTACTTGGGTCTTCCTAATATAACTATCAGATATTACAGAAAACTTATTTTTTATCCTGAGCGCAACTTAGAACAAAATTTCCTCACATCTGAATTCACAGAAGTGCTAATTCACAGTCAACACCATTGGTTTCTTGGGGTATTAATAACAAACGTGTTCAAAGAATTTTATTACTTACAAATGTCTACTATATATCAATTTAGGGAGCAGAGAATCTGAAGACTTATGTTGTTCTTTATAGGGCCCAGTGAGATATTTAATTCCACAATACACAGCAAAATTATTTGTCAATAAAACACATATGATATTATGTATATGAAATATCAGGTCATGTGCACAAGTACTCATGAAAAGCGGTATTTTATCAAGTGTGACCAACTATTTACAAACTTTTCTATGAAAATTAATTTGCTACTGATTTTATTGGGTTAGCACTAATTTGTAGGAAAATTGGAGCATACATGGTATCTATTTTTCTTTAAAAATATTTAAGGGAATTCCAGGGAAAGAAACCTAAAATTTTTTTACTTAATGTCCATATTTTATAAAGATGTTTGAGTCATTCTGGACAACATTATTGAATTTAGATATTATAACCTGTTAGATAACTACTATCTTCCCAGTATCCAAATCAGAAAATCCATGAACCAGGTTGTTAAATAATGTGTTCCAATCTGATACTAGAGCTGAGATTCTCACTACACCATGGCATGCTTCACATTTCTTCTCCACTGAGATCATTCTTAATCAGACAGTCAGAATTATATTCCCTAACCAGGATGGACAGCAACTTGATGAAGTGCTTAGAGAACAGACTCTCAGTCAGGCTGCTTGGGTTTCAATGCCAATCTTGCCACTTAGCACCTGGATGATCTCGTGCAAGTAGCTTAATCTGAGTCTCCGCACTAGTGCAGAGTCCTAAAACAATAGCAACTACAGCCCAGGATCGTGGAAACTACTCAATGAGATGATCTTGGTAAAGGATAGAGCAAAATGTCTGGCAGAAAATTAGCCTCCGAGGTCAGCTCTGGCAACTGAGTTGCTGCTACTTTCTGCCACATACCATGCAATCCTTATTTCTCTCTTTTACTTTTTAATCTGTCTTTTTTATAACTTAAAATACGCGCCTCAGTCTAGCCGATCTCGTCCTTGCTGGCTGTCAAAATTTGCAAGATACATGGATGCATTTTCTCAGCTCTGATCCTGTCCTCTGCAGCAGCATCTCTGAATCCCAGGGAGCAGTCAGCAGGTGCAAACAGAAGCTAAGAAACCCAAGCCATCCCAGATGCTGTGCTTTTGCAAGACTAACGTCTCTAGGTGTCCCGAGGGAGAGGTTCTGCATCCCTATCAATCCTCCCTTTATGCCAAGTTTGTGTCTCCAGAAGAACTCCATCCTCCTTTGCCTTCTTCTGTGGGTGCTGCCTATAACATCAATCTCACCATGAGAGGTATCCGTCTTTATTTGAATCTGGTAAATCCAGCATGGAGTTGTAACATGGACTTTCATCCACCCTGCTCCACACCTACAAACAATACTGCAAAGAAATTTCCAAGTGAGTTCATGTCAACGCAGACTTTCTAGAATCTCACTCCAGGATCTCTTATTTCTGAATTCTGCCGACAACCCTTCATTAGTTAATGCTGATATCCTTCAGCATAAGACATTTTCTTTCTTACCTGGATGAATATTTCCCATTAGGCAGAACCACCTTTAGCCCCCTTTCCAAATTAGTGTGAAATATTTCTCTACCCTAAATGGAACCAATAGTCCCAGGAGAGGATGAAGTCTCATCCTTAAAAGTATATGATCTTTGGATACATAAGTCGGAACACATGTATAAGTACATTCTATCTATTTCCCAAGAGATCACTTAATTTCCTCAATCACTGGTCCACACATTCATTCATCAGTCAGTACTCTGCCAGAAGTAAGAGGACGTAGTTTTGGGAAAACCAGCAGGCAGGAATATGGAGTTCAAAAGCTGTTCCTGGTAAAATATGCTATCTGAGGACATGAATTCAAGCAAGCCATGGGTTGAGGAGTAGATGTAACATCTTCAGCCTCCTGCTGCCCCCCCCCATTTCTCTTGCATTTTCGATGGGATTCACTTGCCCATAAAACAGAGAAGCTGGAAACTTATCTTTTAAAGACCACAGCCTCAAAGCTGTCATGAAAATTAGAAGCCATAAAATCATAGATTCTAAAAGTTGGAAAGACCTTGAGGGTGACCTAGTTAATACACGGACAATGGAGGGCTCTTCAGTGTGATGCAAATTTTTCTCATACTCTTTTTGGGAATTATTTAGAATGGGAGTTTGTAGTTTTGTGTGTGGCTGCATGTTTCCCTCATCTTTAAAAATTAATTTATCCTGTTTCATCTGAGTTCCTTTTTTTTCCTCTTTCCATGTAAAGATAAGTTGAGTGAGGGGAAGGATATACCACAGCTAGGGCAATGCTTCCTATTGAACCATATCAACCTGTTTCTTATAAGAGCATCAAGGGAGGCTTTTCCTCTTAAAACACACCATGGTTTTTGACAACTGGTCAGATGCAGTGGCAGCTGTAATTGGGGAGTTACATGTTACATGGGAAGCCACCAGTGTGCCTGAAGTTTGCAGAGGGGATGGCAACCAAGAGACAGGTGCCCGTCGGTGGAGGACAGAAACGCCAAAGAAGAGCCAGTCATCGGCCAACTGACAAAACTATTCCCAGGCTTCAGTTAAATCGAAACCAGTTGTGCCTCACTGAGGAAAACAGCCAATTATTTGGTTCTTTACAAGAGAAGACAGAAGAGCCTTTGGGCCACATTCTGTTGTTCTTGTCTGAAGGGGGTACCCTATGGAAATCATAAATCAACAAATTTCATGGTTAAAAATATCTGATTTCATGCCTACTTACATTTCTACAAATGTCATATTGAAACTATGAAGTATGTGCTATGGCCGGGACACCCAGAGGCTCCCCTTAAAATTCTCCCGTGTGCTGTTGGCTTCCACATGATCTCGCAAGCTGCTTGAATCACAGCTATGGGAAAAGACTGGCTAAAAATTTTCTAGGCATGTTCAACTTTATAGTACGGATGTGACTATTTTATTTTATTTTTTAAGATTTTATTTATTTATCTGTCAGACAGAGAGAGAGAGAGAGCACAAGCAGAGGGAGTGGCAGGCAGAGGGAGAAGCAGGCTCCCCGCTGAGCAAGGAGCCCAGTGCCGGACTCGATCCCAGGACACTGGGGTCATGACCTGAGCCGAAGGCAGACACTTAACTGACTGAGCCACCCAGGCGCCCCCAGACTTGATTATTTAAAAATCAACTCCCATCCTGCTCACTTTGTGACACTGTGACATGGGATGAAATGGACTGCTCCTTAGTCCCTTCTTAAGACGTTCTGTAGCCTGAGCTCTCCCAGGACCTGAGATACAATGGAAGTAATCCAATTAAAGAGGTTTCACCTCCTTCAGCAAAATTTCTTTAGCTCAAGGACCCTTGAGATCCTTTCCTTGTAAGTCAAAAGGCTCCATGAGATTTCTCATACCCCGCAATGAATGCCCACAATATCCTGGTCTATTTCTTTCTTTCTTTCTTTTTTTTTTTTTAAAGATTTTATTTATTTATTTGACAGAGAGAGACACAGTGTGAGAGGGAACACAAGCAGGGGGAGTGGGAGAGGGAGAAACAGGCTTCCCGCCGAGCAGGGAGCCCGATGCGAGGCTCGATCCCAGGACCCTGGGATCATGACCTGAGCCGAGGGCAGATGCTTAACGACTGAGCCACCCAGGCGCCCCTATCCTGGTCTATTTCTTCCACCCCTTGGTATCTGCTAATTTCTTCATAATCCTCCTAACACTGTTTGTCTCCCAGAGAAATGCACTGCACCTTTTCCTCTGGATTCTGAGGTCTCAGGGCACTCTGGTGATGAACCAATTCCCTTTCTTCTGGGTTGTTGGTAGGCACATTTTGTTCTGCTATAAATACCACAGCTAGGAATCGGGGATCAACCTTACCTATTACCATGTATTCTAGTACCAACACAACCAGGGAGAGCCTTTCGCTCCCATCCCATATCTACTTCTGGTGGAGACTTGCTCCGTTCACAGGGCAGGACTGGAAGTCAATCCAAGTTTCATGTGTCCTGCAACATCAAATTGTCCCTCCTCTGATGTGGTCCGTCTATCATCGGACCTCTCTCTCTCTCTCTCTCTGCTGGGGGAGAGTCTCTTTTTTAGGAATGCTGCTGAAGAGATTTGGAGATGACTGTGTCCTTGTGGTCTCTTAGATTAGGCTCTGGGGAGAAGCACATGAATCTTCCCCTTGAGGCAGGCTTGTGGGCGATACTGCAGATTAGCTCCATGTGTGGCCAAGGACACCTGAATAGGCCTAAATACAGAGGGTCACAATGGAGAGAACCCTAACTGGCTCCCCACAAATCTTCTTAGGCATGGGTGATGAGTTTTGAATAAAAAAATTACATTTGAATGTCTTTCTAATACATCTTAATTAGCTGGGGTATGTCTTACCAATGTGCCACAGATCCTGCTATTTCCTATTGTTTGTACCTTTTCTTTACCTGGCATGACTTGCTCACTGGAGTTCTTCTGTTCCTTGAAGGCATGCAATTTCCAGCTCTGAGACCCTGCGAATTAGCATGGCAAACGCCGGCTAAGGAAAGAGCCCGGCGTTTGGCAACTATACAGTATTTAATGTATGTTAATGGATGGAATTCACAAAGGGATGACTTTTATTCTTTTAAGATATTCATACACACATACACACACACACACATACAGATAATTAGGAAATTATTTTTTTATTATTATGTTATGTTAATCACCATACATTACATCATTAGTTTTTGATGTAGTGTTCCATGATTCATTGTTTGCGTATAACACCCAGTGCTCCATGCAGAAATTGCCCTCTTTAATACCCATCACCAGGCTAGCCCATCCCCCCTCCCCCTCCCCTCTAGAACCCTCAGTTTGTTCCTCAGAGTCCATAGTCTCTCATTTCATGTTATTTCTGATGCTACTTAGAGATCCAGCAGAAAAAAAGCCAAACAACTGTAGTGTGCAAAGGATTCTGAGTTAAGAAACTAAAACAGATTTTTCTAATATCACAGAGCCAAGAACCTTTCCATAGATCCTGTGCACAAGAGCGGTTCATGGGGCTGAGGTCCCAGGCAAACCGTGCTAATGGGCGCAGCTGGGAACTCCCCCGTGCTGGTTGTGCCCCACACTCTGCGGGTGCCACTGAAGGGCAGTGTCCTCACACCTGGGAGCCTAGGGTTCTATGCGGTGTAGGAAGCAGCTTCACTGGGTTGAATACACTTCAGTGGTAGTGATAGCAATTCTGAGTGTCCTACCTGTTTGTTCTGACCTTCCGGTTTAGCATGTGGTGGTGGGAGGCTGGGGCTAGCCAAGACAAAGAAGATTCCAAGACCGGAAGTGTCTTGGGAAGAGCCCTAAATTAATAAGAAAAATTCCGGGAAGATGGATATGGTCCTCTATGTTGAATCCTCTTGTGAACTTATTGACCAGATACTTTGATAGAACTTAATAGGTGTCAGCACCGTTCCAAGCTCTTAAAAATAGTAACCTTAATCACAACAACAATCTTGTGAAATAGGTGTTATTATTATTCCCATTTTCCAGATGAGGAGACTGAAGAACAAAGACCTAAGGGAACTTGCTCCGGGGCACACAGCTCTAATGGATGGGGCCAGAGAAGGAAGGACTCAGTGGCATCTTTGTGCATACCCAGTGCCTTGTGGCTTTTCCTAGTGAAGTGCCAGGTCTGGTGGCCAGGAGGTGGGGTTGGTGATACTCAGGAGGGGCAATCTTTTCAGAATGGGACTCGAAGACTTTTCCCCTTGCCATTCCATTGTTTGGAGAACAATGAGAGAAGAAAGTAAGAGAAGAATGGGGTTGCTCTGGTCTTCTCCCCACCCTCTTTTGCCTGACTCTTTACCCCCCCAGGCTCCTTCCTGGTTCCTCCCTCCTCCTTGGCTGGGGTGCAGCCAGTCAACGCCAAGGTGTAAACACTTACATCAGAAATATCTCATGAGTTCTCCAGGAAGCAAACTGGATTAAGAATGATGAAAACTGGATTCTCGCATTTACTCTGCCTCTAACCAGCTGTGTGACCTTTGGAAAATCAGAACCTCTCTGGACTTGGGATTCTTCATCTGTGGAGAGAAGAGAATAATGCTAAGCTTCTGTAGAGTTCAGATACTCCATGATTCTATGATATAAACAAACCAAATATTTTAGCAAATGTTCCTAAAATGTTGATAAAACAACTTAAATTGACTGTGTTAATTTCAATTCCATGCATTTCAAAAACAGGATCTTCCCTCGTTTTTGTTTTCACTCTTGTTTTTTGTTTATATAAATGTTCTTACTTGTTATCACAGAAGGTAAGGAAGGCTTCATACTGCCTGACCAGGTTTCACTGTATTTTATTATTTTATATTATGTTATATTATTTTATTGCAGTCTGAATGTCATAATACAAATCAGAATAGTCCAAAATAGTGCAGAGCCTGTCAAGATTTTCTTGAGGAAATTCACAGGAACTTCCTGTATTTTCACAACCACTTAGCATACGCCAGATGGAGAAAATAATGCACTGCTTCCCAAGGAAGTGGGACATTTAGTAAAGCGGGTTTTCACACATAAAAATACTATCTTTTACCTCGGAGCAACCCATGGATCTCCGAAGGGGAAAATGGCCAGACATCTGCACTGTTTTTGTGGTAGGAGGAAGTTGCTTTCTAAATGGGAGAAGGACTTCTTCCAGCTCTGTTATGTGGAAGTGCTTCCGTAGGTGTGCTGGAGACTTGAAGAAGAGACAGGCCACCCGCCCGGCTTAAGGAGAGGAGGCTTCCAGGAAAGGCATTGCCAGTGTGGGGGGTGAAGCTGGGCACTCATGGGGGGCTGAGCACTGCCAGGCCAGATCAGTAGCTTTGGGGCCGCCTTCAAGGGCTGTATCTGAGGCCACTAGCACCTTATAAAAACCCAGTCTGGGGATTGCTTGGCTCAGAGACTTCCTGTGGGGTCTGGCTACCTACCACCTTCTGCTGTGGTTGCTGACCTTCTTGTTAGCATCTCCCGGCCCGGGACTGGATTCTGCCTCCTGGCCAGCCCCCCGCCTGGGTACCTCCTGAAGGTTGTCAGGCCTCCACATGGGGCCCTGAGGCTCCCTTAGAGAGATGCTCTCTCCTCAGCCCAATATTGAGGTGCCTCTGGCCATTCCTGACTCCCTCTCTCATCTCATATCCGGGGATCGGCTGCTGTGTCACCAGGCTCCCCTAGACGTCCTAGTTATTACTGCTCAAGTTTCTGCAGGAGGCCTGGGCCTCAGCTAGCTGCTTCTCCTCGGGGTCTCTATGTGGCTGCAGCAGGTGACGGCCACTTGGACTGTCCCATGAGGCTCCTTAGAGGGCTCAGCCTCTCTCGGTTCCATGTGCTCAGCCGGATGCCACGGCCTTTCCATGTGGTCTTTCATGCAGGGTTTCCAACCCGGTGGCCCAAACTGCTAACACGAACTCAGGGCTCCCGTAGCAGCCAAAGCCAGAGCTTCTGGGCCTTCCACAGGATGCACAGGGGGAAGCCGGGGAGGGGGGGGAGAAAGGGGGGCAGGAGGCAGCCCATTGGGAAGGCTGTGAGTGCTGGGGGTGGGGTAGCCCGCTCTGCAGTTGGCCAGGCTCCACCCCAGGCAGTGCTCCCACAGACGCCTCCCACGCCCTCCCTTTCCTCCTCCCAGTCAGCCCTCTGACCTCTCCTCCGTGTCTGTGCCCAGCTCCCAATCCGCAACTGTAGCATCACGCTTCCTACTCTCCGTACACTTTCCTAGCTCTGTCTTCCTTCTCTGGACCATACCCATTAAACAAAACATCTATTTTACCTCTTGATCTCATTCTTTTCTTGTTCTGGCCATGGTAGAAGGGTGGGGAAATACACAACAGCAGCAGTGTTGTGCTGGTTTAATTCACTGCTGTGTCCCCCACCCAGCCCTGAGAACAGCGCAGGGCAAACAGTGAGACGCCCCAAATACGCACTGGAGGGATCGCTAGCTCCCACCTCCCCTTCACACTCCTGCTTGGTACTCCTCTGAGTGACTGCACCCCGTTTCTAGGAGTGACTGGGCTGGTCCCTGGTTGTCGAGGATGACTGCTCAGGGCAACCTCCTGAAGTGGCTTTGAAAGACAGGGAGGGGATGGGTTTTAAACATGAGATGTTGGTGGGAGGACATCCCGGGGATGCTTGGTGTCATCCTGTGTGCTGCATGAATGGAGGGCAGAGAACCATCTTGCCATGGTGAGCCTTCGTTGACAGGAACCCAGGATTCAATGGGAAAGTTGTAGAAAATCACACTGCCTAGGTCCGGGATTTCCAGACTGCAGAAGGCTAAGAAAACCAGTGCCTCTCCAACAGGACATCAGCATCTAAAACCGTGAGTTTAGGGGACGCATTATTCAAAGGAACGGGCATCAGCTCTTGGATGCCTATGACCCAGGCATTATGGTACATGCTCTCCATATAACACTAATCCTGAGCACACTGTTTCAGGAAGGAATTACTTCCCTCCTCCCCCGAGATGGGGCAACTGAAGTCACATAACCAAGTCAAGATCCAGAGTAAAATGAAACTTACGCCCCCGGGCGGTGTTCCATATTTTACATAATCTTCCTGCCTAACTTCTTTCTTTATATTCGTCACCAGAGATACTTGATCCTCAGTATGTGAAACTGAGGAGAGACCATACAAATGGTTTTTGGATGGAATAACGAAAGAATCTGTTATCTCCCAATTCATCTGTGTGCTCAGCTTCCGAAAGTTGTTATTTAAAGGTATTAATAGCCTAAATTTATCGGGAAAGCAGAAATTACTATTTTTTAAAGGATTTTATTTATTTATTTCACAGAGAGAGGCAAAGTGAGAGCAGGAACACAAGCAGGGGCAGTGGGAGAGGGAGAAGCAAGCTTCCCATCAAGAAGGAAGCCCCATGCGGTGCTCGATCCCAGGACCCTGGAATCATGACCTGAGCCGAAGGCAGATGCTTAATGACTGAGCCACCCTGGTGCCCCAAGAAGTTACTTTTTATATAACATTTCACCACTCCCCACTTCACTGACTACTCAATTTTTTAGAGCCTTTCAATCTTGACTTCCAGTTTGTAAATGTTGCATTTGGCAAGTAGGGAAATGAGTTCTTTCATACAATAGTGAGACACCAATATTTTATTCCCTTTGGTCTGCCTGCATTCTTGATCTTTACAAGGGCATGCCCATGGATTCTCTGGGAAGTGGTGAAGTGGTGGGCTCCATGTAACCAAAAGTATTCACCAGAGAGCTGGGGATGTTTGGGGGCCTGCATTCCATGAAGGTGAGGTGATGTGACTTTCATTGTCACTTCCAGCTTGAAGATTCCATGTTTCTTTCTATTTTTTTTTTAAAGATTTTATTTATTTGACAGTGAGAGACACAGCGAGAGAGGGAACACAAGCAGGGGGAGTGGGAGAGGGAGAAGCAGGCTTCCTGCGGAGCAGGGAGCCTGATGCGGGGCTTGATCCCAGGACCCTGGGACCATGACCTGAGCCGAATAAGATCTCTCTTAATGCAGGATTTATAAAAGAAATTGTAAATTATTTAGGTAATTGACAGCATTGAAATATATAAGGTAGAGTAGTAAAAGGTTAACAAGGTGAATAGAAGAGTAAAATGGTTTCTATTATATATTTAAGCAAGAAAAGACTATTGAAGACTTCAAACAGAAAGCAATCTTAAGCAATATAAAGCTATTCAAGTAAAGGGGATATATAATATAAAATAGATAACATAAAACATATAATTTGGGTTTGGGCTTATCAGATTTCTGAGTCTATGTCCACCCAGCATGGGATTATTTGAGAAGATTTTTAAGGCTTTGTGATCACATGTTAAATGTGAAAAGATGTAACGTCTCAGTGAAACTTTGCAAGTATCCATTGAGATGCTGTAAGTGAATGTGTCTTACGAGCTGAGGAAAAAGATATGAAGATTTTGACTAATTTTCTATCCTCACTTAGAGAGTGTGAATGGTCAGCTAAAATGCCCTGTTAGAAAACAGGATAGTCACACGTAAAATAATGGAATTGAACCCTTCTCTCATACCATTTACAAAAATAAACCGGTAAGACCAGAAACCATACAACTACTAACAGAAGACATAGGGGAATGTTGATGTTTATCTTGGCAAC
Source organism: Zalophus californianus (assembly GCF_009762305.2). Taxonomy (NCBI): domain Eukaryota; kingdom Metazoa; phylum Chordata; class Mammalia; order Carnivora; family Otariidae; genus Zalophus; species Zalophus californianus. The sequence goes on along the minus strand of NC_045606.1, from coordinate 12,029,343 downwards.
AATTTTTTGGATATGATGCCCAAAGCACAAGCAACAAAAACAAAAATCAGTAAGTGGGACCCCAAAACTCAAAAGCTTCTGTACAGCAAAAGAAGCAGTCAACAGAAAGAAGAGACAACCTATGGAAATATTTGCCAACCATTATATCTGATAAGGGCTTAATATCCAAAATATATAAGAAACTTACACCTCAAAGAACAAAAGACCCCAAAACAAATAATCAGTAAAAAAAAAAAAAAAAAAAAAACTGGGCAGAGGACCTAAATAAATATTTTTCCGAAGAAGACATACACATGGCCAACGGGTATATGAAAAGGTGCTCAGCATCACTAATGCACCAGGGAAATGCAAATCAAAACCACAGTGGCAATCACCTTACCCCTTTTAGAATGGCTAGTACCGAAAAGACACGAGATAGTAAGTATTGGGGAGGGTATGTGGCTCAGGGAAACCTATGTATGCACTGTTGGTAGGACTGTAAATTGGTGCAGCCCCTATGGAAAACAATGTGGAAGTTCCTCAAAAAATTAAAAATAGAATTACCCTATTATCCAGCAATCCCACTTCTCGATATATACCCAAAGGGGATGAAATCACTGTCTTGAAGAGATATCTCCAGCCCCATGTCATTGGAGCATTATTCACAAAAGCCAACATATGGAAACAACTTAAGTGTCCATTGATGAATGAATGGATATAGAAAGAGTGTGCATGCATATACACGTATGCACATCGGGATATTAGCCAGCCATAAGAAAAGAAGAGAATTCTGGCATTTGTGACAACATGGATGGATCTTGAGGACATGATGCTAAGTGAAGTAAGTCAGAGAAAGACAAATACTGTATGATCTCACTTACATGTGGAATCTAAAAATATCAAAACAAAACAAAACAAAAAAACCCTGATCTCATAAAAACAAGTAGAATGGTGGTTGCCAGGGGCTGGGAGATGGGAAAATGGGGACATGTTGGTCAAAGGGGACACAGTTCCATTTTTAAGATGAATGAGTTCTGGGGACCTAATATTCAGCATAACGACCATAGTTGAAAGTTACTGAGAGTAGATCTTAAATGTTTCCACCACACACACACAGAATTATAATGTGAGAGGTGCTAGATGCGTTAACTAACCCATCAAGATGATTTTTCACAATATATAAGTGTATCATCACATTGTACACCTTAAACTTAACACAGCTTTATGTCAGTTATACTTTGGTAAAGCTGGAAAAAAAAAAAAAAACACCCAAATTAGAGTATTGCTATGTATTTCTTCAATTTTTTTAACATCTGTATTGTGGTATACTTTACACACCATAAAATTCACCCACTTCAGATCTCCAGGTCAATGAGTTTTAGTAAGTTTACACATAGATGCAACTGTTCCCACAATCCAGTTTAGAATATTTCCCTTACCCCCACCTCCCAAATTCCCTCAGTCCATCTCGGCTCCCACCCTTGGCCCCTGGCAACTACTCATCAATTCCTACCATCATTGCAAATGATCTGTCGAGAGCATGGTGTTTCACAATCCAAGTGAGATTTTGTGTGTCTGAGCATGTATAGGAGAGTAAGACTAAGAGATACCCACAAAGAGAGAGAGATAGGGACCCCTGGGTGGCTCAGTTGGTTGAGGGACTGCCTTCAGCTCAGGTCATGATCCCAGGGTCCTGGGATCCAGCCCCGCATTGGGCTCCCTGCTCAGCAGGGAGTCTGCTTCTCCCTATGCCCTCCTCCTGCTTGTGCTCTCTCTCTCTTGTCAAATAAATAAAATCTTAAAAAAGAGAGAAAGAGAGATAAGCAGAAATTATGGATGGCTGAAATATGAGACAACAAAATAACTCAGTAGATGTACCTTTTTTCAGGATGTGTGCCTTTGATACCCTCTTTTAAAGAGCTTTTACTTTTTCAAATGTTGTAAAAAAGTTTCCTTCATTTTATTTTTTTCTTTAAATGTGTATCCTTAGATTGTTTTAAGGAGTGAGTTTCAAAGTGATTCGTTTGCCATTAGCATCAAGGCCTCACTTGTCAAACAAAATCTTAAATTGGACCCCAATATATAAAAGAGAAAAATCTAAGCAGTCCCCTGGACTCTTCCTGTCACACCCTGGGCTTCTGTCCTTCCCTTTCAGCTCCTCTCCTGCTTGCCAGGTTGCACCTCGAAGAATACCATCTAATAAATAGAGCCTTCTAAAAGGTCTGCATTCCTCCTGGATACATCGTCCTCCTGGCTGGGTCACGTGCTCAGATGTTTCAAAAGGCAGGGTGGGGAGATGTGCGGGCATCCCTGGACCCTTTAGAAAACACAAAATCCTCCCCTTTGATGATTGTGGGTGAGGAATGTCCTCATAATCTTTATTCACATATTTGCAGATAACCCCTTGCTTTACTTCCTTAAAGTGCTACCTGTATCTGTTATTAGTGGTTTTGATTTAAGCTTATTTCCCCAATACACAAATTCTTGATGACCACCTCTTTGTCACTTCCTGCTACTACTAATGTGATATTCCGTCTCTCTTGAATACATATGCAAATATGATTTTGGTGAACTTTTTAACTTCATGGTTAGCAGATTTTTCTCCTTTGGCCTAGTGATGTGATCTATTTTATTAATGGATTAAATAATGGTCACACATTCTTGTTTTCTGACATAAACTCCCCTTGGTCATAGGGAGCTATTCATTTAATGGATTATTAAATTTTATTCCTGATCATTTCTTAACTACTAAGCTTCTGTATTCATGTTGATATTGTTCTTTTTTTCCTTTCCTTTCCTTTTTTTTCTTTTTGCAAGTATATGTTATCAGTTTTCAGTATAATTTATTCTCACCTTGACTTGGAAAGCTTGTTCAGATTTTTTCATGGAACAATTAAAAAGTGTGGGAATCACCTCTTCCTTGAAAGTCCGAAAGAATACTCCAGTAAAACTGTCTGGATCTGGAGTGATTTTTGGAGAGAATCTCTTGGCAAGCTCTTTTTTTTTTCTTCTCTTTCCCATTAGTATTGACCCCACCGGTGTTCTGTTCCTTTATGTTCTGTGTGGTGACTTATATTTCCCAGAAATTTATCCTTTTTATAAAATTTTCAGATGTATTTTGTAATAAACTTTGCATTGTGCGTTCTCTTCTTTTAAAAAAAAATTACCCGTGTCTTTTTATTTATTCCTTATTATGGGTGCTTAGGTGTCTTGTTTTCTTTCTCCCCTTGGTTAAAGTTGCCCAAAATGTGTCCTCTGTTTCTCTTTTTTGAAGAACTAGTTCCTAAGTTTATCAGTTGACTATTTTTCTGTTACCTATTTCATAACGTCTGTTTTTTATGTATTATTTTTTAGGTCTGGTTTACTTTCGGCTCACTTTGTTATGTATTTGTAAACATTTTTTTAAACATTTTTTTCTTTAAGATTTTATTTATTTATTTGACAGAGAGAGAGACACAGTGAGAGCAGGAACACAAGCAGGGGGAGTGGTAGAGGGAGAAGCAGGCCTCCCGTGGAGCAGGGAGCCCGATGCGGGGCTCGATCCCAGGACCCTGGGATCATGACCTGAGCCGAAGGCAGACGCTTAACCACTGAGCCACCCAGGCACCCAGGCGCCCCGTAAACATTTTGAATTTAATGTTCAGTTCACTTATTTTATTTTATTTTTTTATTTGTGTTAATGATTCTCTTAAGGGCATTAGCTTACCTCTGAAAAGAACTTTGGCACAGTCCAATATGTTTTCATGTGCAGTTATTTTAATTTTCATTTTACTTGCTTTCTAAATAGTGGGTAATTCTATCCCAGAAGTTAAGAGTTTCATCAGTTTTATTAAGCACACTGATTTTATTTTCATTGAAAAAAATGGACACTCTGGTCCCTTCCCCTTCCCAATCGGCAGACCGTCCCCCGTGACCTCTTGACAATTGACACTCTGGGCAGTCCAAGGCAGTCCTGATGTTTATCCCTTATTAAGCAGCCTGTTTTCCTCACAGCCCTATTTCAACTTTAAAAAGTCATAGAGTCACGGTCCACGTGGTTCTGCTAAAATAACGTTGGTCCTCTGCTCCCATAGCTTGGCCTTTCACTTTGATTCAAGAATGTATTCCTTCATTCCATGAGGCAGTGAATGAGTCTTTGCCATAAAAGGTAGGCAAAACCACGATCCCCCACCTGTGCCTCTCCCTGGCTCTTCCTGTGTCCCCTGCTAGTTAATTGTTCTAATTTCAGTGATCTTACTCCATGAAGCAATGTGCCATTGCCTAGGTCCCTCCTCAGTCTGCGATTTGCATTCATGGGGGTTATAATCCCCACATGGGCCCTGGAAGACATACACCAGTGGATGTGGACTAGGAACAGGTGGTTGTCGCTGGCTGCCTCAGAAAGTAGCTCTCTCACAAACTAGAGGACTTCTGTGGGGCGCAGTGGTGTGAGATGCAGGAAGGCGGGTGTGAAAGCTTTCCTGTCTGCTTCACATCGTGTCCTTTTATGTTTTCTCTTCAAAAGCTACATGTGGCGGCTTCAGAAAGTTTCTCAATCCCATCCATCCCTCATGTGATTCTTCCTATTACTTTCAGATGAAGGAAAATTATAAACGAGCTCTCTCAGGGTCTCTGCTTAGGCAACGTTCTACCTCCCCATAGGTTTCAGGGACACTTTGAAGGAAAGCTGAGGGAGGATAAATTAGAACAATTAACTAGCCGGGACCACAATCCTCAAGTCAAAAAAAGCCTATGATTGCCTTTATTTAACTTGATAAACCCTTGAGCTAACTACAGTTGTTATGCCCTCACTGATAACTCACGTGTGCAGAGGACCTACAAGCTAGGATTAACAAGGATTCTTCCAGAGCCTCCTCCTCAGAAATGCTGGACTGCTGAGATTCTATCCTTGCTGGCTTCTTCTCGAACACTGGTGCGTTCATCTATTAAAGAGAAATGTTTGGCCTGATACAATTACCTTGCAGGCTGTAGAACAGAAATATTTTTTAAAAATCTATCACTAATAAAGGAACAAATTATTGCTGTCAGGTCTGCAGTAATGTGGTAGTAATACCTCACACCACACGCTAGGATAAAAATCATTGCTTTTTTTTTTTTTGATTTTCAACACAATCCTTCAACATAATCATTCCCAAATTTACATATGACGTAGAAATTTGATAAAAGTGAGGTAAGTAAGACTCAAACTCTGTATCCCAACTATCTATAGTCAACCACAGGGGAAAAAAAAGAAATCAAGAACAGACTTAAGCTAATCCAGTCTGCCCCAGTGTTTTGCCCAATGTGGTCTTTTATATTCTAAATCAATTTAAGTTTTAAATTTAATTTTTAGTTTAACATTCTAAGTACAGTAGCATGACAATTGCTGTTGATAAAACCAACGCCCAATCATACCTTTTCTCTGCTAAGAACCTTCTAGTGGACCACCTTATTCAAGGGAAAGCCGATTTACTGGGGCTTACAAGGCCCTCCACCTTCTGGTCCCTCTAACTCTGTGTTTTCATTCCATATCAGTCTCCCTTGTCTCTCCCACTCCCCCCAGCCGAGCAGGGCTCTTAGCTGCTCTCCACATCCAGTGGCCAGATGCTTACAGCTCAGGCTGTGTGCCTACTATGCCTTTCCATCCAAATGCTTTTTTCTTGGGGATTAACTGATTTTTGCTTTTCATCCGTTTTCAGTCTTCACTCAAGGTTGTCTATACAGCAGAGTCTTTCCTGAACATCCTGTTGAACATTGCAGTTGTCTTCCCTCAACACTATCCCCCTCCCTGGAATGTAGATCCTAGAAAGAGAGGGATTTTTGTTTGTTTCTTTTCACTGTTCTTCATCCCTTCTCTGGTGCCTAGAATAATGCATGGTACACATAAGTGCTCAATACATATCTGTTGACTATTGAGAGACTAAAGCCCACAAAGCTATTGAATAATATATAACCACGTTGAAAACGATCCATAATTTCTTTTATATTTTCCTTTCTCATTTTGATCTAAGTGGTTTCCCACAGTATTTATAGGTATATAAATATGCCGCTTTTACCAACTCTATCACCTTTTTTCTTATTTTAGAAAGCAGATATATGGATAAATGATTTCTCCTAAATTCTGAGAGTCAGAAGGAAGGCTATGTCATCTTTAGGGCCATCAGCAGTTGCCTCAGAAAGAACATGGCTCTCTCTGACAATAAGGCTCTCATTCAATCAGCCTCTCCTCCTCGGGGCATATCACGGGAAGTCTCAGACTTCTAAGATCTTTGAGATGGTATGTCTATCACTCAAGGATCAATATGAGATCACTACAAATTAGTGTCATTACCATTGAAATGTGTGATATTAGCATTTCCCCCCTAAATTTCACAAAAGATTAGCAAGACATCTAAATTCCCGACCATGAAATCCTAGTGTGAAATGAGGACAAAAGAGGTAGGGGGAAAGAAGGAGTAACTCCCCTAAGGTGAGGAGGGATGGAGCTGTCAATTAATTTGAATCAGTACAAATTTGCCCTTCTGGAATGCCAGTCAACCAACCACTGGAATACTATAGGAATTCAGGAAGAAGGGAAATGACAATGAGTCTGAGTCATTTAAATGTTTTCCAGGAAAAGGCAGTCTTTGTTTGGGCATTATAGAATCCACATAACTTGCAGAGAGGAGGAAAGAAAGTGTATCTTAAGTAGGGGGAGCTAGGATGCTGACAAACCCTCCAAATGGCTTGCATAGGCATGGTCTACTTAGGCAACTATGAGGATGTTGGTTGGGCTGACGTTAAAAGTTGACATTAGGGAGCATATTGAAATAATTTTTGGAAAGGAGATTTGGGATTGCTTCAGGTGCAATGCTGAGGCCTTTAAATTAGGCAGACTCAGCATTGTGTAATGTATAGAATTGTAGAATCACTATGCTGTGCACCTGAAACTAATATAACACTGTATGTCAACTATATACTTGAACAATAATTTTTTTCAAAAAGCATCATCATCCTCCTCAGAAAAAAATAAATAAAATACATAAACAAAATAGACAGACTCATTGAGGCTTGAATTCATAGATTAGAGAGAACTCTGTAGAAAGTCAAGGAGTATCATGGTTTCAGATCCAAAGAACTGAAAGAAAAATCTTCACCCTCATCATAACATCTGGACTTGAAAAGGAGAATAAAGTGGAGAATCTGATTAAAAGATAATGTTTAACATGAAATGCTGGACATGAGGTCATCAGACCTTAAGTAAAGATAAAAGAAAGTTCTAGAAATTATGAAATTAAGTACATGTAGGAGACGATTACAAAGTACTTTGGAGGCATTTGAGTGAAATTAGGAGTTTTGGAAGTTTGAACTCAACCCTTTATTTTAGTAAAACAATGTATTTGACATGACTTCATTTGTTCCCAAATGAGCATTTGTTGCATGTAAAATCTGAAAGCCTTTTTTATTCAGAAGCTATTTTAAAATGTACTCATTGAATTTGCTTTTATATGTTTTTAATTGTTTTACAAATGGACATGCATGCTGCTAAACTCATTTCTCCCAAACTAATTTATGGGAAACAGACATACATTGAGGAGAGCAAACCATCCACATTATTAGTAACACAAGGAAAGTTAATTTGTTTTCTGGTTTTAGTGTTCTCCACCGTGCTGAACAGACAGAGAAAGCAATAGATTTCAGAAGGAATCTAGGGGGAAAAGGGAAGGGAAACAAAGAATTAGCTAGGATAAAGCTCAGGGCATGTGCAACTTTGTCTCGATGAGTCATATCTGCTGAGCCGTTGTTACTATTAGTTTCTGGTTCTCCTGACGCTTCCTTTGTACCCACTTCGCGAACGTCTGGAAAGTCAGAGTTCATGTAGACACCACTGGTCTTCCGTGTGTTAGCTTATTTTTAAACATGATTCGAATATTTGTAGGTGAAGATCAAGTGCTCTGATCTGTTGTAAGAAATAACCCTAAACTGGGAAGAAAGAAGAGAGGGAGCATTTTGAACGCTGGTCCGGAGTGGGAGGTATGGATTCTGGAAGCCTGGGAGACAATTCCATCCTCATTTACCTCCCGGCTCTGTGATTCAATCTCCTTAAGCCACAGTTTCCTCAACCGCCAAGGAAGACTAACACACCATGCGAACCTCATAGTGTTGTTGTGTGAATCCATGGAATCCACTTCAACCCTGAGTCCGGAGTTTGACACATTTGTTGGCTGCTCCAGTTGCACGCTCCCAAGACTCTTGCACCGATTTATATTCCACCCCCGGAGATGCTCTCCATTTCGTACCAGAAATAACTTCTCCCATGCAGTCTTTAAGTGTGCTTCTTACTCTGCATCTGGCTTTCTTGAAAAAAAAAAATGTTATCTTTCTTTACATTTCTGCTTTTGAATCTATTTAGCAGCGCGAGAGAGCTCACAGTAAATTGCTTGCCAGTTATTAATATAATCTTGTTTTGGTGTCATCTTCACTCATAAATTAAGATATGGTTGAAATCTGAAACAACGCAATGTGCGGAGAAAACTAGTTTGTTTTATTAAGACTATTTGTAAAGATTGTCTCCTATGGGGGGCTCTCTGGTGTTCAGATGATAGATGCACTTTTATTAGTTTTTACTTTGTATTATAGTCTTGTTTCGAAAAGAAGGCAACTATTATAAAAGTAAATTTTATCTATTTCCGATGCCTTTTTTCTTCTTCCATATATCTGTTGGGGGGGGGTGGGGGAAGAAAAGCTCTTTTAATATCCTGGAGAAGGTTCTCTTGCCTTGTGATGAAGTGCAGCTCCCTGCCACTGCTAAGTGCCTAATTCTATTCCACCATCAGTAAACAAACACAGATATTTTTCCTGCTCTTCATCTTCTGTTGGTGGACTGATATTCCCTGTAGTGGATTTTCCATATCCTATTTTGTTCTTTTATTAAAAAATGAGTTAAGGATCCATTCTTTCAAAATTGTGTAATTCTGTTCCTCTGCAACATTAGCTAGCCATAAATCTGGCGTTTACGGTTGCCTTTATTCTTCCTTCTACCCACATCATCACCCGTTCATGTTCAAATGCTCAAAGAGACCCACTCCGGACTCTCCTTGGGGAATGCCGCCTCCTTGCCTCACTGTTGAAATGTTCCCGTCAGCCTTGACAGAGACAAGCCCAAGGGAGTGGAGGCGCCTGCAAGGGGTTGCTCTGTCCTGATCTTCAGGTATCATCTTGTCTACAAATGTCATTACTGCGATCCTTGTTTTCTGGTACACAGCTGTTCGCAACGTGTGGTTATTTGAGGATAGTTGAGCAACGCTTTGTGATGAGGCTGATGATACAGAAGCGGCAGCTGAAGGTCTTCCCATCTGTCTGCGGCAATGACTGTGGGACAAGCTCCTTGCACTTCTTCACCCTGCTCATTTGCAGCCCTGGAGAATGAAAGAAAAGAAAAGAAAAGAAAAGAAAAGAAAAGAAAAGAAAAGAAAAGAAAAGAAAAGAAAAGAAAAGAAAGAAAAGAAAAGAGAAGAAAAGGAGAAAAGAGAAGAGAAGAGAAAAGAAAAGAAAAGAAAAAAGAAAAGAAAAAAGAAAAGAAAAAGAAAGAAAGAAAGGAAGGAAGAAAGAAGAAAGAAAAAGAAAGAAAGAAAGAAAGAAAGAAAGAAAGAAAGAAAGAAAGAAAGAAAGAAAGAAAGAGAAAGAAAGAAAGAGAAAGAAAGAGGCAAAAAGAGAAAAGCAAACATCTGTAGGACTCTTCTGACACACAAGGATGTGTTTGAACATCGTAGTAGCATTTGGAAGGGCCTGTTCCATTTGACAGAATTTGCAAATCACATTTTTCCCCCTCAGAATAACTTGCAGTGTGGAAATGCTTCCATATGCTACAAGTTGTTCTCATCATTTTGCTGAAGGGGAAACACAAAGGAGAGAGCCATCACCGAGTCTGTGACTTGCACAAAGCAGCAAGCACGCCTCATGGCCGCCTCCTGTTGGGTCTGAGACCAGACGCACCGGACTCATGTTACACTCCCTGCCGAGGCCTGGTAGGTAGCTTCTCTCTCTAAAAGATCACCTCTGTACAAATTCATTAATAATTCTGCAACTTATTACGATATCAAATGCTTCTCAGTGCATTTATCAGTGAAAAAAATTCAGCGCTTCTGTATATCACAGTTAGAAAGCTCCATGTTCCGATGGCCTTGCTTTTGCACAGCCTGGCAGAGAAAAACCTCTCTGTTCACCTGCTTGTACCAGAGTCCATTTCACTAATCATCTTGGTAAGAAAACTTTGAGGTGCAGAGTCAACAAGGGCCTCAATTTCAGGCAAGTGTCCCCTGCCTTTCGCTTTAGAAAAATGGTCTTGATCCACTGGGGTAAAGATGGAGGAGTTGTACCGTGAATGCAAAAATTCATCACAAGTCCTGGTTTATGAAAGTATGTCAAAGTATGGATGTTGGGGTCAAAGTATGATAAGGAGCTGATTCTTCCCTCAATGTTCAGGGCTCCAAAATACTGATATTCCTCAGTTCATTTACTATCTTGACAAAGATTTATTGAGCATCTTCTATGTGCTGGGCCAAAGATACCCGATGAGGTCATGGACCCATAAATTGAAGAGCTTATATTCCAAAGGAAAAAATTAGAAAAGCAAATACATAATGACATGTCATATATAACAAAAAGTAACTGAGTTCCAGGACAGAGGTCAGAGTGGCTAATTCTCCTTGAGGAATCAAGGAAGGTTCATGGAGGGAATGACATCGGAGTTCAGTCTGAAGGAGAGATGGCATTTTTCCAGGTGCAACGTTGAGGGTAAATATTTTGGTCAGAGGGAAGAGCACATGCAAAGGTGTATGCGGTGTGGTGTTTTCAGGGAACAGAGAAAGGATCTGTGTCATTAGAGCAGAAGGCCCCAGGATACCCAGCCTGAACACGGGTCTGCCACAGTAAGGACCATTCATCAAAAAGGACCAGTGGAGATCATTACTCAGAAAAGCAACATCACTGGGATTTTTATTGTAGAAAAGTGCACACAGAAGCAACACGAAGAATGAAGCAGGGGGGCGGGACAATAGGTAGCTGACCAATCAGGAGGCTGATGTAAATCTAAGTTAAGTTTCCCATAGGCCAGTTTATCCCAGCTATCTGTGGTGTTTGTTTTTAAAGAACGTGGTAACACTGGCAGACAATATAAATTCTTTATTATGAATCATCACGGTAAACATGAGACTACCCAAATATTCTTCTTTTAAAGGTAAGAATCCATTTCCTTCTTTCAATTCTCTTCCACTGCAATAACACACAAATTAAGAAACTGTATTTTAAATAGCTTGTTTTAGGTCTTGAAAAATAAGGACCTTTGCTTGTTAATGTGGAGTATTTTGTTTTGTTTTGTTTTATTTTATTTTATTTAAACAATTTTTATTGCTGGAGCCATAGTTGGGGATTTAGAAGCCCCACCTCACTGGCAAAGCTGAAGATACAGTTTTTGAATCTGACACTTCATTCCGGAGACTCAATTCAGCAGGCAAGTCAGTAAGTGTCTTTGTGTCCCTTGGGCAGTTTAATGGGTTCTCTTTCAGGTTTGGGCCTATCGTTTCTTCCCTTCCAGAACTTCACCTCTTTCCCGCATGTGTTGTCCTTGTTGACTTGGTGAGATAGAGCATGAGGGTGTTAGAGGGGAGGGGGCTGGGGGTGGTTTAGCCCGGTGATGGGTATTAAGGAGGGTGCATACAGCATGGAGCACTGGGTGTTATGCGGAAACAATGAAGCATGGATCACTACATCACAAACTAATGATGTATTGTATGGTGACTAACATAACATAATAAAATAAAATTAAAAAAATAAAATAAAATAAGAACAACAACAAAAAGAAATTCTTAAAGGGAAAAAGAAAGGAGCAACTGGCCTTTTTTCTTAACCGAAATCTCATGACTCACATCCAAAATGATGAGTTTCGAAACAAATACAATAAGGTTCATCTCCCGGAGCATTTTTGCATTTGAATGATGAATTGTCTGACTATTGCCTTAACTTAGGCTAAAAACCAAACCAGACCAAAGAAAAACCTTGGCTATAACTTCTGAAACCCAGGTGAACTTGTGGGGGATATGAAAAGCTCTCAGACCCTGAGAAGGCGTTTTCTACTTGTTTTTGAGCCAGGTTCCAGCATTTGGGATGCGATTAAATTCTCTGAACCTTGGTGTGCTATTGAGCAAGTCCAGTCCCCATTGTTGCTGGCTGTGGTGTGCCCACAGGAGAAGTGCAACATGAAGCATCAGAACGATGAGAGATACAGACTTCGAGGGAAGGAGAAAGAGCTAAATAGCGCTCTTTGTTTTCAAAGCACATGGTACCGGGATGAGCCATTTCATAAGCACCATCCTATGGCCCTCTCAGGGCCTTGACAGAGGAGGGCAACTCCGTGCTCCATCCCCAGGCTGCAAAGGAAGCTTCCTGGCAGGTGGACAGGCGGTGTGGAGCCACACCCCTTGGGCTCTCCCTAATGCCTCCTTACAATGAACTCTTTGACGGGGGCTATGTGCTCGTGACAAGTCTAGCTCAGACGCTGAAAATGAGAGCAGGTGGATTCTGCGAGACCACGTGAAGCCCAAGGCAAATGGGTCTTCCTGTGAAAGACAAGGTCATACAGGTGGCAGTGGCTCTGATGGGGCTTAACTCATTTTCCTCCTCTGCTCTTTGTCCTTCCCTGAGATAACCTGAGGGAAGCAAAGCAAGATCCATGCCCCAGTGCATGGAATGGAAAGAAAATGGACAAGCCTATGGCACCTGGAAAAGATCATGCAGGCTCGACCTGCTGTTTGTGGACTCCCCAAGTTCGCCTAACGAGAACACTTCAGGCTAAGTTCTCAGCAGATGTGACAGCATTCGGCCACACGATTCTCATTAACGGGCCTGGGAATCCTGCTGTGGAAACCCCAGCCCTGTGCTGAGAATTGTCTCCATTGTTTCATATCCCCTGAAGTCATAAACGGTTGTTATGTAAATGTCGTGTTGCTTAATTCCCAATATACCTTTATTCTCTCTAATCTTCTGCTAGATGCATATGTGCACATCCAGCTCCTGCAGATCTTGCTCACCAGGAAAGCGCACAACCGGTGCTGAGGGAGATCTGAAGGTTAATATCTATTTCTCTCCTCTGTGCTTAGGGAGTCAGGAAGGCAGGTTGTGCCATTAAGCGCCTATGCGGTGGCCCACCATAGATTCCTGATGCAGGCAGGTGTTGCTCAGAATTGCCTTTCTAATAAAACCATCACCAAAATGGGCAGAGAGAGAGAGAGAGAGAGAGAGGAATAGAAACCCGTTCACAAAACTGTCTCAGTACCATGCCGAGAGAAATGAATATGCCATTGCCAGATAAAGATGTCACAGAAACAGAAAGGAGGAAGCGTGCCTGCTACAAACTCTCCTGTTCCTAAATTGCGATTTGCCAGCAAAGACCCAAACACTGACAGCTGCTTCTAGATCAGAGCCCAGCCGAGGATTTCAGCATCCAGCACACTCTTCCCCTGACTTCCCCACGTGTGAAAGGGGATCGCTGCAAAGAGGCAAAGGCACGCAACCTGGAAGCGTCAGCTGAGACGACCTGGGAACCCAGACGCCTGTTGTTGGGGACAAATGAACCCTCCGGGTAGAGTTTGCCACTTGCTCTAGAGGGTTGGAATTAGATCTTAGGTTGTTGCAAGTGGTGAGGTTGGAGAACAACATGCCAAATTTGCCCCATCTCCTGCAAAAATAGAAAACAATGAATCATGCGTGCCGAGCCTAACAAAAGCCTGTCCCTTGTTACAGAATATCTGAGCTGCAAGGGGTCCTGAGGGTCCTGTGGTTCCAAGCCTCATTTTACAGGTGGGAAACAGAATCGGAGATGATGTGTGACCTACTCAAAATAGTCCAGCCTTAGATGCAGTGACAGAAATGACCCTTGGTTCACACTCCAGCATTCTTTCCAGGAACCTAGACATGAGGCATTATTAAATGCCTTTGATTAACCCATAATTGATCGATCTAATTCTCAAGTTTGGATGTAAATAAAGCTCTTTTGGTACAGTCTTTTATTTTATCTTATTTTATTGCATCAGTAAATTGGTGGATTGTAGAATCTTTTGGATATCTTTTTCTCTTTGGCTTTATATTTCTTTTATGAATACATTTTAATCCTGACAAAAGGAAATACTGTAGGTAAATGTTTGCATAATGAATGCATTTCCATTTGTCAAAAAGTAGTTTGAATAATTTAAATAGGAAACTTAATTTCATTACTCTGATAAAATTTGAATTTCCTATGATGTAAGTTTTTTGGGCAGATTTTGGCCTACATTGGGCTGTGGGAAGATGCTGTTATGAAGAATAATTGAAATGAAATAATCAAGAGGAACAGGAAAACAGGAAAATGCTAGAGTATTTTGGTGCTCAATAAATGTTGGTGATTTATGATTACTCGTAGAAATGAGCTATGTAGTCATATTTACGAAAAGGCAGGATTTGTCCCAAGAGATTTCTAGCTTTGATCAATTTATCATGTATTTGCCATTCTCATGCCCTTCTGTACTCAGACACACACACACACACACACACACACACACACACACACACACACACACCACAATTTTTCCCAAGGTCTGCAAGTAGGTTCTACAACAACCTTTGTCATAGGAACAGAGTGAAGACAAGGGAGAGGGGGCCAGGATCATTTAGGCTGAGGCCTTTTTCCTCTGTGCTTTTGTATTTTTCCCATGTGCCAACTCAAGAAATGAATAACCACCTTTCTGAAGCTTAAAAGGAGAGAAACTTCATTACTCTGTGGCAAGAGCGATGTAACGGAGCATTTGGGGGATTTTCAGGCAGGAGAATACATCTAGGGCCTATCACAGTGCTTTGCAGTCATTAATTAGTCAATTCATATTTGCTTATTTTGTTTGGTAGCTTCAGCCAAGTCATAACTTTGTCTTTGGGCATGCCAGCTTCCAAGAGCCATGGGAAGGGCAGGATCCAAATGATAAGCAAAGGAGGTATTGTTTTGCCGGGTAAGGAACCCCTTAGTAGTTCCCAACAGTCTCTTTTGTTTTTCTAAATCTCACACTTTTCAAGAGCTAGATCACTGTCTCATTGATGATGACTCAGCAGCCAAAGCTACAAGCACAATCACTAAGGGATGACTTGCCCCAGGCTTTGGACACTCTTACTGCCTGACATAGCAATTTCTTTTCTTTTTCTTTCTTTTTGGTATAACCTATCTTCCCAGAATTTTCTTTCCTCCGTTTGTTGCCCACATTCTAATTCAATGAGAACCAACACTTTGAATAGATTCTGAGTTGCTGAATTTTTCAGTATTGCTATTACTTGTCCTTGACTTACTTTGCAAATTATATACAATTAATTAAAGCATTTGCTAGTCCCGAAGCTACTTCAAAAGCATACATATTAAGTAGGCTCAGCCGAAGAAAGCAACATTACATGTGATTCTAGCATTTTGAGTTTCATGGAGTTTATGTCTTTTGCTTTCAAACCTTATCGCAATACAGCTGAAGATTCTCATTTTTTCTTATTATTTATCTCTGCATTTATCTGGTTAAAAACTCTACCTGCTTATGTCCCCCCCCAAAACTTCAAGTCATATCCCCATCACAAACTGGATCATAGGCATAAACATAAAACATAAAACTTCTAGAAGAAAATAGAAGAGAAAATCCTATGACCTTGAGTTATAGAAGATTTCTTGGATACAGTACCAAAATCACTATTCATCAAATAACAAGCTAATAAATGAGACTTTTTCAAAGTTAAAACGTTTTGCTCTGCAAAAAACCCTATTGAGAGAATGAAAAGACAAGCCACAGACTAAGAGAAAATATTTGCAAATTATCTGATAAAAGACTTACATCCAGAGTATACAAAGCACTTTCAAAACTCGATGATGAGAACAAATAATACCCTTCCAAAAAAGGAGCAAAAGTTTTGGACAGACATTTCACCAAGAAGATATATGGATGCAAATAAACACATTAAAAATGTTCAGCAGGGGCACCTGGGTGACTCAGTTAAGTGCCTGCCTTTGGCTCGGGTCATGATCCCAGGGTCCTGGGATTGAGCCCCGTGTCAGACTCCCTGCTCAGCAGGGAATCTGCTTCTCCCTCTCCCTCTGTCCCTGCCTGTGTTCCCTCTCTCGCCATCTCTCTCTCTCTGTCAAATAAATAAATACAATCTTTAAAAAATGCTCAGCAGCACTAATCATTAGGGAACTGCAAATAAAATCAAAATGACATACTACTATACACCTATTAGAATGGCTAAAATTTTCAAAAACTGACTATACCAAAGTGTGAAGATATGGAGCAACTAGAACTTTGTAAAGTGGTACAACCACCCTGGAAAATAGTCCAGCAGCTTCTTACAAAGTTAAACACATACCTATTGTATAATCAAGCCATTGGTATTTACCCAAGAGAAATGAAAGCATGTCTGTTCCAAAACTCGTATGTTAATGCTTATAGAACCTTTATTTGAAATAGAACAAGACTGGAAACCCAAATGTTCGTTGACAAATGAACTGACAAATAGCGTTATGTCCATACAGTGGAATACTACTCAGCGCTAAAAAGGAATAAACAATTGCACACAACAGCATGAATGAATCACAAAATAATTATGCCCAGTGAAAAATACCATACCAAAAAATAGCATATGCTATATGATTCGAATTATTCACAATTCTAGAAAATGTAAAATAATCTGTAGTGATAGAAACCAGATAAGCCAGGAGGAACAGGGGATAAAAAGGGTTGGAAGAAGAGATTACAAAGAAGCATGGGAAAACCTTTGGGGGTGACCGCTGTGTTCATTTTCTTAATTGTAGTGAAGGTTTCATAAGTATATATAGATGTTAAAACTTAGCACATTAATACTATACATGTGGGTAACTTATTCTATGTCAGTTATACCATAATAAACTTGCTAAAAATAAAAACACGGCAAAAAAATGTTCTATTCGCTTAGGAAGTGAATCTGATGAAAGGACGTGTGAGGAAATCTTAGCCAAAAGCAGGTGGCTTTCCCTGCCACTTAGGCCATGAAGGACACTTACGCAGGTGAGTGAAAATCCGAGAAGGTGGGAGACTCATCCCAGGTGCCCAGACCCTGGTTGGGATCCTCAAACCCTGAGTCCAGTGATCGCTCTTAAAAATTATTTAGATATGGCAGATAGAGTGTAAAAATTATAAAGTAGGCTCCTTTCCTCCCCCTGTTCTTTGTGTCTCAGCCTTTGGCTTCAGCCAGTCCCCTTCCTGGGGATTGCGCGAACCCTCTCACTGTGCTGGAGTTTCTTCACTTTTCAAGCCGTGGATTGGCTATCAGTAGATCAGTCCATATCAGGTTAGCGAGCAAAAAGCTGCCCCATTGGCTCTCAAGTGCTCGCTGGCCCTCCTTATCTTTAAAAGCCTTTTAAATTTCATGTAGACACACAATCCTGAGGCAGGAGGGAAACGTTTTGGATTAAACAATCCAGCACAGTTTGTAAACACTTGCCTTATATAGTCACTGGTATTATGCATGCAATACAGCTACCCCTTTGTCCTATAAAAGGGACACACAATACCCCCGGGATTAGAATAGCTTTAAAAGTTCATCAGTTTCTCAGTTTTCTTCTTCTTCTTCTTCTTCTTCTTCTTCTTCTTCTTCTTCTTCTTCTTCTTCTTCTTCTTCTTCTTCTTCTTCATACAGCAACAGTTTCTTTAGGGGAAGTTTGCTTTTTACCTTCTGTGGCCACTGAAAAGTCCATTTTTCTGTTTTCATGTTTTTCACTCTCCTTATCATCTTCTCTGGCGAGATATATTTTACAATGAAAACCTTTTCTAGGACTGTGAATGAAAAATGATCCCCTGAATGGTCCCTCAGTATTAAGACTGCTATCAAAAGGTGTGAAAACATTGTTTTTGTCTGGGAATGAACGAATCTGCAATCTCGGCTGTGGCTTCGGCAGCGGACGGGTATGCGCTATCAGAACCGAGTGCGACAGAGGGACTTTGGAATGAAAGCAGTGATCATGCAGCCCCTTGCACGTAACAGCAGTGCTCCTGGCTTGCAAGTAGAGCAAACATACCGGGAACTGCTTTCTGAGCAGTAGGAAGAACTTGGCTCCTCGGGACCCAGGACAGCATCCTGGGGTGTGATCCCATCCGGGATGTGACCTGTGTGGTTTGGGAGAGCTAATGGGCCCACAATAAACCAGACCTTCGACCCGAGTCTCATTCACCAGCAAGAGGCTCTTGGCACTTGAGCTGACCACCAGTAGACAAAATGGAGCAGGGTTGAGATTGCTACAACTCAGCCTCCCCAGACGACTACGGGACATAGGAACTAGTCGTGTCCTTGATGGTAGCCCTTATGGGAGACTTCTGACTACAGCTATTTCTTTTCCTTTTACTGTGCTTGATGCAATCAGAAATGCAATATTTTTGCAAGGCCAGCCAGTGCAAATTGGTAATAATGAATAGATACAATTAAGATTTCCACTTTTCTTTTGTAATTGTTTAAAGCATTGGAAAGGGTCTGGGGAGAATTTGATTAACCTGCTTCTGGCATTTAGCTGCAGTTCTGTAGATCTAGACTGGTCCCGGATTTTCCTGTGTGCAGCTTTCCAGAGGGCTATGGCTTTACACTGAATCTTTCTTTTGAAAACAGTAGGATTTGGGCTCCATTCCAGGTATATGCAAGTATTTATTATTAGTTCTCGTAATCATAATCACTATAAACATTAATGCATTTTAACAATCTGGCAGCCAGTATCTTAAATCCCCAGGAATCTTAGTTAAATCCCAAAGAAAACTTTGTAACAGTTGTTTGGGGGCACTAGGGGTAGCATTTACAAGCAGGGAAAGACCAGTTTTCCAATTTCAAAACGGCCTGATTGATAGCTCAGGACTGAACTAGCGTTTTGGTCCCCCCGGCCTTTAGACTGTTGCATCATATGAACACACAAAGAAGATGTAATTGGGGCACGTATAATCCAAATACCTCCCGGCAGGATTTTTTATGAAGGGCCATAACCTGGAAAAGAGGCATGCGATTGCAACAGAGTCAACGTGTTTGAGTTTGTTGAGGGGTCTGCCAAGTACACAGGCCATTTGAATTTCATGGATTCATAGTATTGGGCCTTTGATAACTCCTCTGCTATCAGAGGTCACCCACTCTTGGTTCAATCAACTTTCTGTTGACACACACACACACACACAAAAAAAAAAAGCCCCAAAAGCTTCTTGGACCTTAACAGCTCTTTACAAAACAAATTATTATGATTTAAGTATGAATGATTCAGAAACATATGGATTAAATTTCCTTTCACATACATGTGGGTTCAAATATTAAAGGGGAAAATGCCTTGGAAACCTGTGTTTGGGGTTTTATGCAGTCTTATGTATTTGACTTGTAGCTTTAAACACACGGGGTGGGAAGAGTAGGCTGGAAACCACCAAGCAGGAACAAGCAAGCGCTCCTTCTCTGAGTCCATCGCACACAGAGATGCTTCATGATGGCAATTAGCCATCATGTAGAGTTGACGGTTCTCTACAGGACACAGACCTCTCAAGGGCAAGGACTCTGACTCTTAGAATCTCTGTAGCACAATACAGTGCGTGCTACATATTAAGAGAGCAAAAAGCATCTGGATGATATGGATCCACAAACACATGGATTAATTAATCAACTTGAACCCACTTTGCCTGGCCTTTCCCCGCCCGAGCTTTTTTTTTTTTTATTATTGACAGAAAGAGAGAGAGAGGGCATGCATGCACTAGCAGAGGGAACAGCAAACTCCCTGCTGAGCACAGAGCCTGATGTGGGACTTGAGCCCAGGACCCTAGGAATCATGACCTGAGATGAAGGCAGACACTTAACCACTGAGCCACCCAGGCACCCCTCCCCACCTGAGCTTTTGCTGCAGGTTGGTTCAATCTCAGTAAGCTGTAGACGGTCAGAGGCACTAGCTCATCAGGGGCCATCCCACAGGGTTTCAAAACTTTCAACAAACCACCCTCAGGATTGAATTCCCGGTGGGTGACTCTCACTATGTTTTCAGTTGTCAGTTGTCTGAGACTATTTTTTTCTTCCCCCAACAGTTTGGGTTTGGTAAAACTCAGAACATGTTTTCCCAAGAACATCCCCCCACAATCTAAACCATGTATATTTTAAGGGAAATTTAATCCGTGTGCCCCTCAGTTCGTTCACACAGATCGTCAACATGCTTTTTAGTAAGAGTTATTGTGAGATTTTTGTGTAAATATTTTTTGTCATATAACTATAAAGTTGTATTTTCTCAGTAATATCTGGGGCCAGCTATGCTAACTGCCTACGCTCCAGTCTCCATTCTTCCTTCCTGATTGAATCTCAGTTCTGTTTGGAGACTGGGAAGCCATATGTTCTAGACACCTCCTTCCCAGGCTGGGCAGGGGTGGGAGCAGAGTGCACTGAGGGGCTGGGATTTATTAGGCTAAGCAATGATGTAAATTTCTTCCCTGGTGATTAGTTTGAGCACAGGCACATGACCGTCTCCTGGACAAACATCTGCAACATTTTCTTTACTCTTAAATGTGATTGGACTCTTCCTGCCTCTGAATGTTGTCTAAGAGGACATGGTCCTTGGACTTGCTACAGCCATCCTGAAACCAAGAGAGGAAAGACATTCTTGGGCTTCTGCATTTACCAACACTGGAACCAAATTGCCTGGAGACATCTTGCCAAGTGAAATAACAAATCCCAGTATCTTTTAAGCCGTGATTAGACAAATATTTTACTGCTCACTGATGAATGCTTTGCAACCAAATACAACACATAAACTCTGATTTCAGAATTTCTGGATTGGCATGAAAACCTTTAGAACACACTTGATATGAAATTCTTCACTCCGTGGCAAAACTTGGGTAACCTTTTGTAGTTACCAGCCTTGTGGGATTTCCTGGGAATTAAAAATTAATCTTAAATAAATATAAACAGTGGAGGTTTCTGTGTGTGGGTTAACCCTTTCCTCATTTGCATGTGTTGAATTCCTGGTTTTATTTTTCTCAAAGAAAATTGTGAATTAGTGTAACAAAGACAAATTCTTTGATCCCTCACGCTTTCCTGAATTTGAATCGGGCTGCTATTAATTCCTAAACAAGTACTTGAAGAAGTAAGTTGAACTGTTTAAAGTATATTAATTAAAATTATGAAAATAATTACTATTACTTAATCCCTCCTGTCTTCTTTGATGCCTTGCTCTAAGCCCCATTTCCAAATGCTCTGATTTTTTAGGATCTGCTTCTATACTTGCTTATTGACTGTCAGTTAAGACAGATTCATTTGAAATAGTGGTACAGATTTTGGGAAAACAAAAATCAAAGTTAGGGTCTTTCCTTGATTAAATTATGAGCTGCATAAGACACAGATCTAATTCAATTATTCTCCACAATATATAAAGCACAGCACCTTGCAGGAGAGCGATCAGTGCAAAATAAGACACCCAGCTATAGGGTGAGTGGTTTCCAAATATAAAATCCTGGACTGTGAGAGGTTAGAAGGACCAATGGAGGTAAACTCATCTAGTGGTTTTCAAAATGTGCCTCTCTGCGGTCTAGGCCATAACTGCACTCTCCTTGGTGAACTGGCCATTTTATTCGTGATGCCAAGTTCCCACAAGGGAGGCCACTAGTGAGTAACACCAAACAGATGCCGCTGTGTGTGATTCAGGCAACACCTATCAGAAGAAGTACAGTGTTGGGATTCCTTTCAAATCATGAAGCAGTCCTTGAAGAGCAGGATTTGATTAAGTCGTGAAGAAGAGCAGGGAATATCATGAAGGATGGGATAGCACGAGAAAAGTCACTTAATGCAAAAGCAGCCTTAAGTGTGAGCAGAGGCTTGTGCTGGGGGAGAGTAAAGGTGGGAAGAACAGACATGGCTGGATTCTGAAGCAGGTTAACCCTAGTGAGCTCTATTGATTCTCAGCCTTTGGGTGAACCAGTCAAGCCATGGATTCTGGGATTACGATGCATGTAGGGATCACCTGGACATCTTGTGAAAAATGCAGATTCTCAGTGAATGGTACTGGGGGAGCCAAGAGTCTGCATTTCTAAGACGCCCCCACATGAGGTCTCCTGCTGCTGGTCCATGGAAACACCGACTGGTTAACATCAGGGCCAATGTCGCAGAATCTAGCCAGGAGTTAGGAATGCTCTTGAATTAATAGTGACAATGGCAAGGGAGAAAACTTTGAGAGGACCGGAGGATGAAAATCTCAGTTTTACTGAAAAAAAAAAAAAAAATGACAGCAGTTTGTTTTCCTAAGTTAGCAGTCTGTTGCGCGTTCCTGGAGTGAATTTGTGTTGCACGCTGTGTAGTTGAAGCCCACAGAGTCCAGGGGGTGAATCTCGTTTCTGCGATCTCCAGCCTCATGCTTCCCGTATTTCCAATCTGCTGACTGTGGCTAATAATTTTCTCTCTGTACAGCTGGTGGGATTGATTATACTGATTTATGTGTTCACCAGGCACCCACCACCAGGCACTGTTATTGTTGTAATTGTTGCTGTTGTTATTTATGAATCCTACAAATCACGCGAAAAGAATTTCTAAATATCCCCAAGGAGAGCGGATAACTGCATTCCTCAAGATACCTTTATTTCCATAGAAAGCAGGTTAGCCTCTGCTGATCGTCTTGGGGAAACCGTTAGGTGATGATATCAAACAGGATTTCCTTGTAACTGGAAGAATCTAATTACTTCCATGTGTAGGTCTGATGAGGTGAAAAAAAAAACCATTTATGGATCTGAACCACTTGCAAATGGCCGGGGCTGTAATACCTAATTCCCACCAGTAAATACATGGCATAAAACTTCCAAGTGATGAAGCTTTGAGTCAGTTAGGAAGGCCCCACTGCTCACAAGAGACATAAATGTGCTATCACAGTCATTTAAATGAGTTATTTAATCCCATTCTTCTATCTGTGAAAACTACATTCTTCTTCACGCACCCTCTTAATCCCACACCCACTCCCCTCAGGCGACTCACCCTCCCAACCACACACACACACACACACACACACACACACACACACACACACACACACTCACAGTGCTCGCACAGTGAATGAGAGCTGGAAGGGACCTTGGAAATTATTATGACAATGACTTCATTTCATAAATGAGAAGATGGAGGCATTTAGATTTCATGTGTTCACCCAACTCACACAGAGGGTTCCAGTGTCCTCGTGTTTCCTCAGGTAAGAATCGAAGACAAATCTATGAAGAAAGGAAATCTCACCACGTTTTATGATTCCTCTTAGGGAAGCCATTTTTCTGGTGTGTAGTTTTGGTCCTATGATGAAGCAGGCAGTATGGGGCAGTGGTTAAAGGTGTGAATTCTGGCTCAGGCTACCTGTTTCCTGTCCAGCTCTATTTCTTGCTGGCCATATAAGCCGGGATAGGTACTTAACCACTGACCCTCAGTAACCTCATCTTTCAAATGGGGTTCATAATATGGTCCCACTTCGCAGAGTTGGTTTTCCAGTTAAGTCGGTTGATAGATATTGTGAGCTTGGAGCAATACCTGGCCCATCATGGTCTTTTTGCATCTGGGCATTTCTTTGGTTTAAGCAAACTGAATACACTTTTTCATTGAGGTTTGGCTATCATTCCAGTGATTCTTCTTCTCTTTGTTCCAATATGTGGTTGAAATAGCAAAGATCACCGCATGATAGATGTCATAGGGTGTTCTTCAAATGACCAGAAAATCAAAATGCAACCATAATGTAAATAATGGGCAAACTTTTTATTGCGAAACATTTGGCAGAGGGTAGCCCTTTAAAAGGCAAATGCTATATTTAAGGAAATGGTTTGATGTAAAAATGTTTTTAGATACTATCAACAACAACCAACTTGCATAATCCCACTTGCCTGCTTCATTATATTCCTATTGTTAGTCTTACATCAAAAGCTAGATCTGATCTAGATTAAAAAACAAAAAATGTTTTCTGAGTCTGCTTTCCACTATCCCCAGCAAAATCTATCTCAATATTCAAAACTCATGAAAACAGTGAAAAGAAAAATGTCAGCATAATCCATTCGAGCTAAGAGTGCTTGAGGATTTTGTGGCCAATCCTTCCGGAGAAAATTGTACAGGCACGTGCTCTTTTATTTTGCATTTTTAACCACCTGAAAAGTATCCCACATGGTACTGGTGAGCCCTGTCCTGGACTGGGCACATTTCCATGGAGGGAGGTCTCCCAAGCTGAGTTCATCTACAGCAAACCCTCCACTCGTGCTGTCAGCCATGTTGTGGTAGGTTGAGAAGGAGGCAAGAAGTTAAGTTGATAACTATGAAAGCTGGCAATCAAAAGGCTGCATGATTATTCGCAAATACTTTCTTCTTCATAAGTTTCTACCATCTGGCATTCTGCACAGTAGAATGAAAACAGTTTTTTGAGCAAAAATTGAGTAATTAGAGAAGAAAACTTCCCTCTCTCACCAGATTGGTGAGAAATCCTCCACAGGATTAAGTCTGATGTTCAGGCAAAAGGTACCCTGCTTCGCTTTAATTTCAGATCAGTTTCTGATATTACCTCTTAAATCAGATTCTCAAATATTGTTCAGTTAAGTCCAAAGGGGTTGCAAAAATACAAGTGAAGGCTCATAACTGTTTAGTTTCTTACCCCCTAAAGAATGGCCACCCATTGACCCATCTTAGGCCAGTGGTCCATCTTGCAAGGTTGCCTCTTTTCATTCAAGCAAGGCCTGGCTCTTGGGAATCAGCAATTTGGGGGAGGACCGACAGGCAGAAAATTCTGTTGTTTCTCTCAAAAGCCAAGGATTTGTGTTTTTTAGGCAGGAAGACCATTTTTAGGTTTTCCTTCATAACTGATTTTTCCTGCCTCCAGGGTAAATTTCCCAGCCCTGTTATCTGTGGCTGCTGGAAAACGGGCACATTATTCATTCATTTATTCGTTGGGTCTGAGCAAAACAAACATTGTCTCTACACCATGATGTTTCTAATCTATTAGGAAAATAGATAATAATCACAAAATACACAAAAATATTTTAAAATTAGAAGAGTGATAAAAGCTCCAAAAAGGAAGTATAGCATAATATAAGAATTTTAAGTAGTGTGATTGAATTTAGGAGATATGGTAGAGGGGCATGAAGAAAAGGTTTACCCCTGCCCTCCCCCTCCTATGATGTGACTTACAAAACTTTGGGTAATGAATCCACCTGCTTTTTAGGAGTGCTATACAAATACAACTTATTAATATGTATCATCGGTATGTAGGTTACGAAGCAAGAAGTTCATTCAACAAATGTTTTTTAAATCCCCTACTTGCCAGGAATTATTCTAGGTGCTAGAGGTGACACAGTCACCCAAACAGACAAAACAGCACGGAGCTTACGTTCAGGAAGAGGAGACAGAAAATGAGGCAGATGAAGAAATAAGATGGAAAGTATGCTAGAAGGTGAAATATACCTAGAAGAAGAACAGAAAGGGAGAGGAGGACAGGAAGTGAGCAAGAGGAGGAGGGAGGGGTGCTGGAATGTTGGATGAGATGTCCAGAGAATGCTTCACTGAGTAGGCGACACTTGAATACAAACCTAAACGTTGGAAGGGAGAACCTTGTTTGTGTCTGGAATCGGGACACGCCATGAGGCTAGAGATTTGGCAGAGGCCAGATTAGGGAAGGTCTGTTGGCTCCTGTTCAGCCCCTCTGATCCCCTGGGAAAGACACAATCAGACTTCCATTTTAGAAATTCTGCTCTGGCTCTTGTGCAGGGGGCAGCTAGGACAGTGACAAGGAAATTGAGAGAGATCAATAACGAGAGCTCTGAAATATTCTAGACAAGATAAGGTAGTAGCTGGGCTGAATTCCAGCAATGGAGACGAACAGACACAAATGAGTTTAAGATGTTTTTGGAGGGAGAAAGCACAGGACTGGGGGCTCTACTGACACAGGGGCCTGGGGGTCAGGCACACCTGCTGCTTGTGTTTGGTCCAGCCTGGTACCAAGACGGCTGTTTGGGCTCAGGATTTTTCCACGTGATACAGTTCTTACGGCTAGCAAATGTATATATTTTGACACTTTAGCGAAAAGTCATTGCAAGTGGTTTTCAACCAGGTACACGCTCCATGGGGAGATGTCTGCAAATGTGGCCTGGCTGCAATGGAATTAAAAGCACACCCGTACTGGGCGCCTGAGTGGCTCAGTTGGTTAAGCGACTGCCTTCGGCTCAGGTCATGATCCTGGAGTCCCGGGATCGAGTCCCGCATTGGACTCCCTACTCAGCAGGGAGTCTGCTTTTCCCTCGGACCCTCGCCCCTCTCATGCTCTCTATCTCATTTTCTCTCTCTCAAATAAATAAATAAAATCTTTAAAAAAAATTTTAAAAGCACACCCGTAGAAAGGTTAAATGTAAAGAGTCTCTGTAAGGGCTGGAGATTCACGCTGTCATGAGATGTTCATGGCACGCAAGACAGTAGAGATCTAGAATCTCTGGCTCAGTTGGACGAGGCAGGAGGCACAAATGTATACGCAGAGGAGCCTGCCAGTGGTTTATTGGCATTAAAAGAATTCGACTTCCCCTGCTCCAACTGGAACGGCTAATGCAGAGGGTTCTTCCAGGAGTTTTTAAATATGTGCTCATAAGGCTCCCAAAAACTAAAAGGAAAGTTGAAGCTTCTTAGTTTGGACCAAATCTCTTTACCGCTAGGAGCCCCAGACCCAGCTGTAGCCCAAATGTCCTAGGATTGGACCATGAGCGGTAGGCCACCTCTCCAGGGACAGTGACACTTTTGATAAAGCTATAGCTTTTGTTATTAGACTCAGCAGGCACGGTGCTCATTCAGTCCCCAGGGGAAAAGTCCTACCCGAACCCAGGCATCCAACATGAGCCCTGTGGGCCCACCAGGGCCCAGCTGAGATAACTGAGCAACACACGAGGAAGCTCATTGTCTGATTGACCTGGGCTAGATCGGTAATGACTGACCACTGCTCTGTCCAGGTGCTGAGCACCTTAGCTGGTAGGTTTGCTCAAACAGCTGAAACTGAAGGCGAAGGTTAATTATTAGGTAACATGTGGCACCTAAGATTAACTCCATTAATATCAAGAGAATGGGAAGAAGAGGTTGTGATATATTTATAAGCTGGAATTCAAGATGGCCACTAAAAATAAGTAGAAAAAAAAATGGGGCACCGGGGTGGTTGAGTGTCTGACACTTGATCTCAGCTCAGGTCTTGATTGTAGGGTCATGAGTTTGAGCCCCAGGTTGGGCTCCATGCTGGGCATGGAGCCTACATATAAATAAACAAACAAACACACAAACAAACACATAAATAAATAAATAAAATGTAAGTAAATAAATAAATAAATGTAGTTTTTAAAAAATAGTGACCTAGGGGAAAAATCAGGTTATCATCTCTGGGATTGGCCCATTTCCAAATAAAATCACATATACACACACAGACACACACACACACACACACACACACACACAAAGAGACAGAGACAGAGAGACATCCAGAGACAGAGACACAGAGAGAGAAATGACTAGGACACACAGCTAAGTAGTTATTCCTGTTTTGAAGGATAGAGGTGGAATTTTCTTCTCTTTAATAATCTATATTTTCTGAAGCTTTTATATTGAACTTCTATTAACTTCTCATAAGAAATGGTACATAAATTTACCTCATAAAACTGGGAGATTATAAAAGGTAATTACAAAAAGCAAAATAAAAGAAATATATTTATACATCTCCCCATTTTATATTCAGAACCCGAGCACGAATGCTCTTAACTCACTCCTTTTGCTAATAAAACATTGACATGGTCCATCCATGACTGTTTTCTGTTCATGAGGTCCATCACTGAAGAAAGAAATACTTCTCCCTCAGAAAAGGTATCTATCACTCCCTTGGGGACAGTCTTCCTAGCACTTGTCCAGAAGTTTTTATTTTCATCTAAAACTATAGAGGAAAGTTTGCTGAGATATAAAGCCCTGAAGATCAAAAAAAGAGTATCTCAAGTGGGCAGTCTCTGAAATGTGAGCATCTACACAGACCCATTCCTGCTTTCCGTATGTGAGCCTGTGCCCTCTCTAAGAAGGGGCGTCGAGGGAGACCCTGGTCCCCACGCTGAAAGGGACCAGGGGGCACAGGACAGATCCCACATTCAGAAGGATGGACTGGCAAGATCTCACTTATGACCCTTCCAACCCTGAAATGGATATGCATCCAGATTATTACTCATGAGACTATAGAGTCAGAGAGGGGATCATAAAAATGGTCCAGTCAGATCTCATTTTTAAGATGAGAGTATGTGAACTCTGTGAGGTTAGGTCACTTTCCCATGGTCCCATTATTGCCAGTGGCAGCAGCAGTGAAGTCACAAAGTCTTATATATTGTTTATTTTAAAATGGACTGAACAGTACATAAATGGCGTCTAAGGAGTTCCTACAGCCAACATTCTTATAGACAGAGCATTCAAGGGAATAAAAGCTCCCAAAGTTAATAAACAAGCGGAATGCAGGGACAAGATGGTTTAAATATGGTTTCAAAAAGAGAACAAAGGTTAGGATGCGTCAGACACTTACCCCCAAGCTCTCTATGGGGAAAACTTTTTACTCCTCTTGGGAAGATTTGTGGCCATACCAGAATAGACAATATACATTATGATTACCTCAAATTCTATGTGTGTGTAAAATACTATTATGCACATGTACCCCGTGCTTCTCAAGACAACTTTTTCTGATCGCCTAATTCATAATCATCAGATACAGGCCAGAACATTCGTGATTCCTGGGATGCACCCAGGATCTACGAAATTAGAATCCTTAAGGGTTATTTTTGAGTGTCTAGAATTTTTGCCAGCTCCTGGAGTGATCCTAATGAGCATGAAGCTTGTGAACCACTGATAGAATCATGCAATCCACATATAATGTTTGATTCTTCCCATTTTCTCATTCATATTCAAACATGTGGAATCAGGTTTTCTGAGGATGAAATGATTTGAACCCTTTGCCTTGCACACCAAACTCCTCACTTCATCACCATATTTATTCCTGGACAGAAGCTATCACTGATTGAATCTTCTATGCCTATGTTATACCTCCAGTTCTCATACAAGGCCACTGCCAGAGCTCACATCATACTGCCATATCTCTTTTTTAACTTAGAGCTCTCTATCAACTTTGAAACTTTCAATCTTTCCTCACAGCCAGCCACGTTCCAAGACTTGCAGTATCATCGTTCCCTCCTTCCCATTCTCATTGCCACTAACCTAATTCAAGCCCTCATTCATCCTATCTAAACAATTCATGGCCTTGTCAGGAGTACCTGTCTCCCTCTCTCTGCCAGTAATGACATTGGCCAAGTGAGTCTTCCCAAAGTCCTATCATGTTTCGCCCATTCACATAAGGTTTTGATAGCTCATTCCTATGAGAGCAGCCAACAGAATTAAGACTAAAACCACTGACCTGGATTTCGGGCCATCTCTTTGCCTGATCCCAACCTAAATTTGCAGCCTTGATTTCATTGCTTCCCTACCTGTATCACACATTGCCTGCTGATGTGCCTTTCCTTCTACTGTTAGAATAACAAGAACTTCTTCTCCCATTTCTACTAGTCAAAAGCTTAGCCATCGTTTTGGACCTTCTTCAAAAGACATCTCACCTGTAAGGCCTTTATTATTTCCTCCAGTTTATCCTTCTGCAATTCTCTGTACAGTCTCTGCTTTTTGTTTTACTCCAAACTTTCACATTTATCCTTATAAAAGTTATTTTGATAATTGTCTCATCATCTATAACAACTGAATCAGCATGTTTGCTCCATAATTTTCTCTGAATAAATCTTATGTTAAAGTAATATTTCTGGGTGACTTGTTCTCCTTTCCCAGGATATCTGGAAATTCCTGGCATGTGGGATAAGTTTGACTCCCACTAACAACGTGAGAAAAAGTTTTGTGGATGCCAATTGTTTTGTGCTGGCCTCAGCCTAGCGATAGTAATACTATCTGCTAGAAATGCCTGGGGGCACTCACCTGGGCCCTGGTGAGCTTCCCACAGACATCTCCAAACCAATGTTATGACTGGACCGACCCTTGTGGTTCTTATTATGATTGCAAGACTCCCTTCAGCAACAACAGGAAACTTAGAAAAAAATAAAGGTTTATTACTTAGAAGGCCTGGAAATTACGCAGCACACCTGGGGCCACACAATGAGGTGCAGGTAGAGAGAGCACACACAACTTGCACAAGGGCCTTGGTGCTGGGCCTAGGGTCTTGCAGGCCCACTATCTAATGGTGAATTTAAAACATAAGAGTGGGAGCCTAAAGCAGGGGGAAGACAGGCGGCCCAAATGGTCAGTTAACAAAATTAACCAAGCTCTCTGAAACAAGGAGCCTCAATTGGAGAGGTGGATAGCCATTTTTGAGATGGATGCTGCTTTGAAATGGATGCCTTGGCAATCAAATCTTAAGTCAGTCACTTACATTACAAAAACGAAACACAAAACAAAACAAAATAAACAACAACAACAACAAATTGACAGGACTTACACTGTAGACATAGTATATAATGCACACATCAAACATTAGGGCACACCATACACAGTAGTCCAGCCTTTAAAATGTATCCTTATAGATGAAGCCATGAAATTGCCTTAGCTTTGAAACCCAAGCAACAGTGTCCCGTGGGACTCCACTGCAGAACTGACTTTGGTTCTCTCTGAGATCATGCCTTCAGGTGGGTTATTCACTCATTCCTAGAATTAGCTCTAAAACTCAGCATCCAGAAGGGCAGAAAACCTTGGATCCAACCTAGCAGAGCAGAGGAACTGGTTCATGATGTGCAGCATGATGGCCTCCTTCTGGGAAGGTGACTGGCTTTTGACCTCAAGCGTAACATCAGTGAAGCCTTCTTTATTTTGTTGGAAATTGCTTCCTTTCCTTTTCTTTTTTATAACTGTTTTTTTTTTTCAGATGTCATTGACAAATCTCATTTACTTTCTCCCTAGAGAGCTACTTTCTGGAATCCTTAAAGTTTTTCGCCTCTCCACCACCGTTCTGGTTCTTCAAGGACTTCTCTCTATTCAACATTACCTGGGAAAAGGCTCTTGGCACCCTTTCTAGACTGGCAGCTTTATGAAGGCAGGGACCACATTTTTCTGAGGTTCCTAGCCACTACAGAGTAGAGCAGTGTGTAGGATATATTTGCTCTCAGTATATACAAAGCAAATTCTTAACCAAAAGCTCTGAAGTTCAAAGTTATGTGAAGATAGAATAATACGTGTAAAGTGCTATACCCGATAGAGGGCAAGGAGTAAGTGGCAAATGGCATCTAAAAAACAGAGCGTTGTTGGCCCAATGCTCTTCTATCCCATGCAACAAGCATATTGATCCAAGCATCTTACTTTTCTCTTTCTTGTGGCTTAAATTGAAAGCCAGCCCTTTGTGGTTTTTCTTTAAATTTTATTTTATTTAAATTCAATTAATTAGCATGTAGTGTATTATTAGTTTCAGAGGTAGAGTTCAGTGATTCATCAGTTGCATACAAACCCAGTGCTCATCACATCACGTGCCCTCCTTAATGCCCATCACCCAGTTACTCCATGTCCCACCCACCTCCCCTCCAGCAACCCCGTTTGTTTCCTAGAGTTAAGAGTCTCTTATGGTTTGTCTCCCTCTCTGATTTCATCTTATTTTATTTTTCCCCATTCAGTTTTGTTTCTTAAATTCCACAGATGAGTGAAATCATGTGATAATTGTCTTTCTCCGATTGACTTATTTTGCTTTGCCTAATACCCTCCAGTTCCACCCATGTCGTTGCAAATGGTAAGACTTCATTTTTTGATGGCTGAGTAATATTCCATCGTATATATACACCACATCTTCTTTATCCATTCATCTGTCGATGGACATGGGGTCTCTTTCCATATTTTGGCTATTGTGGACATTGCTGCTCTAAACACTGGGGTGCAGGTGCCCCTTTGGATCACTATGTTTGTATCCTTTGGGTAAATACCTAGTACTGCAGTTGCTGGCTCGTAGGGTAATGCTATTTTTAACTTTTTGAGGAACCTCCATACTGCTTTCCAGAGTAGCGGCACTGGCTTGAAAGCCAGCCCTTTGATTCCTTTGGTTATACGTCCTAGGGATTCCAATGACTTTAGAGTCACATACTCACTGGCAGGCCTGTGGCTTGTGGGGAGGCTTGGCAGTTTTTTAGGTGAACGTACTAATAGGACACAGCTGTGAACAGCAAGTTACTGCTACATACAGCTTTTGCTGTGCTGAATACACAGAGGCTGGACAGACAGAGTGGAATGCCATTAGACATGTTAAGAAAAAGTTGCCTGGGGAAGCCAAATAGTTTATATTCGGTATTGTCAGACATGCCATTGGATAAAGTTTTTAAGAAAAACTTACTCCTTTCCAAGAAGTAAATCCTGTAAGTACTAGTGTCAAGTATGCTGCCTCTTTTGTATGCAGTTTTGATTTTAACTAACTCTGAGAGAATATTATTTGCCCTTAAAAACTTTTCTTTCTATATAAGCTTAGAAAACTAGGTAGCTGCTGCCAGAAGGATTTTGAACATCCATCCTCAAGAATTTTCATGAGGAACTGCTCAGAATTCAAGATTTGAATACTTATTTCTTAATCAAAACATGTGGGCAGAATATACATTTCTTCAATGACCTTACGATAGCACATCAACAACAAAATTCTTACTTTTAAATAGAATGACATCTGAGCACAGTAAAATCTCATGGGTCCAATCACCTCCAGTGAACACAACACTCACAATCTCAAAAGAAACACGAAAGAAGAATACCAAATTCATTGGTGGTGTGTTTATCCTTATAACATAATATGCAATATGTTTTTGTAGACCATCTGCATTAGCTACGCATTATGGATTCAGCTGGCTCAGTCTCCTTTTGGTGCAATGATGTCATCTTTATCTGACCTAAGACAAAAGAGGTAGCATGGCCCGTGGTTAAGAGCATGAACTCTGGATCTGATCTGCTACCATTCAATTCCAGCCTTGACTTTTCCAACTTGTAGGAACCCACCAAGTTATCCAGCGTTTCCGTACCTCCTCTTCGCCATCCATAAAATGAAGATGATGGTGATAATACTTGGCTCACAAAGGTTGTTATATGATAAATATTAAGATGGAGCAGTGAGTAGATTTCATGAGTGGCACCTAACCCACTGAAGGATTTCTAGACAAGCCTTGCTGTGGAGACAAAGGAGGAATTAAATCTTGAATGAGTAGTTGAGGGAGAGGGTGATCCAAGCACCAAAGCAGTAGCACTTGGGGAAACAGCTAGAAAAATATGGTGTGATCTGGAGAGTGCTGAAAGATGGTGTGCTGAAGGAGACTGCCCAGCCAGGTCTTAAAGACCCATCTCAGCCATATTATGGAACTTCATCAGTTTTCTGAAGACAATCGAGTCATCTGAGTGCTCTGAGCAGGAGTAGTCACCTCGATGGTAACATGTTCCAGCACCCTCTTCCTCCATGTTCACTCAGCACTGACAATCTTGCTTTCTACTTTACTAGGGAAATAGAAGCAATGGGGAGAGAACTTCTACAAGCTCCTTTGCATATGCTCCCCTACACTATTTGAAGCTTTATTCTGCATTTCTCTTCTGTTTGCCGAGATGAACTGTCCATGTCCCTGGATTAAACTGTCCTCTCCATTGGTGCACTGAACGCCATCCTCCCTCATTTACTCCAGGACCTGTCTCCAGGCTTTTCTTCTGCCTCTCCTGTGTCAGCAATCTTCCCCTCTCAGGCTATTCCAGACTATATAAACTGCCTCTTATTTCTCTACATCCTAAAGAAAATGTACTCTTGACCCTGCTTCACACTCCATCTGTTGCCCTACTTCTGGCTTTCCTTTTGCGGAGAAAGTCCTTGAGAGAGTTGTCTGTCGCTGTGTCCAATTTCTCTCCTCCATCTCTCTTTCAAACCTAGTCCAGTTGGGCTATCACCCTAACCACTCCTTTGAAACTTCTTTTACCAAGGGGACTGATGACTTCCACTTTATTAAATCCAATCAGTTACCCTCTGTCACCCTCATCTTAGGTGACCTATAAGCAGAATTTGATGCACTGGATGACTGTCTCCTCCTTGAAACTGTCTTTCCTTGGCTTCCAGAATGTGTATTTGCCTGCTTTTCCTCCTTCCTCTGCAGACTCTGCTTCCCAGTTTTCGTCGGTTTCTCCCTGTTGTCTGACATCTTCAGGATGGAGTGCCCAACCTTTGCACTTTCTTCTGTGTGCATAACCACACTTGTGGTAATCTCACTCTTGTTCCAGTTACTCCAACATTCATATCTTCAGCCTAGAATTCTTCCCTGAACTCTAGAGTCATATATGCAACTGCCTACTTGATGTCTCCTTTGGTTATTTGATAACATTTCAAATTCAACATACCCCCAGGGGAACTCCTCATCCACTCTCAAACCTGTTCCCTCCTTAGACTTCTCTGTCTGGATCTCAGACAACTCCATTCACCAGTTGCTCAGGCCAGAAAGTTTAGTCATCTTTGATTCCTCTCTTCTTTCACACGCTACATCAAAACATTAGCACATCCCTTTGATTCCACTTTTTAAAAAATTCCCAGAGTCCAGCCTCTTTGCAGCCTGCCCTTCCTCTCATTTCTTCCCCTTTCCTTGCTCTACTTTTCTGCTAAGCATTGAATAGCTTATGAGAAAGCACATAACATACTTGTTTTATGTGCTGACTATCTTCCTCATGAGTCCTAATTTGTTTTGGTCTCTCCTGAAAACCAAGGGTATTCTTTGATTCTTTTATTACATTTTGTCACTCCAATGGCCTGTTTCTCCTGAGGCTCACCTTGCACAGTGTAGACATTCACTAGATATTTGCTGAATGTCTGTGCAGAATGTGTGCTTTCCATTTATTTTCTTGTGTGCTTCCCAGTGATGCTCAGAATTGTGCTGACCTTTGTGTGTGGCTTCAATACACAAGTCAGTCAATTTAGGATGAGGTCCATTTTTCTTACATTCTTTCCTTGGCTTATAGTTGATAGTTTGGTATTTATTATTTTTTGAGTCAAGTTTACATGACTTTCTTCTAAATTCATTTCCATTTGCCCACACTGAAGCATCTCTAGCCCTCTCCTTACCACCCACATAGCTTTGCGGTTGTGGCCATTGGTGGCTTGGCAAATGTGTGAACTAAATATCATTTTCAGAACTGGAAATTCCATTGTGTTCCATCATCAAGATCTCATACTAAAAGACAATGATTTCAGCTCTAGAGAACTCTGTCATTTCCATTGTCATATTCAGAATATTTTCTACATGTCCTTTACCATTTGTTGTCTTCAAATAAAAGAGTTCCCTATACATAATAAAAAACACACCTCTCTATATTAACTAAAGTTTCAAATACATAAATCCTTTCTATATCTTTAGCTTAGGCTTGGTGTTCTAAATGTTTTGTTACTGTAAATAAGACTGTTTCCTCCCCCACTGTTCTGTTTACTGGTCAAGGAATTGGAGAGAAATCTATATGGACCGGCCAGCCAACTATGAGGAGTCAACCATTGGAAGAGCCATTGAGTCAGCAGAGTGGCTACTGAACCACTAAACTATTGTTGCAGCCACTGAAAAAAGTGTCGTGGTGAGGGGGCGGAGCAAGATGGCGGAGGAGTAGGAGACCTAGATTTTGTCTGGTCTCAGGAATTCAGCTGAATAGGGATCAAACCATTCTGAACACCTACGAACTCAACAGGAGATCGAACAGGAGAGTAGCAACAACTCTCTGAACAGAGAAGCGACCACTTACTGGAAGGTAGGGTGTGCGGAGAAGTGAATCCGAGGCGATATTCGGGAGGATAGACGGCGGGGGAGGGGCCTCCGCCGGCCGCTTCTGGCAAGTGCTAGAGCCGCGGAGCACAAAATCGGACCTTTTAAAAGTTGGCTCGGCGGAGGGACGTCGCTGCAGTGGCTAAGCGGGGGGTGGAATCCTCCCGGGACAGTGTGGTCTCAGGACCCTTGGGGTCACAGAGAGACCGGGGGTGCCTGAGTGCGGCAGAGCTCCCAGGTGTCGGGGCGGGGAAGCCGGCTGCAGATACGGAGCAGAGTCGCGGGCTCTCAGCTCGGGGTTGCCATAAACTGTGATCTGCGGCCCAGTCGGGGCACGGCTCCCCCAGCAAGGACCCAACAAGCAGCAGATCCGGGGAGACTCCCCTTCCTTCCCGGGGAGGAGCGGTGCGGGAACGCACTGCAGGGATCTGCTGGGTTTGGAGACTCCGAGCGGGGTCGGGTGCCAGAGATAGCAACGCTCGATCACAGGCCGGGTGAGCATGGAGAGCGGCCGGAGACCGGGGACACGGGAGTGACTGCTTTTCTCTGGGGGCGCACTGAGGAGTGGGGCCCTGAGTTCTCGGCTCCTCCGGGCGGAGACTGGGAGGCCGCCATTTTCGCCCTGGTCCTCCAAAGCTGTGCCGAGAGCTTGCAGGGAACAAAAGCTCCTGAGAGCAAACTGGAGCAGCTTCCTTAGCCCGGACCGACAAGGGCGGGGCAATTCCGCCTCCGGCAAAGACATTTGGAAACCACAGCAACAGGCCCCTCCCCCAGAAGATCAACACAAACAGCCAGCAAGCCAAGACCAAGTTGATCGATCAAGGAGAATAGGAGAACTCCAGCGCTAGGGGAATACTGCACATAGATTCATGGCTTCTTTTTTTTTTTTTTTTTTTTTTTTTTTTTTTTTACCATGATTCATTATTTCATCAAAGTTAATTTTTGTTGACTTTTTTTTATTTTTCTTTTTCCCTTTTTCAACCAACATCTTATAAATCCCTTTTTTTTAAAAAAAAAACAACATTTTTTTTTTTTCATTTTTAGAGTCATATTTTATCCCTTCATAGTAGTTATCCTTGTTTTTGGCATATATATATAAGTTGTTCTCTCTTTAAAATTTTGAGGTACAGTTTCTTCTAACAGATCAAAATATACCCTAAATCACTAGTGTATGGCTTTGTTCTAGTCTCCCGCCTGATCACATTCTCTCCCTTTTTCCTTTTTTTTTTTTTCCTTAAATCTTCTTTCTTTTTTCAAACAACTTATCTTACCAAGTCCTTTTATAAAATCTTTTATAATTTTCATCTTTACAGTCATCTTCCATCCCTTCATTGTATCAACCCTTATTTTGTACATATATGTCTTTCTTCCTTTAAAATTTTAGGAGGCACTTTTTTCTAACAGACCAAAATACGCCCAAAATCTAGTGTGTGGCACTGATCTATGCACTAGCCTGATCATATTTGATCATATTCTGCCTTTTTTGAATTGTTTTGTTTTTGTTTTTATCTTTTTTTTCTTTTTTTTTTCTTTTTCTCTTTCTTTTTTCTTTCTTTCCCTTTCTTTTCCCCTGGTTTCGGGTCTTTTCTGATTTGTATACAGTATATTTGCTGGGGACGTAGTAAACCTGTTAGCCTTTTGTTCTCTCATTCATCTATTCTCCTCTGGACAAAATGACAAGACGAAAGAAATCACCTCAGCAAAAAGAACAAGAGGTAGTACCGTCAGCCAGGGACCTACTCAATACGGACATTAGTACGATGTCGGACCTAGAGTTCAGAATCATGACTTTAAAGATACTAGCTGGGCTTGAAAAAAGCGTGGAAGTTATTAGAGAAACCCTTTCTGGAGAAATAAAAGAACTAAAATCTAACCAAATCGAAATCAAAAAGGCTATTGATGAGGTGCAATCAAAAATGGGGGCACTAAATGCTAGGATAAATGAGGCAGAAGAGAGAATCAGCGATATAGAAGACCAAATGATAGAAAATAAAGAGGCTGAGAAAAAGAGAGAGAAACAACTACAGGATCACGAGGGCAGAATTCGAGAGATAAGTGATACGATAAGACGAAACAACATTAGAATAATTGGGATCCCAGAAGAAGAAGAGAGAGAGAGAGGGGCAGAAGGTATATTGGAGCAAATTATAGCAGAGAACTTCCCTAATGTGAGGAAGGAAACAGGCATTAAAATCCAGGAGGCACAGAGAACCCCTCTCAAAATCAATAAAAATAGGTCAACACCCCGACATCTAATAGTAAAACTTACGAGTCTCAGAGACAAAGAGAAAATCCTGAAAGCAGCTCGGGAGAAGAGATATGTAACCTACAATGGTAGAAACATTAGATTGGCAACAGACCTATCCACAGAGACCTGGCAGGCCAGAAAGGACTGGCAAGATATCTTCAGAGCACTAAACGAGAAAAATATGCAGCCAAGAATACTATATCCAGCTAGGCTATCATTGAAAATAGAAGGAGAGATCAAAAGCTTCCAGAACAAACAAAAACTAAAAGAATTTGCAAACACGAAACCAGCCCTCCAAGAAATATTGAGAGGGGTCCTCTAAGCAAAGAGAGAACCTAAAAGCAGCAAAGAGCAGAAACGAACACAGACAACAGACAGTTAACAGTCACCTTACAGGTAATACAATGGCAGTAAATTCATACCTTTCAATAGTTACCCTGAATGTAAATGGGCTAAATGCCCCAATCAAAAGACACAGGCTATCAGATTGGATTAAAAAACAAGACCCATCAATATGCTGTCTGCAAGAGACTCATTTTACACCCAAAGACACCCCCAGATTGAAAGTGAGGGGGTGGAAAACCATTTACCATGCTAATGGACACCAAAAGAAAGCTGGGGTGGCAATCCTTATATCAGACAAACTAGATTTTAAAACAAAGACTGTAATAAGAGATGAGGAAGGACACTATATCCTACTTAAAGGGTCTATCCAACAAGAAGATCTAACAATTGTAAATATCTATGCCCCGAACATGGGAGCAGCCAATTATATAAGCCAATTAATAACAAAAGCAAAGAAACACATTGAC
The DNA here is from genome assembly GCF_009762305.2 of Zalophus californianus. Taxonomy (NCBI): domain Eukaryota; kingdom Metazoa; phylum Chordata; class Mammalia; order Carnivora; family Otariidae; genus Zalophus; species Zalophus californianus. The sequence continues at coordinate 11,990,491 of NC_045606.1, read as the reverse complement.
AACAATACAATAATAGTGGGGGATTTTAACACCCCCCTGACTGAAATGGACAGATCATCTAAGCAAAAGATCAACAAGGAAATAAAGATATTAAATGACACACTGGACCAAATGGACTTCACAGACATATTCAGAACATTCCATCCCAAAGCAACGGAATACACATTCTTCTCTAGTGCCCATGGAACATTCTCCAGAATTGATCACATCCTAGGTCACAAATCAGGTCTCAATCGGTACCAAAAGATTGGGATCATTCCCTGCATATTTTCAGACCACAATGCTTTGAAACTAGAACTCAACCACAAGAGGAAAGTCGGAAAGAACTCAAATACATGGAGGCTAAAGAGCATCCTACTAAAGAATGAATGGGTCAACCAAGAAATTAAAGAAGAATTAAAAAAATTCATGGAAACCAATGAAAATGAAAACACAACTGTTCAAAATCTTTGGGATACAGCAAAGGCAGTCCTGAGAGGAAAGTATATAGCAATACAAGCCTTTCTCAAGAAACAAGAAAGGTCTCAAATACAAAACCTAACCCTACATCTAAAGGAGCTGGAGAAAGAACAGCAAAGAAAGCCTAAACCCAGCAGGAGAAGAGAAATCATAAAGATCAGAGCAGAAATCAATGAAATAGAAACCAAAAGAACAGTAGAACAGATCAACGAAACTAGGAGCTGGTTCTTTGAAAGAATTAACAAGATTGATAAACCCCTGGCCAGACTGATCAAAAAGAAAAGAGAAATGACCCAAATCAACAAAATCATGAATGAAAGAGGAGAGATCACAAGCAACACCAAAGAAATACAAACAATTATAAGAACATATTATGAGCAACTCTATGCCAGCAAATTAGATAACCTGGAAGAAATGGGTGCATTCCTAGAGATGTATCAACTACCAAAATTGAACCAGGAAGAAATAGAAAACCTGAACAGACCTATAACCACTACGGAAATTGAAACAGTCATCAAAAATCTCCCAAGAAACAAAAGCCCAGGGCCAGATGGCTTCCCAGGGGAATTCTATCAGACATTTCAAGAAGAATTAATACCTATTCTCCTGAAACTGTTCCAAAAAATAGAAATGGAAGGGAAACTTCCAAACTCATTTTATGAGGCCAGCATTACCTTGATCCCAAAACCAGACAAAGACCCCATCAAAAAAGAGAATTACAGACCAATATCCTTGATGAACATGGATGCAAAAATTCTCACCAAAATACTAGCCAATAGGATCCAACAGTACATTAAAAGGATTATTCACCACGACCAAGTGGGATTTATTCCTGGGCTGCAAGGCTGGTTCAACATCCGCAAATCAATCAACGTGATACAATACATTAACAAAAGAAAGAACAAGAATCATATGATCCTCTCAATAGATGCAGAAAAAGCATTTGACAAAGTACAACATCCTTTCTTGATCAAAACTCTTCAGAGTATAGGGATAGAGGGTACATACCTCAATATCATAAAAGCCATCTACGAAAAACCTACAGCGAATATCATTCTCAATGGGGAAAGGCTGAGAGCTTTTCCCCTAAGGTCAGGAACGCGGCAGGGATGTCCACTCTCACCACTGCTATTCAACATAGTATTAGAAGTCCTAGCCACAGCAATCAGACAACAAAAAGAAATCAAAGGCATCCAAATCGGCAAAGAGGAAGTCAAACTCTCACTCTTTGCAGATGATATGATACTGTATGTGGAAAACCCAAAAGACTCCACCCCAAAACTGCTAGAACTCATACAGGAATTCAGTAAAGTAGCAGGATATAAAATCAATGCACAGAAATCAGTGGCATTCCTATACACCAACAACAAGACAGAAGAGAGACAAATCAAGGAGTCTATCCCATTTACAATTGCACCCAAAACCATTAGATACCTAGGAATAAATCTAACCAAAGAGGCAAAGGATCTGTACTCAGAAAACTATAAAATACTCAGGAAAGAAATTGAAGAAGACACAAAGAAATGGAAAAACGTTCCATGCTCATGGATTGGGAGAATCAACATTGTGAAGATGTCAATGCTACCTAGAGCAGTCTACACATTCAATGCAATCCCCATCAAAATACCATCCACTTTTTTCAAAGAAATGGAACAAATAATCCTAAAATTTGTATGGAACCAGAAGAGACCCAGAATAGCCAGAGGAATACTGAAAAAGAAAAGCAAAGCTGGTGGCATCACAATTCCGGACTTCCAGCTCTATTACAAAGCTGTCATCATCAAGACAGTATGGTACTGGCACAAAAACAGACACATAGATCAATGGAACAGAATTGAGAGCCCAGAAATGGACCCTCAACTCTATGGTCAACTTATTTTTGTCAAAGCAGGAAAGAATGTCCAATGGCAAAAAGACAGTCTCTTCAACAAATGGTGTTGGGAAAATTGGACAGCCACATGCAGAAGAATGAAACTGGACCATTTCCTTACACCACACACAAAAATAGACTCCAAATGGTTGAAAGACTTAAACGTGAGACAGGAGTCCATCCAAATCCTAAAGGAGAACACAGGTAGCAACCTTTTCGACCTTAGCCGCAGCAACTTCTTCCTAGAAACATCGCCAAAGGCACGGGAAGCCAGGGCAAAAATGAACTATTGGGATTTCATCAAGATAAAAAGCTTCTGCACAGCAAAAGAAACAGTCCACAAAACCAAAAGACAACCGACAGAATGGGAGAAAATATTTGCAAATGACGTATCAGATAAAGGGCTAGTATCCAAAATCTATAAAGAACTTATCAAACTCAACACTCAAAGAACAAATAATCCAATCAAGAAATGGGCAGAAGACATGAACAGACATTTCTCCAAAGAAGACATCCAAATGGCCAACAGGCACATGAAAAAGTGCTCAACATCGCTTGGCATCAGGGAAATCCAAATCAAAACCTCAATGAGATACCACCTCACACCCGTCAGAATGGCTAAAATTAACAAGTCAGGGAACGACAGATGTTGGCGGGGATGTGGAGAAAGGGGAACCCTCCTACACTGTTGGTGGGAATGCAAGCTGGTGCAACCCCTCTGGAAAACAGTATGGAGGTTCCTCAAACAGTTGAAATTAGAGCTACCGTTCGATCCAGCAATTGCACTACTGGGTATTTACCACAAAGATACAAATGTAGGGACCCGAAGGGGTACATGTACCCCAATGTTTATAGCAGCAATGTCCACCATAGCCAAACTGTGGAAAGAGCCAAGATGCCCATCGACAGATGAATGGATAAAGAAGAGGTGGTATATATACACAATGGAATATTATGCAGCCATCAAAAGGAATGAGATCTTGCCATTTGCAACGACGTGGATGGAACTGGAGGGTGTTATGCTGAGTGAAATAAGTCAATCAGAGAAAGACATGTATCACATGACCTCACTGATATGAGGAATTCTTAATCTCAGGAAAGAAACTGAGTGTTACTGGAGTGGTTGGGGGTGGGAGGGATGGGGTGGCTGGATGATAGATATTGGGGAGGGTATGTGCTACGGTGAGTGCTGTGAATTGTGCAAGACTGTTGAATCACAGATCTGTACTTCTGAAACAAATAATGCAACATATTTTAAGAAAAAAGAAAAAGAAGAAGATAACAGGAGAGGAAGAAAAGGGGAGTATGTCAGAGGGGGAGACGAACCATGAGAGATGATGGACTCTGAAAAACAAACTGAGGGTTCTAGAGGGGAGGGGGGTAGGGGGATGGGTTAGCCTGGTGATGGGTATTGAGGAGGGCACGTTATGCATGGAGCACTGGGTGTTATGAACAAACAATGAATCATGGAACACTGCACCAAAAACTAATGATGTAATATATGGTGATTAACATAACAATAAAAAATTAAAAAAAAAAAAGTGTCGTGGTGAGGACTGACTGCTCTTCAATACACACTGACTGATACAGCTTCACAAAAACCCTGGAGTCCAGGTAACCTGAGGCTTTTTCTGGTCCTCAAGGAACCTAACAGGCAAAATAAGGGGCCATCTCATTTACTTATCTTACTCATGCTAATGTTTGGTTCGTTTGTTTTTCACATTATTCTATTAGCTTTTCTATGTAGACAACCATTCTGTCTGGGAGTAGTAATACATTTGTTGTCTCTTTCCTAGTACTTGTAATTTTATTTGGGTTTGCTGTCAAATAAAGTGTGGTAAATGAATTTTTTTTTCTCCCCTGGCTTTATGATAGCATTTTAAATATTTTATCACTAATTTCTTAGTTGGATGTGGGTTTGACATACATATTCTTTATCATGCTATAGATGTATTTTTATGTTCCCAATTGACTGTTAAAAAACAACTTATGTTAAACTTGACCAAATACCTTCTCAGTATCAATTAAGATACTCATATACTTTTCTTTATTGACCGAGTAATATGATTAATTAAATTAACCAAAACCTCATTATTAATTTCCTTTGCCTTCTTGCATAGATCCTATTTGACTTGGGGGTATTTCACTTTTAAAATTTATTAAAAGAAATTTAGCTAGACTTGGATTTTTTAATAATAGACATAATGCTTGTGTTCATAAGTAAAATTACTTTGTTTTTTTTGTTGTTGTTGTTTTTTGGTGCATGTTACATTTTTCATGTGTCTGTATCATGTCTCTGCTAGTATAAAAAATGAGTTGTAATGTGACTTTTGTTTTAAATTTTGTGCTCTTACACAATTAAAAAAACATTGGAATATTTTTCCCATGAACATTTCAAAGAACTTGCCTATTCTATGTAATGGGTAAATAGAGTCTTTCCAGAGGAGAAGGAAAAATTGATTTCAAAATTGTATTTATGTGATTGTTTTCTTAGGCTTTCTACTTATTCTTGCATGACATTTGTTTTTATATGTTGTGATTTTCTTTTTTTAAAAAAGATTTTATTTATTTGACAGAGAGAGAGTGAGAGAGCACAAGCTGGGGGAACAGCAGAGGGGGAGGGATAAGCAGGCACTACACTGAGCAGGAAGCCTGATGCAGGGCGTTATCCTAACACTCTGGGATCATGACCCAAGCTGAAGGCAGACTCCCAACTGACTGAGCCACCCAGGAGCCCCTATATGTTGTGATTTTCAACTTCATTAGCAACCAATACATTGAAAATTAGCCACATTGACAAAATTAGCAAATTTTTAACATAGGAATGTCTTTTGTAGATGAAAGTTGTACAAAAGGGGTACCTATATGAGCTGCTGTGGCATTGTTAATTTTTACAATTTTTCTGAAATTTTTTTTGCAATTTTATAAAAACCTTAAAACCATCACATTCTCTGACCTAGTAATCCCATTTTTAGAATGTCTACCAAGGAAATTTTTCACAAATAGCAAACAAAGATTGATGTATAATTATTTCCATCCTAGTGTCATCACATTAATTACTGGAAACAATTCAAATGCCTAGTATAGGAATGCTGAGTGAATTATGGGTTATCCATAGAATACAATATTATGCTGATTGTTAATGATGTTTATGAAGAGCTTTCAATGACATGAGGAGATTCAAATAATATAATGTTAAGTATAAAAAATAAGATAAAAATTGCATATGCAGTATGATCTTAACTTTAAAAAATATGCATGACATAAAAGAAACTTAGAAAATTATAAATAAAATATTAATGAGTAGAAAAGGTAACTTTTTTCTCAATGTCTTAATTTTTTTTCAAAGTTTTTAAGTACCAAAAATAATGAACAAATATATACTTTATTTAAAAAGTTTCCTTTCTCTCTTCATGGGACATAGTGTCCTGTGCCTTCCCATCCCATGAGTACCCTCTTGCTGGTGCTATAGAGGTTGGAATTTGCCCCCAGCTGGTTTCATAGAGAGTTACATTCCAATGCTGGCTTTTGGTCATGAGTGCCTTCTAACAATACACTGTGATTCCTCAAATTGACTTCAATCTCCAACTCACTTTATCCATTACTTTATTCATTACATCCCATGCTGGGTGTGCACTGTGCCCCACCAGGGCCATCATGGGCTAGATGTAAGTCTTGTTCTTTCCCTGGACCTCAGGACAGCTCATCTGCAAAATGAGTGTGTTGACCTCTCAGGTGTTCCCTTGCTGTCTATAGCTTTCTCTGAGGCTCTCCCCTTGCTTCTGAAACCACATCCTCCATTTCACTGTATACACCTGTGGGTCACATCAGCCTCTTCCTCTCAGTGTGTGATCTCCCCTTTCTTGAAGGAGGCCATTGTTCTACTGGTGCAAGCTTTATTCTTGGTGACTTTGGAAAGCAAAACTGGGATTTGTCATATTTCACATTAACAGAAGGGAGAACTTTCTAAAAATTAAAGCTGTGGAAAATAAAAAGAATAATTCAACACATAAAGGCTAGGGGCGAGGACCAGGAGATGAGGGAATTTTGCATTGGATGGGAAGATCAAATCAATACTTCCTCAGGTTTATTTTCCAGATGGGCTCCCTCTCCTGCCTACCTCAGTGACTCAAAGGGGATCCGGGGAGGTGACCTATGAAGAAAGAGCTTTGTCACTGTTTGGTCAATCACTGTTGTTGCCAAGTAGGGGGACAAAGCCTGAGGGAATCCTTCAGAGAGACAGAAGGTAGAGAGAAGGGATTCTTATTTTTACCTGGCCAGTACCATAGAAAGACAGGATAAAGTTCTGAGGAGAGAAGATTTGCAAAGAGAGTCCAGCAAGCAGAAGCACAAATGTTAATCAGGCTTTTTAAGGTCACAAAGAAGGAAGACAGTCAAACTGGCCTAACTGGCAGGATCTTCTTGTGAGGGTGGAGAGAAATGAGGAAGACCAAAATCCAACCAAACAGGGGATTTTAAGTGGTGAGTCTAGGAACATCCTGAGAAACTAGGATGGTTGGACATCTACCCAAGATGTGGGCAGGAACAGTAGCTGCTGCCCCGACCATGAGACATGACTGGGGAACCTGAAGAATTTTCTGGATCTACTGACTGAGATCATCTGGTTACCCTCTCCATAGCATCTCCACTAATAATACATCAGTGCCAATATATACATATACATTCACACACACATTTTTCACACATATACAGGCATACATACATACCTAGATACGGATTCCAATGTGGGGCAGTGGCTATAATGATAAAAGCTTGGACTCTGGAGCCAGACTATTTAGGTTTATAGCTCAGCTATTCCACTTCCCATCGGTGTTACCTCAGGCAAGCTAATTAACCTCTCTGGTCCTCCATTTCCTCATCTGGTAAATGGAGAAAATAATTCTAAACTTAGATTCGTTGTGAATTTTAAGTGAGATAGCTGATGTAAAGTACACTTAGAATAGTGCCTGACATAAACTATAATAAACGCTCAATAAATTTCAACCATCAACTGTTAATTCCTTTTTTCTGCTCTCCTCTTATACTGGCACAGCTAATCTCTGGCCTCTGTTTCTCCCTGTGTGTCTCACATCCTCTGCCCTTGCTATCAACAGGCAACTCTCTACAGGTCAAATTCCTATCCAGTTAATCATCACCATCTCTGCCGGGCCAAGCTTTGGCACCAGACCCCTTCAAAGGACAACTGTTTAGTCCATAGATTGGGCACATTTTTGCCCAATCAGCACTGTTAATAATAATTGCTAAAGCTTATAAAACATACTAGCAAGAGTAGCAGGTTCAGGTGGTAGCAGCTGGGCGGCCTCAAGTTTTCTCCAATGAACCTGTATGTCATTACATTTGTAACTAAGGGAAAGGTTATCTTAAAAATAGGTTATTTTAAAAATAGTGTGTGTAGACTATGACCCTGCCTATTATGAAAGCCCTGGGTTCAGAAGCTTCACAAATCAGTCATCTGTCCCTAGAAAAAGCCAGCATTTCCTGATGGCAGAAGTGAGAACCTGTTGCTGGAAGCCAACGTCCTTGCAGCTGAACTGTTTGCTTACTGTTGAGCTGGGGCCTTGGCGAACAGCCTGGTAGCTCCCATCCTCTCTTCCATTATGGGCCCCAACATCCAGCATGGGAGACATTGGCATGTCTTTTGCACTCCAGAGGTAATTAGCTTCTCAGATACAGGAGCTGTGCTCTGTAAAGTGCCCAGACCATAGGAGGCACCCTGACACCCATGAAGGTCCCAGGGGGCACTTCTCAACGTGGCTTCCCAATCCTTCCCTTTATTCATCTGGTCATTTTTATTCATTCAAATGTTCCTGCTTGGTGCTCATTCCTAGGTATATAAGAGAGTCTTGGACTTTGTTCTCAGGGAGTTTACTGCGGATATGCCTGGATATTTAATTCAAAAGGAAGGACAAAGATCAAAAGCCAACTAAGTGCTCTAGCTATCCAAGGACCCCTAAGCACTCCTGTCTAACTGTCATGGGTTGTAGACTTGGTAGCAAGTCTCCAACACTGAAACCTGGAAGTAAAAAAAGCAAAAGGAGTCTGTTATCCTTCATTAACTGAAACCTAGAAGAAATTGCCCACTGCAATTCAGAGGCTGCTGGGGAAAGGAGCTGGGGCTAGCAGGGGGAGAGGGTGGCTGAGCAATGGCCAGGCAGGATTCATAGTTCAGAAATAAGCCATCATGCATCACGACTCAATAGGAGTTTAACCAGTGCTCGAATCTGATTGGCTAACGTCAAGTTTCAGCCCTGCCATTTAATTAGAGCAGAATCTCCCCAATAAATTCGGGTAATAGACACTTTCTCTCCCAAATGCTCGTCCATTGAAATGACTGTCCGAAGAAAAGCAAGAAACTATGATAAAAAAGAAACGCAAATGTGTCATTGCCCCGATCAAGGCTCTGACACAAATATTTACACTGCATTTTACATTTTTTTAATGCCCATTATTCTGAAAGGGATTTTATAGTTTTTCTGACATATGCCAAAGCAGGTTTTTACATTTTGCAAGTATGCAAATAGCAAATGGAATAAGAAATTCATGCAGATACTTTCCCAGATTTTCAAATGCAGAACATCGTGTTATGCTGGTTCCAGAAGTTATAATTGCACTTAAAAGTCCTGCCTTGGTGTGGCATTCAGGGGCTTTGGGGACTCTGTACACTAATTCATGTCTGACTTTCACAGCTCTGTAATCAGCCCTATTCATAAGAACTGGCTTATAGAAAACACATTTGTTCTTCGGAAGGAGAAGCAGTGACTAGTGATGACTTCAAGAGTACCTTTTGGGTCCTGTAGAAGCTCAGTAAATAGATGGCACTCTAGCCATACACTGGAATTTCTGCCCCCATCCCAAATCTCCCCTCCTGCTTTCTGAGAACTCTGTCCTGCGTTAATGTGCGCAAGGCAATATCTCCTCTGGGCCAGGACCTATTGTCTCTGCCTCCCTCCTTCCTCCTTTCCCTGGAATCTCTTAGTAATCTATCCGAAGTGGCAAACTTTCAGGAATGCCCCCTTTAGGAGTCTCACAAAATGTGTAAGCTTGTATCATTCCTTTCTTCTTAGGAATAAAGGAAAGCTCTTTATAGACCTGGAAACATTTCCTTTCAAACAAAAGCAATCAAGTACTCCCAGGGCTGGGCCGGAGAGATTCATTCCTCATCCTCCTGAGACCAAAATGGTGAAAGGCATGAGTGTCTCCCCTTCAAAGAGTTCCAAGAACCTTGCTCTGAAGGACACTCCTTCCAGAATGCGCACAACCAGGCAGACAGTAGCTCAAGCTCCTGTGTCATTCTGGTTAATCCAGGACATCTGGTCACCCCATGTGGGAACTGTAGTCTGTGTGCCCTCCAGTGTAATCAGGAGGGCATGTCCTACACGTGGGAGAGCTGGCTGCCATGGAAATAAAGCCAATTAGAAGAGACTATTGTGATAAATCTCGTTCACTGGCCATGTTTGCTTTAGAAAGTAATTACAGCCAAATTCATAATCTTCCGTCTCTATAAAATAATTTTCAAGACAGGCAAATGTTCACCCTAAACTTTTAGATGTTTCTTTCTTGCTTTATGATTAGTAGGAGCACTTAACCTAGCAGTTCTGGATGGCCTGTTGTGCTGATTTACAATTACTGCAGCAATATTTTATGGCGCAAGATACGTTCCCCTTGAAGCCCTAGAGAAAGGGTTGAGCCCCAGGAATCCTCACAGTTGGGCAGTGGCCCAAGGGCAATGTGGCTGTTGTAAACCTATTGCCTGGAGTGGTGCTTTTAAAAGATTGCTAACCTGGGAAATAGAAGACTTGCATTCTCATTCTTGTCCCTGTTAACTGGCTCCATGATTTTAAGTTAGCTCAAAGTCTCAATTTCCTTACTCTTAAAATCATAGAGCTTTAGAAACTGTAGGGAACCTTGCTGGGTGTGTGTGTGTGTGTGTGTGTGTGTGTGTGTGTGTTGGGGGGAGGTAATGTAGTTCAGCTTTAGCTACTTCCTTTTCTAGATTATAAAAGTAATACTTGCTGTATTTAACTCCCAAGCTGAGAAAATCAACCAAAGTTTAACCTGCTTTGGAGAGTCTGGGGTTGCACAGACTATTAGACAAATAAAAGAAATAAAAATGATGACTATTACTTACACTTTAAGTGAGAAAATCCTTCGAGGTTCAGCCTAAGTACATATCCCTAAATAATATTATTTTTATTATCATTAAAAATACCCATGTTTGCCTGAGGGTTCTAGAGGGGAGGAGGGTGGGGGGATGGGTTAGCCAGGTGATGGGTATTAAAGAGGGCATGTACTGAATGGAGTACTGGGTGTTATAGGCAAACAGTGAATCATGGAACACTACATCAAAAACTAATGACTTAAGGTATGGTGATTAACGTAACAATAAAAAATGGAAAAAAATAAAAAAAGTTTAAAAAAGCAAAAAAAAAGAGGGCACGTTCTGCATGGAGCACTGGGTGTTATACGCAAACAATGAATCATGGAACACTGCATCAAACACTAATGATGTAATGTATGGTGATTAATATAACATAATAAAAAAATACCCACGTTTGCTAGATATGGATACTTTTTATTGCCCCCAAATTTCCAAATTTCACAAAGGGATGATTTTCTTTTCTCTCTGTCCAGACAATTAGTTACATGTCCTCTCAAACCAAGGCAGAATTTCCTAAATAGTACTCTAAAGTTGTACAGAGGATCCTCTGCAAAACTTCTAAACCACTTATATCAGAGAATACTGGTTGTGTAGTTATAAGTAAAAAGCAATCGCCTCTATTTCTACCTTACATTTAGCCACGGTTCAGCTTTGCAATGTTCACAGACCTCCTGAAGCAGAAGTTTTATTTCTCAATACAACTTTTTGCTTTAAGTTATAATGTAGCCTGGATTCCCCCTAAAAGTTGAGACGAGTAGTTTACTTGACAGTGTTTTATTTGAGGATGTGATCTCAGGGAACAGGATGAGGGGTTGGGGAGGATAACAGAAGGAGGGAAAGCCAATTCTGGGGTGCACGATCAAGCTGGCTGCCCCCTGAGGCTGGTGCTCAGTCTCGGGACCTTCTAAGGAGCCTTATGAAATGTGTGCCCTGGGACAAACAGGGAGAGTATTTATCCATTGGATCTCTGAACTTCAGGGTTGTATGAGCTTGAGTACCAAATCACATCCTGCAGGTGCCCCTCACCACAATGTCAGCAAAGCTCCAGGGCAAGAGAGTCTTGGCCCATCCAGATTGCACCTGAACGAAGCTGAGTGAAGCCTGCACAGAAATGATCACTGCAGCAGCGGCTGGTTTAAGAAGTGGGGCTGGGAGGGTTCAAGACACATACATGATGTATCTGATACTCGTGAAAGTCCGACCAGAGTATACATGGTCATTTCTTCACTGAGAACTAGTCTTTGGAAGTCTCTGATTCATGTGCTGACCAAGATTCCCTTAATAAGTCAAACAACCCAAGGTTTGTTGGGTTGTCCTGGGTACCTCTTTGCACAACATAAGAAAATGGTGTATTTATCCAGGCTTAGCCAAAGAAGTATTCTGGGGCAATTTTCCATGGGGGGAAGTTTAAAGAGCTTTTGCATAGAGTAGGTAAATTTTACTTCAGCATATCTCTGTGTCGCTTTAGGCAAGAGAAGAGCCTCGCCATATGGATACTTGGTGTCACACTGTAAGACCAAGACAACTTTGCACAGCTTCATTCAGTTCAGATTTGAAGCATTGCCAAGTTTTACGGCTGGCCTAATAAGCCTAAGGCAGAGCTGAGTGGACGATGAGAATGATTTACTGAAGATAATTCCTAGGGCGGTGATTCTCAAAGTGTAGTCCTTGTACTGACTGGCAGGTTCGGCACCTACGTGAGGACTTGTTAAAAATGCAAATTCTCAGTTCCCACCCCAGACCTACTGAATCAGAAACTCTAGGGGTGGAGTGCAGCTAGCTGGATTTTAACAAGTCTCCCAGGTCATTCTGAGGTATGTTAATGTTTGAGACCCATGTGAATCTCTTCCAGAGCACTGGGCAAAACAAATCAGTATGGCAGCAAATCAGCAGTTAGATATGCACCAGACTGGTACATATTGTTCAAACACTTAACTAGGAGCTAGTTACCCTTCTGGCTTCCAGGGGTGCCAAGGTGGACGGATCACAGAGCCTTTGATCCCAGTGGGTTTACAATCTAGCGGAAGAGACAAGACAAGGAGACTGACAATAATAACACACCAGAAAGTGGGATGCCTCAGTGTGACCAGATCCAAATTCACAGGGGGAGTAGGGAAAGGGGTGATTTCTAAATTAAGCTGTGAAGAACCAAGGGTGCAGTGTGTGAGATGGAAGGACACTTAGAACAGACAAGGCACATAAGCCAGCATTCTGGGAAAAACTAAGCCAGCAGAGTCGAGGGCTTCCAAGGAGTTGAAGTGTGTGGAGGTAGGGTACAGGGAAGCAGTAGGGAGAGAAGAGGATGGAATGATATCAAGGAAAGAGCATGAATTGTAAAGAAGCTTGGATTTTATTCTGAGACCCGGAAGGAACCATTCAAGTATTTCGGCAGGAACCACCTCTCTGTCTGTCTGTCAGATCCTCCTTCTCACCCTGGACACAAATGTGGGCAATCCTGAGAGCGCAGCCTAGCTATCTCATCCAACTCAATGGCTTTAAATGCTGACCAAATGCTGATGGCCCCTGAATCTATCTATTCAAAGCTGCCTCTTGCCCAGATTTCCAGATTGGCATCTTCACTGGAACATCTAAAAGAGGTTTCAAACTCAACCTGACAGGAGTGGAACACTTGATTATTTTCCCCCTCGATCTTGTGTCTTATTCAGTCTTTCCTCAGCTCGGTAAATGGCAACACCATCTATCCAATTTTTTAGTCAAAAATCTAGGACATGTTCAAGAGTCTTCACTTCTCTCATCACCTATGTCCAAGTCTTAAGAATATCCTGTCAATTCAGCAAGTTTGTTGGCTCTACCTCCATAAAATATCCTGAAGCTTTCCATTTCTTTCCAGTCCTACTTTCTTGATGGCAAGATGGCTTCCAACAGCTCGAAGCCCATTCTGTGGTCAATTCTCTGCAACCTTTAGTCTTTCCCACAGAGCCCTGCGCTGGGTTTGATTTGCTTTGACTGGGTTTTATGTTCATTCATGAACCAAAGACTATGGCAATCCTGGGTCACAAGCCCATCTTGGCAGCCAGAGGTGGAGACAGTTTCCCTCAAACCACACCATGGCTAAGGGTGGAAGGGGCTATGGAAAGAGTGGTGGTGGTGGGAATTGTGGGGGTAGATAGTCCCCTAAGGAAACGGGAGTGTTACCAAAAGAAGCGTAATGGACACTGGGCAAGTGGACAAGAGATTTCCACTAGAGTGGTGAACCAAGAAACCACTGAATGATGAAAAGTGAAGGAGTTCCTTTTTGAAATGCACTTGAATATTGTATTTTCGTGAAGTATTGGCATTTCATTTCTAAGAGTTTAAATTTAAATCAAAATCATTTTACATGCCCTGGGTACTCATTCACCAACAATATAATTAGTTTCTGGCTGCTTGTGACATTGGGCTGGATAGTCTAATCCCAGTGTCTGTGATTTCCACCTTCTAGTAAAATGTGAGTCTCACGCAAAGTGTTTAAGTATCTGAACTAACACTGATCTATCGCATACACTAGAATAAAGGATTTATATATTTTCTATTCAACACATGACCATATATACAGTATGTAAAGATCACATAGGACATACATAATGATAATTTTTGGAGGCAGTGTTAGAGGGCTGTGTCCGTGGCACAAGGGCAAAGCCAAAGACTTAAAAGTAGAGTCCATACAGACATTGCCATAAATAATATAGAAAAGCAGAACTCCATTTTTTTTTCTACTGTCAAGGTTTTGAAAGCCCTTAAAGAAAGACAAATGTAATGCTGGCATGGAATAAGAACGTCAGCAGGCTGTGTGCGCTGAGTGGTCAGCACTCAGCACTGTCCTCTCTGAGTGGTCAGCACGTGCAGCCACATGTTCTGTGTCCGTGGAAAGATCTGGCACATCTCCTTGTCTTCTAAGCAGAGAGAAAGAAAAAAGAAAAGTGCTTTCCCAAAAGGACTCCCTTCTTTTTCCATAACACATCACCTTGGTCCTAAATAAAGGCTTTTGATTTTGAGATGTCTTCTTCCTCTGCTTGTTGGCATCATGGGTCTTGATGCCTGCCGTTCTGACCTGGCACCTGTTTGCATTTTGGTGTGGCTGCTCCAATTCTAGGCAAATATATTCTGTTTTAGGGGGAGAATTAAATTAGGGATGGGGAGAAACCATAAGAAGCAGCCATCACTCTTCATGTGTGCCTGCGCGCATGTGCGCATGCATGCACGCACACCCAGCCACAGACACACTGGTTGCGTGCTCCCAACCTGAAAAACTTCTAGAGGGAAGCTGAAAGCATACAGTTACAGACTGAGGAGACAGTTAAAGGAAGATAATGCTTATTCTCCTCTCTCGGCAGATCTTATCTGCCCAAAGGTGTAGAAACTATTTCTTTTGCTTAAATAATGAGAAAATGGCTATATGTAGGCAAAACAGCTAGCTTATCACAACAAAAAAGAGCACCTGAAAGACTGGAGGCAGAAACAAATCCAAAAGCAAACAAACTGGTATCTCTTGAACCACAAAGCGCTTAATCCTGAAGCCCTTTGACAGCTTTATTGGATTTTCTTACAAAGATCACAATAGTTACACTTGCAATTAGCTTTTGAAATTAACTTGGAGCTCTACACTTAGAAGTTGGCCAGTAAGCAAGTATCATGTTTTGCTTTTTGTTACCCCACTCTCTGTGCCCTCTCCCTTGTTTGGATTTCCACGTTTTTCTTTTCTTTTGGAAGATTCCAAACTCACTACTTTATCATATCTCGAGGGCTCAGAATCCGAAACTCTGTGGAAGATTCTATCGACAGCAGAGCTCACTAATGTGACAAAGTCACCCATACAAGGATGTTGTCGAGGATGCAGAAGAATCCCACTGGATAAACGCTTAAGCCTCTTCTGTTTTGTTTTGCTACTCCTCCAAGGCAAGATGCCTGGGCTCTTCTTTCTCAAAAAGTGCGAGGAAAGTGGACTTGACCTTTGTAGACTGTTTTAAATTTTAGGCTCTGTTTGTCAGCTGCTAGTGACCTCACCAAAGCAGGGAACTGAGAAACAAAGAGAGTGAAACTGGAAATGCCGCCTGAAAAGGAAGCATTTATCTCATCACAATAGTCCCTTGTCTTTCCTGAATTTGGATTGGGTATCTGGTTTAGTGTCCAGACACACTAACCATGGACACCTGACTTTTTCAAGGACAAAATGGAGTAGGGGTGGGCGGTGCTGGCAAAGGTGTTTTAGAGTCCAAGCGTGATTGGATGGGACTGCTATGATGACTTTTGTCATAGAAATCTGGGCAAGCAAGGGCTAGAGAGCCTCCATCCAGAGAGCTTCAAGCATCCACTCCTAGGATGACTTGGTCTCCCCTTTCAGCCCCACCCAAAGGACTCTCTCACTGAAAGGCATACGGCAAGAGACATTCCAAAAATACTTATGAAAAGATGTATTGTATTGTGCCTGGCCTCGAAAAAAAAAGTTTGCACTCAAGATTTATAGTAAAAGAAATAGGAGTTGTTTTCATTTTTCTTTTCATTTACAATCCCTCCAAAACTCCAGAACTGGAACAATTGAAACAATTAGCTGCCTCCTGTTTATCATTATAGGAGCATCATCATAATCCTTTGGCTGTGCCAGGACTGTTTTCTTGAGCAGTATATCCCTGAGTGAGGCCCAACTACTGTACAGAAGGACTGAAATCTGAAAACTACTTAGAATAACATTTCAGGGCCTCACTGCTGCTTGATCTGTTTCTTTTTAGCTTGTCCTAGAAACAGCGAGGCACTGCCACATTTGTAAGGTGGGGCGGGTGGGGGATAACATCTAAATTCCTCGTGTATCTCAGAAATCTAAATTAAAACATTGAGGAAGCAGTTACTAGGTTGTTCTGACAAAGATAACAAGGCTGTGAGGATTGGATTTAGAAATGAGAATTGCAGGACTCTCTCAGTTGTATCCAATCTGGAATGTCACACTCCGACATACAAGTAGTTAGGACAAACTTAAATAGCCAGACCCCATAAAAGAAAAAAGTAGCATTGCACATTATTATGAGCTGTAGGGCTTGGGACCATTATTATAGAATGCTGTACCATTCTGTTTCAATTAAGGAACACAAATAAATCACAATAAAAAATTGTTCAATAGGTTTGGAATCACTCTATATAGTCATAACAAAGCTACCACACTGTTTAATCGCCCGTTGAGAACCATTTGGTAATGACTAACAGAGAAAGGGGACGAAGGGCCTCCTTCCCGACATTCTGAAAACCATTTGGAGTCCCATTCTCTTCTGATCCGCCCCCCTACAGTTAAGAAGATGTAGTAGAAGGGACAGAAGGAGCCCAGGGTCATAGGCAGGCTCGCAGCACATAGCCAGGAGACCAAGGCCATGGACTCCATCCCAGTGCTGGAGAACCAGCATCAAGATAAGCAAGTCTCAGTCCTCCTGTCCCTGTGGTTTGAGGGCACCCCCCTATCTCACTGTGATATCCCTAGTCCACAGTCTGGCGGAGGGAGAGTCTCCACAGAGGCTGTTGCCCTGGCAGGGTGGTTCACACCCAGACCTTGAGGGGGCTGGGAGATCCCTTTGCTTTGGGAAGAATAGTCAGGGTCCCCCCTGGAAGCCACCCAACACGGCTCGGGCAGAGCTAGTCAGACAGATCCTGAAATTTCCATTACATCAATATCATCATTGTTAGAACAAAGCACGGAACACTCATCTGTTTTACAGAATGTATTTGTGCTGCTCATTCTGCCTTTATTAAGCAGGCTGCATGGACCAGGCGAGCATATCCCCAGGAAACATTTCCCTGATAACTTAGGAGCCTTCAAGTCTGCAGGGTGTTGCTCTAGTTTTAACAAAGAAGTGAGTGTTGGTGCTTCAAATAAAAGTTATTTTTTGCCCTCCTATAATTGAGGTTGGGTGAATTTCCAATGCACTTTTTTCTTTCTTTTTTTTTAAAGGTGTTTATTCATTTTCTTCTATTATAACTGAAGATCTTTTTTTTTTTTGTGGGATTTCTCTTGTTCACTTTCCTCTCTACCTTCCCATACTGAGGATTATAAAAACCCCCAGATTTGTTTTACTGCTGTGAGCATAAAAAAGCAGCACGCTTGCATTTTGAACAGAGCAGAGATTAAGGCACTGGCAGCCTTGAAATAGCTCTTTCTCAACTTCCATTCCCATGAGGTTATCCACATCAACGTGCTGTTAGGACAGGGTCAGTGTGATGAAATGTATTTGTTGGGTCTCTTTGGTGCCAGAGTTTTTGCCAACAATCTGATCTACCTGATAGGGGGACTATTTCAGAAACGTCCGGTCAGTAAAGCAGACCCAGGGCCCTCAGACCTTCAAGCACAGCAGTGAGAACTGAAACCACAGCCAGAAAGGACTTTAGTTTTCTGTTTTTTTTGTCTTTAAAAACAGGCATGTGAGAATGAGGAAATAAACAGAGTGTATAAAGTGGGAATTTTTATTTCGGTATTAAACCCTCATTGGATCCTAATTTAAAACCCTGCTAGGGTTCTGATATTCCTGCCAGTGTTTTAGCAATTGCTCAGATCCATATACCAGGGACTGCTTCTAGGAATCTCTAACAAGAATAGAATATGCAAAAAGGTGCAAAAGAGGGTATTAGAAAGGTTTTTCAAGCAAGGCGCCCTCCAAAATGTACCTAACATGGACAAGGAAAAGCAACAATAATAAAGTGACTAAAAGGCAAACTTTAGAAGGTAATCCTAATTTACTTGAAAATGCTTTGCCGTGCCAAGAAATGGCAAAATCTGTTTTCCTTACCTTTCCATTCCCCACCTTAAAATTCCTTGATTCTGAGATTTGTGTATAAGTCCAAAATATGCTAAAATAAAATCAGCTTGTATTTAGATTGTTAGGTCCATAACCATTTACTGCTTTGCTCAGATCCTATGATAATCTTGTTGGGTTAAAACATCCTGTGCCAGAGGTTTTGAATTGAGATGACAGGTGTGCGGGCAGGTTGGGAAGCTGATGATGACCCTTCTTGACCTTTTAGGATTAGCACTGAGAGAGAACAGTCAAATATTCATGAAAGATGAATGGTTTCAAGGTGTGTGTGTGTGTGTGTGTGTGTGTGTGTGTGTGTGTGTGTGTGTGTGTGTGAGTAAGGGGGTGGAGGAAGGAGTCGGGTATGGGCATAGGTTCGACTGGGAGACAAGAAGACCAGGCATTATTATGCGGCTACCTGACCTTGCGTAGATAGAAACTTTGAATTCAACTGTAAAGTCTCAAAAGAATTCACAGATGCCAATATAAATGATGCCCTGCTACAGTTTTTCCTCCTGTCTCAAATATAAAAGCAGTCTTAAAATAAGTCACAGAAGGCTCTGGGGCCTGGAACAGGGAAATGTATTGGCCTTGATAATGATTCCAGCATACGAGTCTGAAATTTTTGGCCAACGAATTACAGAGCTCAGAATCCCACCCAGTTCCATGTAACCTTGAGATAGTCCACCAGCATTTTGGCCTGTTAGCTCATCTCGCACCCTCCTGAAAATGGGGAAAGATCAGTGCATGAAGGGAAAGGATTAAGGCGGATAAGATACAGAAACAAGTATAAAAAGTGGAAAAAACATGCAGATCACACAAGAGGTATGAATTCTACTACCAGGTAATTCTGAATCGGGAAATAGTACCAACATGAAGAGTGTCTCCAGAGTACGTTTATGGACCAGGCACTTTGAGTTTCAGATGGAGTATTCATTCCACTTTGAACACTGGAAAGTGAAGCTCAGAGAGCAACTTGCTTAAATCCACACACTTGCAGTAGAACATTTCATTAATTTATGTATTCATTCATGAGCAAATAGCTATTGAGCACCTACAATTTTACACTACCAGGTGTCGGACATGTAAGAAAGAACAAAAACGTTCATGCCTTATTCTCAAGGGGCTTGTAGTCTAGTAGGCAAAGAACCATTAATCTAATACTCACATGGATAACTGTTCAACTGAAAATTCAGGGCACTCTCCGAAGGAAAGAACCCATTCCTGGAAGGGCAGGTAACAGATGAACAGGATGGGGGAAGGACTGGGTGGGTGGTCATCAGGGGATGTTTGTCGAAGATGTGATCTGGATCTGGAGTCTAAGAGATGAAAAGGAACTAAGTAGGCAAAGGGGATAGTGTGTGTGTGTGTGTGTGTGTGTGTGTGTGTGTGTACGCATGTGTATGTGTGCATGGGCACATGCATGGTGCGCACGACACAGAGAGGGTTTCAAGAAGAAGAAACACAGGTGCAAAGGCCCAGAGCTCTAGGGTAGCTGGAATGCAGGAGTCAAACGAAAGGCCTAGAAGATGACATGGAAACAGGGAAGCTTTGCAGAGGCCCTTACAGATGTGAACGAGTTGTGGTTTCTGCGCTAAGGTCCTCATCCCAACTCCAGATTTCAGAGCCTGCTCCCCATCCAACCTGCCCTATACATATTCTCCTTGCTTCTCTGACACAGTCCAGACAAAGCACCAAGCGTCACCCTTTCCTGCTGTTACTTTCCCCAACTACAAGTGGTGGAACAGAGTGGCTAATTGGTTTTAGAGTCAGATGGGTCAAGAGTCAACTTGTGGGTTGGCTTAATTTAATAGGTCTGTGAATTTGAGCAAGTTCCCTGGCCTATAAAAGTTCTGGTTATAGTTATGTCAAAGGTTTTATGTGGGGAAAAAAAGGAGATGATTCTTACAAAGGACTCAGGCTTACACCTACTGAGGTTTATAAGAAATGCCTGCCCTTCCCGTGTGTATAAATGAGCAATTGGCAGGTCCTGACCCAGACATCAGCTGCATTCCATAGACCTCTGCCCCATCAGGAGTGAGGCCCCTTGCAGTTCTCCCTCTGGTTCAAGTTTAAAAGCAGACTCGACCTCTCCTCAGGTTATTGAGCTATATACTTTTTATATACAAAATCCATTCATCCAGAAATATAGTCATTATAACTAAAATGCATTAATCCAGAAATATACTTGTTTTATCCAAAACCCTCTGGGAGGAGGGCATCAGCAAGTTTGTGGGAATTTAGCAATAATGAATCAAGGAATCAATAGATTTACAGAAAAATAAATTGAGCTCCTAGCCCTGTGCCCAGTGGCCCTCCATACAACACAAAAAGAACACTCTGTGTGTGCCTCATAGGGTATTCCCAGGCTCAATAAGGATTTTTTAAAAATCTGTAAATTATGGAACATCAGAAAAATATTAAAGAAAATTCCAAATAGTTATTTTCCATAACAGAAAATAGGTACATAAAAGACCATAAAATTTCTTCTTTTTTTTTAAAGATTTTATTTATTTATTTGAGAGAGAGAAAATGAGAGACAGAGAGCATGAGAGGGAGGAGGGTCAGAGGGAGAAGCAGACTCCCTGCAGGGAGCCCGATGCGGGACTCGATCCCGGGACTCCAGGATCATGACCTGAGCCGAAGGCAGTTGCTTATCCAACTGAGCCACCCAGGAGCCCCAAGACCATAACATTTCTTAAAAAGAAAGTCTAACATAGAGATGGTTTCTTGGAGAAGATTAAACCTTCAAAGAGGGTTAGGGTCCAATACAGTTAAAAAATATATAGCATTATCATCAATGCAAAGCTGGTGAGTTAAGTCTTAACTCTCTCAGTTACTAAGTATTTGACTATAAGCAAATGATTTCCACGATCCAAATTTCCTTATCTATAGAGCAGAGAAAAGTATCCATCAATAAATAAGAGAACGTAACAATATCCGGCACATTAATGAGTGGATGTTATTATTTCATTTTACATTTAACATCTAGAGCAAGCAATGTGTGTTCAAGTCCTAATGCCAATCCCAGCTGCTACAGGACAATGGGCAAGTTACCTGGCCTATCTTAGCTTCCGTTCCTACACGTCCAAGTCTGATAGAATCACACCTGCCCTCCACGGCAGATCAGAGGTAATACATGTGAAGTGCACAGTAAACATCCCATCACGGTAGCTGCTCGATTGTTTTTATTATGTTTGTCATTGCTATTAGTACCATTATTATTTGCTAATGGTAGATAGGTGGAGGGAAAGCAAAGAGAGACAGCGGGAGAAAAATACCAGCAAAAGCCAAACACCTGGAATGAAATAAACAATTTTAACGGAAGAGAGAGTCTGGATGTGGAAACAGTGACACAGTTGACACAGGAAGAAGTCAGATTAAGAATTGAATTCAGGGATGCCTGGGTGGCACAGTCCATTAAGCATCTGACTTTGGATTTTGGCTTGGGTCGTGATCTCAAGGTCATGAGATTGAGGCCTACGTCAGGCTCTGCAATCAGCGGGGAGTCTGCTTGGGATTCTCTCTCTCCCTCTGCCCTTCCCTCTACCTGCCCCTTCACTGCATGAGCACGTGTGTGCTCTCTTTCTCTCTCTAAAGTAAATAAATAAATCTTAAAAAAAAAAAAAGAATTCAGGGGGCCATTACAGGCCCCAATGTGTCCATGCTCTCCTGAAAACTTTCTAGAGATTTTCAGGAAAGAGAAGTCCACTGCCTTTTTTAGTAATTCATCATATTTCTTACGCCACCTAGGATTTTAGGATTTTCTTCTCTTGCTGTCATAGTATGATTCCATTTTTTTCCACTTTTATTGCAATATAACTGACATATAATACTTGATATATAAACTTACATAAACATATGTTTAAGGTGCACAGCATACAATGATTTGATATATGTATAGATTGTGAAATCATCACCACAATGTGTTTAGTTAACCCTTCACCTCAGAATCTAATTCTTCATTCTACTTCTGTGCAGGTGGAGAGGCGTTAACAAAAGTGCCTTGGGGAATACACTGTATATTCTAAAATATTGTATTTATTTATGTTATTGTCCATTTTTAATAGCTATGTCATTGTTTGATTGGTCAAAGTTGAGTACTGCTGAGCCCCCAAAAATCACAATGACATTGAGCACCCACTGTGTGTCAGGTGCTCAATATGGCTGATTACATTTTCATTTTACATATGATAACATGACTTTAAAGAGGTGAAATAACTTTTCCCTTCACATCCGAATTTACCTGCAAAGTTCTGCCAATTCCTAGAGAGAATTCCCACTGGGTTCCTGTGGTTATCAGTCAATATCCCCTTTAAAGGGGGCTGCTGGTGTGTGTAAACAGGGACAAATGAACTCATTTACTCCTATGTTTCTTCACCCAATCATTTTTGTTTCCCACTCTCCCTGCTTAGTAGTATTTCCTGCCTGCTAACCATATACTGGTCTCAATTAGCCCCAACTAGACTTGAAGAAAAAAAAAATATTCATGGAAAGAAGATTCAATTAGTGAAATCAATCCCATTCCCAAAGCAGTGTGTACCACAGACTGTTAATTGGTGAGAAGATCTATCAACTGTTTACACCTATGGTCACATGAAAATCCACTTTCAGGTTATGATTAGAAAATTAAAATGAATATTTCTCAATCTCTAAGAGTCTCTCCCACCAGGAACAGAGTTTTTGTAAATGGATGGGCAACTCCGTGAGTCTGAGGCCGAGTCTGCAAGGGGAATGGCAAACACCAAAGCCTGCAAAGACAGCCCGCCGACAGCAAGGAGCCAAGTGGGGGGCCTGATTCTCTGGACTCCGTATGTGACTCTGTACATCGAACATATACACACATCCTCCTCATTTCCATACAGAAATGGGCTCTCACTTTTTTGTTGTTGTTGTTCTTTGAAACATATTCTTGAGAACATTTTGGTTTCCCTTTTTGACTTTTGCTTCAAGACATGGCTACAGAAAATAATTTCTTTACCACGAGGTAAACAGGGCAAAGAGCAGCATGGGCCACAAGAAAAGGTGTACGCATCACCCCCTCCCACCACCACCAAGACACACTTGACATTTCTGTTTGTACAAACCCAGAATAAAAGCATTACAGCACAGTGAGAACTGCAGCGATGCTTTGTGTGCTCGTCTCTGTCCCGAACACCCTGACAGACATACCCCCGCTCCATATTATGGCCATGGTGCTCCTTCCTTATGATCCTTCATCTAAAATACTTTTCTCCTACTAGAAGAAAACTGTGGGACTAGGAACTGCAAAGAAAATTCAAGATGGCAGATTGGACACTCATCAGAACCTAAAGTTTTCAATACAAACACAAATCATTGACTAAATGCTTTAAAAGACACACTGTGGACCAGGACCAGAGACCAAACTCACATCAAGAAGCAGGGATTAAAGGTCAGAAGGAAGTTAGACCAGAGCATTGTGCTTGGTGCTAGGGTCTTACAGGCACAGGGGGACAGGGGCTGAATACCCACTATGTGGCAGGCACTCCGTCAGAATCCAGGAGTGGGAACCAAGCTGCCTCTTATGTATGAAGACTGGGGGAATTCCCATATGCAAGAAAAGAAGCAGATTTGCCACTTAAAGCTAAGACCCACCATGTATAATTAGAGGCCTGAATTTTTGTCATCCCTGTGGCTGGAGAGTCTAAAATCCAGTTTCAAGCCACATACCTTACAAAGCTAAGGTGGAAGCAGATTTAAAGCCATCCCATGAACTGGGAAAAATTCCCACAGATGGACTCAAAAACGAGAATTACAGGGGCGGAGCAAGATGGGAGGAGTAGGAGACCTGGATTTCGTCTGGTCTCAGGAATTCAGCTGAATGGGGATCAAACCATTCTGAACACCTACGAACTCAACAGGAGATCGAAGAGGAGAGTAGCAACAACTCTCTGAACAGAAAAGCGACCACTTTCTGGAAGGTAGGACGTGCGGAGAAGTGAATCCGAGGCGATATTCAGGAGGATAGACGGCGGGGGAGGGGGTCTCCGTCGGCCGCTTCTGGCAAGTGATAGAGCCGCGGAGCACAAAATCGGAACTTTTAGAAGTCGGCTCCGCTGAGGGACGTCGCTGCAGAGGCTAAGCGGGGGGTGGAACCCTCGCGGGACAGTGTGGTCTCAGGACCCTCGGGGTCACAGAAAGACCGGGGGTGCCTGAGTGCGGCAGAGCTCCCAGGTATGAGAGCGGGGAAGCCGGCTGAAGAGACGGAGCCGAGGCGCGGGCTCTCAGCTCGGGGTGGCCATAAACTGTGATCCGCGGGCCAGTTGGGCCACGGCTCCTCCAGCAGGGACCCAACAAGCGGCAGAGCCGGGGAGACTCCCCTTCCTCCCCCAGAAGAAGCGGCGCGGGAGCGCACCGCAGGGATCTGCTGGGTTTGGAGACTCCACACGGGGTCGGGAGCCAGAGATAGAAATGCTCGGTCACAGGCCGGGTGAGCACGGAGTGCGGCCGGAGACCGGGGACACGGGAGTGACTGCTTTTCTCTGGGGGCGCACTGAGGAGTGGGGCCCTGAGTTCTCAGCTCCTCCGGCAGAGAGTGGGAGGCCACCATTTTCACCCTGTCCTCCAAAGCTGTACCGAGAGCTTGCAGGGAACAAAAGCTCCTGAGAGCAAACCCGAGCAGCTTGCTTAGCCCGGACCGACAAGGGCGGGGCAATTCCGCCTCCGGCAAAGACATTTGGGAACCACGGCAACAGGACCCTTCCCCAGAAGATCAGCACGAACAGTCAGCAAGCCAAGACCAAGTTTACCGATCAAGGAGAATGGGACAACTCCAGCGCTAGGGGAATACTGCACATGGAATTCATGGCTTTTTTACCATAATTCATTAGTTTTTATAAGTTAATTTTTTAACTGTTTTTTTTTTGAATTTTTCTTTTTCCCTTTTTCAAACAACATCTTATCAATCCCTTTTAAAAAAAAAAACATTTTTTATTTTTCATTTTTAGAGTCATATTTTTATCCCTTCATAGTAGTTACCCTTATTTTTGGCATATATATATAAGTTGTTCTCTCTTTAAGATTTGAGATACAATTTCTTCTAACAGATCAAAATATACCCTAAATCACTAGTGTATGGCTTTGTTCTATTCTCCTGCCTGATCACATTCTCTCCCTTTTTTTTTCTTTTTTTCTTTTTTCTTTTTCTTTTTAAAACTTCTTCTTTCTTTTTAAAAAACAATTTATCTTATCAATTCCTTTTATAAAATCTTTTATAATTTTCATCTTTACAGTCATCTTCCATCCCTTCATTGTATCAACCCTTATTTTGTACATATATGTCTTTCTTCCTTTAAAATTTTAGCAGGCACCTTCTTCTAACAGACCAAAATATGCCCAAAAGCTAGTATGTGGCACTGGTCTATGCCCTATCCTGATCATATTTGATCATATTCTGTTTTTTTTTTGTTTTGTTCTGTTTTTGTTTGTTTTTATCTTTTTCTTTTCCCTTTTTTTTTCTCTTCTTTCTTTCCCTTTCTTGTCCCCTGGTTTCAGGTCTTTTCTGATTTGTATAGAGTATATTTGCTGGAGACATTGTTAACCTGTCAGCATTCTGTTGTCTCATTCATCTATTCTCCTCTGGACAAAATGACAAGACGAAAAATATCGCCTCAGCAAAAAGAACAAGAGGTAGTACCATCTGCCAGGGACCTACTCAATACTGACATTAGTACAATGTCGGACCTAGAGTTCAGAATCATGACTTTAAAGATACTAGCTGGGCTTGAAAAAAGCGTGGAAGTTATTAGAGAAACCTTTTCTGGAGAAATAAAAGAACTAAAATCTTACCAAGTTGAAATCAAAAAGGCTATTAATGAGGTGCTATAAAAAATGGGGGCACTAACTGCTAGGATAAATGAGGCAGAAGAAAGAATCAGAGATATAGAAGACCAAATGATGGAAAATAAAGAGGCTGAGAAAAAGAGAGATAAACAACTACAGGATCAGGAGGGCAGAATTCGAGAGATAAGCGATACGATAAGATGAAACAACATTAGAATAATTGGGATCCCAGAAGAAGAAGAAAGAGAGAGAGGGGCAGAAGGCATACTGGAGCAAATAATAGCAGAGAACTTCCCTAATGTGGGGAAGGAAACAGGCATCAAAATCCAGGAGGCACAGACAACCCCTCTCAAAATCAATAAAAATATGTCAACACCCCGACATCTAATAGTAAAACTTACGAGTCTCAGAGACAAAGAGAAAATCCTGAAAGCAGCTCAGGAGAAGAGATATGTAACCTAGAATGGTAGAAACATTAGATTGGCAACATACCTATGCACAGAGACCTGGCAGGCCAGAAAGGACTGGCATGATATCTTCAGAGCACTAAATGAGAAAAATATGCAGCCAAGAATACTATATCCAGCTAAGCTATCATTGAAAATAGAAGGAGAGATAAAAAGCTTCTAGGACAAACAAAAACTAAAGGAATTTGCAAACACAAAACCAGCCCTACAAGAAATATTGAAAGAGGTCCTCTAAGCAAAAAGAGAGCCTAAAGGCAGCATAGATCAGAAAGGAGCACAGACAATATACAGCAACAGTCACCTTACAGGCAATACAATGGCACTAAATTCATACTTTCAATAGTTACCCTGAATGAAAATGGGCTAAATGCCCCAATCAAAAGACACAGGCTATCAGATTGGATTCAAAAACAAGACCCATCAATATGCGTCTGCAAGAAACTCATTTTAGACCCAAAGACACCCCCAGATTGAAAGTGAGGGGGTGGAAATCCATTTACCATGCTAATGGACACCAAAAGAAAGCTGGGGTGGCAATCCTTATATCAGACAAATTAGATTTTAAAACAAAGACTGTAATAAGAGATGAAGAAGGACACTATATCCTACTTAAAGGGTCTATCCAACAAGAAGATCTAACAATTGTAAATATCTATGCCCCTAACATGGGAGCAGCCAATTATATAAGGCAATTAATAACAAAACCAAAGAAACATATTGAGAACAATACAATATAAGTGGGGGACTTTAACACCCCCCTAACTGAAATGGACAGACCATCTAAGCAAAAGATCAACAAGGTAATAAAGACTTTAAATTACACACTGGAACAAATGGACTCCACAGATATATTCAGAACATTCCATCCCAAAGCAACGGAATACACATTCTTCTCTAGGGCCCATGGAATATTCTCTAGAACTGATCACATCCTAGGTCACAAATCAGGTCTCAACCAGTACCAAAAGATTGGGATTATTCCCTGCATATTTTCAGACCACAATGCTTTGAAACTAGAACTCAATCACAAGAGGAAAGTCGCAAAGAACTCAAATACATGGAGGCTAAAGAGCATCCTACTAAAGAATGAATGGGTCAACCAGGAAAGTAAAGAAGAATTAAAAAAATTCATGGAAACCAATGAAAATGAAAGCACAACTGTTCAAAATCTTTGGGATACAGCAAAGGCAGTCCTGAGAGGAAAGTATATAGCAATACAAGCCTTTCTCAAGAAACAAGAAAGGTCTCAAATACACAACCTAACCCTACACCTAAAGGAGCTGGAGAAAGAACAGCAAAGAAAGCCTAAACCCAGCAGGAGAAGAGAAATCATAAAGATCAGAGCAGAAATCAATGAAATAGAAACCAAAAGAACAGTAGAACAGATCAACGAAACTAGGAGCTGGTTCTTTGAAAGAATGAACAAGATTGATAAACCCCTGGCCAGACTCATCAAAAAGAAAAGAGAAATGACCCAAATCAACAAAATCATGAATGAAAGAGGAGAGATCACAAGCAACACCAAAGAAATACAAACAATTATAAGAACATATTATGAGCAAATCTATGCCAGCAAATTAGATAACCTGGAAGAAATGGGTGCATTCCTAGAGATGTATCAACTACCAAAATTGAACCAGGAAGAAATAGAAAACCTGAACAGACCTATAACCACTAAGGAAATTGAAGCAGTCATCAAAAATCTCCCAAGAAACAAAAGCCCAGGGCCAGATGGCTTCCCAGGGGAATTCTACCAAACATTTAAAGAAGAATTAATACCTAGTCTCCTGAAACAGTTCCAAAAAATAGAAATGGAAGGAAAACTTCCAAACTCCTTTTATGAGGCCACAATTACCTTGCTCCTAAAACCAGACAAAGACCCCATCAAAAAGGAGAATTACAGACCAATACCCTCGATGAACATGGATGCAAAAATTCTCACCAAAATACTAGCCAATAGGATCCAACAGTACATTAAAAGGATTATTCACCATGGCCAAGTGGGATTTATCCCTGGGCTGCAAGGCTGGTTCAACATCCGCAAATCAATCAACATGATACAATACATTAACAAAAGAAAGAACAAGAATCATATGATCCTCTCAATAGATGCAGAGAAGGCATTTGACAAAGTACAGCATCCTTTCTTGATCAAAACTCTTCAGAGTATAGGGATAGAGGGTACACCTCAATTTCATAAAAGCCATCTATGAAAAACCTACAGCGAATATCATTCTCAATGGGGAAAAACTGAGAGCTTTTCCCCTAAGGTCAGGAATGCGGCAGGGATATCCACTCTCACCACTGCTATTCAACATAGTTTTAGAAGTCCTAGCCACAGCAATCAGACAACAAAAAGAAATCAAAGGCATCCAAATCGGCAAAGAGGAAGTCAAACTCTCACTCTTTGCAGATGATATAATACTGTATGTGGAAAACCCAAAAGACTCCACCCCAAAACTGCTGGAACTCATACAGGAATTCAGTAAAGTAGCAGGATATAAAATCAATGCACAGAAATCAGTGGCCTTCCTATACACCAACAACAAGACAGAAGAGAGATAAATCAAAGAGTCGATCCCATTTACAATTGCACCTAAAACCATAAGATACCTAGGAATAAATTTAACCAAAGAGGCAAAGGATCTGTACTCAGAAAACTGTAAAATACTCATGAAAGAAATTGAACAAGATGCAAAGAAATGGAAAAACGTTCCATGCTCATGGATTGGGAGAACCAACATTGTGAAGATGTCAATGCTACCTAGAGCAATCTACACATTCAATGCAATCCCCATCAAAATACCATCCACTTTTTTCAAAGAAATGGAACAAATAATCCTAAAATTTGTATGGAACAAGAAGAGACCCCGAATAGCCAGAGGAATGTTGAAAAAGCAAAGCAAAGCTGGGGGCATCACAATTCCAGACTTCCAACTCTATTACAAAGCTGTCATCATTAAGACAGTATGGTACTGGCACAAAAACAGACACATAGATCAATGGAACAGAATAGAGAGCCCAGAAATGGACCCTCAACTCTATGCTCAACTCATCTTTGACAAAGCAGGAAAGAATGTCCAATGGCAAAAAGACAGTCTCTTCAACAAATGGTGTTGGGAAAATTGGACGGCCACATGCAGAAGAATGAAACTAAACCATTTCCTTACACCACACACAAAAATAGACTCCAAATGGTTGAAAGACCTCAATGTGAGACAGGAGTCCATCAAAATCCTAAAGGAGAACACAGGCAGCAACCTCTTCGACCTCAGCCACAGCAACTTCTTCCTAGAAACATCGCCAAAGGCAAGGGAAGCCAGGGCAAAAATGAACTATTGGGATTTCATCAAGATAAAAAGCTTTTGCACAGCAAAAGAAACAGTCCACAAAACCAAAAGACAACCGACAGAATGGGAGAAAATATTTGCAAATGACATATCAGATAAAGGGCTAGTGTCCAAAATCTATAAAGAACTTATCAAACTCAACACCCAAAGAAGAAATAATCCAATCAAGAAATGGGCAGAAGATATGAACAGACATTTTTCCAAAGAAGACATCCAAATGGCCAACAGACACATGAAAAAGTGCTCAACATCGCTCGGCATCAGGGAAATCCAAGTCAAAACCTCAATGAGATACCACCTCACACCCGTCAGAATGGCTAAAATTATCAAGTCAAGAAACGATAGATGTTGGCGGGGATGTGGAGAAAGGGGAACCCTTCTACACTGTTGGTGGGAATGCAAGCTGGTGCAACCACTCTGGAAAACAGTATGGAGGTTCCTCAAACAGTTGAAAATAGAGCTATCCTACGATCCAGCAATTGCACTACTGGGTATTTACCACAAAGATACAAATGTAGGGATCCGAAGGGGTACGTGCACCCCAATGTTTATAGCAGCAATGTCCACAATAGCCAAACTGTGGAAAGATCCAAGATGTCCATCGACAGATGAATGGCTAAAGAAGAGGTGGTATATATACACAATGGAATATTATGCAGCCATCAAAAGGAATGAGATCTTGCCATTTGCAACGACGTGGATGGAACTGGAGGGTTTATGCTGAGTGAAATAAGTCAATCAGAGAAAGACATGTATCATATGACCTCTTTGATATGAGGAATTCTTAATCTCAGGAAACAAACTGAGGGTTGCTGGAGTGCTGGGGGGTGGGAGGGATTGGGTGGCTGGGTGATAGACATTGGGGAGGGTATGTGCTATGGTGAGCGCTGTGAATTTTACAAGACTGATGAATCACGGATCTGTACTTCTGAAACAAATAATGCAATATATGTTAAGAAAAAAAATAAGAAGAAGATAGCAGGAGGAGAAGAATGAAGGGGAGTAAGTTGGAGGGGGAGAAGAACCATTAGAGACGATGACCCTGAAAAACAAACTGAGGGTTCTAGAGGGGAGGGGGGTGGGGGGATGGGTTAGCCTGGAGATGGGTATTAAAGAGGGCACATTCTGCGTGGAGCACTGGGTGTTATGCACAAACAATGAATAATGGAACACATCAAAAACTAATGATGTAATGTATGGTGATTAACATAACAATTAAAAAAAGAATTAAAAAAAAAACAAAAACGAGAATTACAAAGCAAACGAGGCAGTCTAGCAGTATTAAAAGATCAATAGATCCATCAAACAAAAATTCACACATGAAAACAGATGTCATGGGAAATTTTCCATTTCATAAAATAAGTAGGGTGTTCTTCAAGAAATGAGAGGTGGGATAATATCCTTTACAAAAGAAAAAAAGACGATGGGGTAAACACCTGACAATTAGCTTTTTTGATTGTAATATAAGCACCTGACATCAGGCTTTGGATGGCCAAGGCACGTACTTAAAAGACATCCACCTCAAATAAAGACAGTACCAGCTCCAGGACTAGAGGAAGAGCCAGGCTGCCCCACTCATCAAGTTCCCTGACCATTTGACCACTTGCTTTTGTCTTTCTGAGTTTTATTTCCTGCTCTTATGTTTTAAATTCACTTATTTCCCTAAAACCCCTAACCCCCCAACCACCACCTTCAGTCCCAGGAAAGGCAGAACCCCAGGCAGCACCCACCCTGTGACCTTGCCCTGTGTTCCGGGCTGTGCGTGTACCCTCCAGGATTTGGGAGTAATAATCTTGCAGTCACAGTAAGAACCAAAGGGCCAGGTGAGCACCCCAGACATTTCCAGCCAACAGCATCACTACCATCAGTATTGATAGGCTGAGAGTAACCCAAAACACAGGGACATGTGTATATACCAAAAAAAACAAACAGAAGTGTCATTAGGTGAGTTAAACTGATCAGTGAACAAGGATGAAGACACATTTTTAAGGTGGAACTAAGAAGATCACAGAAAGCATTTTAGAATGATGAAGTTTGGGAAAGATGGGGAGAAGGCAAGACACAGAGGAGACATCAAGCAGTTCCAGCTTCATACAGATTCAGAAAGAAAGCATAAAGAGGATAGTCGAGAGACAGTGTTCAAATAAATGATGGCTCAGAATCTTCCAGAACTGAAAATGAAAGCCCTGATGTTTCCCATTCATGGATAGTTGGGAGGTTTAGGAAAAAGCAGAAACAAAAACAAAAACACCAAACAATTCAGAGTCAACGTAGTGAAAAGACATAATCCTGAGATAAAGAGAAAATCCTAAAAGCTAATAGAAAAGATTACTTACAAAGAAATGATATCAATTGATGATTCTCAATAGTAGCAATATGTAACCTAAGACAATAGAATACCAGCTTCAAGGTATTGAAGGAAAATATAATCACAATTTACATTATGTAATGTACAAACATCATTCATAGAAAAGTAAAAATTAAAAAATATTTCAAATCTAGAAGAGTTTACTATTTATGAAGAACAGTGACTTTAGAAGGAAATTGGTAACTGGTAAACAAAATCCATAATTTCCAAAGTGGGGGAAAGGGAGATAAGAAGAATATAGAAAATTTAATAAAAATGTAATCCATCCATCAGAATTTCAACAAATACGAAAAGTAAAGCAAGAAGAAAATCATAAACATAAAGCATAAGATATGATCGAAACAATAAATAAATATCAATAGCATAATAACTAGGGTCTTTCAATTAAAAGACAGAGGACATTTTTAAAAATCCAGTTCTAAGTATTTATGAGCTACTCCCTTCAAAATATAAAATGGTTGCCTATAAATACAAGGAAAAATATATCTCACATAAATACCTACCCCCCAAAAAGGCACTATAACAGTGTTAATATAATTTTCATGTTAATATAAGTCAAAGGAGAATTTAGGCTAAAACAATCACTTTGGGCATCTTTCTTGGTTTTCTCATCTGTAAAATGGAGATAACAATAGTCACTACCTTGGGGCGCCTGGGTAACACGGTCAGTGAACAGTGTGCCATGCAATTATGGACTCCTATTACCATCACCATGATTATTGTTGTTAGTGTTGTTATTATTACTAAAGAATAATAGGGAGAAATTAATGCAGGTCAATGTAGAAAATCCAAAAAGTTGAAAACCAAACAACATGAATTTTGGTGATGATGGGGAAAAATGTACACTCATGCAGGTTGTTTTTTTTTTAATGAATAGTACTTTCACATGGTTTAAAACTCAAAACAATATAAAATATAATTAAGAAATCTCGCTCCTGTCTCTCCCCCGACTTATTTCATACCCCATCCCCAACTGTAGGTAACCACTTTTATTAGTTTACTTGTTAAAGAAAACCTCTGTATGCAGAAACCAGTAAGTACATGTTCTTATTTTCCTCTTTGTTACACAAAAACTAACATACACTATTTCTGTGCTTTGCCGTTTAAAAATGTATCCTAGAGACATTTTCCAATGTTAGTACACAAAGAATCCTTTGAGTTTTTGTAGCTGTATAATATTCAATTTTGTGAATACACCAAAATCGTTTAACCTGTGTTCTGTTGATGGATCATTGGGTAGATTACCCGTCTAGTCTTTCGAAGTAATCATCAACGCTCCAGTAAATAATCTTGCTCATACATCATGAAATATGCGTAGGGACACCTGCAGGACAAATTCTCAGGCATGGGATCACTGGGGTGAAAAGTAAGTGCATTCGTACTTTTGGTAGCAATTGACGATTCTCCTTCTGTCACAGTTGGCCATTTTGCAAGTCATCTGCCATGTATCTCATTTAAATTGGCATAGGTGATTTGGAGAAAATTTTTTGGTCATCTAATAAGAATGAGTATCTATAACATTTCAACTCCTAAATTTCTAAATTTCTAAAGAAATTCTTAAATACGAGCACGAGATGTGTAAAGTTTCACTGAGGCATGATTTATAATAATGTTCATCTGGATGGACATATAAAAACAAAATGTGATGTATTAACACATAGACTAAGAGATAGCAGTTGAAAGAAAGAAATTAAAGCTATTTAAACAACAAGGCTAGATCAACCCATGATGTTCAGTGAGAAGAGGAAAGTTACCCAATTATGCATACAACATCATATTATTCATGAAGGTTAAAAATATACACAAGAATACTCTAAATTGTTTATGGATATGCATATTTAGACATGTATATGAAAGTATAAAAAAGACAGGAGATCTACATCTTCTTCTTCTCTGGACTGGACGTGAAGCTGTTAGTGGTGAAGAAAGGGGACCAGTGCATGGTCAGCAGTGGACACAATTTGTTATGATTATGTTTTTATGGGTAGAAGCAAATAAGACAAATCATTAATGGTTAACTGTGGATGTGGTGATATGAATATTTGTTTTCTTATTTTTGTCCTTTTCTCTATACTTCATGTTCTAAAATATTTATTGAAAAGAGATAAAAATGACACCCTGAATTTCAGTTAAGCTAAATACTGGTTTCTGTGCAACATTTCTTACTCAAGATCTTTCCCTCCCTCCCCCCTTCCTTCCTATCTTTCCTCCTTCCCTCATTTTTCTTTCCTGTCTTTCTTTCTTTTTCTTTCTTTCTTTCTTTCTTTCTTTCTTTCTTTCTTTCTTTCTTTCTTTCTTTCTTTCTTTCTTTCTTTCTTTTCTTTCTTTCTTTCTTTCTTTCTTTCTTTTTCTTTCTTTCTTTCTTTCTTTTCTTCTTTCTTTCTCTTTTTCTTTCTTTCTTTCTTTCTTTCTTTCTTTCTTTCTTTCTTTCTTTCTTTCTTTCCTTTCTTTCTTTCTTTTCTTTCTTTTCTTTCTTTTCATCAGTAAATGAGCACGAGGATCTCAAAGCTCAAATAAAACTGCCCAGTAGTGGGAAGGCTAGGTTCAAAATATTCGAGTGTTTTCTGGGTTTTAACTGCTCATTGCCCATTCCATTTTAGAGTAAAGTATCGGTAAGGAAGGAACTTAATGAGCCAATAAACGGTCACACTTCAGTCTCTGGATGACCACCTATTTCTGGACAGGAATAGGAGAGACACACCTTGAATCAAACTGATGTCTTTCCAACATTTTTTTCTCTAAAAAAGGGACAACCCAGGATTTCTTGTTGTGACGGAAATTATGAGTGACTTATATGCTAGTTTTTGAACTACTGAATCTTCTGAGATTTGTTTTGGGAAACCACATGAATGGCAAAAACCATACAATGTCAATAATTAATAGTCACGGAGCACAGGCTGTGTTCCCATCGCTGTTCTGGGCACTCTACAGGCATGAATGCATTTAATCCCCTGTGAGAAAGGCTTTATTTCAATGTTAACACCCCAGAGGAAAGCGATGCGCTAGGTGAGGCAGCCAGGAAAACCAGAGCCAGGCTAGGAAGGTAGGTGTAGCTGACATCTGAGTCCTGTACCGAGCAAAGCAAGAACTGCTCCCCAGCCACATCAACACTGCCCAGCCCACACTCCTTCCTGGGATGGCCCTGAGAAACACTAGAATCTTCTTCATGTTATGAGAGAGCTATTCTCTTCCTCCATCTCTTAAGATGCAACCTAAGGAATCGGGAAATGACTACTTCTTCTTTTTTTAATCCAGAAGGCCTAAGTAACCTTAAAATTTCTCTCTTCTGAAAAGCCACAAGAAGAAGAAAAACAAATCTGGGATCAGAACATCTCCATGGTTGCAGGGAGGCCACTGGCTATGCCCTGGGTTGGTCCAGGCCCCAGGTCAAGAAGTAACCAGTTGCAGCATCAGGGGCCCTTGGGGGGAGGGCAGAGCAGGGGACACTCACCCCAAAGCTGTGGAGCAAGGTTGGGGAGGCCCTACCTGACAAGGGAGACTGGCCAGAGCAGGGTGTGGTTCCTGAGAGGCCAGGTACCCTGCTGAGCCTCCAGAGAGAAATGGTGGGGAAGTGTTTTAAAGTAAGAGAAAGTGATGAGTCTCCAGGAGAATGTCACAGCCTTGTTCTCTGCCTGGTTCCTTTTCTGAAGAGTATTGTCCTGTGAGCTGGTTCTCAGGCTTAGGGACTGCAAGTTCAATGCATCGTGATGAAACAAGAGGCCTGGGGCAACAAAAGAAAACTCCACTTGCCATGTGTGTGCTGCTCTGCATTCCATTCTCCTCTCAGCCTTGTTCTTTCCCGTGTGCGTGCCCTTCTAGAAGCAGGGGTTGTGCTTCCCTTATTGTGGAACCCACGAGTGATTAGCAGAATACATAGGGGGAGCTAGCTTTGCATTGATGTTTGCATAAACACCAATTAAATGAATTCATCCTAAGCAAATGTTCCCAAATGTAGGGGGCCAAGGCCATCTAGATGAGAAAAGTCCTGTGACTTTAAGAAACTGAGATTGGTTTTTCTTTGGAGTCAGTGGCAAACAGGCCTCTGTGGGAGCAACAGAAGCAAGGATAATAGCCAAACAGTATATGAAAAGATGCTAATCATCAGGGAAATGAAAATCAAAACTCCAGTGAGATATCACCTCACACCTGTTAGAATGGCCAGTATCAGTAAGACGAGAGATAACAAGTGTTGCCAAGGATGTGGAGAAATTGGAACCCCTCTGCACTGTTGGTGGGAATGGAGTTTGGTGCAACCACAATGGAAAACAGTATGGAGATGCCTCAAGAAAGTAAAAATAGAACTACTGTATGATCCAGCAATCCCACTTCTCAGTGTATACATAAAGGAAACAAAATCCCTATCACAGAAAGATATCCTCTGTACCCCCATGTTCATTGCAGCATTATTCACAATAGCCAAGACATGGAAACAACCTAAGTGTCCACCAATAGTTGAATGGATGAAGATTGTGTGTGTGTGTGTGTGTGTGTGTGAGAGAGAGAGAGAGAGAGAGAAAATGGAATATTATTCAGTCTTTAAAAAAGAGGAAATCTTGATATATATGATAATGTAAACGAACCCAGAGGACATTAGGATAAGTGAAATCCAGTCACAGAAGGACAAATACCACATGATTCCACTTACAAGAGGTATCTAAAATAGTCAAATTCATAGAAAGAGAAACTAGAATGATGCTTTTCTGAGGCTGGGGAGGGGAGAGGAAAATGGGATTGCTTTTCAACTGGTATAAAATTTCAATTATACAAGACGAATAAGTTCTAGAGATCTGCTGTACAACACAGCACCTACACCTATATTATACCTATAATTGTTAGTACTGTTTATCTAAAAATTTGTTAAGTGGCTAGATCTCATTTGAAATGTTCTTGCCACGATTTTTAGAAAAAGGCAGGTAAGTGAGAAATTTACTGGTCATCATTCTCTACACATTTTGTGTACCATTCTACACCACAATATATGCATCTGTAGAAAAATATGCATTTTCAAGTTGTGAATCTGGTGATAGCTTCATATTGAAGAGATGGCTCACATAAAAAGCTGATAGTTATAAGTGGTCACATTTCTGTGTTTAGTGTCCGATGGACTCTGTTTTGTACTCATTTTTTAGATATTTATAAGTTGAAATATCCACCACCTCAGAAGACCATATAATATTTATTCATTAATTTATTCACCCAATATTGCTTGAGCATTCATTGTGTTCCAGGTACCAAGTACATGTAACAGGTGTTGGAGATGTGGCTATCAATAGGCCCCATCCTGAGGCTTTGGTTCGAGGAGAGACAAACATAATGCCTGTGTGAAGGAGTGCTATCGAGCGGACACCTGATGAAATGAAACAGTGGGTCTAATGAAGCTCTGAGAAAGATCCGTCCAGGCAGAAGGACTGACACACACAAATCCTGTGGGAATGCACTGGCTTATTTGAGGAATAGCAGGGCAAGCAGGGCTGGAGCAATGATTAAGAACACGGGGGTAAGGAGGCTGGGTCTGAAGGGCAGGTAGAGATCACAGAGGTAGGTTGTGGTAAGGCATTTCCATTTTATGCCAAGAATAATGGGAAGCCACTGGATGGTTGTGAGCTGGAAGAAATGTTATCTGGGTTATATTTTAGAATGCAGGAGAGGCAGGCAGTGGCCAATCATGCATTTGTCATCCATTTTTCCTTCACTCATTCTCTCTGTAAATATGTATTGAGTACTTTCTATGTACTCAGCTATAAACTAGCTAATGACGGGGCCAAATCAAATGGCTTCTGTGGTCCTGTTTCCTTACCTATAAAGTCCTTCCTACTGTCAAACTTCTGTTTCTGGAAAGAGGCAACAGGCTCTCTGGCCTGAGTTATCCGTGTCTGAGATGTGTCTGCTTTGGAGTTGTGTAATAACAACACAATTTTTGGAAACCTGCCCATTCATTTGGAGGTGCACAAAAGACATCAGGTCCTGGGGCTATATTTGCATAATATAGTATAAACTCAGAGGTCCAGGCCAGTTTGGATCTATAAAAAGAATGTAGCTGAGCTCTGAGTCATATGAAGATGAGAGTAGAGTTGTCTATAAGGGTGCAAGAGTTAGAGAGAATATTAAGTGCAGATAAATATTTATCTTCTGTGGATAGATAAAGAGCAGCAGAATCAGAAAGTCAACCTGAGAGTGGTTATATTCAAAGTAGAGATAAAACATTCCTGATGACAATGAAATTATGGGCAGAACTTGAAGTAAAAATGATGGACCTGTGGCCCTTGTATAAAGTGATATTGCTCTTCGCATTCTGCCCCACACCTACAGTGCACACCAACCAGTGTGGCCACGTTCTGTTTCAAAGGCAGCGTACTCTCAGCCCCAGGGAGCCATGGCAGACATTGTGGGACTGCAGTGTTGTTACACCCAATGACCAGGGAGCACAGCATCCCTCTGGTATTGAGTTGTTTTGCCAGTTAGGTTGACCACAAGCCACTGGCTTCAGTGATGCCATTCTGTAACCAAAGGCGTATTTTTAAAAAAGAAAAGAAACAAGTCATTGGAATAAGGGAGTCAGGAAGCACATGGGCTTTGGAGAAAGGCAGCCTGGTGTGTTTAATCCCTGCCTGCACCACTGTGGGAAAGCTCTCAGCCTATCTGGGTCCTGGTTTCCTCATCTGTAAAATGGGACAATGACACAACCTTCTCAAAGATCTTCCTACAGTATTTGGCAAGTGCTCTTTAGATATAAGCTACCATCATACAGAATTAGTCATAATGTTAGAGAAGAATGGATGCTTTTCTGCTGAGCCCAGGGACTATAGCTACATGATGTCCCACACACTTATGGAGTCCGGTCCCTTCACTGATTAGAAGAAACAATGCTTTAGCCCTTCTGTGGGCACAACCCTCTGCTTTCAGAACCTGGGACGTCAGCAGACTGTCTCCTAAGAAATCGAGCAGGGAAGCATTTATTACCTCGGGGAATTTTCCATGGTTCTGGGTCTAGCCCAAACCATCCAGACAGAGACACCTGACTTCGTAGACACCCTGATGGTGTATCTACTTCTTTAGCGCAGAGTCACCTTAAGCAAGCTGACAAGACTGATGTATACACCAGAATGCCACAGACAGAGGTATTCTTGTAATCTGTATGACTCCATACGTATGTATGATTTCCTCTTTGTATTATTTATCTCACTGTAACAACACAGCAATAGGAATGGAGTGCCAACAAACTGACTTAAATGCAAATGATGCTACAAGCATTTCCATGTTCCAAGTCTTCAGGGTCAGTGCACTGTGACTCTGGGGGCTGAGTCTCACAGGAAGAAAGAGCATAATCGGAGAGAGATTTTGTCTAAACATGGAATCAAACAAAGAAGAATAACTTGAATGGAATGTTTGAAACGGTCAACCTAATCCATTTCACCACAGGGTGGGACCTGCCAAAGGTACAGCAACCACTGAACTCCATTGGTTACAATACCCTACCTCGCTCCCCACATGCAGGGTGATCTTGCCAACAGGCCTGGAATCTTTGGAGTCCTTTGGTTACTCTCCTATCTCCCCACTCATGCCTCCAACGAGCACTATGTTTTTTAGTAACTCACTCTTTGCTCAATTCCCTCATTACCCCCTCTGGATAGACTTGTTTTCTGTTTAGTCATATTAATACCAGGAGTCAGGTAAAGAGTTAATGAGGATGCGGACAAGGCAACATTTTTTATTTTAGATATTTATATAATCTCTAAGTCATTTTATTATTTTTTTTTTCTGATGGCAGTTTAATTCCAGTTGTTTCCAAGTGACTACAAGAGGATTTGTAGAGATCCTCAAGCACTGACAATAAAAACTAATCTCTCTGGAGTCTTCCTACATTTTTTTTCCTCTTTCATTTTCTTACATTCTCTTGACATCCTTCTTCTTCTTCCAAATCTCAAGTGGCACGAGGTCACAGTTCTCTACAGGGCTGGAAGTGAGAAAGAAACCTTTGCCCCTTCTTAAACCCCTTCTCACCCACATGTACCACAATAACCTCCCAGAGGAAGTGGCAAGAATAGAGCAGCTAATGTTCCTCAAAGAAGCAAGTGTCATTTAGAGTTTTGCTTTGGACAAAAACAAACAAACAAACAAACACAAACAAACAAACAAAAAACCACCTGAATTTAGGATTGAGACCCCAGCCTTATGGTGGCAAACTATGCATTATCAAGCTGATAGATGATTTAATCATGCAAGAATGGAAGAGGGCCACAAAGATATCTGTACATGCCCGTAAGAGTTCTGCTGATCCCAAAGAGAATGAAGTTTGTGTCAGAGGACATGCAAAGTCATCACAAATATACGTCACATCTGTGTTTCCAGCTTAATTGTTCATGGCTAAATGGAAAATAATAGAAATGAGCTTTTGTTTACACAAAGCATGAAACTTTGTCCTGGGAACTTTTGTCCTCCAAAGAATTCCCAGCAATGTGGACTTTGGAAGGTGACTGACTGTGTGGAGTTTTAACAGGAAGAGTAAAGAGAACCAATTTAGAGGCTAAGAAAATTTCACAATGCCAGTGGATATTAGTGATTTCCTCTTTGTAGTATCAAAGATGGAGGAGACAGTAATGCTCAAGTGAGGAAAGAGATGCATTTTCCGTTGCTGTCAGTATCTTCCCTTTCGAAGGTGGCCACAATTTGTGATCCAGGTAAATCCAGTCAAAGATCACATTGCCAGGGCTCCTTGGTGGCTCAGTCAGTTAAGTGACTGCCTTTGGCGCAGGTCATGATCCTGGAGTCCCAGGATCGAGTCCCATATCCTGCTCCCTGCTCAGCAGAGAGTCTGCTTCTCCCTCTGACCGCCCCCGCCCATGCTCTCTCTCTCTCATTCTCTTTCTCTCAAATAAATAAAATCTTAAAAAATAAAAAAAGATCACATTGCTCAGCTCACTACAGTGCCAGGGAACGCCGTCCTGCTGAAAGCCAGGGTCTTCTGGAAAACTTCATTTCTCAGCATTATACTGTACTGTTGTTTTTGGAAAATGATGTAATGAATCTACTGAAATAACAGCCTCTGTCAATGCAATTGTGTCTATGAAATCATCTAGCTGCTCTAATGAACATAAACTTTGGGCCATACTCATTAAGAGTAAGGTTACCAAGTGGATATTTAGAGGTATCCCCGGGTCAAACCCGTGGCTGCCTATTCTCATTTGCCTCTGACACACTTGATCATTTTCTTTCCCACATACCCTTCATTTTCATGGTTCTTTTTAGGATCTGCTTCCAACTTACTTGAAACTGCTTGGAGCATTTTGCCTTTCTTTTTCTCCTGCAGATTTCTTAGTAAACCCTTCCTAAGCTCCTTTCCTTCGTTGCTTCTGTTAGCCTTCTGCCTACTTTCCTCTCCCATCAATAGCCACAAATGTTTGTGCCCTCCAAGTAAGTCAAATCAACCATCTACTAATCATTGTGGCACAAAAGTGCTTTCTTCATGTTGCCAGAGATTTATTTAGCTTAATTCGTTGTCTTATTCTTATGGTTTACATGCCATCTTACGATCTAGTCATGTACCTAGAGGTCACACACACACAAAATTCAAAATGAGGCATTTAGAAAACAGGTGCAGGGGGTTTGGGATCAGTCTGAGATAAGTCTTGTTAAAGACAAAAAGGAAGCACATTAAAAATTTTAAGAGTTGATTTGAGCAAAAATGGATTAAAATTGGGCAGCACCAAACCACAAATGGTTAGGAGCCTCCCACCAAAGGGAGCTGGAGGAAAGATTTTATAGAGAAGAGGCAGAAGCAAAGCAAGAAAACTATTTGATTGACTATATAGCACAAGCGTTTGTCTTATTTGTGAAAGTGCAGTTGGCTGTTTGTGATTGGTTGTCCTTAGGTTTTGATTTCTTAACCTTGAGGCATTTAAGGCTTAGCTTTTAGTTTGCTTACATAGGTTGCTAAGTCATTAAAGCCACTTCAATCTAATGGCCTCCTTCTATAATCGATTTAATAATCCCCCTCTTCTAGTCGTCCTCTCATACATGAGATTGACCAAGAATTTGGTATTAGCGACATTCTTCATCGCCATCAGGGTGAAGTTATTCTTGTCTTATCATGAAACTCGTAGGTTATGATGTCAGGTCCGTGGAAGAATTGTTTTTTCTGGTCATCTCATTGTTCATCTTGTTTCCCTTTCTCTAAGCACAGTGAGACCATCTAATGTCCTGCTGAGATCCATGAACATGTACTTAAGACCCTTGAGAGAAGACAGCACACCAGGGAGATTATGGTGATGACTCTCAGGAGGATAAACCCAAGAGACTAAAGTATGTGCCTTAGTCAGGACCCTCATGAGCCAAACCAGCTGGTGTCAAATAAATCAAAGGATGTACCCAAAGGGGCATCAACCTGTTTTAGCCAGGTCAACTGTTTTCCAATGTCTTGTATTTACTACAATACCAGAGGTGTTGGTCCAGTTAAAGCAGGTGTTTGCTATGGCACAGT
The DNA here is from genome assembly GCF_009762305.2 of Zalophus californianus. Classification (NCBI taxonomy): domain Eukaryota; kingdom Metazoa; phylum Chordata; class Mammalia; order Carnivora; family Otariidae; genus Zalophus; species Zalophus californianus. Next base: position 11,947,749 of record NC_045606.1, on the reverse strand, counting down.
CTCCTCCTTGTTCAACGAATAAATAATCTAAAGCATTTCTATGATCTAAAACCACCTTAGCAAGAAAGCCTAGGGGCTTCTGTTGTGGAGCTATGACCTTGGGAGTTTATTCAGCAAGAGTTGCCAGGGTTAAGGAATGGTGTCTTCTCATACATTAATAGAGAGAAAAAGCAAAGAGCAGAAAGGCACAAGGAATAGAAGCTTCATAGTGGAGATAAGGAATTGATCCATGATCTTGGGCGAGCCAACCACTTCAAAGTGTTGCCTGCTTCTGGAGAGAAACCTCCCTAGTCAATTTTAATTTTAGATCTCCAGCTGGTGTGTAGTTCCAAAAGTCTAGAGGAACCGTTTTAATTGGGAGATGTGGACCCAAGGTTCAAGGCCCTGTAGTTTGGCTGTCATCTGGGTAGTGTCCCATGTATGGTCCTTTCCTACAAGGTTTAAGGGCAGTCTTTGTTCTTAGTGATTCCAAGTCAGAAAGGTTAGCAAAAATTGGAAATAATTACTTTGGTGGGTCATAGCCAGATATTTGAGAAAATTAGAATAATTCAGAATCCAGTCCAGTTTACAAGTATATAACAAAACCTCAGTGACACTGAACAGGACTAGAATTTAATACCCACAAGGGTGTGCTAGAGTTTCCCATTGAAACATAATTTTTCTCTCTATAGTTACACCCATTTCTATCAAGGTTAATCAAAGCCAGACTAATTTGCTTGCAAAATAAGTTTAGTTTCATTAAATTTGGCCTATTTACATAAGAGCAACAAGAATAGTGACTGGCCATGTAGATTCTTTTTAAGGTAGTTTTGCTGGAATTTTTCATAAGGAATTCAAGATTGGACTTTTAAAAGGCATCTCACATCTAAGAAGACAAGCCAAAGGCTGACCATCAGATTTTTCCTAGAATAGCTATAGATTTGGGTGAATTCCTCTCTTTCTCAGGTCCTCCAATATTTTAATGTTCCTGAGTCTGCCAGGAAGTGACTTTTATTACTCACCTGGTAAAGCTTGGAACCCTTTAAGCAAGATACCAGGTGGTTTTTCTAAGAGGCTTTATTGGTTCCACAAAGTCAACCTTAGTTCCTTAAAACTGTCTGGTCACATCTGATTATAGGCACATCATTCTTAAAGGCGACATTCTAGTCAAAGCCTTAGTAATGTAACCAATATTTCTGATTGTATCCTGTTATAAGGAGAACAGATTCTTACTAAACATTTGCAAATTGCCATGAAAATAAGAATACTCAGTAAGTTTCTGGAGGGATCATGTAGGGAGAAAAAGTAAATGTTTCAATTTTGTTTACAAAAGTGTATTTTTACCAAATTGCTATAAATCATAGATAGTTTAAAAGAAAAGAGAAAAAAGGTTTCCTCAAACTGAGAAAATCAAAACATTAAAGAACCATCAATTTTTCAAACAGAGACACTAAAAATTATAATCATCTTCATCAGCTCATTCAATCTCATGTTATTAATTTTTGTTCTGCTTGAATACAGCTTTTTCATTAGAGTTCTGGAAATTCCTACCCAGTTGTTCAATGGTATAATCTCAAAATCATCAGAAACCTGGATTTTAGAGTACTTGTCAGGGTCCTTCCATGAATCTCTCTGAAGACAAAGAACTTTTGCAAAGTAAAACAGTAACTGTCTGTAGAGAACAAAAAGACAAATAGCCATGGTTGAAGATCTAATGAGAGTTCATTTGGTAAGAAATGTAGTTATTTCTGTGGCATACAACAACTTAAGGTAATCATTAGACAATGAGGGTACTGACAAGTTACTATGAACATAAGTTTCTGGAATGCCTACATTAGTAACGAATGTCCATACATATATAATTTAAGAAGGTTTATCATCACTTCTTATTTGCTAATGCTGCCCATGTAATTTAACATGACAAATGAATTAGCTTAACAACTCCTTTATATCTCCAATCCTCTGAGATTTTCCAGGGACCTTTGGCAAACCTCAAAGTTAGTTTGAGGTCAAAAAGCTCCAATTAGAATTTTATTTTTAGAAAGTCGTCAAAATGTCAAAAAGTTTGAACATTTGATTAAATAAGATCACGGATCATTGTGAAATAATGCTTAATTATCTATTTAACTAAAGAGACAATAGAAGATTATAAAGGCAAATAAAGAAGATTACATGGTTGTGAACAAAACTGAGCTTTTTTAATACTAGGAAGACTAGTTTTCCCAAGTAATCAAAGACCTGGCAAAAACAAATGAGGAACAGGAAATTATTTTGGTAAGACACAAAATCTTTGCTTTCCCGGCAGATTACCCAAAACGTAAAGGAAAACCTTATCAAGAGCAGACCAAAAGGCCAAGAACACTTTGTATTTTTAACAGAGAGGAAACCAAATTCTTATTTTGTACCAGTGTACTTTTGATATTTTGGCTCACTCTTCCAAACTTAAATAAACGCTTTCTCTTCATAGCCAGCTTGACCACACATCAAAGTTCTATCCAGTGGTCCTTTTCCACAGATTTTCCAAAACCTTTTGTAGCCACTCAAGGTTTTGTGCTAAATTTTTCTCTTTCTCATTCTGGAACAACCTGTCATTCTACTTTAGTACAAAATTACTCTTTTTCCCTCAACAAAAACAAGTCCTCCATACATTTTCTTTTTTTTTTTTAAGATTTTATTTATTTATTTGAGAGAGAGAATGAGAGAGAGAGCATGGGGGGGCGGGTCAGAGGGAGAAGCAGACACCCTGCTGAGCAGGGAGCCCGATGTGGGACTCGATCCCGGGCCTCCAGGATCATGACCTGAGCTGAATGCAGTTGTTCAACCAACTGAGCCACCTAGGCACCCCCTCCATACATTTTTTAATTTAAAAAACACATCCTACTTACCTTACCCACTTTTCATACACAGCTATTTCCTTTCACCCTTATTATTTCCAGTAGTTTTCATTACATATATTGATTACAATTCTCAACCCTTAGAAATTTTAATGTGAATGTTCCTAGTGAAAACTAAGAAAGAAGCAATGGTGGAACTGTGAGTTGGCAAATTCATAAGTACATCCCATAATTCCTAGAAGCATATTCTTCTTCATAGTAAATCTTTCAATGTGGCACAAGACACATTTATTAGTGACCCAAATATCTTTGGTTCCTCTGTAATAAGAAGCCAAAAGTAGATAAACCTATGTTCAGTAACTAATGTTTTAGTGTTTTATCTCATTTAGAAACTGATCTAGATACTCAATGAAAAGCCATCACTTAATTTAGTATAACTTTAAGGTTTCAAGTTACCAAAAAAGTTTGGAAAGTATTTTGAAGGTGACATAACATAAAACACAATTATTGTTGAAAAGTTCATTCATAAATTTTTATCTTGCTTACATTTATTTATCTGTTCTTTTTAAAAACATTTTCCTGAGGCACCTGGGGGGTGGCTCAGGGAGTTATGTGTCTGCCTTCGGCTCAGGTCGTGATCCCAGAGTCCCAGGATCGAGCCCCACATCAGGCTCCCTGCTCAACAAGGAGTCTACTTTTCCCTCTCTCTCTGCTTCTCCCCCTGCTCGTGCTCTCTCACTCATTCACTCTCTCAAAGAAATAAATAAAATCTAAAAAAAAAACATTTTCCAGGAGTACCTGGGTGGCTCAGTTGATTAAGCAGTTGATTAATGCTCAGGTCATGATCTCAGGATTGTGAGATTGAGCCCCACATTGGGATTCTCTCTCTCCCTCTTCCCCTTGCCCCTTCCCCCAATATATAAATAGATCTTTAAACATTTTCCATAGAATTTATTTTATTCTTTTATGCTGTGCCTTTTACTCACATGACTTATTCATTCCATAACTGGAAGCTTGTATCTCTCATTCCTCTTCACACATTTTTCACATCCTCTTACCCTCCACTCCTCCGGCAACCATCAGTTTGTTCTCTGTATTTATGGGTCTGATTCTACTTTTTGTTTATTCATTTGCCTTTTTTTTTTTAGATTCCACATAGGACTGAAATCATATGGTATTTTTCTTTCTCAATCTGATTTTACTTAACACAATACCATCTATGTCCACCCATGTTGTCGCAAATGACATGATCTCATCCTTTTTTATGGCTGTACAATATTCCATTGTGGTATATGTCATGACTTTCTTACCCACTCATCTATCAATGGAATCTCTGTTGCTTCCATATCTTGGCTATTGTAAATAATGCTGCAAAACATACAGGGGTGCATATATCTTTTCGAATTAGTGTTCTCATTTTCTTTGGGTAAATACCCAGCAGTAGAATTATTGGATCATATGGTAGTTCTATTTGTAAGTTTTTGAGGAAACTCCATACTGTTTTCCACAGTGGCTGCACCAATTTACATTCCTACCAATGGTGTAAAACTGTTCCTTTTTCTACACATCCTCATCAACACTTGTTATTTCCTGTCTTTTTTATTTTAGCCATTCTGACAGGTATAAGTTATATCTTATTGTCATTTTGATTTGCATTTCCCTGATTAGTTATGTTGAGCATTTCTTCATGTGTCTGTTGGCCATCTGTATGTCTTCTTTGAGAAAATGTCCATTCAGGTCCTCTGCCTATTTTTTAATTGGATTGTTTGGGGTATTTTAGTGTTAATTTATCTGTTCTTAATGATTATATTTTAGCTAACTCATGAAAATTTCACTATACATTAAAAGCTAACCATGATCTTAAGTTACTTTTTTACTGACAAATTTTACAGCAGATAACATAAGCATATGAGACTTAGTAAACCCACGTAGAATAAAATCTGTATGTGTGCATTTATATTTAATGTTGATAACTCTGAAGACATGTTTGTTTTAATTAAACCAACAAAACTTACACTAGCTTTTATTTACCAAAGATTTTCCTAGATGATGTTAACTTGAAAAATATTTGGGTTAGTTTCCATATTTCTGAGAGAATACTTAATTTATATAAGCACTTAATTTTCTTTAATCCAATTAAATAGAGCTCTTTCACAAATTAAGTCTGACAATACCATCTGGAAGTACAATAGTCGCACATCTATAACATACATATATAGACATATATAAACATTCAGGCAGATACAGAGATTTTTAGCTTTTATTTTAAAATTTTAGCCATGCAACAGATACGTATAAAACTTACTAGTTTACAAAAGAAGAGTTGGACTCAAATTGTGTTTCTGGCAGGTGGAATAAGTTAAGTTTACCTGCTTAGAAGGTTTAAACTTTTTACTAATAATTGTGGAGAAGACTTCAAAGATTTTTCATTCACTTAGTTTCCAATAGCTTCTTATTTTCAAATAAAAATGATCTCCCTGAAGTTTGCATTTTCACCCAAAGAGATCACTCTGGGTCCCTACAGAAGACCAGGTAGAACATTTATATCTCAAAGGCACAGAGAAAGGACATGTTTTCTCCAAGAAGATCTGTTTCTAGTGTCTTGATCTTTTACAATATCTGCAAGTATTTTGAGATGGAAAGGCAGGGCTTGAGGATTAATAAAAAGGACAGGTGGGCTTTGAACATTTATGTTCTTATAAAGATTAGATCTGTAAGACAATTACAGTTGCTTTTAATTCCTCAAAAAATAGGGTTGCGACTAAAACGATATAAAGGGGCTCATCCGTCCATCTAACTACATTATCTTCAATTTGCGTCTTTATATCAGAGAGAAGATTTCCAATAGGAGGTAAATCAAAAAATTCCTATGTCCATCTTATCTTAGGTGAGAAGATCTAAAAAATAATCCTTATCAGGCTCTGAAGATCAACTTCCAATTTGGCCAACCTCTGATCATAGAACTCATTTACAAAATCCTTTCAAATATTTTATTATCAGATTTTAGCCTGGACAAACAGTAAATATTCCTGAAAGTCTTGAACTCTTTCTTTTTTCTCTTTCTTTTAAACCAAAGGAATACCTATGAAGTGAATTGAAGCCAAAACCAGTAAGTCTTTTATGGCTTGACTACAGACACAAGAGGTATTCCTAATGAGGATGCAAAAGACACAGCCCTATCAAGATCCAGAACCACTTCAAAGATCACCAAAAGAAAGAAAGATTTAGGCAATTCCTGAGAGCTGCCAATAGTGAGTAGAATGCTAGCTGAAAATCATATTCTTAGGGCCCCAATATGATGGTTACACGACCTTCACATGCAAGAACTAATAACCTACATGCGCCAGACAGACAGAAAGCCAAGTCAGTTCTAAGGACACAAAATGAGACAAACAATAAAGCTGTCCCTGGGAGAGGAAGGGTTGATAATCAATGGGTAACCCAAAACCAAATTCACAATAGTCTTAATTTGGAAAGGAAGGGACAATGTGAAATTTTACCTACCTCTCTTGACTGGGCACCACAAATAGAGATTCAGGAATCTGAATCACACTCCACTGGCTTCTGTTGATTTTCCCAGGATCCCATCTGCAGGTTCCAGAGTGAGTGGGTATCTTCGTGGTCCCATCTGCATAGCCAGAAACCATAGGGGAAGAAAAATAATTTTTTCTCTACATTTCTGAGTTTTTGGTTGAGACCCCTTTCTCTCCAATCCATCTCATAAATGGATAAGCATATCTAGGTTAAAAGTTTTCCACTGTGGCAACAGTAATTCTGGATTATATTTGGTAAGATTAGCTCATTTGTTCAAACACAGGTCTGGACCCATAATTTATATACATAATGTTAACCAGAATCTCAGATGGAGGAGTCCCAGATTCTTTGCATTTCAAGGAACGCTTTTTCCTTTCTCCTTTAAAAAACAAACAAACAAGCAAGCAAACAAACAAACAAAAAATCACACAAACACAAAACTTCACCTGAGGCTTCCCACTGGACCTAGTCCAGTTTAAGTTGGCCCCAGCCTTACTCTGGACCCAGTCTGGTAAAAGAAATGTTCTAAAATAAAGTCTGAGAGCTTATGATGCAAAAGATGTGGAACTGGGATACCTGAGGGGGACTTACCTGGGACTTCCAGATGCAGAGAAAATTACTGAGCACCATGGACTAAGTGGGTACCTATCCCTGCTCATTGCTTGTTGCTCCTGGAGACCTTCAGATCCCTCTTCTGACACCAGAACTGTTAAAAGATAAGCAGAGGCATATTAAAAATTTTAAGTTGTTTTGAGCAAAACTGACTTAAATTGGGCAGCTCCAAACCAGAAGTGATTAGGAGCCCTCCACCAACAGGAGCCTTTTATGGAGAAGAGGCAGAGGCAAAGCAAGGAAATTATTTGATTGGCTATAATTTATGTGGTTGACTTATTTGTTAAATCCAGTTGGCTGTTTGTGATTGGTTGTCTTTAGGTTTTGATTTCTTAACCTTGAGGCATTTCAGGCATAGGTTTTAGTTTGCTTGGGTTACTAAGGCATTAAAGCTATCTCAGCCTAATGATCTCCTTGTTAATTAATTTAACAGTATGGATCTTCACTAAGACTGTTCCTTCATAAAAATAAAAACAAAAGGCAAACACAAAAAATAGTGGGTTTGGCAATAATGACCTCAAAATTATGAGAGTGAGATGTTACATATATAAACTTATCTAGTACATACTTGGCACACAGCAAATACTCAGAAAATAGATTTCACCCCAATTTCCCCTCCCCCAAGTATCCACTCATCAGTACATTCAACAACTATCTTGCATTTTTAAAGTGTTGACTACAGGGGCACCTGGGTAGCTCAGTTGGTTAAACATCCAACTCTTGATTTTGGCTCAGTTCATGATCTTAGGGTTGTGAGATCTGGCCTGGAGTCAGGCTCCGAGCTCAGAGTGGCATCTCCTTGAGATTCTCTCCCTCTCCTCTGCCCTCCCCCAGCTCCCTTCTCTTTCTAAAATAAATAAATCTTTAAAGTGCTGAGTATATGACTCACAAGTCCTATTTTGTGCATTTTGGTCATTCCATAACTGGAATGACATTAGTCATAATGTCCTCAAGAAAGATGTAATTTCACAGGAGAAAGCAGCAAGGGATGTTAGCCTAGGCTGGGTGGAAATGCATTTGGTATGCCCTCCTGTTGTTCTCACCCCATCCCCAGATCCCACTGCATTCTGCTTTACTGCTTTACTTGCTTTATTGGTTGGGGGGGGGAAGAGCAGCAGGGCATGGGGGATTAGGAGTTTCTTGGAAGATAATTTAAACCTTGTCCACAGATAGACTTCAGACAATGAATAATAATAATAATTTATAATTTGCTGCATCTTACTCCCACTTCTATGGTTTTAATGATGCATTCCATCATATAATCACCACCACCCTGTGAGGCAGATACTCTGAATATGCCCACGTTAGGTAGGTAGGCAGGTTGGAAAGGAAACAAAGGTAAGTCCCATGGTGATACTTAAACTCAGTCAGTAAAACAGTTGAAAACTCCTTGTCTTACTGTCTTGAATGTCAGGTAAGGAGTGGAGTCATAGAGAGGCTGACAGAAGCTAAATTATAATGGCATTCTGAAGGAATGTTGAGGACAATTCTATCCTGGGGGGAAGGGATGAGGGGTGATTAGCTATGGCCGGCCATGGGGCCTGCAGTTGGGAGGATAGTCACTCTGGTTGGTATTTGGGTACCTGATATTTTCCTACAGGCTGATCCAGCTCACCAACCCTCAACCCCACAGTACAAAGCCTAGGTTGGCAGAGGATGTTTGATGGAGCCCTGAATCTGTGGCCAGGATGCTGGGGTTCCTGTTTTACGTGTAGTGGGCTGTCCAGCTGTGGCTTCACCAGCCAGGTTTGAGAAAACCTGCTTCCTCCCACCCACACTTTACATCTTCAGGTGTTTTCATCTCTGTCAAATTAGCATAGGAAATACATTTTCTTACTGTTTGACTTTGTATTCCCTGTTTGCTGGAAAGTGAGAATATTTTTCTATATGTTTACCAACTGTTTTTATTTCTTCTCTGAATTGCCTGCTTATATCTTCTGCCCATGTTTTCATTTTTTTTCCTCCTCTCGTTTTTGCCTTTTTCTTATCTGAAGGAATTTTTTTTAATATATAATTCTGGATAATAATCCAGAACATGTTGTAGCTTGTTATGTATGTTGTAAACACTTCCTCCCTGCAGCCCATTTATATTTCAACCAATTCAAGGTGTCCTGTGTTGTACAAAAATTCCCTAAAAAAACATTCACTCATCTGAGCAAGGATTTTTTTTTTTATTTGGAACAGAGAGAGAGAGCACAAGAGGGGGTAGGGTGAGAGGGAGAAGCAGACTCCCTGCTGAGCAGGGAGCCCGATGCAGGACTCGGTCCCAGGACTCCGGGATTATGACCTGAGCTGAAGGCAGTTGCTTAACCAACTGAGCCACCCAGGCGCCCCGTGAGCAAGGATATTTAATTTATTGGCAGTGCAACTTGTAATCATGGGAGTGAGATGTTACATATATAAACTTATCTAGTACATACTTGGCACACAGCAAATACTCAGCTAAAGCTAAAGCGACCTGAATTTGCCTCAGCAGTGGAGTTGTCTACTTAAATTGTATACATCCATTCTGTGGCTTGCTTCATAGCACTTAAAAGGGATGAGTGAATCTACTTTAACAATATATAAATATTCTCCAAATGTACTGTTGTGTGAAAAGGCAAGTTACAGAATGAACACTTGATACTTACTCTTTATGAAAAGTACACATAGACAAGTAACAATACTAATATTTTCTATGAATAGATAGAGGATAGGTGATATAAATATAGATATAGTCTCAATTTCAGAGAGATTGAGAACAGAGCCTGGAGATATATCTATCTATCTTTTTCTTTCTTCTTTCTTTCTTTCTTTTTCTTTTTCTTTCTTTCTTTCTTTCTTTTTCTTTCTTCTCTTTCTTCTTTCTTTCTTTTTCTTTCTTTCTTTTCTTCTTTCTTTCTTTTCTTTCTTTCTTCTTTTTTCTTTTTTTTCTTTCTTTCTTTCTTTCTTTTTCTTTCTTCTTTTTTTTCTCTTTCTTTCTTTCTTTCTCTTTCTTTTTCTCTTTTTTCTTCTTTTTCTTTCTTTCTTTCTTCTTTCTTTCTTTTCTTTTCTTTCTTTCTTTCTTTCTTCTTTCTTCTTTCTTTCTTTCTTTTCTTTCTTTCTTTTTCTCTTTCTTTCTTTCTTTCTTTCTTTCTTTCTTTCTTTCTTTCTTTCTTTCTTTCTTTCTTTCTTCTTTTTCTTTCTTCTTCCTTCCTTCCTTCCTTTCTTTCTTTCAGTATAAATATACTCCCATGAGAATAGTTTTTGGATACAGACACACACACACACACAGACTAAAAACCATGGTTACCTCAGTGGAGAAGGGAAAGATGCAAGACTTGAGGGGTAGTAAGGGCTTCTGCCTTATCTATAATATTTGAAAAAGTTACAAGAATATTGTTCATGAACTTTGTGAAACTTAATTTTTTTAAAAAAAGAGGAAAGGAGTGAAATAAATCAGACAGAGAAAGACAGATACGGTATAACATGGAATCGCTTATACATGGAATTTTAAAAAGCAGAACTCATAGAAACAGAGAATAGAATGGTGGTTACCAGAGACTAGGGAATGGGGATAATGGGGAGATGCTGGTCAAAGGGTCCAAACTTCTAGTCATAAAATGTGTAAATTCTGGGGCTATAACGTACAGCATGGTTACCACAGTAACCATACCATACTGTTTTGTATACTTCAAAATTACTAAGAAAGTAGATCTTAAATATTCTCACCATATACACACAGAAAAGGTAACTAAGAGAGGTGACGGATGCCTTAACTAATCTTATTGTGGTAATCATTCCAGTGTGTACACGTATCACATCATCATATTGTATGCCTTAAATGATCACAATATTATAGTCAATTACATGTCAATGAAGAAAAAGAAAACAAGAGAGGGGAAGGCATTCCCCTATTAGTGGTAGAAAAGTTAGAAGAGGAAACTCAACCCGGGCACCAGTCAGGGGCTAAGGGTGATAGTAATAATGCATAAACAACATCAAGAAACTGCAAACGCTAGCCCTGCAGTTGCCATGGCGCCCAGCACTTTTCTAAGCATTTTAAAGTTTCATTATTTCCAACAGACACACACCCAGGCCCCAGAGCCTACCTTCCACCATGAATCCTCATCAGAGAGTTTTCTCTTAACAGAATATTACCTCCCCAGCGGAATTCTGATGAATGAAATTCTCTGCATCTCTAAAGTCTCGCGTTGTTTGCAGCTTCCGGCTTTGGGCTTCCAGTTACTGGGAGCCGGTTTGGGACTGTAGGGCCACCTGACCGGAAGAGCCCGCGGGATTGGAGAAGTGGGAGGGCTTCACTTCCGTTCTGCCTGACCATGGCTGCTTCCCCACCCTTCTGCTTCTACCCAGGTGCTGCCACGCAGACTGCCCAGGTCTGGCCCGGGGATGGAGACATTCTACCCCATACAATTCCTTCTGAGTCTGTGCGACCTTGAGAAAAGGAGATGGCTTCTCACAGTCCCTGACTAGCAGGCTAGCACATAATGTTTGCAAATTCCACAATTCAAATTTATTTTTCTCATTTTACCAAAACCTTTCAAGACCGATGGAAATGCAGTAATAACCCTTCCAAGAGGAAGCTGGAAAGGCAATCAACATTTCTTGAGCCCTTCCTTTGATACTGTGTTGGGCACATTGTATAAGTTATAACTTATAAGACTGATACAGTCTTTACTCCTGGTTACAAGAAGAGGAAGTAAAGGAAACCTGGTTGAAGTTACTTTTCCACTATTCAACATGCTATCACACCTGTTACAGGTCCTTGCCCCACTCCTGTTGTAAAATACTATGGTTGAGATTGCTGAGAATTCTGATTTCAGAATTCCCTTCCTAGACCCTCCCTAGCTCTGCAGAGCAAAGGGGAAGCAGGGGAGTGTGCAGCAACCTTGTTTCCAACCAGGATTTCCCTAAGCACCTTCTCCAGAACTTTATATGCATCACTGTATCCTGCATACCACAGGTTATTAAGGGGGAAATGGAATACCTCCAAGGCTGACTCCAGCTGGAGGAACTGCAGAAGTAGGAGTAACAAGAGGAATAATCTGTAAGTAAGGAAAGCCTGGGTCCAGTGAATCAGCTCTACTCTTAGCTGTCTGGGTGTCCTTAGGCAAGTTACTTCACCTCTCTGAGCTTTTGCTTCCTCATTAGAAAAAATGGAGATAATATTAACCCCAAAGTATAGACTGATAAGAATTTTACATGCGGTATTGCATGTGAAACCATATTTTATTCTGCCAGGAAGTAGGAACTTAGTATCTCCCACCACTCCTTTCCCACTAAGTTTGGAAAGCTGACAAGAAAGATGCCTTATGAATAAAGTGATCATATAATTTCTCACCCAAACCAGAATATTTTTGAGACAGAAAAGGGCCATTCTTAATAATCACATGAGGACAACACACATAAATTGAAACATCCCAGGAGAACAAGTCACACAGGCAGTTAGAGAAATTTAAGATCCGAAAATATCACAGGGCCTAGCTGCCCAATGTGTCCAGAAGCTTCTAAGAGTAGACTTGGAAGGCAAACAAAGTCCACAGATTAAGAGAAACAGACATGCGGCCTTAGAGGTAAATAGGGGCTAAGAAAGAGAAGAATTTAGTTTGGTCCTGGGGCATAATTGAGTTCGTGTTAGGAAGAGAAACTGGAGACAGGAAGAAGGAAGGAAGGGCCCAAAGAACCCAGATCTGAAATGAAACTACATACCTACAATTTGCCTCTGCATTTTGGAGTTCATTATAATATAATAACCCATGTGCTTACATTCCAGACAGCTGGTTATGTTTTATACTGTTGATGACTCATCTTAAAAGGGGGATATAAAGCAGAAATATTAAGAGATCAAGGTTTACAGAACCAGAATGAAAAGTTCAGGAAGCCCTACTCATTCAGCAGTAGAGATTGCCTCTGCTGGATCTGCCAGATTTTGTCCTAGATATTCCTACCATATAACATTAAGACCCTGGGCAGCAAGGGGCGGGGCATTTCTCTTGAATTGTAGTATGGCAATCCTCCACCAAGAGTGGTTTTCCCTAGCAGTCTGTGGTCTAGCAGCTTTATATGTGTGTGCTCTGTGCATGATGTAGTCCAGTCCCCTTAACCAAAAGGAGCCATCAGAATGTTCCCCTCCACCCCACAGCGTACATGTGGGCAAATGGAAGGCTTAGAATAGGGAGAAGAAAGCAGGGCTGGCTCCACCCTCTCAGCTCATGCAGAGAAGACTAAAAGCAGCAAAAATGGGCCCTTCACTATGGAGATGATTTTTAAAAAAGGTCAGAGACAAAACTCACTTTAACGGAACCTGTTTATTCAAGACAAGGAAAAATGAAACAAGGGAGAATTCAAGTCTAAAACACATTAAATTTCAAGCAGTTGGGGCTAGTTCCAAAAATTACAATGAGATAGAGCCTAAATAATGAAAAATTATGGAGGAGAATCTCCCCTACCCAACTTCTGTGTCAATATAGTAGGATTTTCTAAAAATGAAAAGTTGATTTTTGAGGATTGTCTATTGGAGCAACATATCCGCACCAATATGTTTTGCTTGTTTTAAGAATAAATTTCTTCTGGGGTGCCTGGGCTGTTCAGCCATTAAGCATCTGCCTTCAGCTCATGTCATGATCCCAGGCTCCTGGGATTGAGCCCTGCATCAGTCTCCCTGCTCAGCGGGAAGCCTGTTTCTCCCTCTCTCATTCCCCCTGCTTGTGTTCCCTCTCTTGCTGCGTCTCTCTCTGCCAGATAAATAAATAAAAGTCTTTTAAAAAAGGGGTAAATTTCTTCTAAAACTTTTATTTAATGTGCTTTAGAAAAATATGAGTATGAATATATATATATATAGAGAGAGAGACATACCACACACACTCTCTCTCTCTCTCTCATACATGCAGGATGTCCATAAAGTCTGAAAACATTTTTTTCAACAGTTAAATATCTTTGATAACATTATGCATATTCATCTATCTTTCCAAACTTTAGGGGCATCCTGTAGATCTAATAACATTTTCATTATTTTTATTCTAATTTTCTATTTTGTATTTGACCCCAATCTTGGCATTTGTGACTTCGGCAAGCATGGTGCTTTCTTGGAAAGAAACTCCTCTGTATAGTCCAGAGATGACATCAGTATTGTTAAATAAATCTTTTACAGTTTTGAGGCTGAATCCTTTATTTATGGTATTTTTCATTGATCTACACACAACACACACATGCACACATGCACACACACAGAGCCATGTGCTTTTTAATCATTCTTATTCACTGGTTTCTTTCTTTATATTTACTTATAGCTACAATTAATTGTGTCTCTGTCATGCTGAACAGTGTGCTAGAAATCTCACACATATTCTCTAATTTTTATGAGAACACTGAAAGATATTATAATTTTCCAGTTGAAATCAAAAGTTTGAGATTTTCTTCATGTTCTTGCTGTCTTTGTGGCACTGATCCATCCAGTCACCAAATCCTGTTGGTTCTTCCTCCTAATCATTGAGCAAATCCATCCCATCTTCTCCATCACTGCTTTTTGGAAGCCCATGTCTGCGTACATTTGCAATGACCTTCTAAGTGGTCTAGGCCTCTGGCCTTACCTTCGCTGAGCTATCCTCTGTGAGAGGGATGTCCTTAGAACATAACTGTTTTAGTATCATTAACTTACTTGAAATCTTCCCCTCTCATTGCCTAAGAGACAAAATCCTGCAATGTGCTATACAAAACCCTCCATGACTGAATTCCGGAATATATTTTTCCAGTGTTTCTCCCGTTCTCTAATTTACACATTAGTCTTCCGAGATAAAGAACTCCCCCAACCCTGCATTCTTTCTTTCTCCTTAAATTGTATATGCTATTCCCTCTTCCTGATGCTCTCCTCCATCTCCTCTGCCTGCCTTTCTTTTAAATATTTCTTAAGATAGTTTAGTCTACCTTCTGTCTTGATCTTTTTCGTCTGAGGAGGAGAGAAGTTCTTGTGACAGAATAAAGAGAAGACACTAGTCTAAATTACATACTCTCACTTTAGGGGTATAAAACTGACCCAGAATCTGTACCATTAAGTACCATAATAAATTCTAGAAAATAATGGTTCTATAGGCTAAATTTCTGTTACCAGCAATAGATGACTAGTTCCTCAAGGATAAAATTGTGGCTGTAGCAGCCAGTTTCTGAGATGGCCCCTGATAATCCCCGCCTCCTGTGTAGTGCCTGGTGCAGATCCCTCCACCACTACCTCATGATAGCAGGGCTGGTCTGTGAGACAAAGAGAAAACAGCAGAAGTACAAATATGTGATATTGAAGCTTCTACTTTGCTCTCTCTCTCCATCTCTCTCACTCTTTTGTCACTTGCTCTGGGAGAAGCCAGCTGCATGTAATGCAGCCCTAAAGAGAGTTCCACCTGGCAAGGATTTGAGGCCTCCTCCCAATGGCCGCATGAGGGAGCCATTTTGGAAGTAAGTCCTGCAGCCCCAGTCAAACCTTCAGATGACAGCAGCCTGGCCAGCATCCTGACTGCAACTTTATGAAAGACCCTGGGCCAGAACCACCCAGTTAAGCTCTTCCTAGATTTCTGATGCTCAGATGTTGTGTAAGGCAGTAATACTTATTGATGTTTTAGATCATTAATTTTGGGAGTAATTTGCTTTGATACATTGGCTAACAAATATGGCATCCCAATCTGATGACCATGCCTTTTACACTTAGTGAATCTACCTCAGGGACCTGTTCTGGGAAGGTGCTGGGGCCTGGAAAAGCTTAGGAGCCACTAACCTAAATGTAAAGACAGCTGCTGCTATCTGGTTGAAACTTCTGATTATAATCTAGTGTCAGAAGCATAGTTATAGATAGATACCATTTCAGGAAAAAATTAAAAAGGAGAAAACAGCTTTTTATAAATGTAGTTGCCAGAGGCAGGGTTGAGTGAGCTCAAGTGTGCAGATTTTGGCTGCCGGAGCTCAAATCTTTGTACTTACTCATCATGTGACTGGGAGCAAGGTCCTCAATCTCTGTTGCCTTGTCCATAAATTGGTAATAAAGAATGAAGGCAGATACTTTCCTAGAGGAGGAATCTGTGACATTGTGGGAGGAAATAACATCTCACTAGAGGCAGTCCCACGCTAGAACTTGTGGGCTTATCTACCACACTGTGCTGTCTTTTAGTAATAATATCATGCAATTTGTGTCAAGACTTAAACCAGAGCCTGCAACATGATCATCATTTAACCAATGTCAGTGCTTTATTTAACCCAGTTGCTCATTCCCAGCCCTGAAAACCATGTGGTTCTTTAGTTTCTCCTAGGATAGGTTGGCTCTCCTGCTTTAGGATTGTTCAGGAAAGATCAGGACTAAGTAAGGCAGGGAGATGAGTAGAGACAAGGTGGCACCTTCCTCTCCACAATTTATTTCCACTTCAAAAGTTAGAGTTCTCTACCTTTGGAAGTGTCCTTGAGGCCCTACTACCAAAGCACTTTTGATTTCTTTTTTCTCCCTTTTTTACCAGTTCATCCAGAAGAGGGGTCAACTGCATTGGCTCCCAAAAAAGGAAGCTTGAAGATGAGATGAGAGAATT
This sequence comes from Zalophus californianus, assembly GCF_009762305.2. Taxonomy (NCBI): domain Eukaryota; kingdom Metazoa; phylum Chordata; class Mammalia; order Carnivora; family Otariidae; genus Zalophus; species Zalophus californianus. The sequence continues at coordinate 11,931,251 of NC_045606.1, read as the reverse complement.
GATTTTGTACAAAGCAAAACTAAACAGCAGAATTCAAGGTCATCTATATTGGACACAAACACAGGAAATAGTGATGTTTTATACAAGTACAGTTTGGCCTGGGTTAAGTTACTCAACACATGCAGCCGTCTGTTGATAACCAACCAAGTAAAAAATGTTTCAATATAACTTCAGAAACATTTTCAATATTTTTATCCCCCAAATTTGTTTCTCACTGATTTTGTTCCTTCTGATGTATTGTAATGCTAGGGTGAAAAGTTCTGGATTTGACATACTGAAAACTACGTGTGCATTTTAAATGTTCACATTCTGTAACTCATTACAGATAAACCATTGTGTCTCTTTGTCAGAAAGTAACTTCTGTTTCAATGGGCCAGTTCCTGTATTGGCAGGAAGTGGGAGAGATGGAAGGGCAGGTGTCTGGATCAACAAGAAGACTCTGGCATTTGCTAACTTACAGAAGGGCATTCCCTTCTTGGATTTCATTAAATGGGGACATCTTATCTAGTTCTTCACTCATGTGATTGTTGATTTAGAATTATGAAAAGATGGGAATCTGAAGGTGTTTCTTGGAGGGATTACAGCATGACCTTGATTATGGCAGGCTTTCCATTCAGAGGTTTTAGAATTACCACATGGTATGATCCCAGAAATAAGGGAGAATTGTAAAAGTGAGCTGGTTTAACTGCTGTTCCACCCACTACAGGTTCTCAGTAAAAGACTTCAATTGTCACCCTAGGGGAAATATGGTTCCAGAAGAGCTGGCTTCCTACATGCTGTAGAAACTGTTTACTTCTCTTTTCCTTCCTTTGTGTCTCAAAACTCACCAATTCCACAGAGACTCAAGAAAGAATGCTTAAAATGAGAGTAAATATTTTTACACATGTGGACATTTGGAAAAGAAAAAAAAGCAATAATACCTTGCTCGGCTGCTACTATATTCATAGACTTTTCTCAACTGTTGAATGGAATACAGTATTTGATTAGTTTAAAATATCCCCATCTGGGGTGCCAAAAGGCCACCGAATAGTTATAGTGTGAAAGCCCCAAATCCCTACATTGAAAATTCTAAAATACAGCAATTTACTTATATTTGATGACTCTCATTATTGTGAAGGAGATGAAATGTCTTCTTTAACCGGGTTTAAGCTTTTTCCACAAAGCCAGTTTAATCACCAAGTGTTTGGGCCCAGGCAAGACCCATTGGTCAGTTAAAAATTTAGTGATAAAATTTAGCCCCTATCTGATTATGAAGGCTGAAGTAAGGTCAGCTTAGTAAGATCAATAGGCCTCCTTGATGGTCATTAGGAGAGCAAATAGGTAGTCCAGGAGTGATTAAAATTGAAAGAATAAAAAAGGATATAGGAAACCTGGGGAAAAAATTAAAGTGGACAGGTAAGAAATTACAGCATCATTTCTTGATAATATGCCCTAATAATAATAATATTAGGTTTCCCACACTTAGTAACAAATCTTAGCCCAGTGTATTGTTTATTGAACCACTTTCAGTCTAGAAAATGACTCTAAACTATAGAAAGTTGGCTGGGTAGATGATGTATAAGGTGCAGTTTTGGGGTAACAATGCTTCTATGGAACATGTGCTGAGGAGACCAAATCAGGTGTGTTGGGTTCAAGTCTGAGTCCCCAGTTTTAAGAAAGATATTGACAAATAACTGTTAATCTCATGAAAGGCAGTTAGCATAATGAGGAGATTGGAAAAAAATTGAGGAAGCTAGGAATGTTTGCCCTGGAAAGGAGATACAGGAGGCATGACTGCTGTTTATACCTGGAAGGAAGCAGTCACGGACAAGAAAGGGGAACCTGGGTCTGAGTCGCTCCAAACGGCAGAACCAGCAGCAGAAGGTCAACACTGCATGAACTGACTTCTCAGCTCCACGTAAGGATCCATTTTCCGATAATTAGGACTGCTGGCTATCAAAGCATACTGCCTCTTTAAGGAGTGACAGAAAACAGTAGCCAATAGGTGATGGATGGGCCCTATAGAAGCGATTCTTGGATCAGGTAGAAAAGTCAATAGATCAAAGGTTTTCCAACTATGCTTTGTTGAATTCCTCCTCTCGGGGCACTAAAAACTGAGTGGCACAGGTGAAATGGACCCTACAACCCTGCTGCTTCCACAAAGCAATGGCTCCTTTAAATGTTGTTGATACTATACTTCCATGCAAGGCAGAGCCTGCACAAGGATCCCATGGCCCAATAAAGCATTTTGAAGATCAGCAGCTTTCAAGCTGAGCTCCTGCACAGGAGCTGAAAACCAAGGGGGGCTGCTTGCTTCTGCAGAGCCATTTGATGCTATCTGTGTCATATAGTGGGTCTGAGTAAACTTCACTTGTATAAACTCTACACAGCTAAAATGTTTAAGCCACTCTCCTTGTTCACTTGCAAAATCTGGTTGAATTTTTAGATTTCTAGGATTTTGTGTTGCACTACTGACTAATCTCATCATTTTTAACTAAACCTAGTTATTTTTTTAAATAATTTATTATTTCTGACATTGAGGCAAATTCTTTGGGGTAAACTGACATTTCAGGAAATTGCAGAATTGAGTCTAGGCCGATAAGCTGAAATTTGCTATAGGTCACAGTGTAAATTTTGGACAGATGCTAGGACAGTAATAAAAACAAAATAAGACTACTCATTTGTGTAGTGTTTTTTTATAATTTGTAGAAAATCTTAACTTGCATTATATCTGATTTCCAGAACAACCCACTGAAGAAGCTAGGATAGATTAAATTATTTGATTGTTGAAGTGAGTAAACTGAGGTATAGCAATATTACACATTTTGAAAATTTCACATAAGTAGTAATTTATGAATATGTTCCTCAAAATTAGGTTTTTGGACCATTGGTGTACTGAATTTTCTATAACCTATAACCTTAGTTAGTCAATCTTATAGCAGTAGCTGAAAACTCTAGAGTTTTTTTTTATACTTTGATTTAAACTACAGCTTCACATTTTTGCATAAAAAATAATATCCTAAGAGTACATTCTCTCTTCTGAAGGTCAGATATTTTTAGGCCTTTTTACAATCTAGATCTTCACAAGAATACATCACAGTTTTAAAGAGATCTGGTATTTTCATGGACTTCTGCTATCAGAACTTCAGCTTTTGGCCTTGTAGTCAAGTTCTGTTTTTAATTCCTAATATTCCATTAGCCTCGATGGTGTCACTAAAACAAAGCAAAGCAAAGCTTTGCAGAGCTTTTAAAAGAAGGCCAGAAACACTGTGTAAAGTGAAACTTCCATTAACACCTTGGGAATATTTGAAATCTACCTTTTTAAAGGGGTCAGAGAATAGAGGATCCTGATTTTTAACTCCAGTATATTATCCAGGGCACACCCTTGGCAAAATCTGAGCCAAATAACCAATGACCACTTGTCCTCATGGAGTAATTCTTTACAAGTGGGCAATGATCTGTTCCTATCTGTTGTGAGAAAGATACCACCAGAAGAGCAAATTTAGAACTAATCTACTTTCAGATGTCTTGGCTGTGACTTTTTTTTCATAATATCAGAGGAGTTTAAAGGAAATATTGTACAATGATCAAACAGATGTCCACAAAATGAATGACATAAGAGGAGATAGTTGACCCTTTCATTTCCAATTTCAAAATAAATCAATTCCCAAAGAAATTTTACAATGAGGGAAAAATAAAATCATCATCATTAACATCATAAAATTTGCCTCAGTGTTGTAAGTTAGGGAAGAGTGCCTCCCAAGTGATGGAAAATTCCAAGAATTTCTACTAGATGTCTTACAGATGGAATCGAGTTTTAAAAGGACACTGAGGACTGATATGAAACACCTTTCCTGAAAGCCAAGAAAACAATGTGGCTTCTTAAGAAGACAACAGAGATCGTGGAACACTTCTTAGTTTAAAGACCAGGGTCTGGTATTGGGATCAGGTACTGACACGTATATTTAGAAATATACATTATATGTAGTAGTAATAATTGAAGAATTTTACTTGCATTTCTAGACATTGGTCTGTGGTCATTCTTCTACTGATAAGCAGTAGATTCTTTAAGTACCCAAATTCAAGTCCTTCCCTCAGACAGGAGAGTGGTTTTTTTGGTCCCTCTGTATTATTTCTGCTCTATATTATATGGTCTTTTTCCCCCCATGAGACCTCTGTTGCTTTTCTTTTTAAATGGTCAACTTCTCCCTGATTATTGTTCTATTCCTTAGCATTCTGTTTCTCAGTCTGGTCTTCCACATCAGTGATGATATTTTCCAATTCCATGGATACTCCAAGGGGCTTCCAGATAGATTCATTTGATCAGATCTCAAGTTTCCCAGAACACTTGCTTCCCAAATCTGGCTGACCCCCCCCCCTTTTTAAAAGATTTATTTATTTATTTATTTGAGAGAGCAAGAGAGTGAGAGAGAGAGCAGGAACAGGGGGAGGAAGAGCAGCAGGTAGAGGGAGAGGGAGCAGGGAGTTCCATGTGGGGCTTGATCCCAGGACCCTGAGATCATGACCTAAGCAGAAGGCAGATACTTAACTGATTGAGCCACCCAGGCACCCCTGGCTGACACTTTTCCAAGTAATGTTTTCCACCATGACAAAGAAAGTTACTGGCTTCCCTCCTTCCTTATCCCTTGCCAAACAAATGCTGTCCAAGTGCTCTTGTTCTATGCCATGGATGAATTCTGGGTTCTGATACTGTTATCATCAGACCGTACATATTAAAAATGTGTGTCTGTGTGTGTTACATAGGTTTCCTCTCTCCATCCAATGAGAGAGGTTGGGAGAAGCAATACCCCAATAGTAATGAGGACACCTAGCACTCAGATCTTGGCTTCTAAATACCATTCTATTGATGAAAAGGGCACCTTGAAGAAATGGCTGATTCAGGACTAGGGCAAGAAAAATACAAGGTAAGTCTGGAACATCTTACTGTGCCAAAAATTATGGAGACATGCCAACCAGCTTAAAGGAATTCCCATTACCAAATTGGGGGGGTACTTCAGTATTAAAATAAATTATAGTAGTAATAGATTATATCCCATTGGATAAAATAGAAAACTGTGAGTCCATGAAAATATTTTTAAATTAATTAATAAAAATTTGGGAAGAATAGGGTATTGTCATAATTTAAAGTATCTCTCCATAAAACTTCTTATTAACAAATGGAAAAAGTTCAGCTTTATATTGAAGAAACCTGAAAGACACCATCTTAATCAAGTAAAAAAAATGGAGATCATCAATAATGGGAAAAATCAAAATTGTGAGGTTCCCAATAAGATGCAATAAGATATTCTAAGATAAATTTAATGACATGGAAGTGAAAGCACAAAGAGATATTTGTGTATCAAGAGTGGCTCCTGACAAAAAGATCTGAAGTTGAACTGAAAAATAAATGTGCCTAAGTAGACAAGAAATTCTTTTAAAAGAAGCAGAACTGAGTGTTATAGAGTGGATACCATATGCTCTATGAAATATAAGAAAACATAATATAGTCCTGCAATTATTATAATCCTGTGATATTGGTTCTAGAAGCAATCAGTGGAAGAGAATTGAAAACTTAGAACCTTAGCTTCCTCTTTACAGATCTATGGATCTCTAGTCATCCAGATCTAGATCTAAATAGATAGGTAATAGATAATTCTCAAATCTTTGTTCTTAGGACCTCTTAAGAACCTCAAGAGGTTTTGTTTAAGTGTGTTACATATATTGTTATTTAATGTATTAGAAATTAAAATTGAGAATCTAAAATACTTGGTTATTAATTTTAAAATAATAAAACTGAAGCCCATCACATGTTAACAAATATTTTATGGAAAAAAAAACTGTATTTTACAAAAAATTAATGACAAAAATAAATTGTTTAATATTTTTACAAATCTCTTTAAAAGGAAACAAAAAAAAAGCCAGATGACTCCTCATATTTACTTGTACATTTCATCTTTTACAATAGCAAACATCTTGTGATAGAATAAAGCAAACAAGAAAAATAATGTCTTAATAAGATTATGAAACTAGTTTTAATGTCCTTAGACTGCACTTTGAGACCCTCTGGTATATAGTATGAGAAATAAAATATAGTATACTAATGTGTATTTTTTGCATATTATATATTTTGTGTATCAATTGAAGATTATACTAAGCATAGTCAACATTTTGCATTAATCCTAGATATTTAATTTTGTTAAATCTTAAATATTTAATGACTGAAGCAAATTAGAACCTTTTAACTTATCAATTCTTCCTCCAAACATAGTATTTATATTTTATTCTTATTCCTTAGAAAATGGTGAAAGGAGCCTGTGAGTCATCATTCCAAGCTGAACAAACTGAAAAACCAACAACTCTTCTTAGATCCACCAGAGAAGTGAGGTCACAAGTCAGACTGCTAACTTTCTAAATTGGAGAGACAAAAACGTGAATAATATAATCAAAATATACCAGAGCAGGAATCCATGAACAAACCTTCATTGGAACCAGTGTCAGGGTAAGAAAAGCTAAATGTAATTGATGAATTGCTAGAGGTTCAGTGTGGACACATAAGAGAGATTAAAAAACTCCAAGGGATCCCAGTCAAGTTAGTGAGTTTTGCTTTTAGGAACTCAACCAGGTTCTCACAGTGAATATCAGGGAAAAATCTTGTCAGGCCTATGGCAGGAAGAGAAGAAAAGGAACCATCTTGATACATGCCAGAACATTCTATTCTACTTAATGAAGCCTACCCTCAAGAGAAACTGTTTTACCAGCGACTAAACTTTTGGAAATTTATCAGAACATAACTGACCCAGGGGAAGGAAAACTCTAGCCCTCCACATGGAGAAGGGAAATACACAACTCCAGCTCTTGCTAGCCATCCTGTTCCATCTTAGGGAGAGGGGGACTGAGAAACACTTGTGAAGTTTATAGTCCAGAGAACAGTCTCACTAAAAGACTAAGACCTAATCATAGGGCTCTAGAACACTTCTCTTCCCTCACTACTTTCCATTTTATTACTTAAGTCCTGTTTATTGTATTTCCTTTCCCCTAGCACATCATGTCTACTTATCAAGAAAAAAATTTCAAGGCATACTAAAAGACAAAATACACAGTTTGAAGAGACAAAGCAAGCATCAGAACTAGACTCAGACATGGCAGAGATGTTGGAATTATCAACCTGGCAATTTAAAACAACTGTGATTAGTATATGCTAAGGGCTCTAATTGATAAAGTAGACAGCATGCAAGTACAGATGGGCAATGTAAGCAGAGAAATGTAAATTCTGAAAAAGAGTGAAAAGAAATTCTAGAAATGAAAAACACTGTAACAGAAATGAAGAATGCCTTTTGGTGGGCTCATTACTAAAGCTGATATGGCTGAGGAAAGAATCTGTGAGCTTGAGGGTACATCAGTGGAAACTTTCAAGAAGGAAAGGCAGAGATAAAAGACTGAAAAAACAGACAGAATATCTAAGAACTGTGGAAAACTATAAAAAATATCATAGGCATAATTAGAATACTAGAAAGAGAAGAAAGGAACAGAAGCAATAGTAGAAGCTACAATGACTGAGAATTTCTTCAAGTTAACTTCAAACACCAAACCACAGATCTATGAAGCTCAGACAATAGCAAACACGATAAATACCAAAACAAACAAACATCTACATCGAGGTTATCATGTTAAAACTGCAAAAAAAAAAATCAAAGATAAAGAAAAATTTTGCAAGAAGCCAGAGGGAAAACACTTACTTATAAATGAGCAATGATAAGAATTATATCCAACTTCTCAGAAGTCATGAAAGCAAGAAGAGAATGGAGAAAAATAGTTGAAATCTTGGGAGGGAAGGAGGGGGACAAAAAACACCAACCTAGAATTCTGTACCCTGAGAAATCATCCACGAAAAGTGAAGGAGAAAAGCTTTGCAAACAAACAAACAAACAAAGAGGGAATTTGGCTCCAGTAAACCTGTACTGCAAGAAAAGTTGAAAGAAAATCTTCAGAGAGAAAAAATATATAGGTCAGAAACTAGTATCTACATAAAGGAGGAGCATTGAATTTGAAATAAGTGAAGCTAAAATAAACACTTATTTTTCTTATTTTTAATTGATCTAATGGATAACAGTTTGTTTCAAATAATAACGGCAACAGTGTATTTGATATATATGCTTATGAATGTTTATAGATAAATGAAATGAATAAAAGGAACAGTATAAGGGACAGGAAGGAAAAATTAAGATTACTTTGTTATTACAAGGTACCTGCACTACCTGTGAAGTAATACAGTGTTATTTGTAAGTAGACTCATATTAGTTGCAGATTTATCTTTCAAACTGTAGGGCAATCACTTAAAAAAATGAAAAAAAAAAGTATAATTGCTATAGTAAGAAAAGAGAAAATGAAATTATATAAAATGCCCAATTAAAACCTCAAAAAATACAAAAACGTGGAAGACAAATATAGAAACAAGGAACAATGCCAACAATTAGAAAATGGTAAAAATATGGTAGATACTTATCCATCTATATCAATAATTCCTTTAAAATTCAATGGCCTAGGGGCACCTGGGTGGCTCAGTTGGTTAAGCATTGGACTCTTGGTTTCATTCAGCTCAGGTTATAATCTCATGGTCATGAGATCAAGCCCCAGGTGGGGCTCTGAGCTCAGTGGGGAGTCTGCTTGAAGACTTTCTCCCTCTGCCCCTCACCCAAAGCATACGCTGTCTCTCTCTCTCAAGTAAATAAATAAATAAATAAATAAATAAATAAATAAATAAATCTAAGTCAATGGCCTAAATGCGATTAAAATAAAGAGATTGTCAGATTGGATCAAAAAAATAGAACTTAACCATATTTGTCTACAAGAAACACACTTTGAATATGAAGGCATATATAGATTAAAAGTAAAAGGATAAAGGAAGATATACCATGCTAACATTAATCAAAAGAAAGCAGAAGTAACTTATTTTCAAAGAGGGAAAACTTTGGGGCAAGGGAAGTTATCAAAGATAAAGAGCACTGCATAATAATAAAGGGGTCAATTCTTCCAGAAGACTGAGCAATCCAAAATGTGAATGCACCTAACAACAAAACATCAAAACATGTGAGGCTAAAACTATTAAAATGGCAAGGAAAAATAGATCAATCCAAAATTATAGCTGGAGACTTCAACACCCCTCTATCAAAATTGGACAAAGCAAGCAGGCAGAAAATCAGTAAAGATGTAGTTGAACTTGACAGCACAATCAACTGAATATAATTCTCATCTATTGACAATTTCATCCAAAAACAGCAGAATACACATTCTTCTCAAGCTCACATTTGACATTCACCAAGATAGATTACATTCTGCACCATAAAATACACCTTGATTCATTTAAATTTAAAAGAATAGAAATCATATGATCTGCTCAATCAGACCACAAAGGAATTAAACTAGAAATCAATAACAGAAAGATAACTGGAAAATCCCTCAATACTTGGAGATTGAACAAAAAACTTCTTAATAACAAAGGGTTAAGGGAGAAGTCTCCAGAGGAATTTAAAAATACTTTAATCTAAATGAAAATTAATATATAACATCAAATTTGAGGACTGCAGCAAAAGCAATGGCTAGAAGAAAGTTTATGGCATAGAATACATGTATTAGAAAAGAAGAATTTAAAATCTAAATTTCCACCTTAGGAAACTAGAAAAAGAAAAACAAATTAAATACAAAGAAGAAGAAAAGAAAGAATAAAAATTAAGCAGAAATCAATGAAATTGAAAGCAGGAAATAAATAGAGAAAAATCAATGAATCCCAATGCTGGTTCTATGAAAAGATCAGTCAAATCAATAAGTTTCTAGCCAAGTTAACTGAGAAAAAAGAGAGAAGACACAAATTACTATTATCAGAAATGAAAGAGGGGACATCACTACAGATCCCATGGACATTAAAAGGATATAAAAGAATATTAAGAACAATTCTGTGCCCACAAATTTAATAACCTAGACAAATGGACAAATTCCTTGAAAGATACAAGCTGCCTAAACTTACACAAAAATAAATAAGACAATTTGAATCGGCCTGTATCTTTTAAAGAAATTGAATCACTAATCAATAAGCTTTCAAAACAGAAAGCACTGGGTCCAGACAGGTTCATTGATGAATTCTACTGAACATTTAAGAAAGAAATTGTACCAGTTCTCTGGAATCTCTTCCAGAAGATAGAAGCAGGGGCAATGCTTACCCTCATTTTATGAGGGTAGTAATTCTATTTTCACTACCCTAATACGAAACCAGACAAGAGACTGCAAAAGTTAATCCTACAAACAAATATCTTTCATGGACATAAACGTAAAATTCCTCAACAAAATATCACCAAATCAAATTCAACAACTTATGAAAATAAATATACACCATGATAAAGTGAGATTTAACCCTGGTATGAAAGGCTGGCTCAACGCTCAAAAATCACTTAATGTAATCCATCACATCAATAAGCTAAAGGGGGAAAAAATTACATGATCATATTAATGGATGCAGTAAAAGCATTTGACAAAATTCAACACTTATTTATGATAATACCTCTCAACAAACTCAACAAAGAGACCTTCCTCAACTTGATAAAGCACATCCACAAAAGACCTACAGCTAACATCATACTTAAAGCTGAGAAACTTGAGGCTTGACCACTAAGATTAGGAACAAGGCAAGAATGTCCTCTCTCACCACTGCTTTACAATATTCTACTAGTAGTCCTAGCTAATGCAACAAGACAAGAAAAAGAAATAAAAGATACACAGATTGGGAAGGAAGAAATTAAACTGTCTATGTTTCCAGATGATATGATAAGCTATGTAGAAAATCCAAAAGATTGGCAAAAAAAACCTCTTTGCTATTGTAAGTGATTATGGCACAGTTGTAGTATATAAGGTTAATATAAAAAAATCTTCACTGTCCTACATACCAGCAACGAACAAGTAGAATTTGAAATTAAAATCACAGTGCCATTTACATAACATCTCTCCTCCCAAAATAAAATACTTCGGTATAAACATAATAAAATATGTGCAAGACCTATGAGGAAATCTCAAAACTCTGATGATAAAAGTCAAAGAACTAAATAAATGGAAAGATATAACATGTTCACAGATGGGAAGAATCAATATTGTCAAGACGTCAGATGTCAGTTCTTCCCAAACTGACCTGTAGATTCAACATAATACTATTCAAAATTCCAGCAATTTATTCTGTCAATATTGACAAAATTATTTTTCATTTTGCTTTTTATCCCTTGTATTTTCTTCTACTGAATGTCTTTCATCAGTTTTACTGAGGGCAATATGGTGGCTGTGTTTTGCATCATCATCATGCCCATGTCGAACCCTCTGGTCTACATCCTGAGACATGAAAATGAAGAATGCCATGAAGAACATGGACCAAGTGGTTGTTCAGCAGAAATAGGAGAGACAGATGGGATTGGGTACAACCCGAGTTTTGGCCAGTTTCCTAAAGGGTTGCTGGGAATAAGTCAGTCATCATCCCTTAAATCCCATCACACAAAGAAACAATGTAATACAGCATAAAGAGCTTTGAATTTGAAGTCTAAAGACCTAGGTTTGAAGCTTACTCTACCAATTACTAGTAGTTTGACTTTATACAAAGAGATTTTCCCTTAAAAACCTACTCAATACCTTGAGTAGATTAAATCCTTACGCAGAGAAATTTGACACCCAAACACAATCTGTTTCATAGTTCTTAGTACTCTTGCTTGTGTCTGAGCAACAGCCTCTAAGTGCTGTGGTATGTCGGGCATATATATTCTAATAAAGGACACTAAAGACAGCAATGACAAAATGGTAGTGTACTATTGGTGAAAGAATAGACAAGTCAATGGAATAGAATAGAGAGCCTGGATATAGACCCCCATAAATACATTCAACTGATTTTTGGCAAAGGAACAAAGGCATTACAGTGGGGTAAAGATTCTCTTTCCACAAATGGTGCTTGAACAACTGATGATCACATGCAAAAATGATGCACCTACGTATAGAACTCAGACCTTTCTCAAAAACTAACTCAAACTGGATCAGAGATCTCAATGTAGACTGTAAAACTGTAAAACTTTTAGAAGATAATATAGGAAAAATTTCTAGATGTTCTTGGATTTGGTGATGACTTTTTCAATACAGCACCAAAGGCACAATCCATGAGACAAATAATTGATAAGCTGGATGTCATTAAAATTAAAAAAAAAAACAAACTTCTATTCTGCAAAGGACACTACCAAAAGAATGAGAAGACAAGCCACATACTGTGAGAAAATATTTCAAAAGACATATCTGATAAAGAACTGCTATCCAAAATACATGAAGAGCTCTTAAAATTTAACAGTAAGAAAACAAATGGCCTGATCAAAAAAATGAGTCAAAGGCCTGAAAAAGACACTTCAACAAAGAAGATATATAGATGTCATATTAGCATATGAAAATATTTTTAACATCTTATATCATTAGGGAATTGCAAATTAAAATAAGTTACCATTACACACCTATAAGATGACAAATATCCAGCACTGACAATACTAAATGCTGGTGAGGGTGTGAAGCAACAGGAACTTTGGTTCACTGCTGGTGGGAATGAAAAATCTTAGAGCCCACTTGGAAGACACTTTGGCTGTTTCTTACAAAACCAAACATACTGTTACCATACAATCCAGCAATCATACTCCTTGATATTTACCCCAAAGAGTTGAAAATTGATGTCCACACAAAAACCAGCACCTGGATGTTTAAGGAACTTTATTAAAAATTACCAAAACTTGGAAGCCACCAAAATGTCTCAGTAGGTGAATGGATAAAGAGAGGTACATCTAGACAATAAAATATTATTCAGCAATAAAACTAATGGGCTATCAAGTAATGAAAATACATAAGAAACCTTAAACGTATATTATTACATGAAAGAAGCCAATCTGAAAAAGCTGTATGATACTAACTATATGACATTCTAGAAAAGGCAAAACTATGGAGACAGTAAAGATATCAATGATTTCTGGAGAGAAGCAGGGATGGTAAGGCAAATAGAATTTTTAGGGCAGTGAAACTACTCTATATGGTACTATAACGGTGGATACATGTCATTATACATTTGTCCAAAATCATAAAATGTACAATACTAAGAGTGAACTCCAATGTAAACTATGGACCTCGGGTCATGTAGGTTCATCAGTTGTAATAAATGCGCCTCTCCAGTGGGGGATTTCCATGGTGAAGGCTATGCATGCGTGGGGGAAGGGGGTATGTGGGAAATCTCTGCATCTTCTACTCAATTTTGCCATGAACCTAAAACAGGTCTAAAAAAATAAAGTTTATTTAAAAATGGTAAAAAAATACAATAAAAACACTACAATTTATATACAATTTTTTTACTTACTCAGAAGTACTCCTGAAAGTAGACAAAAGAAGAGAATGACAAAGTCTTCTGAGAAGAGACTAGTAATAACTGTTTGATGTTTCTATAATTTTGTTTCAGCTTCTTTGTTTTTAACTGGACATTTGCAATATCTCTTGCTCAGTACTCAAAGATCTTTGTCCAATAAGATTTTGAATTTTTTTTCAGCTTAAAATAAGCTAAGCTCTGAATGGGGTCTCCTTAGGATCAGCACACTTTGTTCACATTTGCTGATGCCCCATCATGGCCACAACTGTCTTGCTAGTTTAGCAGATGATATCATCACCACAAAACTTATTCTACAAATAGCAACTAGAATCATGTTTACATCTATGATTATTAAATGATCACTTTAGAACAGTTTGGTTTTTTGAGTGTTTCTGAGGCTTACAGCCTCAGATGTACTATCGCTCAATTTATGCATTTTATTTATGCCAAAAATGGTGTTTAAAATCAAGAGAGAAAGAACAGGTTTCCATAAGTAATGCCCAGTGTATTAGTTTTTAATTCCTGCATGACTAATTACCACAAATTCAGCAGCTTAAAATGAGACACATTTATTATCTCTCAGTTTCCAGGGATCAGGAGTCTGGGCACTGGTTAGCCCAGTGAAATGTCAATGGCTCACAAAGTTGTCATCAAGGTTTTGGTTGGGTTGTGTTCTCCTCTCGAGGCTTCACTGGGGAAGAATTATCTTCCACACTTACTCAAGTTGTTGGCAGAATTCTTTATAGCTGTGAAACTGAGGGATCCAGCTCCTTGATGTTGTCCACTGGAGCCACCCTAGGTCTAGAGGCTACCTGCAATTTCCTGCCATGTGGGCTTTTTTAGGTGGCTGCTTACTTTATCAAGCCAGCAAAATCTCTACAGTGAGTTGGCTAGCATGACAGAACCTTATAAAATGTAAGGTGATCATGGGAGTGACCATCACCTTTGCCATATTCTGTTGGCTCTAAGCAAGTCACAGGTCCAGCTGTACTTAGGGGGACAGGATTACACCAAAATGTGAGTCCAGCTGGTGGGGATGATGGGGGCCACCTTAGAGTCTGTCATTCATATCTAGTGCACTTCAGAAGTTAATGTTGGATAGCCAGTGCCCAACTAAATGCCAAACGCGTTAGTAAGTTTTGGCTGAATTAAGTAATTGATGTAAAATTATATTTATACTTATGATATAAAATTATATCCTTAATATGCCATTTGCCAAAACAAACAAATGTCTTAAAAAGTTAAACATAAAGATCATTAAAGAACTACTAAAAATATAATAAGCTATTTATATAATTGTGAGTTTGGGAAGACAATTAAAAATGAACAGCTCAATTAGGACACAATGAAAAGACTGATGGATGGATTTAAATGGATTTAAATAAGCATTGTAAACATCTCTAAATGCCACAAACAATATTGCAACCTATGTGACAAAGTGTTAATATCTTAAAATATAAAGGACAGCTACAAATCAATGAGAAATAAACATATCAGTGAAAACAAAACCAAACACAAGCCATATACAAATAAATCATAAAAGAAGAAATATTAAAGTGCCTAATAAACAGGACTCACATTCAAAATCACTAGTGTCAAGGAAAGGAAATTTAATCAAGGAAATATTTTTTTTGACTTTATGATGAACAAAGATTAAAAAGACCAGTAATACTTCATTTTGGCTAGAAATTGTTTCTTATCTCAAAGGAAGAGTTCATTGTTACTGTCTTTTCTAGGGTAATTTCATCATTTATCAAATCAGTTACAGTTTTCAGTTCTGTGCCAGGCATCTTTAGGATGCAATTTATCAATGTATTTATATCAATAAACTTTATAACAGCAAAAACTTTTACTTCCCAAATTCCACTTCTGAAAACTTATCCTAAGGCACAAGTCAGAACTAGTCATGAAACATGCTCATCTAGGTTGTGATTTTTGACTAAATATTGGAAACCATCTAAGGAATACCACTGTTAAATAATCAGAGTAGAGTTATACACTGAAAACTTCATGTATATAAGCAGTGATGTAGTAGCAATATGTTTACTGATTTTGAAATATGTTTGCAATATATTTAACTGAAATCTTGTGGCACAAAAAATATTACAATATTATAGACCAAGTCACCATAATGTTGAAAGCTGGCAAGATTCTTGTGATTCTTTTCCCCAATGTTATGATTCTCTGTATTTTCTAATTTTTCTCTGAATACCATATTAGTTATAATTTAAAAAATTAATATGTTTAAAACAAAGCAAACATATAACATGAATAATTGTGTTTCTATTTGTCAAGTAGATTGATAAATCTGTATCACCTTGCTGACTTCTGGATTTAGTTATGTGGTTGGTTAACACCAGACTGGTAAATCTTCAAAGTAGATTATGTTAAGATTTAATTATTTATCTCAAGTGATAAAAGCAGGCTAATTATAAAAGCTACCTAAATTAAAATTAGATAGCATTTATGTGTTTAACTGATCAAATTTATTTGGGGCATATGTCTCCTATGATGAGATTTAAATGTAAGTTTTCTACATCAGCAATGTACTGATTAACCAATTAGAAGTTTTTAAAATCCACTGTCTATAGCAAATAGGAGTGAATGGAAATGCTGATGAATGCATGACTTATCTTTAGAAATAAGTTGTCTTTATTCCAACATATCCCTCTTGGCAATATGGTGGAGAATTTCTAAAGAGCAAATCTGAAGTTAAACCACCATTAAACAGTCTTTGGTGCTATGCTGATGCCCAACTTTTATTGCGTTGTCAGACAATAACAGCTACACTGTCTGAGAACATTGTGAACTTGCTCTTGTAGACTTTAGAGAGCTTTCTGTGCTGCAGACACCATTTATAGGGTTTTTTTCTTTGTAAGTCTTGGTTTAGCTAATTTTCAAACCACAAGGAAGAAGGAATTTTAGTAATAATGCAATATAAATGGCATGACTTATGTTCTTTATTTCAATACGGTAGGAACTAGGCGTGGGTCAGGCCAGCCCCGTCCTTGGATCCCTCAAATATCTTGAACTGCAGCTCATATGTGTTGGGTTTGGCACAACCTGCAAGACCCTGGGCCAGGCCCTGTTTCCTCTTTGATTTTTAAGCCCCTGTGTATTTCAAGGGAAACTTAATCCATATGTTTCTGATTCATTTACACTTAACTCATCAAAATGTTGTCTTGAAGGAGCTATTTGATATCCAACAAATCTTTGGAGCCCTTTTCTAGAGGACTTTGAAAATCTTTATTTTGATCCCCATAGAACAGAAAGTTAGAGTTACTCTTTCAGTGTGTGCGTGAGCATGTGTGTATTTCAACAAGCAAATTTGGTCACCCTACGGCATGAGTTCAATCTGAAACTAACAATAAGATGTCAGCCTGGAATTTTAACATGCTCTAATGTCCTATCTACTAATTAGAGCCTCTTGTGGGGGGAGGGAGAGAGTCTTACTCTGATCTAAACTAGTCCCAAGTCCATGGAAATGTTCACCATCTGTTAGCAATATAGGACCTAGATGTGGCTGACTGTCACTGCCCTGTTTTTGGTTTCCAATTCACACTGAACTATTTAAAATTATTTTATTGTTATCATGGGTTCTTGTTTAAACCTCTGATGTCTTGGGTTAAAATTTTATGCCCTAACCCTAGCGAAGAATGAAGAAATGAAACTGCCAGAGTCTGATAGTTATCTTGCCAATATCCTGGGTTAAGGCTGTTTAACTAGCTTAATTTATACCCTCAGAATCGACCAGATTGTTGGTTTTAAATTCTCTTTCACTAAACCCTTTCACTGTTCATGGAAGTGGTTCATGTTCCTTTCTCCAAAAATATGACAAGCTGAGATGGTATTTTCTGCCATTCAAATCAGTGAAAGAGAAGCTGATGTCAGAAAGGAAAAAGCACTTATGTTACTATCTCCTAAGTGACAAGCACTTTATTTATTTATGCATCTAATATCCAACAAGACTTGATTAAGGGCCCCTTAAATCCCAGTATGGGAGGCCCTGTGATAGGTTGGGGAAAAGAGATGAAAGTCCTCAGTGTGCCAGGGGCTAGTGAGATGGACAGAGATGCTGCTAACTGCGTGGAAAGGGTTGTATCCCTTGATCATAACAGCTGCCAGTTATTGGACACTAACCGTGTGTGAGATATTCCAAGAAGTTCCTTCTACACATCATTTCACTGAATCCTTACAAAAACACTGTTGCTTGCCCTTTTGTAAAGATTGGAAAGCCGGCCACGCTGGCCTTTGGGGACAGGTGATATTAATCTAGAGCTGGCAGTCTCAGCCTCCATAATCTGTGACTGTCATTTCCATGTCACTTATTGGGTTGACTGGATTAAGCCAGTTACAATATGTGCCCATTTTTACTCGGACTCTTGATTGCAGCTCAGGTCATGATTTCATCCTCAGCGTGGAGTCTGCTCAAGAGTCTCTCTCCCTCTTCCTCCCCCTCTGCTCTTCCCCACCCCCTCTCTCTAAAATAAATAAATAAATAAATCTTAAAAATAAAATAAAAATAAATAAAATTATCCATGAGTTGAGTATGTGACTCTCCAATAGATAAAAAAAGCTGAGATGCAAAGGTTAAGAGTCTTCTTCAAGGTCACATAGCCAGTGAGTGGCAGAGCTAAGATTTTAACCCTCATCTGTCTGGCTGTAAAGCTGGAAAACTTTTCACACCATGTCATGTCATCTTGCATTCTGTACTCAAATCCCCTTCCACTGTGTTAATTTTGCTACGGAATGAATTCACATCAGAATGGGTTAGTAAACATAGCCTCCCTTTGGCTAGTTCAACTAATAAAAGTTGAACTGTTACAAACATTTTCATCTTTTGTTTTCATTGAACTCATTTGGCCAAGACCTCAAGATGGACTCACATAGACCTTTTAAGGGCCCATTCTTTCTGTGGCTGTTAGTCATCTGTCTGGTGTCCCTGGTCATCTGTGTTTGGATTGGGAGGTGTCTTTTTTGGTTCATTTCATTTTGCATTCCTATCACCTGAACACAGAAATTTCCAGAGTCCCTTGAAAAAACGCACCATTTGTAAAAGTTGAGACCTCACGGAGGTTATTAAATAGCACAGGCAGAATTCTGCCTTTTCAGTGTGGGGTATGTGAAGGGAAGTCTATAGGGGGAAATGGTAACCCGAGGTACCTGAGCAAGGGTGATGACAAGCTCTGGGGAAGAACCCAACATTTCATCCCATCCAATCTTGAGTAATACTGGAGTGCCTTGACATATTCCTGGCACAGCTCGGGGAGCCTTCTCCCCTACCTTGACATGCTTATGTGCAAATAAATGCAAGCATTGCCCAAGTATAATAATCACAGAGAGTTCTGTGTAATGAGGAAAATTGCCTGTAAATATCTGACAGCTGATTTAGGCTCCATTTGAAGTGGTATGAAAATCAACATGTTCCATGAACTTAGCTTTGCGTCAGAGTCTCCTAGAGTAAAAACTATTCCAGAGTTAGAAGCAGGGCAGTTTGGGAAGCTCTGTTAACCACTTCAGGGCCCAGAGGTGAATGAAAAAGCTAGCTAGATACATGGCATTCTCATAGCTCCTGCCAAAGCACCTTCTTAAGACAGTGCTTTTTCATTTTCCCTTTTACTCTGGGCCATAGTCACTAAGAAAAATGGATCCTCATCAGTAAAACATCTGACTATGAGAACAAGCAAAATGCAGCCTTTTCCTCATCCTCCACAGACACTCCTGGGCCTCCTAGTTCCGGTCTGGGAGCAACGAGGACCGTTCCTTAAATAGCAATAATTAGCAATAATTGCTGCACGTCTTCACTTTCTTGTCTCCTTTAAGTCTCCGACACTAAACTCTTTCCACAAGAGTTTCAGAAGGTTAGAGGAAATTGCTCCTTTTCTTGCCCCGTACCTCTCCCTGCCATCTTGCAGACACTTAGCCTTCCCTGCCTCCTTTCTTGTCTTTATGAAAGGGGTGCACTTTCTGTGTGACTTAATCCTCCGTCTGTCTGCTCTTCGCTCTACAGCTTAAAATTTCTTGGGAACATTGCTTAAACCCCTCATTCTTCACCTCTTTCTTTGAAAAACATTGGTGTCAACCCTCCCATTCCCTGTAGCTGTTCTTGTTCTTACCTTATCTCTCTCCCTTTTCTTTAAGTTGTGCTTCTTGAAATGCTCAGAACACTAAATGCTTTCTCTGCTCCCTTGTCCCCAGCCCCTCCACTCAGCTGAATCAGCATGGCCAACATCTCTGTGAGTTTTCCTCTTCCTGGGTAAAAGGAAATGTTTTCATTTCTAGCCTGGGTTGCCATTCTTGTGGCCCATCATCCTTGCAGGTGCTCCCTGGAGAAGATCTTATTCTGTGACTTCTGCCACATATGGTCCCACAGTGTCCCCCTCATCCTTCTAGTTGCCCTTTCCAGATCCCCTCTGTGGATTTGAATCCCCTTCTTTTTTTTTTTAAGATTTTATTTATTTATTTATTCATGAGAGACAGAGGGAGAGAGAGAGCGGGAGAGAGAGAGAGAGAGAAGCAGAGGGAGAAGCAGGCTCCCAAGGAGCAGGGAGCCCAATGAGGGACTCGATCCCAGGACCCTGGGATCATGACCTGAGCCGAAGGCAGATGCTTAACCATCTGAGCCACCCAGGCGCCCTTGAATCCCCTTCTTAAGGGGCCTCGATCATTGGTGCACTTCAGAATCACCTGGGTACTTGTAAAGCATGCAGATTCCTGCTATCTCCTTTAGTCTCTGACTGGATATAAATGAATATAAGCATTATATATACAATCAGATGTATATTTGGAAAGAATAAATACACCCACACAACTTTGGAGGTTTGCCCAGGACCATGCTTTTTAAACAAGCACTCCAGTTGACTGTGATGCTAGAGACCTGAGTGCCACACTTGGACAAACTGTTTGAAAATGGATGGCCTCAAATTTCATCTTTGGTTCACGGTCCTCCTGGGAGTAACCCCTTCATGCTCATGCATGACTTCTACTCCTACCTCCCACGGTGTCTCCCCAATCTTTATTTTCAACTTAGACCTCTCTCTTTCTCTGTACTATATTTCTCTCTCTCTCTTTCTTTTTTTCTCTCTCCAGGTAGTAACTTTGAGAGTCTGTGTGTGTTTTACTGAAGTATATTTGACACACAATGTTATATTAGTTTCAGGTGTCTCTCTCTGTCTCTATTCTTTCTAGATTTAGAGGTTCACCTTCCTACTTGGTATCTCTAAGTGGATGTTACACAAGGTACTAAAACTTAAAGTAACCAACACTGATCTCATTGCCTCTCAACCCAAACAACCAAATCAAGCAAAATAAAAACCCACACAAATAAGCAAAAGCCCAGCTATGTTCCAGGCTTTTATTAATGCCTTAATCATCAGTCAGTAACGATCTTCATCATATCACCTTATAACCCAAGCCTGAAGGCTTTCATTCCCACAGCCAATGGATCTCAAGACCTCTTGATTCTATTTCTGTGACAACTCTTATTAATCATCTTGCTTTGCTAACATCCATACCTCTTTACCAGATGGCTGGGTTTACAATTTCCCAATTGTTCTCCCTACATTTGCTCTCACCCTTCAGTCCATCCTCTACCATCAAAGTGACCTTTCTAAATGGAAATCTGATCACACCATTCCCTTACTGAAACAGAAGCTCCTGCAGACTGATGTTGGAATTCCTTAGGCTTCTGGGGCCCCTTCTGATGCAACCTTGTCCTAGTTTGCCATTCTCCCAACCTCATCCTGTACTCCAAACTTTCTAGCTCTTTTAGAGAACTCTCATGTTTCCCTGCTTCCCACAGGCTATTCCGTCAAGCTGGAATGGCATTTTTTCTATGTTTCCCCAGGCTCTCTCTAATAACCAATGATGATGATGATGATGATGATGATAAGTAACATTTAATGAATGCTTACTGGTACAATTCACTGTTCTATATACTTCTCACTTAACCTTCCCCATCTTTGAGTTTAAAAGTTTTATGATCCTGATTTTACTAAAAGGAAATTTAGCACAGAAAACTTAATTAATTTGCCTGAGATGACACAATTAGTAAATGGTGAAGCCAGAATTCAAACCCCAGTAGATGGATCTAAAACCCATCCACATAACCATGACCTTAGATCAGTGACCATGCCCTCCAGGGAGCTTTTCCCAGTTGTTTTTCCCACCCCTGCGCAGCATCTGTCTTCCTCTGTGTCTCTACTTCTGTGACACTTTTCTCTGGCTCTGTCCTTGAGCTTATCTCACTCTGCCTGTAGCTAACTGATACATCTACACCCACCCCCCACCCCCCCGCCACGTGCAAGCCAGGACTCTGATTTCCTTAAGAGCATGACCTATGCTATTTATTTTTATATCCCCAGAGCCTGGCATCATTTATGTTTATAACAGAGAATTAAATTAAATTCTGTGACTGAACAAAGAAGATGGAGAGAGAAGAGGAGAGAAAGTTGACTTACTCATCTTCAGGCCCTCATACAATACCGTGTACAATATTGCCTCAAAAACACATGTTGATGTGAGTTAAAATGTACAGTAGCCTCATGAATTCTTGTAAGAGAGTGATGCTGATAATTTGATTATGAATCAATGAGCAGAATAGCCAGGTCTTCCCTAAGGAAAGTGGGAGAGAGAGAAGGAGGAAAAGAGCATGGGAGTGAGCAAGGCCCCATGCCCTGTTTACCTTTGTATGTTCACAGTATTTCTCACAAAACTGCACACACCATCTCTTCAAACAATTGGAAATAACTATTCAAAACATTGTACTTACATTTGAACATATTGTATTAACTATGCACATATATTTTTTCAGTGGGAATTCATTCACTTATTCATTGAAACATGACTTCTTTTTGGCAGCTATCTTTGCTTAAAACTACTGACTTAATAGGTGGGATCTAAACATATACATAACATTATTCTCTTCTACCAAAAGCATAATGTGTTTTATGCTGAAGCCCTAGTCCATCATTAGTCTTTTTTCTTAATTGCCTCTTCCTTTTTTGACCATCTCTTCCATTAGTTAATTAAATCATTCATTCCTTTCCTCAACCAATCTATGCTGAGTGCTCCTCTGTGCCAGGCTTGAGCATACATTGCTGAGCAAAGAAAGCTGATCTCTATCCTCACAGGGTCCTTCTGACTTATGATCTACCGTTTAGAAAATGAAAACAGTCAATAAGTAAATATCTGAATATACATCATCTAAAACCAAGAAAGTGTATGATGGAGACCCCAAAGTTGGTAACTAAACTTATTATCTGTCCCATTCATTTGCATTCATTAGCAACTGTTGCTTTGAATAATTATTTAAACTGTTCTGTGAGGACCTGCTTTTTTTCCTCAACCTCATTGCACCCATCTTCAGGACAGACAGGAGCCTTGGTTTCCCTGTAGTTGGTGGAGTAAATATACTAATTAGACTTTGTGAAGAAAGTGGGCCTTCAGTTGTTCCTGGAAAACAGGTAAATTTGGCTAGTGAAAATCAGGCTTAAGCATTCTGTGCTGAGAAAATAATGTGAGCAAAGACATAGAGACAAACATTTCCCGGTCTGTTTTAATATTGTAGCAAAGAGAGTGCTACATGTTTACCAAACTGTTTGCTTTTTCTCCTGATTTCACAGGTGGTCGTCACCCCTCAGCCCACCTTTCCTCTAAGTGGGACAAAGTGAGTGCATTTTGGTCAGTGGAGTACACGCAAAGTGAGGTACAATTATTCTAAGTCTAGTCATAGGACGTTCCATATGATCTTCCACATTCTTGTGTCCCTCATTATTTACCAGTCAGGTAGAGATGATCCAGATGAAGATTCTGGATGCCCTAGGATCATGGAACCATGGGATGGAATGCCACTAGGGCCTCTGCATGACCATGTAGAAGGCCATTCTTTGGACATACAATTGGACTATGATGAGAGTAAATACTAAATTTTTTGAGTTAAGTATTGAGATTTGAAGTTGTAAACTTACGATACCAGTTATTCTATTCTATTCTATTCTAATATGAAGAACCACTCTTATGTACCGTATTCTTCAATGGAGATGGTCTGTAAAAAAAATAAACAGATTTCATTTAAATGACAGTTTTAATACTATTAGCTGCCTGCCATGAGACTGTTAAACTGATTTTAACATTTTAACATTGATGACCAAAGATGGCTACAAAGAATCTGAAGGTCAGAGATATGATCTCCACAATGACAACTGTGGCTCTAGCAGAGTTTCTGTTACATAGTTAGTGCCCAGCAAATATTCCTTATGGGAAGGAGTATAGATGATCATCTGGACAAAGGCTTTGATGGAATGCTGAGGTCATTCTTACAGGAGTGGGAATTCAAATGCCAGTCAGGATTGCTCCAAACCACGAGATATCCTAGTCAGCTGCAAAGGCCACCCAGCATGAGGGCCAGAGCTGACTGCCTGCTGAACCACCCTACTTTCACCAAAAGTCACTCTTTGTCTTTGGCCAACTCTCACACAATTCAACCCGTCATTCTAACAGATTTTCAAAGGATTATAATGTTACGTATTATAAGAGGCTTCACAAATTATTTAAATATGAGTATGACATAGACTAAGCTGGGACATTTTCTCAGATAGATTGGGTTCAGCTTGGTGGCACAGAAAGTTAATGAGAGTGGTTTGCCCAAATAGGTGCTATTTTCCTTACATAATAAGTCTGGAGGTTGGCCTCCCAGGGCTGGTACAGTGGCTCTGTGGTGTCATCAGGGTCCCCAGAGCCTTCTATCATTCTGTTACTTCATCCTCAGCATGCAGTTATCCGCCATACACCTCTTGCCCCATGTTTGCACAATAATTGCCCAATGTTCAGCTTCATATCCGCACACTCCAGAAAAAATAAATAAGATAAAAAAGGAATGTCCATCAACCAATGAATGGATAAGAAGATGTGGTATAAAAAAAAAGAAGATGTGGTATATATACACAATGGAATATTACTCAGTAATCAAAAAGAATGAAATCTTGCCATTTGCAATGAAGTGGATAGAGCTAGAGAGTATTAGGTTAAGCGAAATAAGTCAGCTGGAGAAAGACAGAGGCCATATGATTTCACTCATATGGGGAATTTAAGGAAAAAAAATATCATGGGGGGGGAAAAGAATGAGGGAAACTAAGAAACAGACTCTGAACTATAGAGAACAAATCAATGGTTACCAGAGGGGAGAGAGTCAAGGGATGTTTTAAATAGATGTTGGGGATTAAGGTGGGCACTTGTTGTGAGGAGTACCTGGTATTGTATGCAAGTGTGGAATGACTACATTGTAAACCTGAAAATAATATTACATTGTATTATTTAATTTAATTTGGAATTTAACAAAATTGGAATTTAAACAAAACTTAAAAAAAATACGTAACCCTTTTCAAGAATGAAAGAATTTTCCCAGGACCTCAATCAGATTTTAGCTGAAGTCTTATTGGCGAAACCTTTGATATGTGGATAGTCTAGCTTCAGTGAACTCTGGGAAGTTATAGTTTATCTGGGCACATTGCCTACCAAATAAAATTGAGTTTCTGTTACTAAAAAACAAGACAACAATAGATATTGAGTAAGTAACTAAGAGAGTCTGTGAGAGAACCATTCATTCATTTATTGAGTGTGGAGATATAATTGCAGACTAAAACAGAAATGATCTGTCTTCAAGAGGCTTATATTTCCTGGGGGAAAACTAAGCACATTAATGAATACACTATAATATACTGAAATGAGTGCCTCAGAGAAAGAATATGATCCCATAAGTATGTATAAAAAATCTACCTCATCTAGAATGGAGCATTAAGGAATATTTCTTGGAAGAACACATAAGTTGAAATCTAAAAGACTAGTAAATGGGGTGCCTGGATGGCTCAGTTGGTTAAGAGTCTGCCTTTGGCTCAGGTCATGGCCCTGGAGTCCTGGGATTGAGCCCCATATCGGGGCTCCCTGCTCAGCAGGGAGTCTGCTTCTCCCTCTCTCTCTGCCTGCAGCTCCCCCTGCTTGTGTGTGCTGTCTCTCTCTATATCAAATAAATGAATAAAATCTTTAAAAAAATAAAAAATAAAAATAAATAAATAAATAGTAAAGTTTAAGTATACAGCAAAGTATATGGGGTGTATGTATATGTATATGGAGAGAACTTCCAGACAAAGTGGAGGTATATGAAAAAATTCTTACATGGAAGGAAGAGAATCACAAATCTAAGAAACTGAATATAAATATATATGGCTACAGGTCAGAGGAAGAATGGATGGTGACATGAGAAAGTGCTAGAGAAGCATTGTAAGGCTTTACAGGGGAAACTATCTAGGGATTTGAAGCAGCAGGATGAAATGACCATATTTACACTGTGAAAGATCACTCTACCTGCAGTGTGAAGGGTCAGCAGAATGAGCCAGTGACTGAGAGTGAGCAGTTATAGGGGTCCAGGTGAGAGAAATGACAACTTGGACAGGGTGTCGGCCATGGAGACAGATAGAAATTATATAGAGCTTTATAGGCTATCAGGAGGCAATATGAATGGAATGTGTTGATAAATTAGAAAGGAAACTTAAAAAAAAAAAACACCAGCATCATAGATTAAAATCTATGAGACAAAAGGAGATTTATTTATTTATTTATTTATTTATTAAGATTTTATTTATTTGACAGAGAAAGCACAAGCAGAGGGGAAAGAGGTAGAAGCATGCTCCCTGCTGAGCAAGGAGCCCGATGTGGGACTTGATCCCAGGGCCCTGGGATCATGACCCCAGCCAAGGGCAGCTGCTTGACTCACTGAGCCACGCAGGAATCCCAAGGAGATTTATTTTAAAAAAGAAGGAGAAAAATATTCTGAAAACAAGAAAGTTCTCTTGAGATTTAAAAATATGATGATGAAAGACATTAAAGCATTTAAAGGAAGTGTAGAAAATAAAAATTGAGAAAATCTTTAAAAAATTAAACAAAAAGAGATGGAAAGTAGAAGAGAAAAAGAAAAAAAAAATAGGTTGTGCTGGTTAACTTTATGCGTCAACTTGCCTGGGCCACAGGATACCAGGACATTTGGTCAAACATTATTCTGGGTGTGTCTGTGAGCATGTTTCTGGATGAAATTAACATTTGAATCTGTAGAATGAGTAAAGCCTGGTTGCCCTCCCAGCCAATTAAAGACCCGAATGGAACAAGAAGGCTGAGTAAGAGGGAACTCCTCCTGTATGACTACCTTGAGCTGGGACATTGGCATTTTCTTGCCTTTGGATTCCAATGGAAACACTGGCTTTTCTTGGGCCTGGATTCTTCTGGTTTTCAGACTAGAACTTCCACCATCTGCTTTCCTGGTTCTCAGGCCTTTGGACTCAGATTGGAACTACACTGTCAGCTCTTCTAG
Source organism: Zalophus californianus (assembly GCF_009762305.2). Taxonomy (NCBI): domain Eukaryota; kingdom Metazoa; phylum Chordata; class Mammalia; order Carnivora; family Otariidae; genus Zalophus; species Zalophus californianus. The sequence continues at coordinate 11,904,504 of NC_045606.1, read as the reverse complement.
GTCTCCAGCATGCCAACGGCAGGTCTTGAGACTTCTCAGCCTCCACAGTCACTTAAACCAAATCCTTAAACTATATATATATATTATATACATAAAATATACATGTTATATAGTTATACAACATATATGTATATACACATATAGTAAACATGTATATGCATGTATGTGTGTGTGTATGTATATATGTATACATGTACATAGGCACATCCTTTTGTTGTTTCTCTGGAGAATGCTGACTAATACAGAGGCCATAGCTATATTACCTGAATAACAAGAGTTCCATACAGAGCAAATATAGAAAAAATAGAGAATATTGTCAAAGAAATAATGTAAGAAAAATTCCCAGTAACCAAACATGAGTTCCTAAATTTAAAGAACCAGAAAGTGCCCAACAAAATGAATGAAAGCAGAACCACACTAAGATCTTTTGGGAGAATTCGAAACACCAGGGATTAAAAGAAGATCTTAAAGCTTCCAGAAAGAAGGGAAAAAAGAAAAAGATAAGAAAAATAGGTTATAGCCCAAGTATCAGGGCTCAGAATGATGCCATACTGGTCAGAAGTCACAGCGAAAACTAGAAGGTATCAAATTCATGCCTTATAAATTCTGAAGGAATGGGTGGTGCTTTTAGTACAACTTGACATTTAAAGTAGACACAGGAATTGCTTTAAGAAAATAGTTTTAAATAAACAAATAGAAACAATTATATCTTTATCAAAATTAGGAATATGGATACCATAGATGTCCTCAGCAAGAGCTTTTTCACCACTACTGGGGCTAAAGCCAAATGAGAATAAATTGAGGAGTGAGTGGGGTGAAGAAATGTAACCCATTATTATAGACAAGGGAGAGTCAGCTAATTAACTAATTAGTATGGGGAAATTCCAAGCATGTTTCATGTCAATAGAAACAATCCATTCAAGAAGGACAGTTGGATGTACAGCACAAGGTAGAAGTTATTGATAACATGTAGCTAGATTAAGTGACCTTGATGGGGACAAATGATAGCCCCATATAATGTAGAAGAGAAGGAATGGAGCTTGAAGCAGACCTTGGTGGATTTCAGTTTGGGCAACATGTTAAAGGAGTTCTATCAGAGTAAAGAAGATTTGAAAGTGGGGAACATGACCTCTGTGATGTATGGAATAGTTGAATCATTGTATTATAAACCTGAAACCAATATAAGGTATATGTTAACTAACTAGAATTAAAATAAAAGCCTAAACATAAAGCTGGGCATATGAGGACCGAGAAGCCATGGATTCACAGAGCAGATGAGCATCTTTCCAAGACCTCTGCTTCACTCTTGAACTTGATCTATTACCATAAAGCTGTAATTCTCTCACACTGATTTTTTGTGAACAGGGTTTGAAGCCAGGGCTTCCTCTTAATAAAGGGTAAAGAACAATTTAAAGAAGTGGGTCTTTCCCTGTTTGGGTTCATAAGAGAAAATTTGAGCATGTACAACAAACTTTGATGGTGAGCTTTTTCTGGGCAAGGACCATGTCTTGAATTTTTGTGTATTGAGCACTGTTCCTGTGAAATAAAAATATATGCAAAAGGACCTCTACAGGCTGAAGGATCTGTAAGACTGAAGAAAAAGGCTGACAAGTCCAACTTGACAAGAAACGGTTTATTAAGGGGACTTATGACAGAACGGTCTTGGGTTGCCTCAGGAGGAGTAGATCTCCACAACCCCACCTCCCTTAAGACCTACTTAGAGGCTGGAGCCACATGCTGACAGACCACCCAGGCAAAGATGTTTGAGAGGTGTCATAGTCCTATCTCCAGAGCAAATCAAGGACATTGTGTCTTGAATGTGTACTTAAGGGTGTGGTTAAACAAAAAGAAAGAAGGGGGGAGGGGACTGCTCTCAAGAAGACTTCAGGTCACAGAGCAATCACCATGGAAGATTGTCCAAGATGGCATTAGTATGGTTCACACTGGCACCTAACATTCTGAAACACAGTAACTGCTCAATAAATTTATCTTATCTTGAATGAATAAGAAAATGAATGATTTTCATTAGATTTCATTTGATGAATCGTTTCTTTTGTCTCCTTTTTGGCAAAGCCCTAGGATCTTCCTTACTTGGGTAACTGAAAACTTGGCCAGATATTGCTAAAAGCAATAGGTAAATGGAGAGTTAGAGATAAATACCTCTAAGAATTTAAGACAGAGATTTCCAGGATGCAGACTCTGTAAAGAGAGATTCCTCGTCCATACTAAACATGTATCAGAAACATTAGCCATGTTGCTGAATGTCCCAGGGTCACAACTGCTTATGTTTAGTCCAGTTCATTTGGTTTCCAGTTAAACAGGGTAAAAATATTTATTATAGTGGCTAAAGATTTATGAAGCAAAAACAATTCTGGGTTTCTAGGCAACAGAAAAAACTAATGGTGCAAATATTTAAATAGATACTTTAGTTTTTAAAATCACCTTTATCTTGATTTAGAATACATTATTGATTATTTTACTGATTTACTCCTATGTTGAAATTAATGTGTATTTCCTGACCAACTGCAAGTATTTCGGGTATCAAGAAGAAGCCAGGCTAGAAGTAGATATACCTTTTGAAGTATATATTGGAGTATTCCAAACTAATGTCATTTTTTAAAAAAATGTATTTATTTATTTTAGAGAGAGAGAGAGAACATGAATGGGAGGGGCAGAGGGAGAAGGAGAGAATCTCAAGCAGACTCTGGGCTGAGTGCAGAGCTTGATGCAGGGCTCAATCCCACGACCCTGAGATGAAACCAAGGACCTGAGCTGAAACCAAGATTCGGATGCTCAACCAACTGCACCACCCCAGCGCCTCCAAACTAATGTCCATTTTTTTAAGTAATTCCAAACATCCAAAGAACTCAGTTTACTTTTTCTCTTAGTAATCTAATTTTCTGTAATAAATTGTGTCAAACATCTGAGCTGAAATGAGTCAGTGTTTAGATTCCTTGTTCACAAAAGCAGGTAAAGGATCTTTCCAAAGTTGTAAGTAAAATTAAGAATGTGATAAGTGGGGCATGGTGGCATGGGAGGGAGGCCTGAGGGATAGAAAAAACAATACTCAGATCCCTTCAAGGTCTACCACGTGAATGGGGAGAAGATGCCCAGGGGTGGCCAAGAAAACCCAGTAGACATGATGGCTCTCTGCACAATACAGAAATACCGATCATATCTGATGTAAAAATTCTCATAGGATATTTCAGCTGGGAATGACATGGCAGAAGGAGAGGGACACTGCAGTTCTAAGGCTGGATGTTGACATCAGGGTGAGGCTGGTCGAGGAATATGATGTGAGTGGGTGAAGCTGAAATGGGAGGGCCAGCATATGGGAACATGATTGTCTAATTACTGACTTTGGGGACTATTCCAAGGAATGTAAGATGGGTAGTCACAATAAACCCAAGCTAAAGAGACTCCAGAGGCATGGAAAGGAGGGAGAGAACCTGGAAAGCCTGAACCCCACACAGTCACATTCGTCCCCTGGCATTAATTACTCTCGAAGGAGCATGTTTGCGAGAGTGGTACTAGTTTCACACTTGTCATGTTTGTGAGTAGTGGGGCTGAGGCTCTGAACGAGATTCGTCTTTAAGCCTCTGAGCTTTCATGTTCTTTGCTTTAGTTTTTTCCAGCCTAGGACTGAAGATGTGTTGAAGATGACTATCTTGCTACAGAAAAGTGACTCTCTGAAGAGGAATTCACTGATCTCGGCCAAACCAAGAAGGTCATTAATTTATACCATAAAACGGACAGCCAGAGAATGCAAAAAGTGGCACTGCTCTTCTCAGAAGCTCCTTGCAAGTGTAAACAAAACCCTTGGTTGTTGCTGGCGACTGGCTGTTTTTCAGAATCTGACCAAGTTTTAGAATGGAAACAATCAAGCAGTGATGTCAATGACCCCATGGGGTCTAAACATCTTTTCTAACCTTATTTCCACCCATCACGTGGCTCTATCTATATAATGGAGATTATATATATGATTCCTGAGAAAATAAGTGAAACAAAGTTCAAAGGCATTGGCACCCTGATGGATAAAGGATAGATTAACTATTTGGTGTATGTGTGGGTCTTTACTTTCTTCTATGCCCCAAAGGCCCACACTTTGGTAGAGACTTTCTGTAGACACCCACATGCAGCTTCTAGAAGCAGTAGATATGTTTAGATACATCAGCAGACACATAGCTTTATATCCTTACAGAGTGAACCCAACTTGTCATAGGGTGCCCAGACATCTCAGTTTGCCTGTGTCAGTCCCACTTCATATCTGTTGTCCCAGATGAGTTGATAAATAATGTGATCACTCTTCCTTAGTCATCACATCACATTGATTTTCTTCGAGGTCCTCAAACCTCTATGTTCTAGATAAGGTTATCACAGGAGGAAGACAATATGAGCTGACCATGATAGCTATCTCAAACACCTGAACACTATAGTATCACTTTAGTGGATTATACAAAACGGATTCCAAGTCATTATCAGGAAAAAAAATCTGTCAATAGGACCTGATCCAAAAGGAAAAGGGCTATTCTGGTAGGTAGTGAGTGTCTCACTTCTAAATAAGTTTTTTTTTTTTTTAAGATTTTTTACTTATTTATTTGAGAGACAGAATGAGATAGAGAGAGAGCATGAGAGGGGAGACGGTCAGAGAGAGAAGCAGACTCCCTGCTGAGCAGGGAGCCCGATGTGGGACTCGATCCCGGGACTCCAAGATCATGACCCGAGCCGAAGGCAGTCGCTTAACCAACTGAGCCACCCAGGCGCCCGTGTCTCACTTCTGAAAGCATTCAAGCAGAAGGCTGGACGACCATCAGTGAGGAATGCCACTGAGGGGTGCTCTGCAGCAATTGAGAGTTTGGGTTGGATCACTGGCTACCAAACTATTTTAAGGTACATAAGAATCCATCGGGGAGCTCAAATAAGCAGGCCTCACCTTTGGAGACTGCCTCATTGGGCTGGTGTGGGTTCCAGGAATATGTATTCTTCTTACGACAATTATAAAAATAAAATAAAATATTTAAAAATGTGAAAAAATATAGGGAAGTTAAGATGGCCTGAAATCTCACCTACCATCAACATTCAATGACCATCCTTTCATATATCACTACATATATATCCCTCACGTATACATAGTTTTATATAAACTAAATCATACCAGGAAAGCAGCTTTACTATCATTGATATTATTTGTGGGTTTTTTTTTTCCTCTTACTTATCCTCATTCCATCTGACTGTAATCAGTGTTATAAACCTGATATATACACTTACCAGTCTATCCCCATGTCCATGTAATCATATATAAAAGAACACACATTATACATATGCATATAAGTAATGGTTTTGTCTTTATTTTTCAGAATGGAATTGTATGATGCCCACTTCTTGACTTCTTCCTTTTTCTCCCACTTAGTGCATGAAAAACTACCAAATCAACAGGTTTCATTGATTCATTCATTTCATTGATTTCATTCATTCTATTTAATGTCTTGAATATGATCCATGGTATGAATGTCCCCCAAGTTATTTATTTATTTTCCTGTTTTTGAGCATTCACATTGTAGTTCTTTTGGCACTACCCATAATCCTGCAATTAACATCTTTGTACTAATATTTTTAATATCTGCTTTAGTTTCTATGAAATAGATTCCCAAGGTTGGTATTATCGGGTGAAAGATTTCATGTGCTTTTACTCTTTCTCTCTCTCTCTTTTTTTTTAAGATTTTATTTATTTATTTGACAGAGAGAGACACAATGAGAGAGGGAACACAAGCAGGGGGAGTGTGAGAGAGAGAAGCAGGCTTCCTGTTGAGCAGGGAGCCCGACGCGGGGCTTGATCCCAGGACCCTGAGATCATGACCTGAGCCAAAGGCAGACATTTAATGACTGAGCCACCCAGGTGCCCCATGTGTGCTGTTACTCTTACCAGGCATTTCCAGATTGCTCTCCTATCCACCAGCAAATGTATGAATGGACCCAATAGAATGGGTTCCCACTCTTTCATATTTGCCAGTTTGGTAGGTGAGAAATGATATTTTATGGCTACTCTACTTTTCACTTTTCTGACCTGCAATGAAGTTGAGCCTCTTTTCATATGTTTATTGGTCTTTGGATTTGCTATTTGGAAAGCCTATTCATATTCTTTGCTCACTTTTGGGTTGTTTGTAAGAGTTCTTTGTATATTATAGACATAAATCCTTTATCTGCCATATGTGTTGAAAATATTTTTCTCAGTTTATAGTTTGTATTTTAGCTTTGTTTATGGTTTCTTTTGCACCATTTAAAATGTTTTTATATTTAACTATGTTTATCTTTTTTGGTCTTTTAGTCATGACTCAACAGTGAGTCTTGTCACTGTGATGGAGAACCATTAATCTAGGAGATCTCAAAGTTTCCTTCATGCTCTTAATTTTATGACCACAAGTCTGAGACACCACAAAGAGTTTTTCTATCTCCCAAATTCAAATGCCATGGAGTGAGATTTGCCATCAGATTTTACAGCACATAACAAGAAAGTCTAATGAGAAGGTATGTAACTCATGAATAAGCAGAATATCTGTAAAACTTTAATATAACTTCAAGAAATCTAGTCAAGTGCCATATTATCAGAATCATACAGGAGATTTTTCTCAAGAGAAGAAAAAACAACCACTACTGACCATTGAGTTGGCCCTGCATTGTTGGGGATATTCATGACCAAGTGCTCCTTCATTCTAGCACTTTCTTAAGTTTTGCTAGGGCCATGTTGGCAACAAAAAACTTTTTTTTTTTTTTCTCATAATGCCCTATACCCAGCATGAAAGGTGTTTACCTCAAAAGGAAAGGCTGATGTGAATGAAAACCAGCAAATGGAATCCTAACTCTGGATTTTTCTTTTTTCCCTGAAGAAGCCTAGAAGGTATTACTTGCCAGATTTTCATCTTTGGCGGAAAACATGCAAGACTTAATTGATTCCTGCAGAATCTCTTAAGCCGATGAAAGGGATATGTCTCAGAGAAACTTACTTGTTGGCTGTTTTACATGCATGTGCACGCACACACACAGAGACACATCACTGCCCTGAGACTTTACAGCCAGGCTCCTGAGCGCCCTGATTTCCTCAACTCAGTATGAGTCATCAGTTTTCCAGACCCTTGTCCCTCAGGGTAATTGAGACAACAGTTGGCCACCTCCTTAGCTATCTATCTAACCCATCCTTAAAGTGATCTGTTTACTTTAACAAGTGCAGTGAAATATTAAAAGTAGGACCCTTCTGCTAAAGTTATTTAGTGGTTTGCTTTGGGAACCTGGTCTCTCTTTCTGTCTCTGTCCCTGTCTCTGTCTCTTTCCACTTATATAGGGTTGCTATGGGGACTTGTATAGGGTAAAGGCATTCTAAGCACTACATCAACGTCTACGTCTGGTTTATGTACTTTTACCTAATGTTGTCTCCATGTATTTAAATCTATGTGCCCTACAAATGGGTAGTGAGCGCTCACTGTTTGTTTAAGTGACTGTGCCAGGTGCCCCAATTTCAGAGTTCCTACATACAAAAGGGTTTTCACCCAACCTGGAATAGTCCATATCTCTGCCTTCCTGGCCCTCACAAGGAAGCAGCTAAGTGTTGCCTTAGGAATTCACAAGCCCAGGTAGATGCTAAGACCACGTGCAGGTTACCAGCCCCAGTTGGGTCTGCAGTACCCAGCAGTCCTCTTCTATGATCACCTTCCTCTGTCATCCCAAATCGCCCTTCCCAAGTGTCCAGCACTGTCCTCCAACATCTCAGACATGGGAACCCTCCATGTTGTGATGCCCACAAATGGACACCCCCCCATTTAACACTTTCTGTGCTGCCTCAAGAAAGGAAGTACCTCACCTCTCAACCAAAACTCTGCCTTCTATCTGTGCCATGGATTTCCCTTCTCCTCTGCTGCCTTAGCCTATTAATTACTGTACTATCTTTCCCTGTCTTAGATCTTGCATCTGGCCAGTCCTGTCAGTCCCTTCCCATCAGCTAATAAACAAGGGCTGGTCTCTCCCAAGTGTGAAAATTGCACTTGGTCTTTCTCTTACAGGCACTCTCTGTTTTCCTTGAAAAAACAGATTGCTCTTGCTATCTCCCTTTTATCTCCCCACTAACAGCCCTCCGCCATTTATTTCTGTCCTTCTCAAAGTAATTTGTGTTTACTAAAGAACTTCTGTCACATCAGAAGGATATTTTCCTGGTTCTTATCTTGCTCAACCTCTCCACAGCAACTGACCCATCATTTCATTCATGAGATGTTTTCCTATTTAGGGTCTGGGACCTCTTTCTCTCTCCTTAGGTTCCCTCGCAAGCTCTCTTGACTTTTTTTTTTTTTTTTTTAGGATCCTGTGTAGCCTCTTCTTTCCTTCAAGTGTCTAGTGCGTAGCATCTCATACAATTCTGCCTTCAGTCCTGAACCTTCATAGGTTCTCTCTGGGTGACTTAATTCATTATATAAGCTTTCAACTGTTACCTATATCTATTTGGTTTCCAAATTTATGCTACTTAAGAGACATAGGATACTTCAAAAGTTCCCATCCTAAAAGGAAGTTATCATCCTTCTCCTGCCAAATCTACACCTCCTTAACATTTTTCCCACTTGATAACTGGTGATGTAGTTTGCCCAGGTATCTTGGGAGGCATCCTGAGCACCTCCTGCTTTCTCAGCCTCCACCCTCCCATGAACTGTACTCTCCCCACTGACCTCTGTTTGGTCACTATCTTCAAATTTGCTCCACTGTTACCAATCCAGTTTAGGTGGAGTTATCTATTTGCTGGCTCTTACAACACCTTTTGTAAATGACCACCATATATATATATATCCATGGATCAATTCCTTCCACACATGCTCTTGATGGGATGATCATCCTAAAATAGAAATTTTGTCATGTGACCTAGCTGCTTAAATCCCTTCAGGAGGACCCTGATCCCACAGGATCTTCCTTCAGAGAACTCACCTTGGGACAATATGCCACTCCTTGCCACTCGATGACCTGTCCCTTATGCTTCAGCCAGGAAGATCTGCTGGTAATTCCCAACCTTTCAAGGTCTTTCTCCCCTTTTGACTTTGTGATATTCTAAAGTCTTGAATATCCTTTAATTTTTATTTTTTTGGTAGAGGGATTGAACGAATGCGTATATATGCAAATGAATATTTATTTATGCAAAGTAGATTCATTTTTTTTCCTTAAAAGCTTTGTTGTTTGTCTTTCCATAGGTAGAAAGGGTTTTCTGGACGTCTGGATTCTTTATAGTCCGTCTGTGCTGTGCCTAGGGATAACTGACAGTGTCATCAAAGCAGCTTTTTAAAGAAGGTTGAAGGACATGCACAAGATGGTGAGTTATAGTGAGTCATTTAGAGTAGTTCTAAATATTGATCATCCAGTAAACTCATACCTCTTCTCCTACTCCCTGTGTCACCCTCTCTCCCCTTTCAGTTTCTTTCTTTCTCCATGCTTCCTCCTATAACCACCCAGTCTTAGTTGGAAGATGTACTAGGCTTGTAAGTAAATTTAGCTATTTCACATTTTCCAAATAAACCAGAGATTTTTTTCTTGTATTGTCATGAAAAGAAGCCCTTTAAAAATAGTTTGTTCACTTGCACAATATCCCCATCTTCAGCCAATGACTATGTACCTTTCCTGCCTCTGCTGAATTTTCTTCTCTTCTTTGCCCACTCAGCCACCCCCACCACACACCTCCTCACCCATCCTCCCAACACATGAAAGGAAAGATTTTTATCTCTTAACAATAAGATCAATGATTTGCAAGTCTGGGAGGTCCTCTGCCAATGCAGGGTAGATGAAAGATGCTAGTGACAACTTGGGCGCTGATATTCCCATCAGCTCTCCATGAAGCTGAACCAAGGGAAGTCCTATAGGATGGAGGGATGGACTCAAGCATGGCTGAGAGCCAGTACAAACACCAATAAGAAGGACAAAGCTTTGGCCTTTCTAAAAAGGCAAATAGGCTATAAGAAAACCTAGAAAAGCTCTGCAACTCATGTGCCATTTTTTATAAATAACAAAAGAGCTACTGAATGTGGCATGACTCTGATGTGTCAGGTAATGTTCAGCACTATTTACACTATAAGATTTAACACTTCAGCTTTCAAAAATAAAAGTAATATCTGAACAAGAAAGAAGTTGGAAGTAAGTGCTAAGATTCTCCAATGGGCTCCCAATATTTCTGAGATAAAAACCAAATTCTCGTCTCCAACCCTCCCCATCAGCTAACCTACATTTTGACCCCAGTGAGTCATTGGCACATGTACTTACCACATACCTCTGGGTCTTCGCACATACCATTCCAATGCCTGGAATGTACCACTGATTCACATTTGTCCTACAAGATAAAGCAGTAGTCCCTTATTTTGAACCATAGACTGATTGTCAAGGTGAACTTCAGTCCTATTTTCCTTTGAATTTATTTTATTCCTAGAGGCATTATATCAATGACCATATTGTGTGTTACTCATTTGACTGCCTTCAAATCTTCCTTGCCAGGCCACATACTCATTAAGTCTAGGAATGTGTCTCTTTACCTAGTAGGCAAATGTCCAATAAATATTTATTGAGAGAATGGACAAACAAGTGAATAAACAGATGTTTCTGGGGGTAGAGGGAATCCTTCCTCCCTTCTTGTACACAGTTCTTCTCATTCCTGTGAATGTTCCATTGTGGTCCTGTCCTTGTAAGGGGTTTTCAGCTGGACCTGCCCTGAGCAAACCTGGGGTGTCATGACCACCTTGGCATTAAGCTTGCTGTTGACACATAAGGCTGTGACAGCATGCTCCATTTCAAAGAGCAAGTGGTAGCAGGACTGATTTATGCCTTCTTAATAGGAAGATGCTGAAGGTCAAAAGCTTGGCTGGTGCAAACACGTCCCTAGATCACAAACTCAGCTGTGTTTCTCTTGCTGGAGAGAATGAAGTCCAATGGATCTCAAATGGAAAATGAGAATATATCCTGCCTATTTACAGAAAATACTGATAGATGGGGAATACCTGATTCTAAATTTCATGGGGAAACTGGAAAATTTAAGAGTAAAATTTACTGAAAAGGTATTTTGTGGCTTCCAGAAACACTGGAACACAGAAGAATAGACTCAAAAACTAGAGAGTAAAAAAGGACAGTTGGATCCCGGGACCAGATCAGGACACTGAGCCAGTCCAGAATCTCCTGCTGTTGCTTCCTCTAACACAGAAAGCTCCAGCTTGCAATGTCCTTGGCCGTGACAATTGACCCCAGGCACCACTTCTTCTGGAAATCAGAAGTGACTGCCGCCACCATAACAATTTCTACCCTGTTGCTCCCTCTTTGTGTCAGTAGCTCCAGATGCAAAATACCATGGGTGTATCCAATTTACATATCCATATCCTAATTGCAAGGTGGAGTGAGAAAGGGTGATGCTGCCTTTGCAGTTCCTCTAGTGGAAGGTGAGTTCAGCTTCATCAAACAGGGAATCTCTCACACATAAGATGGAGAGTCAAAATAATGACAAATATCCACTAAATGCCCCAACCCTGTCTTCACATGTTAATGGTTTCATGAAGGAAGTAGGGTTGTTCCCTGCTTACAGTTTTTAATGTCACCTCACATCATAAAAATAAGAAAACCACACCATTAAAAAAAAAAGAAAGAAATCTTTTTTTGAACATGTGTTTCTATGAAGCACAAGGATGAGTTAGGCTTACTCTTATCTACTAAAAACCTATAAATATGGAAATTAAATGTTTATACAAAAGATTAGGAAATAAATTGTAAGTGCCACTTGAGTGGGATAGTTCAGAGTGATGAGCCACCTTCCTGAACTGAGATGGTCAGAAAAGACATCACAAGAGGAAGTAATAATATGGAGCTGGATTTCTAGTCTTGTTCCACTTTTATCCTATATTTATCCTCCTTATTTTGTGATTTTCAGGTCTTTGTTAATGTCAACCACTGTGCCTGGAGTATCCTTTTCTGTCTTCTCTACTTATCTGAACTCTAATGCATTTTTTAAAGCTCAACTCCACAAAAAAAGAGTATGTGTGTACATCTGTTTGTGCGTGTGTTAGAAAACAGACGCAGGAAGAGATTTATGCAAAACAAAGGGATCTCAGTTGCAGGGGAAGAATTCTGTTTCTTTGTCTACACTTGGAAGCAGGTTAATGGCCGAACCACTTTGAAATCTGAACCACTTTGAACTGTTACCCAAACCATCATCCCACATCTCCAATGACTTACTGTGTCTTTCCATTTGGATTTCCTTAAACTTATGATGCCATATTCATCATCTTCTCTGCCCTACAACTTCCTGTTAACAGAAGCTCCTGTCCTCAGCTTTGAAGACTTTAGATTAGCCTTGACTTATTCTTCCCCTGGGACCAGTAAGTGATCGCATTCTGCTTTCTTCACAAGACCTCATGTCCTTCACCTCTTTCCCTCTCTGTTGTACCTTCACTGTTCACACTGATTTCAGTGGTTTCCTTGACCCCAACCTCCCTTTTCTGGTACACACTCCACAGGATTTTACAGGTTAACCTTCCCTAAATATTTATTTCAAAGCTTGTTCTTCTGCTTAAGGAATCTATTGGCTTGCTATTTCCTGCTTAATTAGACTAGATTCCTTTGCCATGCTTCTAGAAATTCTTTGTTGTTGAAGCACGCAAACTCTTCAGTGCCATGTCATAGAACTCTCCAAATGCAGATTCTGATAGCATCCTGATGAACTTGTCATGCTCTTGATTAATCAGAGCATGATTGATGATTAGGATTTAATCCTAATCATTTTAGGATTAAAAGTACTTAAAGACAAAAAAGTCCAGTCTGTGTCTCATTTCTACTCATCTAGGTCACTCTATTCTCCAAGCCTCTTCACAGCACACTTTCTCCATTTGAGATCCTTTCCCATCTCTGGGCACTCTGAATTATAACCATCCTGAAATGCCCTGCATCAGGACCTACTCATTAATCAGGCCCTTCTCTGAATGTCTTATGATACTGACAATTTATACTACAGGATTTAACATTTAAATATTATTCTATTTTATCAATCTGGTCATTGACTCAAAAGTGTTATTCTTGGCTCCCTACCTAGGGTTTATGCTGCTTGAGTTAAGAAATCATGCCTCCTATCTGAATATTACTTCCAGTGCTCAATTTAGCCCTGGCTGAGAACATTATGGATGATCAGTAAATATTTACTGATTGATTCCAGATCTTATACAGAGCTCAGTTTTTCTCATGGGTGTCTTAGTTCTAAAATACAAAGCAATTCACCTTTTTAGTGATCATAACATGACTGCAGCGTTCTTCAATACAATCTTACACATGCCTGGCTTTTGCATTTAACATTTTAAAAAGCCATCTTTCAGGTCAGAGAAAGGAACAGGCTTCTGATCTCAACAACCTCAAATGCTGGGTCCTGAAATTCAAGGAGTGCTAATTCCTGGCTCTCTGACAATTCCATCAACTTGGCAATTACTCAAAATATCTTCAGTCATGAACTCATTCCTGATACACAGGCAGTCACATCACAGAATGTTTAAAGTACCCAGATGCCCCCAGCATTCCAAATATCTGTTCTGGAATGTCTCTCAGAGACTCCATCTTATAATTGCTCTAGCCCTTTTGCTGGAGCAGACCTGTCAACAAATATGGACTTGATTCAGCCAGCCAAATTTCATGCCGCTTATGTCACTCACACACTCAACTGGGTCCCTCTCTCTTGGAAATCGTCTGTTTCTAAGAAAATGCACATCTTTCCTCAACTACTCTTTTTGTATCCCCTGGAAATTAAGATGGCTTTCTTTGACTCTGTGTGACTCTGTTGGTCTCTGGCTTCCTCAGAGAAGAAAGCCAGGAAGCTGGAAACTACAGAGTGACTAATTTTGGTTCAAGTTTACCTTCTTCTCTGAATGACTACAGAGTAACTGGGATAGTAGCAAATGATGAAATGAACAAGTAATCATGGGTATTTGTAGGGGACTCTGTCCTTGGCAAAGTGAGTTTTCATGTTTTTCTTTTTCAAAGAATTACATCATGTGAGAAAAATCGGTGTAGAATCTCAAAATCACACTTCATACAGTTATTTATTTCTATAGAATTTTAAAAGTTGGTTCAAGGCTAAAGTTTTTGTTTTCTCTTAATTTTCTATCAGAGGAATTCGTCATTTTAGTTGTTTTCACTAGTTATCTCCAAGTTAGGCATCCCTAACTTTTTGGTGATAGCCATTGAAATTATTTGAATTGTGTCTAGGAAAAAAAAATAGTCAACTGATACGGTTTCATAGCTGTTCCATGACAGTTACTAAGAGAAAAAAATATGTGATTGTCCACTCCACTGATCAGACTCTATTAGGTATATAGAGAGGCCATGATTCCACTGGACTCAGCACTTTCAGATCTATGGTTCTAATCCATTAATCCGAGGAATAGTCACAAAATGGAAGAGCAAGATGGCAGAATTTTGGGCGATTGGGTGAGGTACAAAGAAGGGATCACTTAAGGGAAGAGATGGAAAATGGCCAAAGGTAACTTTCTGCCAAAGATGATTTTAAGTCTTCCATAGGGAAAAGGGACTAAACATTCTCTATGTGGCTCCAGAGCTAGCCAATATTGGAATGGACCATGTGAGCCAGAGAAATTTCTATCACCAGAGAGATTCAAGGGGACAATGAATCAGTCTCCACAAACAACACAGGAAAGGATTCTCCTGGCTCTGTGGGAGGCTAACTGGCCACCAGGTTACATTCAATCAAATTCCTCTTCAGAGGTAGGATTTTGCAAATCTGTGAGTAGCTGAAAAAAGTTAATTCTTCTCATGGGAAGTAGCCTTTACAAATACTGCCTTTACTTTGGACTCTGGGTGACCCAGCTGCAAGTTCTCCAGGCAGTCTTCTCCAAAGAAAAGCCTAATTTCAGGAGAGCAACATAGAAAAACAAGGAGAAGAGAGTCATTTTAGCCAACCTAGCTGAGCTGGGCTGGCCAGAACAGAAAGAAACAGACTTTTCAGTAGATCCGTGAAGCATCCATTTTCCTTATGTATTAGAATATGGTGATTTCATTTCCTAGCCAGTTATATATTTTCATGATATTTCAAAAAGTCACAACTGGTTCTGCTTCTACATGAAAGTCTTGTTCCATTCGATTATCAGGTAAATAAGTGCCTCCTAGTCCAATGCTTTCCACAGCAATATAGCATGAAGACTTTTCCAGATACTTTGCATGCATTTTAAAATTTAATCAGGAACGCTGAGGATGGTTTGTTTGTTTGTTTATAAGACAGGAAAACTAAGGCAACACAATTATTGATTAGGATCATTCAATGCAGCCACATTAAAAAAGCTATATTCAAATATTTAAAAATTATACATTTTTTATTTTTTATTTTTTTTAAAGATTTTATTTATTTATTTGAGAGAGAGAGAATGAGAGATAGAGAGCACAAGAGGGAAGAGGGTCAGAGGGAGAAGCAGACTCCCTGCCGAACAGGGAGCCCGATGTGGGACTCAATCCCGGGACTCCAGGATCATGACCTGAGCCGAAGGCAGTCGCTTAACCAACTGAGCCATCCAGGCGCCCACATTATATATATTTTTAACATTGATATATTTACATTAACAAGTAATATAAAACAGGCATCTCAAGTCTTTCTCTATGCTGTAAGTTTCTGGGTAATATAAATGAGATAACATTTTAATGACTTGTTTTAGTAGGCTTGGTCACTCTGCCATATATCTGAGACCCTGGGGTCAGAGGGTCAAAGAATTCAAGTGATGTCACATAATTCTGTGTGGCAGGCTAATACTCTACACCCATGCTACTACTCTCCTGCCCCAATATTGCCAACTGCCATATTGCTTTTCAGGGCAGCTCTGTACGTAGGCTGTGATGCAGAGTGATGACAAATGGAGGCATCCCTTGGCATAGCTGAACATGCTGCTAAAGGTTAGGCTCATTTTCCTCATTGTGAGATGGTTTCTGGAGGTGCTAGATCTGGTCAGTACTCAAGGTATGAGTGTACCTTGCATGTGTTAGAGATGAAGTTCTGTTACTTCCATCCACCAGGGAGGAGTGCCACGCTGGCTTTTTGCATTCCATTAGTAGAGTGACAATAGAATTTGTTGTCCAAACCATCACACTTTTGCACTAGAATAACAGATGGAAACACAGAGCCATCTCACGTATATGGGAATGTATATTCACCATATCCACTGGCTTTGGAATATCCTCATGCTATTGGGGTCATTTTTTCTTCAGAGCATTGCTCAGATATAACCATAGAAGAGCTGCTTGCTAGCACAACAGCCAATTTTGATTATCCAGATTTATTTAAAAAAAAAAAAGGATTGCTCTTTTTCCATCTGGGTAATTTCCTTTAAAATATTCTGTTTCTATAGTAATTATTCACATTTTCCCCTGAGTTTAATAGATGCTGTTGATACATTGATTTATCAGAGATTTAAGCATTGTGGGTCTGCATCTTTTTTTTTTATTGCAAATGATCTTTCATATTTGGGGGAGATCTGTGTTGTTAAAAAAAAACATTTTGTATCTGCTTTCAGTGTGCAGGTGGTTTCTCAGATTCTTAACTTGATCCAACTCCCATGGTTTGATTTTCTTAAAGGGTTGTCATTCTCCTCCCACTCTAACCCCATCATCAGATTCTGGGTTTCACTTTAGACATCATAGCATGGCAATGTAGTGAATATGAAAATAAAGTATGGGGAGAAATAATTGTGAGAATAGTAGCAGCGTGATGGACACTAGAGAGCAGGTGGGAAGAGAGCGCTGTGGGTACTAGGGTAGTAGACACCGTTGGCTACCTCCTAGCACCCATCCCCTCTTCATCCTTCTGGCCCTGTGCCTATTTCAATTTAAATGAATTAAAATGAAATTAAATGGAAGATTTAATTTCCCAGTTTACATTTCAATTACTCAATAGCCATATTGGCTAGTGGTTACCTTATTGGATGGTGGGATATAGAACACTTCCTTTAGGGTGAAAAGTTCCACTTGATGGTGTTGTTCGGATCGAACCCTGCTTGCTCTGTAGCACCCCTTTCCCTCATTGGCCGCATTATTCAGTGGAAGCTGACCCCAAGAGTGTTTCCCAATTAGTCCTAGCTAATGTTACTAAGCCCATCCCTTCTCGCCAGGGCCTAGTTAAGGAACTCAGAGTAAGGCATCCAACACATGCTATCCCCTCTGTGTGTATCTGATTGTCTTGAGGTGGTTAGGAACTTCTATCAGTCCAATTATACTAAATAAAAAGACATTTACTTCCGATTGAGGTAATAATTTTCCTCCCTCCGGATGGTCAGGAATAGGAAAGAATTTTGTCCCTGTTCCTGCTGGCAATCAACTTGTGACCAGAGGAGAGCTAGTCTAAGGACAAAGCTGACACATGGAAGAGGGCAAGCAAGAGAGAGGCAGGAATGAAGTCAGATCGCGGATTACACAAGGCCAGGAGCCAGCCGAACTTCTAGACTTCTCTCTCCTTCAGTGAGATGATAATACTTTTGTTGCTTAACATTTGAAACCAGGTCTTTCTTACTTGCAACTCAAAGCCCTTTAACTAATCCGTCTATATCTTTGTCCTGTCTCTGTCACAAAATCATCACAGGACCTTGAGTGACTCCTGCAACATCTCTGGGCCTTGATGTCTACAGGTTCCCTTAATAAGATCATTAAAACCTTGAAGATCTGCTCAAGATAAGCATCAGCAACAGGAAGCTGTGACAGCAATATTACTCACCAGAAGTCCTTAATGGCCCTGGTAGAGTGGAGTTCTGGCCACAGAGGCATGGCCAAGCCATGCTACTAGACACAGAGCTTTGGGGTCCTCTCATTTGTCCACATGGATGCTGAATACATCTTGCTTTAGGGAGTATTTATTTAAATACTGGTAGTTCACAATCTCCCGTCGTCTCTCTAAGATGTGTGTCATTAGCACATTTCAATGTAATGCTTCTGAATGTGCCCCCATCCAGTGTCCTCCTTCCCTTTTTCTGTTACCACATCAAATATATATTCTCAACTGATCAGTTAATGCTCTTGATTTTCCTCTCCAACAAGTGGAGTTAACTGTAATCTGGCACTTCTAAAAACCATGTTTCTACGTTCCTACCCTACTCCCAATGTGTTCATCCTCTGGTCCACATATCCGAATTTATTATCCATTGGTCATCAAAGCTAAGTGCCTGGAAACCATCCTTTATTCCTCTGCCCTGTTCATCCCTACATTCAGTGGGTGGTTAATGTTGTCCAGTTTACTTCCCAAATCTCCCTTGAATCCATTGACAGCCTCTAGCCTCTCTGCTGTTATTTTGGTTCATCCGGGTTATTACATCACCTCTTAAAAGATCTCCCTGTCAAACACAGAGATCCCCCACACTAGAACAAGTCTTCTAAGACCTGCATCCGATTATATTATTCCTTTGCTCAGACCCTTTAACAACTCCTGTTGCCTGCATGATCCATTCTAAACCTTCAGCCTCACCCAAGCCCCTCTCAGCTCCCCTTCCTGCACAGACAGCCTTCTTTCCCACCATCCTGGCCACTTGTAGTCCTACAGGCATGTGTGGTCTTTCATCGGCATGCTTCTGTACATGCTATTCACTCTGCCTGGAATTCCCTTCCTGTCCTGTCCATCCACATCATGCCTCCCATCTGTCCATCAAGAGCCAGCTCTTCAAGGCTGCCTTCACCTTTCCCAGGCAAGCTGATCACACCCTTGCTGTGATCGCAGTTCTGTGCGCTCTTGCCCATCGTCTCTCTATTAGGACAGCACTCCACAAAGCCAAAGCTCGTGTTTTATAATCCTACACTGCCCCCCCATTTACATTGCAACCAGTACCCCATCTTTTTTCCCTTGTCTTATGGTACTTAGCACCTTCTCACATCCCATGTAATTTTATTCTGTCTCATGTTTGGTGTCTATGGTTTGTCCTTTTCACAAGGATAGGGATCTTTTTTTTTTTTTTCATTCACTGGTATATCCCAAGTGCCTAGAACAGTGCCTGCCTCATAGTAAGTGCTCAATAAACATCTGTTGAATAAACAAACACATCTTTGTATCTCTGGAACATGGCATAGTTCCTGCAAAATACTGAGTGCCCAAATAAATATTTGATGCTATCCAGTTTTTATACCATGCATAGTAACAATAGCTAACACTTACTGAGCTCCTGCCATGTGTTAAGTGATTTATACACATCATCTCATTACATCCTCAGCCTTCTGGGGTGCCTGGTTTTGCCGTGTGTGTGTGTGTGTGTGTGTGTGTGTGTGTGTGTGTGTGTGTGTAGGGGGGCTGGAGGTGTAGGTTACTCTCTTCCTTTATAAGAAATTTGAGGCTTTGAGATATTGAGTAACTTGTCTGAGGTAAATAACCAGTGGGGTTAAAGATTCAAATACAAACTGTGATATCAATACCATAGTCTCAAAAGGTAGATTGCTCCATCTCAGATTTAAAATTCACATGTTTATTTTTCTTGTCATTACATACTCTTCCAGTCTAGTATATTTTTTACTTCAAATAGAAGGTGATAAGAAAGGTTGACCTCTGGGCATAAGAAACAACAATAAGGCATTGAGTTTGACTTGTGTAGTTAGATACACTTTGCAGTTAAATATTTTGGATGAGAGTAAAACTGATGCTTATGGATTGCATGTTTATTGCTCTGGAAGGAATAAAGTTCTTTGGCATGCAGAACGCTCAGGTTCAGCACCTGTCTCTAGCCTCCCCAAGAAGGTGATGCCTCTACTTTAGCAGCTACCGATTATGCATCAACAGCGGGCTGTCTCCAACAACTCCAGCCCCCCTACACACACACACACACACACACACACACACACACACACACACACACACACACACACACACACACACACACACGGCAAAACCAGGCACTTATGAAGGCTTCAGAGTCTACCCCAGAAAATCCTGTAGGAGCAAATTCTCCCTGCCAGCATTGGTAGTGTAGTGGTGGTGGTATCATCATAATCATCTTAGTGTAATAATTTGCATTCTTCTTGGGTCTGTTGGATCACTACAGAGCATGAGTTACCAGATACAGAGTAAGGAAAGCAACCATCTATCTTGCAATTCTAGTCATGTTTTACCTCATGAAATGTTTTTAAAAATAAAATGTGGATTGTATATCTTCACTAGAAAATAAAATGAATTAAATATATTTTCTATTAATTAACACATCATGAGGTTTTTCTTTTTCCATCTTAGTCAATGTTCGTCAAAAATTCCATCTTTGTTGGAGGCTCTATGTGTCATCTTAAAGATGTACCATTATTTATTTAACCATTCTATGTTGGACTTTGAAGCTGTTTCAAATTTTTCTATTATAAATTATGTTTCAATGACTATCTTTGCATATAAATCTTGCCTGTGTTAATTCTGAAGAGAGATTTCCAGGGGAAAAAAACATGACTGAGTCTAAGGGTAACTGTTTTTAAGATATGTATTGCATATTGCCAAAATGCTTTCCATAAAGTTTATACTAATCTAAATTCCCACCAACTGGTATGAGAACGATCATTGTAAGACCCTCTTGCTAGCACTGAACAGTAGCATTAAAAAAAATTCTAGATAATTTTATAGGGGAGATCTCATTGTAGTTTTATTTGCATTTTTGTTATGAATGATGAGTTTGCAGTTGTTGCCTATTTGTAAAAACTTCATACTGTTTGTTTGGTATATTGTTTGTTCATGTCCTTTCCTCAATTTTACCAGAATTTGTATAAACACTTTATTTATTAAAGATATCTTTGTGTAAAGTGAAATATCAGCTCTGGCCAAGTTTGCTGCCAATATTTTTTCTCAGTTTGCATTTAATGTTTAACTGCATTTATGGGTCTTTTTTTTTGCCATAAAATGATTTTAATTTCATGTAGTTAAACAAATTGATTTTCTACTTTTTTGCATGTTCTGAAGCATGTAAATCCCTTCCCCTTTCCAAGATCAGTATTTGGATTTTTCAAGAATATTGAGTAGTCGTATGAGCTGGTGAGTTATAGTGAATCATTTTGGAGCACTTTCCAAATAACTGATCATCTGAAAGTTAAACTCATATTTTTCCATAATTGTACTTTGAATGTATTTATTTATTTTGCAGGCATTAAAAGCAGATTTTAGTGCATCTCTTAGGCCTGCTAATGACATTCGCTTGATGGGGATGAGACAGGGGGCCACCGTGGGCTCTGGGGGGTTTGGGCAGCAAAATCCTCTGTGGAGCTGGTGGAGAGCCCTCCTGCCCCCCACCACCTTCCCTTTCAGCTTTCAAGATGTTGGGTGGGGAGCGGCCTCTGAGGCTCTGGCTTCCATCCCACCAGAGCCTTTAAGCCCTTTTTTAAAAACACACGTCACAATGTCACAGACTCGAGATCTGGAGCTCTCTGCTGATTGGACTGTATCATTTCCAGTGTTATCAGAACAAAAAAGTCTAATTAGACTCCTGCTTATCAGCTGTTAAATTCTGCACAGGCTGTGTCAGAGCCACAAAAGCAGAGCTGACGTTCCCTGTGGGATCCCTGAATGGCATGCCAGTCCCTAGATGGGCCAGCCATGCTGCAGTCAGTGAGAGTGGGCTTCCATGGGAAGTTCTTGGATCAGGCTAGTTTGTATGGTATGATTGTGAGTGTGTGCGGGGAGTGTGATTATATAAATGTGCACGCACACACATCCAGACAAACAGGGGAAGCGTGAGGGGGGATAAATGGAGAAAAATGACATATTAAAAGGCAGATCTCAGGCTCATAACAATGTGGTTACAACATAGAAACCCAGCTGCTCATTTTAAACATCAACCCCTCTCTGCCTCTTTGAAATAGGCATGAATGGGGCTCAGCCTTCATAAGCAGGTGTAACTTTAGAGCCCAAGAGTCAGACATTTCTTCTGTACCATGCCATCTATAGCTTTAAGGTCATGCACTCACCTACAGAACCTTGGACAAGACAATGCCTGATGTTGGAGGAGGCAGGGCAATGCAGAAGCATTGAGATCTATGCCTATACCTTACTCGCGTGCTCTCCTTAGTAAGCATTTGGTCTCTCAGTCCAGAAGTGTCCTCATGTATTGAAAATAAGATAACACACATCTAAATCTTATGAAGATGAATTTAGATCAGTAAAGTGTCTCCCATTTACTCCCATTTATTAGTTTATTGGTCCTTAATAAATATTAGCTTCCCTAATTTCGTAGCCCTTTACAAAGGCTGGGTCTTCTGCTTTGTTTTGGTCTTATCATGCAAGTGTCCCTGGCAAACAGAGAGGTGACAAGAACTTTGGAAATCTTGTCCATTTGGATCCCTCTAAGACAGGGGAACTGAACCCCGTGGTGGCATCTGGCCAACTTCACCTTCTGATCAAGGGTACAGCTGCTGTTAGCAGTCAGGGATCGGGCTTTGAGCAATCTAGGTTTGGAGCCCACTCCCCAACAAACCCATTTACAATCTCTTAAACAGATGGATAAATGTCCTTCCTTGGAACCATAGAAAATAGTGTGTTCCCTTTGAGATTAACAGGAAAAATTTGTTGCTAGATTTCTGGTGAACACTTCTCCACCAGGAAAGCCTTCTTCCCAAAAAGGGTCCTTAAGTTTACAAGGTGATCATGGCAAAGGAGAAATCCAAGACCCTTTGAAGTCTTAACCTGGCACTTCTTCCTGAAACCCTGAGCTCCCAAGGGCTTTCTTGTGTTTGTAGGCTCAGAGTATAGCAGAGTGCCAGCTCAATAACGTGTGCCAGAGGAATGAAGTACGGAAAGGATCAAGTCCCGCATGGGGCTCCCCGCTCAACAGGGAGCCTGCTTCTCCCTCTATCCCTCACCCCACTCTCGTGCTCTCTCTCTCTCTCTCAAATAAATTAATATAATCTTAAAAAAATAATATTTACCCCAGGGCCCGAGTTTCTCAGTTTCAGAAAAAGAGCGAAAGGAAAAAGTACAACAGCCATACTGTAGGACAGAGATGTCTCTTATAAGCTTTTTGAACTCAGCAAGTTCAAGACCAATTTTTCCCCACCCCCCAAAATCTATCATTCTTATTACATTTCCCATCTCAGTAAACAATTATTTCAATATGTCATCACTCTTCTCAGTGAGGTTCTTCAGTTTTGTCTGTATTCTTTTAAGTCTTCCCTGGGTCCTTATGTGCTTGCGTTCCAAATACTCCTCGGCTGCCCAAGCTCGCAAGCTCGAGGAAAGAGAAAAAAAGGCGGGAAGGGGCAGAAAGGCTTCTCGGAAGACAATGCTCGCACTGAGGCAGCCCCCACCAAGCATGGTCACTGCAGGACACTGCGGGGTCACTAGCTCTTTCTAGAACTTCTCTGTGGGAACTTTCTAGAACTTGTCTCCAAAGATAGGGCAAATAGGTCGCCCCACTGAATGATCCAGTGAAGAAATTGCTTTTGAAGGCATGCTTCTCCCATTTTCCTCCCAGGGAAGTCTTCAGCAGGACACTAGGGAGAGCAGTGGGGACAGGGTTAACTCTCCATCTCACATTGGCCTTTGTAATTTACTGGCTTCACAATCTCTTTTCTTGAAATCTCTTGTGCTTATCTATAAAATGGTGGGAAGGGAGTGTTCACTGTCCTCCCCTCATGGAGCAGGCTCTGAATGTATCCGAAGCCAGACTGGCGAGGCCCATCTCCTGGAGCCTGGCCCACCCAGGCACCGGGGAATGGCCAGCTCTGTTACCCATCCCCCAGAAGCCATGCACATCTCTGCCCGATGCCCCACAGCCTCGCTTCCTGGCATCATAGTTTCAGTCGATGCTACCTTTCCATTTGCTTTTTCCCCAACCTCATGCCCCTGGGATGAGTCACAACCTCTCATGCTTCATGTAGAGCCCAGAGCATTTGGAGTTGACTCAAACTGCTGGCCGTGCCCTAGGAAGGCAGGCTTCCAGTGGCCCCGGCCCTGCTTCCCACCTCTGTGCTCTGGCACCATGTGCATCCTCTCCCACAGATGCTGCTTTAACCCAAACCAAGATTTTTCCTAGGAGAATTTTTGTGACAATCTTGGCTTCCACCCCCACACTTTTTTTTTCAGTTATTGTCAAAGTTGTGCAAGATAGAGTGGGCCACCCTGCTCTCTCCATTGTATTGTTTTAACTATGGCATGATTTGAGGGTGGACCAATTTAAGAAAATTATTCCTTTTTCTACCCCAAAGCCTCTGAAACAGTAATGTAAACAAGGGGTTTTATTTATATACAAAAATAACAATGTCAAAAGAACAAAGGACAGTATAGAAAAGCTGAGAACATTGCATTCAGAACAATTTGTATACAGGAAACATGACGCAAATATTATTTTTGCTCTAGCAAAAAAATTAACCCTACACCTACTTTTTGGCGGTAATAGATAATTAAGTTTCCTTATAAGGTTGTTTCAACTAATTTTTGCTTTTTCTCTTTATGATTTCTAACACTCCATACTTGAGCCTGGGTCTGGGTGTCTGTTCTTAATTATTCTCTTTACATCCCAGACATTTGGAAGCAGCAGAACAAGAGTGTTTGGCTTGACGACCTACCTTAGTATCTCGAAAAATACTAGGCTAAAATTTTGTTGTAACATCTTGAGGAAAAACCAATAGGTTCCACTGTCACGTCTCATTGTGTTGGCTTTGCAATATTTAGAGCAGACTTGAAGTCAAACCCCCAATTTTTCATTCCCCAGCTGTGGACCCTAAGAAGGATGTTTATTTCTCTGAGCTTTGGTTTCCTCATCAAAACAAGGAGTATAATAATACCTACCTTGAAGACTTTTTTGGGAATTAAATAACGTAATGTATATAAAGCATTTATTTTAGACATTAGCACCCAATAAGCATAAAATTACTAGTAGTTATTATTTTTTAAGTCTGACCAGTGTAATGTTATCCAGAGCTTTCCATGAAGACCTTGCTCAATAAGATAATGGGTGTAATTTATCCAAGTCTGATGAGCATCTTTTCATATGGTAACACTCATCGCCAGCTCCGATGGATTTAATCAGTTTGTTTTTGAAGTTGGAATGCATGTTCCACAGGAGCGAAGGAAGCTCTCTTTACCTTAATTTATATGTATATGCCCAGGAAACCCTGGGCTCTGCTAACACGGAGTGTGCCTGATGGCTCCTTCCTATTGGAACATTCTGCCATCTTCTTCATTCAGTCCTGGGTCACCTGCCACAGGGGAAGACAGATATCTCATGCTTACCTGCACCTCTAATTTGCATCTAAAGCATTGCTAATGTCACCCTTTTGCTGTTTTACAATGGTGTTCCTTTCTAGGTAATGCTACCACACACCCTGTCTCAGAAGTTGGTCTGGTTAGCTAGATTAGGCGGAACAGACCAGGGTGGGTGCCTGCATTAGGTAGATCATGAAAGTGCAGCGCAGATGCTGGAGGCAGAAGAGAGTATCTAATGGGGATGGCCAGAGCAGGCAGGCAGTGAACATTGCCATCAAGCCTAATGGAGGAAGGGGTGTCCTTGCAGGTGGGGTGAACATAGGATCAAGAGTCCAGGAGGAGGTGATACTCAGAAAATGGGCTGCTTTGGGATATTCCGTGATGGGTAGCACAGCCCAAAGTATGGCAATGGGGACTCGGGCAGGTCTCTACTCTTAAGAAGAGCTCCGGCCAGGACTGTGGTACTTCCCACTCTGGAAGGACTAGGATCATCATCAGAGATGGCCTTAGCAGAGAGCACAAGGAAGATATTTACTGCCAAGACCGGGAAAGTATGTGGTAACCAGGTCTCAGGATCAAGGCAAAAGGCCAGATATCAATACAGAGACTAAATATCAAAGGTAGGCTACGTTCCCCTAAATCTATTTTGCTGAGGTGGTTTTTTTTTGCTTTGTTTTGTTTTGTTTTTTGTTTTATTTTAAGATGTGAATGAGGTCTAGCTTTGAAGATCCCATCTAAGAAGAGGAAGATGGCAGACCGGGAGGAAAGCAGGATCTGCTAAGTAGAAACGGAATCTTTGGGCACCCAACTGTGTCATACTGGTATATAACTAACTCAGATAACAAAGTAAAATCAATATCAATATAATTATTGAAGAATGAATGCCTCTGTGTGTTCTGTCTCTCTGAATATAGGAAGATATTGATTAGGTCAACTGTAGTCTACAGTCTCTTCCTTCCATCTCTGCTTTATGCAGGGCAAGTAATCCAAAGAACCTATTCCAGTTAGGAATTGTGTCCTGCCTACTCCACATCCCCAAATGTTATTTTATCATGCTAAAGTTCAATGGTAAGATCAAAAACAGAATGCCTTCCACGTTGCACAGGAACCACCTTGTTTGGTGACTGCTGGGAATTGCACCTCGAGAAATCCCCACCCCCAGGGGTCGACACAGCTCCCTGGTGTGCCCCAGCTACCCCAAAGGACAGCAGAGTTCCCTGGCATCAGACAGCCCACCAACACAGAGCCTTTAAGATGCCCAGAAACCCTCAGGCCTCCTACAAGGAATAGAATCTTTCTGCTAAGGGCATTTCTGTCTGGCATTGTTTCGTGGACTTTTTTTTTTTTTTTTCTGGTCACATTATGAATTTTAACCCATTTTGCTTGTGGAATCTTTCACAAAGGATGAAAACACCATGAATTCAACCACCAACTGTGATAATTAAATCCTTCCCTATGAAATTTTGTTGTCTCACACATTTTGCTGACCACAAGACCTTTTTGACAAACGGGTAGAGAAAGCCTCTTCTGGGTGAGTGGCTGGCTGAGCAATGCTTCCTACTGTAGATGGCGCATCTGTGTGCTCATCTTTGGGGTGTATTGATGTTCTCCCCTCAGATCAGTGAGGGAAGAGGGCTAGCTGCTGGTGCATCGGGGTGAATTCTATTTCAAAACATATACCGATGGCAGAGCTGAGTGCTGCTAGCTGGCATCTTATTTTGCACTTTTTCAGAAAAAGTGAATGCTGTACATAAAAAAGAAGGATAAAGCAGCAACAGCAGAAGAAACCAAGAACTGATAGGAAAGGAGATAACTCTAGCATTTATGACAAGTCAATTGAATAAGACACACACAATTACTAAGTTGTGATCAGCAAAAATGTTTTTGAAAAGTTCCAGCAAAACTGTACGTGAAAGACATCAACTAACACGACTCAGCTAAACATGCCCACGTGAACTATAATTGGGCAATAAATGGAGTCACACAACATGCTATTATGCTCAGTTTATAAGACACAGTCTCCACAAAAAGTAGCACAAATTACCATGATTTTTATTCTACCAGGCCCTTGGGTGGGTAAGTTATGAGCAGAGCTTAATATATAGCACTACTAAGCAAAGCATTGAAAAAGGCTGATTGAATTGTACTCAGCTCTCCCAGGTTTGGGAGAATTCTTTCCTTTAAGAGAAAATGAATGGGTATGGCTGGTTCTTTTGCCTGGAGCTGGAAAAGAGGACATTATTTGGAGATTTTACCAGCCCTTTGGTCCCCAGTCCTCATGCATCTGCCTTCTGCCGTCAGTCCCAGACCACAAGCTTTTAATTTTCCCTGAAGATTAAACCAATATTTACTAGTAAGCCTGCATTTATCCTAAAGACCCTTTACTGGAAACTATTGGTTTCAAGTAAATGTTAGATCTTGTTTAAGAACAGTTGCCCCTCCTTGGCGAGGCAGGCAGGAGGAAAAGCACACTGCCTCTCTGATAGGAGAACTGAGAAGAAAACTTTCTTCCACTCTATCCAATGGAGCAGACCTTTCCAGTGTGTTCATTGATTATTCGTTTTCTGGGATTTCTCATTCGCTATCCAAGCTAGTAATTCCTAAACTTTGGCAAAGGATCAATTCTGGTGGAGGTCTTCAGGAGGGTCAGACAAAGATAGAGGGAGTTCAACAAAAGATTAAAGAGAAACCTAGCTCTGATATAGATTTGCTAATAAAGAAGGGATTTCATAGAAAGTCTTCTCAGTATCAAAAAGAATGTTGTTTCTGGGATGACTCGGTAAACCCTGTGTTCGCCTTCCTATTGCTTGTCACTGGAGAAAACAGACATTCTTCATCTGTTTACTGCCAGCATGCTTCAACTCCAATAACAGAAATAGTGCAGAATATTCTCGTAAATTTCTAATGAGTTTCTAGCTCTTATTCAGTTTGAAATTTTGATAATCAGTGGAGTCTTTCACTGACGGAATCCAAATAATTTCAATAAGGGTCTGGACATATTTCACCCAACATCTACGGGAAAAGACCACAGGTCATGCATCATCAATACAGATTGCTATAAGGCTGTCCAAATGAGCCCATGTGAACTCAATAAAGGCCCCCTAGCATTTCTCAGAAGAGATGGAGCATGTTAGCCAAATTCCAAGCGTGAGGGCAGAGAGAAGCCCAGGTTTAAGTATTCTCGATTGGAAGGTGGCTTTATTAAGGAAATAGGATCCAGCCCATACTTCAAAAGAAAAGCCTGGCTTAGGGCAATGGAAGAGCCCTGCACATCCTTCCATAGGCCTCACCGCCAACTTTTCGGGGGAAGACACAGCTGAGCATGAAATTGCAGACTTCAGCGTCCACTGTGACATGGTCTCTCCCAGCCAGGTTTAATGCTTCTAGACTATGAGGTGTGATTAGCAAGCGGCAATTGCCCTTTGACCACGGAGACCCATTCCCTGAGGGCATGTGGGAGAGAAGAAGCCTGGTAGACCATGTAGCAAGGTCTGGGAGAGCCCACACTGAGCTCTAGACCTCACTCTGGACTGGTGCAGTATGTCTTCACCCTTGAAATAAGGGGTTGGATATGTGGTATTCAGATCATGTGATTGTGTGTTGTTTTGTGTTTTTTAGGGGTTGGATCTTTTCTCAAAATAAGATTTTAGGAGGATCCATGCAAAACGAAACAGATAAAAAAACGCAGCTCGGGATGGAATTGGGAGAAGGACCCAGAGTCCTATCCACTCTAATGGTTTCAGCATTGCTTAGAAACCACCGGAAGTGATTTCACAGAAGCCTAAGTCCAGGACCAAGGTGATCTTCAAAGACCCTTTACACTCTGTACTTTGTTTTCCTAGCTTTATTGCCCTCTGAATTGTCATGCCATGAATTGCCTCTCTGGGTTTATTTCCTCATGAGCAAAATGGAGGGCCAACAGGAATAAATGATAAGAAAACTAACCATGGAGATTGGAAGAATGGTTCCAATCCCGAGACTGCTGCTTAATGAGTGTGTGACCTGGAGAAAGTCACTTAATGTCTCTCAGCCTGAATTTATTCATCCTACAGTATGAACTGGGCAAGGTACTAGTGCGAACCAGGTATGACCACACTTACCTCTCACTATCAACACTCTCACTCACTACACTCAGGAACCAAATAAATTCGGAGATACGTGTAATGTAAAATTTCCTTGGAAATTTTGATCCGATCATTTTAATTTTTTATCTCAAAGAATTATCACCATTGTCTCAAATAATTTGCATAATGGCTTACTCACTAAAAAGATGTGAAAGGACTTCATAAGGCAAATTCTACCCAAACACTAATTATGTTGTATGCCAATTATTGAAGGAAGATGATATTTAGTGGCAACCTCTGTTGTAGGGCAAACTCTAGGTTATTCTGTGGGCATCTCTGTTGGCACAGAGGACAATTCCTGTTATAAATCCATGCCAGCTTATCAAATAGCCTGACTCCAAGTATCAGTAATTTTTTTATGACCTCTCCCACCAACTATGACTTTTCACAGAAATTGACTTTAATTTCAGAAAACAGTTCATGAAAGTCAATTGTCTGCAATCAAACACTTAATTAATTACCAAGTGAAAACAGAAAGCTTGAGCTGATCCAGGAAATACAGAGAAGAATAAAACCAGACTCTTTGTAGTCAAGGAGCTTAAATTACAGTTGAGAAGCAACATCAATGTAGTATGAATCTGTGAGGTACCATGATGAGAGGCCAGCACCAGCTGCTATGTCAGGTGCTGCTGTGACATTTCTTTCAGGCTGGCACATCTGGAAGGCCATCTCTCCAGTTAACAAACCTTACCCTTGACCTCAGGTGTGTCTACACGTAGCTGAGAATCAGCCATCCTGTTGGCTCACCATGCACAAGTGGTTTGTTATGCGGCAGGCTCAGCAATGAGCAGGCATAGTTCTTGGGTCTTGGTGCTTACAGTCTAACAGGGAAGAACAATCTTCTCTGCTGTCTCAGGGCTGCTGTAACGAATTACTACACTTAGTGGCTTAAAACAACAGAAATGTCTTCTCTCACAGTTGTGGAGACAGAAGTCCAAAACTCAAGAGGTCAGTAGGCCTGCAGTCTCTCTGAAGACTCCAGAGAAGAATCCTTCCCTACCTCTTCCAGCTTCTGGTGGCTCCAGGGGTTCCTTGGGTTGGGGCTGCATTAACTCTAATCTCTGCCTCTGTCTTAACATGACCTTCATCTCTGTGGCTGTGGCTCAGATCTTCCTCTGCCTTTATCTTCTAAGGACACCTGTCATTGGATTTAGGGGAACCCCAATTCCAGGATGACCTCATCTCTGTATTTTTAACATAATCACATCTGCAAGGACTCTTGTTCCAAATAAGGTCACATTCACAGGTTCTGGGGATTAGGACATGGTCATAGCTTTTGAAGGACAACCATCCAACCCATACCATTTGTCTCGAAAGAGCTACAGAGGTGATAAGTGCTGAGATAGGATGGGATGTGGAAGCATCTCAGAAGGTGGCTGGCCTTGATGGTGATCAAAGGAGGCTCTCCTGTGGTCACATTGGTTAAGGGCTGCAGGATAGCAGGAAGGGAAGTGCCGTGAAAAGCACTCCAGGCTTAGGGAGGATAATGGGCTCAGGCTAGAGGAGGGAGCCAGGGAGGGAGAAAGGAATTGAGAAGAATCCAGGAGGAATGGCACAGAAAGAGCAGAGTGGTAGATACTAAAGTTTTCCTAAGAGCAATGTGAGTTCAAGGAAACATTTTAATAAGGGAAGTGAAAATTATAATTTGTGCTTTTAAAGTATCCTTCCAGCTGCAGTGTGGGGAGAATGGTTTGGCAGGAGGCGAGAGAAGGTTTGGGGAGATGCATTGCAGATGACTGCAGTATTCCAGGGAGCCATGTCAGGGCCCAAGATTACTGTGGAATCAATGGAAACAGATTTTATGTGGGCTTCTTTGATAGCTCAAAGGCAATAAAATGATCAGGATTTTATCCTCTAGAATTTGGGGGGTTAAGGGAAAGAAAAAGCTCAAGAATGGCTACCAAGTTTCTAACTTGAACAATGAGGTACAAGGTATTGACTTTTACCGATGCAGGAAACACAGGAAACATGAGGGGAGCAGTCATTTGTTTCTTTGTTTGGGGCCAGGGACAAGAACATCTAGTTTTTTTCTTTTACAATGAAGAAATGGCAGCACTCGGAGGTCATATGATTTAACCAGGATAAACAGAAAGTAGTAGCAGGGCCCAGACAAGAACTGAGAGCTTCTAACCCCCAACACATTTTTTTTCCCTGTGCATGGACCTGCCTGCCCTCCATTTTCCTACCGAAATCCACTCCCTTCTGTGCTTTTGTTTTGAGGTTCAAGGATTTCTCTACATACAGAAAGTGGTGTTTATTCTGTATGAAGGATGTATTTGTTATATTCAGGATCTCAATCTTCCCTTAGAAAGTCAAACTTTCCTTTCTTGCCACCTGTGCTCAGAAAGATTTCTACCTTAATACAAGACTGAACAAGGGGATCTATAGGAGAAATTTCATACTACTCTGACCAAGCAGAGCCGATGCTGAGCATACGCTATGGATATCTTTTCTTTGGGAATAGTCTTCTGCTCAGTTGTTTCTATATCCCATGTCATCTCTCATATCTGCTTGTCCAGCTCTACCTGTTTCTCACCCACCTCTTCAATTCATTTTAAGGATTGCTATGTAGTCATTCATTTATGAAAACTCACTTGA
Source organism: Zalophus californianus (assembly GCF_009762305.2). Taxonomy (NCBI): domain Eukaryota; kingdom Metazoa; phylum Chordata; class Mammalia; order Carnivora; family Otariidae; genus Zalophus; species Zalophus californianus. The sequence goes on along the minus strand of NC_045606.1, from coordinate 11,872,608 downwards.
TATTTTACAGATTCTTCTTGTGAAATAAAGACATTAGAAGAGAGAGAATTGTCTTTACTTATAACAAAGACAATAATAACATGTGCTTGATCCTCAAAACATGTGGGGTTTTGTGTCCATTAAGCCTCATGTTTGGCTTTGATTCTTATCCAGTGAAAACTGATTTATTTCTAAGTATGCTCTCCTGATAGTGCTAGTCATTATCTCATCCTGAAGTGACAGAATTTGTGAAAAGTATTGTCACTCTACATTCTTTTCTCAAGGGTCTGCTGTAGCCCTCACTCTCCAAGGAGTTTTAGAACAAAATGTTTGCCTATCCTCCAAGACTGAGTCATAAAAAATATGTTATTTGCAAATCCTACCAGAATTAGGAAAAGGGTAAATTGAGAAAGTATTATTTTATCTTTGGAAAAAGGTTCTATTACTTAGCTAATGATTGTCAGCATGCTTTAAAATCATCCACCTTGCAATTTGATTGCAGTTGGTGTGATGCTTTATTTTAAGAGGGCTCTGCCAAGAATAAGGTGGTAACTCTGTCCAGAACACCAAGACTTATAATTTTGTAAATTCCTGAAGCCACTGCTATATAAAAATAGATGCCTTGTATTTACATTCATATTTTGATGGCCTTTATAACATTAGTAATGCAGTTTCTTGGTTGCCATTATATAATGCAGACAGGGGTAAGATGACCTGGAACAGCTTTTAAACCAAATTGTTTGGCTTGCCAGATCATTACCAAAAACACAGGAAAATTTGAAAATTATATAGGACCTTGCAAAGCTGTGGTGCATGATCTCTGCCTTCTCTTGCCTGTATAGTCAAAGAACATTACTGATACATAAACCAGACGTAGGACTGCCATAGGCCGTAAATTTCTGCAGTTCCAGTCAGCCTGAGCAGTAGGAGAGAACACCAGGATGAAGGAGAGAGAATTACTGTTCAACTCGCATGTTTTGAAATAAGACCACTTATGCCAACATTATTTCCTCCTACGTAAAATAAAACAAACAAACAAAATGTCTTGAGAGAATGAAGTAGAATTTTCTGTTTTGGTTTATTACAGAAATAGCAGAATTCCTGTAAGCTACATATGGCAAAAGCATAAATGTAATCTTTGGAGTCATAATACAGAATAACATCAAAGATTATAACTAAAAGTATTTTTTTTTTTTTACCTAATACCAATTATAGCTGTGTCCTCACGGATTATCTATTCACTAAACTAGAGTTAAAAGGTGCTACAGCTAGCTACTTCAGATGGGATCACCTCTCCTCAATGGCACCAATTGTCTCATGAACCTGCAGTTTCTTTGACTCTTTCAATTTTTATGACACTTTGTCAAATTTCCTTTTGTACTATTATTTGGATTCATTGATGTATGTCTTATTGATGTAGTGTCCACTGTGCCCAAGGCATCCCAAGGGAAACACAAATCATTAAGACACCACACTGGCCCTTGAGAAACTTATGATCTAAAAGAGAAGCTGCCAATGAGAATACAAGTGAACTATGGGCAGAAAGCTGAAAAATACGTGTCGTGTGCTTCACGGAAAGAAGATGTCTCCTGTATTGTGCACAGCAAGGAAATCTTTATGGAGAAAGTAAGATTTGAAGTAGATCTAAAAAGGTGGAAACAGTTTGTGTTAAGTTGACACTGAGTGGGAGAAATGGGAATTCCATGCTCAGGAAATGGGCTGAGGCAGCAAGGGCATGGCTGCGTGGAGATCTGGGGCATGAGTGAGGCATAGGGAGTGGTCAGGCTTGGCTACAGTAGGGGAAAAAGGCAGGGAACTCGTGGCCTCTGAAAAGGTTGTCTTGGGATCATACATTGTGGGGGCATTCTGGAGCAGAGTAGGACTATGATGAGTAGCTGTGTCAATCAAGGGAGGAGGACTAAGGATTAACTAGAGCATCATCTAGACAGAAACGTGGAGGAAGAAGTTAGCCAAAAGGACTCACGAGCACAAAGGAAAGGGAGCCAAGTAATTTTGCATCTATGGCCTCAGAGCCAAGAAGAGGGAAGTTACTTTGGATGGGGCTCTGACATTCTGAGTCTCTGTAGCTAAGTGGGTCTTGTTTCCATTAGCAAAAGAAGGGAAATCTGAGGTGGAGACATGTTTGGATCTAAGCAAAGATGTGCATTGTTCCAGGCATTAATTTTGAAGTGCTAGTGATATGTTCAGGTGGGAATGTTCAAGAAGCAGTTGGAAATACAGAGAAGGAGTCCTCTCCATACCTTGGGGGCAAGAAGGAGCTCTGTACCTTGGGGGCAAGAAGGAGCTCAGCACCGCTTCCTAATTAATTTTCTAAAATCCTGTTTTCCTCTTGTCATCCCATGGCTGAAAACACTGCAGTAGCTCCCTCTTGCCTATGGAAATTCAAATGTTGAGCCTAGTATTCAGCCTCAATTACTCGGGCTCCATTAATTAACACTGTCTTATCTGCCTGGCTTTCTCTTTTATTCCTCTCCAATACATTTTGTTAGAACCAGGCCTGGGCTCACACTGTCACCACACGAGACTACCATGCCTCCATTTTTTTTTCCAACTTCCCTGCTTTCAAGTCCCATTTCTCTCCTCTGTGACAAGACAGTACGTCAACATGGAAATTGAAGTAAAGCCTCTCTGTTTCACTCTCTTCTGTTATAGCTTGGAACTTATTTTAGCCTTAGACTGGGAATAGTTTGACTTCTTTGTCTCCCGTGAAGATCTGGCCTAATGCATTGGTAACCACCTAAGATGTGATCGCAGGTACCGTCACTGCAAAACACCAACTCCAACATCGGCCGTGCCACTTTTCTAGGTTCATTCTTTTAGATCATGAAGACTTTTCTGCTGTGCCGTCCAATATGGTAGCCATTACAGATCATAGAATGTTTTCCTATAATGCTCTATGGGACAGTGCTGTTTTTCTGTGTTCCAAAGTTCCCTGTAGAATGAAAAAGCCCTTGTAAGAAGTTAAACCTTATTAACTACCCCCTGAAGGGAATCAGGAAGAACCTGTGAAAAAGAGACCCAAAATAAGAGTGAAAAATGAAGAGGCAGAGAGTAGAGAGGGGCAGCTAGAAAGAAGTGACAGAGGGGACCTGAAGACTAACCTTACATGCGTTGCAATTGCACCTTCCACTGTCCTGGAGCCCTTTTGCTACAGGAGAAAGTAGCTATTTTGCAAACTTGAAGTGTTCATTTTTGTCTTTCATCTACCACCACCACCACCAACACCACCACCATCATTGCTCTTGGGAGCAGTGTATCTCCTAACTTTCTTAGGAAGAATGACTTTGATAGCTCCCCTGGGATCTGGGTTAAGCCCACAGATCCATCCGTAGGGGAAATTTGGGACCAAGATGGGATAGAAGGGAGCAATGTCTCCTGGACAATCTAGACATCAAGCTGTGACAAGCACTTGGCCCCCACACATGGCCCAGATAGACAGCAGTGAAGCCTCTGTGAGGGACATTTGTCCAAATATATAGCTCCCATTACAGGTTCCCTAATGTCTGGGATTCAATGTGGTTAATGTCTTGTTAACACCAGAAATTAACCAGCCAATAAGCCTTGACTTTGACCATCCTTTGCAGGGGCCAGGCTTAGGTGTGTGAGATAAGGAAAGGCTATGATGGACATTTAAAGACATACTCTGGATGGCTCTGTTCTCCCCTCTATTTCATTCCTTCTACAACATTCTGCATGGAAGTAATGGGAAAAAAAAAAAAAAAAACAACATTGAAAAGATTTTTGTCAGTATTTGGTCCCCTGCTCAGTCCTGATATGTAAGACAGGGAAGCAAATGGCTCAGAATCATGCGAGTGGGCCCACATCTCCGTTCAAAATGTCCAAAAAGATCTGAAATGCCTGAAAAGGCAAAAAGAGAAACAGTAGCTTCTGGAAGGGCACCTGCCCAGAGCTTTTCCCCACAGCCTACTTGGTCTAGTTTAAGAGGGCCAACTCAAGCAACTTCCTAGACCAGTGGTTCTCAAAATGTGGGTCCCAGACCAGCAGCATCAGAATCACTTGGGTACTTAGAAGTGCAAATTTTCAGACCCCACTCCAGGCTTCCTGAAGGAGCAACTCGAGAGGTCAACCATCTATGTTGTAAGCAGCCCTTCAGGTCATTCTGATGTACACTCAGTTTTGGGACCTCTGACTAGACAGTGAAATTAGGACTCCTGCCTTTTCCTCTCTCTCTCTCTCCCCCTTTCTACCTTCACTCACCACCTCCCAAATCCCAGAGACTAGAGCTTCCACAGCACAAATGGTAGTAGCAATGGCAAACTGGAAAGGTTCTTAGATTTGTCAGAGAATCAAGAAATAATACTGACTGAAAAAGGAGAAACCAACTGAAAAAGCATTCCTCCCCAGCAGTCGATGGGTTCTAGTTATATGCTTGTTCACACTACAGGGCAGTAGTGACATACCAGCTCTGGGGCGAGAACCCTGGACTCAAACTTAGCTCCTTCTCCTACCAGTTGTGTGACACCAAGCAAGGCATTTAACTTCTCTCCGTGTTATTTCCTCACCCATGACACAAGGAGAAAAATACATTACCTCATGGGGTCACCGTAAGGATTAAACGTCTAAATAGATGTAAGATTTTTGAACAGTGCCTGACACAAAAGCACACTGAATTTTAGGACTAAGATCTCGAGACCACTGCCATTTATAATCAGGCAATGTCCTTAACTTTACTTGATTTTACCCACTCAACAAACCTTTGTTCAGAAATCTAAGATTGTGAAATGGCTGGGTTATAGTGGTAAGAAAAAAGAAAAGAAAAAGAAAAAGAAAGAAAGAAAGAAAGAAAGAAAGAAAGAAAGAAAGAAAGAAAGAAAGAAAGAAAGAAAGAGAGAAAGAGAGAGAAAGAGAGAGAAAGAAAGAGAAAGAAAGAGAAAGAAAGAAAGAAAGAAAGAAAGAAAGAAAGAAAGAAAGAAAGAAAGAAAGAAAGAAAGAAAGAAAGAAAGAAAGAAAGAAAGAAAGAAAAGAAAGAAAGAAAGAAAGAACGAACGAACCTGGGTGGCTCAGTTGGTTAAGCATCTGCCTTCAGCTCGGGTCATGATCCCAGGGTCCTGGGATTGAGCCCTGTGTCAGGCTCCCTGCTTGGAGGGGAGTCTGCTTCTCCCTCTCCCTTTGCTGCTCCCCCTGCTTGTGCACTCTCTCTCTGACAAATAAATAAATAAAATCTTTAAAAAAAAAAAAAGAACCAGAGTATTACTGGGTATGTAAGACCCTTCTTAGAAATGAAGGCTCTTCTCTCTGTCCTGTCTCCCCAAAGTTTTCTCCAGAAAGCAGAGTCACACCCTCCCCAGAAGGCACCAAAATGGGAAACAGAAATCTCAGGGGTGGGGAGATCCAAGTGGGCCCTGCCTGCAAAGTCCACTGCAGGGCTGACTGGTTTCTAAAAGTTTGACTCAAGAAACCCAGCAGGGGCGGGCTGAAGGAAGAAACAGGAGGATGCGAGCAACAACTCTCTGAACAGAGAAGCGACCACTTACTGGAAGGTAGGACGTGCGGAGAAGTGAATCCGAGGCGATATTCGGGAGGATAGACGGCGGGGGAGGGGCCTCCGCCGGCCGCTTCTGGCAAGTGATAGAGCCGCGGAGCACAAAATCGGACCTTTTAAAAGTTGGCTCGGCGGAGGGACGTCGCTGCAGTGGCTAAGCGGGGGGTGGAATCCTCCCGGGACAGTGTGGTCTCAGGACCCTTGGGGTCACAGAGAGACCGGGGGTGCCTGAGTGCGGCAGAGCTCCCAGGTGTCGGGGCGGGGAAGCCGGCTGCAGATACGGAGCAGAGTCGCGGGCTCTCAGCTCGGGGTTGCCATAAACTGTGATCTGCGGCCCAGTCGGGGCACGGCTCCCCCAGCAAGGACCCAACAAGCAGCAGATCTGGGGAGACTCCCCTTCCTTCCCGGGGAGGAGCGGTGCGGGAACGCACTGCAGGGATCTGCTGGATTTGGAGACTCCGAGCGGGGTCGGGTGCCAGAGATAGCAACGCTCGATCACAGGCCGGGTGAGCATGGAGAGCGGCCGGAGACCGGGGACACGGGAGTGACTGCTTTTCTCTGGGGGCGCACTGAGGAGTGGGGCCCTGAGTTCTCGGCTCCTCCGGGCGGAGACTGGGAGGCCGCCATTTTCGCCCTGGTCCTCCAAGGCTGCACCGAGAGCTTGCAGGGAACAAAAGCTCCTGAGAGCAAACTGGAGCAGCTTCCTTAGCCCGGACCAACAAGGGCGGGGCAATTCCGCCTCCGGCAAAGACATTTGGAAACCACAGCAACAGGCCCCTCCCCCAGAAGATCAACACAAACAGCCACCAAGCCAAGACCAAGTTGATCGATCAAGGAGAATAGGAGAACTCCAGCGCTAGGGGAATACTGCACATAGATTCATGGCTTCTTTTTTTTTTTTTTTTTTTTTTTTTTTTTTACCATGATTCATTATTTCATCAAAGTTAATTTTTGTTGACTTTTTTTTATTTTTCTTTTTCCCTTTTTCAACCAACATCTTATAAATCCCTTTTTTTTAAAAAAAAAAATTTTTTTTTTTTCATTTTTAGAGTCATATTTTATCCCTTCATAGTAGTTATCCTTGTTTTTGGCATATATATATAAGTTGTTCTCTCTTTAAAATTTTGAGGTACAGTTTCTTCTAACAGATCAAAATATACCCTAAATCACTAGTGTATGGCTTTGTTCTAGTCTCCTGCCTGATCACATTCTCTCCCTTTTTCCTTTTTTTTTTTTTTTTTCCTTAAATCTTCTTTCTTTTTTCAAACAACTTATCTTACCAAGTCCTTTTATAAAATCTTTTATAATTTTCATCTTTACAGTCATCTTCCATCCCTTCATTGTATCAACCCTTATTTTGTACATATATGTCTTTCTTCCTTTAAAATTTTAGGAGGCACTTTTTTCTAACAGACCAAAATACGCCCAAAATCTAGTGTGTGGCACTGATCTATGCACTAGCCTGATCATATTTGATCATATTCTGCCTTTTTTGAATTGTTTTGTTTTTGTTTTTATCTTTTTTTTCTTTTTTTTTTTCTTTTTCTCTTTCTTTTTTCTTTCTTTCCCTTTCTTTTCCCCTGGTTTCAGGTCTTTTCTGATTTGTATACAGTATATTTGCTGGGGACGTAGTAAACCTGTTAGCCTTTTGTTCTCTCATTCATCTATTCTCCTCTGGACAAAATGACAAGACGAAAGAAATCACCTCAGCAAAAAGAACAAGAGGTAGTACCGTCAGCCAGGGACCTACTCAATACGGACATTAGTACGATGTCGGACCTAGAGTTCAGAATCATGACTTTAAAGATACTAGCTGGGCTTGAAAAAAGCGTGGAAGTTATTAGAGAAACCCTTTCTGGAGAAATAAAAGAACTAAAATCTAACCAAATCGAAATCAAAAAGGCTATTGATGAGGTGCAATCAAAAATGGGGGCACTAAATGCTAGGATAAATGAGGCAGAAGAGAGAATCAGCGATATAGAAGACCAAATGATAGAAAATAAAGAGGCTGAGAAAAAGAGAGAGAAACAACTACAGGATCACGAGGGCAGAATTCGAGAGATAAGTGATGCGATAAGACGAAACAACATTAGAATAATTGGGATCCCAGAAGAAGAAGAGAGAGAGAGGGGCAGAAGGTATATTGGAGCAAATTATAGCAGAGAACTTCCCTAATGTGAGGAAGGAAACAGGCATTAAAATCCAGGAGGCACAGAGAACCCCTCTCAAAATCAATAAAAATAGGTCAACACCCCAACATCTAATAGTAAAACTTACGAGTCTCAGAGACAAAGAGAAAATCCTGAAAGCAGCTCGGGAGAAGAGATATGTAACCTACAATGGTAGAAACATTAGATTGGCAACAGACCTATCCACAGAGACCTGGCAGGCCAGAAAGGACTGGCATGATATCTTCAGAGCACTAAACGAGAAAAATATGCAGCCAAGAATACTATATCCAGCTAGGCTATCATTGAAAATAGAAGGAGAGATCAAAAGCTTCCAGAACAAACAAAAACTAAAAGAATTTGCAAACACGAAACCAGCCCTCCAAGAAATATTGAGAGGGGTCCTCTAAGCAAAGAGAGAACCTAAAAGCAGCAAAGAGCAGAAACGAACACAGACAACAGACAGTTAACAGTCACCTTACAGGTAATACAATGGCAGTAAATTCATACCTTTCAATAGTTACCCTGAATGTAAATGGGCTAAATGCCCCAATCAAAAGACACAGGCTATCAGATTGGATTAAAAAACAAGACCCATCAATATGCTGTCTGCAAGAGACTCATTTTACACCCAAAGACACCCCCAGATTGAAAGTGAGGGGGTGGAAAACCATTTACCATGCTAATGGACACCAAAAGAAAGCTGGGGTGGCAATCCTTATATCAGACAAACTAGATTTTAAAACAAAGACTGTAATAAGAGATGAGGAAGGACACTATATCCTACTTAAAGGGTCTATCCAACAAGAAGATCTAACAATTGTAAATATCTATGCCCCGAACATGGGAGCGGCCAATTATATAAGCCAATTAATAACAAAAGCAAAGAAACACATTGACAACAATACAATAATAGTGGGGGATTTTAACACCCCCCTGACTGAAATGGACAGATCATCTAAGCAAAAGATCAACAAGGAAATAAAGATGTTAAATGACACACTGGACCAAATGGACTTCACAGACATATTCAGAACATTCCATCCCAAAGCAACGGAATACACATTCTTCTCTAGTGCCCATGGAACATTCTCCAGAATTGATCACATCCTAGGTCACAAATCAGGTCTCAATCGGTACCAAAAGATTGGGATCATTCCCTGCATATTTTCAGACCACAATGCTTTGAAACTAGAACTCAACCACAAGAGGAAAGTCGGAAAGAACTCAAATACATGGAGGCTAAAGAGCATCCTACTAAAGAATGAATGGGTCAACCAAGAAATTAAAGAAGAATTAAAAAAATTCATGGAAACCAATGAAAATGAAAACACAACTGTTCAAAATCTTTGGGATACAGCAAAGGCAGTCCTGAGAGGAAAGTATATAGCAATACAAGCCTTTCTCAAGAAACAAGAAAGGTCTCAAATACACAACCTAACCCTACATCTAAAGGAGCTGGAGAAAGAACAGCAAAGAAAGCCTAAACCCAGCAGGAGAAGAGAAATCATAAAGATCAGAGCAGAAATCAATGAACTAGAAACCAAAAGAACAGTAGAACAGATCAACGAAACTAGGAGCTGGTTCTTTGAAAGAATTAACAAGATTGATAAACCCCTGGCCAGACTGATCAAAAAGAAAAGAGAAATGACCCAAATCAACAAAATCATGAATGAAAGAGGAGAGATCACAAGCAACACCAAAGAAATACAAACAATTATAAGAACATATTATGAGCAACTCTATGCCAGCAAATTAGATAACCTGGAAGAAATGGGTGCATTCCTAGAGATGTATCAACTACCAAAATTGAACCAGGAAGAAATAGAAAACCTGAACAGACCTATAACCACTACGGAAATTGAAACAGTCATCAAAAATCTCCCAAGAAACAAAAGCCCAGGGCCAGATGGCTTCCCAGGGGAATTCTATCAGACATTTCAAGAAGAATTAATACCTATTCTCCTGAAACTGTTCCAAAAAATAGAAATGGAAGGGAAACTTCCAAACTCATTTTATGAGGCCAGCATTACCTTGATCCCAAAACCAGACAAAGACCCCATCAAAAAAGAGAATTACAGACCAATATCCTTGATGAACATGGATGCAAAAATTCTCACCAAAATACTAGCCAATAGGATCCAACAGTACATTAAAAGGATTATTCACCACGACCAAGTGGGATTTATTCCTGGGCTGCAAGGCTGGTTCAACATCCGCAAATCAATCAACGTGATACAATACATTAACAAAAGAAAGAACAAGAATCATATGATCCTCTCAATAGATGCAGAAAAAGCATTTGACAAAGTACAACATCCTTTCTTGATCAAAACTCTTCAGAGTATAGGGATAGAGGGTACATACCTCAATATCATAAAAGCCATCTACGAAAAACCTACAGCGAATATCATTCTCAATGGGGAAAGGCTGAGAGCTTTTCCCCTAAGGTCAGGAACGCGGCAGGGATGTCCACTCTCACCACTGCTATTCAACATAGTATTAGAAGTCCTAGCCACAGCAATCAGACAACAAAAAGAAATCAAAGGCATCCAAATCGGCAAAGAGGAAGTCAAACTCTCACTCTTTGCAGACGATATGATACTGTATGTGGAAAACCCAAAAGACTCCACCCCAAAACTGCTAGAACTCATACAGGAATTCAGTAAAGTAGCAGGATATAAAATCAATGCACAGAAATCAGTGGCATTCCTATACACCAACAACAAGACAGAAGAGAGACAAATCAAGGAGTCTATCCCATTTACAATTGCACCCAAAACCATTAGATACCTAGGAATAAATCTAACCAAAGAGGCAAAGGATCTGTACTCAGAAAACTATAAAATACTCAGGAAAGAAATTGAAGAAGACACAAAGAAATGGAAAAACGTTCCATGCTCATGGATTGGGAGAATCAACATTGTGAAGATGTCAATGCTACCTAGAGCAATCTACACATTCAATGCAATCCCCATCAAAATACCATCCACTTTTTTCAAAGAAATGGAACAAATAATCCTAAAATTTGTATGGAACCAGAAGAGACCCAGAATAGCCAGAGGAATACTGAAAAAGAAAAGCAAAGCTGGTGGCATCACAATTCCGGACTTCCAGCTCTATTACAAAGCTGTCATCATCAAGACAGTATGGTACTGGCACAAAAACAGACACATAGATCAATGGAACAGAATTGAGAGCCCAGAAATGGACCCTCAACTCTATGGTCAACTTATTTTTGACAAAGCAGGAAAGAATGTCCAATGGCAAAAAGACAGTCTCTTCAACAAATGGTGTTGGGAAAATTGGACAGCCACATGCAGAAGAATGAAACTGGACCATTTCCTTACACCACACACAAAAATAGACTCCAAATGGTTGAAAGACTTAAACGTGAGACAGGAGTCCATCCAAATCCTAAAGGAGAACACAGGTAGCAACCTTTTCGACCTTAGCCGCAGCAACTTCTTCCTAGAAACATCGCCAAAGGCACGGGAAGCCAGGGCAAAAATGAACTATTGGGATTTCATCAAGATAAAAAGCTTCTGCACAGCAAAAGAAACAGTCCACAAAACCAAAAGACAACCGACAGAATGGGAGAAAATATTTGCAAATGACGTATCAGATAAAGGGCTAGTATCCAAAATCTATAAAGAACTTATCAAACTCAACACTCAAAGAACAAATAATCCAATCAAGAAATGGGCAGAAGACATGAACAGACATTTCTCCAAAGAAGACATCCAAATGGCCAACAGGCACATGAAAAAGTGCTCAACATCGCTTGGCATCAGGGAAATCCAAATCAAAACCTCAATGAGATACCACCTCACACCCGTCAGAATGGCTAAAATTAACAAGTCAGGGAACGACAGATGTTGGCGGGGATGTGGAGAAAGGGGAACCCTCCTACACTGTTGGTGGGAATGCAAGCTGGTGCAACCCCTCTGGAAAACAGTATGGAGGTTCCTCAAACAGTTGAAATTAGAGCTACCGTTCGATCCAGCAATTGCACTACTGGGTATTTACCACAAAGATACAAATGTAGGGACCCGAAGGGGTACATGTACCCCAATGTTTATAGCAGCAATGTCCACCATAGCCAAACTGTGGAAAGAGCCAAGATGCCCATCGACAGATGAATGGCTAAAGAAGAAGTGGTATATATACACAATGGAATATTATGCAGCCATCAAAAGGAATGAGATCTTGCCATTTGCAACGACGTGGATGGAACTGGAGGGTGTTATGCTGAGTGAAATAAGTCAATCAGAGAAAGACATGTATCACATGACCTCACTGATATGAGGAATTCTTAATCTCAGGAAAGAAACTGAGTGTTACTGGAGTGGTTGGGGGGTGGGAGGGATGGGGTGGCTGGGTGATGGACATTGGGGAGGGTATGTGCTACGGTGAGCGCTGTGAATTGTGCAAGACTGTTGAATCACAGATCTGTACTTCTGAAACAAATAATGCAACATATTTTAAGAAAAAAGAAAAAGAAGAAGATAACAGGAGAGGAAGAAAAGGGGAGTATGTCAGAGGGGGAGACGAACCATGAGAGATGATGGACTCTGAAAAACAAACTGAGGGTTCTAGAGGGGAGGGGGGTAGGGGGATGGGTTAGCCTGGTGATGGGTATTGAGGAGGGCACGTTCTGCATGGAGCACTGGGTGTTATGAACAAACAATGAATCATGGAACACTGCACCAAAAACTAATGATGTAATATATGGTGATTAACATAACAATAAAAAATTAAAAAAAAAAAAAAAAAAAAAGAAACAGGAGGATGCTGGGGCTGGGGACGACAGCCCCACGTGGCCGTGCTCCAGGCAGGCTTCAGAAGGGAGCCACTGCTCCTTTGTCCGGACAATGCAGGCTGCAGGGCTGTAATCTGAGTGGGTCCAGGGCAGGCGCTGGGCCACACAATCAAAGGGCTCAGGCTCAGCAAGGCCGGTTCCCTTCGGCGTCAGCTTACTGTGTGACTCCCTGGGGTCCCACCAGAGGAATCAGATGGAAGGAAAAGAGCAAATGGAGACAGATTTTTGGAGACTTTGATTTCCAATCAATGGTTCTGAAAACTACCTGACTGTGACTCTGAATATGCTCCTGACAGCCGAAATTTTTTAAAAATGCAACGCCCTAATCTCGATGGAACTTTCTTCTCAGGCCTCTTCTTTCTAGCGTTGTCCCTTTGGCCTGGCATGTGGGCTTCGGGACTCGGTCCCATTTTAGACAAACTTAGCAGCAAACGCTCTAAAGATTCTTCGCTCTAAAGATACACATTGGAGAAGTATTTCATTTTGTTCTTTCTCAGATCTCCTACCTCTCGGGATAGAGTCTCTTTGAAACCCCTTTGAAAGACATCCTAATTACATGAGAGCAAATAGTTGAACCTGGAATAAAGAGTTTGTGTAAAGGCTACAAACATTAATTCTGCTTTCACAGAAGTTGGGGGCAAACCATGTGCCTACCCTCTGGCTGGCAAACACATCATTAATATTTCATTTGGGATTTTTCTCTATCAGGTTTTCTTTGTGTGGATACCAAACTACACTTCTTAAGCTAAACCACTTCAATAAATAGAAAGGAAGTTAGCTCCCCTTTTTCCAATCCCCTACTAAATATACATTTTTATAGCCTGTCTAATTTCATTCATTGTGTTATGGTTCTGGCAGAGATATTAGTGTCTGGAAAAACAAATTATTTAAAAACCAGTCTGAGACTGAGTCAACACAACATCAAAACCACCCATAAAATATGTCACTGTATTGCACAGTTTAAACCATTAGCTCAGAATTTTATATGTCAAACAGATTAATTCCCTCCTCACTTCTATATATTGATGGGTGGCGATCCACTAAACTCAATACCTCGGTTCTAAAAATTAATGTCATGAGGCCTCTCAGCCTGTTGGAAGTCTCTAGGACACCACTGATAGGGTGTAGTCATTTCCACAAACATGGAAACCCCTCAGAAGTGTGTGGCCACACCATGCCAAACTGTCCTCTCATCATTGAGTCTTTTTCTTTCTTTCTTTCTTTTTTTAATATTTTACTTATTTATTTGAGAGAAAGAGAGAGAGAATGAGCAGGGTAAGGGGCAGAAGCTCCCGCTTCTGAGCAGGGAGCCCCACACGGGGCTCGATCCCAGGACCCCGAGATCATGACCTGAGCCGAAGGCAGAGGCTTAACCGTCTGATCTTACCCAGTAGACCCTTATCTCCTCTCTCTGGAATTGTTCTCCCCACAATTAGCCTTGTACCTCTCTTTACCCTCCATTCCATCAGCCACTTACCAGCCTTCACCCTGTGAAGGGAAATCTGACCATGTCCTTCCCCTCCTCAGAACCATGCCTTAGCCCTCAAGCAAAAGTCTGCGCTTCTAAGCCTGTGGAATGAGGTGCTTCTCCTGGATGCCTTTTGCCTTTTCTGGCTCATCTCTCACCACTTCCTGCCTCTTATTTTAAACATCAACCGAACTTCTGCCAGCCAGTAACTGGGCCATACTCTCTCTCCTCTGTTTTTCTGCATGTTCTACTTCCTACCTAGAAGAATCCTCTCTGTACCTGGCTTCTGCTTCAGTTGACTAACATCTTATTTTGTCTCTTATTTTATTTAAATTCAATTAATTAACATATAGTGTATTATTAGTTTCAGGGGTAGAAGTCAGTGATTTATCAGTTGTATATAACACCCAGTGCTCATTACATCAAGTGCCCTCCTTGGGAGGACGGAGTAACTGGGTGATGGGCATTCAGCAGTTGACTAACTCTTAATCACCTTCAGCCTAAATGCCATGACTCCAGAAGGATATCCTTCAGTTCAAGGGCAGGTGCCAGCCGCCAGCCACGGACAGCACCCTGCCTCATGCATCTTACCACTTTTCACACTAGATTGTGTGTTTTCCAGCTTACCTACTGCTGTCTCCAGCTGGACCATGAACTCTGTATAAGTTGGGGTCACATTTCTCTTATTTAGTGTTGTATCCCTACCCCAATTTTGGAACTTGTTACACATCAGAACTAGTCAAGTGCATGGTGTTTCATGGATGGCCTTGTTTGTGATTTTTCCGTCTAGTGTTCCCACATTGCTGCTTTTGCCTACTGGCTCCAGAACAGTCCGATTTCACCATGCCTCCAGTGTGCTCAAGCAGAGGGAAGTGCCTAACTAGAGTGAGCTTGTATCTGCGTTTGCCCAGGACAACAACAGCTTGTATTCAGTAGAACTGTTACTACCACCCCCTTGCATTTTTCAAATGGGCCCCAGCTTGGAGGATACATTGTAAGGTGGTCAAATGCAGAGTCCAGGTGCATTCCTCAAACATTCAAACAAGTTTCAAGTTTCCCACAAAGCAGTGATATGGGGGAAATTGATTAAATAAATCTTTTGAATTAATTCATTTTCTAGGGCACCACAGTACCTTCTGAGAGGTGGTTTACACTTGTCTTTTGGTAGAATGTGCCATATCTCATTCTAATTATAAATGCATATTTCAAACTCTTTCAAGTGCCTTGGATCTTTCTAAGAACATAGAATAAAACAGAAAAAGAGGTATAGGGGTCAGAAGATACTGACCAAATCCTCAGAACTGTCTTAACACACCTGTCCTCTCATTTACCTTTGATGCAGAGCCCAGGAGACATTTGGTTTTATGTTTTGTGTATGTGAGTTTTGTTGTTACTGTTGATTTAGAGGATTTTCCCTTTGTTTTAGCTCCCCTGACGCCACCACCTTTGTCCTAGGAAACCCACCCCAACTTCATAGGCTGCAATTGAGGAAAAATCTTTTAAAACAATTATCAAGATTGGCTGCCCACTGCGATCAAATTCATTAGATAATAGCTAAACTCTACATTTCACTTGGCACACAATGTTTTACTCTTTTTTCTCTTTCTTTCTCCAGTATTCACATGGAAATAATGCCATAGTTGTCTAGGGGTAAATTTGAGGTGCTCTCTGAGGACCTGGCATATTTTGGTAAGCACAGGCAGAGAGATGGGAAAGGAGAGGACAGTAACTCCTTTAAAAAAAAAAAAAATCTTTTTTTTTTTTTAACAAATAGCACTATTAGTGATTATCCAAAGGAATGCTCATAAGGAAAACTTGGAAATACTGAAAAAGCATAAAGAGCATTCTTTTTAAAAAACACACACATAATGCTATGCTCTGTGTACTCTAAAATTAGGGTCATAGTGAGTAAACACCTGTGTATGTTAAATTTCACATTATAGAGAGTAATTTCTGATGGTGTTGAGTATTATTTTAGCACAGTGTTTAGCGATCGAGGGTTTGTGTCAGAATTCATTGGAGATGTATGCAAAAACCCCAGCTCTGAGTCTTGCACCTGAATCAGAAACTCAGAAGGAGGGTGGGTGGGCCAAAGATGTGAGTATTTTCAAAGACCATCTTGGGTAATTTTGATATACTACCCATTTTCTCAGTTTAAGAACTGTTAGAAGCCATGACTAACACTGATACAGTAGTCCACGAATTATCAGTATGGAGAATTTAACCAATTCCCTATTGCCGGACAGTTGGATTGTTGGATTTACTAGGTGCCAGGATTTAAGCATTTTTAAAGCTACAGATACACTGTATCCCAGAGAATTGTAATAAGTTAAACACTATCTGGGAATGCCTACCTCATTAACTTCTTTAGACTTTTAAGATATGAAAACCTTTGTCAATCCAATAGATAAATAATGGTTTTTCTCTATACGCTTCGATTTATCTTGCTTTGCTTTCATGAAGGTTGTATGATTTCCATGTGCTTATTGACCATTGATAGTGCATTGCCTCCCATTCTATTGAGTTTTTCCCCATTCTTATTAATTTATAAGACCTCTTCATTTGTTGAAGATATTAACGGTCCTTTTTCCTCACATTTTTGTGATATGTATTATTCTTTTTTATCTTTTAATTTTGTCAGCTTGTTTTGATATGAACAAATATAGGTTCCATGCAATCACATATGACATGACTCTCTTACTACTTCTTCCTTATAAACACTTTCCTCTTCCAAGGGTCAGTTAAATATTCCTTTTATTATTTTTTTTCTCGTTTCTTCTATAGATCAATTTTATAATCCATCTGGGATCTATTTTCATGTATCACTAGAAGAAACCTAGCTTGTTTTTTTTTTTTCCAAAGGTTTTATCAACTTTTTCCAGAAGCACTTTAATAAATAATTCATTTTACTCCCTTTAATTTTTTTAAAGATTTTATTTATTTATTTGAGAGAGAGAGCATGAGCAGAGTGGGGGAGGGGGGCAGGGAGAAGCAGGCTCTCCACTGAGCAGGGAGCCCAATGGCCCAATGTGGGGCTCGATCCCAGGACCCTGGGATCATGACCTGAGCTGAAGGCAGACCCTTTAACCAATTGAGCCACACAGGCTCCCCTACCCCCTCTAATTTAAAATGCCACAATGACCATAATAGGATGTTTAGCTACAGAAGAGACTTTTTTTTATCATTTTCTCTTCTGTTCCATCGTAACTTCATGCTACATATAAGTACTAAAAAATATACCTCTTCCCTCATTAGTTTTATTACTCAAAATTTTGAGTAACTCAAAATTAGAGCTGTTACTCAGCTCTAATCACTTTTTCAAGTTTTGAATATATTTTGATCCCAATTTCAGTTGGAATTACCTCCAGTTTATGAGAAATTACATTTTTCAATAACCTGTATTCCTATGAAGGAAAATGTTGTATGTTTTCATTTATTCAATTCATGTTGTATGCCTCTAGGTAGAGTTTTTAGTTTTCCTCACAAACAGGTACTAAATCACTTTCTTAATTTTATTGACATATGGTTTATATTTTATCTGATATCTCTGAGTTTATTTTATTCAAGAAAATTTTGAACTGGGGAATAGAAAAACAATTTGGTTTTGTATATTTATTTGTAGCTCACCACCTTTCTAAATCATCACTCATCCTCTTCAGTTGACTTCCTTATGTTTTATAGGTTTCAAACTATATCACCTATCAATAAAATCAATATATTTTCTCCTTCTCAAACTTTATACTTCTTATGATTTGTTTTTGTTTTGTTTGTGAACGACTAGACCTTTTATAAAAATCATGAGTAATAATGGTAATGGGAGGCATACATTTCTAAACTTTAAAATCTTCAGTATTTCACCATAAGCATGAAGATTGGCCTGGAGTTTGTGATTGCTATAGTATTTTAAAAATCAGGTGAAGGAAATCTTCTTTATCATCCTAAGGAAATCATATATATGATCCTGCACTGCACTGATTTTGTACCTTTATTTTGAGCTGCTTTTAGACTTATAGAAAAGTTGAAAAACAGTGTAAAGAATTTCCATATATCCCTCCCCCAAACTCCGTCAATGTTCACATGTTACATAACCACAGTACCAGGAAACTAACATTGGCACAACACCGTTAACTAAAGACCTATTCAAATTTCACCAGGTGTTTTGTTTTTTTGTTTTTTTAACTGATGTTTTTGTTGTTGCTGTTCCTCGATGTTATTCAGGATCCTACATCACATTAGTCTCAGGCACTCTGTAAGAATTTCTCAATCTTTCTTTGTCTTTCTTGACTGTGAAATCACTAAAGAATATTGATCAGTTATTCTGCCAAATATTGCCCCACCTGAGTGTGTCTCGTGTCTTCACATGACTGAGATTATGCATGTTTGGTAGGAGTACCGCAGCCGTGATGCAGTGACCTTCTCCATGCATCATATCGCATCACATTGCAGGGCTCATGCAGATTAACGTGGTTTCTGCCAGGTTTTCTCCACTGTAAATTAGCTTTCCCTCCAGCTAACAACTCGGCAGGGAGGCACATAAGGCTGCACATCCTGTTTTCCTCAAACTTTCACCCATTGATTTTAGCACCCATCAGTGAATCTTGACTGAGAATATTTTTATTAGAAATGGATTTTGAGCTTTCCCAAATGCCTTTTCGAGATTGATCAGGATAATCATATGCTTTGTCAAGTTTAAAATATGTTGCTATTGACATTTGTATTAGAATTGCATTACATTTATAAGAAGCCATCCTATTAATCTGTGGTTTTGATTTGGGTGATAGATTTCTTCATTTTAATTTATTCTTTGAATAAACTCTACTGGTTATTTTTCCTTTAATATACTGTTGCATCTAACTTGCTAACATTCAATTTAGCACTTTAACTGAAATTATTAGATTGCTCAATGGAATTCTGGTTTTATGCTTGCTTGCTTGCTTGTTTCCTCTTTTTTTTTTTCTTTCTTTCTTTCTTTCTTTTTCTTTCTTTCTTTCTTTCTTTCTTTCTTTCTTTCTTTCTTTCTTTCTTTCTTTCTTTTTCTTTCCTTTTCTTTTCTTTCTTTCCTCTTTCTTTCTCTCTCTCTTTTTCTTCTCCTTCTTTCTTTCTTCCTTCCTTCCTTCCTTCCTTCCTTCCTTCCTTCCTTCCTTCCTTCCTTCCTCCTGTCCTTCCTTCCTCCCTTTCTTGCTAAATGCTTCATTGCCATTGAGCCAAAAGCTAGAAAACTGGGAAAGACATTGATACTGCAGAGGTGTGTGAGGATGTTCCAAGGGCTGCCCAGCTGTGGAGACTTTTCAGTGGAACCCACTGCCATATTCTTTACTTATCTATGCTGTGTTTCCTAAAACTGCTGTACCTTGAATGGACCTGGAGTAAAGGCCAGATTTCAGCCTAACCCCATGGCCACCCCCCTCCATAGTGTCCTTCTCTCACTTTGCAAAAGAAAGGCAGATCTCTCATGGTGCCTGGGGTGGGGCTCAGTCACTAAGCGTCTGCCTTGGCTCAGGTCATGATCCCAGGGTCCTGGGATTGAGCCCCGCATCGGGCTCCCTGCTCGGCAGGAAGCCCGCTTCTCCCTCTCCCACTCCTCCTGCTTGTGTTTCCACTCTCGGTGCTTCTCTCTCTGTCAAATAAATAAAATCTTTTTTTTCTTTAAACTTTTTAATGTTATGTTAATCACTATACATTACATCATTAGTTTTTGATGTAGTGTTCCATGATTCATTGTTTGTATATAACACCCAGTGCTCCAGGCAGAACGTGCCCTCTTTAATACCCACCACAAGGATAACCCATCCCCCCACCCCCCTCCCCTCTAGAACCCTCAGTTTGTTTTTCAGAGTCCATCATCTCTCCTGGTTCATCTCCCCCTCCGATTTCCACCCCCTTCATTCTTCCCCTCCTGCTATCTTCTTCTTTTTTTTTTCTTAACATATATTGCATTATTTGTTTCAGAGGTACAGATCTGTGATTCAAGTCTTGCACAAATCACAGTGCTCACCACAGCACATACCCTCCCCAATGTCTATCAGCCAGCCACCCCATCCCTCCCACCCCCCACCACTCCAGCAACCCTCAGTTTGTTTACTGAGATTAAGAATTCCTCATATCAGTGAGGTCAAATGATACATGTCTTTCTCTGATTGACTTATTTCACTCAGCATAACACCCTCCAGTTCCATCCACGTCATTGCAAATGGCAAGATCTCATTCCTTTTGATGGCTGCATAATATTCCATTGTATATTATATACACCACAACTTCTTTATCCATTCATCTGTCGATGGACATCTTGGCTCTTTCCACAGTTTGGCTACCGTGGACATTACTGCTATAACCATCGGGGTGCTCGTACCCCTTTGGATCCCTACATTTGTATCTTTGAGGTAAATACCCAGTAATGCAATTACTGGATCATATGATAGCTCTAATTTCAACTTTTTGAGGAAACTCCATACTGTTTTCCAGAGTGGTTGCACCAGCTTGCATTCTCACCAACAGTGTAGGAGGGTTCCCCTTTCTCTGCATCCCCGCCAACATCTGTCGTTTCCTGACTTGTTATTTCTAGCCATTCTGACTGGTGTGAGGTGGTATCTCATTGAGGTTTTGACTTGGATTTCCCTGATGCCGAGCGATGTTGACCACTTTTTCATGTGTCTGTTGGCCATTTGGATGTCTTCTTTGGAAAAATGTCTGTTCATGTCCTCTGCCCATGTCTTGATTGGGTTATTTGTTCTTTGGGTGTTGAGTTTGATAAGTTCTTTATAGATTGTGGATACTAGCCCTTTATCTGATATGTCATTTGCAAATATCTTCTCCCCTTCTGTCGGTTGTCTTTTGGTTTTGTGGACTGTTGCTTTTGCTGTGCAAAAGCTTTTTATCTTGATGAAATCCCAAGAGTTCATTTTTGCCCTGGCTTCCCTTGCCTTTGGCGATGTTTCTAGGAAGAAGTTGCTGTGGCTGAGGTCGAAGAGGTTGCCGCCTGTGTTCTCCTTTAGGATTTTGATGGACTCCTGTCTCACGTTGAGGTCTTTCAACCATTTGGAGTCTATTTTTGTGTGTGGTGTGAGGAAATGGTCCAGTTTCATTCTTCTGCATGTGGCTGTCCAATTTTCCCAACACCATGTGTGAAGAGACTCTCTTCTTTCCATTGGACATTCTTTCCTGCTTTGTCAAAGATGAGTTGAGCATAGAGTTGAAGGTCCATTTCTGGGCTCTCTATTCTGTTCCGTTGATCTATGTGTCTGTTTTTGTGCCAGTACCATGCTGTCTTGATGATGACAGCTTTGTAATAGAGCCAGAAGTCCGGAATTGTGATGCCGCCAGCTTTGCTTTTCTTTTTCAACATTCCTCTGGCTATTCGGGGTCTTTTCTGGTTCCATAAAATTTTAGGATTATTTGTTCCATTTCTTTGAAAAAAGTGGATGGTATTTTGATGGGGATTGCATTGAATGTGTAGATTGCTCTAGGTAGCATTGACATCTTCACAATATATGTTCTTCCAATCCATGAGCATGGAACGTTTTTTCATCTCTTTGTCTCTTCCTCAATTTCTTTCATGAGTATTTTACAGTTTTCTGAGTACAGATCCTTTGCCTCTTTGGTTAGATTTATTCCTAGGTATCTTATGGTTTTGGGTGCAATTGTAAATGGGATCGACTCCTTAATTTCTCTCTCTTCTGTCTTGTTGTTGGTGTATAGGAATGCCACTGATTTCTGTGCACTGATTTTATATCCTACCAACTTGACTGAATTCCTGTATGAGTTCTAGCAGTTTTTGGGGGGAGTCTTTTGGGTTTTCCACATAAGGTATCATATCATCTGCAAACAGTGAGAGTTTGACTTCTTCTTTGCCGATTTGGATGCCTTTGATTTCTTTTTGTTGTCTGATTGCTGTGGCTAGGACTTCTAATACTATGTTGAGTAGCAGTTGTGATAGTGGACATCCCTGACATGTTCCTGACCTCAGGGGGAAAGCTCTCAGTTTTTCCCCATTGAGAATGATATTCACTGTAGGTTTTTCACAGATGGCTTTTATGATATTGAGGTATGTACCCTTTATCCCTATACTCTGAAGAGTTTTGATCAAGAAAGGATGCTGTACTTTGTCAAATGCTTTTTCTGCATCTATTGAGAGGATCATATGATTCTTGTTCTTTCTTTTGTTAATGTATTGTATCATGTTTATTGATTTGTGGATGTTGAACTAACCTTGCAGCCCAGGGATAAATCCCACTTGGTCGTGGTGAATAATCCTTTTAATGTACTGTTGGATCCTATTGGCTAGTATTTTGGTGAGAATTTTTGCATCCATGTTCATCAAGGATATGGGTCTGTAATTCTCCTTTTTGTTGGGGTCTTTTTCTGGTTTTGGGATCAAGGTAATGGTGGCCTCATAAAAAGAGTTTGGAAGTTTTCCTTCCATTTCTATTTTTTGGAACAGTCTCAGAATTGGTATTAATTCTTCTTGAAATGTTTGGTAGAATTCCCCTGGGAAGCCACCTGGCCCTGGGCTTTTGTTTGTTGGGAGATTTTTGATGACTGCTTCAATTTCCTTAGTGGTTGTAGTTCTGTTCAGGTTTTCTATTTCTTCCTGGTTCAGTTTTGGTAGTTGATGCATCTCTAGGAATGCATCCATTTCTTCCAGGTTATCTAATTTGCTGGCATAAAGTTGCTCATAATATGTTCTTATAATTATTTGTATTTCTTTGGTGTTGGTTGTGATCTCTCTTCTTTCATTCATGATTTTGTTGATTTGGGTCATTTCTCTTTTCTTTTTGATGAGTCTGGCCAGGGGTTTATCAATCTTGTTCATTCTTTCAAAGAACCAGCTCCTAGTTTCATTGATCTGTTCTACTGTTCTTTTGGTTTCTATTTCATTGATTTCTGCTCTGATCTTTATTATTTCTCTTCTCCTGCTGGGTTTAGGCTTTATTTGCTGTTTTTTCTCTAGCTTCTCTAGGTGTAGGGTTAGGTTGTGTATTTGAGACCTTTTTTGTTTCTTGAGAAAGCCTTGTATTGCTATACACTTTCCTTTCAGGATTGCCTTTGCTGCATCCCAAAGGTTTTGAAGAGTTGTGTTTTCATTTTCATTGGTTTCCATGAATTTTTTTTAATTCTTCTTTAATTTCCTGGTTGACCCATTCATTCTTTAGTAGGATGCTCTTTAGCCTCCACGTATTTGAGTTCTTTCCAACTTTCCTCTTGTGATTGAGTTCTAGTTTCAAAGCATTGTGGTCTGAAAATATGCAGGGAATAATCCCAATCTTTTGGTACCGGTTGAGACCTGATTTGTGACCTAGGATGTGATCTATTCTGGAGAATGTTCCATGGGCACTAGAGAAGAATGTGTACTCCGTTGCTTTGGGATGGAATGTTCTGAATATATCTGTGGAGTCCATTTGTTCCAGTGTGTCATTTAAAGTCTTTATTACCTTGTTGATCTTTTGCTTAGATGATCTGTGCATTTCAGTCAGGGGGGTGTTAAAGTCCCCCAGTATTATTGTATTGTCAATGTGTTTCTTTGCTTTTGTTATTAATTGCCTTATATAATTGGCTGCTCCCCTGTTAGGGGCATAGATATTTACAATTGTTAGATCTTCTTGTTGGATAGACCCTTTAAGTAGGATATTGTGTCCCTCCTCATCTCTTTTTACAGTCTTTGGTTTAAAATCTAATTTGTCTGATATAAGGATTACCACCCCAGCTTTCTTTTGGTGTCCATTAGCATGGTAAATGGTTTTCCACCCCCTCACTTTCAATCTGGGGGTGTCTTTGGATCTAAAATGAGTCTCTTGCAGACAACGTATCGATGGGTCTTGTTTTTTTTCCAATATGATAGCCTGTGTCTTTTGATTGGGGCATTGAGCCCATTTACATTCAGGGTAACTATTGAAAGATAGGAAGTTAGTGCCATTGTATTTTCTGTAAAGTGACTGTTATTGTATATTGTCTGTGTTCCTTTCTGGTCTATGCTGCTTTTAGGCTCTCTCTTTGCTTAGAGGACCCCTTTCAATATTTCTTGTAGGACTGGTTTCATGTTTGCAAACTCTTTTAGTTTTTGTTTGTCCTAGAATCTTTTAATCTCTCTGTCTATTTTCAATGACACCTTAGCTGGGTATAGTATTCTTGGCTGCATATTTTTCTCGTTTAGTGCTCTGAATATATCATGCCAGTCCTTCCTGGCCTACCAGGTCTCTGTGCATAGGTATGTTGCCAGTCTAATGTTTCTACCATTATAGGTTACATATCTCTTCTCCCAAGTTGCTTTCAGGATTTTCTCTTTGTCTCTGGGACTTGTAAGTTTTACTATTAGATGTCGGGTTGTTGACCTATTTTTATTGATTTTGGGAGGGGTTCTCTGTGCCTCCTGGATTTTGATGCCTGTTTCCTTCCCCACATTAGGGAAGTTCCCTGCTATAATTTGCTCCAATATACCTTCTTCCCCTCTCTCTCTTTCTTCTTCTTCTGGGATCCCAATTATTCTAATGTTGTTTCATCTTATGGTATCGCTTATCTCTCGAATTCTGCCCTTGTAATCCAGTAGTTGTTTATCTCTCTTTTTCTCAGCTTCTTTATTTTCCATCAGTCGGTCTTCTATATCGCTGATTCTCTCTTCCGCCTCATTTATCCTAGCAGTTAGTGCCCCCATTTTTTATTGCACCTCATTAATAACCTTTTTGATTTTGACTTGTTTAGGTTTTAGTTCTTTTATTTCTCCGGAAAGGATTTCTCTAATAACTTCTATACTTTTTTCAAGCCCAGCTAGTGTCTTTAAAATCATGAATCTGAGCTCTAGGTCCAACATCGTACTAATGTCCATATTGAGTAGGTCCCTGGTAGATCGTACTACCTCTTGTTCTTTTTGTTGAGGTGATTTTTTTCGTCTTGTCATTTTGTCCAGAGTAGAACAGATGAATGAGAGAACAAAATGCTAACAGGGTAACAACGTCCCCAGACAATACACTCTAAATAAATCAGAAAAGACCTGAAACCAGGGGAAAAGAAAGGGAAAGAAAGAAAAAGGAAAAAGGAAAAAAAAAAGAAAAAGATAAAGATAAAAACAAACAAAAACAGTACAAAACAAAGAAAAACAGAATATGATCAAATATGATCTGGCTGGTACATAGATCAATGCCATACACTAGATTTTGGGTGTATTTTGGTCTGTTAGAAGAAAGTGCCTTGCAAAATTTTAAAGAAAGAAAGACTTATATATGTACAAAATAAGGGTTGATACGATGAAGGGATGGAATATGACTGTAAAGATGAATATTATAAAAAATTTTATAAAAGGAATTGATAAGATGTTGTTTGAAAAGAGAAAGAAGAGGATTTAAAAAAAAAGAAAGAAAGAAAAAAAGGGAGAGAGAATGTGATCAGGCAGGAGACTAGAACAAAGCCATACACTAGAGATTTAGGGTATATTTTGATCTGTTAGAAGAAACTGTATCTCAAAAGTTTAAAGAGAGAACAACTTATATATATATATATGTATTTATATGCCAAAAATAAGGGTAACTACTATGAAAGGATAAAATATGACTCTAAAAATAAAAAATAAAAATGTTTTTTTTAAAAAAGGGATTGATAAGATGTTGGTTGAAAAAGGGAAAAAGAGGCCGTACCCATAGCACCATGGCTGCCCTGTGCGCCATCCTGCCCCGCGTCTGCTGCCTGCTGCGCCCCCAGCCCAGCTGCACCACCTTGCGCCCCTTCATCTCGGGTGCTGATTTTCAGTACATCATCATAGAAAAGAAGGGGAAGAACAGCAATGTGGGCTTCTTCCAACTGAGCTGCCCCAAAGAACTCAATGCACTCTGCAATGGCCTGATCACTGAGCTCAACCAGGCCCTGGAGGCCTTCGAGTAAGATCCGGCTGTGGGGGCCATCATCATCACGGGTGGGGAGAAGGCCTTTTGCAGCTGGAGCTGATATCAAGGAGATGCAGAACCAAACATTCCAGGACTGTTACTCTGGGAAGTTCTTGAGCCACTGGGACTGACTTGCCCAGGCCAAGAAGCCGATCATAGCTGCTGTCAATGGCTACGCTCCTGGAGGCAGCTGCGAACTCACTATGATGTGTGACACTCTTTATGATGGAGAAAAAGCCCAGTTTGCACAGCCGGAAATCCTAGTGGGAACCATCCCAGGTGCAGGGGGCACCCAGAGACTGACCCATGCTGTTGGAAAGTCACTGGCCATGGAGATGATTCTCACTGGTGACCAGATCTCTGCCCAGGACACCAAGCAAGCGGGTCTCATAAGCAAAAATTTTGTTGTGGAGAGACTGGTCGAAGAAGCCATCCAGTGTGCAGAGAAAATTGCCAGCAATTTTAAAATCGTAGCAGCAATGGCCAAGGAATCTGTGAATGCAGCTTTTGAAATGACATTAACAGAGGGAAACAAGCTGGAGAAGAAGCTCTTCTATTCAACTTTCGCTAGCGAAGACCGGAAAGAAGGGATGACCGCGTTTGTGGAAATGAGAAAGGCCAGCTTCAAAGACCAGTGAGCGCCTCCACCTCTGCCTAGAACCCTCTACTTAAAGACAAATTACAGTCTGACATTCTTAGAAGCAAGTAAATCCTTCTTTTATAAAGGGCCGTGTAGGTGACACACAGTTTATCTCTGATGCTTGGGGCTCTCGCTCCTGGGCGGTAGGCAGTCTTCACCCAGTGGCCATGAGAATCCGTATCTGGAGCATGTTCACACTCTGACTGACCGTATTTTTCTTAATAAAAAATTATGAGGGGAGCCTGGGCGGTGCAGTCGGGTAAATGACTGACTGTGGGCTCAGGTAGTGGGATCAAGCCGCACATTGGGCTCTGTGCTCAGCGGGGAGTCTGCTTCAGATTCCCTCTCCCTCTGGCCCTCCCCCACTTGTGTGCGTGCGCTCACTCGCGCTCTCTCAAATCAATAAAAATCTTAAAAAAAAAAAAAGTTAAAAAAAATTAACTTTGAAAGACTAAAGAATCATGGTAAAAAAGCCATGGATTCTATGCGCAGTATTCCCCTAGCGCTGGAGTTCTGCCCTTCTCATTGATCGGTAAACTTGGTCTTGGCTTGCTGGCTGTTGTGCTGATCTTCTGCAGGGGGGGCCTGTTGCCGTGGTTCCCAAATGTCTTTGCCCCACGCAGACTTGCCCTGCCCTTGTCGGTCCGGGCTAAGTAATCTGCCCGGGTTTGCTCTCTGGAGCTTTTGTTCCCTGCAAGCTTTAGGTACAGTTTTGGAGGACGAGAGTGAAAATGGTGGCCTCCCAATCTCACCCTGGAGGAGCCAAGAACTTGGGGCCCCGCTCCTCAGTGCGCCCCCAGAGGAAAGCAGTCACTCCCGTGTCCCCGGTCTCCAGCCGCATTCCGTGCTCACCCGGCCTGTGACCGAGCGTTTCTATCTCTGGCACCCGACCCTGTGTGGAGTCTCCAAACCCAGCAGATCCCTGTGGTGCGCTCCCACGCCGCTCCTCCCAGGGGAGGAAAGGGAGTCTCCCCAGATCTGCTGCTTGTTGGGTCCCTGCTGGAGGAGCAGGGGCCCGACTGTGTCACCGATCACAGTTTCTGGCCACCCAGAGCTGAGAGCCCGCGCCTCGGTTCCGTCTCTGCAGCCGGCTTCCCCGCTCTGATACCTAGGATGTCTGTCAAACTCAGCCACCCCGGACTTTCTGTGACCCCGAGGGTCCTGAGACCACACTGTCCCGCCAGGGTTCCACCCCCCGCTTAGCCCCTGGAGTGACGTCCCTCAGAGGAGCCGACTTCTAAAAGTTCCGATTTTGTGCTTGGGGCTCTATCACTTGCCAGAAGCAGCCGAGGGAGGCCCCCTCCCCCGCCGTCTATCCTCCCGAATATCGCCTCGGATTCACTTCTCCGCATGTCCTACCTTCCAGAAAGTGGTCGCTTTTCTGTTCAGAGAGTTGCTGCTACTCTCTTCTTCGGTCTCCTGTTGAGTTCGTAGGTGTTCAGAATGGTTTGATCCCTACTCAGCTGAATTCCTGAGACCAGACGAAATCCAGGTCTCCTACTCCTCCGCCATCTTGCTCCATCCCTCAAGTAAATAAAATCTTTAAAAAAAAAAAAAAGGCAGAACTCTCACCAATCTGGAATGTTACTGGTAACATTGCCATAAGGAATAGAAATCTTTAAAGAGAGTCAAATCTCCCGTCTCTAAGGAAGATTCAAAATTTTGCTGTAGGTGTTGAGAAAACTAATAATGCTGATGACTGAGTAACAAAGTCCTGTGTGGCTTCCAAATACCTTTTTCAACAAAATTGAAGGAGAACATAATGTAATTATTGATGTTAAATCATTAAAAATATAACTGGGAAGGAGTCCAAAGAATTAAGTGACATTTCCACAACCAAACTCTTTCCTTGCCCAATTACTATTTATATGACCCCAGTTTCTCAGAGATTACAACTGTCATAAAAGAAAATCAGGAATAGAAATGATAGCGAACCCTCGTCATATTCCAGGGATAAGTATTAGTCATCCACACATACATGAACTCCTAATGCCACCCATCTGCTTAAGAGAGGCAGTCTGCATAACATTTTGTTTTTTATATTTTATAACTATCAGGATGTATAATCTTTATCTTTGTGATCATTTGTCTACAGTTATAATTTATAGGATTTTTTTACAGTTAAAATAACAGTTTTAAAATATAAAATAATGGGCATTTTTTGCAATGATATATGCTAGGTGATGAATAAATGCTTCCAAACATTAAAAAGTAATATAATAAAATATGTGAGGGAAGTGAAACACAAATACACAATTACTGAGCAAAAGGAATGATGTGGAATTTCAAATTTATTTTTATTTTTATTTGAGAGAGAAGGAAAGACAGAGAGAGAGCACTCTTCTTGCAGGGGGAGGGGCAAAGGAAGAGGGAGAGAAGTAGACTCCTCCCTGAGCATGGAGCTGAATGCGGGTATCTATCTCAGGACCCTGAGATCCTGACCTGAGCCAAACTGACTCAGACATTACTGACTGAGCCACCCAGGTGCCCCAATGTAATTTCAAATCTTTAAAATGAGAGCTATTTTCCTTTATTTTAAGTGATTGCTAATGGTTGTCAGATTGCTCTGATATTTTATTGGTAATTTTGTTTTAAAATTACGATATTAACAATATTCCAGAAATCACACTCTTTAGTTGATTTAAAACTTGATGAAAATCATCTAATTTGAAATTAGGTTCAACTTTGAAATGTATAAGGATATATAGCAATATATATATACCTTTGTGTGTGTGTGTGTGTTCTTTTATGAGTACACAACCAAAATTTGATAACCATTGAAACAACCATCTCCATTGTGAAGATTCAAATATATTTGAATGTTCACTAAAAATACCAATCAAAGAGGTTGTTTGCAAAGATTATCTATTTGAATGAAGTAATCTATCTATTCAGATAAAATGATTTATCTCCAGCCCACACAACGGCCTAATTATAATTTGTGTGCATTATGGGGTCTATCAACTCTGATTTCTGTAAAAAACAATATAAGTTTAGGGGCACCTGGGTGTCTCAGTCGGTTAACCATCTGACTCTTGATTTCAGCTTAGGTCAGGATCTCAGGGTTGTGAGATCGAGCCCCATGACAAACTCCGTATTCAGCTCAGAGTCTGCTTATCCCTCTCCCTCCGCTCCTCACCCCCACCCAGAATAGATAAAGTCTTCAAAAAAAAAAGCAATATATATTTCTCAGTTACAAGACATTGTGTAATGTCTGCTAATCCACAAGAGCTTGAGATGGCTAGTTAGCATTTTATAGTGGAAGGTAGTGTTTCTGACTTAAAATACTGATTTGTGTTATGAATTTTATTTTATTTTATTTTTATTTCATTTTTTCAAAGATTTTATTTATTTGAGAGAGAGAGCATGAGCAGGGGGAACTGCAGAGGAAGACGGAGAAGCAGACTCCCCGCTGAGCAGGGAGCCTGATGTGAGGCTCAATCCCAGGACCCTGAGATCATGACCTGAGCTGAAGGCAGCTGCTTAACTGACTGAGCCACCCAGGCGCCCCTGTGTTATGAATTTTAAACCACTAATAAGAAATCTTGGAGCTATTTTTGCCTCAATAGAGAGAAAGGTATTGGCATCTATAAAAATACTTCTGCAAAAACAAAATAATAACATTAAAAATACACAGGAGATTTCTGGCTTGGAATCCAGCTTGTAAGGAGCTCGGAAACCATCATTCCATCCTCATAACAAGACAAAAACTGACAAAATGAAAACTAGCAGATCTACTTAAATCCAACAAAAGACTGAGGTCACAGGACAAACTGCTGCCTGAAATTTGGAGGGTATACAGGTGAACACAGAAGAGGCCTAGGAACCACTGTCCACATCACAAGAGTAGGAAAACTTAAACTGACAAATTGCTAGGGGCTTGGTGTGGACAACGCTTCAGAAAGGGGGCTAATCTTAAGGGGATCCCCACACTATCATGACTTTTACTCTATCGTGAGCTCTACCAGGTCCTAACAGTGAAACTCAGAGAAAAATCCTCTCTGGGACATAACTATTTTACTAGACTCTAATCCACCGAGGTTTGACCAGAGACTAACTGGCCTGGGGGAAGGGAAATACTCAACTCTATCCGCTTCTAGATCCTATCTCACCTAAAGGAGATGAAAAACTGAGAAGGTCACAGAACAGAGGCTCAGGTTCAATCAAATTCTGAGTCCAAATCACAGGACTATAGAATTCTTCCTCTCCCCACACACCTCACCAACACATCAATAGAGCTCCTGTACAATAACAGGGGATTACAAGTGAAAGAACAGTACTTCCCACACCTTACCTAAGAAGGCTCTATGGGAACCCAAAAACAATAGGGGAGAGAAAACAGAGGACAACAATGGAGAT
This sequence comes from Zalophus californianus, assembly GCF_009762305.2. Classification (NCBI taxonomy): domain Eukaryota; kingdom Metazoa; phylum Chordata; class Mammalia; order Carnivora; family Otariidae; genus Zalophus; species Zalophus californianus. Next base: position 11,841,781 of record NC_045606.1, on the reverse strand, counting down.
TTTTGTCTCTGGCATCTGCAGCTACAGCAAATAATAAACACAGCCTAACTTACATCCAGGTAAACATAAAACCTCACACTAAAGGCCTATTTACCTCAGTTCCTGTTACCCAGCACGTCCTGCCCAGCGTTCAACAGAAAGAATGGCAAGGCCCTCTAAAATGTACAAAATACAATTTGAAGAGACAGAACATGTGTCAGACCCAGACTCAGATACGGCAGACATGTTGGAAATGTCAGACTGGGAATTTAAAACAACTATGATTAATATGCTAAGGACTTCGGTGGAAAAAGTGAACAGTATGCAAAAATACATGGGCAGAGAGATTTAAACTGTAAGAATGAATGATAAGGAAGTGCTAGAAATCATAAACACTGTAATAGAAATGAAGACTGCCTTTGATGGATGTATTATAGACTGGACACGGCCAAGAGAAGAATTATCAGAGAGATTAGGGAGAGGTCAACAAGAAATTTCCAAACTGGAAAAAAAATGGGAAAGACAGAAGAGACTATCTGGGACCATTATGAAAGTATAATAGACACATACCAGGAATACCGAAAGGAGAAGAAAGGTCAGGGAACTCAAGCAAGATAAATGTCAAAAAATCTACACCTAGATATATCATATTCAAACTGCCAATAATCAAAGATAACACGAAAATCTTGAGAGAAGCCTGAGGGAAAAAATACCTTATCTTTAGAGGAGCAAAGGTAAGAATTACATTGGACTTCTCTTCAGACATCATGCAAGCAAGAAGAGAGTGGAGTGAAATATTTAAAGTGTCCGAAGGGGAAAAAAAAACACCAACCTGGAATTCTGTATCAGGTTAAATTATGCTTCAGAAATAAAGCAGAGAAGCCCAGACAGATTATGGAGTCACATGTGTTAGGAATGTGGGTCTCTCTGCTAAGGACAAGGAGTAGGGAGGTAAGGCAGCGAAGGTGATCTGAGGCTGCTCCAGCATTTCTGAAAGTCTGTGGTGGCAGATGAGAATGACAAGCCTGTCCCTGAAGGCCGAGGCAAGGGCCTGGAAGTGGAAGTTGAAGCCCCTGGGCAGGCGACCAGAGCCCTTCCCCTGAGGTGAAGGAAAGCCCATCTCCTTCGACATGCTCAGTGACAATTCCCTAGGTGTCCAAGCCCCAGCTATTACTACAGCTCTAAGAAATCCCCTCGCAGTCCACACACGCTGCTCTCCAGGGCAGGACACAACCCTGGAGGCCCAGCAGGACACACTCCCTTGTCCTCAGAGGCCCAGAAGCTCCATCCCCCATCTCAGGAACTTTTAACTTTTTTTTTTCAGACAGGGATAAATCACCTTTCTTATTAATCTCCCCAAATCTTGGAGGAGCCTGTTGATGCTGCATTTACATAACTGAAGATGGCTACTTACCTAACTTTTACTGAAAGATTTTCTGTCAGAGCCTACACTGAGAAGAAGCCAGAACTTTCTTTGGGTTCGAGAAGGGCTGGGGAGTTGTAAGTTTCCTTTGTAATAAAGAATCAAACTCCATTTCTGATGTGTGACTATTCCCCCCCCAGCTTTATTGAAGTATAATTGGTATAAAAACCTGCATATAATTAATGAATATAATTAGGTGAGTTTGTATATATGTACACACTCATGTGACCATCACCACAATCCAGGTAATAAATATATCTATCACCTCCAAAAAAAGGGAAGGATAAGTAAAGACTTTCTCAGATAAACAAAAATGAAGGGAATTTGCTGTCAGTAGATCTGCCCTGCAAGAAATGTTAAAAGTTCTTCAGAGAAAAAGAAAATGGTATAGATCAGAGACTTAGACCTACAGAAAAGAAGAGCATTTTACAAGGAATAAATAAATACAAGATAAAAGTTTTAAGTTTCTTTTTCTTATCTTTTATTTATATGACAGAGAGAGAGCACGCACACAGGGAGAGGCAGAGGGAGAGGGAGAAGCAGGCTCTGCACTGAGCAGGGAGCCTGACGCGGGGCTCGATCCCAGGACCCCGAAATCATGACCTGAGCCAAAGGCAGATGCTTAACCGAGTGAGCCACCCAGGCACCCCAAATCTTTAATTTTCTTATTTTTAAGTGATCTAACAGATAACAGTTTGTTTCAAATAAATAGCAACAATGTATTCAGTGATTATAACCTAAAAATAAGTAAAATGAATGACAGTAATATTATAGAACATGGATGGGGGAATTTGAAATACTTTGTTAGAAGGTACTTGTAGTACCTATGAAACCATTATTTAAAAGTGGTCTTGGAATAGTTATAAATGTATATTGTAAATTCTAGGGTGATCACTGAAAGAAAGTCTAAAAAATATAAATGCTATCCAAAAAGAGAAGAGGGGCACCTGGGTGGTGTAGTCCACTGGGCTTCTGACTCCTGATTTCAGCTGAGGTCATGATCTCATGGTCCTGAGATCAAGCCCCATGTTGGGCTCCATGCTCAGGGCAGAGTCTACTTGAGATTCTCTCTCCCTCTCCCTCTGTCCCTCCAGCTCATGTCCTCAATCTCTTTCTCAAATACATAAATAAACCTTTAAAAAAAGAAAGAGAGAAGAAAAAATGAATCATATAAAACATTCGAAAGCAGAGAAGGCAAAATGAGTGGAAGATAAAAAAAGAAAAAGAAAAAAAAACAGAGCAACAAACAAAAAACAGTAACAAATATGGTAGATAGGAACCCAAATATATCAATAATCATTTCAAGCATCAGTGGTCTAAATAGATCAATTAAAAGACAAAGACTGTCAGAGTGGATCAAAAACCAAAATATAATTATGTGTTGCCTATATGAAACCCATTTTAAATATAAAGACACATATAGATTAAAAGTAAAGGTATAAAGAAAGATATACCATGGTAGCACTAATCAAAAGAAAGGTGGAGTAGCTTTTTTTTTTTTTTTAGAAAGAGAGAGAGCCCTTGTGCATGTCCTTGGTGGAAGAGGGGGAAAGGGAGAAGGAGAGAGAGAATCTTAAGCAGCGTCCATGCCTGATTTGGGGCTCGATCTCATGACCCGAAGATCACGATCTGAGCCAAAATGAAGAGTTATTATGCTTAACCCACTGAGCCTCCCAGGAGCCCCTGGGGTAGACATTTTTATTTCAGACAAAGCACACTTCTGAGCAAGGGAAATTATCTGGTACAAGGGAGTATTATATAATGAAAAAGGGGTCAATTCTCCAAGAAGACACATCAATTCTTCATATGTGTGGCCCTAAGAACAGAGCATCAACACATATTAGACCAAAAGTGACAGATTTGCAAAGGAGAAATAGATGAGTGCAAAATTATAGTTGGAGTCCTTGACACCCCTCTGTCAGAAGTGGACAGGTCCAGAAGGCAGGAAATCACTAAGGATCTGGTTGAGTTCAATAACACCCTCAGTCAACTAGATATAATTGAGGTCATAGACAACTTCATCCAACAACAGCAGACTACACATGGCTTCTCAGGCTTGCATAAGATGTTCACCAAGACAGACCACATGCTGCACCATAGAACACATTTCAACAAATTTAACAAAATAAACATCATACTAACTATGCCCTCAGACCATAATAGAATTAAACTAAAATTCCATCACAGAATGAAAACTAGGAAATCCCAAAATATTTGGAGATTAAATGATCACAATTTATTGTTGTCTTTCCACAATAGGTCTTTTCTGGTTATTTCTCTCCTCAAACCCAGCATTTTTGTGCCCTTTAAGATTTTATTTTTGTCTTATCCATCAATATTTGCGATACAGTGTTTAGAACATTCTAGAATGTTATAAGCCCATGGCATATGTTAGGAAAATATCTGATAGCAGAGTGACCAAGATCAGGAGGGCTGAGGGGCAGAAAAATTAAGTGAAACCTGGTCAGAGAATATGCTATAGTTTTCTGCCTCAGGGCTGGTCAACACATTAACTAGAAGGCTTTTTTAAAAAAAATAAATTTTTACCAATTCCATGTCAAAAATTACAGCTTTTAGCTTTGAGGGATATTTTTATTTACTGAGGGTTTGGGTTTGATGAGAAAACAATATTTGCTCTTCAGCCCACTTTAGCTAGCTTACAGGACACCAGAGTTTCTGCCAACTGGAGGGAATTAAAGCTCCCGGTAAGTCATCCAGGGCTTCTGGGTGTCCTCCTTGGTGTGTGCATGAAAGATGCACAAGAGGGTCTAGATGATCCTCAGAGTTGGGAAACCAGCCCTCAAGACTCAAGCTCCACTTACCATTTGGACTATTTAGAATGGATGCCCATAATTTTTGGTTTTGGGAACATGTCTCTCAAAGTCATACTAAATACTTGGGGCTTGGCAAAATCAAATACCAAACTAATTTTCCTTTGATTTTTGATACATGAGAATTTTGGTAGATATGAAATACTTATAATCTATGTGCTTTTGATTAATTTAAAATAATTCATTCAAATGCTGTATGCAAGAGAGACTTTAGGTCCAAGAAGCCTATTTAGGCTTTTGGTCTCTAATAAACTTTTCAAATTATCTTTTTTTTTTTTTTTTTTTTTTTAGTTTTGGTTGTTAGACCAAAAAGTTGGCCAAAGCTAAAAGACTACATGTAACTTGGACTTGCATAAAACCCAGACACTTAGAAACATTTTCTCTCTTCTCTGAACTGCAGTGCCCACCCCACTTTGTGTTACAATGTCAGATCCTGGTCAGAGTGGTGGCTAGGGAGTCTGATCAGTCCCTTCATAAGGACTGGCGGCCGGGTGCAGCTTCCCCACTGAATTTCATTCATGTGTGGTTTCTGAGCAAAGAGCTAAGACAAAGAACATCAACAAAGGTGGGGACAATTGTTTTTCTCCCTAAAAACTGGTGATAGCAATTCTTCCTTTTGCATCCTAAGCCTCAGTTAGTTAGCAGTGGTTGGCTTTTAATAAAAATCCTGAACTACTTGCATCAGAGAAGTGATTGACAGGGTGCCGGTCAACATTAGTCTAGGGACTGTCTTTATGGTCCTTTACCATTTAGGCTCCCTCAAGCTTATGCATTTGCCATGCCCCCTCCCCATCTGTAGTCTGTCAACTCTGCCTCAGCATTTGCCCTGGTGTCTGCTCCCTCCCAGCTGTACTCGCGGTATACCCTGCTGTGATGCTTGCATTTTCTTGTTGTAGTTTGTTCCTTTGCATTTCTCTCCTCTGAAGCGTGAGGTCCTTGAGGCAGGCGTTTACTTTTTTCCCCCTCTTCCGTCCTCAAAGGTCTTTCAACATGTTTGGCATACTTATGTAAGTGATCTTTTATAGACAGTAACATATGAGAAAAATGAAATGAAGATTTACGCTTTACGCCGTTCATTGTCTTCTTCACAAAAGGTCTCAGGTTTGACCACCCAAATCTCCCAATATATTTCTCCTTAAGCTATACCGAGGAACAAGTCACTTAGCCCTGCATAGTATGTAAGCACCTCCTTGGTGCCCAGGTGCTGATGAGACTGTGCTATAGAACGCAGGTGTGACCTAAGTCAAGGGCCACACAGTCCTGGCCATATATTCCTGGGAAACTATGGTGTCTGGAATTCCTAAGATAAAAACATCTCCTATAACTTTCTCTCATTCTATGATGGTGCAATTATGTTTTATTGTTATTCCTGACCTACTGTTAGCACTCTCTGGATTTCCCTGGCAACCACCAAGCATTGATACCTTAATGGCAAGAATGAGCTTCACCATCTGAGGAAAAAGGGAAAGGTTTTTAGCTAGCCATCAGCTAGGGAATCTGGGCCAGTGGCTTTTTACTTGGCTGGCTCCAAATCACCTCTTCCTTCCCTGAAACCATGGATCATCCTCTTGCAGCACTGCTCTATGCCATTCGGAGAAGGAAAGAAGACAGAGTCTGTGAAAGCAGATACAACTCCTCAAATAATGCCTAATCCCATTTCAATCAGCTAGTGAGGCTGGTGGGTCACAAAACAGTGGTGCAGATAGAGCCAAGTGGGAGGTGTCTGGCTCTTGGACATTGCAACAGGTTATGGATGGACCGTTTCCTCTTGTCTGGGAATTTTAACTAAAGCCTCAAGCTTAGCCTAATGGCTTTTTAAGTACCTCTGCATTCCAAGGGGAGGCACTAGATTAGCTACCCCCACAGGACCTGCTAAACAGCTTCTACACCATCCTAAATCACCCCATCGTCTATAAAAGAGAACAGTGGGGTTTCAGTAGAGAGGAGGAGAAGCCATTTCTTTGACAAGAATCCAGAAGGATGCAGAGCATTGTGACATTTGCTTCTCGCTGCCTGCGTCCCCCATGCTTTCATCCAAACAGTCTCTGGGGGCTGGGTGCTTGCTGAGCACTGATGTATGTGGGTCTCCTGCCAGGGTAGAGTGAGAGGTCAGAGAGAGGGGCTCTCTCTTGGGGGCACATGTGCAGATAGAGACCAGACTGGCCCCAGCTTTACAGAAGCTGAGTCAGAGGTGGGCTCTGTTGATCCCAAGAGCAGAGGATAGCAGAGTCTGGTGCGGTGAGGATATATGAGATTTCCCCTGGACAGAGCAGGTGGGGGCTCGAACGTGCTCAAGAGGGCTTTCTGTGCAACAAGGGGCATAAAAACAGGGACATCCTGAAGGGGACATGACTTCAGAAGTCACCAGCCACTGAGTATGTGTGGAGCAGGGGAAGGGGCCACTCAGAAGAACTTACAAAAGATGGTACCACCGACAACACCGTGGCATGCAAAGGTCAAGGGAGGAATACAGAGGCCCCAGTTAAGAATAAAGTCCTTTGCCTGGTCGCTCCAACCACCCACCTTTGTCTCCCTTCCTCTTACCAGAGCCAGAGGGTAGTAATGGAAGTTAGGAAAGAGAAAGAACAGATTGTGTCTCCCCTCCCTACTGCGGGTGAAGAGCATCCCAAATCCAGCCTGAATTATGGAGAGGGATGAAGGTTTGAATGTAATGCAAGATTAATTTATAAAAATTCAGTTTGTACTAGATTTCATAAAACCCAAAAGTAACTGGAGAGTGTCGGTATCTTCGTTTAGTGCTGCCAAATCAATATGGAAGGGACGTTGACAAGACGGATTTGAAGGTGATGCTGGGAGAAAGCCATTTCCAGATTTTATACTACTGTGTTCAGCCTCTTTGATAAGCCAGTGATAGCTACGTCAATGGCTCAAACCTGGACCTTGAGCTTGAGTATGGGTCATCCTCAGAGAGGGGAGGATTAAGGGGAGCCCGTACGGTGTCCAACTTACTGGGCTACCATGTGTGGCATAGCAGAAACTGTGGGTTACCTGTCCATAGCCCCTTGTCACTTACCTCCAACCAACCAAGACTACTCACCTCCATGTCCAAAGGGTGTTTCTTTTTCTACAGAACATAATCCCATTGATATAAGTAGAAGTTCCACAGTACACAAAACTAATGTAGAAGATTCATGGTCAAAAATGTAGGGAGATCTCTGGGCTAAATTGGTGATGGGGATTAAGGAGGGCACTTGTTGTGATGAGCATGGGGTGTTATATGCAAGTGATGACCCACTAAATTCTATACCTGAAACCAATTTCACCATATATGTCAGTTAACTGGAATTTAAATAAAAACTTGAAATAAAAAAAAAAAACCCACAGGTTTTATTGGATCAGTTTCCTTAGAACTTTTCCATAGCTTACCTAGTATTGAGAATCTGTAAATGAAGGATAAGTATGCAGAGTTTCCCAAACTTATTTGGCTTGAAAACCTTTTTTTCCCAGAGAGAACACAACGTGACCAGAATACAGTATTGCATACTTTGGGAAATTCTGCCCTGGGGAATGTGATTAGGGAAGAAAGGTTCTTGCCCAGAAGGCTATTGGGTTCTCCCTCCCTCCTTTCTGGTGCCTGCCTTTCTTCAACTAACATTATTTTTACCTAGCTGTATTTAAGGTCATTTTAAAGAGGATTAAGCCATAAGACTCTAAGTAAAGTCCCCCAAATCACATAGCTGGTTACTTGCAGAACAAGGAGTAGAACCCCAGCCGTGGGTTTTTTTTTTTCCCCTCCTACCTGGCCACCTGGTTAATGCCTCACAGTTTTCAACACATGGTCCATACCCTTGATTCTGCAAGGGAGTGGAACAAAAGTAAAGATGCATAGCTGGAGGAGAATTTGTAGGTGTGATAGGAGGCCCCCAATTAAATTCCAGTAAGATGTGCTGCCTTAATATCTAGTGAGAACAGGAGGGCTCATCTAGCCCAAGTGCAAGTTCCCGGCCCGCTTCTGCTCTGGCAGATAAGGTCTTCTCGCCAAACCATGTTCCTTATCAAGGGGACCAGGCAGAGTTTCTACTTTCCCCTATGGAGTGGGTTTCGGTTCCCTGCCAATCTCACCCTCCTGATACCACAAAGCCTGCTTCCCGCAGGCCCTGGTTGTTCACTCTGCTCCTGATACAATCCCCATGTGACGCTGTGTAGCGTGCAGTGTCCTCCTCCCATGGGCTGTGGGTATATGTGACTAACAAGCTGCAGTCCAGCTCATCTGCCCCGTGTCAGATGTCACGTGCTTGGCTCTCCCTGCAGCTGTGGAGGGAGAATCCCTCCCTCACCAACAGGGTAAACAGGAGGTGATTAAATCCGTGGGTTTGGATCACTACATCAAAAACGAATGATGTATTGTATGGTGACTAACATAACACAATAAAATAAAATAAAATAAATTAAAAAAAGCCCATGGGTTTGTACAATGTGCAGCCATCGTTTGAAACTGTGAATAAAAGTCATTCCTCCTGCTGTACGTAGAATTTGAAAAAGAAAACGTGTCTTGAGAATGTAGACTAAATCCATGCCTGCTTGCCTTCCCACACTGGCTTTAATATATACCCGAGAGAGTACTGGGCAGCTCTCTCCCAACCAGATGATGTTAATGACGAAAGTGATTTAAAATCCCGGTTTTGGAGTCAGACTGAATGGGACTGAAATCTCAGCTCTCTCACTTAGTAGGTGTGCAGATTCTGATGGGTTAGATGCTCAGTCTCACTTTTGCTACCTGCACCCTGGAAAAACAGTAACAGCCACATGACACAGTCATTCAGAAGAATAAGTAATATGCCGGTAATGATAAAGGCTCACTAACTGTTAGCAGACTGTTGTTGGTACTTCTAGATGAAAAAAAAAAAAAGTGTCTTATAGAAAAGTAAATCTCTCTGCAAGAAGTAAACATGAAATCATTTCTTTTAAACCAACATGTGAATGAATTCACTGAAGCATGCCCTTATAGTTGTAATACCTAATAAACATGGATTGTTTGACAGGGAAGGGAAGGATAAAGAAGAAGGAACACTGTGTTTATACATGAAAACATAGCACTCCTGGAGATACAGATAGATACAGATAAAGACATTCTGGTATAGATTCTGAGAGGAGTAGGTTGTTCCAAGTGGGACCTTGATGAATTCTTGTTTTTAGAGCTGTTGTAGGATAATGATTTCACTGGAATCTTCAGGGCAAAGGGGACTGGGGAGTAGGTATTATTTCATTGTGTGAAAGACAGCAAAGATTGTCCTCAGGTTCTTCAGAAACCATGTTAATAAAAAATGGGGGTGTGAACTGGGCGCCTGAGTGGTTCAGTCATTTGAGTGTCCGACTCTTGATTCCGGCTCAGGTCATGATCTGAGTTGTGAGATCAAGCCCCACGTTGGGCTCTGTGCTCAGAAGGGAGTCTGTTTAAGAATCTCTCTCTCTCTCCCTCTGCCCCTCACCCCCTCTCTCTTTCTCTCTTTCTCAAATAAGTAAATAAATCTTAAAAAAAAAAAAAATGAATGGGGATTGGAATAAGACAGACTGGAGAGAAATCCAGCTCAAGCTACTTCTTAGGAAGTTTCTAGAACCAGAGTACAGGCTCCAGAAGCAGAATATTGTGAAGGTAAAAAGGGGCAGACATGGCAGAAGCAGCTGTATTCATGGTGGATACTTTAGAATGGAAACCACTGGGATATTGGAACATGTCAGAAGTTGAGGTGAAGACTTCAAATCGGTGAGACATTAAATATAAGGCTGAGAAAGTATATGAACAGAAAAAGTAGCCAAAGTAGGGAAAAGAGTTTTCCTTTTTACCAAGAATCACCATTTGGTGAAAATGAACAGAATTTATTTTCTCAAGCAAAACAGCAATATTATCACTTCTGAGAGAGACAGCAGAAAAGTGAAATTGGAATGACATGAGGGAATACTATTAACTAAAACAACTGTGATATAATGAAAAGAATTAATGAAATTCTTTCCAATATCCAAACATTCTTTCCACCTGACAGAGCTCGGACTTGTTCATCTCGAAGTTCTCTTCTCTAATATATGGGACACCAGGACTGGTCACGCTGCTCTCCATTAAATGGCTAATATTATCAGATAAACAGAACTGAAGTTAAGATGGTCATGGGAAAGTTCTCTCTGTCTGAAATACAAAGAGCCATGTGGAAAAGCCATTCAAATCACAACTGGTCACCTGTGGGAAGACCAGACCCTGAACTATTGATCTGCTGGGTTCTGATGATAACAGCATTCTTGACGAAGCCACGGCAAGTTCATTGCCGAACCCACTCACCAGCTATGTTTCCTACAGCGTATTTGGGATAAGACAGTGGGCTCCAGAATGTTCTTAGATCACTGGTATACCAATTATAATAAATCTTAAAAGATTTTGCAATTCCTTCTGTTTCACTATTAAATCAGCTTTTAGGTATTCATTTGTGTTTTTTTTAATTGTGACACCCATAAAAAGAAATGATTTCTCTTAGCAAGTGGCAATAAATCTAAAGAAGTGAAAAAATAGTTTTGTAATGTTTTTCTAAAAATTTTTGTCATTCCTTTTACAGAGATTCATACCAGCTTTTATCTTATTATTTAGTACGTATCTTGTACAACACCACAGAGCCCAAACACATTACAAATTGTAAGATTTTGGGAATTCCCAAAAGACTTCAAAATCTGGTATGTTAAATACAATTTGATCATTGAATTATACTACTTCTTGAAAATTATATGCTGTGAATTTCAAATCATGACATGAACCTTTCAACTCCAGGCCTGGGTAATGATGTATTTTGTTAATAATTCACAAAATGGTGACTTGGAGTCTTGGAGAAATTTATTTATCTTTCAGAACACAAAGCACAATCTGGACAGTAACTTGGCTATGACTGTTCCAAATCTGAAAAAAAAATTTTATATTTATAATACATTATCTCCTCCCTCACCTCCTTTATCATGTCAAGGATCCAGAGGGCCCAAGAGGTCATGTGTTTGATCATCCCCTCACTCAACAGACATCTATCAAACACCTACTGAGTGCCAGGCACTGGGACAGGCATTACTAATACTCCTCTCGTCCCGAAGAATGAGTATGGTCATTGACCTGAGGTGATCACCACTTAGTTAGGAAAGGTGATTCAGTGTGCTGGGCTCATTGTTATGAACCCAGGAGAAGGTGTGGTTAACTCTTTGTAGAAGAACCTAGGAAGATGACACAGAGGGGACAGTATTTAAATTGAGGGAGGAGAAAATTCACCAGTCAGAAAACAAGGGGAAAAGCACTCATTCCAAGCAGAGAAATTTGCATGTGTGATGCCTGGAAGTTTGAAGAGCCAAGCATTTAGGAGTGGATAAACTACAGGGTGCTTGTCAGGGGCGGGGAGGAAGGTCATAAGTAGTACTAGAAAAGAAAGTAGGGATTACAATTTTGGCAGCTGTGAATAGGAATGTCCTTAGCTACCTAAATGCCACAAGAAGAGCAGAGTAGGGGAGAGCCAAAAGGGCAAAGTGAGGTTTATTGGATTAGTCACACTGACTTTCAGATGATAAACACTTGTGTCCAGTAGATATGCACAATGAAGAAGGGAATCCAGGAACAGAAGGAGTTATGGATGCAGAATCAGAGGTTGATGGTGTATACAGACCAGTCAAAGCAGACACAGTAAATAACAGATGAAACCCTCTGTTAAAAACACTCAGTACTTAAATACTATTATAAGTAATAGATAATACTTGAAGAAGATAGAGCCAAGGATGAAACTCTCGTGAGTTCCAAAATTTAGACCATCTGGTTTACAATCATGAATGAGACTTTTTGAACAAATAAAGTTCATTGGTCTGAACCATTGTTTAGGCACCATGATTTAGGCAATCACCGATATATGACACTATTATCAATAAAATTGCTATCACTGATATTAGTGAAATATGATCCCAATAGGTTCATTAAAGATAACTTAATTATCTTCTTTTTATGTAGCAGCTGTGTTCCTAACATCTGTCAAATTTCCAGATCATTTGTTAATGGACATAGATATCCTGATACACAGACATAGGTATAAGGAGTCAACTCAGATATAGGTGTACATGTAGATATGTGTAGATCCAGACTTAATTAAGCTCTTAAAGATCTCACATGTTCTCTGTATCACCAGGAGTTGTCTCTTCTCAGGCCTTCGTGTCTACCTCTCCACCTTCGTGTTTTCAACCAGGTCACTTCCAGCTCATATTTGCCTCAACATTTCTGGCTTCGTTTACCCAGTGAGAGTCACTCATGCTATGGAATGGATCTGTCGATTGCAAACGTGTGTCAGCACTGTAGCCATGTCATTCTGCCGTGGGGTGCTTTCATTGACCCGCAAAAGAATTCCTGAACGTATTTGCGAATTGAGCACAGAAAGCCTTCGATGCACCATTCTTTGGTTAGACTCACGCAACATTAAAGTTAACGCAGGTCTCCACAGTCATTTGCCCTGCAATTTCCATTAAATGTGCCATTTTGGATGATTTTATTGCCGTGACCCTGAACTGAAAATGGAACAGATTTTATTTCACTCCTCTCTTCTCTTCTCCCCGCAGTGTGGTACGAGTCCATGGGCTTACGTCCCCACGCACATGGCCTAGGCAGATGTATATATGAGCCGTCACATAAAAATCCCTGCACATTTACACAGTGTATTTGGATAACATACACACATAATAAAGCTTTCCATAGATACTTTTTCATTCTGTGTTCTCACTTCTAAGTGAGATGAAAATCAATGTGAGAGATCACTAGAATGTTTCACCCAGATGACATTATTGTCATACGTACCATACCATAATTCATACATTAATATGTAAAAATGACATTTTTTAATAAAATGTGTCACTTTAATTTAGAGCCGAAGGAGAAGACATAGGAAAATATTTTCCAATTCATTAGGCCACAGGCCCAAAGAAATAAATCCTTCTGATGAATCCTGTCATCACATTGTAATTCCAACACTTCAATATTCTGAAATTAACCAGACCCATGCCACCCTCTACTTCACTATTTCAACCTAAAATGCTTCCAGAAAGTTCCCCAAGCGCTAGCTGTGAAATTACATTGTGCACTAATGGGAGTCACTAGGCAGGGGGTAAAAGAGGGTGTTTCACAGCGTGTAACTGATTTTAGATAAGCGGTGAGCTCATGCATCAGGAAGATGACTTGTTTCCTTTTCACATTTTACATAGCAAAGCAGCCAAGGTAATTTTACAAGCCAGGATCTGGCTGTCATTGCTGCAGTTGAGGACGTACAAGGAGGAACCCACCGCTGCGGCCCCCAAGTGTCCTCTCGTGGCATTTATTTATTGTCTTTAGAGGGGTTCTTTCCTTCATGGTGCCATCTGGCAGAAGTTTTTAAAGAAGCTGTTCATCCAGTCTCCATTGCGAGAAAAACAACAACAACAACAATGAACTGGTCAGTTGGCTGCCATTATTCTATTTTGATTCCTCAACACTTCAAATGACACCCATTTCTGGCCAAGAAAACGCCCTCAGAGACGCTGGGGATTTTTCTTACTTGCACTGGTCTTTTAGAACCTGCCTGCTATCTTCAAAAGACAGAGTCAGCACTTTAAAACCAAAGGGCCCCCAGTCCTGCCATAGGGTAGAATATGTTCACTTGACCGTGAACATGTTCTTCCAAACATCTTACGAATGTGCGATCTGGTGAAAAACTTTAATTCATTTGTAAAGCTCTGGTTTCTAGAGAAAATCCAAGTCAGCACATACACATTTATATTTCCTAAGCACTTCTCCTTGCCAACAGTATTCACGGAGCACCTACTAAGGCTAATGACAGGGGGGACATCTGTGAACATAGCCAATACACTTGTCCTCAGATTCAGTGATGAAGTAATTGGAGAAACCCTCTGTTAAAAAAACCCAGAAATATTTCTTCCCTGTGGAGACTTACAGATCTGTTAATATGCTACTGAGCACTACGTATCTAAGAAGGGAAGAAAAATCTACAGCTTTTCCCACATTTATTTTATCAAGGACCTTTTTTTTATTTTCTTTTTCTAATGGGGACCATCCATTGGGTCTAATTTTTTGGAACATACTGCTCCTTGTTGATCATGGATTTCACTCCTGTGTATTGCTAGGTCTTTACCATGTTCATTTATTGATTATTCTACATTTAAGTCCATCAACTAGGAGGTTAGGATGTGGTCTAGCACTGTTATTCAGGAGACCTCATTTGCCATGGGCACTGCCTGAATTCTAAGTAGCATTGTTAACCAAATTTGTCATGTACATTTTCAATACTTCAGTACTTAAATATAAAAATAGCAAGTAAGATGATATTGAGGACCATCTTCATACCTGTGTCAGGCACTGTTCTGAGTCCTTTTTGTGAATGACCCGATTCAAATCTTAAAACACTCACATGAGGCAGCAGCTATTCTTACCTTTATTTTTGAGATAAGAATGCACAACACAGGTAAGTAGCTTACCCGAGGCCACAAAGCCATTGTAAAGTGCATCTGAAATTTGCCCACAGCTAGACTGCCTCCAGGCCTGGGCTCCAGCTCGCCCCATGTAGAAAAGTCACCTTTCAAATCATTGTATTTGCTGCTGACTTGGTATCATTGTAGATTACTAACCACCCCCGTTCAGTCAAATTGTTCCCATTTGCTCAATAAACAACAGTTGTCTTTTAGAAAGGGCCTGGGCTACCATTTGTTTTTCTAGTATTATTGAGTATGTAAAGTGAAATTCTTGTGACTTTTCTAACCACTGCTTTGCACACTTTTGTATTTATCAAATATATATTTCACATTGATCACACCATCCTGGACTTTCTCTATTTTATCCAAGAGAATAGAGAGCAAGGCATAGAAGATGTTAGTAGCAGAGAAAGGAGAGAGCAGAGCTGTTAGGTAAAATTGTGTTCCTGTTTTAAAAAAGAAGAATAAAAGGAACAGGTAGATATATGAATGACTGAGACAAGGTTGGAGAAGGAGAATTCATGGGGGGCAAGAAGGGTAGAAAAAGAAATGCTCCCCAAGTTCACAGATAAAAAATGTGCTGACTGCAAAAAAAAAAAAAACACAAACAAACAAAAAAACACTGTGGTGATTTCATACTTAATGGATGAAATTTGGCTGATAGAATGGATGTGTGCGTATATAAAATCATCAGGAATTTCACATAAATTGATAAATATATGGGGACAATTAAAAATTAACAGGGAATAGTAACTACCTTAAAGTATTAGAGCAAGTGATAAGTTTCAATAAGTTTTTATCATGCGATTTTTCAGTCAACATTATTCTAATATGAAAGGATGTGGAGAGATTCTGTGTCTCAGGACATCAGTCCCATCAGTACTTACTCTTTGCTTCTTCCCTCCTGCAACAAATGGCTACTGAACATCTACTCACTGTTGATTTGATACATGTTTATTGAAGCCTCACTCTGTGCCAGGTGAACCGCTAAGTGCAATGACTTATACAGAGGTGCATATGTTAAGGAGAGCAACAGAAGAGGTATGCAGGGTACTGGCTAGGAAATAGTAGGAACTATCTCACTATGCAGCATAGAGAAAAATTATCACAGGGTTTGAAGGTTTATTTGAGTGTGGAAGAAAACAGGTTTGTTTGACCATGAGTGCAACCTTATGAATGTAGTTTCAGATGAAGGTTGATATGGCAATGAGTGCCGGACAGACTGGAAGTGAGCTCTGCAAGGCTTCTGGAATCACCTATACTAAGAGGATGAGGGTCAGGGCTCAGATGATGAAAAAAAGAATAAAGAAAAGGCAGAAATTCAGGGCTTGTTCCGTTTCTGAAAATCCAACAACCAAATACACTGAGAACAAAAATGGGACTTGGAGAATTAAGTCCTGAGAAGGAAGAGGAGAGGATTCGTCAAAGAGCTGTCTGAGCACCGAGCCTAAAGGAACAGGACCTGATGGTCCAGCAACCGAGACACTTGGGAGAGTCACTTGGAGACTGGGTCCTGAGTTCTGTCTTAATCATGTTAGTGTAAGGAAACAGTGACACGAAAAGCAAACAAGCACATCAAGCGAGAGCAGATGCATGTACATCACCCCAGTGGGGAGACAAGGATGAAAAACCCTCAACCTTACACCAGCAGACAGATGGGTATGGGCTGCGAGAGAGGTGAATCAAACCAAAGGGTTTTTCACCTTAATCTGAAAATGATGTCCTTGAATCCAAACTCCCACACTTCTTGTCTGCTTTGCTTTTTTGGCTGATATGAACAGGTAGTTCTCTGTTCATTTTGCTTTAAGATTCTGCCCCCCACCCCACCCCCCCGGTCTCCTATCCACTTCCTTACTTTTCCTTCAGCTGCCATCATAGCAGACCTCAGCCAGTGACTGGGTGCTCACTGCTGTTTGCTCTGATACCTTCTACAACGCCAGGGAATTAGGCCATAGACATGTGCTCCTGATATCCCTGTGCTCTCTTCCCCTTCGCAGCCTCCCCTGTGGTTACGTGGGGGCCATGAGACTAGTTCTGGCAGGTGGGCCATGAGAAGCAAGAGGTGTCTAGGGGCGCCATTCTATTGTGTTGAGCTTAGTTGGCTAAGCATCTGCCTTCAGCTCAGGTCATGATCCCAGGGTCCTGGGATTTAGCCACTGCTGGACAGGGAACCTGTTTCTCCTTTTCCCTTCACCTCTCCCCCACTGGTGCTCGCTCTCTCTCTCACTCACTCTTCCCCTCTCTTTCTCTAATAAAAAAATAAAATCTTTTAAAAAAAGAAGAAGCAAGAAGTGTCCCTTTTCCGCCCAAGGTACTGTGTCTAATCCAAGCTTCTGTTTCCCTCTTATGACAACCTCAGTGGCCAGGTGCTCCAGATGGTGTCACTGCAAGATGGAGGCAAACCCTCATGGCCCACACTACACTTTGTGTAACCAAGGAATAAACCATGGTTGGGCTAAGCCCCTGAAATTTGGGGAGTGATCTGTGGTGGCCACTAGTTTTTTATGGCAAGTCACATCCCAACCGAGATGCACGGCCTGTTTCTGAGAGAGAAGATAAAAGAGGGCTCAAGAGCAGAGCAAAGTTTCCACTGGGGGTCTCCGCTTGTTCTGCCTCTATTTAAATTTACCCCCTCAAAATTTTATCTTGTTTGTCCCCTCAATCCTCAAGTCTTGAAGATGTGAGATACTGTATTAATAAGGTATGTTCTCGAGTAATGTTCTGTTTGGAACACAGTGTGGGGGAATTTACATAGGAAGTGCAGACCCCCCCTCCCGGCTCAGGCACTTATCCCTCACTGGGGAGTAAGAAACCACCTGCTATTTATTATTACATATTCTGCTGTGCTCAGATGGTGTGCAAAGAACACGTGGTAACCCTGAAGACATTTTACCTGTGAACATTATTTTGAGGCCCTCACATCAAACCGAAATGGATGTACACATTCCCATTTAACCATAATTGTGTTTTTCCATTCCAGTGTGAACACTGGACCCTGCTCAGATAAAATTCAATACTTAATTATGTGGTGGACTTCTCTTGTTTTACACACTACTTTTATTTATTTATTTATTTTATTTATTTTTGGTGGGGGGTTATTGATGGAGACTTTCTGTGTGTATGTGTGTTCTCCGTAGAAACAGTTCTTTTTTAAGGGGAGTAAATATTGAGGATAAAGGAATCATTTGGAGGCTTGCAGCCAGAAATGTCTGCTTAGAGTTAATCATATTTTCCTTCCCAACCCCCATAAATAGCTGAGGTTGCATAAGTGATGTGCAGTGTGATTAGGGTTTGCAGAGCCCAAGGCATAAGATATTTACAAAGTTTTGGCATGAAGCGCACTCTGTGCTAACACTCTATACTTTTTCCCACACAAATCTGGGGAAAAGGGCATCTGGTTCCTTGTCTTGTTTGTGGTTGGGCTCTTCACTAGTCTGTGGGATTCCTACTCTGTTGTTATAAGCCAAAGTCCAAAGATAGGACACACAAACAGCTCACTTCTTTCCATATTTAAGGTTGATCATAACACCAGGTCTGTACAATCACACCTTTAGAGTGGTTGAGTTGGTCTTTCAATTCTCAGCATAATCCAGTAAAATCATCCTTGTGGTTTAGATGATTAAAGTTGAAGAACATCCTTTGAGAAGGCAACTGAAAGCAAGGATCACTCAAAGGACGGTTGGTTTAGCCTCCAAAGGTAAATATGTAAGAAGCTCCTGATCTTGGCAGCTACTGAGCTTGGCAAGCTCTGGTAGTTGGGGATAGGGCAAGCTGCTGGAAACATCATAGACTTCCAGCAGCAAGCAAGTGTTCTGAAACACAAATTTTAGTTTAAAACAAAGTGTTTTGTTGTCAAAAAAGTCAAGAATGATCAAGGTGGGCGAGATTCAAATCTAATGTAGTGGCAACCTAGTTTTTGTTTAGAGAAAACATGAGTAAGAGCTTCTTGAAAAAGTTGATTCGAGGGGTAAAAAGGGTTTTGCTTCTAGTTTCCAACAGTAAAATAATTGATCTCAAATGTACATACTACTTGCCCTCCAGAGGTTTGCTTTTCTATGGAGCAGCATTCTGGCCCACTTTGCTTCACCATCTTTTCAGCTGTCTTACATAGCTCTCCAAATCCATATGTCTACTAAGGGGCCCCCCGTAGCTCTTGAGCTAATGTTCATGGGGACTAAAGGGATTTGGCTCAGGATAAAATCGCACAGATAATGGCGGGTCGGCGGAGGGAGGGATGGAAAGAGAGAAACCAATGTTGTGGAGACTCAGTGTGTGCCAAGCAAAATACAAAGTGCTATATAAATCTTAGCTCCTTACTCCTCAAAAGAAAAGTCCCTTAAAAAGGGATGATTATGGTTGTTCCCCTTTTACTGATGAAGATCTAAGACTTTGGGGTGTTAATTAACTTTGCCATTAAGTAGAGGCGATAGGATAAGAATGTGACCCATTAGGCCCCAGGCTTTTTCTCTTCCCAAAGCCTTGCTTCCCTGAGCACACATGTCTAACCACAGCTTTTGCACACTTGCATGCCAGTTCCCCACACCTTCCTTCTCTCCAGCACGTGCACACGCATGCACGCGCGTGCACGCATGCACACACAATTTCTGAAAGATTCAGAGATTCAGAATCCAGGCAAAGGGAAATCTCTGGTGCCTGGGTATCTTCTGCAGAACTGTATGTTTCCATGATTTCTTATTCATTTGAGATGTGGCTTAACTCCAGTATCCTCCAAGTCTTGGATCCTGCCAGAAACCTAAGCTGTAACCAGGGCCCTGCTCCCCAGCTATGGTTCCGGCCCCTCTCCTTTAACTGAAATTATCCTTCCACCTCAACCACTAGCAAGAGCCATGCCTGCTGGAAAGGACTTTCCAACAACATCTGCTACCCTTTATCTGCCTTTGAAACTGTGTCCTCACCTGAGATTTCCCCCTTCCTTATCTTCCCATGTCCTATCTGTCAAACTGGGCTTCCAGATACTAATAATGACTAGAGTCTTTCATGAGATTAAAGGTGAGCCCAGAAAGATCGCAAAGTCGAGCAGAGCACCTAACTGAATTGGATGTGACCCCAAGCTGACACCACGTGGAGCAGAAGGACTCAGCAGAGTCCTACCAACCTTGGTAATAACACTTAGTGCTAAATCATTGTTGTTTTTAGCTGCTAAATGTTGGGGTTGTTTGTACACTGAAATATACAACTGGGACAAGTACATACTATGCACCTTGCATCCTGCTAGGACTCAATATATATTTATTTCTGTAAATACTGGCAAAGACGTTGACTCCCATTGCTGATTATAAGGGTTCAAGAATAAACACTGTTGGGGAAGATCTCTCCAATTGTCTAATTAACATTCCCTGCCCCCATCCTTAGAGCAGTTTCAGGGTAGCAGCTGAGCTAGATTATGAAGGGTCAGGGCCGACCACGTGCTTCTTTTTTGGAAGCGTTTTCTGGGGATGGGGAGAGGTAACTTTCAGGCCAGCTCTGGACAGAATGCTTCCCATTCTGGAGTGGGTTCAAGAGAGAACCTGCTTCTGTGTTTTTTTCCTAATGACCTAACACTACGTTCTGTCTGAAGTGACATCATGCACAGGCCAGGTACTTCCCATAACCAGTTGTTTGCCTTCAAATATTTATAAAAACTCCACAATAGCCTGGCAGGACTTGGGCTTGGCAGTGACTCTAGCTGGTGGTTAATATTCCTCATTCTAAACCACCCGGTTTAGTCTATAGATTTCAGTGAAAAGGACAAATAATTTCCCTGGGAGATTGTTAAAGAGGCAAGGCTTCCAATGCCACAACCACATTCATTTTCAGAAAGAACAACCAAGAGTCATGTGTTAAAGTGAGTGTCTGTTTGTTCATGGAAAGTCTTCATTAAAGATATATTTACTCTACTCTCTTTTGAACCAACAAAAGCCTTTCTGTGGGTGCATCAGGGAGACCTTTGGATTGCTCTCTCGCACCCCCAGGAAGCATTGAGATAAATTGCTAAGTCATTCTTCAGTGTATGATGGCTTGATGACCTAGAGATCATTTGAGTTCCTACAGGTAGACAGCTGTTAACTATCCCTGAGCTTCTCTGGCTCCTGGAAATAAACCGAAGATGAAGGTGTTTGCAGCTGCAGTTGACAGAGCTGCCATCTGCTTAGCTCCCTGGAAGCTCCCAGCCAAGGACTTTGTGTCTAACTGCTTCACAGCAGAGTGGGCAGTTTTCTGTAGGGAGCTGGCTTGAAGGTCACCTCTTCCCCCTCTCCAGAAGGCATTTCCAGAAAGAAAGCACACAGCAGCCCTGACCCTTTGTCATCTATCTCAGCCATTGCTCTGAAACTGCTCCAAGGACAGAGGGGAATTAGGGAACTCAAGACAGCTTCTCTTTGGCATGGTGGCTGTGTAACCCCTCACCCCTACAGGAAGCCCTCTCTCCCTTGCTGTGTACCCAGTGTGTGTCTTTCCCTTTGGGCAACCACCTCTCTCAGTTACACTTCCTTCTCCAATTCTCAAACAGAGGACACATGATAATAATAGGACACATAGGACACCGGACCATCTTACACTCTGCTTTTCCCCCTGAATTCTCATCGTTTGTCATATGTTTTTCACCAAGTGCATTCCATCAGCAGCCTAAGCAAACACACCGGTACTTCATCTCCATCTTCCAACTTCCAACTGGATGTCTCCTGCAAGACCGCCTGCCTTTCCCAAATCAACATTTCTAAAATCAAATCACTCATATTTCTACCCAAATGATGGCTGACTCTGAATTTCCCTACCTGCTGATTCGAGTCTTTGAATTTTGCCCTTGGACAGCCTCTAGGCTACTGACCCACTCATTTCCCAAGCCCATTATTACAACCAGAGACTAAAAACTCCATCATCTCAAATCTGAACATTTGCAATTGTTTTCTAGTTCTTCTTCCTGTCTTTATCGTTTTTGACCTTCTAAGGCACCCTATAAACTATTCCTGGAGGTATCGTTCTAATGCAATTATTCCCACTTTAGACCTCTGTTCAAAAATCTCGAATTGTTTCTCACATTCAATATAAATGATTCCACATTGGAATTTAAAGTCTTCTACAACATGGCCCCACATACCTGTCTGGCCTCACCTCCAGCCTGTGTCTAGTATTTATATAGATAGCAGCCTGAGCCATTGTGTTGAGCAACCTGAGGGCACTACTGATAATGAACCTCGGGGTGAATAGTACTCTGTGGTGTGATGTAATGCGGAGGATCTGGTGGGAAAATGTCACATCTGGTGGGAAATGTCACTTCTAGCTCCAGGCCTTTGTCTACTCTGGACCTCTCCTTCCTTTTACTTCCTTTCTGTCTTCATTTTCCCTTTATTTTGTCAAACTCCAGCCCAGTGTTCTTTCTCTGGGAAGGCTTCTCCCATGGGCCCCAGGCTTCAGCCCAGAGGCGGGTAGTAATTGATTGCTGAAATCATTCTTTGACACCTACCCTCCACCAGGCACTTGTTTCAATGTGGTCATTCTCCATGTGTGTGATCTCCTGCTGGGACCAGAAGAAAGGCTCCTAGATACCAGGAACTGCTCTGAAGTGACGTGTAACTTCATTGTTCATTGAGGATGATGCTTACAATGACAGTTTCTCATGTTTTTCTCATACTAAGATCAGAGCTCTAAATATAAATTTTTTTTTACAATGTCTGAGCAGAAAGATTTGAGGAAAGAGAATGCATAACTTGTTCCTCACAACCAGTGAAAATGCACATGGTAATATCAGCAAGCCAGTTTAGGGCTGTGGGAAATGTCCCTACATTATATTGCACTATGGTCCAGCTCTCTGTTGAAGTTCCCTCCTCCCCTGGCACTGCCTCTACACTCTCCTGCCTCTCTCTCCATTCCTCTCCCTTCATCTCCTTGTTTGGATAATCTTCCTTGTCTTGCATCTTACCCCCAGACCTTTCCTTTGGCCCTCCTCTTTTCTCTCTCCACTTGCCCAAGGAGGGCAGTTCACAAGCCTGTGTCCAGTAGAAACACATTTCCTAAGGGCCAGACACACATCCTCTACTGTCAGCCAGAAACTTCTTCCTGCATGTTCTTTAGAAGCTTCCATCTCAACACCTTCCACTCTCTCCCCTTCCTCTGCTTCTGTCTTGGTTAATGGCAGGACCATCCTCTTTAGCTAAAAGCTCAGGTCATCATTCTCTTTTCCCTATGTCTCACTCCCAAAACCAGTCTTGGTCCCCTGTAGGTTTTATCCCTTAAATATTTTCTCTCTTTTCAAATATTGCTGTTGTGTTTTGGTTCCAGTCCTTTGTTTTTTTTTGTTTTTTTGTTGTTGTTTTTTCCTTTTTTAATTTTATTTTATTATTGTATGTTAATCACCATACATTACATCATTGGTTTTTGATGTAGTGTTCCATGATTCATTGTTTGCATATAACACCCCATGCTCCATTCAGTACATGCCCTCTTTAATACCCATCACCAGGCTAACCCATCCCCCCACCCCCTCCCTTCTAGAACCCTCAGTTTGTTTCTCAGTGTCCATAGTCTCTCATGGTTCATCTCCCCCTCCGGTTTCCCCTCCTTCATTTTTCCCTTCCTACTATCTTCTTTTTTTTTTTTTTTAACATATAATGTATTATTTGTTTCAGAGGTACAGGTCTGTGATTCAACAGTCTTACACAATTCACAGTGCTCACCATAGCACATACCCTCCCCAATGTCTATCACCCAGCCACACCATCCCTCCCATGTCCCACCACTCCAGCAACCCTCAGTTTGTCTCCTGAGATTAAGAATTCCTCATATCAGTGAGATCATATGAAACATGTCTTTCTCTGATTGACTTACTTCGCTTAGCATAGTACCCACTAGTTCCATCCATGTCATTGCAAATGGCAAGATTTCGGTTGGTGTTTTTTTTTTTGATGGCTGCATAATATTCCATTGTGTATATACACCACATCTCTTTATCCATTCATCTGTTGATAGACATCTTGGCTCTTTCCATAGTTTGGCTATTGTGGATATTGCTGCTATAAACATTGGGGTGCACGTACCTCTTCAGATCACTACGTTTGTATCTTTGGGGTAAATACCCAGTAGTGCAATTGCTGGGTCGTAGGGTAGCTCTATTTTCAACTTTTTGAGGTTCCAGTCCTTTGTATTCACCAGGATAATTAACACTAGTGGCTATAGTTTCAAGCTTGGAAATCTTAGTGGCTTAAAATAACAGTCTTATTGTTATGGACTCATAACAGATCTGATACAGTTTGCATGGTCTCCAGAGTGGCTTTCATCCATGTGGTGGTTCAATATTCATTCGGTTTTCATCTCAACACATGCCTCTGTGATCTCTGATGAAAGAGAAGAGAAAGAAGGACAGACTGGCTCATTACTGCCTTAAGCAGGAAGTGACACAAATTAGGAGTGGAAGGAGAAGTGCCAGACTGTTGGCCAGAACTAGTCATGTAATCTAACCAAACTGTGAGCAAGGCAGGAAAATATAGAGACACGTGGAATATATGGTGAGTTCCAAATATCTGCCACACTCTCTTCCTCTCTTCTACCCATATACTTTTGCTAGAGAGGTATATATATGTATAAAATTGGTACGATGCAAAATTCATCATGTCACTTCCATTCAAAATCTATCAATGGCTCCCCACTATTCATGGAATAAAATTTATCGTCCTGCAAAATCTGGCTTCCATCTACTTTTTCAACTCTACCTCCACATCTACAAACCCTTAGCTAGAACCACACCAGACAAAATATTGCCTGAACATTCTGTTCATCTCTCACTTTTATGTCTTAGTGCATATGGTACCTTCTTTTTGGAATATATGGAAAATGTAATTTAAATGTGTTTTGACTTTGCTCTGAATTGTTATGTTAATGCAAACATTGAATGTGGATCTATACAGAAAAAAAATACATATATGTGTGTAAACAAACCCAATTCTTATAGTTTCCCTTATCTTAGGAAAACAGACCTGGGGCTTAGTTTACTTCTTTACTCCTTAAATTAAGAATGTAACCACACTTGGCAACAGTTCCTACTCTATGTATACTCAAATCCCTCAAAAAGCCAGTGGTGAATGATGCTTTTTCTTTGAAGACAGGTTCCAGATCCCTAATGAGACTATTAGAGGAAAATTTGGAGACACTTAACAGCTGATGAATTTCATATAAGAATTGGAGCATTTCCCTTCTGATCCAATCCATGACCACACCAGTCAGCTTTCTCTGCCAGGAATTACCCCTGGGACCAGGTTTATATCTGGATATAGAGGAAGATGAGATCTTTGCTGCTGACAGCCTAAGCCGCTAGGAGCTATGATTATTCAAACACAGAATAAGGAAAGTTCCCTTGGGAAGCCCGGCTGCTTTAGCAACAGACCAAGGCATTAGTGAGAAGGCAGTGTAGCCTGGTGGAAGCAGCCAGGGGTCTGAAGGCAGACACATCCAAGGTCATGTCTGCTAAGAAGTCCTGTGACCTCTGGAGTTTACTTAACCCCGCTAAACTGAAGGTTCTTCATCTACCTCTTTTTCAGGAGTAGGGTGGTGATTACATAAAACAAAGAATGTGTAACAGGTTGGGGTGCCTGGGTGGCTCATTCGTTAAGCGTCTGCCTTCAGCTTAGGTCATGATC
This sequence comes from Zalophus californianus, assembly GCF_009762305.2. Lineage (NCBI taxonomy): Eukaryota > Metazoa > Chordata > Mammalia > Carnivora > Otariidae > Zalophus > Zalophus californianus. Next base: position 11,816,444 of record NC_045606.1, on the reverse strand, counting down.
CCAGGGTCCTGGGATCGAGTCCCACATCGGGCTCCCTGCTCAGCAGGAAGCCTACTTCTCCCTCTCCCACTCCCCCTGCTTGTGTTCCCTCTCTCACTGTCTCTCCCTCTGTCAAATAAATAAATAAAATATTTAAAAAAAAAGAATGTGTAACAGGTTTATTTCTGAGATTTTCATTTGTATTTTCCCTGAGCATCTCCTCCCACACACATACACACTGACATACAATCCAATCTTTGAGTTTCCTTAAGTCAAGGACTTTTCATTGCCAACAGAAGAACTCTTTGTCTCAGTAGAAACACTCCTATTCTTCATTGCTGAAGTTCAGAGAGGAGATGCCACTGCAGGAGAGTAGAGGGGCATGGAAGGCAGAGAACACTGGAGGCTGGCAGATGAAAGAGAAATCATGGACTTCCATGTGGCAGGGCCCCGGAGAGTCAGGAAGACGTCAGAGGGTGCCCCAAGAAAGGCTTTTTGAAACATAGAAGTGTTCTCAGCTTACCCAAACATTCCTGGGCCCCAGGCATATTGCCAAAGCCCAGCATGGAAGGAACTGGAGGTCTCGGGAGTAACCAGTGTAGCCTGAAGATTGAGGCATCTTTTACTACACAGGATAACCATAGTAATGGCTGAAAATAAATTTCCCTACCAAGCAGGTGGGCTGGTGACCTAATTTCAGGAGATTTGAAGAAAATTCTGAAACTACTGAAATAAATCATACTTGTAAGACTTCTGTAGATGTTCGCACCGCTCCTCCTCTCCATCGCCTCTCTCCTGCTGCTCTGGACATGATGGCAGGTGCTCAGGTGGGGTCTGCCCACACCACTGCATCAGCCCAGACCTATTCTCCTAGAATGAATATTCTTATCACAGACGAAATCCTTCTATCAATATCACAGTGAAAGCTTATCATGCAAAATTCCTAAGACAACACACCACTCAAAAATCTCAGAAAGATAAGAGAGTAAAAATGCACAGCCATTCCCGGGTTCAGAGAACTTAGCTTGCTTCTTTGGAGGGGACATTTAAATCTCTGTTCACTTACTTGGGTATTTTGCCCAAGGCTTGTCTTCAAGGCAGCTGTTGTGAAGGCAAGACTTAGGGCAGGTGGGCAGAAGGACCACCTGGCTGTCCTTACTCACATTGTCCCTTTTAGTTCCAGATCAGGAGTCAGCAAACCATGGTTTGTGAGTCAACTCCAGGCAGGTGACATATTTTGTGAATGAAACTCACTGGAACACAACCATGTGCATGTGTTTGCCTATGGTCTATATTTTCTCAACATGACATAGACAGCAGGGTTGAATAGTTGCGACAGAGACAGTGTGGCCTACAAAATGAAAAATATTTACTGCCTGGTCTTTTACTGAAAAAGCTTGCTGACTCCTGTTCCAGATTGTGAATGTGGTGGGACTGGTCTTAACAGATGGTGCAAGGCGGCCCCAACAGCTGGGCAGGTGTTATCACTGTTTCCCATTTTTGGAGGAGGACAGGTTTCAGTGTAGAAGGAAATATCCCTCTCTGTTCCTCTCTATTACACCCACCTCTAGGCCCTGGGCCCTCCTGAACTCATCCCCATGGAGTCATGGCAATTCCTTCTTTAATTCAACCAACGTTGTCTGTGTACACACTATGTGCCGAGTCCTATTAGATACAGTTGATACTGACGTAAGTTAAGTATCAGACTGGCCTTGCTGCAAGGAGCCTACGATGGACTATCGGGAGATAAACATCAGAGAGATAATAACCTTTGTGATGCTGCAGGCCATCAGGCCACCTGACTGCAAAGCCTTACCCTGGAAGGTCGGCTTCTAAGCTTAGGATGGAGAACAACTTTAGAAAGTTCCTGGGCAGGAGCTGACAGTTCTCCCCTAATGCAGATGATGCCCAGAGAAGAAGATAGATCTCCTGCCTCTTTGTCCAGTGTTCTCTCTCTCATCCATCTCAGGATGGGTGGATCTGTTTTACACTTGTTATCCCACATCGTTATTTTTAATTGTGCCCCCATTTACTCCTCAAAAGAGCTCTGGCTTGAATATATTAAGCCGCATGGTCACTTTACTATAAAGCCTAGCCACCTATAAGGTATTAGTAAGACCAAGTTTGCTACTTCAGCAGTAGCTGGGGAACCTCAAACTTCTAGTTAGCTCTAAGATCCCCAGGAGTTAGTATAGTATTTCATTCCAAGTAGGTTCAAAGGAACTTCTGCATAAAATATTTAGTCTGTTGACAAATTCCTGAGACATAAATAGCAATAATACTTCCAAAAAATTGGAGGAAAAAAAAAGCCCCGATCACTGACATCATGATTATTGTTTTAACTTTTTTCTCCAATGGACAGTATTTGTCCCTGATAAAGTCCCCTTCAGGTAAGTCCTGCGCTAGAGACTCACTGTTTGAAGGGGCAGCTAGACCGTCGTCTGAAGCAGCCAGAAACCATACGCTTCACAAACAGGAAAAGAATCAGACCTAATTTCCCCTTAGAAAGGAAAATGGTACCAATCAACTGATCCCTGGTTATTAAGTAGATAGGATGAGGTAAAGAACTAAGTGTTGAAAGCTGAATTGCAGCCACTTGGCCCATTGCTAACACCCCCTACCCCCACCCAACCCAGCCATGTTACTATGTACTTCCCAAATAAGAGCCATTTAGGCAACAGGGCTTGTCTGGGCATTAATGAGGGTTCCTTAGTAGCAGTGAGTGTGAGACATTTGGCTGTCTCCTATGAACAGGCATTATGGAATATAAACTGGGAGCCAGCAGCCCTTTTGCTCCTTAAGTAAAGAGAAGAAACATTGTCAGAACAGATAATTTGTTGGAGGAATCCAAGACAGGATTGGCACATGTCCTCCCCAAATGCGTATAGCACAGAGGATGGATCCATTTTCGGGGTGACTCTTTTTAATCAGAAACAGCTGTTGATTAAAAAAAATGTGATCCATTCAGCTTTAATTAGTAAGAAGGTGGTCAAAGTTGGAAAGAATTTTGCTAGAAACTCAGAATGGATAGAAGCACACTGCAAATTATTACATAAAACATTATCTGGACAGAGGTGATTTCCAGAAACCCATAAAGCCAAATTAGGGCAGGGAGGGAAGGAACCCCTTTTCCCTAAGAAGACTAATGGAAGATTGTGAAATAAAATTGTGAATTTAAAGGAGGTATTAAATCAGAAGAGACCCAATAGTGGGCATTCTCCTGTCCATGGACTGGTGTAGCAAAACAAAGGCGTAGGGTGAATGATTCCTCCCACATACATAAAATGTTTGTTATACACATGACTATCAGCTGACCAAAAAGCCCAAAAGCATTTATTGAATTAGTGGATCAAGGTTAAGTGGCCCACTTTTCAAACTACAGTATTTATTAGACTAGGTTCAACAACAATTAGAGAAAAAATGTAGCTTACGCAAGTTAGAATTTTGTGGGTTTTGGTCACATCAAAGGAGCGACCTAGGGCTGCAGTTCAGGGCTGGCCTGGTGATTCGGCCCCACAAAAATTCCTTAGGGATCCAGGAGCCTTCCAGCTCACCTTTCTGCTACCTTTAGTATGGAGTTCCCATCCTCATCAGCTGAGGTGGCAGCTAGATCCACATTCCTAGCAGCAGGATGAGGGTCAAGAAGAAAAATGAACACTTGTCATAGTCCAGCTCTGGACTAGGATTCTATGTGTGCTCTTTCAGACCCCACCGCAGACCATACCCAGGCTGTCTGTGCTGGGCAGGCCTCAATGCAGAAAAGCTGCCCTCCTCCCACAGATTCTATGCACAGCCAGTGCGTTACACTTCTCTGGAGGGAGTTGTAAACAAGGACTCAGCCTCTCTGCCTCCACCTCCCTCCCTGGACCAGGTGGGCAGTGCTCAGACTCCTACCAGCTTCCTAACCCTGGGCGCCTACATGGAGAGGAGGCTTGCGGAGACCTCATTATCAGCCGGCTGCCTTGGTTAAGGTATTTTTCCCCCCAAGGACTCAGTACCTGCCAATCCCAGTCATTCCCCGTATCTTTCCTCCTGGGCCATCTGGCCTCACTGCTGTGGTCTGTGGAGAAAATGAAGCTGTGGGGACCTGGTGTCTTTCTCTCTTCCCTCTTGCCTGCATGGTTTCAGTAAGTGGATTGATTGTTATTTTCAACACGGCTCACCGTCCTAACTGAACACTTTGACATCTGGCAGCACAGTTATGCGCCCAATGTCCCTCAAGGAAAGGTCCTAAGACTGCCTTCCAACTATTTTTCTTAATCCCAATGGCCAGAACTTAGTCACACGGCCATAGTCAGCCACCAGAGAGGCTGCAAAATGTAGACTATTTCTATTACTACAATCAAATATAGTGAGAGGAAGCTAGCAGTCTTTGCCACATCCTTATATGTTGGTGACTTATAGGAGTAGATGCAAAGAAATACCACATGATCTCACTTATATGTGGGCTCAAAAAAGAAAAAGCGAAGTCATAGATACGGGGGGAGAGATAGGGAGTTGCCAGAGGTAGGGGCTTGAGGGTGGGCAAATGGGTGAAGGCGCTCAAAAAGCACAAACTTACAGGCATATGATAAATAAGTCCTGGGGCCCTAATGTATAGCCTGGCAGTCATAGTGAACAAAACTCCAGTCTGTATTTGCAAGTTGCTAAGAGAGGAGATCTTAAAAGTTCTCATTAGAAGGAAAAAAAATTTGTCACTGTGTGGTGATGGGTGTCAATTAAACTTATTGTGGTAATCATGTCACGATGTAAAAATGTATTGAATCATTAGGTTGTACACCCAAAACTAACACAATGTTACATGTAAATTATAGAAGAAAGGGAAAAAGAGAGGGAGAAAGAACAGGAGTAGATGGAGCATTGGGTGCAACACTGTAAGGAGACCAGGCTTTGAGTTTGTGTTACAAACTGACTGAATCACCTTGACATTGGTTAGCTCTCTGCACCAGTCCCTGAGAGCCAAATGGCATACTTTGCCTTTAGGCTGTCTCTGAGGCAGTCTAGGGTCTGATATTTTTGCTTATTGGCCTTACTAATACTATCTTAAAGACTTGACTGAAGATCTAAGGGTTTGCCACTCAAGTCTCATTTATGCGGATGTGGGACAGGAATAGGATTCACCATGGGGAAGACCCCCATTAGAGTTGCATTTTGTTTTTCCAATTTTGAGCTTCTGTCAAGGTGATTAAGCTACTTGCCTGATTTCTCACCTCAGAGGAGTGGCTTTCACCTTCAAATTGTGACTGAATGCCCTTCAGTTAAAGAGGGAACAAAACAGATTGCCAATGCTCAGTTATCAGAGACAGTGCAGCATGAACCCTAAAATGGCTATATGAGATATGGAACTGGGACTTCAAAAGACACAGATGGCCAGCCAAATACAAAAAAAATGTAACCCTTAAAGCGAATAATTCATTAAGTAAGCAAAGACGGGAAGATGATGTGAAAACCTTCTTATCCACACAATACTATGAAATCATTTCAGGAAAGAGTTCTCAAATTTAAAATTGATTTGTGAACTTTAGCTAGACAAGATGTTAATTCAAATGACATGAAAGGCCATTCCACCATTCAGACATGTGCCTTGAATTATCCTCTGTTATTCTGCCATCTTTCAATTGAAAAGTTTTGGTAGGACTTACTGCAGATGTTTGTCTATAATTTTCTATTCTTCTGTAAATGAGAAGGAAGACTGTGATTCTTAAAGTCACATTTCATAAGTAAAATGTCAGGGAATACATTTGCAAACAAACTTCAAATACATCCTACTGATCTTTGATGGTTTAAAGTTTATGTCTGCTAAAAACCCAATTTAAAATTTATAATTCATTAATTTTCGTTCTGCTAGTTTTATACTTTGTTCTCAATTCTTTTCTAGTTATTATATAATATTCTATATTCATTAGGCACCCATAATCTTGTGATGTTAGGCAAGTCATGTAACTCTGCCTCAGTTTCCTTATTTGTAACACGAAGGGGATTTTACCAGATTGTTGAGTCTCGGCAAGGGAGTGTATTGAAACACCCAGGGGCAATAGATACACTTATAGCTCTTCTTTCCCAAGATTCTGGTATGCATCCTTCACCCTTAGCACATCTTAACTCAGGTTATGAATCATAATGTGGGATGAGGGATGCCTGGGTGGCTCAGTCGGTTAGGTTTCCAATGCCTGGTTTCAGCTCAAGTCATGATTTTGTGGTGGTGAGATCGAGCCCCATGTGGGCCTCCATGCTCAGTGCAGAGTCTGCTTCAAATTCTCTCTCTCTCTCTTCCTCCTCCTCTGCCCCTCCCCCTGCTCACATGCTCTCCCAAATAGTAAAATAAATAAAATCTTTTTTAAAAATCTGAAAAAAAAAAGAATCTTAATGTAGGATGAATAAAGCCTCTTGCAATCTGACCCACTATGTGAACAACTCCATGTTATATGAAGATGCTTTATTACAATTCTGTCACACCATTTCTCTTGTTACTTTTAATTATTATTTATTGAGTGCTTATTATATGATAAGTTCTCTGCTAAACAATGGGAACACAGTTTATGTTCTTCCTTCTTCTGTTCTCTTCCCTGTACCTGGAATGTAGACATCATAAACCCAGAAGGAAAAGGCCAAGAAGATTGCAGGATCTTCAGACTGTGTATTCTTGAGCTACGGAACCAATGCCAACATGCCCCTGGACTTCTCATCACTTGGGAAAAATGAACTTCTCTTCTGTTTCAGCCACTGTTGTTTAAATTTTCTGTTACATGAAGCCAAACTCAATCCATAAGTGATAAGACTCTTCTAAGAGCCCTTACTGTCTACTGGGAGATAGGTATACATCAATAGGCAATTAGCATTGTGACAAATGGTATAAGCAGAAAGATCAGGGTGCTGTGAAAACACATATGGAAGCACCTAACTGAGAGTTGGGGATTTGGCACCATTTTCACATGTAGGAGTAGAAGTTAGCCATGTGAAGAAATGAAAGTCATGCCGCAGACTGAAGGAATGGCATGAGCAAAGCGTGGGGGTGAAAGGGAATATGGCTTCTTCAAGGAATGAAAGGCACTTTCCTATGGCCATGGCATAGCGTTTAAGATGAATGAGACCAGAGATAGAACAGGGGTCTGAGTATACAGGTTTTTAAAATACATTAAGAAATAAGAGAGAAGATTGACTTCCAGCAAGACAGTGTGAAGAGTTCTGCTGGTCCACTCCCTAGTGGACCTTGTAAAAATTATATTAAAAACAACCAATTAAAGCCTCCGGAAATGGGGTGCCTGGGTGGCTCAGTTGGTGAAGCATCTGCCTTAGGCTCAGGTCATGATCTCAGGGTCCTGGGATCAAGCCCTTATTGTGCTCCCTGCTCGGTGAGGCTGCTTCTCCCTCTCCCACTCCCCCTGCTTGTGTTCCCTCTCTCGCTGTCTCTCTCTCTCTGTCAAATAAGTAAATAAAATCTTAAAAAAAAAAAAAAAAGCCTCCGGAAATGACCATAAGGGCAAACGGTGAATGAAGAAACATCTATCCAAGAAAATCTACGGAAATTTGATAAAGGCAAGAGTCTATTGTATTTGAACCAAGACTGATCCCTTTCTCTACCCTCTGCCCCCAGCTCAGTGAGGGGGAGATCTACTGAAAATTTCTGTAAGAACATGGGGCATCCACTTTCCTTTAACAAGAAGCAGGACTTCAGCAGTTCTCTCCTGAGCCTAGCTGCCTGTTGCCGAGAACACTGAGGCCCAGTCATCTTTGCCCAGTTTGTGGGATGGTGGCTTCAGGCTAGGAGAGGCAAGCTATGAGGACCTCAGGCTGCGCCAGCCCCCTCTGAGCATTTAGTCCCTAGAATGGGGATGTGACTCAGAAAGAAGCTTGTCATTTTTCCTACCCCCCAGCTCTAGATCCCAGGCGCGGGGATTTTCCTGGCAGCAAAAGCAGGCAACAAGACAGATAGCTCTTAATCTCTTCCAAAAGAACTGAAAAAAAGTGAAATTTGCAAAAGACCACAGAGAAGTTCAAACTTAAGTGTACTCTCAAGAACAATGGAGGTTGTGGTGAAAAGCAATCAGGAGATTTGTGGACTTAATGAAGATACAGCCCAGCTGGTCGGCCAGCTTATTTTGAGGGAGAAAACTGGTGAGTAAGACAGCTGGGAGAATGCCTGGAGTCAGAATAAGTATCTAACAGGGACCTCAGAAACTATTCCTTCAAAGGAGCTAGAATTTGATTGAATTAGTTTGCAGAGCAATTTATGCCTCACCCAGGGTATTGTTGAAAACAATAGAGCAATCATAGGGCAATTAGTGAAGTTTAACAACTGGCTGTGGTCAGGGAAAGAAAGAGAGCTCTACCAAAACTGTGAATATACCCAAAGCTGAGCCTATCTGAGGAAGAACATCAGAGGCTGAACGCTGTCATGTGAAGGAAAGAGGCTTCACTAAAACAGACTAGCCATTTACTAAAAATAAACAAGCAAATAACAATAACAGGATTTGGAGAGGGGGACTTAGGCCAAGAGTTGCTACAATATATCATTTAAAATATCCAGTTTCCAACAGAAAATTACAAGGCATGGAAAGAAATAGGAGAGTAGGACCCATACACTGGAATAAAAAGGAGACATCGAAACAAGCAAGCAAGACTGAGCAAGATGTCATTATTCATAGAAAAATACCTTAAGATAAGCATTATAAACATGTTCATAGAATGGAAGGAAAGCATGGGGAAAGAAGTAGAGGAAGATAGGATGCCAATGTCACATGGAATAGAGACTATCAATAAAGATATAGAAACTATTAAAAAGAACTGAGTGGAAATTCTGTAGTTAAAAAGTACTGAAATAAAAACAAATTCCCTGGAGAAATTCAACAGTAGATTTGAACTGGCAGAATAAAGAATTATAAAACTGGAAGAGAGATCAATAGAGAGAAGGCAAGCCAAGGAACAGAGAAAAAAGAAAAAAATACAAGTGGAGGGAACACTTCCCAACTTATTTTATGAGGATGGTATTATGCTGATACCAAAACCAGATGAAGACATCACAGGAAAACTACAAACCAGTATTTTTTTATGATTACAGTCGCATAAATCCTCAAAAAAATTCTACCAAACTAAATCTAACAACATATAAAAATAATAAAATACCATGATCAAGTGAGATTTATCCAAGGAATGGAAAGTTTGTTCAACATCCAAACATCAATTAACATAATACATTATATCTATAACATAAAAAAACAAAAACCACATAATCACCTCAATAGACAAAGAAAAAGTATTTGCAAAATCCAACATATTTCTTGATGAAAAGTCCCGCAAACTTAGAAGGATACTTCCTCAACCTGATAAAGGGCTTCTACAAAAACTCACAGCTAATATTATACTAAGTGGTGAAAGATTGGAATGTTCTCCTAAGATGAAAAACAAAACAAAGTGTTTGCTCTTGATGATGCTACTCAACGATGTACTGGCAGTCCTTGCCACGACAATTAGGCAAGAAAAAGAAACAAAAGGTATCCCTGTTGGAAAGAAGAAATAAAATTATCTCTATTCACAGATGACATAATCTTACAATAGAAAATCTGAAAGAATCCCCCAGAAAACTACTAGAACTGAAAAACAAGTTTAACAAGGTTGTAGCATTCAAAATCAATATGCAAAAATTAGTTGTAGTTCCAAATACTTGCAATGAACAATTTGAAAGCGAAATTAAGAAAACCAACCCACAGGGAGCCTGGCTGGCTCAGCCAGTAGAGCATGTAACTCTTGATCTTGGGGTCATGACTTTGAGACCCATGTCAGGGGTAGAGTTTACTTAAAAACAAACAAACAAAAAACCCAAATCCATTTACAATGACATCAGGAGTCACAAAGGAAGTGAAAAAAATTATACTCTTGAGAAAAATGAAAGATCTAAATAAAAAGAAAAGATCTCATGTTCATAGATTGGAAGACAATATTGTTAAGATGTCAGTAATCCCTAAAAAGATCTACAGACTTAACACAATCTCTATCAGAATCCCAGTTGACTTCTTTGTAGAAACTGAGAAGTTAATTCTAAAATTCATATGGAATTGCAAGGGACCCAGAATAGCCAAAACAATCCTGAGAAAGAAGACAAAAGTAGGAGTAATCACATTTCCTGATTTCAAAACTTACTACAAAGCAATAGTAATCAAGACAGGGGCACCTGGGTGGCTCACTCGTTGGGTGTCTGCCTTCGGCTCAGGTCATGATCCCAGGGTCCTGGGATCGAGCCCTGCATCGGGCTCCCTGCTCCGCGGGAGGCCTGCTTCTCCCTCTCCCACTCCCCCTGCTTGTGTTCCCTCTCTCGCTATCTCTCTCTCTCTGTCAAATAAAAAAATAAAATCTTAAAAAAGAGAGACACAGTAAAGTACTGGCACAAAAATAGAAATATAGATCTGCGGAATAGAACTGAGCTTCCAGAAATAAACTCATACATCTACAGTCAACTGATTTTTGACAAGGTTGCAAGACCATTCAATGGAGAAAGAATAGTCTTTTCAACAAATGGTGCTACGACAACTGGATAGTTACTTATAAAAGAATGAAGTTGTGGGGGGTGTCTGGCTGGCTCAGTCGATAGAGCATGTGACTCTATCTGAGGGTCATAAGCTCGAGCCCCACATTGGGGGTAGAGATTACTTTAAAAACATAAAAAAATATGAAGGAAGTTGGACTTTTACTTCATATCATATAAAAAAATTAACATAAAATGGATCAAAGACCTAAATGTAAGAGCCACAACTATCAAACACTTAGAAGAAAACACAGCAACAAAACTTTATGACCTTGGATTTGGCAAAGGATTCTTATCTATAACACAAAAAGCATGAGCAACAAAAGAAAAAAATAGATAAATTGAACTTCATCACATTAAATTTTTGCTTATCAAAGACTATCAAGAAAGTGAAAAGGCAATTCACAGAATAGGAAAATATATTTGTAAATAAAGTATCTGATTTGGGGTTTGTAACTGGAATACCTAAAGAGCTCTTACAACTCAATAATAAAAGGAAGATCCAGTTAAAAATGAGCAAAAGATCTTCATAGACCTTTCTCCGAGGAATACACAAAAATGGTCAAAAAACACATGAAAAGATGTTCAACATCATTAGTTTTCAGGAAACCAGAAATCAAAATCACAATGAGATCCTACTTTACACCCTACTTTATGCCTTACTGGAATCAAAAAAATCATTATAACTACCATTGACCAGGATGTAGAGAAACTGGAACCCTCATATATTGTTAGTGGGCATATAAACAGGTGCGATCACTTTGGAAAACAGTTTGATAGTTCTTTAGTTAAACTAGAGTTACCATATGACCTAGCAATTCAACCCCTAGGTATGTAACCAAGAAAGTGAAAACATATGTCCACACAAAAACTTGTATATGAACGTTTATAACAGCAGTTTTTTATAATAGGCAAAAAGGGAAAACAATACAATTGTCCATCAATAGAATATAGTAAAAAAAAAGTAGAATATCCATACAATGGAATATTAGTATCTGACCATAAAAAGGGATGCTGTATCTTGGGTGAACTTTGAAATCATTATGTCAAATAGAAGTCAATCATGGAAGTACATATATTATATGACTCCATTCATATGAAATGTCCTAAGTAAAGAAATATATATGATAGAAAGTCAATTAGTGGTTGCTTAGGGCTCAAGGGGGTTGTGGGAGGTGAGCCTAAAAGATACTAAAAGATTTCTTTTTGAGGTGATAAAACTATGCTAAAACTGTGGTTACACATGTCTAAAATATGAAATTGTACCATTTATATGGATAAATTTTATGGCATGTGTATTATATCTCAACAAAGCCATTTAAAAAAAAAAGAAAAAGAAATCCGAACTTTCCCCTCAGTCCAATTGGGTATGGTGGTGTTTAATGCAGTAATATTATTATCTAGGTGTATTTCTAAAAATTTATGCTAATTTTATACTTGGTTGGTTATCCTGTGTAGAACAGTGATCTCTACACTTACTTGTTTATTGTCAACTCATATGAGTAAAATATTTTTGAGCATGCTTCCCTATAATAAATTATTTGTTATAAAGTACATACTTACCAATATACTAAAATGTTGTATAAAATATAAAAAAACACCATTCTAAATTTTTAAAGCATGAAATTAACATAAGTAACAGTCCTAATAATTTCGCCCACAGCTAATGGACCATGTGGCCTCTCCCTAGTGAGGAAGTCTCTCACTTTGGCGACTACTGGAAGGGAAGCCTGGAAGGAGGGAGAGCCAACATGCTGCTGAGGGATTCTGGCAGGCATGGGGACGCCTGAGCTATGTCATGGCAATGAGGATGGAGAGAAGTGGGCAGACTCAGGAGACACTCAGGGGAAAGAATCAGTGAGACATGATGAATGGTGGGGTTTGAGGGTGAAGGAGGGGTCAAGGTTACCGCCTAAGTTTTTGATATGAGCAAATTTATTCAAACTGGGGATTCATATTGTGTGTGTAGGTGTGTGCATTGTATGTGTGCACGCACATGTCAGGGCAAAGGTTGGTGGTGAAGACAAATACCTTCCTACTCTTGGCTTCATTGGCTAAAACAGGATAGAAGAAATGCATGCAGAGGGCTCAAGGCCTAAAATCAAAGCATTCTACTGCAGTGCAGCTAAAGTTGAGTGACAAGCTAAGGTGTCCATATTGAGGGGAGAGTCAGCACATGAGCCAGAGATCCAGCACTAGTCATAGGTCATGTAAGCAGATTGAAAAAAAAAATGTGCCCTTCAGAGTCCCCAAACCAGAAACTAGGTTTCCTCCCCTTGAGAAGCTTGCCCAGAGGAAAACAACCAGTAAAACAAAACAAAACAAAAATCGCAGTCGTCACCAGTTAAGAATGTGAGTAATCGCTGTCCATTGACAGATGAATGGATAAAGATGTGGTACACACACACACACACACACAATGGAATATTACTCAGCCATCAAAAAGAATGAAATCTTGCCGTTTGCAACAACATGGATGGAACTAGAGGGTATTATGTTAAGTGAAATAAGTCAGTCAGAGAAAGACAGATACCATATGATTTCACTCATATGTGGAATGTAAGAAACAAAACAGATGAACATAGGGTAAGGGAAGGAAAAATAAAGTAAGATGAAAATTGAGAGGGAGGTAAACCATAAGAGATGTTTAACTCTAGGAAACAAACTGAGGGTTGCTGGAGGGGAGGTTGGTGGGGGGTGGGGTAACTGGGTGATGGGCATGAAGGAGGGCACGTGCTGTAATGAGCACTGGGTATTATATGAAACTGATGAATCACTAAATTCTACCCTGAAACTAAAAAAAAAAAAAAAAAAGGAACTTGTGTGTGAAGCACAGGGAGTGGGCTGGTGGTGGGGGTGAGCAGATACTGAGCGATCAAGGTTGAGGCCAGAAAACTGTAAGTCCCTCTTTCTGTTGGTCCTCTTTGATCCTCTTTAAGTGAGAAGGGAAGAAGGACCTGGCAGTATCCATCACTGAAACGCTCTAAGAGTTTTCCTAAACATATTTCACTTAAAGAGATTTCCCGAGGAAAAAAATGAAAGTTCTTCAAGGTCACTGAAAACAACTTAGCATTCTAATGATAAAATGCCCTTAGTAGTGTTGCTGATAGCACCCATTTCCTAGAAAAGTTAACACAAACTCAATGAAAACCATAGCACAGTGGGCATTACCACTTCAAGGACAGATGTCACGACACCAAGAATAGGTCTCATTATAGAGATGCTGCTCAAACGTGGGAGACACAAATGCCTTTCTCAGGCGTGGAGAGATGATGACCCAGAGTGGGCAAATCTTGTCATCAAGGCCTTATGGCAACGAATCCAGGAAAAATCTCCCTGAATATTTAGTGTGATGCATTACCTCAGAGAAGAAGATTGTACAATGGAATCCCCCAGTTCTGGCTATGAGGTTTCAAAAAAGAAACTTAAGAATCTAGAGGTTGCAGTTCCTGTCTATGTATCAAACTTGAATAAATCCGTACCTCAATGAGCTTAGGGTTTGTGGAAGGCTTTCTGCAATTTGATACGTACCATTAAAAAGGGTGATATTTGGTATTTTGGAAGCTGAAATGTGGGATAAAAAAAATTCACCATTGGGGCGCGTGGGTGGCTCAGTTGGTTAAGCATCTGCCTTCTGCTCAGGTCATGATCCCAGGGTCCTGGGATCGAGCCTGCTCTCGGGCTCCTTGCTCAGTGAGGAGTCTGCTTCTCCGTGTCCCTCTGTCTCTCCCCCTGCTTACTCTCTCGCTCTCTAATACAAATAAATAAATGAAGTCATTTTTAAAAATTCACCATTAATATCTTTATAACCTATGAAATATGTTTAGGAAATTTTATTTATTTATTTATTTTTAAGATTTTATTTATTTTAGAGGAAGAGAGAAAGCATGAGCAGGGGGAGGGGCAGAGGGAGAGGATGAGAGAGAATATCAAGCAGATGCAATGCTGAGCATGGAGCCCGAGGCTGGGCTGGATCTCAGGACCCTGACATGACCTGAGCCAACAGACACAACCAACTAAGCCATCCAGGTGCTCCTAGGAAACTGTAAAATGTAGGGAACTATCTGAGGAAATCTGGAACTATTGATTAAAATGTTGCTAAAGTTCTCCAGGGTTTTGAGGCATCCATTGTGAAATAACATGTTTCCTCATTTAAAAAATACAACTAGCATGACACACAAAACATATCAGCATCGCATCAGTAAAGTGTGTGCCTTGTTACTGCGTGGCAAGGGGCTAGAACTTACTTCTGAATAATAACGAAACATAACGGAAATAAAGTAAAGTAATGATTATCCACTTATGATTGTTTTGTTCAAATGGTCCAGAACGGCAGAAGCACAGAGTAGCTTAATACAGGTCTATTCTACTTACCGATATTTACTGACTACCTACTACATGCAGACACTGAGTAGGTACAAAACACTCAAGCTAGTACCTCCCGCTTTCTACGAAAATCCCATTCAGTGTGGAACTAAGGGGCCAGCATGCATGAAAACCTGAGACTGTTGTTAGAAGTTCACTGCCTGCCCCAGAATGGAAGGGAGAACCTTCTAGGAACCCTGTGACTGAGAGAGGGATGAAGTGGGTTGGGGGCTCCGCTCCCTCTGTGCTAAGCTCCACCATAGAAATCTACTCTGGAAGCTTCCAAAGTCACAGGAAGGAGTGTGCAGGTTCGGAGTTACCCTCACAGAAATCCCTGCCAAGTCCTCCAAACACCAGGGCATGGACTGACTGGGAAAATATTCTCTCTAGTTCTGAAAAACAAAGGGACAGAAAATGGTTTATTCCACCTGTGGGAAAAGCTGTCTTTAGAAACAAAATATTAGTTTCTTCCCTCTGAGGGAGACCACTAGTTATTTATTTTCATTACATAAATAAAACCAAATAAAGACATGTTGTTTATGAACAATACAATTAATAAAGTAGAACTAACATATTTATAACTAATTTTAGATCATAAAACAGGGAGTATGCCTTATTCCCAAGTCAATGTCTTATTTACAAAAATCTATACCATATTAAGCCACAAGAAAGTCTGAGTAAATTTTGAAAAGCATATATTTTGTCTAACAATGGGTTATGTAATACACATAATACATACCAGTGCATAATAATAAAAAAAAATTATTCTAATACCTTTGAAACAAATGTATCTCAAAGATCAATAGGGTCAAGTGAGAGTATAAAGAACACAGTAACTGAGTATTTGGAAAAAATTCTAATTTAAAGCTTACAGACCAAAATTTATGAAGAATTTCTATAGCATGACTCTATGGGTATGTTTATTTTCAAGAAGAAGAAGAAAAAGAGAAAAAGAAGAGGGAGAGGGAGAAGAAAATGATCAAGAAGAATAAGAAGGAGGAGGAAGAGGGAAGGAGAAAGGGGGAGGGAAATTAAGAAAATATTAAGAATCTAATTAAAATCTTGGGGGGAAAAATATCCCAAAGCTAAACAGAAGGGAAGATTTTGTGTAAAGGCCAAAACAAATAAAAATCATAAGAGCAATAAAATTAAGAAATATATTTAAGAATTTGTTCTGTCTCAACTCTAATAAAAAAAAAAAAACCAAAACCTTCTGGTGAATAAATTGTTTATCCCGTAAATTAGAAATGAGAAAGTACCTAGATCAACCATATTAAAGAGAAAAATAAAACTCTATTCACACTATTATATTCAAACACTTCCAATGTCTTTCTTCAAGAATTCCTAAGCAAGAATTTACAAATAAGTAGTTCAAAACTGAGGAGACCTACTGAGGAAGTCACTGGAGACAGGTACTAAAGAATTTAAACATGTTCCCGTCCAGTCACACAGGAAACAGAAACACTTGGAAAGAAAAAAACCAAGTTGATGAATAAGTCTAGAAAATCTAAACTAAAAATCTATAAACTATAATGCAGATGTGCATTAAAGGGTTTTACCCCAGCAATGCCAGGGAGCTCTGAATTAGGACGTGCATAAAAAGTATCAGTTGTAAAAAGATAATACTTGATAATGGAAGCGTAACTTCTGAAAAATCATGTGTTTAGTAACAGAGAGCCAAGGAATATAAAGCAAAACCTGTGAGAGATACAAGGAAGAACCGACAGAAGTCCAAATGTAGACATGGCAAAGATATGATTGACAAGGTTGAATGAGACAAAATAGAACTTTGTCTTATTTTGAAGCATTTCTTATCTATTCACTAGTAGTATCTTTTCAGATGATAGTAGAATAAGCTGTCATATTTTATTTCTAAATCCTGTTGTGATTTTTATTGGAATTGTATTAAATTTACAGATTATTTTTGGGAAGTTAAATATCTTTATGTTCAAAAACATTCAGAAACAAGGACTAAATTTCCATTTATTTAAATTGTTCTTTATGATCTTATAAGTTTTTAGAAGTCTTGAACATTTTACATATACTCCTAATGTTTTATGGTTTTTAGTGTTTTTATAAAAGTGCTCTTTTTATGATACTTTCCTATTGGCTTTTGCTATTAATAAATTTCTTATACAGATGAATAAGTAAATAACCAAAAAATGTATACTAAAAGAGGAACCAGGATATTCATATATTCCTGTATATTTAAAACTGTTCGGAAAAAGGGGATTAAAGATGCTCTTCTTCAGGGAAAAAGAAAAGAAAAAAAAGCAAGAGTTTTTCAATCTTTTTTTTATTTTTGTTTTAGTGATGTATAAGACTTTATTATTCTAAGTCTTAACTTTATTTTTTAAAAATGAACTACTAAATCAGTTGTCTGAAGTCTATGAATATAATTTCTAGGCATTTTGGTAAACCTCTCTACCATCAGGTCAAACATAGGTGCTTCAGTGAGTTATTTTCTCATTGTTTTATAGTATTTCTGCATCTATTATAAATGTGCTTTGTCTATATTTACATAAAAATATCAACTGAATGTGTTGCACAAATGTCCCTGTTTGTGGCATGTCTTTTCACTCTTAAGTCTTTAGATAAATATCAATTATTTATTGCGGTAAAATTGATCAATCTTTATCTTTTATGGTTTAAAATAATTTTTTCTTTAAGAAATATTTCCCTATTTGATGAAGGTCTTAAGGAAGTTCTGATTTGTTTTCTTTTTTTTTAAGATTTTATTTATTTATTAGAGAGAGAGCACACATGCACGAGAAGAGTGAGAGAGAGAGAAAGAGAGCGGGAGCAGGGGCAGGGGGAGAGGGAGAAGCAGACTCCCAGCTGAGCAGGGACCCCGATGCGGGGCTCCATCCCAGGACTCCGGGATCATGACCTGAGCCGAAGGCAGATGATTCACCGACTGAGCCACCCAGGCGCCCCTCAAATGTTTTTTCTAAACATTTTTCTTTTCCTTTTTTTTTTTAAGATTTTATTCATATATGTTAGAGATAGAGAAAGAACATGAGCAGGGGAGGAGCAGAGAGGAAGGACCAACAGACTCTGAGCTCAGAGCGCTACTCGGGGCTCAATCCCACTACCGGGAGACCTGACCTGAAATCAAGAGCCAGATGCTCAATGGACTGAGCCACCTAGGCTCCCCTTTCTAAATATTTTTCAATGTTGCCTTTTATATGCAAGTATCTAAAGAACCTGGAACTGTCTTTTGTGTGTGGACGCCAGTCTCAGGTTCAACTCACTTTGCGTACAACACTGCTTATTCCTTCACATAGCAGCACGGACATAGCTTGGTTTGGGCTTAAATAGCTCACTCTTCCCATGTAATAAATGTGTGTGAGTCTGCTTTTCAGCCTCTAGTCTTTGTATTTATCCATTTGTCCATCTTTGTGTCAATTCTGCACTTTTATTTACTATATGTGTCAATGGCCCTGCTACAGGTAAGCCTCCATAGCCTCTTCCTTTACTCATGTCATGACTATTCTTGGCCATCTGCTTTTCCACACAAATTTTAGAATCAGAATGACAAGGTAAAAAACAAAACAAAACAAAATAAAAACGACTACCCTGTAGGTATTATGAATTGCCATTGCATTGAATCTGGAACCATTTGCAAGAGAATGAAGACTTTATGATAGTGAGTCTACCTGTATAAACATAGTATCCCTCTTTTACTTATGCCTTAGATAGAATTGTTTATGTTACAGGAATGATTAGATTATACAAGAAATTTATTCCAAGACACCTGGTATTATAATTGCTCTTTTATTTTATTTTATTTTATTTTATTTATTTATTTTTTAAGATTTTATTTATTTGACAGAGAGAGCACAAGCAGAGGGCAGAGGGAGAGAGAGAGAGAAGCAGGCTCCCCGCCGAGCAAGGAGCCTGATGTGGAACTCGATCCCAGGACCCTGGGATCATGACCCGGGCTGAAGGCAGCTGCTTAACCAACTGAGCCACCCAGGTGTCCCTATTATTACTATTTTAAATTTAGCTTGGGAAATTATATCTTCTGGTCATTACTAAAATACAGACAACTCACTTGTGTCGATCTTTATAACTTTTTTGTTGTTGTTGTTGCCTGTCTTTTCAAGCTGGTAAGATTTTCATTACAATGTTGAATATAGCACATGATACTGGACATTAGTGATTCAAAAAGATTTCATTGAAAAAATTTAACTTTTAAAATGCTTTTGATATTTCCCCATGGAATTTGATGTTTATTATAGATAACTTTGTACATGCTTTTCATCTTAAGGATATATATTTCTAATTTCTAGTCCCTCGTTGGTCAATAGATTTTCTCATGAATTGATGTTGAAATTACCAAATTTTTAAAATTGTCTAATGAGATAATTATATAGTTTAATATGTCAGTGGGAAAATTACAATGAATAATTTTGAAATATTGGCCCACCTTGCATTTCTAAAATCAACTTAATTATGATAGCATATCCATACCTCGTTCAATTTAGCTTATCCATGGCTATGTATACTAGTGACACTGATCCCTAATATTCCTTCCTCATATGTTCTTCTCAGCTTTGGTAGCAAGTTTATAGTAAATGCACAGAATAACTTGGGAGGTATCCTCCTTTGTATTATCCCTGAAAGAATTTCAATAAAATTGGAATTACTTGTTTCCTGCTTGAGAAAATTCACCTATACCCTGGGGCCTGATGCTTTCTTTGTAGGATTATTTTAAACTACTAATTCTCTTATGTTAGATATTTCCTCAAAAAGTTTACTTTGTTTTGGTTGTATATATTTTTCTAAAACAGTGTCCATTTCACTGATGTTTTCAAATACGTTGGTGTACAGATGTTCATAATATCATCTTAGAGTTTAAATCTCTGCAACCTCTAGTTTTCATCATTAATTTTGTTGATTTTTTTGTACTTGCTTTATCTCTTGATCCAAGAATGGGAATGCTAGATCATGTGGTATACATATTTTTAACTTTATAAGAACCTTGAGGGTGTCTATACCATTTTGTATTCCCACTAGCAATGAAGAGTTCCAGTTTCTCCATATACTCACTTGGTATTGTCACTAGTATTTATTGTGGCCATTGTAATAGGTGTATAGTGGTATCTCATAGTGATTTTAATTTGTATTTATTTCCCTAATGGCTGATGTGCTTATTACCATTTGTATATCCTCTTTGGTGAAGTGTCTGTTCAAGTACTTTGTCTGCTTTTAGATTGGGTTGTTTTCTGACTCTTGAGCTTCAAGAGTTCTCTATACATTCTGAACACAAGCCTTTGTTGGACATGTGATTTACGAACATTTTCTCCAAGTCTGTAGCTTTTCATAGTGTTTTAATAACGTCTTTCACAGAACAAACTTTTTTTATATTGGTGAAATCTAATAACTTACTTTTTTTTTCCTTTTATGGAGCATACTTTCGGTGTCATATCTAAGAACTCTTCGCCTAACCCCAGACAATGAAATTTTTTTTCTTACATTTTCTCCTAAAAGTTGTATAGTTCTGTTTTATACTTAGACCTATGACTCATTTTGAGTTGATTTTATATAAGGTTTGAGGAATAGGTCAAGGTTCACATTTTTGGGAAGGGATATCCAATTATTCCAATGCCAGTTTTGAAAAGACTATTTTTTTTTTCTCCCTTGAATGAACTCTACACTTTTGCTTAAATCTATTGGCCATATTTGTGTGGATATATTTCTGGAATCTTTATTGTGTTCCACTGACCTATGTGTCTATCCCTTTGCTAATGCCATATGGTCTTGATTACTGTAGTTTTACGACAAGTATTAAAATTGGGTGGTGTACTTCCTTCAAGTTAATTCTTCATTTTCAAAACTGGTTTTGGTTATCCAAATTCCTTTGCCCACATATATTTTAGAATTAGCTGTATACATCTATAAAAGCTTCTGATGGCATATTGGTTAGAATTATATTAATCTGTAAGCCAATTTAGACAAAATTGACATCTTTATTATGTGAAAATTTCCAACCAATGAACAAAATAATGTCTCTCCCTTTACTTAGGTCATCTTTAATTTCTTTCTTTAGCCTTTCTTATGATCTATTCTATAATAGCTTTGCTCTCTGTCTGATTAATTTCGACTCATCTTTATTAATCCCTTTGTATTACTTACTTTGTGTTTACCCTATTGCATTTTTCTAACTTCTTCAGTTGGACATATAATATGGCAGTTTTAAAATATGTCCAGCAGTTTCTTGAAACTTTTCCCTTCAAAAGGCAGAGTTCTCCCTGTGATTGTGGACTGGACTTATTAAATCACTTCTAATGAATGGATTATAGCAGAGTGATGATGTGTGACTTCTGAGGCAAGGTCATAAAATACACTGTGGCCTACTTCTTGCCAGTCTTTAGATTACTCCCTCTGGAATAAGTCGAGCAGCCCTGTAGAAAGTTTAGGGTGAGCAGGTCTTCTGGTTTGTGTGGGAGTTTCCCAGTTCAGCATTGAAAGTCCTGTGTTCCTGATATTTCAGCCCTGAAGAAACTGGGATGATTGGTCACTAAAGAACAGGATCTCATGGAAAAATATCGAGGCTTCCAGTCACTGGCCACATGACTGAGCCATCTTGGAAAGTAAATCCTTCAGCCCCAGTCAAGCCTTCAGATGACTGGAGCCCTGGCCACTAACTTGACTGAGGTCTCATGAGGGAGCCTGAGCAAGGACTACCAAGCCAAGCCACTCCACACTCCTGACCCACGGAATGGTAAAATCATTGTTATTTTTAAGCCACTAAGTTTTGGGGTAATTTGTTATCTATCTACAGTTATTTCTTTCTTTTTAACATGAGCATTTATGAGTATGTATTTCTCTCCAAATTTTATTTAAGTTGAATCGTACAGTTTTGATATATTTTCATTATTATTCAGAAGTAAGCACTTTCTTATTTCTTTTGTGATTCTTTCTTTGCTCCATAGATATTTGGGAAGTAGTTTTACATTTCTAAGTATGTGGGATTTTCTAAGTTATCTTTGAGTCATTAATTTCTAAAATAATTTTATTATGACCATAATTTTAGAAATTGTTCTATATGATGCGGATTCTTTGATGTTTATTAAACCTTTTTTTATAGCCCAAGCACATGGTCAATTTTGATACATATTAGCATCTGTACTTGAAAAGAATAAAAATTGGGGGAGTTACAGTATTCTGTATATGCCAATTGGATCAATTAGATCAAGTTTCTTAATTGTGCTATTCCAATCTTCTATACTCATAATATATTTGTGTACTAATTCCTGAGAAAGCTATATTAAATTTCCTTCTATAACTTTAGGTTTGGCAAGTTTTCTTTCTATTTCTGTTAATATTTTGATTTATGCCTGAAACTATGCTGTTATGTACAAATAGTTTTGGAATTATGTCTTAAGAATGTAATATTTTATCAATATGCAATGATTCTCATTATCCTTACTAGTCCTTTTTTGTCATAGGAACTACTTTTTCTGGAAAATAAATCCATACTACTGATTATGCTTAGTACCTACCTGACCTATAATTTTTCATCCCTTTACTTTTAATCTTTTGGTGTCCTTCTATTTTAGTTATATTTCTTTTTAAAGAATAAATAAATGGATTTTTTTAAAAATCAAGATTGAATTTTAATCTTGTCTAACAATCTTTGTTTTGAACTGGAAAATTTAGTTTATTTACATTGATTATGATAACCAATATATTTGGATGCATGCCTTTCAACTTATTTATACTTGTTATCTTCCTTCTTTTCATTGTGGTAAAAAAATTACATAACATAAAATTTACCATCAGTATAGTTTTTTAAATATACAGTTCAGTAGTTTTAAAAATATTCATACTGTTATGAATCCGATCTCCAGAGCTTTTTCATCTTGCAAAACCAAAACTTTACACCCATTAACCCACAACTCCCCATTTCCTCCCACCCCAGCCTCTGGTAACTGCTATTCTACTTTTTGTGTCTACAAATTTGACTATTTTAGATATTTCACATCAGTAGAATCATACAGTATTTATTTTTTTGTGACTCGTTTATTTCACTTAGCATTATGTCCCGAAGACTCATCTGTACTGTAGAGTGTGATAGGATTTACCTCCATTTTAAGGCTGAATAATACTCCATCATATGCATATACCATATTTTGTTTATCTGTTCATCAGTCAATGGACATTTGGGTAGCTTCCACCTTTTGACTACTGAGAAAAGTGCTGCTATAAATATGGGTGTGTAAATATCTCTCTGAGACTCTGTTTTCATTTCTTTTGGCTATATACACAAAAGGGGGATTGCTAAGTCATATGGTAGTTCTATTTTTGATTTGGAGAAGCCATGTTAAATTTATATAGACCTAATAACATAGCTTCAATATATTTAAGAAAAATTGACAAAACTAAATGGAAACTAACATTAGCTTCATAAAAACACCAACAGTAATGTCTACTTAGTGGGGTTTAAAAAAAATCGAGGTATAATTAAAATCCCCCCAAATCTGCCTTATTGTTTTTCACAGAAGTTGCACCATTTTACAATTCCACCAACAGTGCACTAAGGGTCCAATTTTTCTGCATCCTTGCCAATACCTATTATTTCCTATTTTTTATAGTAGCCATCATAATAGATGTGAGGATTCCCCCCTTTACTATTATATTTTCCTTTTGTTTTTAACTTTCAAATTGATTGAAGTCCCCTCCCTTTTCTTTCTATTTTATCCTTCTCTTGGTTTGGAAGTTCTACTCAATTTAGTCTGTCCTTCTAGAAATTACTCCAGAAATTTTAACTTATATATTAACGCATGAAAGTGTTAAATTTATCAATATATTTATTTTCCCCTTTAAGCCATGTAAGAATTCAGAATACTGTAACTGTAAATGTCATTAGACTTTTTTCTTTTTGAGAGAAAGAGAGAGAGAGTGTATGGGGGGTGGAGGGGAGAGAGAGGGAGAAGAAGAGAGAGAATCCTAAGCAGGCTCCACTCCTAGTGTGGCCCGATGTGGGGCTTGATCTCACCACCCTGAGACCATGACCTGAGTCAAAATCAAGCGTCAGATGCTTAACCAACTGAGACACTCAGGAGCCCCTCCACTCATTGGATTTTAACTATACCTTGTTGTTTTTTTTGTAATCCCACTAACTAGACATTATTGTTGTTGTTTTTATGAAGCTAATGTTAGTTTTCATTTAGTTCTGTCAATTTTTCTTAAATATATTGAAGCTATGTTGTCAGGTCCATATAAATTTAGAATTATTTTATCTTTCTTGTAGATTGATCCCTACATATTTATAAACAGAGATATTTATTTCTAATTATCCTTCTTGCTATAAATTCCCTCCCTGGACATTTCTTCTTATTGCCTTATTTTGTATTAATCAAGTAATTTTTATTCCACCTCCTGTTAGCTTATTAGTTGTACTTTCTTTTAGTTAACCTAGAAATTACAACATGTGTCTTTGACTTATTAGAGTTTAATTTAAATAATTACTTTTACCACTTCCAGGGCAATGCAAAGGCATTAAAATATATCTTTCAATTTTTGCACTATTATTATCATATGTGTTCATTCTGCATATACTTAAATTCCTTCAGAATATTATTGATACTATTGTGTGTATCTAGTTTATGGAGTTAAAAAAAATCAAAGTATAATTAAAATCCACTGACTGGAGTTAGAGTATTCTGAAGTTCTTGTATGGTCTAAAGGGGAAAGTAAATATATTGATAAATCAAAATTCATTTAGATTTGTACATATATTTTATTATTTTTTTCTCTTCATTTCTTCTTTATTTTCCTTTCTACCATTAGGATGATTTTCTTCCGCTTGAGGAATTCACTTTAGATTGTATATTTTTTTTCTTTTTTTTTAGTGTGTATCTGCTGATGACAATTTTTTTTTTTTTTTTTTTATCAGCAACATTTTTGCTGGTATTGAATTTCAGGTCATCTCTGAAAAGGGTTTTGCTTGGTATAAAATTCTAAGTTTGCAGTAATTTTTTTAGTCAACACTTCAACTGTGTTTCGGGTTCCATAACTTCCATTAAGGAATCAGTTCCATTTTTGTGGCCTTAAACATAATGAAAATATTGTATTATTGAAAGTAATAGGTCCTTGGGGCCCCTCGGTGGCTCAGTCTGCTAAGCGGCTGCCTTCAGCTCAAGCCATGATCCCGGGGTCCTGGGATTGAGCCCCACATTGGGCTCCCTACTCAGCAGGGTGCCTGCTTCTCCCTCTCCCTCTGCTGCTCCTTCTGCTTCTGCTCTCTCACTCGCACTCTCCCTCTAATAAATAAATAAAATCTTAAAAAAAAAGAAAGAAAGTAATATGTCCTTAATATTATCCAATCGTAAAAAAGAATGAAAGCTTGCCATTTGCAATGACATGGATGGAACTAGAGGGTATTATGTGAAGTGAAATAAGTCAGTCAGAGAAAGACAAATACCATATGATGTCATGCATATGTGGAATTTAAGAAGCAAAACAAACAAAGGGAAAAGAGAGAGAGAGAAAGACAAATCAAGAAGCAGTCTCTTAACTATAGAGAATAAACTGGTGGTCACCAGAGGGGAGGAGGATGGGAGGATGCATTAAATAGGTGATGGGGATTAAGGAGTGCACTTGTCATGAGGAGCACATGGTGTTGTATGGATGTGTTGAATCACTATATTGTACACCTGAAACTAATATAACACTGTATGTTAACTATAATGGAATTATAATTTTTAAAAAATAATTAATTTTTTTTTAAAAAGAAAGTAATGTGTCTTTTTTCCCTGCCTGGCTGCTTTAAAGATTTTTCTCATTGGCTTCGATTTCCATGAGATTTACAATGATATGCCTTGGTTTAGTTTGCTTTGTTTATTTTCTGTTGCTTTGTTTTATTATATTTGGCTTTGTAATACTATTTGGACATACAATTTAATTTATCAGTATTAAAAAATTCTTAGTATCACTTCAGAAATGGTCACATTCTCCTACTCTGCTTCTGAGATTTCCATGCTCCTACCAGACTTTTCCACCATCTCACATCTTTTGGGATGAGTTTTAGATTTCTATTAGTTTGCTTGTTTTTGTTTATCTTGCTTTTCATATACATCTGTATTTCCCTTCTTCAGTTTGGATATTTTCTACTGTCCTATCTCCCCATTCATTAATCCTCAGTTTAGTTGAGTCTGTTTTGCTCTTAATTTGTCTACTGAGTTCTTACTTGCATATTTACATTTTCTTATTTTTCTCTTCTAGAATTCTCTTCTAGGATTTCCATTTTACTCATTCTCTAGGGTTTACTTATCTACTAAATTCCCCACCTATGTCCTTGAACATACAATAATCATTATATTAAAATCTGTATCTATTTATTCCAATATGTCAGTTGATCTGGATTTGATTCTGCTTTGTCTATTTTTGTTTAGTTTTTATTCGATCATTTTGTCCATGGAATGCATGGTAGTTTTTTAATGGAAAGTCAAACACTGTGATAAAAATTAAAAAGAGAAATTTAAGCTCTTGATAATGTAATTTCCATCTGAAAAACGATGTGTTTTGGTTACTGCATATGTCAGGATAAAAGCAGATCACCCCATGTAGTCTGGTACTGAGCTACTTTGGAATGAGTTTTGTTAGTCGTAAAGGCTAGTCTACTTCCATCTAGTCATTACTCCTATGGGATAGCCCTTCAGGCTCCTTACTGCAAAATCTGGGATATTTGCTGGGGTTCCCTTCTTGTTGGGGAGCCCCCTTGAACTGCTAAAAGCTCTGCTCAGCCTCTTGGGCCTCCAGGCCTCTGTTTTCTCCACCACCTCTAAGAGTTTCCTAGTCCTCACACATGTTTGATTTTAGCTTCTCACTTCTATACTCATGTATACATGAGTATATGCTTGTGTATACACACGAATATACATGAGTATATGCTTGTGATCAGGAATTCTCAGGAAATAATTTTCCTTTTTTTTTCCTCCTAAGTCTAAGAAAAACACGTATCCCTACTATTAAATTTTCAATGAGTTTTGTTGCTGTCATTCATTTATGAGGAGCATCGGTTTTCAGATCTGTCTTCTATCTTCCACCTTGCTTTAGCCTCAGGCTTTGTGTCCTGTCCCCAACTTGTACAGACCAATAAAACACAAGTTCTAGGCCATCAGGCCTTGGCAGATATCCCCAGGGTCAATACCAAGCAGCTCTGGACTTTACTTACCTTTCCGGATTAATGATTTCTATTCTCTGAGGGGTTCCCTCAATTATTTTTAATCACTTTAGTCCTAATTTGGACACATTTTAATGTCAATCCAGTATTTTAGGTATATTGTGCCAGCAGGTGTATTTCTGAACATCTGGTTTGCCATCCTGCCTTAAGTAGAGATCTAATCATGCTGTTTCTAAGTCACACTAAGAACATATCCCACATTTTCCCCACTTCCAGACCTTGATTCTACTAATTCTTCTTTATTTAAGAGTCATTGCTGTGTGGCAGTTAAGAACTTGGTCTTTGGATTTGCACATTCTGTGTTCAACTATTTGCTCTGCTGCTCTCCACATATATGATCAGGGGCCATTTACTTACATTTCAAGACCTCCATTTCTGCATCTATAAAACGGGGCTATTAATAGTATGCCTCTTACAGAGTTGTTGCAAAAAATTGAATGAGAAAATGCATGTAAATTGTTGACACGATGTCTGACATAGTGTATAAGCACGTCAAAGCCAAAGACAATAGCGGATAAATAAATGTTAGTTACTATTATAATTGCCTAGAATTTCCTTTCTTTGGATATTTATTTATTGAATTCCTATTCTCCCTAAGGACCAATACATATTCTACCTCCTTCAAAAGTTCACTCAGATTTCTCTAGAAATCAGTATTTTATCTTATATTTCCTTAGCGCATTTATTGCTTATAAATCTCTTTTCCCCAGATCCACCTGCCCTGGAGTTATACCAGTATTTACATGACTGTCCCCTCTACCAATTTGTGAGTTTCTCTAGTATGAAGACTCCCACAGGGAATACGTGTTAGATTTCACTGAATTGATTTGTACCCTGTACTCTAAACAGTTCAATGAGGTAGCATACATGTGAGTTTGAGAATAAAGAAAAGCAGAAAAGAAGAACACAAAATGTGGTAAGGTTTTGTTTGAAAGCTGTTTCACATATATTATTCAAATAATTCTTACAACTAATCCTGGGTGAGGCTTTCATGGAATCTTATAAGTCTGGTAGATTTCTTGGGAATTTATTATTTTATTTTTATTTTCTTGATAGGAAGATATACATATCCATGAGTTAATGGTTTTTCAATATGATCTAGAATGCATATTTTCTGATATCATTATACAAAGTATGATTATAAAGTAAGAAGTGAGGTAGAAATGGCTTGATACAGGAAGTTTGGGGGAAGATTGCTAGATCTTACCCCAGAGGAAGGTGAACTTCAAGGATAGAAATCAGAAAAGTGAGTGAGTAGGACAAGAGATTGAAGAAATTCATGGTTGCATTAGTCAAGGTTCCCAGGAAAACAGCATACAGGATAGATAGATAGATAGATAGATAGATAGATAGATAGATAGATAATAGATGATAGGGAAGTAGAAATAGAGATATAGATTTATTTATATTTCTTTATCTTTATCTCTATCTCTTATTGAGAAAAAGATTTGAAAAACTGGCTCATATGATTTTGGAGGCTAGAATCTAGGGAGCAAGCCAGCAAGCTGGAGACCCAGGGGGAAGTTGACATTGCACTCTCAAGACTGAAGTCAATGGAAGACGAATTCCTTCTTCCTGAGGGGCGGGGAGGGGGGAACCGGTTTAAGGCCTTCTACTGATTAGATTAGGCTCACCCACATTATGGAGGGAAGTCTACTTTATTCAGAGTCTACTAATTTAAATGTTAATCTTATCCTTAAAAATACCTTCACAGCAACGTCTAGACTGGTGTTGACCAAAAACCAGTATCAACACTAAGTTGACACATAAAATTAACCAATACAGTGGCTAAGAGAAAACTTACTTATTTACAAATTCAATCTCTTAAGTCATTTCTCTTCTTTCATTTAATTATGTTCCTTCTCAAATCTTGATTTTCCTAAATACAATTCTGTAAACTGACTCTCTTGATATTCTCAGCATCACTCTCAGAGATAGCTTAGTGTAGCCTTTTCCAGGAAGACCCTGAATCAAAATTCAAAGCATCCTTTTCCCCTTTCTCTAACCTCTTTCTTTCTACTTTTTCTTTTGATTTGGGGGAAAAAAAGGTTTTATATATTATCTTGAGTATAAGAGATCTTTTACAATTGAAATGAAGAGCAATAGAATGAAACAAGTAAAGTAGAAAGAGAGAGATGAAAGTGGTAACCCGGAGAAGAACTAACAGGGTTTTTGAAAGGTGAAAGCGGATTTATAGATCTAAGAATGTTAACAAAGTCTTTGCTGGGCTGAACTAGTTTGGCAATGCTTTAGGGCTTACTGGCCACAGGGAAGTTCACAGCTGGGAACTTGTGATAGTTTGATAGAAGGGGCAGGGCTAGAGATTCTGAAAGGAGCACTTGGCATGTCTGAGAGAATCAGTTACCATTACAATATGAGTAGAGAGTATTTGTCATTTAGTTCCCTTCTTTTCCTCTATAATTAAACAGTGAGACTGTAGTCAGCTCTTCTGAGGACCTAGCTCCTCATGAATTTAGCATCTTCATTTTTACAGCAAGTACCAATAGCAATAAGAGCTACAATGAGACTAAATAAATCTTGCGAAATTCCCTAAAACATAACGTTTTCAATCCTTTTCTAGGAAAGTTTGTCATGTTGTAGCAATCAGGAGCTTGATATAATACGCTTTGCTATTACTAAGATACAGACTTACTACCCAACAAATGAATCTTGCTCTTGTAAAGACTAAATTAAGCCTGATGGAGTAACCACTTCTCATGATAATCCTTAGATATAGCATCAGGAACTGTAAGGTAATTTGACCTATATTTTCTTTCACTGTTTGAATGAATTTTACAACATTATCAAGTTGTGCTTTAGTTTGAATTCAGATGTATCCATTGATGGGAACATTCTTTAAGCAGCCCATCTGAATTTTAGACAACTTTGACCATAACTTCTCTATCTTAAGCTGAAATCTATCATCCTGTGACTTCTATTCACTGATCCTCGGTAGAACTTTGAACCCCATTAGAATAGACCCAACACCTTTGACTCATAGGTTCTTAAAATATTTGATGAGAACTATTCTTCCCTTTTCACCTTGAATTAGGAGCTGTCTCTTTTCAAGATAAATATCCCCAATATCTTCAACTATGTTCTATTACTAAGTATGAAGCATATTTGCTTTACTGATTCCTATCACA
This sequence comes from Zalophus californianus, assembly GCF_009762305.2. NCBI lineage: Eukaryota > Metazoa > Chordata > Mammalia > Carnivora > Otariidae > Zalophus > Zalophus californianus. The sequence continues at coordinate 11,786,239 of NC_045606.1, read as the reverse complement.
GATCCAAAATTAGACAATTACCTAATATGATCTGACCAGCAGGCAATTGGAAAAAACTTTTTTTGAAATGTTTAGCACTTCTATTATTTCATTATAATATCTCTTTAACTTTTTGGTTTATTAAAACTCGACAGTCATTTTATCACATGCTGCTAGGCTACATCACTTCCAACTGCATTTGGGCAGTTGGGTTTTTGGACCCAAGTGTAGGATCTTATGTTAATCCCTGTTAACTTCTATCTTTTTAGAGATTCATCCCATTGCTACAGACTGACAAGATTTTTTTTGTTGTTTCAATTCTGGTTCTGACATACAATGTGTTCGTTCTCTTGCCAGGCTTCATGTCATCTACATATTTGATAAGCATGCCTTCTGTGGCTTCATACAATTCAATCTATAGGATTATACAGTCATAATTACATCGTTTGAGAACTTTCCAACCTTCTAAAGTTATATTTCCTTTCAAAACTTTATGTTATGGAGTAATGCAAACTTTTCACTAAACTTTTAGAAGTTCTGCTTCCCAAACCTCAGAGTATGTTCTTCCCTTCTTTGGATACCACACATTCTTGGATGACAGGTTCTCAAAAATTATTCATTCCATTAATCCCTAATTGGGATGGTTAAATTTATGTGTTGAGCCTACTGGACTAAGGGATGCCCAGACAGCTGGTAAAGTTTGTTTCTGGGGTGTGTGTGTCTATGAGGATGTCTTCAGAAGAGTTTAGCATTTGAATTGGTAGACCAGTAAAGATGACCACTCTCCCCAGTGTGGTTGGTCATCATGCAATCTGTTCAGGGCCTGAACAGAACAAAACATCAGAGGAAGGGCTAATCTGCTCCCTCTGCTTGAGCTGAGATGTCCATCTTCTCTTGCCCTTGGGAATAGGCACTCCTGGTTTTCAGGCTTTCAGGCTCAGACCAAAACTTACCTCATCTGCCCCTTCAATTCACAGGGTGATTCTCAGGTCTTAGGACATGGACCAAATTATACCACTGGCTTTCCTGGTTCTCCCGCTTATGGAGAGTAAGTCATGCGACTCCTCAGCCACCATAACTCTATGAACCAATTCCCATAATAAATCTCTTCTTATCTAGATCTAGATCTAGATGTATTTATATCTCCTATCTCTGGAGAACCCTGACTAATACACTAGTTTTTCTTTCACAATCATTGTTGATGCATAGCTTTATTTCCATTGTAGGTAAGACTTTGTTTAAAATTGTATTCATTTCCTATTGCTGCTATAACAAATTTAATGGTTTAAGACAGTATACATTCATTGTCTTATATCCCTAGAGGTCAAAGTCTGAAATGTGTCACTGGGCTAAAACCAAGGTGTTGGCAGGGCTGCATTTCTTCTGAAGGCTCTGGGAGATAATATGTTTCCATGTCCTTTCCAGCTTCTGGAGGCTGCCTACATTCTTTGGCTGCAGCTTCTTCCTCTGTCTTTAATCCAGCAGAATAGCATCTTCAGACTTCTCTCTGAATCTGACCGTTTCTCTCCCTCCATTCTGAAGTACCCCTGTGATTACATGGGGACTACCTAGATAATCCAGGAAGGTTTCCCTACAGTAAAGTCAGCTGATTGTCAACCTTAATTCCACCTGCTACCTTAATGCCCCTTGGCCACGTGACATGACATATTCACAGTTACTGGGGATTAGTATGAGGACATCCTCGAGGGTCATTAATTTTGCCTACCACAAAAATGTAGGCCAAGAATTTATTAGATGCTCTGTTTGCACTAAATAAATAATTAAGCATTTGTGCAAATAGTCAAAGTCACTAGTCATGACTTTATTTTGTTGCAGGATTAGACTTTCCTTATTTGGCTAAAAAATAGTACCATAAGCTCCTCTTCTTTTAGTCAAATAAACATAAGACTCTAACTGATGGTTTGTAAATGTTCCTGAAGACATACATTTTCTAAAATAGTGTATCATTTACCCTAGAGAAATACTCTTCACCATTTCCCAGCCTTTGCTAGTCCCCATCACACTTTCACCAACTCATAACAGATTGTTACAGTTTACTATCTGAATGAAATTAACATGAAATTTAAAATAAAATTCAATAACCATAATGAAAGCTTCATTAGAACAAAATAGAAGACACTGGTCCGAAAGTAAGCTCTGTGAAAAAGACAGGTTAAAGTTTTTAAAACACAACGGGAACTCCGGTTCTTATTTGTCTCTGAGATGAAACTTCTAATTTGAATTTGTCATGGTCACCTCAACGGTGACATTACGAAGTGAAATTTAGTTCATCAACCTCAGAAGGATGATGGAAAAATTATTGCATAGTATTCATCTGTGTCTGTGTACATATATGTCTAAACTTATCACTCAGGTGGGAAAGCTCGCTTTGAGGATGAAGAAGAATTTAAGTTTTTTCTGTTTTGTTTTACCCCTAGGGATCTTAATGATCTTCCATCTCATTAAACACCAGCAGGATGAATGAGCCTATCTTTGGGGAATGTATGATTGTCGTTCACCAAATACAGTATATGAGAAAGAGTTGCAATGTTTCCACCATCCAAAGGCTTTAGCCTAGGGCAAATATCTACTTTTAAATTTTATCCCCAAAGCAGTTCATTTTACCATTAACAGAGCTCTCTTTGTTTATTGTCTAATTTGGGTTCTGTCCATTTTAGAACCTGAAACAATCCTGCCTCCTTCAGCATTGCGGTGAAGCTGAGAGAAAGCTCAAGGGGTTCCAAACACAACTTCAGTCCCTCATTTAGCCACCACTAGCTCTGTCATGTTGGAAAACTCATTTAACTCTCAGCCCCACTTTGGTTATGTGTGAAATGTATCTGCAAAATGAGGGCATTGGACTCCTGTAATGTCAACTGTTTACCAATAGTGTTCCGTAGACCCTTAGGTCCATAGAAATGCCTCAGGCAGTGTTGAGGTGAAGCAGAGCAGGTGAGGGAAAGAGATGGAGAAGATGGGGTCCCTTGCAGCTCATCTTGTGGTATAGACATCAGAAGTCTTATTATTCATTTGTATTTACAAGTCATCTCTAAGCCTCATGTTAGATTTTTACCAAATTTAACAATTAAAAAAGCCAAATTAAAAAATAAACATTATAAAAATTTGGATTCTTTCTGATTCCTGAACTATTTGTCTTTGTCATAGTAGGTCAATCAGCATTCCAATAGCTTAAATATGGTTGCAAATATGGAGAAAAAAATAAACCCACAATTTGTAGAGTATTTAAGCAAATAAAATTAACCACATCTTTCTTTGGATAAATGGTCAATCCTAGGGCTAGGTCATGAAAGAGACAAGAAGAACTTGCAGGGCCTTGTGGTATCAGAAGCCAAGGAGGTGCTCCAGAGGATGGCAGCATTTCAAAAGGCAAAAGATTCAACCAAGAGGAGCTCTTAATGGCCAAAGCTGGAACAATACAGAAACAAAATAAAAAACAGTAGTATTGGATCCAAACACTAAAATAAATATCCATGAATTCTTACCGTGACAAATAAATAATGGAACGAGTAAATTGGAAAGAAGGAACAACTCCTTCTCACAGAAGAAGTCCAATCAATAAATGTAGAAGGAATGAGAGAAATTGCCATTAGGACACCACAGTAATAATTGTTGCAGATGAGATCCACCAATGAATGCTAAAATTATTCAATGAAAGGCTGAAGAGAAACAGGATGTTTTCATAGTATCAATGTTTTGCTCCCCCAAATACTTACTAATGACAAAGGGAAAAACATAGTAACTTTACAGCAGAGAAACACGACAGACCATACCTTCACCAAATGATCATCTTATATTAGAACACCAAATATTGGGGCTCCTGGGTGGCTCAGTTGGTTAAGCATCTGCCTTTGTCTCAGGTCATGATCCCAGGGTCCTGGGATCAAGCCCCACGTTGGGCTCCCTGCTTAGCAGGAAGCCTGCTTTGCCCTCTCCCGCTCCCCCTGCTTGTGTTCCCTCTCTTGCTGTCTCTCTCTCTCTATCAAATAAATAAATAAAAATCTTTTAAAAAAAAGAACACTGAATATTGTAATGAGCTGCACTATTACTCTACTTAATAATGATAGCCAATATATTTTAAGGCAAACTCTTAATACTACCATTTTAGAACTTTGCTAACATAATTCTAGAACTAGCCTTAAAATTTAAAAGTAAACAAAATTGAAGAAATGTTAAGAACAATATTGAAACACCATCACAAAGTTGTAATAATTTAAAAAGTATCTTAAGAGAACGTGGAATAGAGTAAATAACCTAGAATCATCTATGAATAGAAAGGTAATGATAGACCAAATAAGTACTGGATGAATTAGTCAATAATCCTAATCAATATGTTACACAGAGCAAATTTTTCTTCAGAAAATAATCTATTTAGATTCGCTCACATAAACAATGAATTCCATATATATTCAAAGGTTAAAAGCAAAAAATTAAGCCCTAAAATACTTGCAGAAAAACATAGGTGTGTCTTTAACAGATGTTTGGGTCAGGGAGGAATTTTTCAGGTAAGTGCAGTTACAAAGGAGAAGACAGAATTAATTACCTAAAAAGTAATTGCTGCTTTACATTAAAATACCATAAAAAATTATAAGATGTGAAACTAGGAAAAATATTTGTAATAACTGTAACAGGAAAGAGTAGTAACTAAAAAACCCATGCAAGACCATTTATTTGTTCATCCATCCAACCAGTATTTATTGAGCAACTCATCCGTGCCAGGCTAGAACACAGTAGCAACCAACCAAACCAAATCGTTCCTTACACAAGGCTTACACACTAGCAGAGTGGGGTGGGGTAAGGGGGTGGGGAGGCAGAAGCAGGAAACCAATAAATAGACAATATGTAAGATCATGGTGTAACGTAGAAAGAAAAAGAAAAAAAAGAACACGTTGGCTAAGGGGGACGGGAAGAGTGTAGTGGGAACAATGTTATTTTGTGTCACATGGTCAGGGAAGGCGCCAATGCCCTGTCTTTTGAGCAGATACCTGAGGAACAGGAGAGAGAAAGCTGGGGACAGGTCTGCAAAAAGGAGCTTCCTAGAAGCAGGGGAGAGAGGGTCAAAGCCCGAGGCAGGAGCTGCCCCCCAGCATGCCCAAGATTTCAGAGGGCCCCTTGTCAGAGCTGAGTGAGCCAGGGAGAAGGAAGAGAGAGCAGCTTGGGACGGAGAGGTGGATCACACAGGACTTCAAAGGCCATTACCAGGACTTTTGTTTGTATCTGGAATGAAGTTGGAAGGCTTTGGAGGGTTCTGAATAGAAAAAAAAATATTTTCATTTGTTCAACAAATATTTATTTTGCAATGTGTGCTAGGCCCTGGTCTGAGAGGTGCTGATACAGAAGTAAATAAATCCCTAATCTCACAGGCTTCTATCCTACTGAGGGTAGGCATGGAAGAATGTTTGAGTGTTAATTTTGAAGTGTGTATTTAGACAGCCACAAGATGTAAAAGAAGAGCAGGCACTGGAATCTAAGTTTTTAATGTGAGTGAGAAATCAGATATCAGTAACCTGTTTTCCCTGCTAGGGAAACACAGACACTCTGGATCATCTGGGTGCGGAGTCACGTGGTCCTGCCTCCTCCAATCATTAGACCATTTTCTCCTCAGGATAGATGTAAATGAGAGGAATGGGAACATTATACAGAGCATGAGAATGAACAAGCCTCTCTGAAAATGTTCAAAGTTGAGGTGGAGGCTCTAATTTTACCTCAGCTCTGCCATTTAGTAGTTCTGGGATCTTTGCTAAGTCTGCTCAGGGTCTGTCTCTCATTGATTTTTTTTTTCCTCTTTTTTCCCTCCCTCATTCCCTCCTTCCTTCCTTCCTCCCTTCCTTCTTTCTTTCTTTCCTCCCTTCCTCCCTTCCTTCCTCCCTTCCTTCCTTCCTTCTTTCCTTCCTTCCTTCCCTCCTCCCTTCCTTCCTTCCTTCCCTTCTTCCTTCCCTTCATCCTTCCTTCTTTCCTTCCTTCCTCCCTTCCTCCCTTCCTCCCTTCCTTCCTTCCTTCCTTCCCTCCTTCCTTCTTTCCTTCCTTCCTTCCCTTCTTCCTTCCCTTCGTCCTTCCTTCTTTCCTTCCTTCCTCCCTTCCTCCCTTCCTTCTTTCCTTCCTTCCTTCCTTCCCTCCTTCCTCCCTTCCTTCCTTCCTCCCTTCCTTCCTTCCTTCCTTCCCTCCTTCCTTCCTTCCTCCCTTCCTCCCTTCCTCCCTTCCTTCCTTCCTTCCCTTCTTCCTTCCCTTCATCCTTCCTTCTTTCCTTCCTTCCTCCCTCCCTCCCTTCCTTCTTTCCTTCCTTCCTCCCTTCCTCCCTTCCTCCCTTCCTTCCTTCCTTCCTCCCTCCCTTCCTTCCCTCCTTCCTTCCTTCTTTGCTTCCCTCCCTCCCTCCCTCTGTCCTTTCTTCCTCCCTCCCTCCCTCCTTTCTTTCCCTCCCTCCCCCTGCCCTCTTTTTTTCTTTCAACGGGACAAGTAAGACACTTCACTACAGGACCTTCAGCATCCCTGGAGAGCCATCCTAGGTGGCCAGGTGAGAGAAGCAGTTAGGCCAGGAATGAGAACTCAAGTGTTCCTCTTCTGTGTTTGCTTTATTTCTCCTCGTTATTTCTGAATAATCAGAAGGATGGCAGATTTTGATCAAAAGCTTTTCCTCAGGAAAAATGGCACCCAATTTTCAGGAGTATGTGACCTTCCGTTTCTTAACCTTATAGGGTGACCAACCATCCTTGTCTGCCCTGGACCACCCTGTTTTTAACACTGAACGTTCACAACCAAAAAACTCCTTAGTCTCCAGAAATTGAGGAGAGTTGGTCATCCTGCTACTTGTCACTAGCCAACACCATGAGAGAGAAAAAAAAAGGGAGGGAGGGAAGAAGGAAAAAAAGGAAAGAAGAAAGATAAAAACCTTTCCTTTCTTTTTTTTTTTAATTAGAAAGTATATCAGCTTGGACGTGCTTGGCTTCATTTAGTAGACCTTATAATAAATTTTGCGTTTTTTTTGTGTGTGTGAAATTTACTATTTCACCTAACAGGAGTTCAGAGATAGGGGTCAGTTTCAGGGTGGGGTGCACCAGTGCCCAGACAATGATGCATTTCTTTCTGGTTCTTTCCTCTGCTCACTGGGCATGAGTTTGGTCCTTTTACTGGTTCCCGTGTGGTCCTAAGTGGCTGCCAGTAGCAATGGAGGGATGTGATTTCTTGCTCTCATGGTGGGGAGGGGTGTAGAGAGAAGCGTAGAGTAGAATCCCTTTCCTATAGGTCCAGGGTAAAAGCCTCTCTTTACACCTCTCTGTCCCCAAAATCGGGGGTGGGGGGATGCAATGTCCTGATGGGCTTGCACCATCAGTGAAGCGATGGCAACCCTTCGGAGGGGAGAGGAGGTGAACATGGGATGACCCTAAACTAGAGGAGGTCAGCGAGTCAATATTTCTCCTCAGACAGACAGACAGACACCTTGGGGCAGTTAGGTGATAAAATAAATAATTGAGTTTTTATGATTCAAAGGGGATGGAGGCAGCATGATAACTTCTTTGTGGTCCATTGCTGCCCAAACGGAGTCAAGTGTGGGATGGGTGAGTGAGTGGAGTCCAGCTCTGCGTATTCAATAGGGTGCCCGGCCTCCAGGGGGCACCTCTCATCTAAGCAGGATCAGACCCTGTGGTGTGTGACTTTGGACATGCCATTTTATTTCATTTTATTCATTTTATTTCCTGTGGAAAAGGGTTGGGAGAGGCTTTCACCCATGTCCCTGCAAGTGCAAATAGTTCTCAGTTTGTTTCTTTACATTTTCTTATAAAATAGCCGCATCGCTCTTTATTCTGCGCGGTGTAACGGGTGTTCTGAGTGATGTAACAGTCACAGGAAATGGGAAAGGTTAAAAGAAACCAAGCAAAGGGACAAAAGAAAGGAGGGAAGGAGGAGGGTAGGGAGGAAGGGGAGGCGGCACTAGAAGAAAATGCTCCGGAGTTCTGAGACCACTGAAAAGTCCTGGAGGAGGACAAGACCCAGGTCTCCTTACTCCGCTGGTTGCCTCGCAGCCTTCCAGACAGAGTAGCAGCTAGAAATGCACGGTGTCCAGCTCCAGAGTGGAAACGGACTGTTGTCTCGTCCAGGTTAAACCGAGAAGTCCCTTGCTATTTTTTAAAGCGTCACCTCCTAAAACACCCAGAGAGAATTTTGGGGGCTGCTCAGGGTCTCTGTGATGGGAGATGGATTGTTATTAGCCCCCCCACCCCTCCCTTAGAGATGCCTCCTTGTTCAAAGAAAAGCCCTGAACAGTCACGGGCAAGAGGGAGCTGGGTGAACCGGGCTTTTTGGAAGTGTTTAACGTGGAAAATGCTGTGTGGCCAACTCCTCTGTAGACAAAATACTTTCATGTCTGTTATAAATTGGTTTCAAATGGTTAAAATATATAATGACATTAAAAAGGGGCTAACTTTTGCAGTGCTCTAAGGAATTTCAGACACACAACTCCTATTTATTTGCGGGAGTAGGGTGACTTGCTTGCCTCGGACCCCTTTGAAAATGAGCCCCTGAGTGTTAATATAATATTGAGATGGAGAGAATTCATAACAGATTGTATCATACAGCCCACTTGGCGTAAACGTCCTTCTCCAAAGGACAGAGAAAGCGCGCATGCCTCCTGTTCTTCAGGGCTTTCTCTTTAATGACCAACAGCATGTCCCCCCTTCATAATGTTAATTCCTGTAGTTTAAGTCACTTTCAAGTAATTTTTAGTTTTTTTAAGTTTCTCTTTTGAGGTTCATCTCCTTTCTTATCTTTTTCTTCTGTGGCCCTTTTGTACCATCTCCCTCCCTCCCCCTGCACCTGTCACTTGTAGGTTCCTGCACCCCAAGTAGGGCAGACTTGATCTCCCTTCTATGTCAAAAGTGGCCCTGGCTTTAGCCCCAGGTCCCTCGCACCTCTGTTTATTCTAGAAGTATATAAAGGGAAACGTGAAAACAAACGTTTGCTCAAGAAAAAAGTCAAAATAAAACAAAACAAAAAAACATGTGCACTGTTCACTTTTGACCACGTGGGAGGCTGCGCTCAGAAATCTGTTTCCACTATTAGGAAGAAGCCCTGACTGTTTGGATTCAGTAGCAGTTCTAATTTCAAAACTCCATGCTGCCGCAACCTAGCTTTATCGAGAAAGGCGGTTTCTCTCTCCTTTGTTTGAGCCTCCCCCACTTAGAAATTTATTTTTATGTAGCACCTAGAATTCATGGTCAAATCTACTAGCTTATATACTCATATGATGGAAAGTCCCCAGGAGGCTGTCTTTTTGTTGTTATTATTATAACTTATTTTCTTAATCTTTAGAATCTGTCATCTGCCAGACACACAGTACGTATCTAACAAATATTCGCTAAATCAATGAGTGATTTCGTCAAGCAAGTCAAAAGTAATAGGGCTCAAGGGCAAAACTGGGGGCCTCCTCTTGAGAAACTTTGTAATGGTCTTCACTTTTGTCTTAGGGCTTTTATGGTGAAACTTACAAACATTGATCCATTGATGCTGCAACTTGCACAAATCATTCCTTTTCTACTGTGTTTTTCATGATGTTTCTGCTTTGGATGGTAACTATTTATCTTTTGTGCATTAGCTTAAGTGTTTCGAATACACACAATATATAAAGTAATTATACACATAAGAATTATACTTAGATACAAATACAAAAGGAAAGGGTAATGTTAACACTTAGGTCCTCCTAGCTGCTAGTTCAAGCTCCTAGATGTTGCTAAATGTGTTCATTTTTCCAGTGAGAGTCCATTTCTTTCTAAGGAGACAGAAGTTCTTTGCAGCTACAAGTCTGCCATTAGCCAAAGGACCTCTCACATATTATATATAGCATATATAATATATATAATAATATATATTTATAACATGTATATAAATATATACTAATACATATTTAAATCACCAATCTGGGTGGTCGATTCTGTCATGGGGCTTTTTAATTTCAGGGCAAAATTAGTGAAATTAGCACTTTGCCTCATCAGAACAAGCAAGGAGATCACAATGCCCATGGTGGCTAACCCATCTGGGAGAAGCTTCTTTCTGCCACTGTTCTGTAAGGAGGAATAAAGGGACTCTCACTTCAATGAGAAGAAAATTGCAAATCGTTTGCTCAGTGTCTTGTTTTTGTTTTTGTTTGTCGAGCATGACCAAGTCATATTTGGTGACTGTCTACTTGTCGGCTGCCAGGGACAAGGGGCAAGAGTGAGAGACAACACGGCCCGGCTGAGTCACAGGGGACTCGTCAGTTTATCAAACCTCACAGACCAAGCACAGGCTGACTGAGAAGACAGTTTTGTGACTTTAGAAATGGCTGCTTTGATGACACATCTTTAAAAGATAAAATAATGAGTTAATAGGTCCTCGGGGAGTCACTTGGCTAAGGATTAAGGACCCAACCAAACAACTATCAGAAAAGTAGAAGTCTGACTGAATTAACCAATTGCTTTTGTGTGCCCAGAACTCATTTTCTCATCCCCTTTTTTCTTTCTCCCTTCCCTCCCTCTCATCACACCCACACCAGTTCGGTCCTCAAGTGACCGAAAGGAACATGATCACAGGTCCCTTCCTCTCAAGCTTATTTGTGCTCACGCTGCAGGCGCCAACATGACAACATCTCCACCCAATTTCAGCAAGCCACCAAAGCATACCCCCGCCCCCACCCCTGCCTGTAACCAGAAACAGTGACAGGATTATCTTGAAAATGAAGTAGCTGCCAGATACTGTTAAAATTTCCAGACCTTGAAAAAAAAAAAAAAAAAGGCATCTTCTCTCCAGATTGTGCCTTCGGTTAACAGAAGCCTCCATGTGACCATTTCCATGTGCTCACTCCAGTTTTGTGACATCTGGATGATGCCTGCAAGTTTGTGGTGCAAAGTGCCCATTTATTCATCATAAAAACAAATTGACCATGTTATAAACCAAAGGCAGAGCCCTTCATTAAGGTCAGACCAGACAATGAATTAAAGGAACTAATTTTTACTTCCCTAGGTATAGGTTTGGGGGCGGGTCACAGAATCCTCATAAGACGTCAAAGTGAGTTAAAAACTTCCAGCGGACTAAAAATTGCTTTTCCCAAAGAAAAGCTACCAAAATGAGACTCTAGGCTGAGATATAAAGAACTCGAGGCTTTGAAACAAAGGGGTAAAACTGGTTCCAGTTGCTTCCTGTAATATGTTCATTTTCCCTTGTGGAAAACAATGATTTCCAAATACAACAGTCTTTTAATCCAAGAACCTGTCTGAATATTTGTTCAACTGTTGTCTGAAAAGAGTTTGGCTTTCACACATCACTTACCACCCCTGGATTCAGGAGAGACTAAACAGGCTATTCAAACATAGTCCAACTTATGAAGGAAGAGATTTCAACTGGGTGACTTTCAATCCATCTTCCATCTAACAGTTGATATTCTGTAAGAATCTTTGCTAAAGATATATTCCCTTTCTACAACTTCAAAAGAAGTTCACATCTACATGCTCCAAAATCTATATTAATATATACGGTATTTTCAAAGTTTACTCTGAAGATAATCTAGTTTTTTTTTTTTTTTCCTTTTTCTGATTGTGAACACCCCTGCTGTTTCCAACGATTTGGGGCCATATCCTGTGATACCTAAAAATCAATATTAGGAACAAACAGTCAACTACTTTTCCTGAAATCTACTCTGAAAACTGAAAGTTAAAGAAAAGAACTAAACACTTATCCTGCCTTTTTACAAGAAACTGTAGTCGATGTCTGATTGATAAAAGAAGGCACTTTTCTCATAGAAGAATTCCAGCTACCAAGCAGAAATTATGAAATTTAAAAATTATTTTCTTCATGGTCAGTGGAATAGATTTCGACTTGGTGACCTTCAGTCCATCTTTGCATGTAGCAATTCATAGCCCACCAAGGATCCATGTTAATTCATAACATCCATAACTGAAGAAAGAGAAATGTTTGAAACCTCCAGTTTTCTAGATTTAGGCACGGAAACTCAATGGACGCCCAAACTACTAGGTGAAATTTGTTGGGGATTAGGATATTCTCAGATGCTAAAAAATTATCCCAAAGAGTATTTGCTAATCACAAAGAGGGATTAAAATGAGTGAGGTCAGTGCCTGAGCCAAGTGATTGAACATAGCAACACTGCTAGACAGGAAACCAGGTATTATGTAGCTCCTGCTTGCTATGAGGCAACATAAGGTGCACAGTGTCACTGTAAATATTCTTGCCAAAAATGAACAAGTTAAGCAATTTTTTAAAAAGCCAATCCAATCAAAGCCAAAATATGAAAAAACTGAATTGATCTGAAAAAAACTGAAAAGAAACACCGAAAAAGTTCAGAAGACTGATCTAGATTTTTAAAGACTAAAAAAAATAAGACAAATGCAACACACAAATCTTCATTGGATTGTGGTTCAAAAAAAAAACCAAAAAAAATTTTAAAAAACCGCTTATGGTACAATTAAGAAAATTTAAATAGAGACTCACTATTAGAAAATATTAAGGAATCATTGATTGTCCTTTTTCTTTCTTTCTTTCTTTCTTTCTTTCTTTCTTTCTTTCTTTCTTTCTTTCTTTCTTTCTTTCTTTCTTTCTTTCTTTCTTTCTTTCTTTCTTTCTTTCTTTCTTTCTTTCCTTCTTTCTTTTTTTTTTTAAGTAAGCTCCCTGCCTAGCATGGAGCCCAGCATGGGGCTTGAACTCATGACCATGAGCTGAGATCAAGAGTCAGACGGACACTTAACTGACTGAGCCCCCCAGGTGCCCCACTTTGATCATCCTTTTAAGTGTGATATTGACATTATCGGTTACCTGGGAGAACATCGTTTTTTGAGATGCTGAAATATTCAGCAGTGAAAAGTGAAGAGGTCTTCAAGATACAACTGGTTCAGTGTTAATCATATTTAATCAGGGAGTCTCAAGCTTGCCATTATTGACATTCTGGGTTGGACAATTCTTTGCTGTGGAGAATTGTCCAGTGCATGACAGATTTAACAGAATCCCTGGCTATGACCTATGAGCCTATGTGAGATAATCAGTCTCACATACAGCTCCCCTGCCTGGTTGTGACAACGAAAATGTCTTCAGACCTTGCTACATGTTCCCTAGAGGCCTAACCTGACCCTGGTTTGGAACCACTGACTTAGATAAAGCAAAACTGTATAGTTAAACAATTTAAAGGTAGCAAAATGTCAACAAGTGTTGGATCTAGGTATATGGATAATCATTAAACCAATCTTTTACCTATGGTGGATAATCAATATACGATTCTTTCAACTTTTCTGTAAATTTGAAAGTTTCTTAATAAAAAGATGGGGAGAAAAATCACATCTTGGCCTCACTCCAGAAATTCTTAGTTAGCTTTGAACAGGGGCTGGGCATTTTTAATTTTTGAAAGGTCTCCAAGTGATTGTAATATGCAGCTTGGGTTGGGGACAATCAGATTCAAATGATTTTGTAATATGTCCTCAGAGTTTTGATACGGCTGTAGGAAATATAAAAGGACTTTGAGACAATGAAAAATAATGAAACATAACATTTAATTCATACCTTGTGTATATTAAACAAGGAAAATATCTTTTACTAGTTGGTATCCATGGAAGAAAGTGGGATTAAGAGCAGGCAGTAATGTAATACCTTGCCACTGAAAATGTGGCCCAGGGCACATCAGCATCACGTGGAAGCTTTTCAGAAATGCAGACTCTCAGACCCCATCCCCACACTGACTGATTCAGAATCTGCCATTTGGCAAAATCTCTATGGGTGATCCTATGCACATTCAAATTTGAAAAGTGCTTTGTAATCCACCCAGAGAGAGCTGAGCTAATTGTGTCTTTAAGTAGGGAACGTCACTGAGAGTTAAAGTACAAGCCCAACGACCCGTTAAATGTAAAAAATATTTAGTCAAATAAATATCGCGTATAAAACCTCACTTGAACTCACTGAGAGTTTTGGTGTTTGTACAGGCCTGGGTCATGAAGCCAACACTTGCTTCCTCCCTCTGGAATGGTACCTTCTTGTTAGACGACTCTTTTCTCCTGACCAAAGATACCCCCAATCACTTTCATTCTCGAAACTTCATGAGTGCTGTTCCTTTATGTTCCATAAATTATCTGCGCTTGATATCATATCAATAAACTAAAAATGTACTGCTGATTTTTCTAGAACTAGAAATACCTTTAGCATTTGCAGTAGAATGATCTACTAACGGAAAGTAAGTAGCAGAAAAAGTCAAGAACACTTGTTTTTTCACTACACAAGACGCAGAAAGAAGGTTTCTCTCCACCTCCTCACACCTGAAGATTTGATCTCTTCTGATGATGGAGTTTCTGGTGTCCAGGCCATCATTCCATCCACCCTATTGGGTGAGCAGAAATAAAGGCCGGGAAGATGGACGATCTCCGCACTTACCCCACAGAAAATAGCTCTAAGATACACTTTCTATTCCTGCATCCCTTTCTCTGTTAAATGTTTCAAGAGATGAAATATTCATTGCATCCCTTTGACTACTTCAGAGCACAACAGGCTTCTCGTTAGGAAATATTTTTGGTAACTCTAACAAATTTTTTCCGTGTACAATTCCATCTAATTATCCTGTACTACAACCATTTAGAGTACCCAAGCCAGCCCTTCTTCTCTGTCTCTGCAGCCTCCAAATATAGCTAGAGGAGTCAGGCTCAGCTACCAGGGCCCCTCTTAGTCATAACCCAGGTGCCCAAGCCAAGGAGAAGGCAAAGACAAGAGGCATACTGAGTAGGTGAAATACTCCTCTTGTCTTTGTACCTCCCACATTGCATCTGAAAGATGAGGGGGAGAAGAATTCAGTGCGATTTCTCAAGTAGAGAAGGAATTTACCTTTCACATTGCTTGACATGCTTCAATATCTCATCTGCTCTTCCTTCTTAGGAATGTAAGGAATTTTTTTTTTTTTGGATAAAAGCAGCATTATTTGAATCTAGATTTTGCTCTCTACCTCCCAGTTTTCCAAGGAGCACTGTCTATTGCATATAAATTGCTCTGCTATTGTTGTCATTCAAAATAGTGGCCATCTTACTAAGCAGGACTTGAATATGTGCAGTGAGTAGAGAACTTCACTTCGTATTTTTTTTTCCAAATTTGTCTGTTTCTTCAAAGGGATGCCCTCCTAGGCCTAAAGGGTTAATTTGCTTTTAAAATCGAAAGAAATGCAAATGACGCAAAGCAAACAGAAGTAAACATTTAAATCTTCTGGTTGGAAAGGCTGTGTAGTTAATTAAAAAAAGAGGAAGCCACCACTGGTTTGCATGAGAATTTGTGGGAAGGCTGCCCATTGTTAAATTAGGATCATCCATTCATTGCTGAATTTGATTTCACCACACTCCTTGCTTTAGTTCTTGAGTGGGAGCTAAGCCAGTTCCGAGATTTACAGTCTTCCCCATCTGCTGGTGCCAACACATGGATCTTGAGAAGGTGTTCAGTGGTGTTTAAGATGTTTTCAATAAGAAAAACCTGTTTGTAGGGTAAGTTCACTTTTTGTCCCCTCCTTTTAACTTTCGTTTGGCTATGAACTTGGCTTCTTTGTTCTTTCATGACTAATATTACCATCTGTGACATTACATATCAACATAGCAATGTAACATATTAAGCACAGGAAAACCCAGAATGCTTGAGTTCATCCAAGCATTTGTTATACTTAAAGTTCCAGGCCTGCTTTCTAGCCACCTGAAGCACTTCCCAAGTTCCCACCAACATAATATCATATAATTAAGCAAAACAATTTTGTCTCATTAGGAATTGGAACCACAAAGTCTCCAGCACAACAATTGCTCCATCGTAAGTCTTTAACAGCAACGCCTAACCAGTAATAGCTTTTGCCACCATTGGTCATCTCAGCAGGAAACACTTTCTGGGGATCTACCCACTCCAATGAGAAGAGGTTACTGACAGAATCATCTTGATTCCCTTTTACTGCTGAATCTGAAGGGTTATGCAATGATTGCTCATCATGAGTCCAAACCGATTACATCCTTCTCCATGGATCATGGGTCTATCCAAAGGAGGCCTTGAGACCGAGGCCAGGAATTCAGTAGGAAACACTGTACTGCCTGGGGAGGAAAGACACACAGGGAGTTAAAGATAGAGAGCTTGAAAAATTATGTATTACAATGGACTGATCTTCAAGTATATGATTAAAATGAATAACCCACCTTGTGCTTAGTTTATATCTACCCCTCAAAATAATGTCATCCATTTGTACTTATGTGACCTAAACCAATAAAGAAATGAATGTTCTTTTTCATATCATACATTTCAATAAGTGTGAAATATGCCCTAGATTCTGCTGGGTTCTGCAAAGGCGCTATATAGCTCAGAGCACAAGTAGCAACCTATATTCTTATACTAACGATTTTCTAAAGTGGTTTTGGTTGCAGTTGACTTGTAGGTGAAAACATGCCACGAAAAGTTGGTTGCCATTTTGGGGAGTTCCCGAGTTGGAGAATCACTGCTTGCTCTTATTTTAAGAGTAGGTGGATTACACACATATCATGAGACAAAGTCCTATCAGGTTTGGAACATTCTTAAGCAGGACAGAGACTTATCAAAATTTACTGCATTGGCAAAGATGGAAAATTGCAGAGCTAACTCTGTCAGGCTAACATTTTCTATGACTAGACTAAATATTGTTGGTGCTTTCTTTTTATTATTTGTTTCTTAAATGTTTTTATACATTTAATTTCTATGAATTTGTTTATTTACTGTTCAGACTAAAGTGATATATTTGAATAGAAGTCATAAATGACATTTTCTCATTCTACCAGAAGAACATTTTCTAGTTTGTGAGTTTTGACTCATGGGTGGGTCATGAAATCAGTTTAAAGACCCTTGAACATCACTTTATAGTGAAGTAGAATAGGATAAAAAATATCAGTATGCATTGCACACAATGAAGGTGCGTAATATTTTATGCAAATGTTTCATTTTTATCTATATAGCCACTTTTTAAATATACATGCATATACTGAGTCATGCTTAAAAAATGTATTTCTTATGTTAAATCTTGGTCCAAAGTTCAAAAGCTACTGGTTTAAATTATAACTCCTCATTTTTCTTATTATGAGAAAATTTCTCTTAATATATGTGTGGGCGCACTTTACTATTACTTTTACTTTTGTAGAAAAGTAACCATAATCCGAACTGAGAGATGGGCTAGGAAGTCCTGCTAACATAGCCCAGCTTGTTCTATGGCCTTTGAAACAAAACTCCTAGTCCCAAACCTAAGGAGAGACCATAGAGTGTGGAAAATAGCATAGTCGAACCACTTTCGTCAACTAGGTCATTACCAAATGCCCACCGTGTGCTCAGCGGTGGGCCTTGTGACACCCAGACGAATATACCAGTTCCGCCAGCCCTGCTCACGGCTGTCAGTCCTCAATTTCTCACTGGAGTGAGAAGCCCCAACATCTTAATCAGTGTCCCTGTATCCAGGTTACCTCTAACTCCCAAACTCCATGCCGAGTCTTTTTAAGGGGCAAATCTGGTCATTTCACTGCTGCCTCTAAATCCTTTGAATGTCCATTCTAGAGGGAAAGTGGCTGTCCAGAGTCACACGACAAACCACAGTGAGGTGAAGTCTCTACTCTCCTAGTTTTTTATTCTCACCTCACAGTCTCCCCAACCCAAATGCTTCCTTGTCTGTCAGAGTCCACTTGTAGGGCATTTTCCCCTCCCATTGGAGGAAGAGTTGTTCTCTCCAAGTAGGCTGGAAAACCTCTAAGAGCACTGCCATCTGCTGCCTAATCTGTGTGTGTGTGTGTGTGCGTGTGTGTGTGTGTGTGTGTGGCTTGAAAATGGAGTCCATCATCAGTAAAGTCCGCGTTCTTTGCTCTTCCACCTTGTTTTACATTATGAGTATGGAAAGGGTTCCCAGGACCTCTTGCTCATGTTACTGTCATTATTCTATCACTGGCATGCTGGTAAACACTTAGCTGTCGGTGGAGGGTAGGGTAGGGTCAGGCAGACCTGACTGGTAGCATTTGCCAATTTCCAAGCTGTCAATGCCCCCAGGGTGGCTGATTTTAAGCTGCCAACATGATGTCACTGAACGTGGAGTTAGGAAGACATGCATGGTTAGCACACCATTAGGCCACATATCCACCCTACAGATAAAACGCACAATAGTAAAAGGTAATAAAATAGTCAGCGATACACTTTGTGCATTTATTACCCTTGTTTCTATTTAGTTCTAGTTGTATATCATTGAATTTTCAATAATGGCTGTGTTTAACAGCTAGCTTACAAAACTCCCTAAGTTTTAATAAGTCAAACTCAGTGCACCACTACACAATCATCGCAATTAATGTTACTCAGCCTTATGTTGGACTCTTCCCACAGAAATAGAAGTATCCTTAAAGGCAGCCATTTAGATTGGTCCTGCCAATTTATTTTTTTATATGAAAGTAAGAGTTGGAAGAATTTGATAACCTCTGAAAAAAAAAAACAACTACCTTTGTACAATTTCTGCTCTATCTCCTCTCATCTCACAACTTTTTTTTGTTTGTTTTAGTTTAAGGGCACTACGGAAAATATGCTTTCTAATATTAAAAAAACAGAAATCTTTATGCAAAGAGTACAAATCAAGTTAATTTGAATATTTAAAACTAAATATGCACATCATCCTTGCATTTGTAATTTCCTACCCGAAATCTTTTAGCTCCTGTTCTAATGTAGGATGAAATTTTAAAGGCAATTATAATTCCCGAGGGTGGTTCATTTCAGCTGCTGCCTGAGAAGAGGGAGAGGATTAATGAGATGAGCCTGCAAACTCTGGGTTTGAGGTGCGGGATTAATGAATGAACTGGGCTGTTTGTTCACTATGGCTCCGATAAACACCTGTCCAAATGCAAGCAGTTGAAAATCCTGTGCAGTTGAAAATCAGAGATGAAACAGTCAAGATACTTGCAGCAATCTGGAAATGTTCTAGAAGCTTGGTCTCCCCTAACCTTGGTTCCTGTCTACCACTGCATATAAAACCCCAGAGCAAGCAGCATTTGGAAACCACTCGTCAGTAAATAAGTAATCCAGAAGAATGACTCGAACTGCAGTGCCAACTTCGAACTTTATTCTGAAATGGTTTACAAAACGTGTCCAGCAAATTTTGTAGATCCAGTAATGGCACACTCTACTCAGATTCTGAATAAATTCCTAGAGAACAGAAAAAAAAAAATCCCTCCATTTCTCTCTCTCTTACTCTTAGTTTGACATCATATTTTTCTAGTCTTGGTGGGAAAAGGAGGATGTGTGGGAAGGAGGGACTCTGTCCTTCCTTGATGTTTCTCCAAAATATTTTGTTTGCTCCTGAGTTTCCTAAATTCTGCTGAGGCAAGGTTTCTCAGCCTTGGCACTACTGACCTCTCTGGCTGGATACCTCTTGGTTGTGGGGCACCCTGTTCCTGGGATGAGGTTTGGCAGCAACCCCAGCCTCTGCCCACTAGATGCTAGGAGCACTACGCCCTCCTTCAGTCATGCCATCCAGTGCTCCCCTTCCACCCCTGCCCCAACACGTGGGCTTTGGGAATGCCAAGGATGGAGAGAACTCTGTCCTGTCATATCCATCTCACAAGGCAGTGGGCTTAGTACGAGCCACCCCCATCAAATAAAGGGAGCGAAAGAGACGGCACAGAAATGGAGAAGCACTTCAGAGTGATTCTTGTAATATTTTTATTGTGCCATTTGTTGTGTAATTCAATTTAGGTCCAATCAAAAGCACTAACATTTGACCATTTTGACTCAAGAAAAGCAGTTTCACCTGGTTGAAACTGGTATTTTATAAGTGCACACAACTATGGACAAGTGATTATCCTGCTTCCTTCCCAAGCTAGCCCTGGGGGGTGGCCAAAGACAAGGGGAAAAAAAACAAAAAACATAATATCACCATAACAAAGATTATCAGACCAACAGGAGTCCTCAGAGATGAGAAGTGACAAAAATGGAATAGTCATTAACATCCAAATAAATTCCACAAGGGCCTCTTTGAAAAGATCAGTATGCCTTTCCCCACTCTTAAAGCTGGACCCTGTCTGAACAGTGAGGGCAGCAGAAACACTGGGTGGAACAGAAGGCGGACACTCCATGGCCACTTCCTGGACTTAGCCTGGGAGTAGCTGCGTGGCAGGACTGCAGAGACGTCTTCCATGAGAGCTTACTCTCAACCCTGCAAAGCTGTGGCATTGGGATCTCAGGAAGGTGGTCCGAGCACCCCGTCAGCCTCCTGTTTGCAAAGGCCGTCCTCCCTCATGGTCCAGCCATCTCCACAGACTCTGCTAGGGACGCTGAGCACCAAGGCTCTCTCTCAAGGACCCACCACCTCTCACAGTTTTGTCACACCCTGACAACAGGATAAATTCAGGGTGCAGTGTCTGCGGTGCTGACCCTACCCCCCAAGGGCTGGCAGCCCTCTAGAGCATGCTGGGCAGTGTCCAGGTCAGCAGGGCTTGAACAGAGCCCCTGCCTACTCGCCCCACCGTGACCCTGCACTGGAGCTGAGAGCAAGGGGGGTAGGGGGGGAGGATGCTTGAAAAAATAGCCATCTTTCCAGAAGAAGCACCTTTTCCTAATTTGTACAAAGTCCTAGTGGTGTCCTGCTCCCCCCCACCCCCACCACCTAAAGTCTTGGAGGGACTTTGGAACATAAGCACATACCTGGAGGACAACGATGAGGAAGCCCCAGATGAATTGTGCTGCCACCAGCCGATTGGATGCACAAAAGAGAAATAGAATTGTGGAAAAATAAAGGTATAGCACCTAAACTCAGGATTTTGCCGTCCAAGACTTCCATTCGCTGCAAGCCCTAGAGCCAAAAGGGAACTTTAATTGACTCCCACTCCCTCATTTTACACACAAGGAAACTGGACATCAGGAGACAAAAACTGACTTCCCCATCTAATATAGCAATAGCATCAGGGAGACCAAGGCACAAGCCAAAGCCCAGTCTTCCTGACTGCTTCATTTCGAATCCCAACACATTTAAGTGTGGTATCATGATTCAGAAAGCTTTTTCATCTCTCACAATCTGGTCACGATGCAAATATCCCAGACAGGAGTTCAGCCTGAAGGTGTATGATAGAACCTTTGCACCAGGTTTAGCGGTAATAACGCGGGGGTAAAGTATTCGGGGAGAGGTGTCCACGGTGGTGGTATCTGGAGACGGGAGCTGGTTGCAGGAGGAATGGAATGGAGAATCTACGCAGAGCCTTCTTCCATCCACAGGAGTTGGAAACCAGCAGCTCCTCCAGAACCAAGATGCTGTCACCTACCTGGTCATCTGGATGACCTTGGTATGGCATCTTCAGGGCAAGGAGTGGCCAAGGCACTAGGGCATAGTCTGAGGTAGCAACGTTTCCCGGAGGATATCTGAATAACTGAGGACTTGTAATGTGCCTCCAAAAATGAAATCTGTCCACTTTTTCTGAGGTCTGATTCAATTACAATCAAATCCGACTGGGATTTATTTCATGGAATATGTAAAATTATTCTAAATTACCCTAAAATGCATCTGGAAGATATCACAGGTGAGATTTACTAAGAACATTTGATAAAGAAAAATAATAATGGGGGAGATCTTATTCTTAAAACCACAAAACATATTTTAAAAATAAAATTAAAATACTACGCACTCATGTAGAAAATGAAAAATTGAAAAAGAACAGTCAATCCAGTCAGCCCCAAACAACCTATAGAAACACAAAATCATGTTCACACACATATTTTGTGCAGACTGTACAAAGCAATTGCAGTGAACTCTGCACAATCCAATACTCTCCATTCCTTCCAGAAAACAAAATGTCCAATGCCCAGAACACAGAGCACTCAGGGATTGAAATAAATAAATAAACTATATGTTTACTGCTTAAATAAATGTATAAATCGATATGTAATGTTAATACATTGAAGTAAATATATATATTGCTGAAATAAATATATAAATATATACAATTTATCGAAATGATATATAAATCATACATATCTGATGCCACTGATGGAGTTATTTGCTTCCCAAACCAGTGATGTCTCTCCACAACCTATTCATACTATTGTTTTCCTATTATAATGACTTTATTTCATTATTGTGTGGGACCAATGAAATGTGGGTAAGAAAGTAGCATTCTTGCTGTCCTGAACACTGTGCTGAGTGCTCTAGGAAGACTAGAGAAAACTAAGCCACCAGAAATAAAAGCATAAAGAAAATACAAAGCTTCTGACCTTGGTTTGTTTTCATAAGTTCTTTTTCCACCTTAAAGAAACTAAATGCAGAAAACATAAATGATGCAGTATCAGTGTAGCTTACCCAAGAAAAGGGGTTGAGAACTCCAATCAAATGGACACGTATCAAAAAGACCCTGGAACCACATTAGAAGATTGACAAATACATTTTATTAATATATATAATATTCAAGGAAGGTAAGAACCACATTTTATCATACTGTCCTTTACTTGGCTTGCCTGATTTACCAATTAACTGGGGGTATCAATAGATTCAGATAAACAATTTATCTCTCTCAAAACACACATATTTCTTATACAGTAGATTAAATATCACCAAATAACGAAGAAGAAATGAATTACTTACTAAATTGTTGAAGGGAATATAGCTCTTTGGAAAAAAAAATCACACAAAATCTCATTTTAGACTTTATGCAAAACTCAATTCCCAATCAATTTAATAAAATAAAGGTAAATGTACTTAGGGAGCAATAAAAGGATGCTGGACAAAGTTTTTCATTATAGAAGAGAAAATTTTTAGAATTTCAAATGTCTAAGTAAGTCTTAATAAACAAAATTAAATAATAAAATGACAAGCCAGATGGAAAATTGTAACAAATGAGCAGGCGAAGGGGTAATATCTTTAATAATAAAATGCTCTTACAGGTCAATAACATAAGTATCAACTTCTCAATAAAAACCATGGATATGAAGTTATCAAATGGAAAGCATTTGGGTGAGAAGAAAAACCAAAGACAAAAAACCTATTCAATCAATAGTAATTGTACATATTCAAATAAAGCCAATATAATAATAATTTTTCCCATAAAATTGAGAAGGAAGAAAAATAATAAATGCTATCAGGGAACAGTAAGATAGCTACTCTCCTAATCTGTTAGTGACAGTAAACTAGTATTACCAGTCAGAAAATTAATTTGTTAATATTTATCCAGAACTTTCAAAAATGTCACATACTTTGATTCTGTAATTCCACATCAAAAATTATCTTAGGGGGTGCAAGGGTGGCTCAGTCGTTAAGCGTCTGCCTTCAGCTCAGGTCATGATCCTGGGATCCTGGGATCAAGCTCCACATCGGGCTCCCTGCTCAGCAGGAAGCCTGCTTCTCCCTCTCCCACTCCCCCTGCTTGTGTTCCCTCTCTCGCTGTGTCTCTGTCAAATAAATAAATAAAATCTTAAAAAAAAATTATCTTAGAAAATAATTGGTTGTATGGATAATCTGTTTATGGATGTGTTCATTACATATTTATTTATGAAAAAGAAACTGTACATAGCTTAAATGTCCAATCAAAAGGGAGATCATTTAATGATCTAATACATCATCAAATGGATTAATCATCACTAATGTATATCCATCTGATAGATTATGCAGTCATTTAAAAAGTCACAATTTTAAAATAAAAAATGCTCTCTACTCATGTTATTTTTTAAAGGGCACAAAATATATAGACATATGACCCCAATTGCGCTAAGAAGTGTATGTGTGTGTGTGAACAGAAAAAAAAAAAACAAAACTAGCAGGAAATACATCAAAATAATATTAACTATCATCTCAGCAGAATTATTGTTTTTTCTTTTATATTTATTTTTTTAAGAATTTATTGTTTTAGAGCAGTTTTAGGTTCCCATCAATATTGAGAGCAAGGTACAGAAATTTCCCATATGCCCCCTGTTCCCACACATGAATAACCTCCTGATTATCAACATTCCCCACCAGAGTGATATATTTGTTACCACTGATGATTCTACACAGACACATTATTATCATCCAAAGTCCATGGGTTCACTCTTGGTGTGTGGGTTTGGACAAATGTATAATGACATGTATCTATCATTATAGTATCATACAAAGTATATTCACTGTTCTTCCTCCCCCTCCCCCAGGGAAGGGGAGGAGCAGAAGGAGAGGAAGAGAGAGAATCTTAAGCAGGCACCACACCCAACGTAGAGCCGGAAGCAGGGCTCTATCTCGTGACCTGAGATCATGACATGAGCGGAAATCAAGAGTCAGACGCTTAACCAGTACCCTCGGAGTATATACTGTTCTAAAAGTCCTCTATGCTGTGTGTATTCATCCCTCTCCCCACCCTGCTCCAGCAACCACTGATCTTTTTATTGTCTCCATGGTGTTGCCTTTTCCAGAATGTTATCTACTTGGAATCATATAGTATGTACCCTTTTCAGATTTGTTTCTTTCACTTAGTAACATGCATTTAACTGTCCTCCATGTTTCCCTGTAGCCTAATAGCTCACTTATTTATTTTTTCTTTCAAGATTTTACTTAAATTCAAGATAGTTCACATATAATATAATATTAGTTTCAAGTGTAGAATTTAGAGATTCATCAGTTGTATATAACACCCAGTGCTCATTACATCAAGTGACCTCCTTAATGCCCATCACCCTGTTACCCCACCCCCCACCCATCTCCTCTCCAGCAACCCTCAGTTTGTTCCCTATGGTCAAGAGTCTCTTATAGTTTGCCTCTCTCTCTGTTTTTATCTTATTTTATTTTTCCTTCCCTTCCCCTATGTTCATTGTTCTGTTTCTTATGTTATTTGTCTTTCTTTGACTGACTTATTTTGCTTAGCATAATACCCTCTAGTTCCATCCACATGTTGCAAATTGCAAATGGCAAGATTTCATTCTTTTTGATGGTTGAGTAATATTCCTTTGTATCTCTCTCCCCCCCCTCTCTCCTTTATCCATTCATCAGTTGATGAACATCTGGGCTTTTTCCATGTTTTGGCTATTGTGGATAATGCTGCTATAAATATTGGGGTGCATGTACCCCTTCAAATTACTATTTTTGTGTCCTTTGGATGAATACTGAGTAGTACAAATGCTGGGTCATAGGGTAGTTCTATTTTTCACTTTTTGAGGAACCTCCAAACTGTTTTCCAGACTGTACCAGTTTGTATTCCCACCAACAGTTTAAGAGGGTTCCCCTTTCTCCACATCATCACCAACATCTGTTGTTTCCTGAGTTGTTAATTTTAGCCATTCTGACTGGTGTGAGGTGGTATCTCATTGTGGTTCTGATTTGTATTTCCTTGATTCTGAGTGATGTTGAGCATTTTTCCATGTGTCTGTTGGCCATTTGTATGTCTTCTTTAGCGAAATGTCTGTTCATGTCTTCTGCCAGTTTCTTAATTGGATTTTTTATTTTTTGGGTGTTGAGTTTGATAAGTTCTTTATAGATTTTGGATACTAGCCCTTTATTCCGATATGTCATTTGCAAATATTTTGTCCCATTCCATGGGCTGTCTTTTATCTTGTAATGAAGTCCCAAGAGTTCAGTTTTGCTTTTGTTTTCCTTGCCTGGTTCACTTATTTTCATGCTGAATAATATTCCACTGACCAGATGTACCAACTTATCCATTCACCTATTCAAGGACATCTTGATTGGTTCCAAGGTTTGTCAATCATGAATAAAGCTGCTATAAATATCTGTGTGTAGATTTTTGTGCGGTCATGTTTTCAACTCCATTGAGTAAGTACCAAGGAATGTGATTGCTGGATCATACTGTGAGTATGTTTTGTTTTGTAAGAAATTGTCTTCAGGATCATTGTACCATTTTACATTCTCACCATCAATGGCTGAGAGTCCCTGCTGCTCCACATCCCTCCAGTATTTGGTGTTGTCAGTTATCTGGATTTTGGTCATTCTAATAGGTATGTAGTGGCATCTTGTTGTTTTAATTTGCATTTTCCTGGTGATATATGATGTGGAGAATTTTTCATATACTTATTTGCCATGTGTATATATTCTTCGGTGAGGTGTCTGTTAAGGTCTTTGGCCCATTTTTTAAGCAGGCTGTTTTCTTATTGAGTTTTACAACAATAAGACTGTTATTTGTCAGCTTTTTATCAGATGTATCTTTTATCAGATGTGCCTCTTACAAATATTTCCTCCCAGTCTGTGACTTATCTTCTCATTCTCGTGACATTATCTTTCATACAGAAGTCTTTAATTTTAATGAAGTCCAGGTTATTAATTATTACTCTAATGGATTCTGCATGTAGTTTGTATCTAAAAAGTCACTGCCAGGGCACCTGAGTGGCTCAGTTGCTTAAGTGTCCAACTTTTGGTTTCAGCTCAGGTCATAATCTCAGGGTCATGGGATCAAGCCCTGTGTCAAGCTCTGCGCTCAGCACTGGGCTCTGCGCTTAGCATGGAGTCTGCTTCAGGTTCTCTCTCCCCCTCCCTCCTGCTCGCTCTCTCTCTCTCTCTCAAATAAAAAAAGAAAGAAAGAAAGAAAAAGTCATTACCATACCAAAGGTCATCTAGGTTTTCTCCTGTGTTATCTTCTAGGAGTTTTATAGTTTTACATTTTACGTTTAAGTTTTTGATCCATTTTGAGTTAATTTTCGTGAGGGTGTAAGGCCTTTTTTTGCATGTGGATATCTAGTTGTTCCAGCACCGTTTTGAAGAAACTATCTTTTCTCCATTATTGCCTCTCTCCTTTGCTCCTACAAAGGGGCACTTTGTCAAAATCTGTTGTCTATATTTATGGGGGTCTATTTCTGATCTCTCTATTCTAATCCATTGTTCTATTTGTCTATTCTTTTGTCAATGCAACACTGTCTTGATTAATGTAGGTACATAGTAGGTCTTGAAGTCAGGTAGTGTCCATCCTTTGACTTTGTCTCCTTCACTGCTGTGTTGGCTGCTCTGGGTACTTTGCCTTTGCATATACATTTTAGAATTAATTTGCCAATATCCACAATAACTTTCTGGGATTTTTACTGAGATTACATTAAATCTGTAGATTAAATTGGTAAGAACTGACAGCTTGGCAAATTGAATCTTTCTATCCATGAACATAAAATATCTCTCCATTTATTTACTTTTTCTTTGATTTCATTCATCAGAGTTTTGTAGTTTTCCTCTGTAGATCTTATACATATTTTGTTAGACTTATATCTCGGTATTTCATTTTGGGAGGTGCTAATGTGAATGGTATTGTATTTTTAATTTCAAATTCCACCTGTTCATTGTTGGTGTATAGGAAAAGTGAATGACTTTGTATATTAACCTTGTAGCTTACCATCTTGCTATAATTATTTATCAGTTCCAGGACTTTTGTGTGTCCTTTTTTTTTTTTGTCTTATTGCATTAGTTAATACTTCCAGTATGATGTTGAAAAGGAGTAATAATAGGGGACATCCTTGTTTTGTTCCTGATCTTAGTGGGAAAGCTTTAAGTTTCTTACCATTAAGTATGATGTCGGCTGTAGGATTTTTATAGATATTCTTTACCAAGTTGAGGAAGTTCTGTTCCCAGTTTACTGAGAGTTTTTAACATAACTGTTGTATTTTCTTAAATGCTTTTTCTGCATCTATTAAATGGATCATGTGATTGTTTTTTCTTAGCCTTATTACATTACATTACATTTACATTACATTACATTTACATTAATTTATTTTCAAGTGTTGAACCAGCTTGGCATACCTGAAATAAATCCCACTTGATCATATGTATAATTCTTTTTATACAGTATTGGATTTGAGTTGTTAATATTTTATTGAGGGTTTTTGCATCTATGTGCTCTCATATTGGTATATAATATTCTTTTCTTGTAATGTCTTTATATGGTTTTGAAACTAGGGTAACACTGGTCTCATAGAATGCATTGGGAAGTATTCCTCCTTCTCTATTCTGAAAGAGATTGTAAAGAATTGGTATAATTTCTTTGTTAAATGTTTGGTAGAAGTCACCAATGAACCCATATGGGCCTGATGCTTTCTGTTTTGAAAGGTGATTATTTATTGATTCAATTCCTCTAATAGATATAGGCCTAGTCATATCATCTATTTTTACTTGTGTGAGTTTTGGTAAAGTGTGTCTTTCATGGAATTGATCCACTTCATCTAGATCATCAAATGTGTGGGCATGGACTTGTTCATGGTATTCCTTTACATCTTTTTAATGTCCGTAGATCTGTAGTTATGTCCCCTCTTTCATTTCCAGTATGAGTGAGGTATGTCCTCTCTCTTTTTTAATTAGTTAGCTGGGCTAGAGGCTTATTATTTTCATTGTTCTTTTCAAAGAACCAGCTCTTGGTTTTGTTTATTTTCTCTATTGACTTCCTGTTTTCAATTCCATTGATTTCTGCTCTAATTACTATTTTTTTCTTCTGCTTATTTGGATTTAATTTGCTGGGTTTTTTTTTTCCTAGCTTCCTAAGGTGGATTTTTATTTATTTTTAAAACTTTCTTATTTTAAAAGCATGGCTTCTAATATAAGGAAAATACAATTAATATTGTATATTAATTAATGACTTTATTAAATGAAAGCACATTTACGAAGAAAGCACAATCATGAAAGTAGTTATGAGAGACCTCGGGAAATCATCAACTTCAGCAATGCTAACGGAGATAGTTTTATATAGTTATAATACCAATAACATCTTTGAGTGATTATGTATGATGCATTGTGCTCATTTGATTTTGGGGTTATACCCATGGGGTTCACTAATTTTCATATAGAAGAAGGTTAAGTGAGTAGTCCATTCACATGGTTAGGTTTTAAGCAGAAGGACCAGGCCATGTGCCTCCAGAGGCCATTCCCTTTACTACTGTCATATTTTTCTGCCGCTCTCCCAAAGTGCCATAGCCAAGCCAGGAGAACTGGGAACCAGGAGACCACATGGTGAGAAAAGCCACAGAGGGGACCCAAACCCAGGTCTCTCATGTTTCTGTCAATTGTCTAACCCCTTCTTGATTATACTTTGGACTACCTTCCTAGTCAGTGTTCCAGGGTGCAGAAGCTCATTCTTTGGTCACATAAACAAAGTTTTGAAGCTAATATAGCACAGGGTCCTGCCAGAGTTTCCTGTGTCCAGGGTAATTTGCCTTTCTTGGATAGATACTGGGTCTGAAAGCAAGTTTATCTTTTTTCTATATGCTCTGAGATCAGCTCTTCCATATATGCTTTGTCATGAATGCCCACCCAACTAAAACTCCAGCCCTCCACCCGTACAGTGTGGATTTCCCCCAGCCATTCCCGGTATTGTCTGCCCAGCAGCCACTTCATCACCACCAATGAGTCTCCTTGGTGTGCATCAAGGTCAAATTTGAAAATGAAACAAAATCTCAAACTATGAATCTCTGGTAAGAAAAACAAATAGAATTCCATGCTGCTCTCAGCATTTTCTTACTGTGTATGTGTATAGAAGTGGGGTTGGGTGGTCAAGTAAAGGTAAAGGATTTATTTTAAGGTGTCTTGTAATTGCCTGAGAATTAAACAATAATGGAGATACATTAGCTCCTTTGTTAAAAAGTCAAACATTTCAACTGACTATACACTGCCAGGGGTTCCTACATTGACATTTTCCTGAAGTGATGTTGGTTTGCAATAGCATGACATATTAAGCTCCTAGTGCAGCAAGATGAATAGGTTCATCGGCCTGGCAGTCTGGCCATGTAATAAATCTGTTAGAAAGTGTGTGTGAGGGTCATACCCCCTCCTTTAGGGTGTGTAATGCAACATTAACGTGGTATGGTAGCTGTTAGCAGAAATAGAGTGCAAAAGCCATAAAAACTGATTTATACCTATTACCAAAGCAGCTAATAATGACAGGGTTGAATGGGGAGACTGGGAGAGACAATGGTGAGGGCAGAAAAAAACAAGAAAAATGTGTGGTACAACATATATATTCATGAAATATGGGTACTGCGGAATGTTGAACCTGACTTTGGGTATCCATTAATAAAGGAGTTAATTGGTGATGATAGCTGTGGACAATCAGAATTTCCTAAATGGCACATCGACTTCAGCAAAGTATAAGAGGGCACGTAAAAAGGTCTTAAGGAGTGTGCACACATCTCCTTTCCTTGCTCCCTGCTCCCTAACAGAGTCCTTGCTTTAAATGACAGAAGAAGAGTGGTCTGCCTGTGGGGAAGGATTGGATACCAGTGGTAGAGCTGCCTTAAACAGAGAAGTCCATAACTATGAGGCCTAATGTTCACGGCACATAAATTCAGCAGGAATTGTGGATGGGCTATATTGACTTCCTTTGCCAAAATTCATATGTTCCTGAATTTCAGGCTCAGTTTTCTTATGTGGGAGGGTGATCCAGGCAGCCTAAACCCATTCTCTTACACAGATGTTTTTCTTTTTCTTATTCATCTCTCACCTGTCTGCTTTTGACAATTTGTTTCCCCAGTTTTCCCTTTACATTGCTGCTATGGGTACAGACTGGATGTCAAAGATGAAAGACAACACCCTGGGACATGAGAAGGAAATTATTTGCATAGCAGTCAAGGCCATGTCCATGTGTCCATGAGGTCACAACTATTTTCAAAATAACATCAAAATATTATTTGTAAGAATAAGCACTGGGTAAGAGTGATGGCACCTTAGCATGAATTAAGCATGAACTCTACTCTTCACCACATGCACAAAGAAATGCCAATTTAGAATGTCCTTATGATGCAATAAAAATGATTAATTTTATGTATCTTAACATTTGAATGCATTTTTTTAAAATATATTCTGTATGATGAAGTGGGAAACATGCGTGAGAAGTCCTTTGGCGTATACTAAAGTACAATGGTGTCTCAAGGAAAAGAACTTGTTTGAATGGGTTCCCAGCTGAAGCAGCTACTTTTGTTCATGAAACACCATTTTTATTTGAAAGCACACCTGAAAGAGAAAAAGCATTTATTCAGATTTGTGTATGTGGCGTACATGTTCTCGAGGATAAACTTGTCACTTCAAGGAAAATAATTGACAAATTTGTTCATGAAACAATTTGAGTTTTACGCACCAATGAGAAATTTTGGAAAATGTGTATCTGCCCAAATGAACTAGACGGTTTCTGATTACATAAAGTGTTTTCAAGTGAGATTTGATGGTAATATTAATAGATATGACTTTTTGATATTGTTTAATGAAATGTACCAACATTGTTTGGAAATAAATATTTTCCAAATGACCAGTGCATGGTACCATAAAATCACAAATAGCTAAAAATCTACTGACTATATCAGTTAGATGAATGGATTTTAATCTCACAGAAAATAAAATTTTATTGTTATAATTTCAGATACTACATAAGTTGCAGATTCTGCAGCTAACATTTAAGAAATGACCACTTAACCAAGTTTTGGTAAAACAACAAAGAATAGCCATTACTATCTGTAAAGGCCATTAAAACACTCTTCTTTTCCAACTATATATCTGTGTGAGGCTGGAATTTCTTTATATACTTCAACCAAAACAACATATCACAGCAGATTAAGTACAGAAGCAGATGACCGCTTTCAGCTGTTTTCTATTAAGCCAGACATGAGCTTTGCAAAAATGTAAAATAGTGCCTCTCTTCTCACTGTTCTTTTTGTTTCATAAAATACAGTTACTTTTTATAATATATATATATATAATTGAAATACAATCACCATATAGCATTATATTAGTTTCAGATGCATGACATAATAACTAAATATTTGTATATATTGTGAAATGATTACCACAATAAAAGGTTGTTTTTGTTAGCATTGTTATATTAGCTAAATTAATAAATATTTTTAAGGTTTTATTTTTTAATTTCTAATTTGGTACATTTTGATAGATGTTGCCCATACACATGAACATTCTTTAGGGCCCTCAAAAGTTCTTAGAAGTATAAAGGGATGGGACCAAAAATTTGAGAATCACTAGACTGGATGAATAAAAAATGAAAATTAAAACTTGATTTGCTATTATTTTTACTTCAGCTATCACCTGAATAAAATGCTTAGGTGAACCTAATATGACTTTTCTTTTAATTTTCAATTTTTTCAACTTCCAATTTTTTTTTAAATTTTAATAATTAAGTAATAAAAATAATAAAAGTTCATTGAACACTTATTTTGTGGCAGCTCTTAGCTAACAACTTTGTTTACATTGCGGGTGTATGATTGCTATAGACTAGGAGTCTGTGTCTTATCCCCCTCTCCTACCTGCCAAAACTTAGGTTACATCTTAATCCCTAACATAAGAGCATGACAAGGTGGATCCTCTGGGAGGTGATTAGGTCATGAAGGTGGAGCCCTCCTGGATGGGATTAGTACCCTTATAAAAGAGTCCCCAGAGACCTCCCTCACCCCTCTTTCCACCATATGAGGACACAGAGAAAAGACAAGTCATCCATGAACCAGGAAGCAGGCTCTCACCAGACACGGAATCTGCTGGTGCCTTGAGGTTGGACCTCCCAGCCTCTAGGACCGTGAGAAATAAATTTCTGCATTTTATAAGCCACGTCTGTGGTATCTTTGTTATAGTAGCCCAAACGCACTAAGAGGGATCTACGCAACATAACTGAAAACTTGTTATTCTATGCCTGTCGTCTAGAGAACAGACCTGAACCTCAAGGCAGATCAAAAACCAGGACTAGCTCACATCTGGCAGAGCCAGTTCTGAAAGCTGCAGGCCTGTCTGGTGCCAAAGACTCTGACCTAAACCCACAAGTCACATGGGCAGCCTCCCAGTGGCTGACACACACTGGTGCTGACCATGTTCCAGAACAGGGCCAAGAGCTCACTGTACTTTATTTCATTTAATCCTAAATTAAAATAATAAGGCAGTTATTTCATCACCTCTTTCAGATCAGCAAATGAAAGCTGCATAAGGTTAAGTGATTTAGCCGTGAAGAACACAGCTGTGGAGCTCCAAGTATGTGATTGGGGTTCATCATACCACTGAGTCGGTGGGATGCTAATGATCAGTTTAGCAAGACCCCTCCTGTGCTTTACTTCATAATTTTTTCAACATTTCCCGATCCCCAGTGCTATTAATCTCTCCCATGAAGCCACCATTTTAAAGTGCTTCCGATAGCTTCTTGGATATTTACTTTTCCTCAAAAACATCACTCCCTAATGTAGGTTTTAAATTGGTCTAGGTGCAACTATATGATAGATGAAGTTCTGGATTTTTTTTTTTTTTAACCCCACACTGGCTTCGTGGTCTATCCATGAGGCTGTAAATTGTTAACAACTTCTGACTGTTACACAGTTTTCTTTCACATGTGCCACTACTCCTTTACCAGACATTCCCAGTTTTCTCCACATCACCGCTATCACCCTAACACAACAACCCCACACGTAACATATTATAGACCACAGTTTTTTAAAGATCTATTTTCAGGAAAAGATTTCTGAATCGCAAGATACAACATTATCAATTTTATTAGGTACTGCTAAAGAGTTTTCCAGAATGGACATAAAAGGACAGACTCTCACCAACTGAGCATGAAATTAACAATTTCCCATTTGTCAGCGACACTTGGTATTGTACAACTGTCTAATTTTACAACTGTGATAGATCTAAGGTTTTAGTTATGGTCTTAACTTGTGTTTTGCTAATTATTACAGATCTTTGCACATATCTTCATCCACCTGCTAGCCATTTGGATTCCTCCTTTGCATTGCCTACATTTGAATTGTACCCATTTCTCTATGGAGCTTTCTTTTTCTTGTTGGTTTGCAATTGTTACTTTTACATTGCGGTATTAATCTTTTATTTATATTAAACTTTTCTTTTAGTCTGTTATCCATTTGATACCTTTATCTAAGACAGCTTCCTTGGAGAATAATCCTTATCTTAAATGTAGTGAAATTTATCAATATTTCATGATGATAAATTCATGATTTTTGGATCTGGATTACAAATTTTCATCCAAAAGACGTGAAGATATTCTTCTGCCTTTTCTTCTATTAAGTTTTGTATTTTTCCTTTCACATTTAATTCACCTGGATTTCACTTCTATATGTGATGAGTTCTATTCTTCTCCATACAGTGAGCTAGTTTCCCTGAGACTTTTCACTAAGCAATCCATTTTTTATGTACCGAATTGTGGTGTCACTTTTATATCAGTTCTGGTATATATCAGGTCCTATACTTTATTTCATGGGTTCTATTTATTCTTGTGCCAAAAGCACGTTATTTTTTAATCCTTTTGATTTTGTAGTAGTTCTTAATAACTTGTAGAACAAATATGTTGCCCACATCATCTCCATATTCTGGACTGTTTTGTTTCTGTTTTTTAATTTGGGTACTAAACTGGCACATTTATTTTTATTTATCAATTTTGGAGTCACTTTTACAAATTCCATAAGAAAAAAAATCTGCTTAAATTTTGCCTAGAATTGCATGGATGTATAGACTAATTGGGGAAGAATTAATATCAAAACATGTGAAGTTGTCCCATTCATGGACGTGGTCATAATTATTCAAGTCTTCTTTTAGGCCTTTTATTAAGGCATTACATTTTTCTCCATGTTGTAAAAATTCTCTTGTGCTTTTTTAATAAGTTAATACCTAGGTATTTTAGAGTTTGCTATTGTTATTGTGAAGCAAGTCTTATTTTCTGGTAAGTTTCCTAATCAATTATTAGTAGCATAAAAATGGCTATTGATTTTTATAAGTTGATCTTATAATTGGCAACTGGATTTACACTCATAAAATCCAATAAATGTATTAATTCTGACAGGGTTTAGGGGTGCCTAGGTGGCTCAGTTGGTTAGGTGTCAGATTTTTGATTTTGGCTCAGATCATGATCTCGGGGTTGTGGGATCAAGCCCCGCGTTGGGCTCTGCACTGGGCATGGAGCTTGCTTAAGATTCTCTCTCCCTCTCCCTCTGCCCGTCCTCCGCACTCTCCACTACTCTCTCTCTATATATATATATAAAAATGTACATTTAAGTCTGCCAGGGTTTCTATGTACATAATTATATTATCTGGAAATAATAAAATGCTTCTGTCTTTCCTCCCAATGATTAAATTTACTTCTTTTTCATGTCTTTTGTTTTGGTGGGACCTTCAGGATTTATAGAAGGACAAGAATGACAGCAGATATTGTTGTCTTGCCCCCTACCTAAAAAAAAATGTGTCTACTATTTTAATTAACAAAAACTGGTATTTATCATAGCTTTTTTGAATAAATAGATTTTGTTAGGTTTGGAAAATATCTACCTGGTTCTTTACTGAGAATTTTATCATAAATAAGCATTGAACTTTAACAATTTTTTTCTATAATTACTGAGATAATAATGTGATTTTTTTTCCATTGGCCCATTTTTCTACCTTTAATAAGGTAGATGAAGTTAACAGATTTTCTGATATTAAACTATTTCAAAATATTGTGATAACCCCTTCTCTTTTCTAATTAACAAACTTTATTTTTTTTATAGCGGTTTTAGGTTCACAGCAAAATTGACTGGAAAGTACAGCGTTCCCATAACCTTCATCCCTACACACATACAACCTCCCCCACCACGGACATCCTGCACTACGGTGGTACATTTGTTACAATCAATGACACTGACACATTATTACCCCCCAAAGTCCATAGCTTACATCAGGGCTCGCTCTTGGTGCTGTAAATTCTGTGGGTTTTCACAAAGGTCTAATGACATGTATCTACCATTGTAGTATCACACAGAGTAGTTTCATTGTGGGGGTGTAGGTCGGGGGAAACTCAGGCCCACCCTCTCCTGACCCCTAGAGCACCTCCAATTTACACCAATTGGCCCAAGAAAGATTGGCCTTTCTGTGTTATAAGAACCTTCTCCAGGGTGTGAGGTGCAAATACTCGGAGTGACCTCAGCCAGAGCTGCTGGTTTGCACCCCTCAGAAGTAAAACTCCTGCTAATGTGCCTTCCCTCAGATACTTGGTCCACTTCTGCTCCTGCTTACTGTTTCTCTTCCCTTTCATATTTGTCTCCCCATGAGTTTTTCACACTTCTTAAGATCTGAGAGCAATCAACTCCTGTCCTGTTTTTGTTTCATCTCCAGAGTTGGTTTTGGCATCAAAAGCCAGCGTCTTATATTAGTTCCCTTCTTGTCAGCCAAAGCAGAGATTTAAACCTTAGTTTGTTTGACTCCAAAACCCATGCTCTATGAGGTAATAAATAGAGAGGACTCAGGGCATTAGAACAATTAGAATTCCAGATGCTATCTTGAAACGAGAAGCAAATAAACAATCGACTTTCCTAGAGAAATTCAAGGACACATATTTTTGTTCTCTGACCCAGATGTAATAAAACTTCATTGCCGAAATTTTGGAAACATGTTATTATAAGCTATAGATAACTACTATTTTACTATATTGTAGTATATTTCCTTCCAGTGTATTTGTATAAATTTTTTAAGGCATAAGGAAAATCAATTTACATTTTTCCTTTTGAGAAAAAGACAGCATAAAGGCAAAAATAAAAAACCCGAGGACAGTTCAAAGGGAGCCTCACTTCAACCCCACATACAGAGCCATATCCCACTGAGATCCTGGCGAGCATAATATCTAGCTCCTCGGAAAAGTCCCATCTTGTGCCAGTGATTGAAAAAGTCATTCAAGATCCACGTCCTAGGACCGTTCAAAACAAATTTAAAAGAACCCAAAAAGTTTGTCTACTGTTATAAGGACCTTCTACTTTGTTCCAGGGCTCTTAGATTATACCGAGTTTATATCCACAGTCCACTGTTTTGTGTTTGGGAGGTGATTTCTCCCATCAGGACCTGATTTCCTAGTATTTGCACCGCCTAGCATTGTACTCAGTTGCTTAATAAACAAGCTGTCTCTTAAAAGACTTAATAGTGGCCTGAGGAACTTTTTTTTTCTACTTTAGAAGAAACTTACTCAAAATTTAATTAAAATATAGAAGCAGCCACTGTTGTTTGCTCGTCACTTCTATGGCAGTCACTAACTAAACAAGACCCAAGAGAAAATTCAGGAAGTTTCGCTGACAACCTAAAGCTGCTGACCATCTTCTGAAAGTTTAATGTAGATTATCATTCAGTGTACACCTTCATACCTTTTAAAATTATGTCTCTCCACCTTTGTCCACCCTGTGGCTGTGGTATAACATAAGCAGATAATGAGGGAGAAACGTGTTAGAAACCGGGCTCATGGTCATTGGTTTTATGTTAGGCTCATCTGTATTTTTTTCATAGCCAAAAATGACATGTAAGAAAGTGACTTGACTTCATTAACTTTATTCTCATTTTTCCACAGGAAAAGGAGTTTCCAGGGAGACCAAGGCAGAGGAAACCAACCTCTGCTACTTTTCCACAGGCCTCCACTAATGGACTTCTGTTTGAATGCTGAATCTCCCAGCATCACTCCTTTCTCTTTTTTCCTTTTTAATATAACAGTGTTACTGAGATTCATAAGCCATAAAATTCATCCATTCAAACTGTTAAATTCAAATGTTTTTAATATATTTACAGTGTTGTGCAAACGATCCCCACCATCAATTTGAGGACATTTTCATCACCCTCAAAAAGAAGCCTTATATCCATTAGCAGCACCTCTCATTTTTCCCCAACCTCCTCACCCAAGCCCAGTAGGTCTGTCTACTTTGCACACTCTATACACTCTGCAGCCTTCATGTCTGGCTCCTTTCACTGAGCGCCGTGTCTTCAAGGCTCATGCCTGGTGGAGCACCCGTCAGAACTGTATTACCTTTAATTGCCAGATAACATTGCATTGTGTGGACATACCATATTTTATTGACCCATTCCTCAGTTGATGGGCATTTGAGTTCCTTCCGCTTTTTGGCTGTGATGAATAAGACCACTATGAGCCTTTGGGTAGAAGATTCTGTGTGGGTGCATGCTTTCATTTCTCTTGGGTATATAGCCAGGAGGGGAATTGCTGGGTCATACAGAAATTCTATGTTTAAACTTTGGTGGGGCCGCCAGAACTCCCATTTTTTGTTTGATCTGGTTAATTCCTCATATTTCAAAAGACACTCAGAGAAGATGTTCCCACCCCCATTTACTAGTTTCTCTGTTATACCCTAGCATAGCACACAGTATTTCATCGCAACCGTTGAGTTTGTGATTTCCCTAGTTGTTTGAATGGGCGCTCCATAAAGGCAGGGATCTCTGTGTAGTTCATCACTGGCTTCCCAGCCTGTGGCACAGTGCCATAGACATTGAGTAGACACTCAATACACACCTATTGAATGAACGAACGAATGAATGAATGGATGAATGAATGGGAGTTACCAAACCTAAGGAGCTGATATGCCAAGACATTTTATTTTTTTAACACATCTGAATGCCCCTTTTTTTTAGCCTGAAATTTCCCAATAATGACTTTTTCTAATTAAACTTTCTTAATAACTTTGAGGCACATTTTCTAGGAACCATCAACTGTATTGCCCTAGAAAACCAGGATACATAAGGAAAATATCACAGAACTGAAGACTGCAAATCATGGAAGATAGAAGGCTCAGCTCCAGCCTACGCCTGCCTTTAAAAGCACTTGCCCCGCCCCCGCCCCATCCCCATACCACGTGCCTACTTCTAGGATGCGGGCATACAGACCACCCCAAGTCAGTCCTAAAGTGGAAGTAACCAGATACTATTGCCTCACATGTCACAGTTGCACATGGTAGACAGTTATTCAATGTTATTTTGCCTGAACATGATTTATCCATGAAATCTATTTCTCTCTCTTAAAAAATTGAAGTTTATTTGATGTTTTTTGTATAGATTGGTGCAATATTCCTGGAGGGTAATTTGACTAAATATATACATTGCTTTTTTTAATGTACCCTTGATCTGACAAATCCACTTCTAAGACTTGAATTTTGAGAGATAAACCAAAAATTGTATGTTTGTGCATGAATATACATACACACAAAGATGTTTCTGCAATATTATTTTTAATAAGGGAAAATTCAAAATAAGCTCTCATTGTAATAATAAATTAATAAAATAAATGCTAACTCACCTCTATAAGGAGATAGCCTCAAGTTCTATGATTGATACTTCAGAAATGTATTGGCATGGAAATACTCCCCATATTGTTACGTGAAAAACCCAAGTTACAATGAGGCATGTAACATTTATCCTCACAGTATATAACAATTTTAACTTTTCAAAATCACGTAAGAATTTTACTAGGAAAACTGTAGCCACAACATTCCTTTATTAAAATGACTTTAGGAACTGCATGGTTTTATTAGGAAAATAAATCACGTGAAAAATGAGCGTGAATTTAAAAATGTAACGGCATATTGTTACATAGGCAGAGCAGAGCGGTTTGGTTCTTAAAGCATTTCTCCATCCCAATTATATCAGCACATTTTCGGAAACTTTTGGAGATGCTTCCCTGGCTGCTTATAAAATTCATCTTTGATCCTGGTGTTTTGTTTCCTGGAAAAAAAAATGTGTTTTTATTCAAGATAAATGTTACTAGTAAGAATGGAAGAAGGAATTTGTGTACTTTGATAATTTTAAGTCTCTGAATCATGAGGGGAAAGAATCAGAATATGTTATATTAAGAACTCAGTTGAGATTTTTCTGCCTGGATTATAGCTACATGTGGTGGCGTGGTACAGAAACCAAAGACCTTGTCAAGGCTCCATTGCCCCAACTCCCTAATTTCCTCACCCTCCAGCAAAGCGTGAGGGTTTAGCTGGGCTGACCTGCAAGAGATTTGCTGCAGTCGGACTCTCTGACCATCAGACTCCTGGTCAGTTAGTAGGAAGCAGAGAGGACATGAACCCTCAAATACCAACCTGGAAAGCAGAAAATCGGTTTGAAACGAGGCACCATACCTCAAGATTATTTAGACGAATAGGAGAAAATAGAATATTGACAGAATCGGGACCAGTCTGAGCTCTCACCTGTACCTGGAATCCACGGAAGCCACCTGAATGCCTCCGATGTAGATTTGGTTGGAAAATGGAAATGTAAGCTTCGATGATTTGGGGACTCACTGATTTGGGCTTAAGTTGCCATTTAAATGGACACTTTACCCCTAAGCTATCAGAATAGCGCAGCCAACAAATTTGTCTGTGAGGGGGAAGCAGAGGAAATGTATTGGGTCATTTGAAATTGAATCTCTTGCAGCTGACCCATGAGAGGTGCTGATGGCTTCCAGATGGAGCTTTGTCCAGTTCCCATTGGCCAGATGTTTGGGTCTGTCCAGCAGGATTGTTTTGTATGTAGAGTGGGGAACCATGGAAATAGCATCAGGATTGACCAAGGGTTTACCCTTGAAATAAGAAAATTCCAGTCAGAGGTGTGGTCTATAGCTTGAAGCTTATTCAGTGCACTGACTTGCTTTAAACTCCAGCTCTATCTCATCAGCGCTCTGTGCCTTTGGGTAAATTATTTAAACTCTCTGAGAATTAGTTACTTCATCTATAAGATGGGGGTAAAAAGAAAACTGCTGCACAGCAATGTTGTGAGGCATACAAGAGAGTAAAAACATATGATCCACGTGACAGGCTGACTCAATAGCACTTAATAAATGCTAGTCATTTATAATTATGAATATCACATCATCATCCTTCCACAAACATTGATTGAGTACCTGTTATGCACCTAGAACTGGGTTAGGTGCTGGAAATACAAAAATGCATAGAACATCATTTGGGCCTTCTGGAACCTCAGTCAGTTATGGGAGACAGGTAGATAAATAAGTAATTGCCCAGGGGCACCAGGGTGGCTCAGTCCTTAAGCATCTGCCTTCAGCTTGGGTCATGATCCCAGGGTCCTCGGATCGAGCCGGCATCGGGCTCCCCTGCTCGGCAGGAAGCCTGCTTCTCCCTCTCCCACTCCCCCCTGCTTGTGTTCCCTCTCTCACTGTGTCTCTCTCTGTCAAATAAATAAAATCTTAACAAAAAAAAAAAGTAATTGCCCAAAGCAAGTGAGTGCTGTTAAGGATGTGCACACAGTGGTCCGGGAGGGGAGAAGAAAATGGCGAGCACACGCACCCATCACTGCCACGCCCTTGGCGCCATGCTTGACGACGCCATCTTAGTAAGCTTAACACGACCCCATGAGAGCCACGATTTCCCCTACTCAACAGGTGAGAAACTGAGGCAAAACTAACTTAGTGGTGCTCCTCCGACTCGGCTCCGGCTGCGAGCGGCAGCCCTGCCCGCGCCCAGCGCCAAGCCGCCGGGCTCCCCGCGCCCGACCCAGCAGCTCGGCTCCCCGGGGCCGGACTGAGGCCGCAAGCAGCGCCGCGGGGTGTGGGGCGGACCCAGGAGATGAAATGACAACGTCAACCCTCCAGAAAGCCATTGATCTGGTGACGAAAGCCACTGAGGAGGATAAAGCCAAGAATTACGAGGAGGCACTCCGGCTCTACCAGCATGCTGTGGAGTATTTCCTACACGCTATCAAATATGAGGCACACAGCGACAAGGCCAAGGAGAGCATTCGAGCCAAGTGCATGCAGTACCTAGACCGGGCGGAGAAGCTGAAGGATTACTTACGAAGCAAAGAGAAGCATGGCAAGAAGCCAGTCAAAGAAAATCAGAGTGAGAGCAAGGGCAGTGATAGTGACAGTGAAGGGGATAATCCAGAGAAAAAGAAATTGCAAGAACAACTGATGGGTGCTGTTGTGATGGAGAAGCCCAACATTCGGTGGAGTGATGTGGCTGGGCTGGAGGGGGCCAAGGAGGCCCTCAAAGAAGCTGTCATTTTGCCAATTAAATTCCCACACTTGTTCACGGGCAAGCGTACACCTTGGCGAGGGATACTGCTCTTTGGACCCCCTGGCACAGGGAAATCCTACCTGGCCAAAGCGGTGGCCACAGAGGCCAACAACTCCACCTTTTTCTCAGTGTCCTCCTCAGACTTGA
Organism: Zalophus californianus; assembly: GCF_009762305.2. Lineage (NCBI taxonomy): Eukaryota > Metazoa > Chordata > Mammalia > Carnivora > Otariidae > Zalophus > Zalophus californianus. The sequence goes on along the minus strand of NC_045606.1, from coordinate 11,744,413 downwards.
TGTCTAAGTGGTTGGGGGAGAGTGAGAAGCTCGTCAAGAACCTGTTTGAGCTGGCCAGGCAGCACAAGCCCTCCATCATCTTCATCGATGAGGTGGATTCCCTCTGCGGGTCACGCAATGAAAATGAGAGCGAGGCTGCCCGAAGGATCAAAACGGAGTTCTTGGTCCAGATGCAGGGGGTGGGGAATAACAACGATGGGACTCTGGTTCTTGGTGCCACAAATATCCCCTGGGTGTTGGATTCAGCCATTAGAAGGAGGTTTGAAAAGCGGATTTACATTCCGCTGCCTGAGGAGGCTGCCCGTGCCCAGATGTTCCGGTTGCATCTGGGGAGCACTCCCCACAACCTCACAGATGCCAACATCCACGAGCTGGCCCGGAAGACGGAAGGCTACTCAGGTGCTGACATCAGCATCATTGTGCGGGGACTCCCTCATGCAGCCTGTTAGAAAAGTTCAGTCAGCAACACACTTCAAAAAGGTCTGTGGCCCTTCCCGCACCAACCCTAGCGTTATGATCGATGACCTCCTGACCCCATGCTCACCAGGGGACCCAGGGGCCATGGAGATGACTTGGATGGATGTCCCTGGTGACAAACTCTTAGAGCCTGTGGTTTGCATGTCGGACATGCTCCGGTCTCTGGCCACCACTCGGCCCACCGTGAATGCAGACGATCTCCTGAAAGTGAAGAAATTCTCAGAGGACTTCGGACAGGAGAGTTAAAAATTTCTTCACTTGGTGACGGTGAAGTTGGGGGGTCGATTGGGGTAATAAATCCACGGCACTCCCCAAGTCAGTGGCCAGACAGCGCTCCAGGGCTCGTCTTCACTTCACTGCAGCGTCCCCTCTGCTGTCTGGCTGCCGGCCAGGGAGCAGGCAGGAAGGGCCTCCCTGGCCGCAGAGACACAAGCACATTCAGCACTGGGTGGAGTACTGGTCCTTCCTCCTTCCTCTCCTTCTCCTCTTCTGGATGCTCACCAACTCCTTGTCCTGCCCCTCTGTGGTTTTTGGTTTTTTTTTTTTTTTTAAACCTTTCTTTGTTCCCCTAAATTAATGCTGCTTGGATTTTTGTCTTGTTTATAAATAAAGTTCAGATCTCCCAGAAAAAAAAAAAAAAAAAAAAAAAAAAAAAAAAAAAAAACTAACTTAGTGGTGCTCATGTAGCTGATAAATGGCAAGGTTTGGTTTGTCTCACCTTGTCTTCTCTCTGCTCCAGCAGGCTTGGTGCCTTGAAGCACCAAGGATGCCCAGACGGCAGGAAGTGCTAAAGACGAGTCAGAAAGTGCTTCACAAGCAAGGTGAAATTTTTTACTCCAGATGAATAAATAAGAGTTGTCTAAATGGGCAAAAGTTGAGTCTATTTGCTATGGTATGTGCCTTTCATCTAATTATCCCCTGGGCTTGGCACAAGGCATGGGGCAAACATTCAGTGAATCTCACTTCATGGCAGAATGGAGGCAGGAGCTGAGTTAACGGGAATTATGCAAACTTGAAGATCTCTAACACCTGCCCCAGGGGCAAAGAAGAGTGCTCCAGCCCATGCATTTGAATGCAATCCTTCGTAAATGCAGCCAATCCTGCAAAGAGTTATTGAACACTTCCTATGCAGCATGCATGTTAAGTGTCAGAGGTCTGTAGGCACGAACAGAACACGCAGGTTTCCTGCGTGTTCTGGGAGCTCACATCTTAGTCGGGAGAGTCAGAAACTAAATGTCCCAAATACATAAATTGCATAGGATTGTGATGAGAACCACTGGAAAAAGAGAGCAGAGTATGCGGAGTGCCTAGGGCCAGAGGCGGCAGCATTTGCAATTTTAGATGGGGTGGGTGGGGAACCCTCGCTGAGGAGATCACTGGAGCAAAACTTGGGGAATGGGAGGGAACGAGGCATATCTGAAAAAAGACAATGCCAGCCTGAGAACGATCTATGTGAGGCCTGGGGCCCCATGAGCTTACGGGACAGAAAGGAGGTGAATATGGCTATGTCAGAGAGAGTGAGGGGGAGTGGGCCACCCAAGGGTCAGAGAGGTACCTCCGGCTTCCCTGGAGAAGGCGCGGTGGGCTTCTGAGCAAATGAGTAGCATGATCTGACCTGGGTTTGAAAAGGCCCGTTCTGGCTGCTGCGGTTAGAATGGACATAAGTACAAATGTAAGCCAGAAGTTAGTACAAATGTCCAAATCAATGGCTCTCAAGCTTTTGGACCGTGATCCACGGGAAGATACACATTTTATATGATGACCAGTGTAAATGCCAGTCTGACAAAGAGAAAATGATAGGCTGAGATCCATTAATTTTAATGAAACTAAAATAATATTAAAGTTAAATCTAAATGATGACAATATTTCCCTCCAGTAATGCATGGAAGCAGAGCCCCAAACTATGGATTAAACTACCATACTAGACTAACTGTGGTGGTCTACTAAGTGGGAAATAAAATAATAAAGTACTAGTGCACATTAGAAATCATGTGTGATAATCTTTGAAAGTTGAATTACAGAATGAAATTTTAGAGGTGACTGCGTGGTTCAGTTGAGCATAGGACTCTTTGTTTTAGCTCAGGTCATGATCTCAGGGTCATGATCTCAGTGTTCTGAGATGGAGTCCCATTATGGGCTTGGAGTTCAGCAGGGAATCTGCTTGAGATTCTCTCTCTCTCCCTCTGCCCTCTCCTCACTCGTAAGCATTCACACATGTGCTCTCTCTCTCCCTCTCTCTGTGTCTCTAAAATAAATAAATAAATCTTTAAAAAAAAAAAGAATGAAATTCTAACTTTTCCTACTACTAGATACATATTTGTACTCAACTTAGTTGCTGGACGCTCTTTCTCTTTTTCCTTCTTTTTCTTTTGTCATGCAATGTTTTCAATTACAGATGACATTTTCTGTAGCCTTAGAGCATGCTTATTGAACTGAGCACACACCAGCTCGGTGCTACTGGAGACAGTCCGGCAATAGGAAAAGTCGCTGCTTACATGGCTGGACCTGTAATCAGTCACTTTTTAATTTATCCTAGGAGTACGTTATTTATGTAATGCTGAATGACCCTTTTTCAGGCTCTTAGCCACCCTTTGAAACTTTGCCCATGTATATTATCAACCTTCAGTTGATATGCTGAAATATTTGGATGCAGAGTTTATAGCAGGGACTAAAGCTGGGGGTGTCAAAACACGACAAGAAAGGCTTTTTCTTGTTTGATTTCTGGCAGGGATCAGAGTGGAAGTGATAGAAGGCTTGGGAAAGAGCCCAATCCTGTCAGTGGTTCTAGCCAACTTGGCCGACGCCATAGGTTTAGAGGGTTCAGATGAGCTTTGTGTCCGTAAACCTTTGAATACTTGTAGAGGAACTAATCTTACTGTCTGAACTTTTCCGAGGCTCAACACATCTAATTGCTCTGGAGCCAAACTTCTAGCTCCAAGCAGACACTTTTCCCCCACCACACACACACACACACACACACACACACACACACACACACACACACACACACACACACAAAACCATTGAGCTCCCATCCTATGTGCTAAACCTAAACTCACGGACAATGGCATGGATAGAGTAGATGCTTGTACCTCACCTACATTCCAATTGTTAATACTTGCTCTGCTTTGCAGCATGCATACCCCCAAAATGTTGGGATGCTTTTGTTCGTCTGTTTTTGTTTCATTTTTGTGTTTTTATATGTATTAGAGATATACAAGCTAAAAGAGCTAAAAATGGCCTCTATGGGACATATCTTTTTGAATGCAAATATTTCTACTTTTCCCCTAGAAGATTCAGGCTGATTTTTAGCATTTTTTTTCAGCAGATGAGATTATTTATTGATTTGTATTTTATAAGTGAATTGTGTATGTGTGTGTGTGCACATGTGTGTGTGTGTGTGTGTAAAATAAGCTTATGATCTACATATATTCTAAAGCTTCTTAGTATTTAAAAATATCATGATTCAGTTTTTTATTATCTGTATTATAATTTGTCCTAGGCAAACCTTCAGTAAAAACAAGATCTCCCAAGGGCACCTGGGTGGCTCTGTTGGTTAAGTGTCTGCATTCGGCTCAGGTCATGATCCCAGGGTCCTGGGATCGAGCCCCACATCAGACTCCCTGCTCAGAAGGGAGTCTGCTTCTCCCTCTCACTCTCCCTCTGTGCTCTCTCTCTCGTTCTCAAATAAATAAAACTAAAAAAAAAAAAGCAAACAAACAAACAAAAAAGATCTCCTAGAGAAACCATTGTATCTGGCAGTATTGGAAGATGAGCTTCTTTCTAAATTCATTATTTTTACATTTTGCAGATCTTGGACACCCATTTTGGGGCTTTGCAGAAGTCTGTGCAAGTCTCCCCTTAGATCTAAGTTATCTTCAAGACACACATTTCCTTGAGAGCATTCTTATTGAAACCATATTTCCAACTTGTACATCCCTGATATTACTGTGCCTATGATGCTGGCTCAGAATCAGGAATATGTCTCACATATCCCTGCCACATTTCCTGAGTGAATTCAGGGTTCCAGTTGTAGATGCATATTCTCTGAACTGGAGACACATTCAAGGAAGACCATGTCTGATAGTCAGAGAGTAATCACCAATGTCTTATGCTGGCAGGCGTACTTCCAAGAGGAATGGAAGGTTTTGCATGTCCAATACCACCACAGGGTCCTCTGGGTTTGTGCATCTTCCAGCTCAAGTGGCAGGGCAGTTGTCCTTCATTTCACTACACATACCAAATGTACAAGTAGGTCACCACAAGTGGCCCCTCATGGGTAAAAGCACAAGGCATTTACTAGAGAAGAAAAGTGGGGAGGGTAGACCAGTAGGAGCTACTTCATCTCCCATTTCCACGATCTCTTTCACAATGTCTAGCATTGAACTTCACATTTCAAATATCAGTAATGTGAAAAGTTTATTGGAACACCCAGAAGATATGTACTAGGCTTTAAACACCCAACAGAAATCACACTGAAATTGAGATATACTGCATTTGCTGTATTTCTGCAAAGCTATGGATTTGTTTTTTTTTTAAGCTACTCTATCATCAGTTCAACAGAAGGATGCCTCCATTTTACTTCAGCCGTTCACATTTGTGAATGTTTGTTTGCTTCTGTTTCTGCTGTATCTGAGATAGCTTTCTGATATGTTTATAGACTTTGACAACACTTGGGACCATATCAATAGGAGCTCACACATTTTAATTTCCACCTTGAACTTAAATTCACCATGTAAAACAAAATTGCCAAAATGGTTTTTCAAATAAGAGTTTCCGTACTTTTGAGTGCATTTTGTTGCACTTCATATGTAGATAATTATTAGAAGGTATTTAAGTGCTTTTCCTAAACCTTCACATTTCTAAGAGTTCCAAGAGCCACTTAACATAGAGAATTTAAAAAAAAAAAAACAAAAACAAAACAGAATTTCATGAACATTTTTATTATGGCTGTAGTACAAACAAAAGAAGTACATTAATATCCTGCCTTATAGAATATTGTATTGTATTTTTTATTTTTTTAAAGATTTTGTTTATTTATTTCAGAGAGAGAGATAGAGAGAGAACGCAGGAGCAGGAGGGGAGCAGCAGACTCCCCGCTGAGCGAAGAGCACGATGCAGGACTCCATCCCAGGACCCTGAGATCATGACCTGAGCTGAAGGCAGACGCTTAACAGACTGAGCCACCCAGGCATCCCTGTATTATATTTTAAAATCCATACTTGACTTGATAAACTCAGAACTTTACTAGAAAAAAAAAAGTTTAAAAAATAAACACTCACTTATCCACAATTTAGGAAACCTAAATTCCATTTCCATTGGTCTTTGCTCTCACTGAACTGACCAATTCTAAGAGTATCTACCTATCTACATTCTATTGTGGGGAGGTGGTAATATGGAGTATTTGCAGATTAAAACGGCTTCCAAAGGAATTAGACTAATGGTGCCATTTCTGAAACTGGGGCTGTCAGCTGGGCAGAGATGCTGGCAGCTGGTCCATCTGCCCACTGGAAAGGTCAGCCATGTCTGTTCCTTGGCAGAGAGGACTGTGGCTTTTTCCCTACCCCACCCCCATTCCACGGAACCAGAGCCAGTTCCTAGGAGCATACCAGGCGCTTAATGAACAATTTCTCCATTATTCTTTCAGGAGGGCACTAGCCACAAATCTAAGAAGTTTGGAGAAGAATTTTCCTTGCATCTATTTTAGTCTTTGCAGACTTAAATGTAGATAGACAAGAGGGCCCCCATTCATCCAGGGCATGTGTGTCAAACCACAGTGGAGGATCAGTGTTGCTTTCTGTTCCTATGGGGGAATGCAGATCAGGAAGAGAGTCATACAGGCAGAGACAATCTTGCCTGAGGGAGGCCTGAGGAAAGAGATCTCCCTTCCAGGCTGACATCCATCCTAGGAATGACTGCTTTCCCTACTCGTGGTACTTATTCAACAACATAACCAAACTCAGCTTATGTGATGAGAAAACAGAACGACTCTGGCAGTTTTAATTTGTGGATATGCTTATATAAAACAAAGAAGTCACAGCTATCCAGAAGGAAAATGAGACTGAGGTTCTCTACAAGTAGCAAAAGTGTGTTTTCTTCACCTATAGAACTGCCACAATAACAAGAGACAACACTGTAATAAAGCAGGGCTCAGCTTCAGAAAGAGCCTGGTAGGAATCTGGCTCAATATACACTAGCACTCAATCGTGCTGAGCAGTAAGAGCTTAGGGGTACATAACAGAATATACTAGTGAAACGTTCCTGGACTCCTACTCTTGAGAAACAAGCTTTCTATGGAGACATAGTAGGCAACCTTGTATGATTTACCATTTTTACCACCAAATAGTGACTGAAAGCAAAAGAGTTAGAAGGAGGGAAACACTGACCATGCAAGCTACCTGTTAATGTCTTACATTTATTTGGGGCTAGGTTTCTTGGGCACTCCTCACCTTATTTGATTTTTTAAGAATTTTAATTTTAAAAAGATTAACTAATAAATAATAACCAGTAGGTTTTCTGCATCAGATTCTATAACAATGATTAGGGAGACAGAAGAAGAGAGAGATCTCTAGAATAGTCATAATCAAACAGAGAAGGATCTCCTCATTCAAAGTTCTCTTTCCACAATAAATATCTCCCCCACCATGAGGTTATGGATAAGTTGGGGTGGGCGGATGTGTGGACAATCTCAATGCTATGATGCCACTCCATCAAGCGTCAGCATTCACTGAGCTGGTCTGGTGGGCCAGGCAGGTGCCCTTGACATTTCAAGATGGAGAAGTGCAGGAGAATTACCTGGCTTGAGAGAGATGTCTGCTCCCTAGAAAAGGGGTCCAGGTGGCCAGGAGGAAGGTAAACCCAAGGGCATGAGCAGGGTAACAATGGGTCTTAATTTCAGTAAATCAGAGAGGAAAGACTATCTTACGTAAATGGGCTAGGAAGTCCTCATCGTCAAGGCACAGAAAATTGGTTTTACAGTGGGAAAAAATGAGGTTGAAGAGGTGATAATGGGTTATGGGGCAAGCTCTCTGATGACGTAAATTGTGGGTGGATATACAACAAAAACATGAAACTATTTCTCCCAAGGGTGAGGCTGAGCTAACCTTAATAGTAGAGTCATTATGATTATGTAATTTAGGGGAAAATGACACACAAAACCTGTAAAATGAAAGTGTGAAAACAAACACACAACAAAGAAAAAGTAAAAGGAAGACAGCAGGACAGCAGAACAATGAAAAAAAAAAAAGGATATGAAATCAGTTCCTGGGTCTAAGGCAACATTTCCCCAATGTTCAAGTTAGATGAGTGATTTTTCAAAATGTTTCAAACAATTGCTTCATGTAGTGTTAAAAATTTTGCCTCAGGAAACCCCAAGGGAGGTAGAGCTAGGGTGAAGGATGAATGGAATAGGTTTCTAGGTCTGGGGCTCCACTGCCTCTCAAAAACAAGTTCCCACTGTGTATGTAAATGGTTACCATATAATTATTTGGCTTCTGGAGCATAAAACAACTTTCTAAATGATGGTACCTCATGGTGGCCATTTAACCCAATTCTTGAGATAATATCCATGATGGGGCTTCCTTGACATCCCTACAAGTCAACTGAAAAAAAGTTCAAATGGCTTAACTCGCCAACCAACTTGACTCTCTCATCCCCTCCTAACACTCAGTTACAAGAGTATATTTACACTGGCAACCAGCCCATGTCAGTTTTTTGCTTACTGTGAAGGGGCAGGCGCATAACTGTTAGTGGAAATTATTTTAGTTATTCAACTTTGCCCAGAAAAGTATAAGAACCAGTGAATCCAAACCCCTGGAGTTCTACCCTTGCCTCAGACATCAACTTGCTTTCTCAGAGGATGTTCTACGGTCCATTTTTATTTGTCTGGTTACTGAAGGAATCCTGCCACCACCACCAATTTTCCACCTTTGCAACTTCTTTGGAATCTTTGGCCAACTCCACTTTATCATCTGAATTCTAAATAAAAGGAAAACCGGTAGGTGTCTTTCTTTTGTACTTATGTGGTAAATTCCAGCCAGTGCCACAAGGATTCGGTTACTAAACTTGGTTTAAATGAAAACAGTTTTCACTGTAACTCTGACCTAAATTGGAATTGGCTTACAGACCTGTCAATACTATTGGTCAGAATTAATTCATGTGGAATGGGACAGGAATACTCCAAATTTCCTTGTTTCTTGAACTCCATAGCTTTCCAGTCCCTTGTAGAACATTCCTGATCCACTAGGTCTAAGTGTCATTGAGATGTCTCAAAATCCTACACATTTTGCCATTTCTAATTCTTAATAGATTTATAACTCGGTTCTGCACTATAGTTCGAGTATTATACTTCTAAATCAAAAACATTCATCAATTTTCATGTCCTTGTACCAGAATGTCTACATATAATAGAATTTCTTAGAAACCCCTAGATCTTTGCTAATCACATTAGTAAATTCTTCCTTGGTACCCTATCTTATTATGGCAACAACATGTGCTTCAAATTTTGGCCACTCAGAAGTTATTTCTTACAGAAGAAGGAGTACATTGCCCTCGACTAAATGATGAGCATATGTTAGCACGCAGACACACATATGAACATACTTTGAGTCAAAGTCTGCTATTGGGACCGTAATCCATCTGGCCAATGAAAGTTATAGATGTGCATTTGAGGGCTCGCTGTACTAATTCACATAATTAATAAAACTTGTTCAAAATGTCAGGCTCATATTGCTATATTTACTTAGAGTATCTCTACCTTAACTAATAGAGCCATTTACTGTTCCTCAATTCAAGCTGTGGCTTCTGTCCCTTGGAGGCTTTCTGTCTGAATCGATTGCAGTTTGCGGTCATCATGCCCTTGCATGCTCTAGCCACCATGTGCCCAGTTGCAATCTTTCTTTGAAGTACTGAAGACATCTCACCATACAATATTTACCTTCTAGGGTGCTTCGTCATTCCTTTGGACACCTGCTAAACCTGACCACACTTGAAATTTCAAGTGTTTTCTGCTCTTAAAAACAGGAAACATAAAAAGGTGAGGCTAAGCAGGAGTTGTGTATCATTCTTAAGTGAACTACTTCGCACATTGTATGCCCCTGGTTTATAATTTTACAGCAAAGAAGGAATACTTGTGTTTGGCGTAGGATGATTTAAATGCTTAACGAAGAGCAGACCCACACCACAACTTCTTCTCCTAGAACCCACTGAAGTCTGTTTCTTCCTAACCTTCACATTGGTAACGTCATTTTTGATAACCTGCAGCCATGATGGTAACAAAGACCTCTGAGGAGAGAACATTCCTTCCCCAGTGACCAAGTGTAGTGAGTTGAATTGTGGCCTCCAAAGAGATATGTCCAAGTCCTAATCCCTTAAACTTATTAACATGACTGTATTTGGAAAAAGGATCTTTGTAAATCTAATTAAGTTAAGGACCTCGGGATGAATTCATCCTGGGTTATCTGGGTTGGCCCTAAATCCAATGACAAGTGTCCTATAAGAGAATGGTAGAAGGAGATTAGAAATATGGACATAGGGGCCCCTGGGTGGCTCAGTTGGTTAAGCCTCAGGTCATGATGGCAGGGTCCTGGGATCGAGCCCCTTGTTGGGGTCTCTGCTCAGCAGGGAATCTGCTTCTCCCTCTCCCTCTCCCTCTCTCCCCAGCTTGTACTCACTCTATCTCTCCCTCTCTCTCTCTTTCTCAAATAATAAATAAAATCTTTAAAAAAAAGAAAAAAGAAAGAAATATAGACACAGACCCAGAGCAGAAGGCCATGTGAAGATGCAGCCAAAGGCTGAAGCAATGCTCCACAAACCAAGGAACACCAGAAGCCACCAGAGGCTGCCAGAGACAGGAAGCATTCTACTCCTGAATCTTCAGAGGAAGCACAGCCCTGTTGACACCTTGATTTTGGACATCTGGCCTCCAGAACTATGAAAGAATAAATCTGTTATTTTAAGACTCTAAGTTTGTGGTAAATTGTTATGGCAGCCCTAGGAAACTAATACACCATGACTTGCTATCCCTCTGATACAACAAACAAAATTATAGGATTATTGAGCATCAGCAAATGTTACCTTTCAGTATAGGAGAGGAAAAGCAAAACCTGGGTATAGGTATAGGGCTGGAAAGTGGAAAATTTTGTTGCATGATATAGAGCTGATGGTATGATAGGCTGTTCCATTTCAAAATAAGAGGAATTGACATAGTGACACCTGAACAGGAAAATCAAAGAAAGATCGTTGACTTGGAAGGCAGTTTAACATAGTCAATGATCAGGTCAGAATATTTTTTTTTAAAGATTTTATTTATTTATTTGACAGAGAGATAGAGCCAGAGAGCACAAGCAGAGAAAATGGCAGAGGGAGAGGGAGAAGCAGGCTCTGCACTGAGCAGGGAGCCCGATGCGGGACTCGATCCCAGGACGCTGGGATCACGACCTGAGCCGAAGGCAGACGCTCAACCATCTGAGCCACCCAGGCGCCCCCAGAATATTTTTTTTATAGATCTTGGGCTATAACAAAAAAAAAAAAAAACACTGCAAAAAGCAAAACCTTATAAAATCCCCCAGATACGAGACTGAATAAATAGCACATCTCCAGGAAAGTATAGAGAATAAAGGGGCCTCCAGTGTGTCTTGATTTTGGAAGAGTCAAGGGACTCTCAGTTTGTTATGATCTTGTCCTCAGATAGGATTTCATGAGATGGACACATATGCTTCCTGTAGCTTGATCCCAAGTGCATCCACTCACAGAATGCACTCTTGTGTGGTCTACCAATGTCAGCATGAAACTCCAAACTCACCATATATTTTAGTGTTTTTATTGTTCCTATTAATTTTTAGAAATACTGAATTTTTTTTTAGCTCAAGCTGTTCTATTTTTGGTTACATGTGATTATTTCTCATTAGTTGTAAAATAGGTCAGATGTCCCCCTGACTGCACTGGTCTCTGAGAACTCACCAGAAGATAGCAGAGACAAGGCTCTCACTGTGGGAGAAGTGGTCTGGGGTCATTTGGTCAGAGAATTCCTCTTCAGGGTACTCATCTTGCAATAGATGTTGGGGGAGGGAAGATGGGGGCTCTGCATGGTCACCTGTTTTTGGCTCTAAGACTGGTACTAGAGAAGGCTTAGAGGGCTCTGAGCAGAGTCATGAAATAACAGGACCTAAATGGTAAAAGAATCTCAGTAAACTACTCAGTGGAGAATATAGTAGCCTCCCTTATCTGTGGGAGATATGTTCCAAGACCCCCAGTGGATGCCTGAAATCATGGAGAGTATCAAATCCTATATATATATACTATGCTTTTCCCTATACATGCATACAAATGGTAAAGTTTAATTTATGAATGAGACACAGTAAGGGATTAACAACAAAAACTAACAATATTAATAAAGCAATTACTGTAATAAAAGTTACATGAATGCGGTCTCTCTTTCAGACCACTTCTCCCGCAGTGAGAGCCTCATCTCTGCTATCTTCTCGAGGTTAAAGTGCGGAGGACCTATGGACACCCCTAAGCCAAGAGGTGGGGTCAGGGTGTGACTATGGGCTTCCATTTGTCCTCTCACCCTGGCCCCAGAACTGTTAGAGACTGGTTTGTGCTTCCCATGTCACTCAGAGAAAAGTTTCAAGTCTTGTAAAATCCCTCAAGGGTAGATGATACCTCCCTCCCCTGCCTTGTATCTCCAACCTCATCTGCTCTGGGCTCCTGAGCCTTCTAATGGTCCCTGGGGCACTTAAAGGGCTTTGCATCTTGGGTCTTTGCATTGGTGATTGTCTCTGCCTGGAATTCTCCTCCCTTCTTCTCCTTTTCCTGCATTATTATTCTTCGCAGCACATATCACCTTATCATATGCCATATTATATACTACATAATATTGTATATAAATATATATGCAGATAATGCTAATATATTATTTTCAAAAAGGTAAAATTATGACTCTTCTATAAATATAAATAAAAACAAGTCAAAGATTTTATTTAGTTCAACAGTAAGTTGTTCCAACAGCTCACTGAGAATTCTTGAAGAGATTTATACTCTTTACTTAACAAAATTCATTTGCATTGCCATGCACAAGAAACATTTGCATTGCTATAGGTAGGAAACTTCTACATTCTGATAAGAATTTATAAGCTTCTACAAATTAAATTCTATCCTAACGGAATTGTAGAATAACCTCATCAATCAAAGGCAAGCAAGGTGCACACCTTATAGATTCAGATACCCACTTGAAGATCTTCCAAACAAGACATTCCACTGAAAAGACACCAAGTGATCTATTTTCCCATTCCTAAGTCTTGGACACATTCAATCCTACCGATAATTATATACTCATATTCTACACTAATATACTAACTAGCATATACTATATATGCTAGTTATAGTCATATATATATGACTCTCTTCCCATACTAGAATGTTCCTTGAAAAGCAAAGATTCTTATAATTTCTTTCACTATTGTATCTCTTGTTTCTAGAATAATGGCTAATCCATAGTATGCATTTAATGATTTTTTTGTTAAGAGTGAATACATGACTCCAAAAGTATATGCAATAACTGTATGGGCATAGAGGAGTCTAAATCTACATAGAGACAAATAATGGTTATCCCATCAAAGTACTATAGTCTGCAGAGATGTCATTCTCATAAAATTTGCCCTAAGTTTATATTGTTAAGTAGAATGCTTAACTACAGATCTTCAGCCCTCTTCAGAGCTTCAGTCAATCCCCCAAACAGTGGCTTCTCACATTACATTTACTTAATAAATATACCCTAGTGTTAATATGTATATAGGTATATATAAATACACACACACACACCCCAAAGGTAAACTTAAATTTTTACCCATTGGAAGCAGAAACTGACTTGGTTATTTCTCCACATCTTAAAAAATCTTGGGATCTAGAAGGCTAGGGTGCTTAATTACATTTGGTAGTCCCCCCTTATCCATGGAGGATACCTTCCAAGACTCCCAGCAGATGCCTGAAACCACGGATGGTACTGAACACTACATATGCTATGTTTTTTCCTATGCATGCATATCTATGATAAAGTTTAATTTATAAATAGGGCACAGTAAGAGATTAATGACAATAAGTAATAATAAAATGGAAGTTATTACAATATGTAATAAAGTTATGTGAATGTGGTCACTCTCTCTCGAAGTATCTTGTTGTAGTGTACTCACCTTCTTCTTGTGATGATGTGTGGTAGTGATAAAATGCTATGAGATGAGATGAAGTGAGGTGGATGATGAAGGCACTGTGATGTAGCTACTACTGACCTTCTGATGATACACCACAAGGAAGGTCATCTGCTTCTGGACTGTGGTTGACCATGGGTAACTAAAACTGTGGGTAAGAGGGTACTACTCTATATGCTTCTTATAAACTTTGAAGGATAACATTTAAGGACATGAAATGTTTTCTATAAGGACTTTTTGATTTTTGACTTTTGATTTTTGTTGCCCCTTCTTAAGAAATTATTGGCTATTCCAGAGGTAGGGCCATACCCCACCATGTCCCCCCACCTCCATAAAAGCATGAAGAAACAACCATTCTAGCTTTTGACATATTTGGTTTCTTACCAAAAGGGCTCTTCAAATCAGCTATTTGGATTCCAGGTCAGACTTTTTTTCAGTGGGCCTTTTTTTCCATTTTGGGGATGTCTCTATGATAGACCAGCTGCCTTTACAAATCTTATTAACTAGTATTAAAAACAACAACAACAACAACAAAGCAACAAACTAAGCCCTCTCTCCAAAAAGCTCATAAACACTCTAGAAACCTCAAAAATTTTAAAGATATTCTTATAAGCAATTGTCACAGAAAATTCTTCACTCAGGTAACTGCTAGTGCCTTGAGTGCAAGACTTAGAGGTCTAATTAAAATCCTACTTCATAAGGAGGAAATCCAAGATTTCTAAGAATTACCAAAAGGGGGAGTAAGTCTATTGATTTCAGCCCAAGAAAGATATACAGAAGAAAATATGTGGGAGGAAAGAAAATAAATGTTGATTAATTGTTTATTATGTCCAGTATGCTAGCCACTTTCAAACACTGTTTCATTTACTTTTCAGAATATTCCTAAGAGGTAGTTATCAGCCTCCTCCTCAACCTCATCAGCATCTTATAAATTAGGAAATGGGGACTCATAAGGTTGATATCTTGGCCAAGGTCATGGAGCTGGGGGGTAGCAAAGGCAGGATGCAGAACAGGTGTCTGGCGCTCCCGGTCCTTTGCTTCATGGGGGCAGGCAGGCTACAGCCAAGGTGATTTAACTCTGTTCTGCTTTGATGTGGGCATTTACAAATTAGTAGCAAGGCTTAAAATCCTGCAGAAAGAAGAATTATAGAAGGGACAGATTTTAATCATATTCATACTTAAAGGATATATTTTCAAGGATTTTACAGTGACCCATTGTAGATGTGTAGAAATGGTATCCAGTGAACTTCACATTAGGACTACAAAGGGTTTAATGGATGCCATTAATCAAAGGTTTCTCGCCTGGGAATTTCTTAACTTCTCTTGTTCAATCGAAAAGGGCATTGCTAGTAGAATTTGCCATTCCACTGAACTTAACCACTGTATATACACTATAAAGAAGGTTCTTGACTTGGCTCTAAACAAAATAGCAATGTGGCTTTGGGCCACACTTTTCTGTATATGTAATATTTTGCTCCAGTCACAAGGGAATGATCACAATTCTCTTACCTGGACTCACCGGGCAATTAAAGATACAAATGAGGTAGATGAGAAAATGTTTTTGAAAAGCTGATGATACATTTATTGAATGAAAGTATGGTAAGAAGTGATAGAATACAAAAATCAAGGTTTTGAATTTGCCCTTCTCTTCAATGGCCTAGCCTTGACAGCAAGTCCCCTATTGCTTAGGCTGTCCCTACCTGCAATAATAAGGAGAGTCATAAATGTGCACAGACCTGCATCAATTAATCCTCACAAAAATAAAGAATCCAGTATTACTTCCATTTTTTAGGTGAGACCATTAAAGACCCCAAATTTCAAATAACTGATTCAAAATCATCTAGGAGAGATTCAATCTTTTATCACTTAGCTCTAAAGGGTAGGCTTGCTTATCCATACCGTATCCCATAACTCTCGAGATTATTGTGGTTTAGTGCACACATCCGTACATAGAAAGCCTCATTCAATGATAGGGTTTGGACAGTGCCCCCGACAGGGTGACCAGCCTCCACTGCAGCCATGCTTAGAAGGGAGAGACCCCCCAGGGTCTGGGAAGAAGAATTTCTTGCGTTTGGGAGAGACAGCGTGTTAAGTCTCTCAGCTGCTCTTTAGCTGCTTAGCTCAATTGGCTTGTCTCATTAGCTTGTTGCTTCCCCCTATCTCAAAGGACAGGAAATGGAATGCTTAGTTTTTATCAGCAAGGAGTTGGGAAAGGCCAGCATTTGGAATAAACTCTGAACCTCACCCAACCCCTTCTGTTCACACAAGAGCCTGTGTTCAGTCCCGAAGCTTATTAGTTCATGATGGTGAAAGATGAATTTATAGGAAGATCAGTGGAAAAAGAAGTCTCTGCATTGAACACTTAGCTGGGAATCACTTAGCATAGACTCTGAAGGAAGTTTAGAAAGTTGGTTTGGATGAAATCAGTATCAAGTGCCTCTTTCCTCCATTTTAACGAATAAATCACATGACTCGACAAGGCAAGAATGTCTCTAGTCCTGTTGGATATGATGAAGGGCAGTAAGACAAAAGAAAAGACACTATGAGTTGAGAGAAACGTTTTTCCCCTTTCATAAAAAGCAGTAGAAACAGAGAAATGAATGAAAAAGAGTGGTGGCCATTTGAAAATCTGGTTTTGGCTATCATGCTTGTGTGTCTAGATCGACATTTTAAAATAAACCTGAACATTCTCTCAAGCCTAAATTTAGGTCCCCTATTATTTGTTCTGCCTGTCTTTATCATGATTCAGGCTTCATATTTCACTGTGTGGAAGGAGCATGTCGCAGGCTAATGGTCTAAATACCTACGTCTCATTTTATAAATATTTATTGCCAGCTGATGTGTTCCTATCTTTGAAGTCGCGGGCATGGCCCACTGTGGGCCTGCCCTTCCCTCCTCAGCCTGTGGAGAGTAACTACCCGGCACTCTTGTTTACATGAGGATCACTTCAACACAGAGTTAATTTTTTTTATCTACATCTTCTCACATCACTCATCTTTGTTTTGTTACATTTTTCTCCCTTCTTCACCTCACATCTTATGCAGCGAAGGCCAGAAGTAATAAACCAAGCAACATGATCTGTGCTGTTGTTGAGTTAAAGTAGTGGTTCACACTGAGCTGATCATTCATAACCTCTCCTGGGGTTGCTACAGGTACCAGCCAGGTCCAGGGGAGAGGAATAAACAAAACTCAGGGAAGAAACTCAGAATAAAACAGAGTGTGGAGGATCTTGACTATCAAACTAAAACCCCCGGACACAATCCTACTGGCCACAGACAGTCGTTGGAGATTTTGAAGCAGGGAAAGCAAGTGAAAAAACAGTGCTTTGGGAAAATTAACCAGATATTGCACAAGAAGCGTTGCCATAGTTTGGAGGAAGAGAGAGCAATTAGGAGGTAACTGTAAAAATATAAATGAGAGCGGATGAAGACCTGGACATAAATATAGTTCCATTAATATTTAGGCACTGGATTTGGACAGTGGAAATAGATAGGCATGCTGATGGGAAAGATGCAGCATCATAGAACTGATAAAATTTGGGACTGTTGGAAATAGGGCAAAGGTGAGTGAAAAATCTAGTAACAATTTTGACAATAGGGAATAGGGAAATGAGAGTGATATTAACTAAAACAAGGAAGAGAAGCGTGATTAGAACAGAGGTTGATATGACTTATTCATTTGGGGACATTATAAATTTTAAGTGTGACTAGAGCCTGAATAAAGAGTCATCCACAGAGGTAATGGGTGGGAAAGGCAGGCAGGAGTTAAGTGTTTGGATGGCTAAGACATGGCGGGTGAGGAAAGAAAAGCACGAGGATTAACTTCTGGATTCTGGCTCGGATGGCCATATGGTGATGCCAGAGTGAAGGGAAGAGTGTTGAAGAACAAGGGAGGGCGCCCACATATTCTTGTTGAATTTAAGTCTCTTGGGAGACCTCCAGGTGAACGTTCAGAAAGGTGAATTCACCTGCCTTGAGCTCAGTGGATGGTGTAATTGAGCAATCTAGATTTGGAAGAAGTGACAAGAATTTAAAACACCCTTTGGGGAGCAGAATTCCCTTCCGGAAAGATGGAGTAGACATAACTTTTTCTATTCCTCCTACTAAGTAAAGTGAAAAGCTTGGACATTATGTATAAAACAAACCTAAGAAAGTTCTTAGAGGTAGAAAGAAGACCTCAGGATGAGAGGGAAAATATGGTAGGCAGTTTCCTGGGTTTTCTTCTTTCTCCTCTATCTCAGACTTGGAGCTCAAGAAGTTGACAACCTGGAAGCAGCAACAGATGCAGATAGAGGAGCCCAAGAAAACCTGCTCTTCCTCATTAAAAGACCAGGACAAGGGCAGCCTGGCAAGTCAGAAAACTTAAGTTTAGACAATGACTGCTCTATTCCTTCCAGCAGAGCATCACAGAAAAAAACTGTAGCCTGGCCCCAACCCACATTAGCTAAGGCCAAGTGGGAAGCCCAGGCTTTTACCTGCATGAGGCTGTAACAAGGTGCCTCAATATCCTTGATTCCCACCAACCAATAATGAGCTCCATCCAGGCTCGTGGTATCTGAGAACAGCACCTGGGGAGCTGGGACAGCCAGCCCCACCTGGCAGTCATGAGACACCCCTCCCGTCTGCCTCCCTGCTGGGGGTGGTGGCACGGGAAGCCTAGTGGAGAGTGAGGACTGTCACCGTTGCCCAGCAGTAACAAAGCCATCCCAACCACAGTATCAATGAATATGTGGAAAATGAAATTAAAAAGGCGAAACCATTTACAGTCACTCAAAAAATGAAATACTTGGGTCTAAATCTAACAAAACCTGCCTAGGACTTGTATGTCAAAAGCAATCGAAGGGGGTTTAAATAAATGGGGAGACATATTGTGTTCATGGATTGGAAGACTCATCACCGTAAAGATGCCAACTGTCTACAAATTGATATACAAGCTCTTCATTTTCCATTAATTTCTTAAGTCAGAATAATCTGATTTCTGCCTCCACTGCTCCAATAAAACGGCTCTCCCAAAAGTTACAGGTGACCTCCTTGTTGCTAAATCCAACAGATAGTTTTTGGTCAATATCTTCCTTGGTCTTTTTATTTTTGTGGCATCTGTTTCTTTGGAGCACTCCTTTCTGGTAGACATGATCTCGCTACATTCTTTCCTAGATTCTTATCACTTGTAGAGACACATTCTTGAGCTTCCTTGAAAACTCCAATTCCTTGAATTTTTATGCTGCTCTAGGTCCCTCATCTTTCATTCTCTCCTTGGAAATGTGTCCAAACCCTTGGTTTAATTACTCCCACATCTATACAGGACCAAGACCTCTCTCATGTATGCAGAGCCACATATCCAGCTTCATATTTCACAGATTCATAAGATGTGCCATTTGTTCATTCATTCATTCATTTGCTCGTTCATTTAAATATTTATTGTGCTTTTTGTGTCAGACCTTTGTTGGTGTTAGGGCCAGAGCTCTAACCCAGAGCTCCTGCCATCAGGAGGCTCATACTCTGGAGTCAATACATTTCTTTGCACATCATTTCTGCTTCTCACTTGGGCTTATGAAAATGTCTGCTTTTCTTCTTCTTTCTCCACACGTCCTCAAGGTGTGTCCCTGCTACTGCTACTACCAGGCCCTCCCAGAGAGGACCATCCTCAGCTGGTACAGCTGTCCTGCACTGTGGGTTGGCCTCTCACCCTCAGGACACCAAAGTGAACCATAGCTGATGATTCCATAGAGGGGAAGAAAGATAGTCCTCTCTTAAATTCTGTACTGCTGATGTCAGATGCCTCTGCCCCAAGTCTTGAGCATCTCATTCCACCCAGCTCATCTAATAATTTAAGTGCCCAACCAGTTTGTGCCACATTTTAAGGTATATATAAAACTGAAATGGAACAAACCAGTCTCCTGATACTCAACTCACAAGACCAAGTATAATCTTCTAGCAGCTCCTCTAGGTGCCCCTGCTGTACCCCTCCACTACTTTCAGGCTTTTTCCCAATCTCTCACTTTTGGGTCCTCTGCCATCTTGCTGGAGTCACCTCATTTCCACCTCCCAGCTAAGAGGAGCTCTTCCGACATCCTACCAAACTTGCCATGTGTTTTTGGCTCCATTTTAACAACTTTCTTAGCCCTGACTGGCCTCACTGGCCGCCTCCTGGCTCTGGGTTCAAATCCACATGAAGTTCCTGGTTGGTCTTTCTCCTAGTGATGTTCATCAAGATCTCTGTCCATACTGCTGATCAGAAATACCCTCCATGCCCACACACACATGGTTTCTCTCCCCTTGCAACCATCCTTCTGCTCCCATAGCCCCCCACTTCTGTCTTTCTAGCATGGTGCCTCCACCCTTCACTTCACTCAGAGTCCATATGCCCCACATTTACTCTTTTCTTTCTCTATCACTTCCTGTAAATATGCCATTCCATACAGCCTGCCTCTGGTAAGTTGCCTTATGTTGGCATGCATCCCTTTGACCCAGCTGGAGGTTCCTTCCCTGCAGCGGTCACTGGAGGAGAATTATGGAGATTCCTGTAATCTATACAAATATATAACAAAAAAAGGAGGAAACTTGATTCAAATTTCCCATAGACATCTGTGCACACTAGTGGACAGTGGGCAGGCAATGGGTTAAGATGCAGACAGATCTGTTCTGGAATCCTATCTCTGCCACATACAAGCTGAATGACTTTGGCAAGGTTAATAAATAGATCAATAGTAATAGTGTCAGCTCTGATTCAGGGTCGATTTCTTATCCTGAACTTTATATATTTTACATCTAAATTCCACAATAACTCAAAGGAAGGTGCAGTTCTCTAAAAATTATAAATAAGATGTAAGACTTAAAGAATTTGGCAGGATTGAGTTCCTCATCACGTGTGCTTCATAGGGCTTCTCATGACACAGCAGCCGGCTTCCCAGGGAGTGTGTGGTGAGAGAGAGAGAGAGACAGAAATAGAGACAGAAACCAAAGGCTCTTTTATAACTTGTCTCAGATGTGACACACCATCACTTCTGCAGCATCCTATTGGTCACACAGATCAACCCTGAGACAATGTGGAATGTGGGATCACACCAGCGTGTGAATATCAGGAAGCAAGGTTCACTGGGGGTTATGTTAAAAGCTGGCTGCCACACCACAAAATCAGGACTGGTTAATATTTTATATTTATAAGAGTAAAACTTGCACCCCATTAAAAAATCAAGAGTAGCAAGCATATAATACAAAAAACAATCCCTCATATGCATTCCCTACTCCGTAACAGTCCCACTTCCCAAAGATAAAGGCTTTTTAAGCTTCAGCTTTTTGCTTTTGAGTCACTATTCTAAAGTGGTAAACAATACACATTTATATGATCTTTGATTAACTTTAAAAATTGTCTTACTCTGAATGAGGACTTAGCATTCTGAACTCCTATAACCCAACAACTGCCTTCCCCGCCATGAACATGCACAATGAACACCCTTCCACTCTTTCATCCTTCCAATAGATCATAAAGCCTTCTTGCCTAATGTGGAGGGGGTTGGTTAATAGAAGCAGCTGGTTAAAGAGGGTAATTATACTAGAGGATGAATAGTTTTAACATTTGGTTTTAACTTAGAGTATGTCAATGTATGTTCATTCAACAAGCTCTAGATACAGGACCATGGCCCTTTCTTTGAGAGTGGATCTGCTGATTGAAGGTTGTCATCGTTTTCCTGTATGAATCACAAGAATAATGCATCTTCTATCATTTCCAGTTTGGGATTCTTTAAAGTAGAAGAAGAATTTAAAGACCCCTGCAAAATTTTATGAAAGTAGAATCTTTCTCTATTTTGCCCTTTTTCTTCACTCTTTTGCAATCATTTCTCCCATGGCTAATTTAGCCACCAATGTTTTTAGTGATTTTTTTCCCTTACCTCTATAGAAACAATTCATTTGATTGTTAGTTTGCTTTTTTGTGTTTTGCTTTACTCGTATTTCAAGTTTTTATGCAACATAATCACAAATACAACTGGCATGTACAGATTTGGGAACAAACACAACTGAGCCTTAGTAACCATACAACTCAACCAGTGAGAGAAAAATTGCACAGGTATTGTACAGAGTGACCCACTAGCAATACATGTTGAATATTCTGAGAGCATCAGACAATGTATTTTACTCAGGAAATGGGAATCATCCACCAATCCTAGAGTCAGTTCAGTGGGATCCATTAAGAGATTTTCTGTGTTCCTTCCTGTCATAGCAAAGTAAAGTTGAGAAGAGGATTGTTATCTATCACAAGAACTTAAATTGTTAGCATCACAACAATTGAGGGGACAAAGTATTCAGAAGAAGCCATCATAAAAATCAAGCAGAGCCAGGAACTATTTAGTTTAGGTGCAAACAGCTCTGCCCCCTAAACGGTAGCTACTGAGATTATCACTGAATAATAATCCCTATATCATCATTCCCACCACCCCCCAAAAAAGCCTAAATTATAATCAGTGTTGTCCATTTAAGGATGTAGAAAGTGGAGACACTGTATAAAGATTTCCTTCAAGAATATTGAAACGTGAGTTTGGTACTTGTATTTCTGACTCTCCACCTTTCACCCTGCCTAATCCCAGGTACTCGCAGCAATGTGATTTAGGGAACTGACCCTTCTCAGGAAGTTGGTTCTGATTTGTCTTAGTCAACCATGGTCTTCTGTCCTTCTGATTGGCCTGGGCCAACTTGAGCCAGAAAGTCACTAGGAAAGATTTACTCTCTCTGTGAAAGGTCCTCACCGTTTTTAAGAGAAAACCATGGGGGAAGCAATCTATACTGGATGCGAATGAAGATGAATAATGCCTAGGTTTTTGCTAAGGGTTTTGTAGAGATCATGAGCCTGATGACAAAGGCAAAATGAGAGGAATGATCAGAGAATTTTAAAGAAATAGAGCTGGTGCCATGATTTCACTGTGCCCGGAAACTTGGTTCAAATTACATGAATGACAAATGTCTTTATTATTTCAACCTGTTTGGTCACATTTCTACTTCTTATAGTCACACATACACTAATTTCTTTTTCAATGTTTAAAGATTCTTCTTTAATTATGAAAAAAAAAGTTCTTTATATGGGACATGTCAGTTTCCATCAATTCAAAGAAATTAGATGCTACTTTAACTTATATATTAGACTAATAGAATTTGTTACCTCAAGAGATGGACTAGGCTGAAAAGGATGGTGATAACAGGATTACGTAAGAAAGCTGTTTGGATTAAAAACAAGACCCCTCCCTGATTGATACCACAGAAAGCAAGCAACAACATCTACTCACAAGACATCCTGTGGGGGCCACTGTCAGAACTTGAGTCCTAAAATGCATGGGCCAAGGGTCCAACAGAAGGAAGTGTTTCCAATAATTCTTGGAGGGTGGGACCATAAAAATATAATTGGATATTTCTAGCAGGGGTCAATGGTAAACTCACCATGTCAGACACTGAGCTCTGCCATTTAGATGTCTTTTCACTTTTGGATATTTTCCAAAAAATCCTATCAGGTAGATATCATTTTTATCCTAAATTTAAAGAAGAGAAGGAAACATAGTTATTGAATTTAAATAATTTGCCAGTGTCACAGTGCCACTAAGTAGCTGACCTCAAGTTTGTATTACCTACCCTAGAAGCTATTCTCTTCACTGTTTTATAAGCTTCATGTAATTTAATTATTTAATTCATAGGCTAAAAAAAGGAAGATTAAAACTCAGAAGCCCAATATCACAGGGCAGGCATAACTATAATGATTAGAAATATCTTCTAGCACTTTCCTCTACTGACCCTTAACTCAGCTTCACTTGTTCCCTTTTTTTTTTTTAAGATTCTATTTATTTATTTGACAGAGAGAGAGAAAGAGAGAGAGGAAACACAAGCAGGGAGCAGCAGAGGGAGAAGTAGGCTTCCAGCAGACCAGGGAGCCTGATGCGGGTCTCAATTCCAGGACCCTGGGACCATGACCTGAGCCAAATGCAGACGCTTAACTACTGAGCCACCCAGGTGCCCCTCAGCTTCACCTGTTCTAATAGCGTGTACCCTCTCAGTGGGCCAAAGGGGCTCTTCTGACTTTTCAAAGAGAGGAGTTTTCTGCTGTGGGTCTCTGGAAAGTGATAACCTACAATAGATGCATTTCCAATGACTTTACATTGGAGTGAGATGGCAAATGTGTAGGTATTTGGGGATTGGTTCTACTTGAAAATTTTTTGGAGGACTAACCTCCAAAGTTTAAAAAAGTACTTTTGATCAAGGTTGTGTTACATGGCCACCATCATTCTTTAAATACGATACTCAAACAGACTGTGCTTCTTTATCATAAACCTCATCTTGAAGTGGTATCCCAAGTAGTTTGGATACAATGGTAACTAAACAATAAATTATTGAATTTAAAAAAATGTTAGAAACAAATGAATGACCTGGGAGATTGTGTTTATGGATTAAAAAAGAAAGGAAGGTTATCTTCATTGTGTTTTTGATTCTTCAGTCACTAAAGCACTTTGACGTGGATATTTCTAGCAGGGGTCAATGGTAAACTCACCATGTCAGACACTGAGCTCTGTGCCTCAGGGACATACCCTCCCAGGTACTGCGGGCTCCATCCTGCAGAAGAATAAATCTAGAATCAAAGCATCTAGTTCAAGGTCACCAAATTCAAGAACAGCCTGGACCAAATATGTTTAGCACTCACTCCATGACCAACTCATCTTCAGTGTCTCCGTGCATACCCAATTTCCAGTAGGGTTAATGCATACATCATCCATTCATGAGAAACCAAGTTGACTTTTCTCAAAAGTGAGTTCATATAATTACTAAAATCACCTTCATAGTAAATCTCATGTGAAAACAAGGAGGCAGGGTTATGACAATAAGCCCTATTGATACAGTTTAAAACCACATCCTTCTCTACAGTATCAAAGATGGAATTTAGTTGACCATGTAGGCCATTTTTACACTTCATCCAGTTATGTCTGGGAAACCTCGGGTGTGCCCATAAACTGCCCAGTCAGCTTCAGTTCCTACGAGGCCTCTCTCAGGTTGTTCCTCACCTCTAATGGGGATCCATCACTTGGCCACCACTTCTAGAGGCCACCACAAAAATGCTGAAATCTGGTGAAGGTCCTGTGTCTCATGGATCCCCAAACTTGTTGGCCCACTTTCTTTGCAGCACCCATGGTGCTGCCTTCAACACATTACCGGGGAAAATGGTCGTCTCTCCCATGTAGTATCACAACTTGTTATTTGGGAACCACAGTGTCCTTGATGTTAAGGGTCCTTCCATTTCTGCCTGCAGCTGCCTCTTTCCACTGGTCTAGACCCAAGTCTTTGAAGGTGGAGGATGCAACCTTCTTCATCCTATTTTCCCCAGGGCATGTACTCTTCCCTCAGGAAAAACAAAACAAAACAAAACAAAAATAAAAACCTCAAGCAATTTGATTCTTCAAGGCCAGCTCATGCATTTATCACAGTTTACTCCTGCTAAGTAAGTCACAACTGAAGCTGGAGAGAAGCATCTGACCTCACCCTCACCACCCATGGGTGTCATCCACATCTGTGGTGTTTTTTTGTTTGTTTTTTTACAGTGATTAATTTTCATTGAATTTACTTCCAGGGCTTAATCCATATACTCCCAATTCTGTGTTGACTACTTTGAAAGTCAGTTTCCCAGATGATGGATGGGTCTAGTTAGAATCTTAATTGGGTACTTGTTCAATATAAAATGGGTTACGATTTCATTTTCTGTTTTGTGAAACATTTAAAGCCTAAAGATAAAAGCTGTTCACCATCACCCTATAAAGCCTGGTCTCAGGAGTGAGCTAGATCTAGTGGCCACAGGTATCGGCATGCTTGTCTTGCCACTCCATACCCGTTGACACTTGGCTTGCTGGGACACTTGATGGGGCCATCTAGCATTTGCTATCCACTCCTCTTTCAAGGAGTCACAGGGGCATACTACTTACTAGGCAATGTCAAGTTCAGAAAAAACTCTTGAGTCCTCTGCCCAGAGTGGTTTGTAAAGTGGCTAAATGAATGATCGATGCAACCCAATTATCTAGAATTTTCTATGTAATTCAAATCCTATTATCCCAAGCCCAAAAGGAAGGGGCTATATTTGCTTGTTCCATGCTTTCAATCTGAGGCCATTAGTAGTAACTTCATAGCAAGTTGGGCCGGTCCATGATCTTATGAAGACTAGTGAAAACTCACTGCTCTGAGAACACAAGGGTTAGTTGATTTCAGAATTGTGAAACCCCGTCATACTTGGAATAATAAAAGCTACTAAATATATCATTGCAATACCATCTCAAACCATTTCATCCAGTTAGCAAATTGATTGTGTTTAGGATATGATTACTCAGATGGAAAATTAGTTTTATCTTTAAAAATATCCTATTTAATAACAATTTTACTTCTTTGTCTTTGAGGAATAAATAAATTGACCATGAAACACAAACATTTGTTGTTGAGATCAATGGCAAGAAGCCTCCCTGGTTCCATTTAGAAGGGTTTGATGATCGTCTTCAAAGTGCTTGGAAGCCCTAGCACAATAAGCACTTTGAAGGGCAATGCTTTGTCATCCCCCTGCCTTAGGCCTGCAGTTTCTGGCATAGATTAGCAGCATTTTTCTTTTTTTTTTTTTTTTCTTTCTTTCTTCTTTCTTTCTCTTTCTTTCTTTCTTTCTTTCTTTTTCTTTCTTTCTTTCTCTTTCTTTCTTTCTTTTTCTTTCTTTCTTTCTTTCTTTCTTTCTTTCTTCTTTCTCTTTCTTTCTTTCTTTCTCTTTCTTTCTTTCTTTTTCTTTCTTTCTTTCTTTCTTTCTTTCTTTCTTCTTTCTTTCTTTCTTTTTCTTTCTTTCTTTCTTTCACAATGGATGAGTTCCCCCATAATGACTGCCTTTATCCCATGTGAGTAGCAAGGTTTTCAAAACGACTTAGGCTGTGGTGCTTGACTGTGTTGGAACAACTTCATTAATGAAAAGCGTATATATTTGATGGGATCTTTGTTGCCACATTATAGTATTTGTCTTAGAACACTGTGTCCCACATAACAATAGTGCAGGCCCTGCTACCACCACGACAGTAGGAATTACAGCAGCACATTAACTCCTACCCTGGGTGGCTTTTTTTTCTCAATGTTCTTTTCTGTCACTGACTGGACCTTCCCTCATTACTTCCTCTGACTCCTTCCTGAACCGTTTTTAAAAAGGAAGATCCTCCTCATTTTTATTCAGTCAGTTGGCCTAATAATTCTTGAAACCACTTTTGGATTTTAACGGCCAAGTTTTCTGTGAGAAAGGGACTTCTCCAGTGTCCCCCTAGTGACTTCAGGTCCTGCTGGACCCCTAGGATTTCAGGCTCTTCTCAAAGTGCACACAGGCAAGTGGGGCAATTGTCGATTTCCAAAAAGTCTTGAAACAGCTCTGTGGTTGTTTTTTGGGTTTTTGGTTTTTTTTTGGTTTTTTTTTTTTTTTGCTTGTGGATAAACAGTTTCCTCCCTTTTTTTCTTACTGTTAATTACATGACAATTGAAGAAAGCCTCAAAGGGTGTAATGGAGAATTTCTAAAGAATCCTGCCTTTTCATGGACCAAAGGGAAGACTTAACATTGGATAAATGCAGAAACAACAGAACTCTTTCAAAGGAGCCAACCCCATATTTGATGCGAGAAGGAATTAATGCGGCACTCTGTTCCCTTTCTTTTGGATACCTCTTCAGACAACTGTTTTCTGAGAAAGCATCAAACCTCATAGGAAATGGATTTAGATGTTTCTTTTAAATGATGACACATTCTCTTTCTGTGCCTCATATATATGTATCTTCATCACATAGGTTAGATGTGTAATATATACATATATATTTTTCTATATCTGATTTTTGCTTTCTTTCAGTCATTTTTGCCTTAATTTATAATAACATCTGTATAAATTTCCTAATAACGTTTGTAATTCACTGGGGTTTTTACTTAGTTACTAAAATGCATTCATTATTAAACCTGGTGGGAATTGAATGTTAATGCATCTGCTCTTGTGTGCACGTGTGTGTGTGCACACACACATATATCACTGGGCCCATAAAGTAAAATACCTCGGGTCAAAGGTTTCATCCAGCAAAATAAAAGAATAGAAAAATAAGACATATTCGTAAATATAAAGCAAAACTGTAACAACTCTTATTTTTTTGATTTTCAGGAAATGTAACTTTCCTACCTAAAACAAATAAAAAGGATTTCATATGAATTTACATGAACCTGGCATTTTACTTGGAGATAAGTAAACTGTCTGGTGGGTATAAAGTGTCTGTGGTAAGAAGTTAGAAGTGTCTTCAACACTCAACCCCCACCCTACCCCCTCCTTTTTTTTTCCCTCAGGACATAAGGACCCTAACACCAAAATGGAGTATGGAGCAGCAAAATAATAATAATGATAAACTTTAAACTTGAATATAGACCTGGCTTGGAATCTTCGTTCCCATTAATGTTACTTGAGGCCTCTGATTCATCTGTAAAAGGGAAAACATCTACCGGGTGGTCACATGGGGACCTGCTTGGTTCACATGGGCATTTACAGGTGTTCCTGCCTCCATGTAACCCCTTAGATGGACACAGATACTAGAGCAAAACCTATAGAAAGAAAGATCGGTCAGTTCATCCTTGACTAGACTTCTGTGAGGCCGTATTGGTCCTGTTGGTCCCTGTTCTTCCCTAAGTTATATCTTTTTCTAGCCCTACTTGCTCCCTGCAATTCCAATTTTCTAGCCAGAAGGGAAAGGAGGAAGAAAGGAGGAAGAAGGGGGGGAGGGACAGGGGGAGGGACAGAAGGAGAGAGGGAAGAAGAGAAGGAGGGAGGGAATGAGAGAAGAAGGGAGGGAAGAAAGGAATATTCCTTTATTTCATGTTATTCGCCACTACAATTTGAGAAATGGGAAATTAACAAAATGAATAAAATATATCTATTGCGGGTCCAAGCATCTGCAGCCTATTACAAAGCCTTGCCACAGCAATATTTATTCTTTTCCTCTCTGAGTTCTCTCGTTTCAGCTTTTGTCTTCTCTCTCCCATTCAGTCTGTATTCTCATGCTTGTCCCGATAATTAGAGGCGAAACGAAATTATCACCCAGCAAAGGGTGTACCCATATGTGTGCAAAATTGATCTTGGAAAACCAGTAAGACATAAAATAAAAATAAAAAATAAATCCCAAACAGGTTTTTTATTTAACATAAGGCCAAAGAAGCTATCAGGCGTTGCTGAATACTGTCCACTAACTGTACAAAATATTGACTGCATGCCTCGCAAACACCAAAATATCCGCTGGAATGCCATAGAAATAAATAACTTCTGCTATAAACACATGAAAACATATCAAACTGTTATCTCTTTAAACATATTGTAAATAAAAAAATTACCAGTACTTCTACACAATAAATATTAAGAAACCATTGACATAGTTGAAATGCACTCATATAAATTAACAACTTTAATTACATTAGCCAAACAGACGTCGGTTAAAGAACTGCATGTAGTATGCCAAAAAAAAAAATAATAATAATAAAAATAAAAAAATAAAAACAAACAAACAAACAAACAACATCAACCACAGAACATAAAAAGTTTTAAAACAAAACAGGCTTCAGATTATCTTGGCTTTCATAATCATATTTTTCTTTTAAAGAAAAATATCAACCCATTGTCAATGCACTGTTTTTCAAAGCATTTAAATAGAGGGTAAAACTCATTGGAAATTAATACAGAAGAAATGATTCACTTTATGCATAAAAAATAAATAATGTAGTTGAGACATGTGGTTTGCTTCTGCTCTTGAAGATGTGAACAGCTTCTAAGCATTCATTTTCTCTGACCCATACAACAGCTTCTCAGTGAAAAAGGGTTTAATTTAAACACACACAATGTCCACCCCCAAACCTTCTGCCCACATCTACAAGTTCCAATTTATTGTGTAGGGTTTCAGGGTGACTAAGTTCTTCTCTACACTGAAAAGGGAAGTTGCCAAAAGGCCCCCAGGAAATCATTTTTTTCAAGTGAACATAATAATTTGAATCTAAGCTTAATACAACTGAGGCATTTGTGTTCTCTGTTTTTTAAAGTTACTTTTTGAGGTCCAATCCCATGGGGGGTGAAAAACAAAATTCACTTGCTCTTCCTTAGAGGAGAATGCAGGCATTCTCCTTGAAAACAAAGTGTGGAATCAATCTTAAATATCTATGAAATTGATTGGTCTTTAGGGACAAGAAAATCCCAACTCAGTGTGCTGGAATTTGCCATGCTTTTTTTGAAAAAAATAAAAAGAAAGAAGGAAGGAAAGAAGGAAAGAAGGAAAGAGAAAGGAAGAAAGAAAAGAAAGAAAGAAAGAGAGAGAGAGAGAGAAAGAAAAAAAAAAGAATCCAAACTACCAAATATTTATCATTCTCAAAAAATACTTGGGGACAAATACTTTTCAGAGCTTTTAAGATTGGTATGAGTAGGTTCTAAGAGCCTAGAGATCAGCCCTAGAGAAAGAGTAGAGAGATGCTAAGATCAGATAGAGCCACCCTGTTTTAAGGGAAACCTACTGTGAGGAACCCAATATGGTAGAATTTAAAAGCTTTTTCTTTTGGCCTCGTGCTGCTACATGAAAAGTGTGGTTGTTTACAAACCTGCATATCTTCCAAGATTATTAAAGATAGCAGCAATTTATAATTCTAGTTCAAGGCCACATAAATTTAATGAAATAATGTCAAAGTTTGGGGACGTTTGACAATCTAATCATTTAATTTCAATTAACACATCCCATTAAAATATTGTCATATGGAATTTCATTTTGCTCCGCTTCCAATCACTATGGCCACCAATCAAACTCCTTCTTATCCCCACGGTGTGGCACACTCTTTTAAACAAGATGGTGCACACACTTGAGATGAATGGGAGCCACAAACAGGTATCAGCTGTCTTTCAAGCATCGTGCTTTTCCCACTGCCCTGGCCATCTCTGCTAGTACACTGTGAACTAGGACTTGGCTCCCCACACTATTTTCATGGGTTCCATTATTAGTGCCACTACCAAATAAGAAGCAGTCCAAAAGGCCCTTTAAGTTTTTCATGCAAATTCCTAAAGTTGAACATCGCCATCCCCCTCTCCTTGAAACTTCCCTCACCATTGCCCACCTTCCCCACCTGAATGATTTCCTGGTCAATGGTTAAGAGTGAGGAAGCAAGTACCAACTTTGCACGCTCTCCCTCTTAAATTTAGAGTCCACTCTCATGGAGTACATGTTGTATTTCGGCATAAGAAAGGGTGGACCTCAAGATGTAGTAAGTATATCTACCCAGTAACAACATTAAAATAATTTACCTACATACAGCCTAGTGTTATAGTACACCAATTTAGTATATATATTTCAAGAAGAGCTAAACCACCTTTAGTAATGTTTGGTTTCTCACTATTTTATTTTCCTACAGCTAATTTTTTAAAAAAAATCTATGAATTGACATAGGGCTGAAAGCTTCAGCATTTTACAAAATACTAATGAATGCAATTTTTCCAAATTATTAGTTTTTTCAATTTTTGCAAACTTCAAACAAGTCAGTAAAAATAAGGCTCTGTATTTTTAAAAGCATATAAATGAATAACTTATTAGCTATTCTAGGCAAGCTAAATACTGTGGAATAAATTAGTAGAAATTTAGCTTTAAGCATGTACTTTGATATTTATAAAACAAAGTGTTTTTTTTTCTTTTTTGCATCTGAGTCAATACATACAAACTTATATATCAAGAGTTTTGGCTGTAAATTAAAATATTAGGGATTTTTGCCACTGATGCCACCCTGCAGTTCTTTCTTCTTCTCAATCTCTTAAGACCTTCCCCCCAAGTTATTTATCTTTTAATTAGTGACAACAACATTATTTAGCCCAGCCAGTCATATTTCTCAGAATTAGGCCTTAATCATCAAAAAAAAAAAAGTACCCAACTCTTATTTTGGCCTAAAGATGAATTTTTTTTTCTTTCTGAAAAAGCTTTCTGATTTAAGATTGATTCCAATAGATAATAAATATGTCACAACACACACAAAAAAAATCAGCCTAGAACCTTGAAGAACATGAGTTTCCTGTTTTCCCTGCAGGGATAGAGGTGGGGGGGGTTGGGGGGGGCAAGAAAGAGGACGGAGCTGGGTCCCTGCACAATGAAAGAGGGTCTTGATGAATAGTCACTGGAGTTTCCAGGCTTCTTCCCATCCACATTTTTTGAAATGTGCCCACCTAGTTCGGAGGAAAAGCAAAAACTATAGCCTATCCTTCTTAAAAATACTGTGTTTTGCACACAAACATTCATTGCTTTAAGAACATTACAAAATGACAGCCTGACGTGCTTAAAATGTGCATGGGCATGATGCGATCCATGTATATATACACACAGGTATGCATATGCACAAGCCATGTACATATACACAGACAAGCATGTAGTGTTCTATGATAGCTAACAGTGTACAACTACTGTACATCCAGTATGAAATGTCCCGTTTCATGGATGTCAAAGGAGTCAAAAACCAAACTTCTCAGGTCTTTTCAGCCTGAACACAATCCACCCTCCTCCGCCTTGAATCCCAACCCCTGACTCACTGATGGTGAATGATACCAACCACAGACAGACTGTTTTAAAGGCTCACACAAATGTCTTTGGTGTATGTGTCTATTTTTTAAGGTACAAAATAATAATAATAATTATAATTATAATAATAAAAATAGCTATTTTGTGTGCTGTAGCAGTTCTCTTATAGCTCACATTAAGTGCAGCTCTTAAACCCCCCCCACCCCCACCCAAAGAAAATACTTGTTAAATAAGGATTAGACAGGTCAAACACCATTGTAGTGCAAATAGTAAACGATAAAAAAAAAACAACATTTACAAAATATAGAAATGTTTGGATCCAACAGATGGACAAACATATTCCTTTCAAGTATCTCTCCTTGAAGAAAATAAAAATTAATCAGGTTACTTCCAATACAAAAAAGTCTCTCATTTTGTTCTCTCTCAGGTAAACAGTTTCAAACCTATTAGGTTGCATAGTACTAAGATCATAAGCACCTTAACGAAATGTAACTTGGTATTCTTTGTTCCTTGATTTTGCTCTCTTCCCATTCTTGTTCTCAAATTTTTGTTTTGTTTTGTTTTGTTTTTAGGTTGTTTTTTTGTTTTGTTTTGCTTTGTTGCAAAACTGGTACAGAAAAAGAAGTGTGACCACCTGCACACTATTGTTCCCTTACCAGTATGTGTATGCATGTGTCATGTGGAAATGCCTCTGTGTGTGTGTGTGTGTGTGTGTGTGTGTGTGTGTCTGTGTGCGTGTGCGCACGGGCTGATATACACAGAGAGAGGGTCACACAGACATACCTTACAACCTGGGTAACTGGGTGGGAAAGTGCCTGTAACTGGCTCTTTCAAACTCATGGCTTTCTAGATGCTATTTGGGTTGTGCCAGCCCACGTTATTGCAGACTAGACAAGTCGACTTCGAGGCTCACACTGAAAGGGGGACTGAAAAGGAGGGGACAATACTCCCGTGTAAGCAACTGATGTCATCACCTTGATATCAGAAGAAATGAAGGGGGTGCTGTTCTCCCTCTCCCTCCCAATTCCCATCTTGTTCACTGCTTCATCTCTGAGCCCTGGCTAAGGAATTTTTCCACATCTTCCTTCATCTGTTTCAGGTTTTGTTTTTAGTTTATTTTTTTTTTAATTTCTATTTTTTTTTTTTTTTCTGCTTGTTTAACTCAGAAACCTTAAACATTTCTTCATTTTGCCACTGTCTTCTCTGGACAACTCTGGCTCCCGTCCCCCCTGGGCGGGGCGCTCTATGAGCACCCACACTCCTCCACTATCATGTTCTGAATGTCCTTCTTGATGATGTTCTGCCCATCATCATAGTACAGCATGGACATGGGTCTCAGCTTGGTGGGCACACAGCACGACTTGAGGTTGGCGAAGGGGCTGTGCCCCCGCATGCGGTAGTGGTTGATGACCGTCGAGTGGAAGGAGAGCGAGGACCCCGACGTGCCTGCTATGTGGCTCGGGCACTCACCCTCGCAGTAGTTGGCGTGATAGCCGGAGGGAGCGATGATCCAGTCGTTCCAGCCGATGTCCTTGAAACTGACGAAGAACTGTTTCTTACAGCAGATGTTGACCTTGCCGTCGCACTCCAAGCCCCGCCGCCGTCGCCGATGAGGGTGGTCTTCGGACTGGCGGGCCTGCAGCATGAGGAAAGGTCTGTGGGACTGCTCCTTGTCCTCCTCCCCCCCTGCCCCTCCGTCTCCTCCGGTCTTCTTCCCTTCCCCCTCCTCCTCCTTCTTCTTCTTCTTGCCCAGGAGCACCAGGCTGGCGCCGGTCTCGTGGCACTGCTCACAGGCAATCCGAACGTCCAGGGAGCTCCTGCCCTGGTCCAGCAACCGCTGGATGCTGCTGGACACCGGGAAGATGTGCCAGGTGCTCTTGCTCGCATCCACCACCTTTTCCGATATCAACACTTCGTTCCTTTCCTTCGTGAAGCCCCTCTCCTCGGCCTCCTCCCCTGCGTCTCCGCTGCCCTGGGGCTGCTTCTGCAAGAGCTGGATGGTGACTTTGGTCCTGGTCCTATTGGCCTTGGGGACTTTGAGGAAGAGCCAGACTTCGGCCCGCTCCACCACCGACAGGTCACTGCCTTCTTTGGAAATCTCAAAGTGCAGCGTTTTCCTGGCGGTGCCTGCAGACGAAACACAGCGCGAGAGAGAGAGAGAGAGCAGGGACACTCGTTAGTTGTGCTGGGGGTCACCACCCACTCGTTTCAGGCACGCGCGGCGCCTCTGCCGCGGGCCAGCTGCGGCAGGGGTCAGCGAGTTACGGCCCGCGGGCGGGCAGGGCCGTGTGGACATTTTTAAATGGTCGCGGAAAAAGAGTATTTTTGTGACATGTGAAAATTATAGGAAATTTACACTTCAGTGCCCATAAATGAAGTTTTATGGGACCACAGTTATGCTCATTTCTTTCTAGGTCGTCTACGGCTGCTTTTGCATTAGATCGTGGAGTTGGATAGCCACGACGGAGACAGGCCCACAAAGCTTAAAATGTTTGCTCTCCGGCCCTTTCCGGAGAAAATCTGTCAACTCCTGGCTCTAAAAAGAAGAGAGCCTAGATCTCAGCCAGTGTCCGGGAGCCTGGGGCGGCGGGGGTGGGGGTGGGGGGCAGTCTGCGTCTGTTCACTGCTTAACCTCAGTTTCATCTTCTATAAAATGGGAATGGCATAATGACATTGGACCCACTCAACTGTAGGCTTGGCCTAACCCGGATGAAAACCCACTGTGAGCTCTAGCAAGTTGTGAAAGTGGTGCTATTCCCACAGAAATACACAGAAACCCCCCTCCCCCACGTAAGTACGTGGGGCCAGTGCCCACCGAGCTAGCCTCCTCCTCCCTGGCCACGACCTTCCCCACCCCTCCATCCGTTCTTTCCTGGGTCGCTGCAACAGCTTTTTCTTGCATTTGGCTCTCCAGCATGGAGCCAGGCCCCTCTCCAATCATTGCTCCACTAAGCAAGTATAAAACAGAAACGACCCATCCTCCACAGCTTCGCCTTCAACTCCAGCTCTCTCCCAGTGCCCCGTCCTCTGTGGTGGAGCCACAGGGTGTTTGTTCGAGGTCAGGTGCATCCCATACACTCTCTCACCTCCAGGCGGTGACCCCTGCCTAGATTATTCCTGCTCCCAACACATCACCCTCAGTGGCTGCCCTTGATAAGGGTTCAGTTCCTGACCCCCTTGCCCCCCCCCACCCCCGTCAGTCTGATTTTGGACGCCCCCAGTCTGAGACAACTAGACAGTCTGAGATCCTATCTATCTCATTCACTGTCATGGCCCAGTGTTTACCAGGAACGAGGCAATCACATCTTTAGCATCCAGTCAAGTTACATTAAGCGATCCACTTCCCACTGCTGCGTCCCCCGTTTTTGCTCCTTCCCTTCTGAATGCAGCTTAATGAGCCCCGATTACAGCAACTGCTACTAACGGAAAGGAAATCCCCACACTGGCGACAGTTGGATTCAGAGACCATTCAGTTCTTGCCTAACTTAAACCGTTCCCTTCTCTTTTTCCATAAGCACCTGTATGTCTATACATGCGGCAACGATTACTGTAAGGAGCAGGTGTCCAGACTGGAATTCTCTGATTGAGGAAACATCGTCCCTCGGTTGCACTTGCACCACTCGGTGGTCTATGAAACATGTGCTCTTTGCCCAATCGCCTCCTGCGTGCGTGTACCCGCTTACCACTGTCCAGTGTGCGCACATTCCGTACACAAATCTGAGAACAATGTTAGGGAAGGTCATCTTAGAACTCGCAACTCCCTAGGAGGGTCTCCCTGCCTGGATTTCTATAGCAAACGGAAATCCAGCCATACTTATCACTCTCAGCCCTGAGATGTTTACGGTACTATAAATTTTCGGCACAGTTTCAAGTTCTCTGCAGCAGAAGGCAGGCTTTTCTGTGCATTGCACACTGTAGATTCTGTTCTTAATTTAACACACTCTGCACACTGTGATTCTGATAGTGGTAAATTCACTGAGGCCAGGGCTAGGAAAGGCTACATATGTATACAAAAGATTCTCTGGCATCTTGGTGTAAAGTTGCTAGCACGCTGGGCTGGGCTGGGCTCGGTGGTGGTGGTGGTGGTGTGGGGGGTGGGGTGGGGTGGGGTCCTTTTCCTCCAGCCTTGGGTCTCGGACAGGAGTTAAAGTGAATGATAAAGCTAGGTTTAGAATTAGATCACCAGAGTAGAGAGCAGTTAGAAGAAGGGGAGACTGTCTTTTTTTAGGGAGCATGATTTCTTTTCAAAACATGAATGCCTTTGTATTCCCCTTTGCTAAAACCTGGTGGGTTTTCTGTTGCTGGTTTTTGTCGGGGCGGGGGGGGTGGGGTGGGGGGAGGTGGGAAGCCAGAGAGAAGATTCCAGAAAGGAGAGCTTAATGATTTAAATTTAAAAAGACGCACTCTGCAGCAGATTTGAAGTGGTAGGGTCTTTCCGGAAGCTACCCAAGGCCCCCCTACCCCAGGAGTGTGCAGGCACCTCCTACCCTGCCCCGCAGAGAACAGTAACAAGCTACCTGCTGTTCTCCCTTCTGCCTCTACGCAGGCCAGCTTCTGAAACCTTAAACTGTGCAGGGTGCCACTGTAAAGACAGAGAGATAGTAGCTGCTAAATTAGAGAAGCCAGAGGGCACAAGGTTGTGTTTTGTTTTTCTAGGAAAGAGTGTGAAACTGGAGAATCTGACTCGTCCTCAGGATGGGAAAGCTCTCTGGGTTTCAGGTAACTCATTCCCACAGGCTCCTCTGGGCTTTTACCCAGGCTTGGCAGGAGGGGCCGGGGTGAAGGCAGACGGTCCTTCGGTAAAGAGAGGGTCCGGATGGCAGTGCAGAGCAGCCCACTTCGGACTTTCCGTGAAGAGAGTCCAGAGCAGTCTACAGATGCTGGGAGTGGGGGCGGGAGTCAGGGTGGGCTAACTGGCCGACTTGACACAAGGAGTGAGGGACAGCACATGTAAATTGCTTTTGTAGGGCCAGGTGGGGCTGAGGTCCCTTGCTTCCAGCAACAGCCTACAGGACAGCCTCTCATTCCACAGGAGCAGGTTTCTAAGGCATGATAAAGCCCCACCCTTCTTCACAGGCAGCTGTACTTGGAAGCAAATGATTTAGTGTTCCTGAGAGAGGATCGTACAAAGAGAGTACTCATTAGAGGGGGCTCGGTCTGTCAGGTGCTGTTATATTAGGATCAGAGAGGCATCATAAAATGACTTTCAACCTGGTCCTGGCTGATAATTAAGTGTATGGCATCGCCTGCGTATTGTGGAGAAGGCGCAACGCTGACTTATGCATCGGTTTAATTATCTGAGCTTGAAAGGCTCTGGTCCCTGTATTCGCCTCCATTGCCTGCGTGCTGTATCTCTCCCCCATATTTCTGACATTTGGATTTTCCCCCTGCTAACTGACATGCTGTCGCCTCCTTCTCCTGGTGTCCATTTCTGGAACTGCTATTTGTATATTGCATGATATTTTATCAGGGAAAAAAATAAAACAGATCCAATTTCATGAAAATGCTGTTGCCATAAAGCTCAGGAGACCAGGGGGAAGAGAGAGATGCAAGTCTTCCTAATGTCTACCTTATATGCAGGTACATTTTAAAAGTTCTATTGTATTTGACTTATTAAGCAGTGCAATATTTTTTTCTTCCTTTTACATTTAGCTTTCATTGCAGAAGGGGGTGGAGAGAATGAGACAGCTAGAAGCTGAGATGATTAATATTTATCAGGGCTGTAGGTTTCAGAAAGATATTACAACCCTCAAATTTCTTAGGTATGAAAAATAGAACCAGTCACTTGATTCTATTCCCTTTATCTGTATTTTACCTAAGAGAGATTGTTATACCACAGCGATGCTGTGAGGATGCTCCAGCCTTCAAATCTCTGAGCATAACAATTTGAAAAATGGAAGGAGGTTGCCTGAGGCTGAGGTGTTTAGGATCAATTACTAATCAGTTTCAGGTTTGACTTAACTAGCTCCTGCATCAAATCCTGAAATGGAAGCCTTCCCACAATGCTTTGTGAGCAGGTACAGTATTACTTTATACAGGTGCGCACTGGGTTCCTGCATTATTACCTATCTACCTAGATATAGCTGCTGGCTTTGCTAACCTTTCATTACCTACTCTCTGATAATATTCTTTTCATCCTCTGTGCTATTTTTTCCCTCCCGAGGCTCGTGAGCAAGGCTTGTATCACAGCCTGCTCTGCCTGAGTAATTCACTAAGAAAGTCCCACGCAAACCCATGTGGGTGATAATATTTCATCACTTAAACCTCTATGAGTCCGGTGGACACAAAATCAAGGGGAAGGAGAAAGATGCATAAAAATGAGTAGGAGGGATAAAAATGGCACCTTACAGGGAAGACCTTTGAAACGTTGCTGGGCAGGGGGAGCTTGGACAGAGGGAAGGCCGGAAGCTGGAAGGAAGAATACTCCAAAGCACCTTTTTCCTTTGCTTTCAGAGATTTTCAAATGTTTTTAATAACTCAATCATGAAAGCAGGCCTGCCAAGGGTTAAGCAACCAAGCCCCTTGCTGTTCCCAACCCCCACACCAGGACTCAAAATTCTCTCCTTCAAGCCCTGCACCTCAGATCTGTGGGCCTATGAACATTTCCAGAGAAATAAGCAACACGCGCACGCACGCGCGCGCGCGCACACACACACACACACGCACACACACACACACACACGCAGTGTTTCGTTTGTGTTCCGTTTTGTTTTCCTCACCAGGGTCCTGCCTAAAGCATGCTGCGCTCGTACATATGGGTAATAATTATGTCTCTAATGTGAATGTGGAAAATCTTGTTGTTTATAGAGGATTTTAACTCGCCATAGGGGAAAAGCCTTGTGGTAAAATGCGGCTGTTACTTGAATTTTCCATTCTGCACCCAGATTTCACTGTGCCTAGATTAGGTGCAGTCACTGGTAGGAGCATACGGGGTGACCAGGTACGCATGTGTGTTCTCTGAAGCACTAACTTTGCATTTGGACTGTTTCCAGGGGTTTCTGCAGAAGGCATCAGGTGAGATCTTAGAAGTTATGCTTCCCTTCACCTACAGTCCAAGGTTTTGCCTGTAGCAGGCAGAACTACAAGTCTGGTCATAAATTATCTGGATTGATTTTGTTAGCCTTCATATTTTTTTTCTTAGGCTCTGCTATTGAATTGTAAATGCTCGGCCACATTCGGGTGTCTTCCGTTTCAATGATGGTGAAATCGAGACAGAGAGAGAGAGAGAGAGAGAGGGAGAGAGAGAGAGAGAGAGATCAAGGATTTAGGTTCCGAAAAGAAGTAGAAAAAATTCTTAAGCTTCAACCCACAGAAATTTCAGAGACTTCTTCCAAAGTTCCTGAGAACTTTTGCACTTTTGATTTTGGATCTAGGAACCAGTGGAGTATGAGGAATTCTGATCTACAGCTCACGCTCGAGTATACTGTAGCCGAAGAGGGGCCAAGACAAATACGTGTTTTCCCTAAAAGTGCCTGGGAAGGTATGACTCCCAGTTCCCCAAATACGAAAGCGGACTTTCTGCCCTCTGAGGGCCCCCCCACCCCAACTCTGACCCACCTACGTCACAGGCCCAAACCACTAGGCATCTCGCTTCTTGTCTCTCCTCCCCCATTTGGCTCCACACTCAGCTCAGAAACAAACGCATGCTCCGAAGCTGTACCCAATTTCTCACAAGGTGGCCAGCAAACGGCCCTTTCCTCCCTGTTGGAAGTCACTTGTCATTTGTCGCTGGTGAAAAGCATTGATAAGACAGGCAAACCAGGCAACGAAATGAGGGGAGATGGAAGGCGTTTTGGTAAAATCCAGGCAGCCAGCCGTCTTAGGGAGAGATGTGTGAGCAGATCAGTGCTGCTGATGATTCATGGTCACATTTCTCCACGCTCTGCTTTGTTTGCTTCTGAAATTTATCATTCCTCTGTCTTCCATAGAGCTCCGGAATGTTCACATGTATCACTAGAATCCCCATTTCCTTTCCTCTGTCACATTTATTGTGTCACAGGTAGTCATGTTTCTCCCATCCCATAAAATCCTAACTTTTTCTGGAGGATGAGAGGAAGCAGGGGGCAACTGATAAGCACCAAGATTTGGGCGCTACAGAATGGGGCTTCCAGGAGCTGAAAATGCCTTTCCCTAGATTAACTGCTAAGGAGCAAAAGTCTTTGGAATGCGCCCTCTTGTGGCCGACTGCTTCGCATTATTCAGAGAAGAAAGTGTGTAACCCCTAAAAGCACCCTTCCGTGAGGGGTAATTCTCAGGAAAGTTCCTTGGGCTGGTATGGAATCGGTGGGAGTCACCTCCACCTTGAGATGGCTTTCTTGGGCTGGGGGGAAAACAGTCATCCAAGCAAGCCTTCTTAGACCCCTGCTTGTGAAGTGTATATGTCTAATTCAACTCTTCTGTAACCGGAATCCTCCAAGAGGGGGAGATTTATGTGTTACTTTCAACAACACCTGGGCTTTAGTGAGCAATTTCCCATTTCCTGGAGCTTCATTTGTCTTTCTGCCCCTATCTGTTCTTCCACAAGTGCTATCGATTGCTAAGTTGATGACGATAATCAGCATATACATCTGGTTGCATATGGAGACTCAGTGATATGCTGTTATTGTACACTGACCAGATATTCTCATGGATCACAGCAAGATAAAATAAGATAGAACCATCAAGAGGGCCACTGATTGTAGCTCCACGGACAATTACACAGAGACCTGACTTGACCCTCCCCATCCATCCCTTCTTTAAGGTCTTAAGGTAGCATTCTGTACCAGCTGTCCGGCTATAATCTTGGTGAGCAATCTTGGGTGACATGCGTTAAAAAGCATAATTTTTATTTGTTGGGAGAAATTTCAGAGGGCCCGAGTGCAATTCCTCACCACTTAGTTAATAACAACTTGTATCAGCTTTACAAAGATGGGGCACCTTCCACCTGAGCCCAAATGGGACAAACTCAGTTCCGAGAGTTCTAGACACTTGAACTTTTTGTAGTCCCTCAGCTCCTGGGCCACAGCATGGGTTTTATTTAACCGTCAAGAAGGGTCGAGGCAAAAATTAAACATGAATCCCCCCAACTGGGGAATCTTAAGTTTGAAAGATACATCTACGGGGATGCATCTGTGGTATGGGCCTCGGTGACAGTGACTCACTGGATTCCATGCAGTACAAAATAGTTTGGGAAGGAAAGAAAGATGAATACCCTCCGCTCTTCTCCAAATTCTTACATTTGACATAGTTTGAATATTATTAAGGTTGAGTTATTCCAAAAGCAACAAGACATTTTTGTATATTCAGAGGATAAAGCCCTTTCCTGGTTGGCAAAATCAGCTACAAAATACTCATCTGGTACTCCACTTGGAGAGTAGATTGTCCAGATAGCAATCATTAATTCCGCGAAATCACAGTAAATCAACTTGAAGTTGAAGTGTGAAACTTCTCAGAGGAGAAAAATAAGTAAGTGTGTCATAAACCTTTTCTGTGACTCCAGCAGCTCACCCAAAGTCAAGTTGTAAACTCAACCAGGAGGAGTTTTCCATTACAAACCTTAAACTGGAGTCAACGTGTGAGTCAAATGAATCACCTTTTAAAAAAGTCACTCAATTTCTTTTAAACTAAACACCTAACAGAAAAGTAAAAAAAAAAAAAAAAAAAAAGACAAGATTTCATATAAATGAGAAAAAGACGGCCACTAAGATGAAGGCCATAAGTAAGAAAGAATGTAAAAGGTCAAATTCTTTCACTGCAAAACCTCTCAATGCCAAGAGCGTGATTTGCTAGACAAGTCAGCTAGGTCAGGAAGAGAGGCTGTTGCTTACATCAGGTGTATATTAAAAGTGGTCACAGGCATAGGTATACTTAGTCCTCTGACGCGGGTAAGGCCAATTGAGTAGGACCTGCAATTAAAGCCATCATGTGTGGTAATTGGTATATAAAAACCAATACAGGGTCCCTTTGCACAGGGAGCAGACAGACCTCTAGACCACTGGAACCCATTGGCCTCCCCTGGACTCAATGTCAGTAAGCACTTTCTTTCCTACGAGTGGCAAGGTGAAACCGCCAACATGACTTTGTTTCCTCAAGAAGCTTCAAAAGATAAAGTCATAATGATCATGTCCTTTGGGGGCTGCGTCAAGAAAGAGCTTAGAGAAAGAAAGACCTTCTTTGAAAAGAAGCTTCTGGTGAGAGAGAGAGAGAGAGAGAGAGAGAGAGAGAGACTGTCCTGCCGGCAAGCTTGTAGGACATCAGGGCTTCTCTTACCAGGGAAGCCGGGAAGCCAGCAGGCTATCTGCTCCCCCAAAAGGATGCCCAGGTCTGGCATGGTTTTCTTGAAAACAGAACATCTGAGTCAACAGGTTTTCAGGATTGGAAATTCTGAGTGTTGCCTTAATTGTTTATACTGCTGCGGCAAACTTTTAAACAGAAATGCTGGGAGTCCCTGCACGTACTTTACTGGCCATATGCTCCACCAAACAAAACAATGGCATTCCTTTCAAATGGAT
The DNA here is from genome assembly GCF_009762305.2 of Zalophus californianus. Classification (NCBI taxonomy): domain Eukaryota; kingdom Metazoa; phylum Chordata; class Mammalia; order Carnivora; family Otariidae; genus Zalophus; species Zalophus californianus. The sequence continues at coordinate 11,701,662 of NC_045606.1, read as the reverse complement.
CTGGCAAGGGATACAATTCTTTAGGCTGGCATTACCATGAAAGTAACAGGGCATTAACACATCTGTGGGCCGGGGCGTGCATGGGCTTGCAGCATGCGAAGGGTCTGCGTCCCATAACTGTAAAAATAACCTGGCTCCAGGTCTATGGCCACACTCCTGACAGGTATTTTTCTATTCAGCAACAGGTTAGTGTGGTCCTGAGCCAATGATTAGAATCTATTAAAGTTCTTCCTCTTAAGGATTGAGTGAGAGTTCAGTGTAGTATTTGAGAGCACTTTGTCAAGGTTGCATTCCTTGGCAGAGAGCTCTTAGTAACTTTGCAGAGAACAAAACTCTTTTTTGTTGTTGTTGTTGTTGTTGAGAGAGCAAAAGTCAGTGTTCCAAAAGTGACTGCTGGTTCAATGTCAACTGTCCCCCAAAGTCCCTCTTTACTGCCTAGAATGTGATGCCTGTGCTCTTAGAAGACAGAGTTTCTGAAGGTAAAAAGGACTGTCACTAATAAGTATGCCCTGCTTCTCTGGTGTGGCCCCTGACTGGACTTTTAAAGGGAAGGTTTGTTTTAAGACAATGACTTCATCTGTGCCGGTCCACCCCGACCCCACACTCCACGCCTCCCCCCCATAAAAACTTTGGATGGGGGCTCCGGAAGCCTCCTGGGCTCCCCCAGCACCCGAAAATGCCCTGGCTTTCCTCGGGGCTGTGGGGATCTGGTTTCAGAGGCAGGACGAGGGAACCTCTCACAGCCCGGCTTCCAGCTCCAGATTGGCCCTTGGAGCTTCCTCCGGGGTGACCGGCTGAGTTGGGCAAGTGTGAGCGAGCCATCTCCAGCCAGGGCTCAACCTATAATTCCGTTTCTGTGAAGTCCTCTCCCCCCCGCGCCCCCCCCCCCCCGCCTCCCCTCCGGCCGCCACCGGTGCCCAATACCGAATGACCTCCACCACCACCCCCTCCCGCCCCCGGCGGCGCCCCGCGGCTGGGGGCTAGAAGTTCGTCCCCGGACGGTCAGAGCCACGCAGCCCCCACCCCCAAATGCCCCGCACAGACCTGCTTCTGCGAACGTGATGATCTCCGAGGTCTGCTCCATGAGTTCATTCATTTCTGCCCTCCTGCCGATGTCATCCTCTATCTCTACGTACCCGTTCTCCCCCACTTTGCCCACATGAAGCTTTCGGATAGCGTTCAGAAGCGCCGCCTTGGGCACCGGCTGGGTGACTTCGGGTCTCTTCTTCAAGTGCAGCATGTTTAAAATGTGCTTCTTGACGGCCTCCACCATCTCCGGCTGAGAGTTGGGTACATCCTTTGGGAGGGTGGCCAGCGCACAGGACGGGCAGTCGGGGGCTGCGCCGTGCCCCTCGGATCCTGGGGTGGGGGAACTCCTCACTATAATCCAGCAACTCGCCAACAGAAATCCTCTCAGCCAAAGCAAGGGCATCCTGGCAGCAAAAGTTGTTGTGATTGCCTTTTTTTAAAAGGCCCTGCTTTTCCTCCCCCCTCACGCACAGGTTTTTTTTTTTTTTTCCTTTCTTTTTTTTTTTTCTTTTTTTTTTTTTTCTTCTCCTCTTCAGCAAATTCTCTGGAACAAGAACAAAAAGTTTTCTGTGAAGTTTTGTTTGCAGGTTCCCTCTCTGAAGGCAGTCAGTGCTGTAGGTTTGTGGTTGTCAGGGAGGAGAGTTCTGACTGTCTCCGAGTAAGAGAGAAGGAGGGAGGGAGGGAGGGAGAGAGGGAGGGAGGGAGGGAGAGACAGGGTGGGGGGGGAGACAGACAGAGACAGAGAGAGGATGGGAGGGAGAGAGACAGGGAGAGAGGGAGAGAGAGGAGAGAAGGGGGAGAGGGAGAGAGAGGGAGGGAGGGAGGGAGGGAGGGAGGAGGGAGGGAGAGACAGGGAGAGAGAGACAGGGAGAGGGAGAGAGAGGGGGAGAGAGGGAGAGAGGGAGAGAGAGGGAGAGAGAGGAGAGAGAGAACGATTGGTCCTAAGTGAGTGCGTGAATGGGCGAGGGAGGGAGTTTGTCTGTGAGTAGAGGCTGTGATTAGGAAGGGGAGGGACAGCCCGTTTTCTGACAGGCTGCTTTCCTTCTGCTCACTGTTCCCTCACACACACCTCTCTTCAGATATCACCATTCTCGGGAGTTCTACTTTCCCTTCTGAAAGAAATCCTCCTAATTTTGTTCTACTTCCCCCCCTCCTTTTTTTTTTCTTTCTCTGCCCAGTCCCCTTGCTTCACCTTCTTCCTCTTTTGGAGGGGAAAGAAAACCCCACTGGGAGGCACTGTCCCAATCTCCTGGGATGACTAGGTTGAAACGGTCTGCCCCCAGGGCCCTCCACCCCTCCGTGGCCGCAGCTCTAGGTGACCCCCGCCCGGCCGCGGGAGGCGAGGTTTCTGGGAGCTGGGCGCACAGGTAGTGGGGGTGGGTGTCCGGGCAGAGGGCCGGGAGCCGCCGGGGCCGGTCAGCGGGGCCGGGCCACAGGGAGTCCCGGAGGTTGCCGGCTTCCCATTCATTCATATTTAAATGTTCAGGATCACCCGCTCTGGCAGGGGATCTGAGGGGAACGGAGTGGAACTTCTGTTTGGGGTCATCTCAGACACTCTACTTTTCCCAACTGCAAAATGCAGCCGGGCACTGAAGGATGCCTGGGCAATATTCTACCTGCTCCTGTCACCTGAAACTCTCTCCCTTCTCCCTGGCCGCCGCCCCCTTTCTGCCCTGCAGCGCGCGCGCGCGCCCGCGAGCGAGCGCGCGCGCGCACACACACACACACACACACACACACACACACTCACAGATTCACAAATTACAGCTTACCACCTCCTGCCCCGACTTCACAGATAAAGTGCAAAGTTCCTTTGGCCTTTCCCACATCATTTCCTACAAACAGTGTGCTCCTAGGGCTTGGATAACTGGTCCCAGGGGAAAAGAATCTCTAAAATATATTGGCCAATGATCTCCTCTGCTATGCGAGAGTTTTTCAGCCTGCCCCCTACCCTGTCCTGGACCAACGGGTTCCTGGACTGGCCCCTTGATGGCTCCTTTTTCCCCTCAAAGGAACAGCACAAATGAAATCATCACGGATTTCAATGTTCACAGAAAAAGAAAAATGTGAATTTTTAAACAATGCCTCTCTGAGTTTTTTTTATTCTCCCCCCCACCCTTTTTTCATTTTCTGTCTTATTGCTTTTATCATGCAGAAGTATCTTTAAGAGGTCCATCTGTTAAAGCTTTCCTTCTCTCTCGGTTTCTTTCCCACACATAAGCCCTCAGTTTCTGTAGATACAGTCGGCTTATATCTGACACCTAGTGTGTTCAGAGTATTATAGCTAAGCAATGCGCTCTGGGTGGAAAAAGTTAATAAGTATCATTCCTACAAACCTAGGATCTGAGGGCAACGGGGGGGGGAGGGTGAAGAAATTGTGGCATTAAGGTAAAATTACAGTTTGCACAGATAACAATGCTTCTCTGAATCTGACACACTGTCCCCCTTTTCCAAAACAATTACTTGCAAGACTTTGTCTGTTCCAAGCCATCTATCACAGTTTGGGATTTCTCCTTCAGGAACATCAATTACTCTGCTCTTCTTCTTATGACTTGGTGGACATTCCCTAAAGAGTCTAATTTTTTTTTTTTTTTTTTTTTGGAGGGGATGGTGAAAGAGAATGGGGAGGGGGCATCTGCATTATAACCGGTTAATAAAACATCTTTGAAATCCAAAACTTAACATAATCTACCGTATTTGGCGTCACATATACAGTACCCAAAGCATGCTGTAGTCCAATTAAATTTTACAAGAGAGTCTGAAATAAAACTCAAAGTTTAATGACTCCAAACAACTCAGAGAGTCTTAATAGCCAAATGTAGATAAGGGCAGTTTATCAATATTTGGATCCCCTCTGTCTGTGAGTGTGTGTGTGTGTGTTCCCTGAATTTACTGTTGGTGAATGTAAGTCTTAAAAACAGCTTTTTCTGTGGCATATGTACTTGTATATAAGTGGGCTGTATACACACGCCATCTATTTGCATGCTCCACTATTAAAAGCTGCATTAACCTGCCTGAATCATATCAAAAGGTACAAATCAACAACGTGCATGGAAGTGCAGTAATTAAATTCCTTCTAACCTTTCTGACTCTGCATGTGTCAAGACCTCCTAAGTAAGAGTTAAAAAGCATTACCTTTCCGGTCCTCTCTCTTTCACCAGCAGACTCTTGTATCATGTGGTAAGAGCTGTCTGAGGAGTTCCTCTTCATGGTATTGGCACTCTGAAGTTTTATACTGTACTACTTCTTTGCACACTCACACATTGGTACCACTCAAACAGAGGAGGGCTGGGGCTTTGTTTGGGATTGGTTAGAATCAGCATGACATCAGCAGATGACTGGTTTTTCCAGTGTAAGACATATTTCATAATTCATTATCTAATGGAAAGCCTTTCTTGGCTGCTGGGATACTACTTGGTGATCACTGAGCCAGTTAAACCTCTGACTGACTAGACTACCTTTTAGAAAAACCCTGGCATTGAACAGCTATAGCTCACTGAGTGTCCAGCTTCCAACTTTTACTGCTTGAGCACACACTTCTCATTATATTCAGGTTCGGTTTTATGTCTTCACATAAAACATCTGTTACTTCATGAAGTTGCCTCTATTTACAAAGTATTTTATTGTTTCTTACAGGGAAGAAAATTTGCAGTGCTCTTTATAGGGATTCTGATTTTACTTTCTAAAATAAGATCCTTCACTGAGGACAAAATAGGAAAATATGTATACCTATAGGATGATGGTCTGCCTTCCCCTGACTTACACTGTTATTTTACATCTTGACATTGAAAGTCTGCTTCATAAATCATGTATCACCAAGAAGTTTGAAAATACTCATTCTCTGCTAGTGAACTTTATAAATATCCTCCCCAAGCCTTTAGAATCACAATCCAACTAGCAGAGAAAGAAAGCAAGCTCACACATCATTCTTTTTTATCAGAACTTCAAGTCCTATGATTTCTAAATTGTTACAAATATAACATGAGATTAATGAAAAGAAACAAACTTTCTTTGGAATAGGAGTTAAGATGGCTAGAGTTTTCGTTGGGGGAGAGGGCGGCTAGCAAGGCTAAGAAATAACACAGTTGGAAGGAATCTTCAGAGAAGCATAGTGGGGAAGGGTTGTTTGAAGGAGTATATCTGAAGCATAAGCCGGGTACTCATGACAAGTTGAATAAAATGTGCAAAATTGGGAGCTAATGAAAGCCATATGACCAGATATGTTGTTTTGTATGCAGGATTTAACATGCATAAAATAAACTTTTCACTGTGCCCACAAGCAAAATATAGAGGCTCTGGCCTCCTGATGTGTAGTTTAAGGAGGTTCCTTTAGGACACCAGAAGTTTGCTGTGTAGGAGGGTCTGCCTTGGCTAAACACAGAGAGAGTGTGGATGGTGAGCTGTACATTGGGGTGGGGGGGTATTCTAAGAACTGCATAAGCAGAAATAAAGTAAGAAATTAAATCATTAGGCTGTAGAAGAACAGAGGGAGTCTGGGAAGGAAAGACAGAAACAAGATCAGTGCTGGTTAACTCCAAAACTGCCTGCCCATCAGTTTGGAATCAGAGGGAGGGACTCAACCCCTATGTAAGAAAGGAACTTCACCAGCCTTTTTGATGAGCACTCCTGGACAGCCCTGGCCTGCAGGGCCTCTGAACCCACCCCTCTCCCAGGCATGAGCCCCGGTGTCCTGGAAATACCATCGTGTTTATGACTTTGGGGGTGCAAAACAAACCCAGATCAGACCCTGGCTCCGCTGCTCACTAACCATATAACCTCGGAACTCCGTGTCCTCGTCTATAAAGTGGGAAGGGCAATACTCAACTGCAGGGTCAAAGGCGTGCTCAGAAAACAATTGGTGATATTCTTTGTGAGCTGCCTGGTGGCTCCTTGTCCACATTTGTGTCCCAGAAATTTGCAGAGCCCCGACTAGAGGCGGAACCCTATACGTGTGTGACTCAGATCGAGTTGGCCACCGGATGCCACTGAGGTGCCCACCTACCAGGTCAGCCCACCAGCAGTGATGTCAGTCTCTACCTGAATCCCCAGCCTCAGGGCTGAGCCACACTGGAAATGCCTCCTCACTCAGTGGAAATTAAGGTGGGGGTGGTAGAGGAAGCAGGCAGGTTAAAATAACTTCTGTCGAATATCGTGGACTGGGAATGATCTCTTCCCTTCCGAACTCAAGGGCCCAGGGGTAAGCTGGTCAGCCCAACTCCTGACCAGCCTCTACTTCTCCTGCCTCGGTTTGGTTTCTCTTTCACTTCCGGCCCCCTCCCCCAGCAGCGTCCCCACGCCCGGCCCTGCGGTCCCGCTGCTCGGCCTGCTACTGTACCTTGAGCAACACCTGCTGGCAGCTCCCGGGGATCACGCCGGAACGCGGCCGCGGCTCGAGCCCGGCTCGCGGTGCTGGAGTCCGGGCCAAGCCACTCCGAGCGGCCGCCTCTATTTTTACCCCGAGCACCAGCAAGGGCAACTTCTTTTAAGAGCAGCTCTTGAATTTTTCCCCCCTTTTGGCAGCTAAAGAATTCAGAGAGGGGGAGAAAAAAAAAAAATCACTATTCAGTGAGTGCCGCTGGGAATCTCTGAACCCAGCCCTCGGTGCCAGGGTCGAAAACACGGCCAGTGTCAGGGACCGGGACGCGGACCCGCGGGGCCGGCTCCAGCGCGGACAGAGGCGCGCCAGGAGCGCTCACGCCCCACGAGCTGTCCCCTTGCCGAGTGTGGAGTTGGGTCCTACCCGCTTCTGCGCTAGCACGGTGGCCCGCTGCCACCGCGTTTTTCACCTAGTGCAGGCGGCCTGATTTACTGGCGACTTCACAAAGCTCCCAACTACTCGCTGGAGCGTTTGCAGGGCTCTGTTCTCGCCTCGAGGAGCAGCCCCTGGAGAACCCGGTGGAGCAGCTTGCTGCGAGAAGGAGCCGGGAGGGAAACTGTGGTACCTTATTTTACTGTAATTGCAAAAGGCACGATGTGCCAGAGATTTATATTTAGACGTTGTATGTTTCTACTTTTATGTAAATGGAGCAATTAGGGCCTGTCTTGCTGCTGCGAACTCCAGGGCTTGTGCCTTGCTGGGGAGCTGGTGTTTTCAATCACAATTAGTGAGCTGGTCAAAAAACAAAGTTCATTTAAGGATAAGAGCTCAGGGGTGGGAAGGGAGGAGAGACCAGCGTCGCCGTGCCTCCCTGTGGCCTGTGGTGACACACACCTTAAGGCACGGCTAACTTATAGCGGTGTTTACCCGTGGCAGCAGCTGTCCCCGTACAAAGTTGGCATAGATCAAGAAGCAAGAATGTTCATTTTTCTTCTCAGGCAAACCGTATGTCCTTCGGCTTTCATCCATGCTATTAATTGGTCTCTTCGCTCACTACTCCTGGAACAAGGAGACAGGCCTAGAAAAGGGGGCCGTTGTTCATGGCCCTCTTATTTTCACTGAGGCTCTTGCATTGCTGTTATGCAGTGAAAAATACAGGCCAGGGGACGTGAACGCCCCAAGCAGGTGACCGGCAAGTTGTCGGTCGCCTGATTCAGCTGAAATGGCACGAGGCTGGGGGTTCGGAGCACGGACTCTGCTGCTGACGACTCAGGGTGTTTTAGTTCCTTCTTATGAAAAATCTGTTTCCAAAAAAGCATGATTTCTGGTTCATCCCGTCTGGGAAAGGGAACATAAAACGTGACTACGGAGAGAAATCAAAAGGACTCGAGGTGTTCTCAGCAGCTGCCGTGTTATTCTGGGCTCAAGGCAGGAAAGCCTTGCCTCCGTGGGGAGCGGTGACTCCCTCGAGAGGCAGCTCGGAATCCAGAAAACGTGGGCAGGATCCAGAGTGATATTTGCTGCAGTGAGATCAGGAGTCTCATCAAATGGTTGAGATGGGTTACAGGATTGGCAAGCCCTGCCTGTTTCCTGGCCAGCCAGAGCCTGCCCATGGCCTGGGCTGCAGGTAGGTTAGCTAGAGAGATTGGCGACAAAGAAGGATCAGCACTCCGCATTCACAGTTGAACTGGGAAGCTGTTTGCTTTTAAGTTAAATCAAACAGCCAACACAGCCAAGCAGAGAGGGAGAAGGAAACATTAAAATTCCTCCAAAACTCATTAGAAAACAACAGGGTCAGAAATAGTTAATCCCAAACCCAATTCCTAAACCTCACGTTTCTCTGAGAACCACCAGAATATCCCACAAAGCCTTGTGCTGGGTATAGCTGCTCTATTTGCAGAGTATTTGGAAATGCCTTATCTAAACCGAGGGAACCCTGATGCTACAACTAAAATGATTAAGGAAATAAAAGAAGAAGAAGGAAAAAAAAAAAAGTAAACTGTTATCCTTCAGTCTACAGCAGTGGTTCTCAACTGGGATGATTTTCCTCCCCAGGAGACATTTGGCAATGTTTGAACACATTTTTGCCTGACGTAATTGGGAAGGAAAGTTCTACTGGCATCTAGTGGGTAGAGACCAGGGATGCTGCTCAACATCCTGCAATGCAGAGATCAGCCCCCAATAACGGAGAAGTTACCTGGCCCCAAATGGTAATTGTTCTGCAAGTAAGAAACACTGATCCAGAGTTATAATTTTCCATTTTCACCTAATTCCCTTCCTACGCATGCTCTAAGGGGCCTTGGCAACTATGCAAAATCTTAATTTCAGTGATTCTGCCTCCTCATGTGTCTTGTGCTTCCCAATTAATGGAGGCCCACACCCCACAGAGATACTGACACAGAAAGAGTACCTCTGGGGCAATGTTGTTGCCACCCCAACTAACTGTCCAGTGTGGCCTCTAGACATTTCCTGCTGCCTTTGTGTTTGAACCAAAAACAGAACCTTGGTGACCAGCAGCGAAATGAGATGGAGCTGGCCCACGCCCAACCTGTTAGGAGGCAAGAGACTCCTGGAGAAGAGTTAAGTGAACGAAGAATGAGTTGTTCATTTTAGCAATTCAGTATCAGATAAATCCACGCAATAGAGAATTCCCTGAAGTAAAATTCACACAAGTGAGATTACTGTGCCTTTCTCCCCGAGCAAACAAATATGATGGAGCTTGGTTTTATTTGTTTAATACCTTAGGGGAATGACACACAGTCAATATCCAAAGAGATAAAACAGAATGCCTTCCTAAATCCTAACTCATGTTCCAAGCAAGCTTATATTCTCTGAACTTCCCTATCAAAAGGAAGTGGTATTGACTATTTAAGGAAGTCCATGCATGACCCTTCAGGTGGAGCTTTCCTTAAGGCCCAGAGGGAATGGGGTGCAGGATCCCATGTCTCGGAAAATCATCATCATCATCATCATCATCATCATCATCATCAACAACAACAACAAATGTTGCTGAGACCCACAAGAGGGAACTTGCCCAGATCAAACTTGCTTAGAAGTGAAATGCTATTCTCCACATGATGAGGCCAACTTCCCTGGCTCATGTCTTAGTCCCGGAGCGACTGGGATCATCCAGAAAGAAGAGGGTCAGTCAGAGATTGTTTTAAGATGAAGAGACACCCTTGAGCGGAATATCTTAGACACCCCGATGCCATTTCATCAAATCCAACATGTGAATCACAGTCTCCTCAGGTAGACGGTTATTTTGGAACCAGAGGCCCCAATCCAAATGATTCAGAAATGCCTGGATTTCTTCCCAAAAAGTAACCATTTAGTACTTAGGAAAAACTCAATATATAGAGAGAAATAATCAGTTATAACCCCTACCAAAAAAAAAATATATTGAAAAAAAAACCACTCTCATTAATACAAACTGAATAAATATGCATGCAAAGTCCTTCCCGACCAACATATATTTCCAAATTGTTTAGCATAACTCAGTTCTAATCCAAATGGAAAACCTCTTCTACAGTGGTAGGTCTTCCTATTGCCCCAGAAGAGTATGAAAAATAGTCACAAGAGACCATGTAATGGATTGTTGAAGTCATTTCTCTCACCTGGATCCCCTCGGGGAGTAACTTCCATGGTGCTATCTTGAGGACATATACGTTTAGCATAGAAATTCCACTGGACCCATCAGAGCAGGAAACTTGGTTCTAATCCAGCTTCACCTATCCACAAAGATATCCCCACAACCTGTTCCCAAATTGTAGCTTCAGAGGGGAAGAAGCAGAAAAGGCTGGGGACAGTTTTTTGTGTGTATTTTTTTTTTTTTTTTAATCAGTGAATTGCTGCATCCCTCGTGTGCTGATAGAAATAGTCCAAAGGTTCTGCGCCTCTGTGGGAGCACCTCCGTGGCACGTCCACACCCGCACGACAGGAGCGCCGCTGTTCCGGTCACTGTGTACTTTCGTGCACACTGACAGTGCGTTCTGGCACTGGTTCAGCGCGGTTAGTAAATATTTCCAGATGCCTCGCTCTCATTTTAGGAAGGTCAAGTTTGCAAAGGTGAGCTAGCAAGCAGGACCTCTGTAAGCCTTTATCAGCTTGGAAAAGCAAACCGTAAGCACAATGTTCTGACAGTTGAGAACCTCTGGATTCTACAACTCATCCTTAACTTTCAAAAATAACAGATGACCACCGTCCTTTTCTGAATACTCACAGAGTTCCTTCTTAGGGGTGAGATAGAATGATGCAGGAAGGAAGAGCCATTATACTAGAAGGAAAACAGCTTCAGAAACCCTCTCTCCCAAAGAGCAGGGGTCAATTTGGGATCACTTAATGAACAGGGGCAGCCAGCCAATCATGTCATGTGGCCAAATCCAACATGATTTAACTGTGAAATGAGAAAAATTAAAATGGTGCTCCCTGTAGAAAAGAGTTCACCCAGTAAGTTCCCCAAATTTCAAGGAACTTTTGTTTTATTAGATGCTCTTAGCTTCATGTTAGTCACAGGGAAAAAAAAAATGCCCACATACACACGCACGACTAAATGTAGTCAGTTTGCTCAGCTGTTGCTGACGTCACTGCTGCCCACTAGGAATGAGTTACTGTAATAATCCCCCTTTTATTAATCATAGGCTGGAGGAAGCAGAAAGTGGGTGACATCATTAGGCAAAAGACCGGCCTAACTCATGCTCCAATTTACTCAGCTTTATTATAACATTTCTCAAGTGTCATATGAAAGCGATTACCATTTCACACTTTCCCCCTCTGAGCCATCATCCCTAACCTTCAATCCAAACTCCCATAGAAGAGCTTAGCTTGCAGATGGCGGCACGTAAAGGCCAAATCTCACCAAGGGTCCTTGTTCCAAGAAGGAAGGTCCTCCCCAGAAACAGCTTCTTCCTTGGTTTAAGAGGGAGGCGGTCTCTGGAACCACAGCATCCCAAATGACCCTTGGCTTACACTGGCCCGGTGGCATCTGACTCAGGACAGCCCATCGTGAAGAGGACCCGAATGATCGAGGTGGATGCAGCTACCCATAGCCTCCTGGTAACCAAAGGCACAGGCTCTGCACCTCCAGGGATCTGAAATAGGAAAAACTCCATCTGAAGATGTGCCGAAAGGTCCCACTTAAGGGAGTTGGTCCTGCAGCTAGGCTGCCTGGGTTCAAATTCGGCTTCCACCACTTTCAAGCTGAAGGATGCTGGGCAAATGACCCATTGGGAGCTCAGTTCCTGACCAATGAACTCAGGTAATAATGGCACCCCCTTCAGAGGATTGCGGTGATGACTCATGAGCTAAGCCCTACAAAGCACAGAGAGCATGCCTGCTACATAGTAGGTGTTACTTCTCCTTTCTCTAAAAAGTTCTGCAAATTGAACTGAACTGTCGGGGTGTCCTGCTCTGTGGAGCACAGAGAGAGGGGCAGACGAGCTATGAAAAGCCATCAGGGCAGACCGGTCCTGGGGGGACCCGGCCACACACTGGCTCCGTTGCTGGCTGGAACTCACTGGTCAGTCTACCTCTCTCTGCTCCTGTGTCCCCACCTCCGGCGTTTGTCAGATGAAGAGCCACTGACAACTCATAAGGTGACGAAACCAAAGTGACTAAAACCAAAAGAAGACTTTGGCTCAAGGATGCTCACAAGCTCAGCATCAAGCCACTGTTGCTTGTAAGACATTTTGAACAAAATGGTCAGGCTGGTCAGCGGTCCCCACCCCTCTCTCTCTAACACACGTTCTTTGTATGAAATGTGGAAAGTAGAGATAAATATGAGATGTAAATCCCCTATAAGCATCCCTCCCAGAAATAATCATTGTTAAAAGAAAAGCATCTGCATAATGCGTATGCATCAGAGCAAACATGTTTTTACTATGGGCGGAGCAATACTTCATTCTCTTAAACTCGGGGCCCTTGAAGAAACAATATTTTTAAAGATTTGATTTATTTATTTGACAGCGAGAGAGGGAACACAGGCAGGGGGGGTGGGAGAGGGAGAAGCACGCTTCCCGCGGAGCAGGGAGCCCGATGCGGGGCTCAATCCCAGGACCCTGAGATCATGACCTGAGCTGAAGGCAGACGCTTAACAACTGAGCCACCCAGGCGTCCCTTGCAGAAATAATTTTATAGATGTCTTCACTCATCCTTTCCTTGCAGCACCGTCCTGAGGGTATTTTAAGGCGTCAAAATAAAGCTTACTTAGGCGTGTGTGAGAGACAGAACCATAGGCCAAAAGAGAAGTTTGGGGCTTTGTAATACTTAGATGGTGACGAAACTGGCTCAGCTGAGGCCCAGTGCAATAATTATCCAGGACAATTTATTACTCAGATTCACCTTTGCTCAGTATTGAGTTACAAGCGCTCTTACTAGGTGAAAGGTTTAGGCTCCCAAAATGGTCAGCTAATGCAGGAAGTTGCTGCCAGGCCACGTTACAGGGTAAGTAAAATAGTCATACAATATATAGCAACTTGAGGATCTCCAAATTGGAAGTTTCCTTTAGCCCGCAAGAAGATGCCAGGATATCTGCTGCCCCCTAACTGATACCAAGGAGAATAGCATGTACTTTTTAAGAAGCAAGGTAGGGCTCGGGGACAGTTGGTGGCTGGGTCAGCCTGTTAGGTTGTAGGTGTGAACTGGGCCACTTCCATAAACCCGTGTGTGGCCAGTAAGGCAAAGCCATTGAATAGAATCCTGTTTTGCCTCAGCCTTCTGCTGGTAAGGGGCACCCCTGGCTTCTAGCAGCCGGGGCCAGAGGGGTGACCAAACACAAGCCGTCCACACAGGGGTTTGTTAACAGTGTGACCAGAGGGAACTCTTACGGGACATTCAAAACTATATATCCTCCTTCTGGACAAATTTCTGGGAGACCCGGAAAAGGAATGTGACCACCAGGGAAGTGAGACTTTTCAAGTTAGGATCCTACTGACTTGTGGAGGGAGCATCCCTGATCCCTGATAGGTAATTGAGCTATCCAGCGTGTGGGGAGAGGCTGAGGCGCCCTCTTCTGGTGCAGGCTTTCTCATGAAAACCTAAAGGCAGCATGAAGGGGGGTGCCTTCTCTCTGATCCAGCCACTCTCAATGCAAACTTACTGCTTTTTAAAGGGCATCTATCTTGATTTTTAAAAAAACACACATTCTTGTAGAAACTGTAGAAAATATAGATGAAGACAAAAGTATAAATCTCACTCATCTTCCCCAGGAATAATTAAAATTTTGATATATATATCATTTACATATACCATGTACCTACCATACATATACATATACCATATATACACCATGCTTTACATGAATATATAAAATGAAATTGCAGTCATACTGTAAACATAATTTTGTATAGTAATTTTCATTTATCATTATATGGTGATGATTTTCAACGGACCAAGTCCTTGAAACTATTAATGACTGAAGAGTAATCTCTCACATAGATGTGCCTTTATTTTTAAACCTGTCTACTATTGTTGTACATTGAATTTGTTTCCAAAATTTTACAAATTATAGTACTGCAGATAGATTTTTACTCTTTACAGCATTTCTGACCAAAAGAGAATTTACATTTTTCTGTAGACTAATCTAGGAATCTTTTACTTTATGCTGAAGCTTCTTCTCCATCAGGGAATTAAATAGATATCCATTTACATGTTTCTCTAAATGATTTTTGACATTTTATTCTTGAATCCAAAATATCTGGGCTGTATTTTGGCATGCAGAACAAGGGAGAGCTATAACGTCAATTTTTTTTCAAAGCTTTAATCAGAATCATTTATTGATTTCCTTTTATGGAATGCCATTTTTACAACCTGTTGACTGTGTACAAATATAAACAGTACACTTCATTCCATCAATCTAGCTGTGGCTGAGCTTTCTATTCCATTCCATTCACATCTCTTTCCGATTTTAATGTTGTTTTTTTAACTTTATTTTATTTTTATGTTTATGTTGTACACTACACCCCCAGGACTTATTTATCTTGTAACTGGGAGTTTGTACCTTTTAACCATCTTTACCCACCTTATGCACTCCCTACCCTCCACCTCTGACAACCACCAGTCTCTGTTCTCTGTATCTGTGAGTTAATATTTTTTAGATTCCACGTATAAGTGAGATCATACGGTACTTGTCTTCCTCCGTCTGATTTACTTTGCGTTGCATGATGTCCTCAAGGTTCATCCATGGTTTTTGCAAATGGCAGAATTTCCTTCTTTTTCATGGCTGAATAATATTCCATTTTATCTATAGACTGCATTTTCTTTGCCCATTTATCAGTCAGTGAACACTTAGGTTGTTTCTATGTCGAGGCTATTGTGAAGAATGATACAACGAACACAGAGGTGCGATATCTTTTTGAGATAGTTGATTTTTATTTCCTTCAGTTTTATACCCAGAAGTGGGACTGCTGGATCATATGGTAGTTCTACTTTTAATTTTTTGAGGAACCTCCATACTATTTTCCACGTTGGCTGCACCAATTTACATTCCCACCCACAGTGAAGGGTTCCTTTTTTGCCACATCTTGGCCAACACTTGTTATCTTTTGTCCTTTTGATAATAGCCAATCTAACAGGTGTGAGGTGATGTCCCATTGTGGTTTTGATTTGCTCTTCCCTGATGACTAGTGATATTGAGCACCTTTTCATATACCTGTTGGACATCTGGATGTCTTTGGAAAAATGTCTATTCAGCTCTTCTGCCCATTTTTTAATCAGATTGGTCTTTGTTATTACTGAGTTGTATGGCTTCTTTACATATTTTGCTTATTAACCCTTATCAGATATGTGGTTTGCAAATATTTTGTCTCATTCATTTAGTTGATTGTTTCCTTTGCTGTGCAGAAGCTTTTTAGTTTGATGTGGCCCCACTCATTTATTTTTGCTTCTGTTGACTTTGCTTTTGATGTCAGATCCAAAAATTCATCACCAAAAGTGATGTCAAGGAGCTTACCATCTATGTTTTCTTCTAGGAGTTTTATAATTTCAAGTCTTCTGTTCAAGTCTTTAGTTCATTTTGAGTTGACTTTTGCCTATGGGGTAAGACAGGCGTCCAGTTTCATTCTCTTGCATACAACTGTTCAGTTTTCCCAACACCATTTATTGAAGAGACTGTCTTTCCTCATTGTCTATCCTTGGGGCCTTTGTCCCAAGTTAATTGACCGCATATGCATGGGTTTATTCCTGAGGTCTCCATTCCGGTCCACTGGTCAACGGGTCTGTTTTCCTGCCAGTACCACACTGTTCTGATTACTACAGCTTTGCAATTTGTAAGATAGCGTGATCATCAGGAAATGTGATGTCTCCAGCTTCGTTCTTCTTTCTCAAGACTGCTTTGGCTATTCGGGTCTTTTGTGGTTCCATTCAAAATAGTAGATAACCTTTCTACTTTTCCAAACACCATTAACATCTTAGTCCCAGACCTTTTGCTGGAGGGGTGAGTGCTGGTGGTCTCTGGGGAGAAGAACTGAAACCATGAGCAGGGGCTATCAACGCGCCCCTGTGGCCACTGCCACGCTGCCAACTTGGGAGCATGTCCCTTTCTCTCAGAGGAATTCCCTTTAGGTTTTCTGTTACCTGGCTTTGGAATTAAGGGTGTTAGAAAGTTGTCACACCCTGTGTCGTCTATCTATTGTGCTGCTGCAAGTATTTGACTCTTTATCGCCTCCCACCTTTACTGCTCTTATGTCTTTAACAAACCCTCCACCCCCCACCCATCTCCAGAGCTGAGCCTGTGCCACCACTAACAAAACTTAGCAAGAGAAAACAAAACCGGCCTCATGCCCTCTGGGCCTGGCATGTGCTCACAGCTGACTCGTTCTCTGGAGGGAGCTCTCAGGCCATCTTTGAGTCCATCCACCTGCGGCCACCATGGGGTGGGCCACAGACCTCTTGCGGCTGGCTGCTGGCCCCTTGCTTGTCCCTTCTTCTGTACTAGCCCAGGTATAGTCTATGACCCTCTTTTGACTGATTTAAAAATAGGCCCATTTGTGGGGCACCTGGGTGGCACAGTCTGGTGAGCATCCAACTCTTGGTTTCAACTCAGGTCTGATCTCAGTGTTGTGAGATTGAGTCCCGCGTCGGGCTCTGTGCTCACTGAGGAGTCTGCTTGTGTTTCTGTCTCCCTCTGCCCCTCCCTACCCTGCTTGCACTCTCTTTAAAATAAATAAATAAATAAATCTTTAAAAAATATAGGCCCATTTGCAGGTCACTTCTTACCAACCCATCACTGCCACTTGGGTGAACCTACCATCCCAACTGACCAAAATTTGTCACTGCACCTGAATTATTGCAATAACCTCCTAGCAAATATCCCTAGTTCCATCCTTTCCTCTATAGGATGATCAGAACTCAACACTCAAAATGACCCTTTAAAAAAATGTAAGTCAGATGAGGTCCCTCCCCTACTCATACCATTCCATGGCTTCTTAACCCACTCAGAGTCCTTACTGCACCAGAAAGGAGTGACATGATCTGGCTATGCCCCTGACCACATCTTCTCTGTTATCTTTGGCCCTACAGTCCACCCATGTCGGCCCCTTTGCGATCCCTACAATATACGGAGCCCATTCCTGCCCCAGAGCCTTTGCACTTATCCCTCCTGCTGCCAGGAATTTCCTCATTTTCTCTACCAGATGGCTCCTTAGCTCACTTCCCGACTTTCCTGTCAGTTGTCCCAGTTCAATAAGGCCTTTCTTGACTGCTTACTATAAAGTAGCAACTGACTCCACCCTGACACTCCCTAATACCCAGCCTGTTTTGTTGTTGTTGTTGTTTTCCATTATATTTATGACCATTTGAGATCTTTCTTTGTTGTCTGCCCGACAACATAAGAATGAGGCTAGAGACACTGTTTTGTTAACAGCTAAATCTCAGAAACTAACACTGTGCCTGACATTTAGTAGCTGCTCAATACATATTTGTGGGCTGATGAGGGAATCCTAAGCACAGGTGGAAGGATTCTCTGTAAATAGGAAGAAGAACTAAAGTGTGGGCATAGACAGATGGGGTTATAACTGACAGAGAAGGGAATTAAGAGAATTCTCATTAATCATAATTGATTTTTGCAGTGAAAAGGAAGGCCAGTTTATCTGCTAGGGGTGATGAACCTTTAGGTGGTGGAGGTGGTGTGTTGGAAGGTTTGGGGAAACAGTTGAAATTTTGTAATGGGGGCAGAAGGAAGTAGGAGGCAGAGCTAATTCAGAAGAGCTTCCGGCATCCTTAAGGACCACTGAGGTTGAACACACTGAAGTTACAAGGGGTACCAACCTTATAGCTATTCTGTATAACCCAACAGTGTTCTGAACCACAGGTGTAGATGAGAAAAAGTTCAATGTTTGGATAAGGCATTGCTGTCCAGTAGAACTTTCTGTGATGACAAAAGTGTTCCGTAACTGGTGCTGCTCAATAGAGGGACCACTGGTCACCACATTGGACAGCGTGTGGGGAGGGAGCTAGACTCAGATTCTGGCAGGGCAGAAGCCACAAAAGGACAGTAAAGAGTGGGGCCAAAAGGAAACGTCAATAATGAAATGGTAGGCGGACTTGGGGATCTGAGCTTGGTGAAGAAAGAAGTGAAGACAGAAAGCGACTGATAGTTTGTGGAAAATCTAACTGTCCAGGAATCAGAGGCATGGGTGATGTGAAATGGTATGTTTGGAGCCAGATGGAGAAAGTTGACAGGAAGTGTTTCTCAGAGAGTGGAATATCAAAGTTTAAGATTTCAAAAGGCAAACAATTGTAAACAGTGAAAAAATGCAAGGTGTGGCCACGGGAAAGGGTTTCTTCTGTGGAGCAAGTGAGGAAGTCCTTGGCATTAAGGAATTCGAAGGTCTATGAGAGAGGGTAGAATGAATGTAAAAGCTGAGGGGAGGTCAGGCACAGAACATGGGCAACTGGATACCCAATGCCTCAAAGCTGATTTTATACGAGTGTGAAAATATGATAAAGGTATTGCCGTTGTTAGTTATTATTTGTCAAGCACTCACCTCTGCTGGGCATGGATCAATATGCTTTACATATGTGTGATCTCCTTCAACCTTCGAATCAGCCTGCTCAAGTAGGTTTTCATAATATTGCCATTTACAAATGAGGCCACTGAGGCTCTGAAAGACCAAATGACTTGTCCAAGGATGTGCTCTGGTGGAGCAAGGATTTCAATCCCACTAAAGTCCAAGCACGCTACCTCTAAACTCAATTGCCTTCTTACTTAGAGCAATAGTGGGTAGCAAGAAGAATCCTGAGTGGCTCTCCCCCACCCCCAGGCTCTGAAGGATCTGGGAGCTACAGGAAAGTAGGCATGCTTGATTGGGAGGAGAATGTCCACGAGAACTCAGTGTCAGTGTCTAGATGGTGGAGCAAGCTTTTAGGGTGAAAACAGAGTGATTGGTAACTTATCCACAACTAAGCAAAGTGGGTGGGTGCAGGGCAAGGGGGAAAGGTGGGAGCACAGAGCCCTTTGGATGGGATTACAGGGAAGGATGATTCTCTGAAGGCCTTGATTTGGGATGGGGAGAAAGGCTGATGAACATTAATTGACCTTAAACTTTCCTACTTAAAATACAATATATATGGGTATCCATATATTCATTTCTCAGAATATGAGAAAACTTTTAAGTGTGATGATTATCTGTATTAACAGATACTGAAAGAGAACTAAAGATGAAAAAAATAATAATTTATGAGTCCCTGGTTAGCATAGTAACATTCAATTAGTTTTTGCCATACCTGCTTTCATGAGGATAGTATACAAGGTAGAAATTTCCAGAAGCATTGAACTAAGAGTGGGAATGAATCTTAATCTACATACATTGGTGGTCAGGATAGGGAACTTACTTTGTTTTTCTGTAATTGCACTGAATTTCTACCATGAGCCTTCCTTCAATTTTCCATATGCCAGTGAATGAACCTCACTCTATTTGTTGTCTCCCAGTTGTCCCCTGCACCTAAATTTTAAGATGGCAGGAGCAGCGAGGGGTGAGAGAGATCACCTAGTTTCCCATAATGGGCTTGAATGCATCATCTATCTTGCCTATGTCCCCCTCAGATGTCTTGGTCTGGCAGGTCATGGCTAAATTGTTCCTCTCTTTTTTTTTAGAGAGGGAGAGAAACTGGGGAGGGAGGGGGAGAGGGAGAGGGAGAGAGGGTCTCAAGCAGACCCTGCAAGGAGCATGGAGTCGAATGTGGGTCTTGATCTCACAATCCTGAGATGATGATCTGAGCCGAAATCAAGAGTCAGATGCTTAACTGACTGAGTCCCCCAGACACCCCTAAATTGTTCCTCATTCTTAACTTGTGGCCTCTTCATTATTTTGCAAGTTCTGGTCAGAATAATAACAAGGCAAGGAATAATAATAAGGCAAGAAATAAAAATAATGGGAAAATCTCAGGAAAATAAAAATTAATATGTATGTCTTGGTAGATAGTATGAGTATGCTGCAGGTACAGTTTTCCAGTGCACAAACTCATGTGCAAGACACGGTCCATTTCTTTAGTTCTCAAATCAACACAAATCAATGGCAAATTGAATCTCCATTATGATTTTTTGCCTTCCCCTCGTTCCAATGTTTCCTGGGTCTTCACCAAAGGAAAATCCCTCTGTTTATAGGTCCCCAGCTGGCTGGTGCTGGGACACTATTGTGTTGGCTACAAGGTCCTACAGGAACTGAGACCTTGCCACTGTCTCGGGACACTGTCCAGCCTCCTGCAAGTCTCCACTGCTCCTCATGGTAGGTGCCCATCTCCATCCATCTCTCCTTCTCTGCCCTGGGCCATGTCTTCTCCTCCCTTCCTATTCCAGATACCCACCATGGCCTTTTCCAAATTTAGCAGGAGTATGCCCTGTGGAAATACCCAGGGCAGAGATGTACAAAAGACCTGGCTTTCTGCCTTTCCTTTGGGGAAAAGAGAATGCTAGGGAGAACAAACTCAAACCAGCGTTAAACCAAACTGTATTCACCATTACATAACCAGACAAACCCTGACTATATGAATTCACATACTCATATGAGAGTTCAGCCTGAGGACAAAACAAATATTCAGAAATTAGTATACCATTCATAATAGGGAAAAAAATGGATAATACCTAGAAATCATTTTAGAAGGTAGATACTTCTCCACCCCATTTTATAGATGAAAAAAGAGACACAGAAACAAAATGACCCGTCCAAATTTACACGAGTACACAGTGGCAAAATTAAACAAATTCAAGTCTATCCAGATCCAAAATGTATACACCCAAGCACTATAACACACTGGTTTAAAAAAGTAATACATGTGTATATGTGTACAACTCCAGCATTTGTTGAGCCTGTATTATATGCCAGGCACCTTGCTAAATACTCTGCAGACATTATCATTTAACCCTATAATATCTACTGATAGAAGCCTTATTCATTCAATTCACACATGAAGCTGGCAAAGAACTTGATGAATTCGTTTCTCATTCATTCTTCAGCTGTTATCTGGCTTGTTCCCAGAATGACATTAAAATTGTTCTGACAAATACCACCTACCAATCATCCTTTATGCAGAAAATTCCAGCGCACTGGTGCCCATCCCTGACCACTTCCTCCCCAGGCCTCTCTTGTCCCGTGGCCATTTGACACTCTGGTCCCAGGATCCCCACTCATGGAGTGCTCCTTCCTAATCTCTCTCCCTCAAGCTGCCTTAGCCTTGGCCTTCAGCTCTTTTCTGTCTACACTCAGACTTCCTCTGAGTGGCTGGATCTGCTCTGGCTTCAGCTGATAGGTGGGTGATTTCTAAGTCTCTCTCTGGCCCGGACTTTCTCTGAACCTCAGGCT
This sequence comes from Zalophus californianus, assembly GCF_009762305.2. Taxonomy (NCBI): domain Eukaryota; kingdom Metazoa; phylum Chordata; class Mammalia; order Carnivora; family Otariidae; genus Zalophus; species Zalophus californianus. The sequence continues at coordinate 11,680,524 of NC_045606.1, read as the reverse complement.
CATTAAGCCAACTATCTACTGATCTTATTCCTTCTGATATCCTTCAGGCACCTTCAACTCAACATGTTAAAACTGAATGTATCTTCTTCCCCCCAAAAGTCTGCTCCTAATTTTGCATTTCTGATCTCAGTTGTTGTCATCCAATCACCCGAGAGTCACCCCTTGACGATTTTCTCTTCCCCACAACTAAATACACTCAGTAACCACATCGTAATCATTTACCTTCCAAAGATTCTTCTGATCTAGCCCCATGGTTCCATTGAAAAAACTGGTAGGATAATAAAGCAAGACATTGCGGGTTAGGACCTTAGCCCAGATTCCGGTACAATGAAAACATTCAACAAATGTTAGCTATTATTTGTACTAATACATAAACAATAACAACCACTAGCACCACAACAGAAGCAGACCGTGCTACCACAGCCCCTGACTATTAATCAGACGTTGGCACTTTGGGATTAATGCTCCCATTGTTTCCTTCTTTCTTTATTCTTTCATATTTTTTTCGTATCTCTGCTCTGTGTTTTGAGAAACATCTTCAACTTTACCTTCCAGCCCTTCCTTTATTTCCAGCCATTCCTTTATTCCTTTATTATTCCTACATAATTGTCATCAAAATTATTGTAGGAAGAATACTTTTCTGCTGAATGTCAAATATTATGGGTACTTTCTGTTTTCAACTTAGTTCTTATGTCGGTCTTTTTTTTCTTCCTCTTCATCTTCAGTTGGATTTTTTTAAGATTTTACTTATTTCTGTGTCAGAGAGAGAGAGCACAAGCAGGGGGAACAGCAGGCAGAGGGAGAAGCAGACTCCCCGCTGAGCAGGGAGCCTGACGTGGGACTTGATCCCAGGACCCCTGGATCATGACGCAAGCCGAAGGCAGATGCTTAACCAACTGAGCCACCCAGGCATCCCCGACATCTTCAGCTGGAAAGAAAGCTATTACTATTTGATATCTGCAATTAGATAGGGTATGTGGATTCTTTGGTTCTGTTCTCTGACTTCTGTGATGTGGTTCAATACTCTGAAAGGAAGGTCATTAGTAACTCCTAGAATCTGACAAGTGTTCTTCTGAAGATGACTGATTCTATGATACTCTGCACCAATGCTGTGTATGAAAACCTATAATTCTCAAGGCCCCTTTACGGAGGTACTTCCATTTCTACCTCGGCAGGAGGGTTTTATCAAGGGGATGATATTTCAAGGGCGTTACCAACAGGATAATGATTCCAGTGTTAGTATCTGTCCCCTTATTTTCTGGAAGTAGCAGTCACACAATTGATGCAGAAAGGTTAAAGGGACAGAAAAGGAAAGGAAAGATAGGAAAAGGGACCTATGTTAGCCCCACTGGAAAGGCCCGTCAATGCAGAAAAAGGGGATGCTCAGTTGACTAGCCAGAAGTCACAACTTGGGGAGGATAACATAATATCCTTTCTTCTGTCTGATGACAAGTGCTGCTTTGTTTCATGGGTCAACGTCTGGGCCTGGTCAACCAGACCCCAGTGGAATGCTAGTTAATGAAACTATCTCCCCAGTTCTTGGTTTGGTTGTCAGTATTGAAGGTAACCAAAACATGAATCAAGAGTATGGCTTCTCTGTGAAACAATGAACCAATTCAAACCGTGTTCCTATTTTTCATCAGTAAAGTGATTCTAAGGAAAGTCAGATCTTTCTGCAAGGCTTTTATGGTGGTTTTGACCAACCAATTTCCCCCCTTCAGTATTACAATAAGATTAGTCTGATATATAATCAGATTCTGGACAAGAACAAAAGCTTCTCTAGACTTTACCTTTCTCTCTGTCTCATATATGCCTTTCTACCACGTATCCCTGTATTCATACCCTTTTCTGTTAACCAGCCTGTTTCTATTCAAAAATGACATCATGACTTAGTTGCTATTACCAATCACAATTTATCAAACACCTGAGAGAGATGATTTCTCTGATTAGCGAGGTTTTAAAACATGATAACAAGTAAGATAACACATAGAACCCTAAGTGCATTAATTATTTGAACTACCATTAACGATCACAATAATTAATGTTTCTGTGTTCATCAGCAACCCAAGACACAGTCTCCTGAGCAGGAGGCATCTTAAGAGTTTGTGAACTTGCCACAGCCAGCCAGTAGGGTCATGAGTCATGGGTTCCACCACAGCCGGGAGATGCCAACATGCAGCTCTTCCCCACACTTTTCCACAGGAACTAGGGGTGCCTCTGCATTTGGAAAGCTACCTCGTACCCTGTCCACACTCAATAAACACTGCTTAATCATGACAATGGGAATGTGTGTGTTCCATCTCAGTTTTCTCCTGAACGTTTCTATTTAGGGAGCCCCAAATGTTTCCCCAAGTAATTTATTCCATTGCTTGATTTGCTGCACAGTCAAAAAAAAAAAAAAAAATGTTCCTACTGCCTCCTTTAAATGTTTCCATTTTCTTTTCGAGCGCCAGCCTGGTGCTTGTCCTGTGCACATACACTCCCTGAGCTGGGCCCCGGGTTAGGAAGTCATGCCGAGAAGCCCCTGCTTCAGATGTCTTATGTCCGGGTTGTCAGATCCAAAAATACCTTCCTGGAGTCTAGGTAGAAGCTGATTTTGCTTTGCATCTATTCTTTATGAGAAAATAATTTTTTCCACTCATTTTTTTTTCCCTAAATTTTTGAAACAATCCTGAGTCAGAGGACTGCAGATCCAGAGGGCTGGATCCAGAGACAGCCCGAGTCTGTGGTTGCATGGTGGCTACCATCCCCACAGGATCTGCAAGATGTTTAGCTGGCTTTCCAAAGTCGACCTTCTTCCCCAAGAATGCTCTTTGAAGGTTCCCTGTGCAATGGCATGTGTTTGTGCACGTGAGCCCACCTCAAGGAGTGCAAGTGTGCATGTCCTTTTGTGTGTGAGTAAGTGCGGTATCCATGCAGGTCGTGTTCTAGGGAGGCACGAAAGTGCCCATCAGTTAGGATCTATTTATCCAGCAGTTCTGTGCTTACTTTTCCAGCATTGATTCTTGCTCTAACAGCCATGTGTAAGATCAGCTGTGTGAGATGTCTGAGTCAAAAACTGTTTCCCTTTGACATAACCCCCAAAGCCCTCCCTTTCCAGAGGAACTACCCCTGTGGCATGTAATACAGGCTAAGAGAGATTCACTCCTTCAGACTTCAGGAATTGTTGAAGTGACCGCTCAACATGGCAACGTCGCTGACGTTGATGTTGGTACACAATAAGCCACCAGTGTGGTGGGTGCTGGGAATGGGAGACGGAGGGTTCTTGGTGTCTCCTAAACAAGCGAACCGGTGCCTGAAAAGTAATGTTGTGTTTTCTCCGGAACGACAACATGAGATCCCAGTAATAAATAAATAAGACAACACATGGAATGTGATTGAAGCTTATGCTTCTTCCAAGGAGTGTACCACAGTGGACCCCGTTTGAGCTTTATGGCAATCCATTCCTCCCACCACCCCTGCCTCCAAGTGACTGGGACACTGTCATCACCCTCTGTCCCTGAATGAGCAAACCCAGCTTCAGGAGGCTTCAGTGAATTACTCGAGGTCACACAGCTCTTGAGTCAAAGAGCAGAAAGTGGCGAGCAAGCCTTCTAATTCCAAGCCCAGGAATCTTCCTAGAACAGCCTTCAGAGAAATTGGTTGAGGAGCAGAGAGAACAGTGCAGAAGGAGAAGGGCTAAGCTTCAGATGTCCAGCTCTGACAGTGGACCTCGGGTTTATGAATACATGCACGTCCTTTAAAGTGGCATCACGGACGGGCCTGGACTGCAGAGTCAGATCCACGCTCGAAACCTAGCTGTGCCAATGACTGGGCTGAACTGTGGGCACATGACAAGCCTGGTTGAACCTCAGCCTCCCACCTATAATACACGGCTCTTTCCAAGCCAGCAGGAAGATTGAAGGAGCCACAGGGAGACACACAGCCAGGCCCTGACACTTTGGAAATCCTCAGTTTCTAAATCTCCCTCCTTTCTCCTTTAACCCAAGAAAGAAAATAACCAAAAATGTGTATTAACTGAATAACAATAATCAAATGTCCCTGAACAGGAGAAGCACTGAAAAAAAACACTCCAAGTGGCCGAGTCACCGTGGAGACCTCAGTCCCAAGAAGCGGCTGCGGTAAGGGAGGGAGGAGGTCACCCATGGATGGATACCCGCTTTTCCCACAGATGGTGCTCCAGGACCCGGGAGAGCTCATTCCCACTACAACTGAAGGAGACCTAGTAGGGTCTCTTTTAGGGGGAACATAAGGCTAAAGAGATAGAGTAAAGGCAAATTTTGGGTTTACCCATACTATCTGTTTACCTCAACGAGGGATGAATTTTTAGTCAAATTCCTGCTTCCAATTTGCTCTCATCTTTATTCCTTTTTTAAAATTTTTCTCCCAGTTTTGTTGAGAAATAATTAACCAAAAAAAAAAAAAAACCCAACACTGTATACGTTTAAGGTATATGGCATGATGGTTTGATTTGCGTTCATTGTGAAAGCGATCACCATGAAAGTTTCAGCTAATCAGCCTTTATTCCTTTGCTCCAATTTTCACTTGTGTTACTTTGTAGTAATTTATATACCTTTAAAAGATTTCTGAAATTCTTTTGTGAAAATGTAGGTATAACTAAAGAAAAATAGGAAGGCAAAGGAGTAAATAAATTAGATTTATTTTTTTAAAAGATTTTATTTATTTATTTGAGAGAGAGAGTGCACGAGCAGGAGGAAGGGCAGAGGGAGAAGCAGGCTCCCTGCTGAGCAAGGAGTCTGATGTGGGGCTTGATCCCAAGACCCTGGGATCACGACCTGAGCCGAAGGCAGACGCTTAACCGACTGAGCCACCCAGGCACCCCACAAATAAATTAAATTTAGAAAATTGTTTATATCATTCATACTTGCCAGCTCTCAGACTGTTCAATTCAGTCTGTGAAACCTTAGGCTTCTCCTGTTTTTCCGGGCTGTTGCGTTATGTCAGACAAAGTTTCATTTAGATAAGAACTTGCCTTTAGATTTTAATATCGTCCCTCTGTGGGACTTTGACTGTAGCAGGGTGTGCCAGTCGAGCTTGGCCGGTTGGCTCCAAGTTCATCCCTAACCCCATTTGCCTTAGGCCACCTCCTCAATGAAGCCTAGGAGAATTAAACACACGCTTTTCCAGCTTTCTTTGCAGCTAGCAATGTCCGTGTGACTCCGTTCTGGCCAATGAAGCCTATCCTTTCCTGAGAAAGGGATAAGTGGTACCAGTGATTTCCTTTACCTCTGGCATAGAACGCAGATGAGATGGTTAGGGCCGAAGCAGCCATCTATCGACACCGAGGTAGCATGGCATCATGCTGAGAATGGCAGCGCAGAAAGATAAAAAGGCAGTTCTCGGGCTGTCTGTTTCCAGAGGCATTAACTGAAAAATACAAGTTTCTTTCTGGTTAAGTCCCTATTAGTCAAGGTTTCTCTTAGCTGAAACCACAAACCTTCTCCAAATTCATAGATATATATTTAGTATATTTATATATTTTATAAGTATATATTTATAAAATATGATGCAATTCAAATGTAATATAATAATTATTGTATAATATACATATAATCTGTTGAAAATGATCTGATTCTTTTCAGTCCTAGCACATAAACGATAATACAGTTTCATTGTTCTATATAATGTGAATCTGTAGACTGAATTCTCATCTGTACTCAAACCTATATGCGTAGTGACTCAGGGCTACTTCTTTGTGATGCTCTGTAAAAAAGCGCACCTAAATCTGTAGCAATAACAGGAAGGCAGACACAACAAATTCCACATCAGTGAGTTCTTCTCAAAGATAAAGTTCAACTGCATGTGAGCAATTATCTTCAAATCTAGAAAGAATCTGGAGTAAGTTGAGGTTAAAATATCAGGAAAAGGGAGCGGACAGAACCTCATGTGACGCTGAGAATAAACAGCTTTGGATCCCAAAGCAACCACTCTGAAATTTCCCCCCAACATTAGAAATACATTCTTATTTTCATCACTTACAGTCTCAAAGTTGCAATAAATGGATAGTATAAATGATATGGAAGACCGTTTTTATCCAAACTGCTCCTGGTTGAGCCAGGCCGACTGATCAGCATATACGTCAGTTGCTCAGTCCCCTTCTCTCTCTCTCTGTTCCCTTGATCCTCTGTGCTTCCTCTTGCTCACACTGCCCTGATTCTGAATTTTTGGATCCATTTCCTAGTTGACATCCACCTCTGTCCTGCTTCTCTGACTGCTGAAAACATCCTGATTCACCCTCCGATATTTGGCTCCTCAACTCTTATAATTTATGAATGCATTTCTTCTTCTAGAATGCCTGTCCCCTCAAACTCTACATTGCAGCCCCAGTTCATTGACTGAGATGAGAAGGACTCTAGCCTCATGCCAACAGAAAACCCCATTTTTCTCTCCCTCGCCAGTAACAACAGGATTTCAGACAATATAATGATGCCTGAGATTAAAGGACAGAGTGGGAGCCACATGACATGTCTCCTGGTCATGAATTATTTTATCTGTGTCCCCATTCCCGCAAAGGAAGGGAAGACAGCATTATGTTGGTCACAGGCAAAAAACCATCTTGAATTGAAGAAGCCCCCTGAAAAATGGAAAGGCGGGGATAGCTGGTATGGGGAGACTTCTGGATCTTTTTGCAAGGAAATCATGCAACCACAAGGGCAGTGAAAACTGATTATCAGAAGTTTACAATTTGACCATGATGAGTTCTAGAAGCAACACGGCCTCTTCTTCCCTCCCCCACCATCACCCCTGAGTAAGGCTTAAACAGTAACGATGGAACAGATTTCCCCCCGTAATCTACATCATGGAGTATCGTGCTTTTTATTCATTACTAGTTCCCGGGATCAGGATTTAAATACATTTGGTAGATTTAGGAGATGCTGCTTGTGGAATTCAACATGTGCTCCCAAGTGCTTTGAGCCAACTGGGAATATGTTCCAAAGGGGATAATTTTCAAATTGCGAAATAAAGAGGGCAGTCTCTACCCAATGGAACTGTGTTACTTGGCTAGAAAGATTTGTCATCTGGGGTACGTCCTGTGCCTCTGGACCACTCTGAAACCTACCAGTGAGTCTTGTGTGCACGTTTACACCACACATCGCCTACTGAACCACCACTGGCCATCACCTTCACCTCACTGAGCGCAGACTTGTTCACACCCTCCTCGTATCCCTGAGCCCACTGCAGAGCGAGGATGATGACTGGCCCAGGCTAACTTCGTCGTTCCTCTCTGTGAATGTCACAGTGTGAGGATGTGATACCAGGAGCAGTCATCTTGTGACCCTGGAGACAAGACTTGTGCAGGCCAGCTGACATCACTGAGCTACCAAGCAAATGTCCCTGGAATTACCCTGTGCACTGACTTCCTGTTAGGTATTATCAAACATGCCTTTATTATTAAGCCATTTTTAGCTGGGTCTTTTGTTTCTTACACTTACAGCGGAACGTGTCCTAAGTGCTACAAAAAAATCATCCCTAGAGGCACAGAATCTTGAGACTGGTTGGTTGGATTGGAGAAGGAGTAACTTACAGACTCACAGAGACGATGTGGCTTGCTTAAATTATAGAAGCCAGACTTGCTGACGGGACTGCTGTGTGTTTTCCACTCTACCATGCTGCCACATGGGGTGTGGCTGGTTCATTTCAAGACCGTTGGCATTCACTTTCGTTTGAATGATTTTCCTTTAGTACGATTTTGATGTTATTTTAAGTGCAATATTTAGCTCGCCTAACCAGGTAATGGGAAATCTTCAGCTAGAGGGTTAGAAACTAGATTCAACCGTGTAATTTATCGCCAACAACTATAAATCAAGCCAATGTCAGAAAGCTGAGAAAAAGCATAAACAATGGGACAGCTGCCGCCTGATCTGTCAACAATATATGGCAAGGCTAGACATGCCCAACAATTACAACTAAGCCATAAATATATATTCTATATTTAACCCCACAAGCTTAAAGTTGTTTGATTTTCATTATTGTTGTTTCCACACCCTCAGGGTCTTAAATTATAAATCCTTTATCTTGTACTGTCATGTTATTAGGAAGAAGAGAAAGTGCTTTTTAAAAAATTCCATTTTGCATAGCTTCTCAGACCTTTGCCCTACTGGCATTTGCATCCTGAGCATAAGGGAGTTAGCGCACGGATATGACTTCAGGATCCCAGCACTAAGGTATCCAGAGGAGACAGGACTGAGTTAATGAGTGCTGGGAAGGCTGTGTCTAGTGGGGGGGGGGGAGGGCGGCCAGATAAGGGGAGTTGTTTAAATCGTAAAGTTTCAGAGTCTTGTAACAGTGCCTTAGAAAAATCTGTTATAAATAAGTCATAAAGCCATAACATACTCTTTGTAATGCCAGGTCCACGATCTCTGCCAGGAAGACTTTTTTGGGGAGAGTCCTCTCTTCTCTTTAAGCGGCCTGCATACTACCTAAGAAGCTAATTCATATTGATAGATCATCACTATTACAGGAAGCTCCAAGTGATTCCCATTCGCTGCCTGCAAGCAATCCTTACTCCGACGTAAGATGTAAAGCCAAACCGAATTATGTTTGGCGAAGCTGCTGTACTTGGATCATGGCAGCCCCTTTTGTGGCAAAGACCATAGCTGCAGAATCACTTGACCCCGGGGTCTAACTCCTCCAGGAGAATCTTTGACAGAATACTGACAACCACATTACCACTGTTCACATCTTCCACTGTAATTTTGCCAAATTGGCAACCATAGCCACGCAAGGCTAATCTTGTGCTTGGAAGATGGTCTTCGCTCGAGTACTAACAATACTTGGCTTTTCACAGCTCTCTGAAACACAAGGTCTTCTAGAAGCTTCCTTAAGGACCCCTCCATGGGCTGTGAGCAGTGGCCTCAACCTCCCTCCCTCATTTGTGGCACAGTTTCACCAGCAAGGAGTTTTCTCTCCTCGGAGTCACTTCTGTCTCACTGGCACTTTCTCATCACTGAAGGATGTTTGTCCAGGAGCCCACAGGATAATTTCCGGATTCTTTGAGACTCCTCTCAAAGAAGTCAGATGGGAATGAAGATGACAGCCGAGGGTCATATGTCCATTGTGGACGTGCATTTAGAAAGCCCACCTTGTCTTACAGGCAAGAGACGTTCCCTCCTACTTTTAGTGTGTGCAGAGAGAAAATAATGAGAGTGTCCGGGGAGGCATGTAAATCACTTACAGGATCTCATTTCATGTGAGTGAAATTTCCACGTGTGACTAGTAATTAAGTCTCATTGAGTCAGATTTTCTCTTTTTCATTAAAATATGAGCTTTAATTATATAAAACAATTGCTATTAAAATGATTGCATGCATTTATTTGAGCTTTGAGTGCCCTCTACTGGAACAAGAAAAAAGTAAAAAATCAATAGCAGGGAGGCGGGCTTGTGTGGATGGGTCCTAAGGACTAAAATGCCATTGTTATTGTCGGGAAAATAATAATAATTATAAGCATATTCACAATTACCTGACAGTGATCAAAACTTTTTCTAAAAATTACTCCTTAAACGGACCTAATAGTGCATATCTTCCAGGTTTTATATTTACAAAAATTCCTGAAGGATACCAATGAGAGAAGCATCTTCTTAGCCTCTTGGCTTTCTGTCTTATTTCCAGTGACTACGTGTCTCCATACTATTGTGTTTGGTTTCCCCCCATGGCCTCTGAAACGAGCTGGCCCCTGGACCAATTTTCTTCTTAAAACCTGTTCCTTCCAAAACCATGGGTGATATGGACTTCAATCTGACACCGCATTCGCATCTCAGCTTCATGGGCATTTGAGCCTGTGTGCTCTTACCACCCCCCGCTGCTGCCCCGCTTTAGCTCCTTTGTCATTCGGCCCTTGGGCTGAACTGTGCCTTTGACTGTCCCCATCGCCCCTGGGGACCTCCCAGCTCCCTCCTTCTGCCACCACCACACCTCCCCTCAGGCCCACACTCCTCTGTCAGCAGGACTGCACCTGAACTCCCTTCCCTGTGTCCAGGTCTCCATCCAACCAGGCTCTCCACCCTCCTTGTTTCAATTCCTTTGCTACCTTGTCTGTGATTCAAGGCTTGTTATTTCAACCACACTGTCATCAACACACTCATTTCCATCAACTCTTGGAGCGTCTGCTGTATAAGCCTTGAAGTCGATTCCACAGCAGCCTCATGATCCATTCAAGCCGATTCTAATTTACGAGTTGCCGAGCGCCGCCTTTGCCCCTGGGTGAAGCTCCGTCCTCTAGGCCAGTCTCAGGTGGGACCTCAGGAAGGCTCAGCAGTGTTCATTCTTATCTTCTCATTTTTCTCATCCCTCAAGGATTTTTCGAATCTTGACTACTCTCCGTGTCAAGACTTGATTTGCTTCTTCATTTCCAGAAAACAGCTGATCATAGGAGACTAGCCTCTTCTCCATTTGTTTTGGATTCTATTCCCTCCCAAGCGCTCCTTTCTGTTCTCCCTTTTCACAGGTACTTTTCTCTTGGCCTCAGACTATAAACATTCCAGATTCTCCAGTGTTCTGCTCCCACCCAGAAAAGGCATGACCCTCTCCCAAACTTGACTCTTCCACAAACTGCTGCCCCGTGTCTCTGTGGCTTTACTGTGAGGCATCTTGAAAGCGTAGACTCTCTCCTTGCTTCCAGTTTCCATCACCCATTCCCTCCTCCATACAAGCCACTTTGGTTTCAATTTTTTCTATCCCTATCAGGAACTGTTCTCTCAAAGGTAATCAAAGGCAATCAAAGGCCTCTGTAACATCAGGTTTCCAGGATTAGCTACCTTGTTGCTCAGCCATCCACAGTAGCTGATGCACCAGAGCTCAAGATGGCCATTTGCGTTCCTGTGCCTTGCCCAGCCAGTAGAAAGAAGGAAGTGATGCAGAGAGACGCGCTCTTCCGCTGAAGGTTACCTACTGGCAGCCCTGTCCACTGCTTCAGCTCACATCTCAATGGCCTGAATGCAGTCACAGGTCTAGACCTTGCCACAAGGGAAGGTGGGAGAAATAGTCCACTCTGGTTGGTTAAATATCCCACTAAAATTTAGGATTCCATTCCTAAGGAAGAAGGAAAAACTGATATTTGGACATTTTAAATTTTGTATGCCAAATGTTAGCCCAAGCACAAATGCATACACACATACACGCAAATGAGATTGGGGTTTAAAAATGCAATAAACTACACTTTTTTTTTTCTAGTATGACTTTCTGGAATTCCCATCTGATACTTTGTGCAGTATCTATTGTTTGCAAAGTATTGAAATTCTAAATCCTAATATGTGCTTCATGTTTTCTAAAAGTCTTCTGAATATATAAAAAGAGGACATAACTTTATTTTGAGGTTAAAAGTTAATAAATACGTACTAATTTATCCTTATGGATATTATATACACTTTTTGTGTATAAGATTTTTTAAAAGTTAATCTTTAACAGACTGCAACACTCTTACGTTTCCCCACATATTTTTCCTATATCAGCAAATGATTTTTTTTTGCAAAATGAAAGGTTTTTTTTTTTCAGATCACAAAGACTCTTGACAGTTATATTGACATTAAGATCTTTATTTTCTATTCTATTGTGATTTTCAAGTTGTAATTTTTTTTATTCCACTGAGGTCATCTTTTAGAGTAGCAAGCTACATATGTAAAGCCACATGCTCTAATTCTCAGCAACACTGAGTCTGACAATATTCATTGTAAGGAGTTCAATGCATTTTACTTCATCTATTCCTCTCTGTTCTACTTAACTGCTGTTAATTGACCGAGAGTAATAGATCCATATCATTAAATGATGAATGTCATAATATGCCACTGTATTTTTATAAAACAAAATAGATGAATGTAAGGGAAGGGAAGGAAAACTAAAAAATAAAATAAAATATAATATAATATAAGAGTCTCCTGACTGTAGGAAACAAACAAGCGTTGCTGGAAGGGAGGTGGGTGGGGGATGGGGTAACTGGGTGATGGGCATTAAGGAGGGCATGTGATGTGATGAGCACTGGGTGTTGTATGTAACTGATGAATCACTAAATTCTACCCCTGAAACTAATAATACACTATATCTTATCTAATTTTAACTTAAATTTAAATAAATAAAAAAATAAAAACTGCTTTGCCTTGCACACTTGTTTCTTTTATTTATTTTTTAAATTGTTTTTATTTTTCAGGTAGGCTCCATGCCCAAGGTGGGGCTTGAATTCACAACCCTGAGATTAAGAGTCACATGCTCTACTGACTGAGCTGGCCAGGTGCTCCTGCACATTTATGTTTCCAATCCATATTTACAAGTATTGCACATCACTCCTAAACTTCACTGATCTTTTTTTTTTTTTTTTTTTTGACACAGAGAGACAGCCAGAGAGGGAACACAAGCAGGGTGAGTGGGAGAGGGAGAAGCAGGCTTCCAGCGGAGCAGGGAGCCCGACGCGAGGCTCGATCCTAGGATCCCGGGATCATGACCTGAGCCGAAGGCAGACGCTTAACGACTGAGCCGCCCAGGCGCCCCTAAACTTCATTGATCTTAATGTTTACCTTCAGTCCTTTTTTTTAATTTTAAAAAAATTTTAAAAAAATGTTAAAGGTTTTATTTATCATTTGAGACAGAGAGATACAGAGAGAGAGAGAGAGAGAGCATGAGCAGGGTGAGAGGCAGAAGCAGGCTCCCTGCTGAGTCAGGCGCCAGACATGGGGCTCGGACCCAGGACCCTGGGATCACAACCTGAGCTGAAGGCAGACGCTTAACCATCCGAGCCACCCAGACGCCCCTACCTTGAGTCCTTTTATGTAGGACTTTTCCATTCTTGAATTGTTATTATCATTTCAAATTTCCAAATTCATCAGTTGCCGTGCATCTTTAAGTTAATCTTGTTTTGTTTTAGTAAAGGCACACAAGGGTTGCATTTTCTGACTGCTTGCATTTTGACAACTTTTCATGGCCTTACACACAATGCTACTCAATTGGGATACGTTATTCTTGTAATATGCCCCAGATACATAGACAACTTAAAATAATCAATTGGAATATAATTAGAGCCAACACGGAAGCTTTGCAACATGGTTGGCGCTGATATGTGTGCATCAGTGGTGTTCCCTAAACCACAGGAACTGGCTTGTTGAGAAGTGTCAACTTAAAGCACTATAAAGATAAAATGTTTTGTTCTATTTTTTCGGAATCTTCCCCCTCCCCAAACTTTGCCTTCAACAATGCTATGGTGAATTTTCTAACCATCTCTCTCTCTTTTTTTTTTAAGATTTTATTTATTCATGAAAGACAGAGAGAGAGAGAGAGAGAGAGAGAGAGGCAGAGGGAGAAACAGGCTCCCGCTGAGCAGGGAGCCCGATGCGGGACTCGATCCCAGGACTCTGGGATCATGACCTGAGCCAAAGGCAGACGCTTAACCATCTGAGCCACCCAGGCGCCCTCTATCCATATCTCTTAACAACATCTTGGATGGATTCTGTAATATTTTAATTATTAAAATGTATCTAGAGGGAAGATTCAACCATGCTGTTGATTTAAATACCTTGTCTCTTTTTCCCAGCATAAGTTTGATCCATGGCACTAAGAATCTGAAGGCTGAAGAAAGACCTGATTACCTCTTTTAATTATACTCTCCCTTCTTCCCCCTGGAGAACTTTTTGAGTCAGCTATGCTGAAACTGCAAAAGGCAGCTCCAGGCTGAAGGGACGAGCAAATAAATAATAAAGAAATAAATAAAATATATAAAAATGTTCTAGTGAGGTGAAGAATTAGGTGTGTTCTAGGAACTATTAAAAGGCCAAAGTGACTTCAGATTCGTCAAAGAAAGGTCCAAAAAGGCATGAGTTGTTTAAGGGTTGAGCAGTGGCCAGATTATGGGGGGTTCTGAAAGCCATCAAGGGGCTTGAGGTTTTATTCTCGCCACAAAATCAGAAACTTTTGGACAAAGGAGGTACATGATCTGATTTCTATCTTTAAAAGGCATCTCTGGGGATACCCAGGTGGCTCAGTTGGTTAAGCAACTGCCTTCAGCTCAGGTCATAATCCCGGGGTCCTGGGATCAAGCCCCACATCAGGCTCCTTGCTCAGTGGGGAATCTGCTTGTCCCTCTCCCTCTACCTGCTTCTCCCCCTGCTTGTGCTCTCTGTCTCTGTCAAATGAATAAATAAAAAATCCTTAAAAAAAATTTAAGAAAATAAAAGGCATCTTTGACCACTATGAGAAGGATGGTCTATAGGAGGCAAGAGTAGAAAAAGGAAGACCAGTTAGGGAACAACGGCAGTGGTCTAAGCAAGAGATACCCACGGCCTGGAGCAGGGTCATGTCCAGAGATGATGAGAAGGCCCCAGACTGTGCATGTATTTTGGATATCCAGATAACAGGATATGCTGATGAATTCGATCTGGTGTGGGAGAGAAAGAGGGTAAAAATGACTTCATATTTTTGACCTGAGCAACTGGGGGAATGGAGGTGATACCGACAGAGATAAAATGTGCTGGAGGAAGAGCAAGGTGATGGAAATAGGGAATCAAGAATCCAGTTTTAAAATCATGCAACATATGTTAAGAAAAAAGAAAAAGAAGAAGATAGCAGGAGGGGAAGAATGAAGGGGAGTAAGTCGGAGGGGGAGACGAACCATGAGAGACAATGGACCCTGAAAAATAAACTGAGGGTTCTAGAGGGGAGGGGGGTGGGGGGATGGGTTAGCCCAGTGATGGGTATTAAAGAGGGCACGTTCTGCATGGAGCACTGGGTGTTATGCACAAACAACGAATCATGGAACACTACATCCAAAACTAATGATGGAATGTATGGTGATTAACATAACAATAAAAAAAATTTTAAAAAAAGAATCCAGTTTTAGACACGTTTGCTCAAGATGCCTATCACATCAAATGGAAATGTTACATAGGTAATTGGTTTTATGAGTCTGGAGCTCCCAGAGGAGCTGTTGGCTATGGATATAAATGCAGAACCATCAGGGTATATATGGCATATAAAGCATAGGAGTGGAAGAGGTCACTGAGTGAGAGTATGTTTAGGAGAGAAGAAATCCAAAATCTAAGGCATGTGGGGTCCCAACATTTCGAGGTTGGGATGATGAAGAGGAAGAAGCAAAAAACCTGAGAAGGAGTGACCAGGAGAGTAGGAGAACTGGTGTGGTGCCCTCCCTAGAAGCCAGATTTAGAAACACTTCAGAAAGTGTTGCAAGAATCAGGTCAATGTCTTCTTTAGCTCCAGTGGCTTCATCTTAGACTAGCAGTTTTTCGAGAACACCAGAAAAAATTCCCTGCTTCAACACCAAAGTATGTTTTTAGAAGTATGCTTTTCCTTTGCACTTCCTGGCCAGCAATTTCTTTTTCTTGTGTGTTCTTACTTTTTCAAGACCTCGCATGTAGAAGGCCACCCTTGCCACTGAGACTGTAGTCACATCACTGCACATTTAACTCATGTGATTTGAATTACATGCAGTTGAAGAAAAGAGAGAACATAACCAGGATGATTCCACCTGGCACTCTACTCAGTGCATATGCCCAAGAACAGGGGATATAGATGTGCATCTGAAGTTCTTCTGGGGTTGTACTCACAAATCAATACATTATGAACCTATGGTAGACTGTGGGACTTTTCAAGATAATTTCATACACACACACACACACACACACACACACACACACACATATATATATATATATACATATACATATATATACCTCCTATGTGCTTATCTTAGAATCTAGCATTATGTTAGATGTGATCCCACCCTACCTGAACTGGAATGGGGTGCAAACTGTCCAGGATAAGTTCATCAACAAAAAAGGTATATGGAATGTTCTGAGCTCCAATTGGCTTGGGTCCTGGCAAGTCATCTGCACATCCATCTCCTCATTGTACAGCAGTTAGGCATCCTTTGGGCTCTGCAGGACTGAGATGGAGTTTTCCTCAGCCAACACTCAGGCTTCCTGGCTCTGTTAGATTCCATGGACTTTTCCTTGGTCCCTAACATAGTCAGAACCCCTATGCTGGTGGAACATCGCTTTTATCAGAAATCCTCCACCTTCTCCCTCAGCAACAGTACTTCTATTGAGGTGACTACATAGCCCACAGCAGTACCGTTTGGTGGGGTGAATCTGTTTAATTTGTTTTATTTAGTTAGATTTTTTTGAAAACTGGCATTAAACAGCACCAGTTATTTCTAGTTTTAACAGCATAGCAGACCCCCGCCCCTGTTTGTTTGTTTTGTTTTTGTTTTTTTTTTTACAGAGAAAAAGCAGTTAGGTAGCCATTTAAAGTCTGTCTTTTGAGACAAGCACATAATGTTTTTGTGGTTGGCAAGGCAGGTTGTGAGGCATAGCTTCCATAGGTGGATAAATCTTGGCATGGTCCCTTTCCTTGCCATCTATCTGCATCAGTAGATTCATATAAAGGGCCAGATAGCCACCAAGAAGGAAAAGAATTAAAGATTTGAGGTTCTTATTTATTAGAGGATGTCTGATGGCCTGGGGGTGCCCAGGATGTGGCCAGCAGATGAGAGAAGGGGCTTCCAGGGAAGCTGAATGGAAGCTCGAAATCAGGGCCTGTGTTAATGAAGAGGATGAGGAGAGCTCATTTTCTTCTTCTTCTTCTTCTTCTTCTTCTTCTTCTTCTTCTTCTTCTTCTTCTAAGATTTTATTTATTTATTTGTCAGAAAGAGAGAGCAAGCACGAGCATGAGGAGTGTCAGGCAGAGGGAGAAGCAGGCTCCCCGCTGAGCAGGGAGCCCGATGCGGGGCTCGATCCCAGGACCCTGAGATCATGACCTGAGCCGAAGGCAGACGCTTAACAACTGAGCCACCCAGGCATCCCGAGGAGAGCTCTTCTGACAGAGCATGTGCTGTGACCCCTCTGGAACCAGTGTCCAGGTACGATGGCATCTGTGTCCTAGGGAAGCGTCTGTGCATGAATGTAAAGTGACAGGATACATCTTGGAATTTGTGTCTAGTTCAGTGTGAAGCGACCATAGATGAGAATCTGCCCAAGAGCAGAAGCATTTTCCTGCATAGCCTGGATCCAGAGGTGAAGCTGGGGTGCTCTTCCGTGCCCTGGGGCTTTCTTGAGCAGATGAGGCCTTGCCCTGGGATGCTTGGCAGCCTATCTTGGTAGCAACACCAGGATGTGGCAGTCACAGAAGGAGTCTCCTCAGAGGAAATTGCCACACATCCCCATTTCCTCCTCTAAATAAAGGGTTACTCATTGATTCCCTTCCAGTCAGAAGACATTTGTTAGAGCCCCTGGAGGCATGACAAAGGCTTGCAGTCAATAATGATTTGGATATAAAGAGAAATGACACCTGATTTTGCACCGCGAGCTGGTGAAGTGGGTCATATCTTCATGAGAATTTTGAAGTAAAATTTGAAAATTGCCTATCACAGAAAGCTATGTGACCCCACAGGCAGTGATATTTTCCTTAGCAGTGAGGAGGTAGAGCTTATGGGAAGCAGAATGTAATTAAAAGTCATATCCAATATTCTGCTGCTCAACTGATGTCTTATTAAAAATGTGTGCTTGTGGCCAAGGAAGTAGGAGGTGCACTCTCAGCTGTCAGGCCGAGAAAAGAGTGCTGTGCCCAGGATCCATCCTGAAAGGCCTGCTCACTCAGATCCCCGGTCCACGAGGAGGGAGTCGCTTCCATCGCCTTCCCACATGACAATCAAAATCACACCACAGACTTCACTTTTCTCACTTCTCCTACACAAGGGCTCATGGTTGGGCATAAGATAATGAGGACAGGCTCTGTCACCCACAATGTGGCAAGATAAGATGTAGCACAGTCAGGAGAAATTATTTTAGGGCCCCCTCCCCCAGAGTTCACACCGGTGACTCAATTCATCCCCTTTCTGGCTAATGGGTGAGAGCAGATACAGGATCCTCAGATGCCCTAAGTTTTAATTCTGGCTCCACCACTGACTTCATTTCTGTACTAGGTATACTATAAGCATCTCCTGCATATGGCTCCTGGAAGACAGTATTCAACTGTAACTCACCTTACCAAATTATAAGGAACACCAAATTATATTGTGAAGTCCTCTGTGAAGCTTGGTCAAAAGTTCCATCCTTCTCCAGCCTGCCCGGCGTCAGTCTCCCTGATGCTTTGTGAACAGTCACCGCCTATAAATTGAGATTTACCTAAACATAATTGCAACAATGTTATCAAATCATACTCATTTTTAGTGGTGTTTGTAATTATGGTCACTAGCCC
The DNA here is from genome assembly GCF_009762305.2 of Zalophus californianus. NCBI lineage: Eukaryota > Metazoa > Chordata > Mammalia > Carnivora > Otariidae > Zalophus > Zalophus californianus. The sequence continues at coordinate 11,662,313 of NC_045606.1, read as the reverse complement.
TCCACTGACACTTGACTCTGCCAAGTAATGGGTTTCTTAGATTGACCAGTAGAATCCATCCTCTGCCTCATATGCTTTTTACAGCCTTTAATTCTGTCTCTAAGAAGATAATCCCTGATCCCAAACACACTGTGTATGTTTTACATGAAAACTGAAAAATTCTTGGTGCCAGTGAAGATAATAGAAACGCTAAGTAAACGAAAGAATCAACTAATGGCATTGAACTGCAGAAGAAAGAAGCAGAGGAGGAGCAGAGGAAGAAAGAGGAGGAAGATGGGGGGGGCACAGGAATTAATGAGTTACTCTCCGGACCAAGAGTAAACTTAAAAGTGGGTGAAGGACATTTCCTTTACTCCTGTGCCTCAGTTTGTTTATCTGGAAAATGGGGGTAACAGCTCACTTCCGGCTTACTTAGTATTTATATTTCTGCCCTATTTATAACCACAGTTAGTATTCACTCACTAGCTACAAAACTATAAATGCCCGTCAGGCACATTACACGTAACTTTCCATAGAAAATAAAATATTATCATTGGTCCCTGAATAATTCTACCTGTAGATTGTGTTTGAGGGTTGTATTTTCTTCCTTTGCTTGTTTCCAATGAGGTTTGAAATGTTTGTTGATTATAGTAATGTCATATTTTTTAAAACAGGAGCCTCTTTATTATGGTACTTCAATATAGGTTTCCTAAGTCATAAAACTCTAATAAATCTATGAGAAATTCATTGCTAAAGTTTTAAGACTTAAATATTAAAACTCCATAGTCAACAAATGTTCCCAAAGAAATGAAAATACCTAGGAAGCATATGACCATGTTTATTTGGCCTTTATTTAAATATTAAAGAAAGATATACCTTATATACCCATTTAATTACATTCCCAGAGAGAATGTGTATGAATCAAGTGATAATAGATTAACGTTGACTAGTGCAAACTGCTTCCCAAAGCGTATGTTAATATCATATCATGGTCCTTGAACCACAACCCATGCAGGCTAGACTTCAGAATTTATTGTATTTCAGAAAGGTAACATGAGTACATGCCATATATTGTGTAGCATCCCCATCGGGGGCCAGAGGAAGCACTCAAACCCATTAAATTTTCTATAGGGAAACATATAAATATTCACACAAAGTGGGATAATCACTATTAAATATTCTCATATTGGTTCAAATAACTGACCGAAAATAACAAGTTTTCAGAGTTGTCCCCTCACCCACCCCTGGAATTCTAGAATTGTGCATAAGCAATTGTTGATGCGTATTCTTTAAAGTATTTGAGATGCTCTGCAGCCACCTGTGGGAAAGTCTTTGCAAATTTAATGAGCACCCACGGGAGGATATAATATCACATATAAATAATAGCCATAGGTTCACATTTTCAGGAACTCACCAAATATGGAAGCCGGGGAAGTTTCCTGCCTTGGGTCCCAGGATTGCAAATAACTGAATTCCAGATAGTGCTGCTAAAAAGATGGGAAGAGGAACCATCAAAGGAGAGAGAAGAGGACCTATAGAGAGGGCGTGCCATGTAATATGTCTCAGGAAATTATCTGGTATTTAATAGAAGAAAATCAATAATGGGCAGGTTTGCAGAGATATTTTATAAGATGAGAATCGAAGCTTCTACTCAAACCTCAGCCTGGTTGGCAGCAGGGCTCTCCGTGGGTTCATCACTGGGCTCTAATACATGGCCCTGAACTTGAAAGGACCCACCCTTGGTCAATGCTCTGCTCTTAGTGTTGGATTCATAATCATTGTTGAACTGGGACACCCCCCAACTTAATTTTGCAATGGGACCACACATTATATGGTCAGTCCTGTCCACAGGCAAGCCTGTCCCTAGAATGGAGTGGGGAACAATCTTTGCTTTCTCTTTTTGCCTGAGTAGGAAAATCTGGTGCTCCAGGAAAGGTGAGTCTCACCAAGGGGAGAAGGCTTGCTTTGCTGGTTCCTCTTGGGTCTCCTCCTGGCACAAACTACTTGCACACAAACTTGTAGATAAGTGATGCACAATGTCCCCCCTCTCTTTAAGAGGACAGACAACTGCTTCCCTGTAAACTCTCTATAAGCAATGGCATAGCAGAGGATGCACAGTCCCTGTGAAAGGGGGACTAATGGGGAAGACCACTGGAGCAAGTGCCTTTACTAGTTCAGCATAAGGTGAGGTTTTGGAAGGCACAATCTTCCCAAGCAGGTTAATGGGCATTATTGGATTTTACTGATTCATTAATTCATTCAACACACAAACCCCCCCATACATCCATGTACCTTTCCACATACACACCCTCCATATACACCCCCACGTATGTACCACATCACACACACATACATGCATACCGCCCTCCACTTACACACCCCTGCAAACACACTGTACCTCCACATACACACATTTTTACTGTCTAGTTCAAGCCAAAGAGATGGATTCTCTCCCACCTTAACAAAGAAATCTTTCCTCACTTCTTTCTTACTCGTCACTGTCCTGTTTCCCTCTTTCCCCTCACGGGCAACTAGCTAATGGCAATTGTTGTCTATTCCCAGGTTCTCCACCACCTTCCCTTTAGTCCTTATCCATGGGCTAGCTTCTGCCACCATCATCCCATTGACAAGGTGCTCATCATGGTCTTCACCACTATCAAGAAAACTTGTCTCTCCCTCCTCAAGACCATAGTCCAGCCATGGAGATGTCCAACTGATAAGCATTTTCTAGAGCACTCCCTGCCTGACCATTGGTTGAGTTTGGACCTGCTGACCACTGCCTTATTTGGGTAGGCTCTCCTTCGGTTTCTAGAACACAGTTCCTTTCCTGGTTTCCTCTTCCTGCTCTGATATTACTCTCAGTCTTCATTAGAGATTCTCTTTCTTTCCACAATGGTTGGGGTCACTGAGGATTTCCTCTTTGTCCTTCTCTCTTTTTTTATTTTCACTCCACCCTTCTTCCTGGAGAAAGGGATGGTAACTTCCTGTGGTTTCAGTGGTCATTTATGCTAATGGCAGTATGGAGTGTGGTTAAGCGCCTAACTTCTGGAACCATGGAGACTCGGGTGTAAATCCTGGAACTTCTACCAACTGGACATTTGACCTGGGACAATATGCATAATCCCTCAAGCCTGTTTTTACATACATAAAATAGGAAAAAAGTAATTATCTCTAAGTGCTACTGTTATCATGAAGATTCATTCATTTACCAAGATGTTTTGTGTAGCTACTATGTGCTATGCACTGGATATACAATGATAAGCAAAACATAAAAATCCTTGTCCTTGTGGCACTTACACTATAGTGTGAGACAGACACTGAAGAAATGAGAAATGGGCCATTGGATATGCAACTCCTATTCTTCTAGGAGCTCTGAAGAATAAAGCAGGATGAGAATTAACAACCTAATAAATGGGAAAATCAGTACAGTGCCTAGCATGGAGGGGATGCCCAGTAAATGCTTGCCACCAACATCTCCCTTGTCATCATCCTTCAAATCTGTCTCCAGCCTGGACTTCTCTCTTGATGCCCATAGAGACCTCAAATTAATATGTCTAGAGCTATATTCATCTCATTTCCCTACCTCTTATATTCCCTTATTTTTTATTCCCCACCTTGGTCAATAGCACCCAAATCTCAGCTGACTATCAGTTCTATCACCTTGATATGTATTTTAGCTCTGCCACCTTCTCCAGCTCTCCTACCTCTGACCTGATTTCAGCCTTCAGCATTTCTCACCTGATCTAGTGTAAGAGCTGAGTTTGCCTTCTTCAGGATGTTCTGGTCAGTTCTCCACACAACTGCTGTGATGGTGGGTTGCTTCTCTGGTTAAATTCATGATGGCTTTCTATCACCATTGTCAGGTATAGCCCAAGTTCCTTAATCTGCTCACCACTCCAGACTCCTACTGCTCCTGCTCAGCTCTTTCCCACCCCCTCCTTCCAGCACTGTAGACTCCAAGACACTGAAGTGAGGAGCTCTTGACTTTCACTAGACTGTCTTACCCCAGGACTTTCTCCCCACCACTGCTATTTTCTCTACCTGCAATGCCTTCCCCATGCCCTTTCTCCTGGACAACTACTGCTCACCACCAAAGACTCAGCACAGACATCACCTCCTTTATGCTCTTCCCTAGTCTTCACCTTACCCCTGCCTTCTTCCAACCATTCCTGCACTGGGTATTTCCTAGAAGGTTCCCAAAGACGCTGCTTGAATCTCTCTTTCACCGAACTCACCAGGTTCCTCTGGATTTTATTTTTGTGTGTGGTCCTACCAGATGCTACTGCAAGACAGGATTGAGTCTCACTTATTTTTCCAGGCTCTTTCAGGAGCACCTCCAACCCCATCCTACCCCCAAGCTGTGTGCTCCACGGCCTATAACTGTCAATACTGAATTTGCCAAAGTCTGGATTTGTCAACTTTACAAAATACCCTATGGGAAATACCAATGGTTCATTCTAAAACTGAATATATGGAAAACTTGCCTCTAACCTTTCAAGGCCACAGTTCAGCACTGAAGGTACCCAATTTACATGATTAAACAGACCCCTTAACTTCTCAGGTTATGGCATCTATATTCATATTTATAATGACTTTAATTTTTTCTCCAATTACTTCTACGTAACTGGAGAGAATTTTGCAAAACAAGAAGAATCTCTGGTACAGGGAACTTCTAGGCTCTGAATGGTGATGCTTCTACTAAATTGTTGAGATCCCTTTCTGTTGGGTGCCTTATGGTAGTCTGAAGCACCTAGCACAGCTCTTAGCATCTAGAATAAAAACAATTTTCTCTTCCCTTTTCCTTCCCTCCACTATATTCTCTCTTGAGTCCCAATCTCTACTGTGATAACCACCTGGAAACTCATATTCTGTTATGTTCGAAACTAAACTAAGTTCCTACATTGCCCTGACCCATCCTTTTCCTTCTCTCAAATTCACATCTTGGTTAATGGCACTGAAGTTTACACAAGGGTCCAGGTCAAAATCTTCTCAATGACACTTAGCTCTTCTCTGCCCCTCTCTCAACACACCTCAGCAGTCTTCAGATGGTGCACTTTGCCTTCTTCAGTTGTGCAGTCTGTTCAGTGCCTGGTCACATGAGTTTGCACTCCCATCTCCACCCCCAAAGTCCTGTAATCTCTTGCCTAAGCTACTTACATGGTTTCCCCTGTGCCAGGAAACTCTTTCCTTCAACAGATCTTCAAACTGCTTCCAGACCTCAGGCCAACTGAGACTTTAAAGTCTTCAATATCTTATCATCACCTGCAAGATGAATGGAAATGCAGTAGTATTACATATAAGGAGTTTTGCCCTCTGGGCCCCATAGACATTTTCACCCTCATCTCTCTTTGTACTCCAAAGCACAATCCCTACTACAGCCAACACTGGTTTTTTCTCAAAATGTCATGGTTTTCCATGTCTCCTTACCTTCCTACTTGCTGCCTTTTTTTTTTTTTCTTTCTTGTATTCTCCCCCTACCTGTGTGCCCTGCCTGGAAAATCTCTGTTCTTTCAAAACCTTGCTCAAACATCCTGTGGGATATTGTATGATTCCCTCTTCTGTCCTGTAGTCCTTTCTTATAACCAATCTCCCAACAGAAGGCAAACGTGCTGTCAGAGGACTTCCTTCTAACCTTATTAGTAATTCTCACTGTATTACATTTGCTTAAATATTTATAGCACCCACTAGACTGGGAACTTCCAGCAGCCAGGGGGTGGGTATCATCCCCATTTTTTATTCCAAGTATCTACAACTGTGCCTGGCACATAGTCAGCACTCAATAAATGGTTTTCAGTAAACAATCAAATGATAAATATAGCAACGTCAGAAAAGCAAAGCATTCATCTAACAGCCCATAAATTTTTTTTCTTTTTATAAGAGGAAATGTGCTGCTCAAAAGATAATGAGAAACTGTAGTTTCTTATTGCCAAAATGATCAGGAGCTTATAAATATGCCCATAAAATTCATCCTTTACACAGTGGAGAAGATAGACATGAATTTGCAGATAATGACTTTAAAAAGAGTTACTCCTAAGAGTTCTTTTGAGGTTTTATAGAACTGCTGAAATAAAGAAAAAGCCAACTGTAGAGACCACAAAGAAAGTCTCTAGGGGGCTATGGACAGAGCAGTTATTTGGAGTAAACTATAAAGTTCTCCTTTCATAGGAGGACATTGGTGAGAAAATGAAAGACTGGCAATGAGCATGAGAGCAATAAGGAAGTAGGAGGGGATAAAAGGCACCAGAAAGGGAAAACAAGTTCAGTAATGACGTTAGAAGAGATATAAATAAAGGGAATACAAATAATCATGTGAATGGGAAGTTATCATTCTAAGATTTACTTCCTTAAAAATATTTTAAAAATAATGAGAGAAACATTAATGAGATTTTTAAATGGAATCAGGAATTCCCTGCTCTTGACCGTGGTCTTTGAAGAGCACGTATTGAAATCCATGTTTACAATAAAAATACTTAACTGAGATGTGCACATAAAATGTATCAGAGTGCTATATTCTCATGGGGAAAGCCAACTTGAATTGAGAAGTGTGGTCAATGAAGACCGATGTTGACAAGTCATAAATCTTCAGATGTAATTATGGATCAAATGATGCAGCCATTAGACCTCCTAGTTATTAAAGATGTATTTAAGTGAGAACTGTCTTGGGCATCCAACTTGCTATGCTTTGGATTCACATAGCCACTTCCCCAGAGCACTGGCCTTCCAGAAGATTTGTTTGGGAACAATCTCCACACCCCTCTCTATTAGGAAGCAAGAATCCCCATTCTCCTTTGACAAATGTTTTCTTTTGTATTAGGGTTTGCAGCAAGTGGGGTGGTCCTCCCATGAAGAAGCATTGTAGCCCATGCAGACACTGGTCTGCATCAGTATCGTGTTTGAGGAACTGCAACCTCAAGAGCCAGGACCTCTCCTCCCTTCCTCACTCTCATACACATGGAGCAATTACTACAAAACCAACAGTGGCATCTCAAGAGTGGCAAGGAATTGCATCAGACTGGGCAGGACCATCTGTGTCCATGAATGATTCTGAGTCATAATGACAGAAGGCAAAACAGCAGAAAATAGGCTAGTAGATTTTTCAGATTCTCCAGTTATCACTGAGGGACATTGCAACATCTTACTGGTTCCCTCATTAATTAATGAGTTAAATAAAGTCCTCGGTGGGGTTTATTTTAGATCTTATCTAGAGTAAAGATGAACCCTCTTTTCAAATGTATCCTTTAACACAAATAAATAAGATGAGATATTAATGCAGTGGAGACCTACCCCAAAGCATGCATTTTAGTTTCTGCTGCAGGAAATGATTCCACTCCCAGTTCTGTGACTATATCAAAGAAATGTTCATAGAGAAATTAGTTTAATGTCAGTCTCTGGATACAAAATCTTTTTAAATTCATGTTATTAAAATGATTTTGGTTTATGGAAATGAGTTAAAGGATCTAATCTTTCCTGTTATTGAGTGCCTGACCCTTTACTAAGTAAATTTGCCATAATGTGAAAGTAAACTGAAATAAAGCAGAGATTTCTATCACCAACAATACAGAGGACAAGATCCATACGTGGCTCTGTTGCTACATATTCTGCATTTTTTATAAATTGGCATCGCAGGGCTGACAGATTGTAAAAATACCTCTAAGATGAAAACAAAACAAAACAGAACACCCTGGGCTGGAAACTGGCCTTGGCTCTGAAGCACTCTGATGAAGCCTGGGACCCACGGGAGGCGAAGAGCTGTGAGGAGCAGTAGTGTCCCCAGCTGAATTAAGCACAAATCCTCTCTCGAAAACAGAATCCTCAGTTTAGGCCTCCAAGCTTTCCATACATTTAGATCAACCAAATAAACAAGTGAAAAGAAAAATTGGGGCATGAAAGTTGACTGAAATTGTATACAACCCCAAGAAATGTGAGAAAGGCAATTTCTATTGTCTTTCAGATTGATTTACCCTAGGAAAGAATAAACAAACCAGGATAAGCGTATATGTCTGTGTTATAGTCAGAAAATACCCACTATCTACCCTATTACCCCTCAAACACTTATTCACTGCTGGAGGAAAAAAAATCCCCCACCAGACCTTTAATTTTGAAGTGGGATATATGTATGTGCATTCACATCAAACTATACTCAAAGTGTGAGCATACAACAAGGGAGAAGGTGAAAATGTTGCTTTATCTTAAGGGAATATTTATATAAATATGTTTTTCCATATTTTATCTTCATCAAGATTAAATGAGTAATAGACATTCCAATTTTTTTAACCTTTCAAGAGACAAAGGAGCACACACATTAAAAATTCTTTCCTGTTTTTCCAACTTTATCATTAGGAAAGTGGGTTTTTGTTTTTGTTTTGTTTTTTTAGATTTTATTTATTTATTTGACAGAGAGAGACACAGTGAGAGAGGGAACACAAGCAGGGAGCGAGGGAGAGGGAGAAGCAGGCTTCCCACGGAGCAGGGAGCCCGATGCGGGGCTCGATCCCAGGACCCTGGGATCACGACCTGAGCCGAAGGCAGACACTTAAAGACTGAGCCACCCAGGTGCCCCGGAAAGTGTTTTTTAAGTACCTGGAGACAAAGAAGAGCAGGAGTCCTCACCTGAATGTCCAACTCAGGAACAGGGGGACCCAGAGTACTGTATTGGGAGTCGTGTCTGCACGTGACCCTGATAGGCCTTCTTGGAGAATGAATGAAAGGAAATTAAAGTCAGATTCTTGGACACCAAAATGTAGATTCCTGAATAAAAAGAGGACTCTGACTTTGGGGTAGAGTGCCCAAGTCAACAGGGAACATGCCTCAAGACAGCAGAACCTTATGGTCCCTGGATACTGTCTTTGGATCCCATTAGACATGAGCAGAAAGGAGAGACTTGAATCAGTTTCATTAAAATGTTCCCTGGTTGTCCTGGAGAGAATGTGACACAACTAGCTCTGGGCTTGGGCTATTACAATAGAAAGTGCTACAATTCCCTTTTGAAGAGACTGCACACACACACCAAACAAATTTCAAATGTCACCACTGGTGGAAGAGGGAATTATTTCATTGAGAAGACTTGTAGGCTTGGAAACAATAATAGGAACTAGGGGAGTATTGAATGAAATCATGAAATGGAGGATAACATGGCTTTGTCCCCATAGGGAGCCACAAAGTACCATGGAGGACAATCTCTGAGAATTCACTAGGACCTTGTAGGGAAATGACAGAGACTTGAGGGGAGTTTCAGTGACTCTACAGGGTGGGGCCTGGAAACACCAGATTGAAGAGATTATTTCCTGATCTTGGAATCCCCTCCTTCTTAGGGTCTGAGCCTCTGGGAGCACCAAAGCGGTTTGCATTACCCTGTGACAGTTAGCTAATCCTTAACTTTCCACCTTCACTAAGGCTGGTGTTGCCTGGGGGAGCAAAAGTTACAAATATGTGACCAAGATTGTAGCAGAGAGTCAAGATAGCATTCTACAAACATGCATCTAAGGGAAGATTTCAGGTCAATGGAAAATTTAGCACTCCATTAAGATTTAAAAAGAAAGAATAGTCACTTTTCTTTTTACTCTCCACTATTTTTTCTTTTTTTTTTTTAAAGATTTTATTTATTTATTTGAGAGAGAGAATGAGATAGAGAGAGAGAGCATGAGAGGGGGGAGGGTCCGAGGGAGAAGCTGACTCACTGCTGAGCAGGGAGCCCGATGTGGGACTCGATCCCGGGACTCCAGGATCATGACCTGAGCCGAAGGCAGTCGCTGAACCAACTGAGCCACCCAGGCGCCCTCCACTATTTTTTCTTAATTTAAAGTTATCTATAACTCTATCTATCTATCTATCTATCTATCTATCTATCTATCTATCTATCATCTATCTATCGCTATGGATGAATGTTTGTATCCCTCCAAAATTGGTATGTTGAAACCCGAATCCTTGTTGGGATGATATTTGGAGGTGGAGACTTTGGGAGGTTGGTTAGGTTTAGCTGGGGTCATGAAGGTGGAGCTCCCATGATGGGATTAGTGCCCCTTCAAGAAGAGAAAGGGACCAGAATCCTCTCTCCACACTCATACACACAGAAAAGGCATGTGAGCACACAGTAGGAAGGTGGCTGTCTACAAGCCAGGAAGAGAACTCTCACCAGACACTGAATCTGTGGCACCTTTATCTTGCACTTTCCAGGCTCCAGAACTGTGAGAAATAAATGTTTGCTATTTAAGCCACCCAGTTTATGGTATTTTGTTATAGCAGCCAGAACTGACTAAGATAAGAATTATTTTTGTTACAAAATAAAGCCACCCTTGAATCCTATCCAATCTCATTCCCCTTCCAGAAAATAATCTTGTTATCACTTTTATGTATACCCTTCTTGGGCTTTCTCTATGTATATTCATATACTTACTTAGTGACTCTTGGACATGTTACTTAACCTCTGTGCCTCAGTTGCTTCATCTGTATTGTGGATAATAATATTATACATCTTATGGAGTTATTGTGAATTTTAAATGAGATGGTTTATATAAGGCCATTAATACAGTGACTGGCACATGGGAAGTTTTCAAACATTCTTATAACTCTATTTATTTTTTATATTTCTATATATAGTTCAGTTTTATATATCTTTATTTACACAAATGGAATCATTCTATATGTATCTTTACGAAACCTGATTTTTCATTTAGCAAGATATCCATGATGCCTTCTTTGTCTAAATATATAGCTCTACCTCCTTCTTTATAACTACTGTGCAATATTTCATGGTATGAATATACCACAGATAATCTAACCATTCCATTGTGTTAAGGTTGTTATCAATTAATGACAGTGACAGATAATGCTTTAGTGAACCCTACTGGATAAACATGTAGATTCTACTCCTGTAATAGCCCTAGCCCAGACAGATAGATACCTGGAGGAGAAATTTGTGTGTGGAAGGTAATAATCATTACTAATTTTAGTAGACACTGCGGTTCCTTAAAACAAAACAAAAAAAAAAAACAAAAATCCACTAATTTGTACAAGAACAAAGTGTGTCTTTCCCAACCATATGAACTTAAGTTTTTCCACTTTTGTTTTGATTAGGTCTAAGGATTCAGCTTGTAATACTTAATGCGAAGCATGTGAACCTGATTGGTGAAATGTGTATGGTCCATTTGTCGCTGACAGTTTTCACCCACACTGCATTTACGACAGTAACATGGGGTCACATTCCTTCCTCCTTGGAGACATAGCTCTTGGCCCCTTCAAGATTCTCTATCTCAGAAAGAGGGCACAGTTCAACATAGAATATAAAATTGGAGATCATGTGGATTACTGAGAGGATTCCTAAAAATTCCCAGGAGTTAAGAACATAGTCATAGCAACCAGGGTTGTTATTACAAGAAAACAGAATAAAATCTGCTGGGGGCACTTAGGCTGCCTTCTCCCCGCCTTCTTCCAACTCACTCTGCTCTCCTGTAGCAGCTGGTAACATTCTGAACAGAACTGTGGGACAGAAAGTCACACAAGCCATCCCTTCACGCGTGCTTTCCCCAAGTCTGCACCAAGCCATCAAAGTGAGAACGTTCCTCTAGCAACAACTGTCTGTATTGAACTCTCCAGCCTCTGTTGAGAATTCATTCTTATATGAATGTGTCAGGAAGCCATTCCTTTTCTAGAAGAAAATTTAATTATGATAACGAAAGAGAAAGAGACCACGACACATTATTTCCTCAGTAAAACCCTTTAAACATTTAAAGACATTTATTTTATTGCCAGTCAGAACTTCCCTCTTTAAAACCTTCTTATCTTTCCATTTTTTTCAAGCCCTCAACCATATTTTACATTCATTATATGGCTTCTTTCCAAATTTTCTATTTGGCATACAACTAAGAATTTTTAAAGCATCCAATCAGTTTTGTAAAAATGTTTGGTTTTCATTTTTGTTTTTGTTTTTGCTTTTGTTTTAGTTTATTGCTTTGAAGTACTTTGGGAGATTACGTTAAGTTTTTAAATTTTAAGAGTATGGTGATACCATACTTATTGATTTATTGAAAACTTACTTTCAATTCTAAATGGTGTTTTGCTTTCACGGTCCTATACTACTTCCTGTAAGTCATACTCTCCAAATAAGGGTGACACGCAGTAGAGGAGAAAGTGGAGAGAGGAATGAAGAAACACAGGCAATGAGCAAGAGGCTGAAATGTTTTTTTCTAAATGTTTCTCTAATTTTAGCTAGCTTATAATGAATAAATCACACGGAGTCATCCAACCTATTTGATTATATAAAGCACAATTTACAAGTTTAGCTTGGAGGCCACATCAGAAAGTTTCATTGCTCAAAGATAGATGTTCTTTGATATTTTTCTGGCTTGATTTTTTTTTTTTAACGGTCAAGGTGAGTGTTTGCTTGCACGTACTTTAAGAAGTTTAGAGGTTAATTGTGGCCATGCACAATGGTTTAGAACTAGGGGTCTATTGGGGTTTTTGGGGGAGAGGGATTTTGGAGGGAGGTGTCCCTCTTCCCACCTAACTTAAACTTAAAATTTTATACCCAGAGAGATAGATGAAGAAGCATATGAGACCAAAAAGTCAGCTTTTTTATTTATAAGTTAGTCTGGATGACGTGGGTTAGATACGGAGAAGTGGTCTCTTGCTAAGACTTTTTCCCTGAATGAGGTCAACTTAGCCAATCATGGGCCAGACCAGGCAAGAGCAAGTCTGCACCACATAGGAGCCTACCCTGATGAACATCTCCCTTAGGGCAGGGCAATCCCAAAGAGAGAGGGAGGAAGCGATTGAACCAAGACTGAGGGGCCAGGACCACAACTCAGGAAATTCCCTCATCTGATAACAGGAGGAATGGAAAATATGTGTAATTGTCTCACTATAGCTTTTGGCTTACTGTTCTTTTTAATCGTGGTAAAATACATGATATTGAAATTCATCATTTCAATTATATTGGAGTGCATAATTCAGTGTCATGCAGTACATTCACAAAGTTATGCAACCATCGTCATATTACCAGAACACTTTCATCATCCCTAAAGGAAGCCTCATACCCATTAAGCAGTGACTCCCCAGTCTTCCTTCCTCCCAGACTCTGGTGACCCCCAATCTGTGTTCTGTCTGTATGGACTTCTCTATTCTGGATGGCTCATAGGAATGGAATCATATAATGTGTGGCTTTTTGTGTCTGGCCTCCTTCACTGAGCATAATGTCTTCAAGGTTCATTCTTATTATAGCATGTATAAGTACTTTATTCCTTTTAGCGCTGCATAACCTTCCATTATACAGCTATACTGCATTTCATTTATCTATTCATCTGATGATGGACATTTGGATTGCTTCCACCTTTTGGCTATTGCAAATAGTCTTGCCATGAACATTTGTGTACAAGTTTTAGTTTGAATACCCGCTCTCAATTCTTTTGTGTATATGCCAGGAATAGAATTACTGGGCTATATAAAATAATTCTATAATTATCCTTTTGAGAATTACCAAACTGTTTTCCACAGTGGCTTCACCATCTTCCATTTCGACCAGCAATGTCAAAGGGTTCTAATTTTCCACGTCCTGGCCAACACTTGTTTTCTTTTTCTTTTTTGTTTTTTTAATTATAGCAATCCTAGTGGGTATGAAGTAGCATCTTATTGTGGTTTTGCTTTGCATTTCCCTAATGACTAATGACGTGGAGGTTTTCATGTGTTTATTGGTCATTTGGGCATCTTCATCGGAGAAATGTCTATTCAAGTCCTTTTGTTAACGGGTAGTAGATTGTGAAGTTGCTAGATTCTTGTCTTCCACAAGAAGAGAATTCAATAGAGAGTTAAAGCAGCAAAGAGAGTTATCATACTACCCTCTGAGTCTGCCCTGGTTCCCCTCCCCCAAACTTTTGTGCATGTTTGTGTCTGCCACCTTCCCATGAGCACCTGTGCAAAACCCACGGGGGGGGGGGGCAAAATCTGCAATGCAAATGATATTATAATGACATTATAACAGCCTTGAGGTTACTAGCTGACAAGGTTTTCCTTAGGTGGGCATGCTCCAAAGTTGGAAAAGTCCCTGCAGCCTGTACATTTTACTTATCAGACTGTGCTAAACCACAAAAGGGGTTGTTCTAAGGGAGACAGGAAGTCTTTGGGCAGAGTCTTTGGTACCTGGCATTTTCCCATCTGCTATCCTCCTCTCTCCCCTACTGCTCATGTCTAAACTATTGCACTTTGACCGCATTTAGTTTAGTTGTCTTTTCATTGTTGAGTTGTAAATACTCTTTATATATTCTAGGTTATAGACCCTTGTCAGATATATGATTTGCAGATATTTTCTTAGGGATTCTCTGGGCTGTCTTTTCACTCTTTTTATAGTGTGTTTTGATGAACAAAATTTTTAATTTTTATAAAACCCATTTATCTGTTTTTCTTTTATTGCTTGTGCTTTTGGTATCAGAGCTAAGAAAATGTTGCCAAATCTAAGTTCATGAAGATTTATCCCTGTGTTTTCTTCTAAAGAGTTTTACAGCTTTAGCTCTCATAGCTCACTAATAAAAACAAACAAACAAAAACCTCTTTTTAAACATCAACTTTATTTAGGTATGATTTACTTAAAATAAAATGCAACCATTCTAAATGTACAATTCAGTAAGTATAAACAGATGTCTACCCCAGTTTAACCACTACCACAATAAAGATATAAGACATTTCCATAAAATCAGAAAATTTTCTTGTGCCCCCTTGCAGTCTTCCCTACCTTTCAATCTATGTAATCACTGATTTTATTTCCATCACTTTAGATGAGCTTTATATGTTCTAGAACCTCAAATAAATAAAATCATACATATATTCTTCTGTGTCAGATTTCTTTTGGTCAGCATAATATTTTTTGATTCATCCATGCTGTGTTTGGTGTGAGTGCTTTGTTCCATTTTATTACTTTTACTATTGCGATGCATGGATATATCCTAATTTATTTATCCCTTTACCTATTGCATGAACATTTGATTTTTAAAATATAAATACCATTTACTTTTCCCCTTCATTATAAATGCAAAGCAGGTTTTGGGAAGAAAACCTAGAACATATAAGCAAAAAGAAGGCTGAAAAGTATAAAAACCACAATTTTACTATCTAAATGTTGTTAACACTGATGTATAACCTTTCTGAGCTCCTTCTGGGAGTGTGTATGGGTATGTACTTATTTATAAAAAACCTTGATTGGGACTTTTTCCATCATCCTTAAAACTTACCTAAAGCCCCAAAGCTGAAATCAAGGGGTGCTAAGGTCCCCATGCGAAATAAGGAGCCAGTCATGGGGCTAGACGTGTTATCCCAGGGCTGAATAAGGGGTGACAAAATCAGTCCCAACATCCCCAGCCAGCCAATATCCCAACTGTCCTTCCTTTAGAGTTTGTGTAAGAAGAGAAAGGGGGATTGTTGAAGTCATTGACCTTGTAGAGTATTTAGATTTAAGGTAAAAATAAAATTTTTCACCTTTTCCTCTAATAAAGATGTCTGTGCTCTTCCCTCTTCAAGGGCAAGTGAGGACAGAGCCAAGGGAATCACCAAAGCAAACTGGGGGTACTTGCAATGACAGGTGACTGACAAACACTCTCCAGTTGGATGTCTACTTAGGTGATGGACTTGCTTAAATGACTGCCTGATTAGCAAAGGAAATGACCATAAGAAAGAGGCCAGGGTGGCAAGAGACAGTGTCAGTGGAGTGGTACAATTTGGCATGTGCTAGGGGCACGAGTTTCCTGCATGCTCAAATGGAAGCCACAGAAGTTACCTGGGTTCAGCCCATCTCGCCCTGCTGCCCACTTTAGCGAGGGAATCCCGGGAGGAAAATGCGTGTGATTGTGTGTGGCAGGAACTGAGAGTGGACACGTTACCCGGCACGGCAGGAAAATGTAAAGCGGGGAGGCTTTGTGAGGCTCCTTTGGAAGCTCTGGAAGAGTCTGCATTTAGATGGCCACCTCACTGGGGGCCGTGCTTTCAGCTGCTGTGAACCAAAGTAGCAGAGATCAGAAGGGTACGGCCCGTGGCCATATCCTGAAGAAGACGTTTCCCTGAGAGGAGGGGAGCAGACTCTCCTTCCACCTTCCGCATTCCTCTTGCTGACACCCAGGACCTGGGTGATGACATCGGACCCAGGTTTGAGATTGAAAATTTAAACCGGAGAGTACTTGTAATAACTCAAAGTGACTAGAAATGGATGGGATCGTCTGTCTTTAAGGAGAAAGAAAATGGGAGCCCAAAGGGCTTAGTGGGAAGAAGTATGTGGAGAGAAAAAGTTATTTCAGATTGAAAATATCTATTACACATGCACATAGAACATCGGCACCATTTTTCATAAAAATGAGACCACACCTCATACTCTTCAGTAAACCACTTCATATAAAATTTACCCACGTATAACATACACTGACTGTGCCCATAAATATTCACCAGAGACATCATTTTAAATAGCAGAATAATATTCCGTGACATGCTGGAAGCACAGTTTAGAGCTGGACATGTAGAGTGTTCCCATTCTTTTCTCATTAACCTACACAGTGATAGGACAAATACCGTATTTGCCCACATTCTGAAATAATTCCTCAGGAAGTAATCTAGGAATAGAACTGCTGGATCAAAGGGTGTACATATGTTTGTCTGTCATTAATATGCTTACCAACAATATTGTGCTAACTTATGTGGCCACCAGCTCGAAGAGTACCTTACTTATTTTTAGACATCTTTGTGAACTGCCCTGTGAGGTTATTGCATTGTATTTGCATGAAGACTGGCTAACCTCACTTAAAGAGTCTATATGGCTCTACGTTTAACTAGCCACATGGAACATCTGTTTGGTAAAGGAGACACTCTCTAATTCACTGCTGCCCTATGCCTTTCGAAAACTTGGCCAGACAAATAGCAGTTCATGGAGAGATGGTCTTTCCCTTATAGATAGCTTGAAACTTGTCCTTGGATCAGTCAGCTGATTCATGAGCAGACTTCCAGGGTAGCCTAATTCCATGACTCCATTCTGCCCCACCACCCATGGGTTGTTTTGCCAAGTGAAATCCAGTATGATGTCATCATTCCATACCAAGGGAAATTATAAGTGACCACTCTGTGAAATCTGTCACATGTTTACAGAGAGGATTTTGTTATTACTTCATATGGTCTCCTTTGTATGAGGAGTCTTGGCGGGGTCGGGGGAGGAAGTTGTCTGTCTTACTATAAGAAACCGTTGATCTTTTCCTGAGCTAATTTGGCTTAACCCTGTGGACGCAGTGAAACTTTAATGACCTTTTAAGAAAAAAATCAGATTTTAGCCTATATTTAGCAGGAGAAAAAGATTTCAAGCTATCCTTATTTCATTCTGGTTCTGGGCTACATTGTTTAACCTCTTACGTATTTTATTTCTTATCTTGAAATATAAACATGCCTTTCTTGTCCTTCTTGGGTCCTCTTTTAAGTCAGTTTGGAGTAAATAAAGTGGCAAAAAAGATAAATCCATTAGAAACAAGAAAAGTGTGCCTAGGTAGCAGGCGTCCTCTTTCTAGGGACTGAAGTAGATGGGTGGGTCCCTGGAGGAAGGGGTTAGTAATCTGGGATAATTAAAGGCATTTCGATGCTATAACATTTCAGTTAGGGACTTTTTAACTCAAAAGATGAGTAGCTTTGCTTTGATACTTTGGTTAAAGAAATCATAGGCTGTGTGATGACGGAGCAGCAGCTTAAAAATGCCTATGTGCCTCTTGGCTAGAAAAGCCATGTGGGGCCCAGATGAGAAGCGACAGAGGGCTGATTGCTCAGGATCAACTATCTCTAAATTCCATATCCCAAAAATGGAGCCATTGGAGCCCCCCAGGTTTCATCTGCAGGGCTCTGTGGGGATCTGAGAAGGGAGAGGGCAGCATGAGAAGCAGGGCGGCAGGTGCAGGATGTCAAGAGGTGCTGCTCAAGGCAATGTGTGTCCCTGCACAGAGCACCCCTTGCTCCACACTTGTTAGCCAGTGTGATGGTGAACAGCAAGCTGGAGTGCACAGCCAACCAACCTCATGCTCCTTCATTGCTTGAAGTTGTTCATTTCCTTCCAGTCCCTGTTTGAGACCATTTCTTCAACAGATAGGAGTGGTTTTCGACTTATAATCGGTTTTCTAAAAGGATGAATTCATCATTCGACAAAAATAAAATGATCAAAATGAGGGAGAGAAAGCAAAGGAAACATG
Source organism: Zalophus californianus (assembly GCF_009762305.2). Lineage (NCBI taxonomy): Eukaryota > Metazoa > Chordata > Mammalia > Carnivora > Otariidae > Zalophus > Zalophus californianus. The sequence goes on along the minus strand of NC_045606.1, from coordinate 11,644,146 downwards.
TGCTTGAGTTGGGTGGGAGGTGTGGGCAGCATCCTGGCCACCTACGCACAAATTCTTCACTGTACTTGGGATGGTTATGATGGGAGACATTTAGCTACCCCAAATCCCAGAGGCTTAAAACCATGTAGATTTGTTTCTCATTCATGTCACAGACACTAATGGTTGTGTGGGGGTTCTACTACAGATGTTCTCAATCCAGGACTTCAGCGGACAGAGCAGCCACCACCCAGAACATTGCCCCGTGTCCTGGCACAGGATACCAAGGCCATGGTGAAGCTCAAACGGGCTCCTAAGGGGCTGGCCAGAACTGGCCCTCACATAGCATCGGCCAAAGCAAATCTTATGGCCACAACTAACTTCCAGCAGATGAAGGAGATTCCTTCCACCCGGAAGAGTCAGAATATTGGTGAACAGCTCCCAATAAACGTCGTGTCCTTTTGTTCTAATCCAAATATTAAATCCTACTATAGTGGCTACAGCCTTTGAGGAATTCTTACGAGTGTCCCCGATATTGCCACAGGGGAATTTGTCTTATAGAGTTGGGACACTCAAGGAGACCTCTTTGCCCACACAGTGTTCCAGATCTAATATAAGAAACTTTTTTCCCATGACCGTAAATCTCCCAAATATTTCATCTGAAAGAGTAAGCGGATAAAAACAGCCAAAAATATTTGAAAAGAGAAGAACAATTAACAAAAATTAATTTGTAATAAGGACAACGAGATGAATGCTTCGTGAGTTAGGTCCCCTTATGTGTGAGATTCCCATCGGCTAAGCAGGAGTCAGGAAAGGAGAGGGAAATCCCAGGCAGACATGGAAGGGAGTATACATAAATTTGCGCCTGACAGCCACAGATATTCTGGGAGAAAAAATGGAGCAAAAGGCAGGAGAAGCGGGAGCTGGGAAACCAGAGGAAAGCTGTGCAGATCGTGGGGAAAACTGTGCACGGGGTGTACTTGTTCAATTTTATTAGAACTCAGAGGAGGTCATCTTGTGAGCTGCCTCTGCACCTACCCAAGTGAGACCCCATTAAACAAAGTGACAATCCGACATGCCATGCCCTATTATACTTTGGCGAGCTACACTCAATTTCTCATGGTGAGGTCGAGTTGGCACGGGCCCAGAGAGGAGCACTCCAAGGCCAGGGGACTGCTATGGGTTCCCTGTGATGCGGGGGTGCAGAGTCCTGGCATTGATCTCCTGGCCCAGAGGAGGAGGACTAGAGGGCGTGGCACTCCCATGACGCAGGCTGGGACAAGGTCACAGAGGCTGTCAGACATGTCAAATCATGTTCCACTTGGGACCAGCTTGAGTTGCAAGTGACCAGGAGGACACATGATGTCATCCAGAGGACAAAGCGAAATCACCCAGCCATGAGACACAGTCAGCCACCTTCACCCATCCAGACACCATCACACGGAACTGAAAGAGGAAGGGAGGAGCCACAAAATAAGGGGTTTTTATGCAAAAGGAACTGAGTTATTTAGAAAATGATCAACTTTGGGGGTCGAATTGAGATTACTGAGTGGAAAAAGAGTATCACAAAGATCAGCTCACTTAAGAGTGCTCATCTTTAACTCTGACTGCACATTGTCTGTTGGAAGCACTGGGAGCTTTCAATGCTGTCAACCCAAGCCCCCCACCCCCAACTCTTACATCAGAATTGCTGGCGGGGGCTTGGGTGTGGGTTTGGGTATGTACACATGCAAGGTCACATCTGCATGCAATTGCCCAGTGTTTATAATGTGTAAGTATGAACTGTCTAATCAACATAAACCGTGTCATTAAAGGGCATGGCCTGGCAGACACTTGGGGTTTGAGGAATCTGCTCCAGAATTGTTGCTGTCCACTCCCGATCACCAACCAGAGGGGTCCAGTACCTGACTTCCTGGCTCTGGACTTGGGCCCCAGGCTGTGAATCCAGACCCCTTCTTTCTCTCGTTGACTCGGTCTCCAGTGTCGCCACCACTGTTTGCTTTGGCCCGGCCCCGGCACCTTCCTCACCTTGTGTGGCCCCACAGGCAGCTCACCCTAGACCCACCAGTGCTTTGGATGGAAAATAGAGAGATGTTGCCAAGAGATCCAGATGCCCATGGTGACCAAGACCACGGGGAGCTGGTGAAGGCATGAGCATATGCTCAGCAGACTGGTTGATTCTCACTGTGACAGGTACCAAAATGCGGGCCCATTGTCAGTTCTGTGGAGGGGAAGCTAGAATTCTAGACTCTTATCTGAAATTTTCTGGTATTTAAATATTAATTCATTTTTTTAAAACAGTGTCTATGCTGGAGGAAAAAAAAAAAAAGCTATGGAAGGGCCAGTGCTTGTCAGCGGGAGATGGGGAGCAGGGTTCCACTACAGAAAACTTCTGGAGCAGCAGAGTTGCTGGAGGAAGGTTCCAGAAGCCAGGGTTCTGCCCGCCTTTTGTGGTCACGTGGGGCACAACGCACAGTTAATTGTTGGAGCTGCGACTTCACTAAAAGTTAGGCTTCCCAAGGGCCAGTTTTACAATAACGATAATGAAAACCAACAGCAAAAACAATAGTGGTGATTACAGTTTGGGTTTGCATACCTGCTTTAGAGAGGCCCCCTCCGAAAGCTTGATGCGAGCGCTTTAACCCCTTCAACATCTCTATGGGGGTGGGGGTGGGGATGGCAAGTCAGATTTTTATTTTATAGCTGGAGAAACACATCTGGGGCAAAAAGAGCTACTGATTTGACCAAAAATTCCCCATTCTTCTCAGAGGTGGAGAAAAATCTGCACTTCAGGACAGTACTTTGTTCATGATCTTGAATCTGTATTAAAAACACTTATCATGTGGCATATTTGCTCATATTATCTCTGTGACTCTCATATCCGTGCCAACCCATCCACATTGCGCCCATCCTTCTGGGCCAAGTTCAGGGTCAGCTACTCTCCCTGGAAACCTCCCAGGCTGCTCCAGGCCCCCCACCCCCGCCTTCCTCCACACCACGGCGTTTGGATGAGCACAGTTCATCTAACAATATCCCTGTCTGCACAGAGATCTTACTGCCTTGTGTTTTTATTTAGCTTTTTAAATGCTACTTAACTCCTAGTGATTCTTTCAGGGCTGGGATGGAATCCTATCCAACTGACTTGAGGTACCTCTCAGGGCCCCAGACAGAGCAGGCCTCACAACACACTTGTTCACTGGTTTCTTGATCTTAGCACTGACTTTCAGTTCTCCACAACAATGGAGAGAACAGAGCTGGGTGTGAGCAGGGTGTGGGCCCCAGCTTTGCCCCTTACCCATTACCCAGCCTCCAGCTACTCTGGGAAACTGAGGTTTCCCTATTCGTAAACTAGGAATAACCATACCTACCTCCTGTGGCTGTGTTGAGGATATGACTGAATGTAGATAGTGCTGGAACATTACCCAGCACTCTGTGTTACCTACACGCTAGCAGCATTTTTATTGTTATAAGTTATTATTACATCAGTATAAAGAGGTTCTAAGGTGCCCTGGTTAAATCACAGTAGTAAATTTCTTCATTTTAGATGCCATACTTATATTGTGGAACCTCTCATTTAATGGGACATAATCTGGTTTTGGTTTACATTTATCAATCTATTCTTTAAATATGTATATCATATTTAATATATATTAAATTTATATTTATACTTATATTTATATATATTTCTGTAGATCCAGCACATGGGGAAATAACAGCAAATAAGATGGGCAGGACCCATGTGCACACAAGGCCCAGTCAGTGTGGCAGGGAATAAGGATGCAAACCAACTATTAAAAATGGGATATGTTTTAAACTGAGTGTTGCTGGAGTGGTGGGGGGTGGGGGGGATGGGGTGGCTGGGTGATAGACATTGGGTAGGGTATGTGCTATGGTGAGCGCTGTGAATTGTGCAAGACTGTTGAATCACAGATCTGTACTTCTGAAACAAATAATGCAATATATGTTAAGAAAAAAGAAAAAGAAGTAGATAGCAGGAGGGGAAGAATGAAGGGGAGTAAGTCGGATGGGGAGACGAACCATGAGAGACGATGGACTCTGAAAAACAAACTGAGGTTTCTAGAGGGGAGGAGGTTGGGGGGATGGGTTAGCCTGGTGATGGGTATTAAAGAGGGCACGTTCTGCGTGGAGCCCTGGGTGTTATGTACAAACAATGAATCATGGAACACTACATCCAAAACTAATGATGTAATGTATGGTGATTAACATAACAATAAAAAAATTTAAAAAATAATAAAAAATAAAATAAAATAATAAAATAAAATAAAATAAAAATGGGATATGTTCTGTGAACAGAGAAAGAGAAGTGCTATGGAGGGCATGATAGAGGGGCCTAACCTAAACCAAAAGATCTGGAAAGACCTCCTTTAACCTTCAAAAATTATCATAAAATTTCCATCATAATAAATGGGCAATGGATACTGGTACTTGTAGAAACGCTCACCTTAAGTCTTGAAGTCATCAGTGGTTGAAACAAATTGACCCACACTGAAAACAGTAAAAATTCCAACAGTTTTTTTCACTCTTGCTGGTGGACTTGAGAAGCAGATAGAGAAGGGATTAATGGGCTCTCAACCCCCGTATAAGACATGCCAACCATCTCCAGCCACGTCCCCACTAACCCGACCTACTGACTACTGCAGTATTGGCCACGTATTCCAGAAGATACCTAGAAGCATCAGAAGACCTGGGAATCCCCATCCTGGGTAGCTATCTAGTACAAAAACTTCTACTGGGGGCTGGGTGCCCTCCAGCAGCTCTTCTAGCTCCAGCCCACACTCTCCTGACAGTTACCTGTTCCCCTCAGTGGTAACCTCTGGGCTCTGACCAGCAGTGAGCAAAAATAAAGTGGAGTGTCAGAACCGCATCAGGCATAGAGAAGGAGGATGCCGTTGGGGTGTCCCCTGGAAATTACACAATACAGTTTTCTGCTCTAGACCCTGGAGTCCTCACTTCTAGGGGCAGCTTGAACTCCTGGCCTCCTGGTGAGTTACTTATCCACCTTCGGATACTTCATTGCCACCAGAGTAACCTGAATCCCAAACTCAATATTTTTTGAGGTTATAAAACATTCCACTACCTTCTTCTGCTATATAACATTTCCAATGTCAGCACTTTTCTAGCTAGACTCTGGCCTAGAAATTGAAGTTCACACATGCTAAGGGAAGGACTGCTGGTCTAATAATTTCAGTCCTACTAGAAATACCAATGTGTCTGGGCCTCGTTCAAATCATAATAATATGTTGGGCTTGTTTTTGACATTTCATCTGAGATGCTCCAAAATTCTGTGGAAAATTCAAACTCACTAAACACCTCCATGCCCCTAGGAAGATAAAGGAAGTTTTGAATTCTTCTCCTCTGGCTATAAATATACAAGTAGATGCAGGAAGAGAAAAGAAACGATTGCTTGGTCAAGACGATCCGGGGGTGGGTGGGTGCTAGGAGCAGGAGGCCAGCATGGGTGAGCGCAGAGGGAGAGTGATCCAGGTCAAAACCAGACAGATAGGCAGGGCTGGACCTCACAGGGCTCGGAGGATGGGACCAACAACCTTGGTCTCACAGCAAGGCTTAGGAAGGGTTTTAAGCAGAAGGTTTGGCTGAGGATAGTGTATTGAAATTGCATTTTTAAGCAATCATTAGCCAGTGGAAAGTGAACTGAGGGGAAGGCTGGATGTAGGAAGACCAGCAGGGAGGCGTTTGCGTATGGGGAGAACTGGGTGGATTTCAGAGGACAGATCTGTTAGGGCTCGATGATGGCTTGGCTTCGGGGAAGCAGGAGAAGACAGTGTCAAAGATGACATTGAACAACTAAGAGAGAAAGATGTGGCACCAAGAAGCCAGAGAAGCCAGGGGGCAGCCATGGGGTGTGGGATGCCATAAAATTCCAAGAGTAGAGACAGAATATTCTCCTGAGAGGTTATAATAATACTCACAAAGTGACTACTTCTGTACACTCTGAGGGTGGTGTCTCACCACCATGCCCTAAGATTAAACCAACTGAATACAGTAAGTTCCAGTTAGGTGCCAGGCGCTATAGAGCTGATATCATCTGATACTCGAAAGGGCAGATGGCTCAGTTAGGCAGGGCTGACTACTGCTCTCACTTTCAGAGGAGGAAACGGGGGCTCTGAGAATGTACAGTTGCAGAAAGCCGCTCAGCTGCTCACAGCAGAGCCTGGCCTCTACTCCAGATCTTTCTGACTATAAAGCCCAAATGCTTCACCACATGATTTTGCGCTCCTTCATAAAGAGTCTAAACATGAAATGCCTAGGAATTTGACTGAAATAAATGATTGAGCTTCACAGAGGGAAAGACATATTATAAACTGTATTTCCAAACCAGGCAGGAACTTTACAAATACACATTATTAGTCACTGGGGTTCTGGATGACGCACCATGCCCCGGATCAGCACAATATCATGTGCTGTTTATTAGAAAAATAACTCCCATTGCAGATCGCCAACTGGTGTGTGTGCAGCCTCTGAGTTATGAAGGACAGCACAAATACCTATGTAAGGAAATGGAAAAGTAATGATCTGCCTCATTGAAAGAGAACAACTTACTTTTTCCCCTAAATGAAATATTATTAGATTTTGAAGGGCATTAACGTAAAGGAAATGCACTGAGGAAATGCTTTTTGCAGTTTCTACATGTGTTGAACATATGACCGGTACCCCCAGGTAGTTCCAGCCCGCATTTTGGCCAGTTCCTGGGGAGGAGTTTTGCTTAAGGGAAGATGAGCTCCAAGGTGTTCGTATGGAGACCCCATGGAAATACAGTGGGGGCAGATGGTGGTAGACACAGCCTTAACAAAAAGAAAAAGAACTCAGTTACCGAGGCAGAAACTCAGGCGTGTGGGAACATACACGTAACAGGGACGATGGTGGTCTTTTCTCAGTCCTTGCTTTCAAGAGATTTTTAGGTTCCATGTGGATAAATGCCAACAGAGACCCAAAGAAGGGACCCAAGGCCCCGGTCTGAATAATGCCTTCCCTGATTGATTACAGACTGAAGATTCCTTGTCACAGAGAGGACTAGGAGACAAAAGGACACTGTATGGGACCACTCGGGGCATTTTCAGGACAGGCTCGAACTGTGAATAGTGAGATGTTCGTAACAAGAACCTTGATTTTCCTTTTAATTTTGCAGAAGTGTAAGTCCGTGAAGTTGATGGAGCAGGAAGTAGAAGGGGCAACGTGGTGAGAGCAGAAGCCACTTTGCTATAGGACCAGAAAGGGAAATAACCCAATGTCCCAGGTCTGCTTCAGAGATTAAGGAAGGAAGTGCCCAAATCCAGCCCCAACTCCAAACTGGTGAACTCAAACCTCTTACGATTGTTACATGTTTGGTTCAGAGAGGACACTGTCCTCCTTTTGTCCTCATCTGCTGTATGGCTCTCCTACACAGAGCACAGTGGGGTGAAGGGGTACCGGCCGCATTGGGGGTGCCATCTGGTGGAGCCACCGGACACACTGCAGATCCAGGCAGAAATCAGCCTCACTAAGCAGAGGGTTGCAAAGGATGCTGCTAATTTTGGTTTTGCCCGCTCTGTACCATAGGCTCTTGGCTTCACACCAGTGAAAGGCTACTGATTCAAATATTTGTATATGACAAAACTGAGACCCTAAACTCGGTAATGAGAATTACAGCCATTTCTAAATCTCCTCAAGATGTAGACATAAAAGCTATGTGCAAATTATACATATATAAACTATATGTTAAAATCCATCTCTAGAAAGGAATAAAGTGGGGACCAAATGAATACTTTTCATAAAAAGGAATACAGTTGTTTCTGAGATTTTGCTCTCTGAATGTATATATTTTCCCAGTGGGTTTTTTTTTTTTTTTATGTTTTAAATCTTAAGTGAGGTCAAACATTGTTAGGAAGATCACAAATGAAAAGAAGCAAGACAATATCACAGTTCCAATTAAAAGGAAGATTCTTAGCTACATTGAAAATGACAAATTAAGTCTGACATTGGCCCTGTGCCTCACCTCAGAGAAGGCCCAGCAGCAGCAGTAAATGATGGTGACATCACTTTGAAAGGCTAGTCTGCACCATCCCTAAAGAGGCTTCTTCAGCAAGAAATTCTAGTACTGGGTAGAGAACAACATCCAAATCCTCTTTGCTGGAACTGTCTCTGCCTCTAACTGGCATTGTTCATGACTTCTTTATTCTACAACAAGTTCTTTTTAATATTCAGTATTCCATGAAATAGTTGATATGGCAAGAAAAAGACAACATACTTTGGGCCATCGATTTTTTTTAATTTAAAAAATCATTTTAAGTGTTTTTTTTTTTTTAAACCCACTATTTTTGTAGGGTTCGAACTTTCACACCAGTCAAGATTTTATCATTATATCCAGTGAACTCTAATGGAGATACGGTGGTTTCTGATGTCTAGTCTCCAGTTCCTTTACACTAAGAAACTGGGGCTAAAAGCAGGATGAAAGGTGAGTTCTTATTTGGTATAGACATTGTATGTCCTCTATTATTCATGACTGTTGGGCTTGGTGTACTGGGAGCTCCCCCTCTCCTTTCAGAGACAGGATGACTTCATCTTTTGCTTCAAGAGGAGTCTCTAGATGGACTTATATGCATGTCTTTGTTGACCTCCATTAAACTTGTCAATTTTAGCTTTAACTCCAATGTGCTGTGGATTTCCTCCTTCAGACTGAGAGGTCTGTGTCTGATTTCTCTCTCTGGGCTTGGAGTGCTGGAGTGAGAACTCTGACGGGTGAGAAAATGTTCTAAAGCACACCACACAGGTGCAGTAATGTACTGCTTGGAGTCAAAACTGCAAATGGATCCTCTATTGCACAGAAACATGGTGGCCAGCCATCATTCATGTAACAATAAACAGCATTTCTGTTTCCGCTCTGCCACAGACAGTAGCTCAGTATACAACTGCTTAATCACTTCATGCTCAGTATTATGTATTACATCATACTAACACCTCCTTCTAGTTTCATCCAAAGATAGTGCAAATTGCAGGAACACTCCATCTTGCCTTCTCACGTGGCATCCCCAAGAACATAGCACTTCCATTTCAGATGACAAACAAGATTGGTCTCCAATCTTCTTTGAATGGCAGGCCTGGCATGGTCACTTCACAAGGGAGCTGTCAGCTCTTAACTGAAAATCACTCCTTGAAGTGATTTATAACTCTGCTATAAAAAGCTTTCATTTCAGCTAAAACTTGTACTTTCTTTCAAGTTTTATGACAAACACACACAGGCAAAAGCAAGGGTGTACGCATGAGCACAATATGCTTGCACACATGCATGCACATGGATGCACACATGCACACACGACACTTCTACCCTTTATTCTCTTATAAAAAAAGAAAAATGAATTTTTCAGAATGTTCTAAGGCAATTTAAAGTAGGTAGAGGCTATTAGCCATAAAGCTTTAAGAACTGCCCCTTGACACCGCCTTTGATTGCCAGCACCCCTATTTGGGATGGCATGTGTTTGATGGTTCTTTTGAGTACTATACTGTTGCAGTGTCTTTTATACTGACCTTAGTGATGGCAGGAAGGTGGCAACCAACTCTAATTCCATAGAAGGCAAAAAAGAAGCCAACTGCACAATCTTGTCAAAATGTCTAGTCAATGTTTGTGTTCGGCCTTCTTCTGCCACTCTTCCACGTAAATAACACTCTTCCCATTATGGTGGCACACTTTCCTGTTCCCAGGGCCATATGATGGAGAGCTAACAGGTAAGCTGGCTTCCACCTATTTGGTCTTGCTGCTATGATACATGCAGGAATTAAAAATAAATGTACTCCTTATGCCAATAGGTTCAGGCTTTCCAGACTAGCCAGATGTAGGGCTGTGGCCTCTTCACTGGTTTCTGAGATGCTGGGTTTCAGTTAGGGTATGCTTCATCCTGGAAAAGAGCCAAAGTTTAGATGAAAGTCCTTAGTAGAATGTAGAGAGAGACCCCACTAGCTGACTTCCCCAAGCATTGTTCTAGGTACCTTGAACACCAAATGCAGAGGGAAAGGCAATGTTCCGAAACAGAGCAGCAAGACACTGAACGGAAGTCAACAGCTCCTGTAGAGTGACATACATTGCAGAGGGGGAGTGAACCACATTCTCCAAGGGGGTATATTAACTCACTGTGAATTAGGGAGTTTGGTAAACTAGACTGACTCATTCAGATGAAGTACTTGACACCACCTGGCAGGAAACAATGAAACCCATTTTGCGTTGATTTCCTAGGTGATCTCTGAGAGAACCTAATTCATGACAAGCAGTTTGGTCAACACTGATGGAAGTGCTCAGGTTCACTACTATGAAATGGGGTATTCCACACCCCTCCTATATGACTTTTCTTTTATCTTGCTTAAACATCACTCCAAATCAAACGTGAGAAGCTCAAATTCAGGACCGATCTCTAGCCGGCTTCAGCTAATTTGTTAGTACCATCTCATTTGATAGCTTTATCTTGCAATATGACTTACACTCCTAACCTGGGAACACGAACTAATTTATATTCTCTTGTATTATTTTATAGTCGCTGCCACCAGGGCTGAGGGTGGGAGGGCACATTACAATGCTAGTAGATTCAGGTACTATTAAAATTATCAGAAGATTTATTAGGCCCCAGGAGCTGTCAGAGTAGCATATCAGTTACCCAGGGCCCTCATCTAAAAAGGAAAAAGAGATTAAAAACAAATTAGAAAAGCATAACTATTTATAGCATGTAAAACTCAGATTTGTGTCTACCATGCTAAGCAATTGTACTCCTCTCAAGGGTTCTGGAGGGGAAAAAAGATTTTATGAGTTTAATTTAGGAGTTAGTGCTAACTCAACTTAGGACAAGTCCCTTAATTGTAACCACCTGTTCCAACACCTTTAGAAAGTGGAAAAGCACATCTAGATCCTTATTTACTCTATGGATATGTCTGTGCCATCTCATAGTAAAATTACATGGGGCTAGTTTTCATGTTCATGTCACCAGTTCTTGTAATAGGAGTGGAATTACGTAGTGCATAGGAAGGTTGTGTTTGAAAAGGACCCCACTTCTCCATCCAGTTTGTTCAATATCTTGACTGGAAGTGTATTTTGTTCAACATAAATTAAAGTGCCTCTTGCAGGTGGCATATAAGATGATAGGAACCTCCTTCACTTAGAGCACAACAAAATCCAAACATAATGTAAATATCTGCAGAAATAAAATTTACAATCCAAGAGTCTCCTAAGATTCATGCAGAACAAACAGGGTGCTACAAAGATAGCTAAAGACAGAATGCTATACCAGGTAGACATGCTCAGCCTCAAGTCTAGAAAAGGGATTCCAAAGTACCAGAACTGAGCAGTGTTGACCCAGGGAAGAGGCATATGGGTCATATTTTGTTATAGGGCAGAAAGGGCAGATGTCTCCTGCTGAGCAGTGCTCATGATGATGCTTTGAGTCTTATTAGGTGCCTACAGAGACAAGAGCATGGTCTTGCACAGTGTCTCTAACACTTTATATCATAGATCTCAATTTGTGTATATTTATTTATAAATTACATTTAATTACTACTGTTATTGGCTAATACGTCCAGGGACAATATATTCTTAGAGCCAGATTATCCTTAGCAAGTTCTGTGAATTCCTATCTAAAAGGTTTTCTTGGTAACTATATATCTTTGGCCAATTTGTTATCAGATTAGAATGTACTGTCATGGTTTTAACTTCATGATGTGGCAGAAGGACTTGGAAGAAATGTAATTGCCATACTTTTTAAATGTTTTTAACTTGGTTTGCATTATTAGAAATATCTTCAACTCATGATTTCTTTGTGGAAATTTTTTAAGACACTTGCAAATACTTGGTTTAGTTTAAATGTGATAATATAATATAATATGATAAGTTTATAAATGCAAGTCTCAGTAAGAGCAAATGAGTGAGGTCGTGCCTATTGTCCCTCTAGCCTCACAGCCACATTTGGAGAAGGTGAATGAGATTCTGATATGCACATCCCTGACACTGCATATTGTAAGTTGGCAAATTTCATCTCTTTCCTATTTTAACATTAAAATGGAAACAGAAATTTCCAGTCTTGTCCTCTCAGCACCCAGTGGGAAGTCTTGCATACCTGTGAGGAGGCATATCTTCTTAATTACGGACATTAGCGTCTCAGTCATCATTATGACAGGTCCCCTACCATCAATTAATAAATCCACACCGGAAGAGAACATGATGATAAGGATTGTGAATAATCTGGACAAAGTGATAAGGTGTCGTACTATAAAATAGCAAACTGTTCCAAGATAAAGAGGCAAAGGCAAATCTCTACACCTGAAAACCAGACACAGATCCAGGGGCACAGTGTGGAGATTCAGGGTATACCACTGTCTGCTGGTTGTCCAAACGCCAACTAGCGTCCGTGGGCCCCATTAGATCATCACACTCTCAACTACAACTGGCCACTTTGTCCTTTGGACATGCCATGTGACAGGCTTTTCCATCGATTAGCTGTAAAATGGGGGAATGTAAAAGACCACACAGGTCTTTATATCTGTGTGAGTGAGTATTTCTGCTTAATGCTTTATAAGCATTTCTGGAGGGTGCTACAAACATGAAAAACTTGCTTAAGTCTCATCAGACCAATGGCTGACTCCTGAATTAGCTCATAGTTCCTTCAGTACCCCTGAGGTGGTACCCTAGTCTACTTCTCCCCGTGGGACATCTCTGGCCACTTGGTAGTTCAAAGGCAGTCTTAGCCACAAAGCCTTTCTTATCTCCCATAAAAAGATTTCTTCCACCTCTATACTTTGGTAATACTTTGTACTCAGTATAGCTTTTATTACCTTTTTGTGAGTTTCTTTCTCCTCAGTCAAAGTTAAACTCCTTAAAAGCAAAGATCGTGCTTTATGTTCTTCCAAATATGGGGTGTGGTGCCTTGAAAAGCAGGCACTCTGATTGTATGTAGAAACGTATTACATTGACCCTCATGCTTTGGGATTCCTGGGCACCCTTTTCTAGTACTTTCTTTTTAGGCAGTAGGTTAAATAGGTCATATTTTAGTTGATACCATAAAAGATAAGTTTGCAAAATATATGGCAATCCAAGGTGAGTTCCACATAGGCTTAACGGATTATCTGCGTGGATTGTAATTAGAACTTAAATTCCACTCACACCTGCCAACAAGACAATCTCATAACTCCAAAGGAAAACCCCTTCAAAACATGCTTTTAAAAGTCACCCTAAATATTTTCGCACCAAAATGGACCTTGCAGAAAAACTATTTTGATGCATGAAGGATCAGCTAATCAGAACTATGGAAATACAACTGTCTTACAGACTAAGGAGAAAATATTTGCAGTGTGTGTTGGGTGTGACGAAAATCTAGTTTTAGAAGTTCCAGCAAAATAGAATGTCCCCAGTTTCCAATTCCCTCAGTTCTGGAGCATTCCCGTGCTTCTTCTATTCTATGCCACTTTTTGGTGTTGTAGAAATAGCAGCTTCCCCACAAAGAATGATGTGTGCTCAACATCACCGAAGGCCTTGCAGACCAAGGCAGTAAACTCTGGTCAGGAGTCTGGAGCCCCAGGATCAGTGCCTGACTTCATCCTGGGCAAATTTTTTTGCTCAGTGGTTCTTCACTGTCTCCATTATTCAAAGGAGAGGAATGATCTCTGCCATGGTTAGAGGCCTGGGAGATGGATAGGAAGACACTAAAAAGACTTTCTGAAATCTCTACTAGAAAAGTGTGGTTAAATGATAATTACACACCAGTCCAGTTTCCCAAGGAAATTATGTAAGCAGGGAAAAATGGTACAGTCAAGAAATACCGTCTAATGTCAGTTAGTCTGCAACATATTCTAAGTGGAAAACATAAAATCCCTAGATTTTTCACTTTAATGAGGTCAAGTGAAATTTTAAAAGTGTTTCACAGGCTCAGTGAAATATGAATCTTTTTTTGAAAGGAGACACCAAGGCATATATTTAAGAAGCAACTCAAAAAAGGTCGTAAACAGTTCAGTGTGTGAGGTCTGGACCTAGTCATATGAACCTGCCCGTGTAACATTACCATAATTCCTACAGCAAAGAGTACATAGTAAAGAAAATAATGTCAAAGCAGTGGTAGAAGACACACTCATTTGTTTTTGAGATTTTTTAGATCAAGAAGCCAGCAGACATACACAACTCCTTCAACAGAAAATAAGCACTCTTTCTCGCTAAGCATTAGATGACTGCCTTCTGCATGAACCAGTTATTTGCAGTGTGAGTTACTGGTAATCAGGTCCAAAGCTCCTGTGCCTGCACTGTGCTGTCCTTGATCCAACTCTTTGATGTACTAGATATAAATTCACTTTTTCACTGAATCAGCATGTGTTACATGTTGGCTTCTTCTTCCCAAATTGCTTTGGTTTTCTGCACAAGTATGCTGCTTACTTTGGCTACAGTCAAGATGTCCTACCTTCTGGATGGCCTTGTCCAGTCTGCTAGCCCCTGGGAGCCATGATGAAGCGGAGAGGAATCTGGTTCCAAATTGATATTTGTTTGTTATTTTTGGAGCTCTCAAGAAAATTACAGGAAAATTGATTCTCTTTAGTGACCTTCTGCACCTACTCAACCCCTTCTGTTGCTCTAGCATAGTTTTATTTCCTTCTCTGGTTAGGGTTTTTGTATATGTGCCATGAAAGATTAATAGAATTGATGAAAATCATTTTGCCTAATTAGAGGGAGTTTTTGAAGCTTATACAATGAAACTTCATTTCCTATCTAAGATCTACAGATCAAGCATTCCATTTCTTGCTGATGTAGTTATTTGGATATATTCACTTGTCATGAAAACTTGAATTACCTTATCCTATTAAAAAAGGGAATGCTTTCTTTTTGTATCTGATCTTTAGGATGGATGTTTATATATAATGTCTGTCCTTAAATTATTTCTAGTTATTAACCAAGCCAACCAACTGTATTTCACTTTGTATCTCAGATATCCAGTTTTATCATGCCATGACTTCGAAATTAGGTTCATCTTGAGCTCCAACCTTCTTATTAAGGAATTTGCCCTGCCCCACCATGGTGTCACTTTACTCAGGCCTGGGCTCCTCCTGTTTCTTAGCTCCTTGAAGCAATCCTTGGGACACCCCCACACTATGGGGAAGTCCACTTTCCTTGAGAAGTGATCTTGGGCAAGAGCCCTGCTCTCTCCTTGATGACTTAGCTCCAAGCTAGTAACCTTGGTGTCCCAACAAAGATTAAACTCCAACCTTGAACCATATTTCACCAAAAACTCAGGTATTAGAGAAGGAAAGTGTAACTCTGGACTGGAAGTGTGAGTTTCTGAGCCCTCAGTCCTGTCCTGTCTTCAGGGGTCTTCATGCAGTAAGCCCCCTTTCTCAGGCTAGCTCCCAGCTTATGTGCCTCAAACTCCCTGTCACCCTCAGGCCATCCAGGGACTAGTCACCCTCAGAATCCAGGCCCAGCTAGCTCCCTTAGGTCCTGAATACCATACCACTCTGAATACCATCTCCTCCCTCCTTACTTTCCGAGGCTAAATGCCCTATTCCCCGGTAGACTGACATGGAAATATTCCTTTCCTCTGGAGGAAACTCCCAGCAGAAAAATTACATCAGAAAATCTGTGAAACATACCAAGTGCCTGATTGATCTGCTTTTCTATAGGTACTCTCTTCCCTCAGTCCTTGGGTCTCAGCCCTGGAGTTCTGGAAACAAGAGCTGCACACACAGAGCTGCAAGAAAAGGCCACAGTTTGAAGCAAAGTGCCCTCAGAATCAGACAGGCCTAGAAATGCTGGAACATGCACCCCCCCACCCAGCCCACCCCTGCCCAGACAACTATGTCTCCCAGACAGAAGTTTGACCCAATCTTCCCCCAAAATTTATGTTATCAAATAGAACACTTAACTTCTCATTCTCAAACATCTGTGTTCAGGTTAATACTGACTTTACATTTCCCTCTAGAACAGTGGGTGAATATTTGATTTACATTTTTGTAAATAAATGGCAGACTCAAGTGGTTTTCCCAGACCAAAAGCAACAATTTGCCTCTGAGGTAAATTCATGTCACTACCCTTAGAGACTGGAAATTGCTTGCAGCTTTAAATGTTTTCCTTCTTTTCCCAGCTACTAAAGATCAAGTTTCTAACAATATCCTAGGGTGAGTGCCAGCTAGGGTAACCCATTGCATGTCTGTGGAATTATGAGAACCATGGCTATTTTGAAGTCTCTACTGACTATACAATCATATACACCAGGGGTTCTCAAAGTGTGGACCTCAGACAAGCAGTATCACCTGGGAACTTGTTAGACATGTGAATTTTCGGGTTTCATCCAAAACCTACCTACTGAATGAGAAACTCTGGAAGTGAGTTTCAGCAGCCTATATTTTAGCAAGGCCTGTTGGTGAATCTGATCACTGGTATACACCAGCCATAGCAAAATGTTCCAATAGGAATGATCGTTCAGGGGGCAGGCTCACTGGGGAGATCCATATAATATCCTCTAGGTGCACCTTCTGGGTTCTGCTGCTGCCCTTTGGGCCTAGTTAAGAGGGTCACTACCCAGTGCACCCCAGGGATCACGAACTCTATGATAAAAGATGCTTGACTTTTCCTTGTCTATGCCAACAGATTTTAGAAAGTTCAGTAACTACTTGAACAAATAAGGATTATGGGAGAGGATGGTGAGAGCTAAACTGAACCACCAGGGCAGAAAAGCAGGGTTGAGAATGCTTGAGAGTGTGTGTGGGGGGGTGTAGGGTTGGGGAGGGTTGGCCATGATCACAGCCACTGCCCCAAGAGAACAGACATTGTCTGCTGTTTTTTAAGTTGGCTGCCCTCCATGGCCCAAAGTAGATGTCCAGCAGACCAATTCTCCAGATATCTGTTCTCTTGCTCCCCTATATTTAGATGGTGTCATCCTAGAAGGCCCTTAGAGCTACCTAGGAGTCTTGAGTCAGACAAGCTTGAGTGGCATAAGGGGAAGGACCTACCCTAGCCTGTCTCCCAGGGAACCTAAGTTAGTGCTCACCCCAGGTTCCCTCAGGAATAGTTTTCATCTCCCTCTGCTCCAGGAGAACCATGCCCCCTGTCAGGCTGAGGACAGGGGCTGGGCAGGAGGAGAGCACTGCCCTCAAATCATAAAGGCTAATTCAATGAGCAGGGGTAAGAAGATAAGCAAGTGTGTAGACATAGTTTGATATGTAGCCTTCCCATATTTAGGCATGGGCTATATGGGCCTCCATTTGTGCTTTTCTTCCAGGCAGTACTGAAGGTATGTCTTCAAGGTTTAATATAGTTATTAAGAATTTAAAATCAGTTCAATCAATTAAACAGTGCAAGGCCCAGTACTAGGTTTCATGGCTCATGGAAAGATGACTTGAGTCTATCTCTGTCCTCAAGGCTTATATTACTTAGCAGGTAAGGGCAGAGATGTGCACTGCCAACTTATTGCACACCACAACATAGTATCAACCCCAAGATGTCTACCAGGAGAGTCCTATGGAAGAACAACAGAGGGAGAGGTAGTATTGACCTTAAAAAATCTGAGAAGGTACTTGGAAGACATGAGATTTCAGTAGCTCACCAATCTAAACTTTCTTATAGCCTTGGGAACCACCCTGGGAAAATGCCCCATGCCTGTCCTTGCCTGACAATAAATAGTAAGTGGTAGGGGTACCTGGGTGGTATAACTTGTTAAGCATCCTACCCTTGGTTTTTTGGTTCAGGTCTGATCTCAGGGTTATGAGAACAAGCCCAACGTCGGGCTCCGCACTCAGCGAGGAGTCCACTTGGGTTTCTCTCTCTCTCTCTCTCAAATAAGTTAATCTTTAAAAAAAAGAGTAAGTAGAAAAAAAGTGGCTTCTAAAATCCAGCCTTCCCCTGTACAAGACCATCTAGCTCAGGTTCCGGGCGGAGTTTGGAAGGGCGGGCCAAGAGTGAATGCTTCCATTCCGGTGATCAATGCATCTGTGCTGTGACCGTCTGCTGGTAGAAAAAGGAAAGTCTTCTTCCAGGATATATTTGATAAAATTTATCCCCCAGAATGACTTATCATATGTAGTAGTCACCTTGCAATCAAAAAACATGCCTCACCATGAATTCTCCTTTGTAACTGTCTTGGAGAGTAGCACTTTTTGTTCCTTTACTTCAGAGTCATAAACTAAATGAACTAACTCAGAGGTTGGCAAACTGTGACCTGTGGAACCAAATCCAGCCCATTACCTGTTTATATACATAAAGTTGTTTTGGGCCATACCCACACCCATTTGTTTAAAAATGGCAGAATTGGTAGTTGCAACAGAGATGGCTAAGTCCATAAAGCCTAAAATGTTTGCATAAAACTCTTGCCAATCCCTCACCCATCCAAAGTCAATCAATAACCTGGCAGGAGAAAGTCTCCAAGTTCCTCATCAAACCCTAATATCTGCTTTGAATAGCTTTGTTCAGGGTTGAAGAATATTATATCTCCTAACAAATGAAGGCCAGAGAGTGAGGCAGGTAGCACACATATCAAAGTCCTGGAAAACAACACAATTCCCTGCAGATGGTTTGAAATGAAAAGACTTTGATGACAGGTCACTTGTGGAGGTATGACAAACTTAAGGGGACAAACATGGGGCATTCAGGCAGCCAGAGGCGGGCAGTAGAGGCAAACGTACCAGCCCAGGGCTGAAGAAACAAAGCAGGAAAGAGGTATAGAGTCAAGGAAGAGTGTCCTCTTCTGGGAGCTACAGTCATGGATGGGCACAGCTGATTCTAAGGCAAAAGATGTAGTTTCTAAACTGATGGGGATGTTGAAGAAACACCTTCATGTCTTCTTCTGTCCTCCCATATGTTATGGGTGCCTGCCTCCAACTCGTTGAACCTAAACCAGAAGCCAGAAATCACTAGAACCCAGGTGATGCAGTCCAAAATGTTCAACCTTCTGGAGTGCAGAGAAGGGCAGGCAGATTGAGGTGTAAACAAAAGGGTGACTGACCAGCACACAGATGCCCCAAATCCATAAGACGTGAAGTAAATGTCACATATGTCAGGGTATATTGATTAGAATTTCTATTACAAGTAGAGAAACCCAACTCAAACTGGTTTATATAATGAGAAAAAATGCATTAACTCACATCAGAGGAAGCCCAGCATTAAAGGGCTGCAGGGTGGGTTGTTTTAGTAGCTCATGATCACCAACAAGGAGATCTAAGTATCTCCCTACTCTACCCGTCTCAGTAAGGTCGGCTTGATTCTAAGGCTGGTTCACCAGTAGCAGTTAAGAAAACGCCTTCTTGTTCATGACCAGCGATGGCCAGGGCTGAGGAGGCAAGGAGGTGGGTGAACAATGTTCAAATTGTTCTCTCTCCATTCCCACTAGCTTAGAGATTGTGTTTGTGTTGGCAGCTGGATACATATTCATATTCTCTCTCCTTCTTGCTTTCCTCTCTCAACTAGATTTTTTTTAAGTTATCCTAACTCTCCTTACATTTTGCTAGCTCTCATTGATTTAGGCCTGACAATTCCTGAACCAGTCTCTGGCTAGGGGAAAAATTACCTACACTGGGTTAGACTAGCTATCTGAAGAATAGAAGGGATGGGAGAAGGGGGGGGTGTCACCTACAAAGTCTGCTATGTAAGATACTATAGCAAAGCACTACAAGATTGTCTTCTTCTGGGTGTTTCCTCTGTTTGTGTCACTTCATCTATAGGTATCTGCCACCCAGATCTTTATCTGACACATGAGGCTTCTTCCTGCAACAGAGTAGTTTACACTGTGGAATGGTGTTATATGCTTTTGTTCAGACCTGGAACAGAATTCCTTACCCAAGCAGTTCATGAGACCCAAGAAAAGTCACAAGAGAACTTATGGGAAAAGAGAAAGCCACCAAGTCTGAGGTTCTAATTAGATTTTCTCCCCAGTCTTTGGTAAATCACCCACCCTTTGTGCTTTAATTTCCTCCTACATAATGGAGATATATGATGGTTGCAGCCCCACAGCAAGAGAAATTACATAATGTGGGCTCAGAGGGTTTAACAACTGCAATTAATTTGAAGACCTTTTAAGAGTTGCTAGGTGTTTTTCACACCTTTCTTTGTCCCGGTAGGTGTTGGGTCCCATTGCTAACGTCTCCATTTGGTCCTTGATGGATGAGTTTTACATCAATGTTTCAAGGCAATCCCAGAACTTGCCTACATGGGGATTTTTCACCTCATCATGAGCACTCTATTGCCACTGACCTAATCCTAACCTTCATCCCATCCAGAAATGGCCTAAGATTTTAATTTAGTTTGTACAGGAAAGTGTCAACAAAACAACTTACCTATTACTCCCAGATGTTAAGATACTGAATGGAGGCACTCTGAGAGGAGAGTGTAATCATGATCTTGACAGTTACTTGTCACTGGCAGTTGGCTCCCTGGGATCAGTAACCATCAAAAGGCAAAGCCTTCTGTTATATGACATTGAATATATAACAACTAACTTTGGGTAAAGCTGCATTAAAATTGGGAGGCTCTTTATTTTTCCAACATATTTCTAATACTTGGCCAGGCTGACAAAATTGTTGACCCTGGTTTGTGGACCAAAGTAGACTCACCTCAAGGTTTTTAAAATCAAAACACCCATTCTATGGATAGGCACGATGGCAGGAGCCTCAGCAGGTGTTTGGATATCCATTTCTAACAGCAATTGAAGTACATGAACTCAGTATTTCTTAGGACATCAGTAACTAAAGTCCTGGCCAGGATAAATAAGTCAGGATCCCGGCTTCTTTTCAAATCCAAATTTCACTGTGCAAAACCCAGGCACATGTTTATAGTTTCCAAGTCATTTCTTTTACAAAAAATTAATCTAAAACTTTGACATTCCATAGTACTTTCATGAGTTTCCATAGCAGCTTTTCTATCCACAATGCAATAAATTCCTTATGAAAATTATTATTATATTAATCAGCAGTGACTCATTTAAATTATAGTTTGTGATTTCTTATTTTTAAAAAGGTCCAATTTCATTTTTATCACTGAAAGTTTATTAAGTTTATTTTTTACTTAAAATTCACATCACAACTCAGAATGGGAAATGCCACGGAAAAATTGTTTTTTAAACCAAGAATTTTGCTTCCAAAAAGAGAGAATGAGAGAATAAATGAACATGATAATGCCAATAATTATGTGCTACGTGATTTTTATAACCAAGCAGTTTATTTCAACTGCTTTTGTGGGTGGTGCAAAATATTTGAACAAGTTTTCAAACCATTTGGCAATTTATTAAATATTAGTGACTGTTATTACAGGTTGAGTTGTATGATCTATGGTTGATTTATTTGTATGGAAACCAAAAGGATACAACCAGGCTAACATTCTATTTTGAAAGTGTTATGCAGTACCTGACTCACATTTGAGCCACTTAACAGTGTACTTTTGGGCTCCGAAAGGAGGAAGCTGCTGAGGAAGCAAATAGGTTTCAAGGAACTAGGAAAAGCTTTTGAATGGTCTTTGAAAAGCTAGTTAGATATCTATGCACAACCATAAACTGACAGCCTGTGAAGGTAAAAAGAAAAACAAACCTCAGGTGTGTATAGTTACATTGATTTTAGAGTATCTCACCTCACCAACCCTAATAAACACTCTCATCAAATAACAATTAACTCATATATGATGCTAAGAGAACCAAGAATCCCAAAATGGATGGGCTTAATCATTTTCTTCTCCTCATTTAGTAATACCAGCAAAAAAGTAGGTGGAGAGATTAATTTGATGATAGGCTAGGTTAAATTTGCCACTCTCACTAAACAAATACATTCTTGTTTTAATCACAATAAGTAATGAAGAAAAGGATTTCTTTAGCAACTCATAAAATTATTACCAAGTCCAGAACTTAGGACAATGTTCATAAGAATGCATTTAAACAGTAACATGAATTGGTTGACTGCTTTCAATTGCCAATTCTTAAAAATAATCTGACACCATAACTTCGTCCCGGCCACCTTTGGGGATGACCAAGCTGACCACAGACTGGTCAATTTACATCGTATCAAGTGTTGTCTTTAACTAAAAAAGGAATCCTCCCCTCTCTTCCTGAGAGTCTGTAAGTTCTATGGGGGCAGGCATCATGACACTCTTCCCCATGCTAGTAACATCTACTCAAAATAGCTATGCAATAAATATTTATCAAAGACATGACAGAATGACTGCATGAGTGAACAGCAGACAGAAAGTGCCCAGGAGTTCTCTGTCCCTCTGTGTGTCTCTGTGTCTTTGTCTCTCTCTCTCAAGAACTATAGAAGCTGCAAGGTTTACTAAAGGATCACCCCAATAAAATCCAAGGATTTGGGATGCCTGGGTGGCTCAGTCAGTTAAGCATCTGACCCTTGGTTTCAGCTCAGGTTATGATCTCAAGGTCA
This sequence comes from Zalophus californianus, assembly GCF_009762305.2. Taxonomy (NCBI): domain Eukaryota; kingdom Metazoa; phylum Chordata; class Mammalia; order Carnivora; family Otariidae; genus Zalophus; species Zalophus californianus. The sequence continues at coordinate 11,621,793 of NC_045606.1, read as the reverse complement.
TGGGATCCAGTTCCACATTGGCCTCCTCACTGGGCATGGAGCCTGCTTGAGATTCCCTCTCTCCCTCTCCCTCTGCCCCTCTCCCACCTCCCTCTCTAAAAATAAAAATAAAATAAATACTTTCTGGGTACTTTGTGGAAGGAAGGAAAGGAAGGAGGGAGGGAGAGAGGCAGGAAAGAAGGGACGGAAAAAGGGAGAGAGAGAAGAGAGGAAGGGAGACAAAAACAAAAATAAAACAAAACTGAATTATATCAAGAACAAGGGTAATCTTGCAGTTCAAGTAGCCAACACCTAACTGAGAGAGTAATAAAATCTTTCTTCTACCCAACTACATTTTCGTTTTAATAAGTATAGAAATATTTACTCAACTAGAGTGATATTTAAGCATTAAAACTCATAATTATCCTCTTAGCACAAAATGTAACAAACATTTTATTGTTTTCTAATTAAATTTAACAGTTTATCAATATTTTATTTTCTTATTTTTTTGCCATGCCCAAAAAGGTCTTCCTTTTAACAATATTAGCTAAAAATTCTCTTTCAGTACTTTTGTAGTTTCCCTGTTTATAGTTAGTCTTGCACCCATTTTGTGTTTATTTCAAGGTGGAAAGGGATAAGAACCCAAAGTACTATTTTCCCCTGATAAATTTTCAACTGTTCAACGTCATCAATATTATGCCATGATTGTTTTTTCACATATTCAATCCCCATATGTCTTTGGATCAGTTTCTGGAGTCTTCATGCACTTTATGAATTTATACTGATTTGTTTATTTATACTCCCATGCTATGATATTTAATTACTGTAGATTTATGTTATAAATATACCTCTATACTCCAATTAGTTTCTCTGTTTAGGTTTTTCTGGACTTTCCTCTCACAGTTTCTTTACCCATGAACTTGGAATTTAGTTAATTTGTTCTAAAAATATCACAGTAGTATTTCTGTTGTGCTCACAATAAACTTATAAACTGATTGAGGGAGAACTGACCTCATTAGGATATTGAATCTTGCTACTAAGGGTAGGAGATACCCCTTCCAAGTTTTCAATTTTTCCTTTATGTTTTTCAGTGATTTTACATTTTCCTCACATAGTTTTTGCATAATTCTAATTTTCTTCCTAGACATTTTCTCTTTTTTACTGTCGCTGCATTTTTTTCTTTATCGCATTTTTTAAACATGAGGTACACATTAATCAAAACCATTTAAAACAGAATTCAACAATCATGAAGATAGAGACCTACAGGGGTTTTGCAGCTCTCTGGTAGTAGGCAGGGAGAGATTAAACTGTGAAATGTGTGATTAAGTCATTCCTGAGGAGTTTGTGAATGAGATGAAGAGATGCCATGAATTCCCATGGCCACTATAAATATGGGGGAGTTGTCCAAGAAGAATCAAAACTATTAAGAATCTGAAAGCATATTTTATTCTCCTGAAAAGGGGAAGAGAAGAAAACAATGAGTCAGAACAGAAGGATGAAGTCCTACACAAATAGACTAACCATTTCCCTTGTAATGAACAGCTGCTGTTTTCCAGAAAGAATGAAGGAGCTTAAAATCCTCAAGTGCATGGATCTGGGCTAGAGCATGATACAGGCTCTTCACTAAAATAATAAATGCTAAAATGTTGCAAAAAACAAACAACAATAACAAAAGTAATACTTCTTGGGATGTGTGGGTGGCTCAGGCGGTTAAATGTCTGTCACCTTTGGCTCAGGTCATGATTCCAGGGTCCAGGGATCGAGCCCCATATCGGCCTCCCTGCTCAGCAGGGAGTCTGCTTCTCCCTCTCCTGCTCCCGCTGCTTGTGTTCTCTCTCTCTCTCTCTCTCTCTCTGGAAAATAAATAAATAAAATCTTAAAAAAAATAATACTTCTTACCTAGCTTGATGTAAAGAGGTGACCATTCCAGTGCAGAGTTGCACCAGACATCCAGAAAAGGATCAACAAAGAACCCAGATTATGGATAATGACACAACAAAATGAATGGCATTTAGACAGAGAGCCTTAGCCCTACCATCCATACATATTTCAGCAATCCTACCAGAAGGAATTAGAACTTGTCTTCAGAATAATACTTTGGGTTACTTCTAGTGTGTTGTATTAATATAATGACTATTCATATTATAAATGAGTAATTCGCATATAGTTTCATTCTATAGTATGGATTCAGTCGTTCTTAATCAATTTTTTTGTTGTCTTTATAAAGTTCTGTATTAAGGAATCACTTTTGTATACTAGTATAGACAGATACTAACTTGTTCGAATCCCAAATGGCAATTAATAGAAAGATTCTGGCTTCTATACTGTTTGGTTAAATGGTGAACCACACCCACAAAACAGAATACTTTTTCACAGAATGTTATTGTACCAGGACATATTTCTCCCTAAATCTGCTAAATATACACTTTTATCACATGCAGTCTAAGTACAACTAAAAAGTACAATTGACTTTTGCAGCGATGTCTTGGTGGCTCGATCAGTTAAGCGAAGCGTCTGACTTTGGTTCAGATTATGATCCCAGGGTCCTGGGATCGAGCCCTGCATCGGGCTCCCTGCTCAGCAGGGAGCCTGCTTCTCCCTCTGCCTGCCACTCCCCCTGCTTATGCTCTCTCTCTCTGACAAATAAATAAATAAATAAAGTCTTTAAAAAAGAAGTACAGTTGACTTTTGCATAGTGGTCTTATACCTGGTCAACTTGGTGATTCATTGATTATTTCTAGATAATTTTTCCATAGATACATTTGTGTTTTCTATGTGTACAATGATATTATTTGTAAATAATGACCCTCTTCTCCAAACCTAGCCCCTTTAATATTTTTCTTGTATCATTGTAATAGCTAAGGTCTCCAGTATATTGACTATGGTAGTGATAGGAAACAGTCTTATGCACTACCTAACTTTAAAGGGAATGGTTCCCTACCAACAGTTCTGTAATAATACTTTGAAAATATAATTTTAAAGATAACATTTACAATAGAAAAATCTATAAAGTTTCTAAGGATAAATGTAGCAGAATATGAATAAGACCCATACCCAAAATAACCCTTACTCAAAGATATTAAGGAAAATCTGGATAGGTTAGGAGAAATTTATGGTCAGGAAGGTTTAGTAATGTTCTAAAGAGACTAATTTGACCCTAACTTAGCTGTAGATTTCTTATAACCTTGATTAAAATCTCATGTAGATTGATAGGTTGATTTTAAAATCTAACTGAAAAAACAAAGAACTGGGAATAGCAAAAACGCTTCTGAGGAGAATAATTATGAAAGACTCATTATAAAGTGATAGTAATTAGGCAATGTGGTATTTGTCCAGGGACAAATGAATTAGCCAGTGGAACCGAATAGAGAATCCAGATGCACTGATGTTAATGGACCTTTGATATAGGACAGGGTGTGGCATGGCAGATCATTAGGGAACGGAGGACCTACTCACAAATACATATGGAAAAATTATCGACACATAGATGAAAAAGAAAGGAAATTAGGTTCCTACCTCAGCTAAAAACAAAAATCCACTCCAGATGAATTAAATGCCTAATTGCCAAAAGCAAAACCTTAAAATTTTAGGAAAATATTTAAGTAAATATCTTTTAGATTTTAGGGTAGGGTAGTCTTTCTTAAGCCATCATAAAAGCATAACTACAAAGGAAAATATAGTTAAGTTTTAAATATTGCTACATTTAAAACTGAAAGCTTTTGTTCATCAAATAATGTCATAAATTTGAAATACATATTTAAAACACATCTGTAAAAAACATATCAGATTATATAAAGAACTTCTATAAATAAGTAAGAAAAAAGAAAAACAACCTAACAGGAAAATAGAAAAATAGCAAAATAGCTAGGCTGACATTTCACCTAAGAGAAATACATATAGCGAACAAAAACATGGAACAAGGTGCTCACCTTCACTACTAATCTGGGAAATGCCAAGTATGTGTAAGGATGTGGAAAAATGGATACTTCTGACACAATGCTGATAGAAAAATAAATTCGTACAACTACTTTGGAAAACAGGTTGGTACTACTGATGAAACTGAGATATGAATTCCTATTACCCATCAATTCCACTCCTAGGTATATGTGTGTACTAGAGGCTGTCTTTGTTTTGCACAATGTCGTGTTAACTGAAACTTTTGCATATTAAAACTGTGTCCTCACTTTGGATAGTTCCATAGCAACTGAGGTAGTATTGGTAACAGTTACCACAAATCTGCCAAGCCCAGACACAGTTGGGATATGTACAAGTTTTAGTTAATATGGTTCTGTCCAATGCAAAGACTGCCCATATGTATGGGTGTGTGCAAGTGTGCATGCACACACTTATGTATGAATTCAAAAGAAATTTAGGCATATGTGCACCAGAACAAAGGACAAGAACACTAATTACATTATTGTTAATAATGCCCAAAACTTAGAAAAAAAATCTAAATGTTTGTCCCAAGTAGAATGGGTAAATGAACCGTGGTCTATTTAGACAATGGTGTGTTATGCAGCAGAGAGCAGGGCTGAACTACAGCTATATAATAATGTAAATGGGTCTTATAAGCATAATTTGAACAAAGGCAGGAAGACCTACAAGAGATCATATAGTATAAATCAATGTACATATAATTCAAAAATAAACTCTTGTTTAGGGATTCATACATAGGTGGTAAGACTAAAGAAAAGTCAGAAAGTGATTATCACAAGAGTTAGGATAGTGGTACCTTCTTGGGAGGGAAAATTGTGCTGGGGAACACACAGAGTGATTTCTGTGGCTCTGGGATTGTTTATTCCTTGGCTTCAGTGTTAGTTGTATACTGTACTATTAAGCGTGAATTGTTTTACAATTTTTTTAAACCACAAAATTTTAGAACTTAAGGATCATTAAGTGTAATTTTGGTCAGTCCTCCTTTTCTAGTCTAAATTAACAAACAGGAACCACTGAATTCAGTGATTCCCAAACTTGTATGCCTACTCTAAACACTTGGGAACCATAAACACAGATTCCTCGTTCCCCTCTGGAGATTTAATTTAATGGATACTTGAAAGGGTCCTTGTAATCTAAAATTTAAAAAAAATTTGTAAGTGATTTTGATGCAGCCAGCTCAAGGATGACATTTTAGAATTAATGGTACAGCTGGTGGTTGAACATCTGTAACTTTAGGAAACTCAACAGCCTTTGGACCTTGAAATTTTGAAGCCTTATGACTGAACTCATACATTTAAAAGAGTAAAGGAAAGAAGGGCAACTTTTTAAAGTCTTCCAGAAAAGCTTTATTGTTATTTCAGAAAAATTATCTAATATCAGATCCATGAACTTTTAAGTAATGTTACCTAATTTTCATGACATAGAGTAATACTTTGAACTTAAAAGAAGATATTATTTTTTTAATTGCAGTTTGTTAATTTTTTTCTACTGATTATTTCTTCTAGTAAAGTATCTACATAGAAAATTTGCTCAAGTAACTTTCACCAAAGTTTTGAACATAATTCAAATATAGGAATGAGGATTGACTTAGTTTTGTGCACAAATTAGATGACAGATTTTTTAAAGATCTTCTCTGAGTAATTTTTTTTACTACAATTTTTTAGGAACTGTGTTAGCTTTACAGCAAAACTGAGGGAAGGTACAGAGATTTTCCATATACTCCATGTCCCGACACATGCACAGCTTCCTCCGTTACCAACAACCCCCACCAGAGGGTATATTTTTTGCCACTGATGAACATACATTGACACATCACTAAGGGTTGGCTGTTGGTATTGTACATCCTTGTACATTCTGCCTCTAACTGTGACAGTTGGCTTTGCACAATTATATGTGGCATGGTAAACTGTCTCACAAAAAAATAATTCTAAGACTTTTTCTCACCCACTTTGGAAAAACTAACATGCAGCTCACTCTCTCAGATCAAAGCTGAAAGAGAGTAGGGAGTAGTGAGAGATGTCTGCCCTTCAACATTTAAGAAATTAGATCTTGGGACTCGTGGGTGGCTCAGTTGACTGAGAGACCAACTCTTGATTTCAGCCCACGGGGTCATGGGATCAAGACCCGCATTACGCTCCACACTCAGCAGGGAGTCTGCTTGAGATTCTCTCCCTCTGTCCCTCCCCCCACTCTCGCATGCATGTGCACACAAGCTCTCTCTCTCTCTCTAAAATAAATAAATCATTTTTAAAAATTTAAAAAAAGAAATTAGATCTAAATGCAGCTGTTTTTTCCTTTTTTAAAATTTTTATTGTTATGTTAATCACCATACATTACATCATTAGTTTTTAATGTAGTGTTCCATGATTCATTGTTTGTGCATAATACCCAGTGCTCCACGCAGAACGTGCCCTCCTTAATACCCATCACCAGGCTAACCCATCCCCCCATCCCCCTCCCCTCTAGAACACTCAGTTTGTTTTTCAGAGTCCATCATCTCTCATGGTTCATCAATGCAGCTGTTTTCTGTATCGTGTATATATATGAGTGTGTTTAGAGAAGCCCTTCCTATTGAAATTGTGGCTTATATTTTTATCCAAAGTCAGTTGAGATTTTTATGTATGAGGCCAATTCTTAAAATTTTCATGCTCAAAATATTTCTAATGAGGAACTGTAGCTCCCATGTATTTTTTTTTTTTTTTTTCATTTTGAGAACTCAGGGGCTTACATCCCTATAGTAAGTTAGTGGTTACATTCAAAAATAGGCATCAGGCTGCCAGTGTGGTTCCACGACAGAGCCACTAGACCACATCAACGCCCTCGCTTCCACCTCCTATGCCCAGGCAAACCCCTCTTTCACATCTTCCCATTGACTTCTTTGGAAGCAGGTTTCCAGGAATGGTAGGGCCAGATGGAGAAATCAGCTGGGAACTTTATGCCTCATTGACAGGAGAGGAGGATGGGGAAATCCTCCCAACTGAAATGTTCACTCATTGCCTATTGTGGTTACTTCGGACTGTCGTCAGGAAAGTTTCAACTGGTTAGTAAGGAAGTGGGATGTTTTTCAGCTTTCACGCTTGTGCAATATGATTTCAGAAGAAATAAACAGAGAACACTGATGCGTGTGTATATGGATGTGTGTCTGTATTCAGCACAGAAATAAAAGATCATCTGGAAGTACGCGGGTATGTAAGGAAAAAGTAAGCAATGGATGAACCGTCACAGCATGCTCACGAACATGACCCGGGCTTTTTCTACATGGTTTGTCTTCAACAGTTAGTGTCCAACAGTCAGAGCCCAGACTGAAGCCAGGAGCTGCGCAACGGTGGGGTGGTGACAGGGTGTGGGGTAAGGATGCACTGTAGGTGAATTTAAAGGGAACAATGCTTAGGTACATATGGAAAATTGCACTGAGTTGCCACTGCCAGTCTAGGAAATGAAGAGTCTCTCTGGGGTGGTAGCTGATCTAACCCAGCCTTCCGTTTGCCTCCAAATGATATGTGCACACATGTGCAGACAGAAACTTGAACTGAACAGAAATGAGAGGTGACGAAAGTCCTGCTGACTTTTATTCATTCGAAGTGGGAAGAAGAAGAGGGAGTCCTGGTCATGAAGGGAATTTTGTGAGTTGAAATTACTTATCTTCAGCCTTCTAAGTGGCTTGTATTGTGCAGCACAGAGTGACGACCCGTCTGGATACCTCGGGGCTTTGGGGCCACAGGAACAGGCACAAACCTCATGAAATAACCAGCAAATGAACCTATGTGGGAAAGAGCTTAAATCAAAGGGAACCCAGCTGACTACATCCTGAAGTGGACACTCACATCCCACCTGCTTCTTTTTACCTTCCCCTCCACAGAATTTTAGCAAGTATCCCAGTTAACTAAAATTAAGATTTCTGTCTCATACCTTTCCCTCAATCTTCTCTGGAAAATTCAACGAAGGCAGACACAAAGAAAAAGGACGGGTGAGTTGTAAACTCTCTTGTCCGCTAAGACCCTCACTACTCACAGCTTGAATGGCAATTTTAGGTGTCACGTGGGAGCTTGATAGAAATCCAGCATCGCAGGCTTCATTCCTACTAACTGAGTCAGAATCTGTATCTTAACAGGATCCCCAGGCCATCCCTGCACACTGTAACATTTGAGAATTGTTGTTCCAGTACCTTCTTCCCACTATGCTATGGTCTAAATGTTTGTGTCCCCCCTTCCTCAATTCATATGTTGTAATCCTAGCCCCAAATGCGGCAGTGTTAGGAGATGGGCCTTTGGGAGGTGCTTAGGTCATGGGTGGAGCCCTCCTGGATGGGATTCGTGCCTTAGACAAGAGGCTCCAGAGAGATCTTTAGTCCCTCCCACCGCGTGAAGCCAGGAACAGGAAAGGGGACTTCAGCAGAAGACAGCCATGCTGGTGCCTGATCTTGGTGTTTCCAGCCTCCAGAGCTGTGAACAATAAATTTCTGTGCCTCATAAAGCTATCTGTTCTGTGGTATCACATTACAGCCGCCCAAGCAGACTAGGACTCACTGTCTTTATCAGAATGGCTAATAACTAAAGAAAGAGTTAGCTTCATTTACTTTTGTTCTCATCTTTAATCTCAGAGGTCCTGATGGTGGGCTACATAGCTATATAGAGAAAGCAAAAAAGGGGAAGAGAAGGTAAACATCTCTTAGTTTCAGCTACTCAAATTGTGGTTCTTGAACAGCAACATCTGCTGAAATGCAGAATCTCAGGTGCCACCCCAGACCTACTAACTCAGCATCAGCATTTTAACAAGATCCCAGGTGATATGTATGTATGTGTGTTAGTTTGAGAAGCACTGGCCTGCGAAACAATGACACTAAACATTCCCATTAATTTTACTTCTTGCTTTTCTTGAGTACAACCTCTCTTACAAAGTTAGGTCGAGTACTCATAGCGAGAGCACTCAGATTCTTTCAACTTATTTTCTCTGCTTATCTAGTCCAGTCCTCACAGTTGCTGAGAAGCAAAGAATGAGGAAAGTATTGGCTAATAAACAGAGTAATTGCTGCCACTCAGTTTGCTGTGGGTGCATACAACTGTCATCTGTCACCAGGGTTAGAACCAGGGCTTTGGCAGGACTTGAGAGACAAGCTAAAGATTTCCTCTTTTTCACCAAAACATCTCTGTTATGTACCCTCTGACTCATGTAAGTCTATAGAAATCACAGATGATGCAGAAGAATCTATATAGAAATCAAACAGATTTCCTGATGTCTTCTTCCTTGGACAGCCACTGAGAGTACAGGAGGGAAGTGATCTTACCTACATTAACTTTACAACTAAAGCAGGGGCTTCATTCTGAGAAGATTTGTAACCACCATTAGGATTCCCATAAGTCAAGGCAACTATAGTAACGTTGGTAGCCCTTAGCATCTATATACTCAGGAAAGAAAATGTGTGAGAAGCTTATTTACAGGGAAAGGAGGAGGAGCTGATGTTCCTCAAGCTTTATTTATAAAAGAAATGGAGAAAAGTATATATGAGAAGCAATGATTCTCCAAAGCCCAGGAGACCAAGGAGTGGAAGGAACCCCTGCATTTCTACATAGAATACAACAGGTGTTTTGAGTGTTTAGGTGCCAACATTAAGTGGCTTTAGAAGCAGTACAGACCAATGAAAGGGCCCAGATTGAAAAAAAATATGTGAGAACTATCAGCTAGTTCACAAAAGTTCATCTCCACAGACTTCCTGTAACAACTGGGCAAAAACATTGAAAGGGGACTGAGGAGTCTGCCTTGTGCAAGCCAGGGGAAACTGAATCAGGGGTTAGTGGGAAAGCAGTAGCCACCAAAAACTTATGAAGTCTAGGGTAACTCTTGTAAGAAATCAATTCAGTGCAAGCTGTCCTTCCAGTGCCTCAGGGAATCAATAAGGTTCTCTAGGTAAAGAAGCCATGTGGCCCCTCTGGTGGCTTATAGCCTTTTAAGATAGCATGCTTGAATGTAGAATCTTCATGATAAATCAGGGAGAAGAGTTATCATTATCATCATTGTGCCAGCAAAGAAAACAGAACACAGACGTCCTGTAATTTATACCAGCCAGACTATCCTATGTCTTCCGGGCTTGCTTCTCTTGGAAATCCATTTCAGGTAAAATACATTCACCTGAAAAGACCTTCTGTTTGATTACATAAAGTCGGCTACGCATTTTTATTTTATTTCATTTTGAGTCACTGTCAAGAAGGCCAAGTGCTGTTCCCTTTTGAGTGAAGAGGAGGAAAATTGTTCATGGAAATTATAATTGGGGTGAGAGGGAGTAAGAAGAAGTGAGCTTAGTCAAAAGGAGAAAAGAATTTTTCCTGAATCTTCCATCTCTAGATTTCTAGTCCTCAAACTACCTGTATATACTATAATGAACTAGGAAATGTCTTCTGACCTCATAGAAATGAGAACATTCCAGGAGGTGTAAGGTTAGCAACCTACATCAACACCTCACAACTGAGAGCACATGGCTTGATTCTTCATAATGATCCTTGTATGAAGGGGCAATTCCCATTTTTTAAATCTTTCTCAAAGGAGAATAATCTAAGTTCTAGGCCTAATTGAGTCCAAGTAATTCCCAGAAAGCAGGATCCTACTCAACCTCTGGACACTGAAGAATTTCCAGGTAAAGGGATCTGTACTGGACAAGACCAGCCCGGGGGTTTGACCAGCCTACAAAGAGCTACAGATTTCTTGGAATTCAAGGAGTCTTGAGGACCTGCCTATGCCAAGTGCCAGCATATTTCATAAAACCCATGTGATAGCATTCTGAATTTTTCTTTTCCAAATATGTGTTAAATAAGCTTCATTTAGTCATGAGTTACAGTGCTATTGGCCAGGAGTTCAATGTTAATGAGACAGTAACATAGATTAAATAAGGTGTCTTTAAACAGAAACACACTTAAAACCAGGCTCTATTGATGTGTTGATGAAAACATGGTGGCCAGAGGCTTGTAGGAATGCCCTTGCATTTCTCCTGGGAACAATTTGCTAATTCAGCGCATTCAGTGACTTTATAGAACAGTACCTGCCACAGATAAGGAGAATCAACTATACATCTATGTAAAGCAAGAAAGGGAGGAAGAGAAAGATTGAACAAGCACAGCATCCCTCCCCACTTTTTTTCTTTACATTTTTATTGTTGTTCATTGCTTTAGGGAGAAAAGGTTAAAATATTAAAGGAAAGTTGTATCACTAAAGAATACATTTTAATAATTCTACCTAGAAGTAAATTTCAAGCCTCACACCTCTTACAGCTGAGGTTCCACTTTACAATCTCAGTTCCCTTCTGTTGATTAGATCTTCTTTAGGGGCATGAAGAGCAAGGTCTTCCAGTCCAACACACAAAATCCTTGGAGTTATTTATTCTATAATTCATGCCAAGAACACTGGGTGATTGAAAAGTTCCTTTGATTTTCACAGACTTTATAAAACATTTCCTGAAAGATGCATTTGTGAGCTCTTTCAAGCCATGAAGCATTCCTTTCTTCATTTCAGCCATTATTTTTCAGAGGGAAATTTCATTAACACCAAGCATGTTTTTCAAATTAAGTGAGAACTTGTGCTAGGAGAACAATTAAGATTCTTGTTTGGTAATTATCTTTGGTTAAGCTTATAAGGCTGACTGGAGATGAAAAATTAAAAAGAAAGAGAGAGAGAAAAGAGAGAGAGAAGGCATCACTTTTAGCCAGGCCCCAGGACCTGCAAGACTGTGAACAGTGTTTTATATTTAGCTACCCAATATTTTGAGTAGTTCTGAAATTGGAAAGCAATGTTTTTCCACGAATTCCCTGTAATAATTCTTCTTAAGGCAACTCTAACCAAAATACCTTTTGGTTGTGTTTTTCCTTTTCATTGTGTTTTCCCAAGTCTAGAGAGAATTACAGAGCTTCCCCCTGCTACAATTATATCTTCCCTTAGAAGGGTGGAGAAGTCTGCCAAGCAGGGCAACCCTAGTCTAGTCAACCCCAGGACTAAATTCATGATGAGTAGAGGGACACCATAGACAGATTCCCCCTGCTGAGAGCAATAGTGAGCCGCAGGATTGCTCTCCACCCTCCAAAACGCAATGAGTTCCCAGAACTTCCACCAAATCCAACAGATATTTTTTCCTTGGAGATCCATCTTCCCAGGTGGAAATCCATGACATCACCATCACTGACCATCTACATCCTGTGTGACATTTCTGAGCACATCTATTAGTGCCACCTACAAATCCTTCCCCCGCTATACTCCAGGAACTTAAAAAAAAATAGACTGTTTCTCAGATACAGTTTTTGATAGAAGTCTTAATAGTTACACTGAGTATCCTCAATAGCAGTCTTGGAACTGCAAAAACTCAAACAGGTGCTCTTGGATTCTACCCCTCCTCCAGTCTGGAAACTCTGTGCCTTCGATGTATCTGCTATGGACAGGTTGCTTCAACCCCTGGCACCATAGTACTCTATTATATTTCTCCACCCAGGGCTGGATCCCAGGCCAGCCAGCCATACCCACTCTTCATACCTTCACAAGTGGAAAGAGTATATACGCTTCACCTTGATTGTGGGCACTGATGGAAGGTAGCAAAGGAGCATTAGTAAAGCCAATTGCAGAGCTGATGTTATGAAAAAATGATAAGGTAACGGCTTCTTCCAAGACGTGTACTATCAAGCCAATGTAAAAAGCATCTTAAGCCAGGAATGATGAAGCCAGAATGTGATCAAGGAGGTTTTTGTGAGTGTTGGAGGAAAGCAGACTCCAAGAACTGGAAACTTAGGAGCATGTATGCAGGTCTCTAGGGGTTCTCTGATACAAAGGAGAAAATTGCAGCAAGTGGAAGACCAGTGATTTCAGGGGTGTGGTTTGTTTTGGGGCGGTGGTTTCTGTGTGTGTTTTGTTTTTTGTTTTATCCTAGCTTTATTTTTTATGTTTTTATTCAAATTCCAGTTAGTTAACATACAGTGTAACATTAGTTTCAGGTGTACAGTTTAATGATTCAACATTTGCATAAACACCCAGTGCTCATCACAAGTGCACTTCTTAATCCTCATCACCTATTTCACCTGTCCCCCCTCCCACCTCCACTCTGGTACCAGTTTGTTCTCTATAGTTAAGAGTCTATTTCTTGGTTTGCCTCTCTCTCTCTTTCCCTATGATTATTTGTTTTGTTTCTTAAATTCTACATATGAGTGAAAGCATACTGTATCTATCTTTCTCTGACTTATTTCACTTGGCATAATACTCTTTAGCTCCAACCACGTTGTTGCAAATGGCAAGATTTCATTCTTTTTTATGGCTGAATAATAGTTCACTGTATATATATATACTGCATCTTCTTTATCCATTCAATAGTCGATGGATATTCAGGCTGCTTCCATAATTTGGCTATTGTAGATAATGCTGCTATAAACATTGAGGTGCATGTATCCCTTTGAATTAGTATTTTTTATTCTTTGGGTAAATACCTAGTAGTATAACTGCTGAATTGTAGGCTTGTTCTATTTTTAACTTTCTGAGGAAATTCCATACTGTTGTCCACAGTGGCTGCACCAGTTTGCATTCCCACCAACAGTGCAGGAGGGTTCCTTTTTCTGGACAGCCTTGCCAACACCTGTTGTTTCTTGTGTTGTTGATGTTAGCCATTCTGAGAGGTGTGAGGTTGTCTTTTAATGTCATGAATCTACTTTAATGAAAATTAGATCTCATCACTCCCTACCTAAGCCCCCTCATGGGTGTCTTATTGCATTCAGAGGAGAATCTAAGTCTCATCTCACTCCATACACTCAAGTCAAATTGGATCCATTCTGTTCCCAGACCATGCCAAGCTCTTGACCACCTCAAAGCATTCCCACCTGGTTCTCTCCACCTGGCATCTCCTCCTCTGGGCTTTCTGCATTGATGGCTCCTTCCCATGCTTTATGGGTCACCCTATAACACAGCCTCCCCTACTCCAATTACCACCACCTCTTACTCCCTCCATTATCACTGTTCACTTCCTCACTAGCACTTCTTGCAACCGAAAGTGTTTTAGTGATGTAGTTCTTAAGTCTGAAGGTTTATTACTGAATCCGCATTGCCTGATAGGAGTAGAAAATCAACAAATATCTCTTGAATGAATAAATGATGAATAGGGACTGCAAAAAAATGAATCAATTTATATCATTAGGGGGAAAGAAGGGGTAAAACTGAATTTCTCAAATAAAACCGAAGAGTACCAGTATTATTCAAGCATCATGCAATTTGGAATATTTAAGAAGAGGCACTCTGTGAAATCTTAGGAAACAAGATCAAGGTGATATTTCCTTGTCACTGGCTCTTTTTACCTTAAAAAACTTCCTTAGAAACTCATAAATTACCAATTTGTTCTGAATCTGACTCCTCCCCACCCAGATTTGAACTGCTTTTTCTTTGAACTTTGCATGTGAATATTGACCTAGGCGATATTTTAACCAGCAAATGTCTTATGACTTCTCAGGTAGACTGTCTGAGCAATGAGGTTGTAATGAATATGAATCACCTGCCATGACTCTGCATGGGACATAGGGCATGAATAAAAAACTCTGCACAGCTCCAAGGAGCTGGCCTCACTCTCCCTTGAATGCAGCTGGTGTGTCAGTGACAGCAGAGAAGTGAAAAGAGAAGTCTGTACAGTAGAGAGAATCCCCCCTTGCCCATTACCAAGCTTGCAAAACTTTGGAAATTCATGTCTTCTGACCATTATCTTTTAAAAAGTAGTGTTCAGGAAATTACTTTTTTAAATTATTTTTTTTATTTTTAAGTTAGAAGGCTAACATTTTGGCCTCGTGACAGGTTTCTGAAAAAGTTATTGCTTAATTTTAATTAATTTCAAAATAATTGTATTTCTAGCCAGTTCATAGAGGATTAAAAAACAGATAGTTATATCCACAGAAAGAAAAAGGCACTGACTGGCATGGACAATCCTCTTGGTTCTCTCAAAGCCCAAATGTGAATGATATTCATGTAAATAATTACAAATTCAAATCTCCCAAGTAAGGAAGAGCTGTCTGAGTCAGTGTATGCAGCAGTACGGAGGGATATGGGTGCACATGTGGAATTGGACACTCATTTCTGTAGACTGATGACAGGATCAATATTAGTCAAGTGAATAGAGAATTTGCAAATGTCACTAGCTTTCCTCCAGGTCCCTACAGTTATGGTAAAGTATGGTGGGTTATTTTTTAAATGTGCTAGTAAATTAAAAGTACTATTTAAATTTATTTAAATAGTTAAATCTTGTATAATGTTAATACAACAGATATAAATCTAATTGAATAAATATAAAGCCAGTCTTTAAGTATTGTTTTTGAAAAAAAATTCCCATCTTTTGGAACTTCCTTATAACACAGGAGCTTCCCTGTGAAAGATACAAAATTTTTTTTGTAACTCCTTGAAATGACTAGTCAAAACTAAGCATTTGGAATTAAAATCTGCAGCTTACAATGAAAGAAACCTGGTGGATTTAATCTAATTTATTGAGATTTAAGGAACGAAGAAGAAATAATTGTTTTTGCAGACTCATCAGGAGCTTATTTCCACAAAACATCCAGAAGACGCTTTCCCACCACATGTTTGTTTCCATTATTAGGCGCTTGGCTGGGTTGTGTTTAGTTTGGCAGCTCACCAAGTAGCGTTCATTGGGTCTCGGTGGTACTGAATTTGACAGAAAGCAAAGCACAGGGGGGAAAAGGTATTTCCAAATCACTATTTTCACGTCAAAAATATAAAACCAAAAACCTCTTGGAAAATAAAAAACTTGACCATGCTTCTTTGCATTCTCCTATGATGGCAAACCCAGGCATCCTGCCTTCACAGACACCTCCAAACACTGGCTGGGTGAAGGAGGTCCCCGACCTGGAGAACAAGAATCCTGCCAACTCACAAAGGCCAGTCTGGTAGAACTGCCACACACTTCTCTTTGCTGTGTCCCCTCGCCACCACAGCGCCTCCCCTTGGTTTCACTCAGCCTCTTCTGCACACTTGGAATCTTCCTTAATGCATCACACAAGTGATTTCTGAATTTAAATTAACTGGTGAAGATGAATTATTGATTTGCCATAGCCCTGACATGGATATCTGCTGCAAAAGATTGCAATCTTGCAGCTGCTTTATCGTTCATACTCATTCACATGCCTCTGCCTGTAAATGGACACATCACTGTCACTTTCTCTGGGCTTGAAGACTAATGTGCTTCTGTGAGCAGATATAACTTTTCCCATTACAAGTTTCCATGAGCTCTCTTCCTTTTTCCCTCTGCCATAAGAAGGACATACTCAAATAAGGGCTGAAACTTTAGCATTGGTCCTGGAATGAGAAAATGTGCCGAGGAAAGCCATGACAAACCACTCAGAGCTGCTGACATGTAATGTGAACAAAAAACTCATTTTTATAACCATTGAGTTTTTAGGCTTGTTTGTTACTGAGGCAAAGCTAATCCATACATTTGTTACATCTATAATGTCATTTAGAAGATGCATCCCAAAATATGACAAAATATTTATGCTAAATAATATCATAGTCTCAGGACCACAAAATAAGGAAACTTCAAAGGTAGACTCCGAGACTTCAGGCTCTACAGACAGATCTGAGTTTAAAGTTGACTACCATCTACTCTGTCTTTGAACTTGGGCAGGTGATTCCTGGTTTCTCATCTGTACAGTGTGGATACTGGTAGTAGCTACGTCATAGACCTATTGAGTACGTTTGGAGAGATGGTCTATGCAAAGTGAGGGCACAGCACAGGAACCACCACATTAACAGTGGTGTCATCAGTGAGGTTCTCTGGGAAACGGGTACTAAGATCCATATGAGCTGACAGGACACCTATGGGGCATACGCCGGGGAGAGCAACAGCTGTAGGGGAGTGAAGAGAAGAAGGGAAACTGCAGTCCAGCAAGGCTGCAGAGGACTCCCCGGTGAGCTCTGGAGCTGCAATGGCCCTTCAGAGATGTCCCAAACTGAAGCAAGGGGCCAGGCTTTGTACCTTCACGTCAGACCAGTCATTACATGTGGGTTGTCCCCAGAGAGGAAGGTAATAGCCGTGAGTGAGGCTGCTCTGTCAGCCAAGGGCCATTCCTAGAGAGACTTGGCTGCTAGCCAAGGCAGGCAATGCTCCAGCAGCTAGAGGAATGAAGGCCTCCATCCAGGAGGGGCTGTGTGTCTGGGATGCACCCTGCATCCAACACAGCCCACCACTGTGTGACCCAGGGGCACTTCCTTCATGTGGTAAATGGACCCCAACTGGGTAAAGCTCCTGAAGAATCCTAGGTGGTTGTTTTTCCAGAGAGAATTATACACAGATTTCCATGGGATGGAAGACAATCCTGCTTCAGTATCTGGTCTCAGGACCCACACTGGGCTTATCATCTCCCTCCTCTATAGCTATTCTAGATTCCCCTAACCCATGGCTAGTACCTTCCAACTCTAGGTGACTTTACCTGGGTGGTATTTTTCAGACCCTAAGGCTACAGTTGCTACAATTGTGCATTGACTGACAAAATTGGGCAGGACACTATCAAGAAATGGCCCAGTGGGTCATGTGCTTATTCTTATCCCCACTCAGTAACAACCACCCCTTCTTACCTCATAACCAGGCTAACTTCCCTGGGCCAAGTTGCCGGCTCCTTCCCTCGCCCTCTGATCTACTGACGCAAGGGCCAACAGAGACTGGGCAGGAGCTGTAGCTTACAGCTTCATGCCTCCTGGTGAAAATGTTCCCATTTAGGAACTACAACATCTAAACCCACAGATTTTTTAGTTACAATGATAAGAAGATGTTTACAAGTGTTTTAACAACCATCCCTCCAAAAGGTGGACCCAGGGTCCCCTCCCCTTGAATGTGGACCAGTAGTGGTGACTTACTTCCAACAACTAGGCTGTTGTGGCAGTGACAGCTGAGGTCAGGTCACTAAAAGGGTAGCCTCCCCTTGGGATACCCTCCCTCCTCTCTCTCACGTTCTGTAGGAAGGCCAGCGCCATGTCATGAGGATATGCAAGCAGACACTTTGCTTCTGACAGTTGAGCCCCACCACCTATCCTCTTATTATTTCAAGATCCCACCATCGTTCTGTAGCAGCATGGCCCCTGGTACTTCTTTGAGATATTGTACAGTTCTTGCCAGCATACTCCCTTTTGTTTTGGGAAATGAACTTCAAGTTGTCCTGAGGAACAGAATGGGTGGCTTCACTCAAGAGAAATGAAAACCTATGCCCACACAAAGACCTGCAGACAAATGTTCAGACTAACTGCATTCACAACAACCTCAAGCCAGAAATGACTCAAATGTCCATAGACAGGTGACTGGACAAACACATTGCGGTACCATCCTACAATGAAATACCACATGGATGAATCTCACAATCATTAAGCTGAGTTAAAGAAATCAGGCATAAAAGGATACATACATAAGAGGTTGCATCTACACAAGACTCTAGAAAAGACCAATGTAACATATAGTAATGAAAAGCACATTAGGTGTTGCCAGGAGCTGACAGCAGGGGGAGAATTCCTGGGAAGGGCAAAAGGAGACTTTTGGGGGGTCTTCGAAGAACGGATTCTATCTCTTGAGTGTGGCAGTAGTTACACAGGTATATACATTCGTCAAAATTCCTCCAATTGCACACTTAAAATGGGTACAATCAAATTGATTTTTTAAAGAAACTGATCCCATAGAAGCCTCTTGCCCCTTGTTCTGGAAACAACTGGAAATATGGGTGGGGGCCAGATGACTACTCTTTTCTTAGCTCCCACAGTGATCCCAGAGTTACACATCAAAGGCTCTCTCCTCCTCCCCACAAAGCAAAATGACAGGGCTGTCTGCTGCAGCAATTATAACTCCCCAGACTAAAGAAGCCACAGAAGGTCACAAGCACTCTCAATTCCAGGATCATCATGTATTTACCTAGGAGACCTCATGGCCAGCTTGATCATGTTACTTTTTCCCACTGCTTCTTTCCATGTGGGTTCATTCACTAAGATACCAAAAGGTCAAAAGTCTTACTCAGAGTTGGTGACAATGAGTCAATGGCCATCTTTCCTCCACTTCCAGCCTGCAGTCTGAGCACTAATCCGAAGTTAGGCCCACTGACAAAGAGCAGTATTTTGAATTTCCACCCCCCACCCCCTCTCCCCCATTCTTTTTCTTCCTTTCTTCCATATTCCCGTCCTGCTGCCAAACACCCAAGGACACCCTAACATAAATTTACTAAAGAAAAGTTAGCAAATGTATTTTCATGCCACAAATAGCTGCCATGAAAATGGACTGACTGGTGGCCTCAGAGAAGTTGCTGAACTGCCTTGTTTTATAAATGTTTAGGATAATGTTCACCTGAAAAAGGGGACATATTTGCATGTGAATTCACCATATGGAGGCTGACCTGGTGAAAAATACCAATAGAATCAATGTGGCATCTTTGTTCAAGCAACCCTCCAAATTGCATCTAGCAGACAGCCAGCTGTGTAAATTCCAGAGTTATTAGAGAGATCTGGTGATCCACATATCAGGAGAAATCATCCAACTCAGTATGGAAGACGTCATTTCCATTGCCAAAGAAAGACATGATGATCCCTGACTGAGGAAGTTCTTATTGGGAATCATACTTAGAATATATTCAGCAAGTAGAGGCAGGAAAGAGAAGACGCTTCATTCCACTCTGCACAGTGCTAGTTCAGACACACAAAAAAAGGTTTCAAAAATACAGATTCCTACGTCTCACTACAAAGTTCCTACTTAAGGGTCCTGGGGTAAATCCCAAGACTGTATTTTTTAAATGTTTCCAGGTGATTCTGATGTGCAGATACATTTAGTCTAACCTTGACTTCTCTGTGACTTTCTTCTTTTTGAGCACTGTGCTCAGAGAAACCCTGTTATATGCCTTAGTCTGCAGGAGCAGTACCCAAATGTTTGGGGAATTGCTCCCCTAGAACCAAGTACACACCGCCAATATGAGGATATTTAATTGCAAATGTATGAATAAATACATCTCATTTTTAAAGGAATCATGCTTAAATCCAGAACTGACTCCCAAAAGCAAGAAAATAATTCAGCTGGTCTTCAGATGTGGGTGATGCTTAGAGTCAACATCAGCAATCTGTATTTCCCTATGACACCACATGTTGTTTCCTTGTACAGCACATCTCTTTCCTTTTGAAATGGCATTATTTCCAAGTAAAATGTAAATATTGCTACTTAAGTAAAACATGAATCCAAGTAAGTTTGGGGATCTTTAAACTTCTTCCCCAAGAGACTTTTGTATTTCTTTTTTTTTTGAGATTTTTGTGTTTTAATCAAACCATAGAATGATATATAAAAATACTTAATTTTTTACTTAGTGACATGTTCCCAAACAAGTGAGACAAGAATGAAGCAAGACAAACCATGAATGCATGCCTTTGTGCAGCACTGGAGAAGTCCAGATCATGGGCCCATCGGACTTGGAGTCTTACATCATCTCTGGGTATGAGGCAAGGATGAGGAGTGTCCATCTACATTTACAGAGACTCCAGAGCATGTGCTCTCTGGAAGGGTTTAAGTGTCTCAGAGTGAAGCAACCAGATCACGAATTCCCCAAATCGGAACGAGAGCAGCCCCAGCCCAGCCACAGGCCACTGAACACAGCCCTCTGGACACAGCCCTTCTCAGAGAGTCTCTCCAGAGACAATGCAGAGTTCCCTAGCTCCATTCTAAATTTCCTCTTGCTTCTTTTCCTTTCTGTTACCAAAATACAATTCCATATTAAAAATAAACAGGGCTGTTTTGCCACAGATCTCTGTTCTCCTTTAAACATTCTGAGCAGCTCTGATGAGTCAAGATCTCCAACCACTTGACACCCCAGAACAGATCACCATGCCCTCTTCTGACCTTCCTTCCTTTCTGGTTTCCTGTTGTCTTCTTGGGGCCGCAGCTTCTATCCCATCTCATTTCTCTCCCCCCAGTGCCTCCCTGGGTCTCTCTCATAACTCCCTTGGCCTTACTTTTTCCATGTATCTCTGCTTCTCTTTTGCCATCAAACACTAAGCATCCCTTTGTTGCTTCTACACATAAACACAAAAACAAGCTGAAAAAGTGAAGCCCAGGAAGAGACAACCATTGTGTTAGAGCATTATGTCGTGCAACCCCGGAAAGAGCTGCTGGCCTATCCCGGCCCTGTCAGCACCTTCTGTCATGGAGACCCTTTGCAGCTGCCCCTGGAGACCCACTTTCTGTCCACAGTACTTGCTTCCTTAATGCACGTGGAAGACAGGTTCCTGGCGCACATGCAAGAGCAGTCTGTGCTGTGGAAGATATGGTCTCTAACCTCAGGTTGAACTAAAAAGTGCTGGAAATTTTAAGAGGCTGTCTTGACCTTTCAGGGTCACTTAGGACGGGGATCTGCCTGGCAGTTGTTAATGGCGGTTTGATTGGGCTCCAATACTGTTTTTAAGTCTAAAAAACAGAGTTTTAGAGTCTTGCCAAGTTAAACACACTTTCTTTTCATCTCTGGTTGCAAGGCCAGCCTCAGCCCCAGGTCTTCAGTCATTCCTTGGTTCTTCTCTGGATTCCCTCCAGTTTGTTGACAAATCCTTCCAGTCTTCATTCAAAATTACTTTTTAGCTTCTCCCCGATAGCATCTCATGGCGTTTCCTCAAGATCAGCATTTTATTCTGCTTCTGCCCACACATCGAGTTGACTGTGGGAGCAAGAGCATGGGGAGAGCAGCGCAGAGCTGCTCGGGGCAGGCAAGACTGATGCAGTGCCTTTCCAAAAAGTATACTCATGCTCTCCTGGGCCTGGCAGGATTCTTTGTCTGTTCTTTTTTGAAAATGAATGCCCTTTCTTGATTTCAAAATCCATACCAATCATTGCTGAAATCTTACAAAATACAAATCTGCAGATGAATATGAAACTCATGGGCAAGGCACAAACTACAGATAATTTCTGTTAATATTTTGTGTTTTCTTTCATTTGCTTTCACAGATTTTTTTTAACAGATTTTTTAATATACACAGTTTTTTAAAACAGATTTAACTGTGTATTAAGGACATTTTTTCTTTTTCCGTGTTTCTCTTCCAGCTTCCACCTTATGCATCAGAGTAAAACTACCTTCCTTATTGTAATTGTTCAAAGCACCGTGTGATCGTCACTGGTGGGCTGAGTAAATCCCCAACCACTTCTGTTTCTTTTTCAACATTTTCTGGGCTATTCCTTTGTTTATTTTTTTCTTTCCAGATGAATGTTGGGATCACTTTGCTGGCATTTAGAATAGAATTTCATTCAACAGGAAAGTTAATACAAAATTCTTTTTTAAAAGAGATGGCAAATCAGGGAAATGCAAATCAAAACCACATTGAGATACTACCTTACACCAGTTAGAATGGCAAAAATTGACAAGGCCAGAAACAACAAATGTTGGAGAGGTTGTGGAGAAAGGGGAACCCTCTTACACCATTGGTGGGAATGCAAGTTGGTATAGCCACTTTGGAAAACAGTGTGGAGGTTCCTCAAAATATTAAAAATAGAGCTACCCTATGATCCAGCAATTGCACTACTGGGTATTTACCCCAAAGACACAGATATAGTGAAAAGAAGGGCCATATGCACCCCAATGTTCATAGCAGCAAAGTCCACAATAGCCAAACTGTGGAAAGAGCCAAGATGTGCTTCAACAGATGAATGGATAAAGAAGATGTGGTCCATATATACAAGGGAATATTACTCAACCATCAGAAAGGATGAATACCCAACTTTCACATCAACATGGATGGGACTGGAGGAGATGATGGTAAGTGAAATAAGTCAAGCAGAGAAAGTCAATTATCATATGGTTTCACTTATTTGTGGAACATAAGGAATAGCATGGAGGACATTAGGAGAAGGAAGGGAAAAAGGAAGGGGGGGAAACAGAGGAGGAGAGAAGCCATGAGAGACGATGGGCTCTGGGAAACAACCTGAGGGTTTCAGAGGGGAGGGGGTGGGGGGATGGGTTAGCCCAGTGATGGGTATTAAGGAGGGAACATATTGCATGGAGCACTGGGTGTTATATGCAAACAATGAATCATGGTGTTAACACTACATCAAAAACTAATGATGTACTGTATGGTGACTAACATAACCTAATAAAATAAAATTTAAAAAAATAATAAAGTGTTGAGAGAAAAAAACTGCTAACTTAGAATTCTGTATTCTGAGAAATTAATTCTTCAATGGTGAAAGGAAAACTTTCTCAGACAAACACTGAGAGGATTTGTTGCCAGTAGACTTGCCTTGCAAGAGATGTTAAAAGAATTTCTTTAGAAAGAAGAAAAATGGTATAGGTCAGAAGCTTGGATCTATATAAAAGAGGAAAGAGCATTAGAAGAGGAATATATAAAGGTAATTAAACATTTTTTGAATTCTTATTTGATTCAACAGATAATAGTTTGTTCAAAATATTAAGAGCAATGATGTTTTTGATTATACATGTATATATTTACTTATGTTTATATATAAGAGAAATGAATAAAAACAATAATACAAGGAGTAGGAGAAAAGAATTAGGAATATTTTGTAGGAAACAGTCAACAAAACCAAAAGACAACCAACAGAATGGGAGAAGATATTTGCAAATGACATATCAGATAAAGAGCTAGTATCCAAAATCTATAAAGAACTTATCAAACTCAACACCCAAAAAACAAATAATCCAATCAAGAAATGGGCAGAAGACATGAACAGACATTTCTGCAAAGAAGACATCCAAATGGCCAACAGACACATGAAAAAGTGCTCAACATCACTTGGCATCAGGGAAATCCAAATCAAAACCTCAATGAGATACCACCTCACAATGTATAAAATTAACAAGTCAGGAAACAACAGATGTTGGTGAGGATGCAGAGAAAGGGGAACCCTCCTACACTGCTGGTGGGAATGCAGGCTGGTGCAGCCACTCTGGAAAACAGTATGGAGGTTCCTCAAAAAGTTGAAAATAGAGCTACCCTACGACCCAGCAATTGCACTACTGGGTATTTACCCCAAAGATATAAATGTAGTGATCCAAAGGGTCACATGCACCCCAATGTTTATAGCAGCAATGTCCACAATAGCCACACTATGGAAAGAGCCTAGATGTCCATCAACAGATGAATGGATAAAGAAGATGTGGTATATCTATATACAATGGAATATTATGCAGCCATAAAAAATATGAAATCTTGCCATCTGCAACAACGTGGATGGAATTAGAGGGTATTATGCTAAGCAAAATAAGTCAATCAGAGAAAGACAAGTATCATATGATCTCATTGATATGAGGAATTTGAGAAACAAGACAAAGGATCATAGGGGAAGGGAGGGAAAAATGAAATAAGATGAAACCAGAGAGGGAGACAAACCATAAGAGACTCTTAATCTCAGGAAACAAACTGAGGGTTGCTGGAGTGGTGGAGGGTGGGAGGGATGGGGTGGCTGGGTGATGGACATTGGGGAGGGTATGTACTATGGTGAGTGCTGTGAATTGTGTAAGACGGATGTACATAGGCTACCCATGAAGTAGTATAATGTTATTTAAAATGGACTAGATTAGTTGTAAATGTTTATTAGAAACTCTAGGGACGCGTGGGTGGCTCAGTTGCTTAAGCAGCTGCTTTGACTCAGTCATGATCCCAGGGTCCTGGGATCAAATCCTGCATCAGGCTCCCCACTCAGCAGGGAGCCTGCTTCTCCCTCTGAATGCCACGCCTCCTGCTTGTGCTCTCTCTCTCTCTCTCTGACAAATAAATAAATAAAATCTTTAAAAAAAAAAGAAACTCTAAGGCAGCACCAAAAAATGTAAAAAAAAGTATAATTTATATACTATGAAAGGAGAGAAAATTGAATCATTTAAAATGCTCATTTAAAATCACAAATGGCAGAAAAGTAGTGGAAGACAAAAATAGGAGCAAAAAAAAAGACAATGAATAGAAACAATTACAAATATGGTAGATGTTTATCCAAATATATCTCAAATCACCTTAAAAATCAATGTTCTAAATACACACACTAAAAGAAAAAGGTTGTAAGAATGGATCAAAACCCAAAATATTTGGAAATTAAGCAATGCACTTTTAAAGAACAAATGGCTCAAAGAAGAAATATTAGAGAAAGTTAAAAAGTTTTTTTAATCTAAATGAAAATGAAAATATAACATGAAAATTTGTGGGATACAGTGAAAGCAATGGCAAGAGAAATTTATAGCATTATATGCATATATGATAAAATAAGTCTACCAAAGATTTAAGGAAGAAATGATACCAATTCTCTACAATCTTTTTCAGATGATAGAAACAGAGAAAATACATCCTAAGTCATTCTATTAAGCCAGCATTAGTCTAAAGCCAAACTAGATAAAAACATTATAGGAAAAGAAAACTTTAGACCAAAATCTTTCATGAACATAGATGCAAAAAATTCTCAACAAAATATTAGCAGATTGAATCCAGTAATGTAAAAATAATTATACACCATGACCAAGTGGGATTTATTCCAGTATGAAAGTCAAGTTAAACATTTGAAAATCCCATTAGTAGATTAAAAAAGAAAAATTATGTGACCACATCAATAAGATGCAGAAAAAGTATTTAATAAAATCCAACACCCATTCAAGATCAAAACTCTTAGACAACTACATATAGAGGAGAATTTTATCAGCTTAATAAAGAATGTCTCCAAAAAAACCTACACAGAATATTATACTTTTTTTAAAAACATTTTATTTATTTATTTATTTATTTATTTGAGAGGGAGAGAAAGCGAGAGACAGAGCAGGAGTGGAGGGGGAGGGGCAGAGGGAGAAGCAGATTCCCCACTGAGCAAGGAGCCTGATGTGGGGCTTGATCCCAGATCCTGGGATCATGAGCTGAGCTGAAGGCAGATGCTCAACTGACAGAGCCACCCAGGCACCTCCAGATAATACTATACTTAATGGTGAGCATCTTCAAGCTTTTCTACTAAGATCAGGTGCAAGGCAAGAATGTCCCCTCTCAGCACTCTTTTTTAACATAGTACTGGAAGTTCTAGCTAATGCGCTAAGATAAGAAAAGGAAATAAAAGGTATATGTTTGGGAAGAAAGATATAAAACTATCTTTGTTCACAGGAAACATGATCACATATATAGAAAATTCAAAAGAATCAAGAAAAAAACTATCTTGGAACAAATAAGTGATTATAGCAAGGCTGCAGGATACATGGTTAATATGCAAAATTCAATTGTTTTCTTATACCCTGGCAATGAAGAAGCAGAACACATTACCATTTACATTAGCACCCCATAAAATGAAATACTCTGGTATAAATCTAGCAAAATATGTATAAGATCTACAGAAGAAAAACCACAAAACTTTGGTGAATGAAATCACAGGAGAACTAAAGGAATGAAGAGATATTCTATGTGTATGGATAGGAAGACTCAATATTGTAAAGACACCAGTTCTTCCAAACTTGATCTATAGATTCAATGCAATCCCAACCAAAATCCTAGCTAGCTATTTTGTGAACATCAACAAACTGATTCCAAAATATATATGAAGAGGCAAAAGCCCAAAAGAGTCAACACAATACTGAAATAGAAGAACAAAGATGGAAGACTGACACTACCCAATGTGAAGACTCACTATAAAGTTACAGTAATCAGGCCAGTGTGGTATTGGCAAAAGAACAGACAAATAGATCAATGGAACAGAACAGAGAGCCAGAAATAGACCCACATAAATACAGTCAACTCATCTTCAACAAAGGAGTAAAGGCAGTACAATGGAGCAAAGATAGTCTTTTCAACAAATGATGCTGGAACAACTGGAAATCCACTTGCAAAAGAGTGAATCTAGACACAGACTTTACACCCTTCACAAAAATTAACTCAAAATGGATCACAGATCTAAATATAAAATGGAAAACTATAAAACTTCTTGATGATAACATTGGAGAAGACCTAGATGACCTTAAATGTGGTGATGTCATTTTAGATACAACATCAAAGGCACACTCCACAAAAGAAAAAACTAATTAACTGAACTTCATTAAAATTAAAAACCTCTTTTCTGGAAAAGACAATATCAAGAGAATAAGAAATTAAGCCACAGACTGGGAAAAAATATTTACAGAAGACACATCTCTTAAGGACTGTTATCCAAAATATACAAAGAACTTTTAAAACTCAACAATATGAAAACAAAAACCTGATTAGCAAACTGGTCAAAGATCTTAACAAACATCTCACCGAAAAAAATATACAGATGGCAAATAAGTACAAGAAAAATTGCTCAACATCGCTAACCATTAGGGAAATGCAAATAAAAACCATAATGAGATACTGTTACATACCCATTATGTTAAACTATTTTCAAAAAACAAAAGAGGAAATTACAAGTGTTGGTGAAGATGTGGAGAAATTGGAACTTTATGCATTGCTGTTGGCAGCATAAAATGGTACAGCTGCTGTGCAAAATGGTATGGCAGTTCCTCAAACAAACACAGAATATCATATGAGTCAGCAATTCCACTTCTAGGTATATACCTAAGAGAATTGAAAAAAGGGACTCAAACAAATATTTGTCCACTCATGTTCATAGCAGCATTGTTCATAATAGCCTAAATGTGGAAGCAACTAAGTGTCCATTGATGGGTGAATGGATGAACAAAAAGTGATAGATACAAGCAGTATGCTATTACTCAGCCTTGAAAAGAAAGGAAATTCTAACATGCTACATGGATGCATCTTGAAGACAGTGTGCTAAGGGAAATAAGCCAGTTAGAAAAAGATAAATATTGTACAATTCCACTTATGTAATGTACCTAACACAGTCAGAATCATAGAAACAGAAAGTAGAATGGTGGGTGGTTTCTAGGAGTTGGGGAGAGGGGGAGATTGGAGACTAGCGTTTCATGGGCACAGAGGTTCAGTTTTTGGGAGATTAGGAAGTTCTGGAGGTAGATGTTGTTGGTGATGATGGTCAAGATGATGGTCAAGCAATTCATAGAAATCTCTTTCATGCTACAGAATTATATACTTAAAATGGTGAATTCTATTATGTATATTTTACCACAATAAAGATAAATCCAAAGATAGAGGAGAATAGAAAAATGGCATCCAGTCACACACACAGGCACATGCATGAAAACAAAGGCTTAAAAAAATCCTAGAAATGTTAAGTTAAAAATCTGAAGATCTCATCACTAACACTGTACTGACACACCAAATAAGCAGGATGAACAAGTGAAGATATATCCATGTTCTAGGACTGGAAGAAACACTATTGCAAAAGCCAGCTGTTTTTTTTATTTTATTTTATTGCTTTATTTATAAAAATTATTTATTTTTTTGCCAGCTCTTTTTATTTTTATTATGTTATGTTAGTCACCGTACATTACATCATTAGTTTTTGATGTAGTGTTCCATGATTCATTGTTTGCATATAACACCCAGTGCTCCATTCAGTACATGCCCTCATTAGTACCCATCACCAGGCTAACCCATCCCCCCACCCCCTCCCCTCTGAAACTCTCAATTTGTTTCTTGGAGTCCATAGTCTCTCATGGTCCATCTCCCCCTCCGATTTCCCTCCCTTCATTTTTCCCTTCCTTCTCCTAATGTCCTCCGTGCTACTCCTTATGTTCCACAAATAAGTGAAACCATATGATAATTGACTTTCTCTGCTTGACTTATTTCACTTAGCATAATCTCCTCCAGTCCCATCCATGTTGATGTAAAAGTTGGGTATTCAACTTTTCTGATGGCTGAGCAATATTCCATTGTATATACGGACCACATCTTCTTTATCCATTCATCTGTTGAAGGGCATCTAGGCTCTTTCCATAGTTTGGCTATTGTGAACATTGCTGCTATGAACACTGGGGTGCATGTGGCCCTTCTTTTCACTACATCTGTGTCTTTAGGGTAAATACCCAGTAGTGCAATTGCTGGATCATAGGGTAGCTCTATTTTTAATATTTTGAGGAACCTCCACACTGTTTTCCAAAGTGCCTGTACCAACTTGCATTCCCACCAACGGTGTAAGAGGGTTCCCCTTTCTCCACAACCTCTCCAACATTTGTTGTTTCTGGCCTTGTCAATTTTTGCCATTCTAACTGGTTTAAGGTCTCGATGGGGTTATAAAGCCGTGATCACCAAGACAGCATGGTACTGGCACAAAAACAGACACATAGACCAATGGAACAGAATAGAGAGCTCAGATATGGACCCTCAACTCTATGGTCAAATAATATTTGACAAAGCAGGAAAAAAATATGCAATGGAAAAAAGACAGTCTCTTCAATAAATGGTGCTAGGAAAATTGGGCAGCTATATATGGAAGACTGAAACTCGACATTTTCTTTTTTTTTAAAGATTTTTTTATTTATTTATTTGACAGAGAGAGAGAGACAGACACAGCGAGAGAGGGAACACAAGCAGGGGGAGTGGGAGAAGGAGAAGCAAGCTTCCCACGGAGCAGGGAGCCCAACGCGGGACTCAATCCCAGGCCCCTGGGATCATGACCTGAGCCGAAGGCAGATGCTTAACCGACTGAGCCACCCAGGCGCCCAAAACTCGACATTCCCTTAAACCATACACAAAGATAAACTCAAAATGAGTGAAAGACCTCAATGTGAGACAGAAATCCATCAAAATCCTAGAGGAGAACATAGGCAGTAACCTCTTCGACATCGGCCACAGCAACTTCTTTCAAGACACATCCCCAAAGGCAAGGGAAACAAAGCAAAAATGAACTTTTCGGACTTAATCAAGATAAAAAGCTTCTGCACAGCAAAGGAAACAGTCAACAAAACAAAAAGGCAAACCACGGAATGGGAGAAGATTTTTGCAAATGTACTGCAGACAAAGGGCAGATATCCAAGATCTATAAAGAACTTCTCAAACTCAACACCCAAGAAACAATCAAGTCAATAAATGAGCAGAAGACATGAACAGACACCTCTCAAAAGAAGACATACAAATGGCTAATAGACACATAAGAAAATTCATCATCATTAGCTATCAGGGAAATTCAAATTTCTCAACACTTTAAATATTTCACTCTATTCTCTTCTTTTTTTTTTTTTTAAAGATTATTTATTTATTTATTTATTTGAGAGAGAGAGAGAATGAGAGATAGAGAGCACGAGAGGGAAGAGGGTCAGAGGGAGAAGCAGACTCCCTGCTGAGCAGGGAGCCCGATGTGGGACTCGATCCCGGGACTCCAGGATCATGACCTGAGCCGAAGGCAGTCGCTTAACCAACTGAGCCACCCAGGCGCCCTCACTCTATTCTCTTCTTGCTTACATCGTTTCTTTTCTTTTTTAAGATTTTTATTTATTTATATGAGAGAGAAAGAACACAAGAAAGGGGAGGGTCAGAGGGAGAAGCAGACTCCTTGCTGAGCAGGGAACCTGATGCGGAACTCGATCCTGGTACTCCAGGATCATGACCAGAGCCGAAGGCAGTTGCTTGACCAACAGAGCCACCCAGCCTCCCCACTTACATGGTTTCTAAAAAGAAGTTGAATGTAATTTTTATCTTTGCTTCTCTATAAGTAAGGTGCCCCCACCCAGCCACTTTGGGCTTTTTTTCAAGATTTTTCCTTTATCTTGATTTTCTGCAGTTTGTATATGATATGCCTAGGTGTAATTTTTTTGGCATTTAGTCTACCTGATGTTCTCTGAATTTCCTGGATCTGTGGTTTGGTGTTTGTATTAGTCTGCTCAGGCCGCTGCAACAAAATATACAGACTGGGTAGCTCAAACAAGAAAGATTTGTTTTCTCACAGTTCTGATGCTAGGATTCCAAGATCAACGTGCCATCAGAGTTGCTTTCTGGTGAGACCTCTATTTCCATCATGTAGATGGCTGCTTTCTCTATATATACTCATATGGACTCATCTCTGTGCAAGCATGAAGAAAGAAAGATAGGATCTCTAGGGTCTATTCCTCTCTTACAAGGACACACATCCCATCAGGTTATGTCCCACCCTCATGAGTTCTCTTAACTTTTCTTTACTTCATTATACGCCTTATCACATTAGTTTAGTGCTTCAATATATGAACTTGGAGAAGGACACAATTCGGTCCATAACAGTGCCGGATAGCAATCTGGTAAATTCTTGGTCATTATTCCTTCAAATATTGTTTTCATTTCTTTCTGTCTTTCTTCTCCTCCTAGTATTAGCATTATGCATATGTTCTACTCTTTGTAGTTGTCCTACAGTTCTTGAATATTCAGTTTCATTTTTTTCAGGTTTTTTTTTTCCTTTTGCTTTTCAATTTTGGAAGTTTCGAATGATATATCCTCAAACTCAGAGATTCTTTCCTTAGGTGTTTTCTGTCTAATAATGAGCCTTTCAAAGGCATTCTTCATTTCTTTCACAGCATTTTTGATCTTTAGTATTTTTTTATTCTTTTTTAGGAGTTCCACCTCTCTGCTTCCATTACCCATCTGTTCTTGTATCTTGTCTAATTTTTCCAATAGAGCTCTTAGGATATTAATCACAATTGTTTTAAATTTATAGTCTGACAATTCCAACATCCCTGCCATATCTGAGTCTGGTTCTGATGCTTTTTCCATATCTTCAAACTGTGTTTTTTGCCTTATTGTATGACTTGTTTTGTTGTTGTTGTTATTGTTGTTGTTGTTGAAAGCAGAATATGATGTACCATGTGAAAAGAACTCAGGTAAATAAGACTTTAGTAATGTGATGATAAAGTGAGGGAGAGGGGAAGTATTTTATAGTCTTGTGATTCAGTGAAATGACTAACTCTAGTCACTCAGCCTTTTAGTGAGTGTGTGCCCCTGGGCTGTAAACCCCAAAGGTAACATTCAATTTTTCCCTGCCTTGGGTAGGACAAAATGTCTGGAAGAGGCTGAACTTGGGTATCCCCCTCCCAAATTTGGGAGGCTGGTGGGGGCTGGAATGCAAGATTTCTCTCCCCTCCTTTTGTGGAAGGCCAGAATAAGCTGGAGTTGGGTATTTCCCTTTCTCCAGGGTGGGT
Source organism: Zalophus californianus (assembly GCF_009762305.2). Taxonomy (NCBI): domain Eukaryota; kingdom Metazoa; phylum Chordata; class Mammalia; order Carnivora; family Otariidae; genus Zalophus; species Zalophus californianus. The sequence continues at coordinate 11,589,901 of NC_045606.1, read as the reverse complement.
AGGCTCTGATAAATCCCAATAGTTTAGACTCTGGTCAAATAGATTCTTTTGAGGGCAGCCCTCTTTCCAAAGAAAAGAACACTCTGGTATGTTTTTAAATGGCATGTTTTCTCTGATACTCACCATGAGAACCTGGTAGAGCTCCAGGAGGTAAAAAAAAAAAAAAGCACCCACCCCCCAGAGTTTTAACTCACAGACTTGTCTACGTTGAACCTCCAGCAATTGACCAGTTGCAGTTTAGGTTTTCCTACCCTGGTACTATTTCCAACAGAGATTTCTGCGTATGGGTTTCTGTTCTGGTGAGTTGTGATTTTCTGTTTCCCCTGTCTGTCCAATTTTAGGAGCAGCAGTCTGCCCTGTGACCGCACTGCTCTGATGGATCTAAGAAGAGCTGGTTTTTCAGTTTCTTCAACTTTTTAGTTATTATTAATACAAAGTACTGACCTTCAAATTCTTACATGTCAGACTGGAAGTTTTAAATCCTCTTTACCCATTTTTTAATCAGGTTATTGTTCTGTTATTGTTGTTCAGTTATAGAGTTCTTTATTACCCTGGATATCATCTGGATATTATCCTCAGATATATGGTATGCAAATATTTTTTTCTCCCATTCTGTGGACTACATTTTCACTTTGTTGATGATCTTTTGATGCATAAAGTTTTAAATTTTGATGAAATCCAATTTATTTATCTATGTTTTTCTTTTGTTGCCTGTAGGTTTCAGTGTCATATCCAACAAATCATTGCCAAATCAGATTTCATGAATTTTCCCCCTTTGTTTTCTTCTAAGCATTTCACAGTTTTAGCTCCTATGTTTAGGTCTTTGATTCACTTTAAATTAATTTTTGTATAAAGTGTAAGGTAAGGAGCCAGCTTCATTTCCTTACATGTGTATATCCAGTCTTCCCAGCACCATTTACTGAAAGGGCTATCTGCCCTTTTGCCATTGAATGGTCTTTGCACCCTTGTCAAAAATCATGTAACCATATATGCAAAGACTTATTTGGGGGCTTTTTGTTCTATTATTCTGTTGGTCTAGGTGTCTGTCTTTATGCCAGTACTGTACTGTTTGGGTTGCTGTAGTTTTGTAGTAAGTTTTGAAGGGAGGAAATGTGAGACTTCCAACTTTGTTTTCCTTTTTCAAGATTGTTTTGGCTATTTGGAGTCCCCTGAGATTTCATATTAATTTTAGGATGAATTTTCTCTTTCTGCAAATTGGGATTTTGATAAGAATTGCACTGAATCATTTGATTACTTTGGGTCGTCTTGACATCTTAACAGTATTAATTTTTCCAATTTGTGAACATGAACATGTTTTTCCATTTATTTGTGTCTTTAATTTCTTTCAGCAACATATTGTAGTTTTCAATGTATAAGGTTTTCACCTCATTGGTTAAGTCTATTCTTGAGTTTTTTATTCTTTTTGATGCTATTATAAATAGAATTGGTTTCTAAACTTCTTCTTTTGAAATTTTCATTGTTAGTGTATACAAATAACTGGGGTGGTTTTGTTCTCTCATCCTATTTTACCACAATTTGGGTGAACTTGAAGAAACCAATTAATCTCTCTGAGCCTCAGTTTCATCATTTAAACAATACAGGTTAGATAGATGGTTTCTAAAAATTTTCCCTCTATGAAATGCAATGATTCTATTCATTTTCTTTAATCTTCCATGTAAGGAAATCAGCTCAACTTTGATGGCCTAACTCAGAGGTCATGCTTTCTGTGAGGGTCTCTCCAACTCCCCCTCCATTCTCACATGAATTCTATCTCTCAGGGCAGTGTTCCACTTACTTTTCATCCATAGCAACTAGAATAGACCCTGATTATAGTAAGCAACACATAGGAGTCAATGAATAAACAAATAAATATGGCTGGTTGTCCTATAGCCAAAACCACTGGTGAGACCTCTGTAACAGATATATTAAAAGCATTTTAAAAATCCCTTCATACAAGAGAATGGGCTTAAACTTTTCTTTTACATTAGAAGGTGAATCCTCCATTGAGAATTGAGAACTAATATTCAAACTATATATATATATATATATATATATATATATATATATATATATAAAACTCAGGTTAGTATGTAAATACCAACTTTAAAAAAAAAGGAAAAAACTCTTTATATCTTATTTATAGGAGAACAATGGAAATAATAAAACTGGGACATTAGATAGCCCTTAGATTTTCTTAATCTAATTGAAATGATTTGCAAGGTGATATATCCAAACGGAATTTTAAAGTATTATATTTGGCTCATTCTCTACTGTTCTGGGAGTCTTCCTATTTAACATGATAGGCTTTTGTTACATATTAATTTCACATGTACTTTCTGTTATCCATTCAAAATATCAAAATCATATAAGTAATGCAGGTATTGGAGAAGAGTCAGAGAAAACAAAGCTTGGAGATAACCTGCAGACAGTCAGTTTAACAGGGTAAAAGAACCAATTTCAAACATTTTAAAGACTGTCACTTAGCATGGGTACTAGGAGTATTAAATGGATAGAAGAGAACAAGTCCAGTGAGTGATAATGAATGTAATGAAACAGTCTTGGTTCAATGTAAAGGAAAACTTTCTGAGGATTAGAACTATTCTGACAAGGAGCTGATGAGTTTCCTGTCACCAGAAGTTTTCATAAAGAAGCTGAACACTCACTGACCAAAAAAACAAGACTTGGGACACAAATTAATTAGATTGTCTCTGAACTTCCTTCCAACTCTGAAAGTATATGATTCTATGGTTCTAATACCTCTTCAGAGGGAGGCCACTGGAATATCTGAATTCAGCTTACACATTGCCCTCATTATTTGGTCAAAAACTACAGGTTCCTTCAAGCAGTCCTCATCAAAGATATCCTTTCTTGGTCTTGTTCCTCAGACTAGTTTTGGTCTTTCCTTTTTTTAAAATTTTTTATTGTTATGTTAATCACCATACATGACATCGTTAGTTTTTAATGTAGTGTTCCATGATTCACTGTTTGTGCATAATACAGTGCTCCACGCAGAACGTGCCCTCTTTAATACCCATCACCAGGCTAACCCATTCCCCCACCCCCCTCCCCTCTAGAACCCTCAGTTTGTTTTTCAGAGTCCATCGTCTCTCATGGTTCCTCTCCCCCTCTGATTTTCCCCCCTTCATTCTTCCCCTCCTGCTATCTTCTGCTTTTTTTTTTCTTAACATATATTGCATTATTTGTTTCAGAGGTACAGATCTATGATTCAACAGTCTTGCACAATTCACAGCGCTCACCATAGCACATACCCTCCCCAATGTCTATCACCCAGCCACCCCCTCCCTCCCACCCCCCACCACTCCAGCAACCCTCAGTTTGTTTCCTGAGATTAAGAAGTCCTCATATCAGTGAGGTCATATGATACATGTTTTTCTCTGATTGACTTATTTCACGCAGCATAACACCCTCCAGTTCCATCCATGTCATTGCAAATGGCAAGATCTCATTCCTTTTGATGGCTGCATAATATTCCATTGTGTATATATACCCCATCTTCTTTAGCCATTCATCTGTCGATGGACATCTTGGCTCTTTCCACAGTTTGGCTATTGTGGACATTGCTGCTATAAACATTGGGGTGCACATGACCCTTCGGATCCCTACATTTGTATCTTTGGGGTAAATACCCAGTAGTGCAATCGCTGGATCGGATGGTAGCTCTATTTTCAACTGTTTGAGGAACTTCCATACTGTTTTCCAGAGTGGGTGCACCAGCTTGCATTCCCACCAACAGTGTAGGAGGGTTCCCCTTTCTCCACATCCCCGCCAACATCTGTCGTTTCCTGACTTGCTAATTCTAGCCATTCTGACTGGTGTGAGGTGGTATCTCATTGAGGTTTTGATTTGGATTTCCCTGATGCCGAGCGATGTTGAGCACTTTTTCATGTGTCTGTTGGCCATTGGATGTCTTCTTTGGAAAAACGTCTGTTCATGTCTTCTGACCATTTCTTGTTTGGATTATTTGTTCTTTGGGTGTTGAGTTTGATAAGTTCTTTATAGATTTTGGATACTAGCCCTTTATCTGATATGTCATTTGCAAATATTTTTTCCCATTCTGTCGGTTGTCTTTTGGTTTTGTGGACTGTTTCTTTTGCTGTGAAAAAGCTTTTTATCTTGATGAAATCCCAAGAGTTAATTTTTGCCCTGGCTTCCCTTGCCTTTGGCGATGTTTCTAGGAAGAAGTTGCTGCGGCTGAGGTGGAAGAGGTTGCTGCCTGTGTTCTCCTTTAGCATTTTGATGGACTCCTGTCTCACGTTTGGGTCTTTCAACCATTTGGAGTCTATTTTTGTGTGTGGTGTAAGGAAATGATCCAGTTTCATTCTTCTGCATGTGGCTGTCCAATTGTCCCAACACCATTTGTTGAAGAGACTGTCTTTTTTCCACTGGACATTCTTTCCTGCTTTGTCAAAGATGAGTTGACCATAGAGTTGAGGGTCCATTTGTGGGCTCTCTGTTCTGTTCCATTGATCTATGTGTCTGTTTTTGTGCCAGTACCATACTGTCTTGCTGATGACAGCTTTGTAATAGAGCCAGAAGTCTAGAACTGTGATGCCGCAAGCTTTGTTTTTCTTTTTCAATATTCCTCTGGCTATACGGGGTCTCTTCTGGTTCCATACAAATTTTAGGATTATTTGTTCCATTTCTTTGAAAAAAGTGGATGGTATTTGGATGGGGATTGCATTGAATGTGTAGATTGCTCTAGGTAGCATTGACATCTTCACAATGTTTGTTCTTCCAATCCATGAGCATGGAACGTTTTTCCATTTCTTTGTGTCTTCCTCAATTTCTTTCAGGAGTATTTTATAGTTTTCTGAGTACAGGTCACTTGCCTCTTTGGTTAGATTTATTCCTAGGTATCTTATCGTTTTGGGTGCAATTGTAAATGGAATCAACTCCTTAATTTCTCTCTCTTCTGTCTTGTTGTTGTTGTATAGGAATGACCCTGGTTTCTGTGCACTGATTTTATATCCTGCCATGTGACTGAATTCCTGTATGAGTTCTAGCAGTTTTGGGGGGGAGTCTTTTGGGTTTTCCACATAAAGTATCATATCATCTGCAAAGAGTGAGACTTTGACTTCCTCCTTACCGATTTGGATGCCTTTGATTTCTTTTTGTTGTCTGATTGCTGTGGCTAGTACTTCTAATACTATGTTGAATAGCAGTGGTGATAGTGGACATCCCTGCCGCGTTCCTGACCTTAGGGGAAAAGCTCTCAGCTTTTCCCCATTGAGAATGATATTCGCTGTAGGTTTTTCATAGATGGCTTTTATGATATTGAGGTATGTACCCTCTATCCCTATATTCTGAAGAGTTTTGATCAAGAAAGGATGATGTACTTTGTCAAATGCTTTCTCTGCATCTATTGAGAGGATCATATGATTCTTGTTCTTTCTTTTGTTAATGTACTGTATCACGTTGATTGATTTGCGGATGTTGAACCAGCCTTGCAGCCCAGGGATAAATCCCACTTGGTCATGGTGAATAATCCTTTTAATGTACTGTTGGATCCTATTGGCTAGTATTTTGGTGAGAATTTTTGCATCCATGTTCATCAAGGATATTGGTCTGTAATTCTCCTTTTGGATGAGGTCTTGGTCTTGTTTGGGGAACAAGGTAATGGTGGCCTCATAGAATAAGTTTGGAAGTTTTCCTTCCATTTCTAGTTTTTGGAACAGTTTCAGGAGAATAGGTATTAATTCTTCTCGAAATGTTTGGTAGAATTCCCCTAGGAAGCCATCTGGCCCTGGGCTTTTGTTTGTTGGGAGATTTTTGATGACTGCTTCAATTTCCTTAGTGGTTATAGGTCTGTTCAGGTTTTCTATTTCTTCCTGGTTCAATTTTGATAGTTGATACATCTCTAGGAATGCACCCATTTCTTCCAGGTTATCTAATTTGCTGGCATAGAGTTGCTCATCATATGTTCTTATAATTGTTTGTATTTCTTTGGTGTTGGTTGTGATCTCTCCTCTTTCATTCATGACTTTGTTGATTTGGGTCATTTCTCTTTTCTTTTGGATAACTCTGGCCGGGGGTTTATCAATCTTGTTGATTCTTTCAAAGAACCATCTCCTCGTTTCGTTGATCTGTTCTACTGTTCTTTTGGTTTCTAGTTCATTGATTTCTGCTCTGATCTTTATTATTTTTCTTCTCCTGCTGGGTTTAGGCTTTATTTGCTGTTCTTTCTCTAGCTCCTTTAGGTGTAGGGTTAGGTTGTGTATTTGAGACCTTTCTTGTTTCTTGAGAAAGGCTTGTTGCTATATACTTTCCTCTCAGGACTGCCTTTGCTGCATCCCAAAGATTTTGACCAGTTGTGTTTTCATGTTCATTGGTTTCCATGAATTTTTTTAATTCTTCTTTAATTTCCTGGTTGACCCATTCATTCTTTAGTAGGATGCTCTTTAGCCTCTATGTATTTGAGTTCTTTCTGACTTTCCTCTTGTGATTGAATTCTAGTTTCAAAGCTTTGTGGTCTGAAAATATGCAGGGAATGATCCCAATCTTTTGGTACCAGTTGAGACCTGATTTGTGACCTAGGATATGATCTATTCTGGAGAATGTTCCATGGGCACTAGAGAAGAATGTGTATTCCATTGCTTTGGGATGGAATGTTCTGAATATGCCTGTGAAGTCCATTTGGTCCAATGTGTCGTTTAAAGTCTTTATTTCCTTGTTGATCTTTTGCTTAGATGATCTGTCCATTTCAGTTAGGGGGGTGTTAAAGTCCCCCACTATTATTTATTGTTGTCAATGTGTTTCTTTGCTTTTGTTATTAATTGCCTTATATACTTGGCTGTTCCCATGTTAGGGGCATAGATATTTACAATTTTTAGATCTTCTTGTTAGATAGACCCTTTAAGTATGATATAGTGTCCTTCCTCATCTCTTATTACAGTCTTTGGTTTAAAATCTAAAATGTCTGATATAAGGATTACCACCCCAGCTTTCTTTTGGTGTCCATTAGCACACTAAATGGTTTTCCAGCCCTTCACTTTCAATGTGGGGGTGTCTTTGGGTCTAAAATGAGTCTCTTGCAAACAGCATATCGATGGGTCTTGTTTTTTAATCCAATCTGATAGCCTGTGTCTTTTGATTGGGGCATTTAGCCCATTTGCATTCAGGGTAACTATTGAAAGATATGAATTTAGTGCCATTGTATTTCCTGTAAAGTGACTGTTACTGTATATTGTCTGTGTTCCTTTCTGGTCCATGCTGCTTTTAGGCTCTCTCTTTGCTTAGAGGACCCCTCTCAATATTTTTTGTAGGGCTGGTTTCGTGTTTGCAAATTCCTTTAGTTTTTGTTTGTCCTGGAAGATTTTTATCTCTCCTTCTATTTTCAATGACAGCCTAGCTGGATATAGTATTCTTGGCTGCATATTTTTCTTGTTCAGTGCTCTGAATATATCCTTTCTGGCCTGCCAGTTCTCTGTGGATAGGTTTGTTTCCAATCTAATCTTTCTATCATTGTAGGTTACAGATCTCTTCTCCTGAACTGCTTTCAGAATTTTCTCTTTGTCTCTGAGACTCGTAAGTTTTACTATTAGATGTCAGGGTGTTGACCTATGTTTATTGATTTGAGAGGGGTTCTCTGTGCTTCCTGGATTTTGATGCCCGTTTCCTTCCCCACATTAGGGAAGTTCTCTGCTATAATTTGCTCCAATATACCTTCTTCCCCTCTCTCTCTTTCTTCTTCTTCTGGGATCCCAATTATTCTAATGTTGTTTCATCTTAGCTTATTGCTTATCTCTCTAATTCTGCCCTCGTGATCCCGTAGTTGTTTCTCTCTCTTTTTCTCAGCTTCTTTATTTTCGATCATTTTGTCTTCTATATCGCTGATTCTCTCTTCTGCTTCATTTATCCTAGCAGTTAGTGCCCTCATTTTTTATTGCACCTCATTAATAGCCTTTTTGATTTCGACTTGGTTAGATTTTAGTTCTTTTATTTCTCCAGAAAGGGTTTCTCTAATAACTTCCATGCTTTTTTCAATCCCAGCTAGTATCTTTAAGTCATGATTCTGAACTCTAGGTCCGACATCGTATTAATGTCCATATTGAGTAGGTCCCTGGCCGAGAGTACTACCTCTTGTTCTTTTTGTTGAGGTGATTTATTTCATCTTGTCATTTTGTCCAGAGGAGAATAGATGAATGAGAGAACAAAATGCTAACAGGTTTACAACGTCCCCAGCAAATATACTCCAATCAAATCAGAAAATACTTGAAACCAGGGGAAGAGAACGGGAAAGAAAGAAAAAGGAAAGAGAAAAAAGAAAAAGAAAAAGATAAAAACAAACAAAAACAGAACAAAACAAAAAAAACAGAATATGATCAAATATGATCAGGCTGGTGCATAGATCAGTGCCACACACTAGATTTTAGGTGTATTTTAGTCTGTTAGAAGAAAGTGTGTCCTAAAATTTTAAAGAAAGAAAGACTTATATATGTACAAAATAAGGGTTGATACAATGAAGGGATGGAATATGACTGTAAAGATGAAAATTATAAAAAATTTTAAAAAAGGAATTGATAAGAAGATGTTTGGAAAAGAAAGAAGAGGATTTTAAAAAAGGAAAGAAAGAAAGAAAAGAAAAAAAGGGGGGAGAGAATGTGATCAGGCAGATGACTAGAACAAAGCCATACACTAGAGATTTAGGGTATATTTTGATATGTTAGAAGAAACTGTATCTCAAAATTTTAAAGAGAGAACAACTTTATATATATATATATATATATATATATATATATATATATATATATATATATCTGCCAAAAATAAGGGTAACTACTATGAAGGGATAGAATATGACTCTAAAAATGAAAAGTAAAAATGTTTTTTTAAAAAAAGGGATTGATAAGATGTTGGTTGAAAAGGGGAAAAAAAAATTCAAAAAAAAAAACAGCTAAAAACAATTAACTTTGAAAGACTAATGAATCATGGTAAAAACGCCATGAATTTTATGTGCAGTATTCCCCTAGCGCTGGAGTTCTCCCGTTCTCATTGATCACTAAACTTGGTCTTGACTGGCTGTTCATGCTGATCTTCTGGGGGAGGGGCCTGTTGCCTGGTTCCCAAATATCTTTGCCAGAAGTGGAATTGCCCTGCCCTTGCTGGTCCCGGCTAAGCAATCTGCTCAGGTTTGCTCTCGGGAGCTTTTGTTCCCTGTACACTTTCCGTACAGCATTGGAGGATGACAGTGAAAATGGCGGCCTCCCAATCTCTGCCCTGGAGGAGTCAAGAACTCAGGGCCCCGCTCCTCAGTGCACCCCCAGAGAAAAGCAATCAGTCACTCCCGTCTCCCCGGTCTCTGGCCGCACTCCTTGCTCACCCGGCCTGTGACCGAGCGTTTCTATCTCTGGCACCCAACCCCGTGCGGAGTCTCCAAACCCAGCAGATCCCTGCAGTGCGCTCCCACACTGCTCCTCCTGGGGGAGGAAGGGGAGTCTCCCCGGATCTGCTGCTTGTTGGGTCCCTGCTGGAGGAGCAGTGGTCCAACTGTGCCGTGGATCACAGTTTATGGCGACCCCGAGCTGAGAGACTTCACCTCGGCTCCGTCTCTGCAGCCAGCTTTCCCGCTCCGATACCTGAGAGCTCTGCCGCACTCAGGCACCCCCCGTCTTCCTGTGACCTCGAGGATCCTGAGACCACACTGTCCTGTGAGGGTTCCACCCCTAGCTTAGCCACTGGAGCGACGTCCTTCAGTGGAGTCAACTTCTAAAAGTTCTGATTTTGTGCTCCACTGCTCTATCAGTTGCCTGAAGCAGCCAATGGAGGCCCCCTCCCCCACCATCTATCTTCCCGAATATTGCCTCGGATTCACTTCTCCGCACATCCTACCTTCCAGAAAGTGGTTGCTTTTCTGTTCAGAGAGTTGTTGCTATTCTTTTCTTCGATCTCCTGTTGAGTTCGTAGGTGTTCAGAATGGTTTGATCCCTATCCAGCTGAATTCCTGAGACCAGATGAAATCCAGGTCTCCTACTCCTCCGTCATCTTGCTCCGCCCCCCATAGTTTTGGCTATTCTAATTCTAATAATTCAGTCCAAGTCCATTTTTAGTTTTTTCTGCAGCTACATGATCCTGGTTTAATCCTATTGAACTAAAAATTCCAGTTTTGTTCACACGATAGTAGAGAGAACACAGGCATTTGCGTGCAAAGAGTTGACACTTACTGTTAAACATGGCTAAATCTCTTAGTTTCTCTCACCATGAGTGTAAAGGATACTGTTACATGCCACCAAGATCCAAGATCCCAACTTGAAGACCACAACACTGCCAGCAGCAGTTCCCAGCCATCATTCCTGTGGAATTCCTCCCAAGCATAGAGGGTTATCCAGATTATTTTCCTTACCAGGAGATAGTTTACATACAATGAATGGACACTGGAAGTCCAAAGGCTGGACCCTCTTACATCATGCAGAATATTTCTAATAAACCATCTCAGCTCCAGAAAACCCCGTATGGGATTACCTGAAGCCTCTGTCACAATAGCACTGCTGTTCAAATTCTCTCTCTGCCAATCTTACCCCTTCATTGCTTTATAGGTTTTGTTCCTAGGAGCATTCCCAAGTAAATAACCTGCACTTAAATCTGTCTCAGAGTCTCTTTCCTGGGGAACCTAACCTAAGAATTATCAGTCTTTGAAATGAGATTAACACTGCCTATTTTTTCATACCCAGAGGATCAAATGAAATTACAAAGATGAAATTATTGAGCATGATAAGAAATAGCTCTATGTACAGTCAAGTTCTACTCATTTTCTTCTTTGAACCACACTTTCTCTACTAGACCCTTTAATAGCTATATTTAAAAAACTCAAAAGGTAATTGAGGCACCTGGGTGGCAGCACAGTCAGTTGAGTGCCGGACTCTTGGTTTCAGCTCAGGTCATGATCTCAGGGTCATGCGATCAAACCCCATGTTGGGCTCCATGCTCAGTGCAGAGTCTACTTAAGGCTCACTCCCTTTCTCTCTGCCCTCCCCTACCAATCTTTTCTAACAATTCAAAAGGTTATTATATAGAGGAACAAGGTTTGTACTATATTGTTCTATGAAGGAGAACTTCAACAATGGCAAAATTTTAGGTGCCAAGAAATGCTTGGTGCATAGTTGGCACTCAGTAAATTCTTGTGAGCAAAGGATGATGGATGGATAGACAGGTGAATGGAAATATTAGCATAATCTTAGAAAATTCTATTATTGTTCTTGCAAAACACAGTGGATTGCTACAATAACCACTTAAACATAACTATTTAGCCTTCTATGTTTCAGTTTTCTCATCTGTTAAATGGGAATAATAATGGCACCATAAACTTCTATAGATTAAACAGGATAATTTACATTAAGTATGTAAAATTGTATCTCCTCACATAGTAAGCAAAGAATAAATATTACTTATTACTGAACACTAATTTCATGCTAGGTACTGAATAGGGCTTTTTATAAATATTGGATCAATTCCTCCTTATACCAACACCATAACAGATTTTTTTAATTAAGTTTTTAGTTTTAATTCCAATATAGTTAACATATTTTGTTATACTAGTTTCAGGTGTACAATGTAGTGATTCAATAATTCTATACATAATGCTCATCATGATAAGTGTACTCACCCCTTCACCTATTTCACCCATCCCCCCACTACCCCTCTAGTAACCCTCGGTTTGATCTTTACAGTTAAGGGTCTCTTTTTAGGTTTGTGTGTCTTTTTTTCCCTTTGCTCATTTGTTTCTTAAATTCCACATAACAGTAAAATGATATGGTATTTGTCTTTCTCTGACTTATTTTGCTTGGCATTATACTCTCTAGCTCCATCCATGTTGTTGCAAATGGCAAGATTTCATTCTTTTTTATAGCTGAATAATATTCCATTGTATTATATATATCACATTTTCTTTATCCATTCATCTGTCAATGGACACTTGAGCTGCTTCCATAATTTGGTTATTGTAAATAATGCTGCAATAAACAGAAGAGTGCACATATCCTTTCAAATTAGTGTTTTTGTATTCTTTAGGTAAATACCAAGTGGTGTGATTGCTGAATCATAGGGTAGTTCTATTTTTAATTTTTTGAAGAATCTCCATACTGTTTTCCACAGTGGCTGCACCAGTTTGCATTCCCACCAACAGTGCATGAGTGTTCCTTTTTCTCCATACATCCTTGCCAACACTTGTTTCTTGTGTTTGGGTTTTTTAAGTTATTATTTAAATTCCAGTTAGTTAACATACAGTGTACTATTACCTTCCAAGAGGTGTGAGGTGATATCTCATTGTAGTTTTGATTTGCATTTCCCTGATTATGAGTAATGTTGAGCATCTTTTCCTGTGTCTGTTGGCCATCTGGATGTCTTCTTTGGAGAAATGTCTGTTCATGTCTTTTGCCCATTTTTAAATTGGATTATTTGTTTTTTGGGAATTGAGTTGTATCAGTTCTTCATATATTTTGGATACTAACCCTTTATCAGGTATGTCAGTAAGATATCTAGTTTTATTGTTTGTTTCCTTTGTTGTACAGAAGTGTGTGTGTGTGTGTGTGTGTGTGTGTGTGTGTGTGTGTGTGTGTGTGTGTTTTATTGTGATGTAGTCCCAATAGTTTATTTTAGCTTTTATTTCCCTTGCCTCAGGAGACATATCTAGAAAAATGTTGCTATGGCCAATGTCAGAAATTATTGTATGTGCTCTCTTCTAGGATTTTTATGGCTTCTGGTCTAACAATTAGGACCTTAATCCATTTTGAGTTTATTTTTATGTAACATGTGAGGGAGTGGTTGCGGTCCAGTTTTCCCTTTACCATTTGTTGAAGAGACTGTCTTTTTCCCATTGCATATTCTTGCCTCTTTGGTCAAAGATTAATCGACTATATAATCATGGGTTTGTTTTCGGCCTTTTTGTCCTGCTCCGTTGATCTATGTGTCTATTTTTGTGCCAGTACCATACTGTTTTGATGACTACAGCTTTGTAGTATAACTTGAAGTCTGGAGTTGTGATACTTCCAGTTTTGTTTTTCTTTTTCAAGTCTGTGTTAGCTATTCAGGGTCTTTTGTGATTTCATGCAAATTATTTGTTCTAGTTCTGTGAAGAAAGCTGTTGGTATTTGATAGGGATTGCATTAAATCTGTAGATTTTCTTGGGTAGTATAGACATTTTAACAATATTTGTTCTTCCAATCCATGAGTGTGGAATATCTTTCCATTTGTTTGTGTCATCTTCAGTTTCTTTCATCAGCATTTTATAGTTTTCAGAACACAGGTCTTTCATCTCTTTGGTTAAGCTTATTCTTAGGTATTTTATTATTTTTGGCAGAATTGTAAGTGAGATTGCTTTCTTAATTTCTCTTTCTGCCTCCTCGTTATTAGTGTATAGAAATGCAATAGATTTCTGTGCATTGATTTTATATCCTATGTCCTTACTGATTTTATTTTTCAGTTATAGTAGCTTTTTGGTGGAGTCTTTAGGGTTTTCCACATACAGTAAAATGTCATCTGCAAATAGTGAATATACAGGTAACTTTATATTTCAAAAATAGAACTTAAAACTCACAGGGCTTAAGAAACTTTCCAAATTCATTTTTTTATCCTCAATCTTCTACTCTTCCTTACTCTCATTCAGGACTTAATTAAAATTAATTTTCTTCTGGTTACTCCCATGAGAAATTTGAAAATTATTTTAGACTATTCCCTCTCCTTTATCTCCTGCATCCAACTCTTCATTTTTTTAAAGATTTTATTTATTTAACACAGAGAGAGAAAGAGCACAAGCAAGGGGAGCAGCAGGCAGAGGGAGAGGGAAATCCCCTGCTGAGACATCATGACCTGAGCTGAAGGCAGATGCTTAACTGACTGAGCCACCCAGGTGCCCTGAGTCCAGTGCTTTATTTATTCTGCCTCTTAGCTTGTCACCTCCTTTTGCAGACACTGTTGATGCCCTGCCTGTATCTCCTTGACACTTATTGCTGAGCACATCGATGGCTTCTGGTTTCAAGCACTCACAATTCCCTGCCTAAAGTCTCCTATCTCTTCAGAAGTTTCCTCTGCATATGTGTAGGACGGGCCTAAAGTATCAGCGAGCTAATGCCCTCAGGAGAGCTTCCCACCAATGACAAATGAGAATTAGTGAGTAAATACCCCCCCCATGGGACAACAGTTAACACACTCTGCACAGGTTCTCAGTAGAATTCAGCCTCAAGTCCATAGTGGTAACTGCATCATTTTTGCTTTGTGTCTTGGCTTCCTTCTTTCTGCCACTTCTTCAGCTTACTATCTTATTTCTATATTCTCCCAAATAAATGACTTGCATTCAAACCCTTGTCTCTAGAGCTGCTACTCTGGGTACCTAACTTCACACTTCTCCCCTCTATTCCCACTTCAGTTTAGCAATTTGCCTTCTCTCACCCAAACTGTTGCAATAATATCCTAACTTTCCTCTTGGTTTCAATCTCTCCCTTCAAATACTTCATTCAGAGAAATATTTCTAAAATATTAATATGATCATGGCTTTTCCCTGCATGAAACTCTTTAGTGGTTTTTGTTGTATGTAGGGTAACTATAAACTCCTTAGCATGGCTTATAAGGCCCCCCACAATCTCATGATCTTGCCCATGTCTGCCTTTCCACCCTTATCTCCCACCTCTTCTCATTACCACCCTGTGCTAAGAATAGGAAATTCACACACCTTCAGAATCACCATGTCTTTCCAATCCTCCATCAATTAACAAACACCTAGTGTCCTCCACTCAGCCCAATGTCCAACTGTAAGCTCACATTCATTCTCTACTTCTGTCTCAGTGAAGGGCATTTCTTCCTCATGTGGATAATAGGAAGACCTCCATATATTTCAGTTTTTGTGCTAGTCACACTGCAGTCTACTTGTCACAATGTCCATCTCCTTCACTACGCTAAAGTTGCTTGAGGACAAGCACTCATTTCCTAGAGCAATGTGGCGTCAGTATCTCTCCAGCACTCCCCACACAGTAGGTCCTTTGATAAAGTGTACCGTAGTAATAAATGGCTAAGTGCATAAATGTACAAAATCTAACTGCTGTCAGAATTGGAATTCAAGCATACACATGTCCAATCCCAAAGCTTGTGCTCTTCCTACCACAGTGTGCTTTCTAAGGAAGCGAGCCTATGCCGTGACACCCTGGGGCTGGTGATACACAGCCTCAACAGATTTGCAGTTGTCACACATTTTAATGTATAAGATCCTACAACCCCTTTCTATGCTAAAGAAGAATGTGATAGAATTTGAAGTGCCTCATTCCTAGAAGCTTTATTAGATTTATTTCCTCTTTTCTCTAGTGTTTAGCACATAAAACTCCTACTCCTTCTTTCTCCTTGATGTAAGTCAGAAGGAAAGGTTGTCTGGAGAGAGTAGAGCCAGGACACAAGATTATTCTAAGACAGGTATCAGAATGGAGCGGCTCTCTAAAGATGGCAGGCAGTGAGGAGTGAGGAAGCTGGGAAGGAAGACCGGCTTAATTGCTGCCACTGTGAGCAAGAGTGAAGGAGGAAGGGATTCACATGATTTTCCAGGTAACTCAGGAAACAGTGCCTTTGTATCTCAACCACCCTCTTGTTGATGTGCCCTGTGTTAACCTGAACCAGATATTAAAACTACTATAAAGGCTTCCTGGGGCTGGGTAAGGGGGGCTGGAAGGGAGCAGACAGAGGAAGCTTAGCTAACATTTATAGTGGTAGTGAGAATACCATGCCCTCTCCCCTAGTCTCCTTCTTTGGGTGCAAACAATCCGCTTTTTGGTTCCTGAGTTCACCCTCCATAAGTCTAGAGATGCCATAGTCCCTCAAGACAGCTGCTTCCATGGAGAATATTAAGTGGCTCAAGCCTGCTCGTCAATAGGCTTTACAGTTCCCCACCTTCCCCCACTGATGCTTCTCTCCACATGCAGACCTTGCCTTGTCATGAATGGGTCTTCAGTTATGCTGCCAAGATAGATTTGACTGGTATTTGAACAAGCACAACTGTGATGTAATCAAATGCAACTTAATATTGTGCTAATTATTTATCTCCCATTATGCCATTACAATTATTTCAGGAGATTACCCTCCATTGCCCCTTTATGAAAACTTCAGTAGGCTGAAGAATTTTCTGCCTATCCCTAGGTAATAGACAGGTAATAGCTCTTATAATAACTTTAAGAAGTCTTGATTCTGAAGTCAGAATATCCAGACCAAGATTTAATCAAAAGGCCAAACTTTTTCAATATCAGATCTCCCCTCCCTCATCTTGAGAGCTGCAGTCTTAAGGAAGATGGTAGGTACTTCTTCCTTTTTCCTTCTGACCTTTCCTTCCCTATTGTCTTGTACTTCTTAGATGTTTTCTGATCAGGTCAGAACAGGCAGAGGATGGAATGGAAAGAGAAAGTGAAAGGTCATATTGACAGGTATTGAAGAGGGTTGACTGCATGCTGGGGCCTGGAAGATGAATGAGGCTTACTCCTTCTTTTCCCTTCTCTTGTTGACACCTTCTTTGTTCTCAGGAGTTTCCATCACCAAAGACTATTTGTGTTGTTACTTTGATCCTAAAAGTCACACCCTAGTCCAAGTGGGGAACCCCTAGGGATCTCATGTTAGCCTTCTTACTGCTGGATTTCTTTACTTTCTTCTGTACAGCACCCAAGATGGTCATGTGCCTGGCCTTCCTCTCCCTCTGTCTGTGTGTGTGTGTGTGTCTGGCTGTCCCTCTATCTCCCCACTCTGCTCCATGAGAAATGGACCCAACAAAACTGGGAGCACAGACAGGTTGCTGCAAACTACATTTGTCATGACAGGCTTATGTAGTGTTCTAGGTATCAGACTCAAGTCTTCCATGTCTCCCAAATGCAGGAGATGCATTGCATGTACTCCAGTTGGCCCATGGAAAACTCTCGCTGGGCTTATGATGAAAAGGCAGCACCCCAACCCTACTGGAGGAGTGAGGGATAATGCAACATGGTACTGCAACACCTCTTTACAAAGATATCTCCTTCCAAAACCTCCCTTCTTTTCTGTTCTCAATTCTTGTTTTATTTGAAGTCAGTGAGGGGATCAAAAAAACAGGTAACTACTGTATAAACAATTTCTGTAACTGTTGCAGGCGGGCATCTCCACCATATCCACTTTGGTATGACATCTTTTAAATTTGCACCCAGGTCCAAACTTCAGTAGAAAGAGAGTTCTTTTAACACCTTGATCCTGATGCCAAGTTGTAAGAGGGCTTAGTCCCTTCCAGTATCTAAGCTACTTTTTGATATTCTCTCTTTTTACAAACAAGGAAATGGAGGCTCTGAGAGGTTAAGAAACTGCTCAAGGTTGCCCAGCCATTAGACAAAAGAGCTGAAATTTGAACCCAAGACTTTATTTCCAGTCCTGGTGCTTTTAACTTCTTGGCCATGAGGTCCACTGTGCATCACAAGCAAACTGCTTCCTTTCTGACTTTGAGGAAAGTACAGAAACACAGACTTTCCCCAATGGTATAAATGTTAGCTGTGTCCCACGCTCCCATCAGGAACCGAGACCAACTTTGCTACAAGGTATCAATGATAGTGTCCCATGGCCAACTCAACGCCAGAGTCTTCAATACTTTGCTACTCAGAGGGTGATCCAAGGACCAGCGACAGTGTCTAAGAACTTGTTTGAAATGTGTTCTCAGTGCCTCTCCATTAACATCCCTATGAGAATTTGCATTTTAGCAAGCACATTAAGATGGAAGAAGCACTGGTCCCCACCATGACTCCAAGGAGACTTAATGAACCTTCTAGCACATCTACAATCTACCTCCTATAACTTCCCAGGTGTCCTCTAAGAGACCTGGAGATCAGGCTACTCCTCATAATGGTCACCACATCTGTTATTTTATCATATCAGGTTAAGATATTAATAGATCTTTATCCTGAAATGTAACTTTGTTAACCTAATCTCTCAGTTTTCATAGTCTAATTCTCAAAATGAATTCTGTTCTTTATCTTGAAGACTGTAAACTGAATCTCTAGATTAAAAATAAATCTCCAACTGGCTAGTTGATATAGCCCAGCAGGGCAAGGAGCACTAAGGATAAAGAGTCAAGCCTAACTGAAACTAGAAAATGAGCTGGTTCTTCCATTCTCATCATCACAGCTTGCCTGCTTCACCCTCTGTGTGTTCATGCCAGTGCATTGCACACCCATTTCCTACATTCATTTATTAAATGAGTCAGTAAATGTGTAGTAAGCAACTACTGGACACCAGGCACTGTGACAAGAGTAATAAATTAAAAGATGGGTCACACACAGATTCTGTAAGGACCTTATACTGTAATTAAGAAGAAAATACACATATACAAACATTGATCATTTAAGGCAGAATATGAAATCTCTTGTATAAATCATCTTTTGATGGACTACATTTTGATAATACAACCACAAACTCTCAGTGGCTCCCAATAATTCTTGCTTAGAAGAGTCATTCATAGGTCAGCTGCATTTCTGCTCCATGCTCTTGACATTCTTGGAATCAGGCAGAAGGAACAGCTCTTCTTGGGACATGTTGGCCCCATGGCCACACCACGTGGAGCTCCTTAGAGCTTTTGCACAGAAGTAGCAAGTCACTCCCTCTCATGTTCTGTGAGGCTGAGGAAGTCACTGACCATGCCCAGTGCCAGTGGGACTCCAGGGAGGAGCTGCAGGGTTGGGCACGGCTGTGAAGGCAGCAAATATGTGGAAAATATAACAAAATCTATCATACATGTCATAAGAGAGGAAGAGATGAGGTGCTTTGGGAATTTGGAAACGGGAAGAACATCACTAACCGAGAGAAAAAAGGAGGACCTCCTGAAGAGGTGGTTTTGAAACATGGGCCATGGTGAGGAGAAGTGTGAAGGGAGTAGGGTTGGCTTCCTGGAGCTATGGTAGCAAAGACCTGGGAGACATTATACATATGGAGCAGAGAATGAGATGGGGGAGGGCAGTAACAGGAATAAAACTGAGGTACATTCATGGGAGGTCTTAAATTCCAGGTGATGGGACCTCACTGTGGAAGCAATGGGTGGCTAATCAAGGCAGACAGTGATGTTTTATAAGCAGAGGAGATGGTTAGAGCAGTGCTACAGGTAGATTAATCTGGTCTGAATGCAGTGTTTCTAGGATGGGTCATGGATTTCAGAGCCCTAGCTTTGTCTTTTCTCTCTCTCTTTCACTTTCTTCCCCTCTTTCCCTCTCTCCACTCCCCCTCTGTCTCTCCCTCTCTCTCTGTTTCTCTCTCTGTCTCTGTCTCTCTTCTTTCTTTCTCTCTACTCTGTCTCTCTCTCATTCTTTCTCTTCCTTTCTTTCTCACACTTGCACACTTTCTAAGACCAGCTCAAATATTCCCTCATTTTTCCCTGAAGACTGATCTGACCCTCTGAAGAAAAATTAATTGATTTTTTTATAGCCATGGTCCTTTTAAATTTACTTTTTATCCTTAAATTGTGTGTGTGTGTGTGTGTGTGTGTGTGTGTGTGTGTGTTTCCCTTATAAAAACATGAGTTCTTGAAGACAGAAGTCTTGTATTCTTCATTTTTGTGGCTTCAATTCCAGGTCAGGCCTGCATATCTCTTATTTATTGAAAGGACAGGTTGAATGAGGAAAGATACAAAGGCCTAGTTTGAAAATTACTGTAATAGGTTATTAATAGACTGCACACTAGAATGGAAGAGTCAAATGAAGCATATGGATCAGCATTAATATAATTGTGTATGTGCTTTTTACTTCCATTCTGAGATTTATTTATATTTTCATATGCTGCCCTTTGTATTCCAATATAACAGTGTACAAGTGAAGCCAGACCCTTAACAAGTCTGGACATTATGTGCTTAATCCAAGATTAACTGAAAAGTCTTGTGGGAGCAAAATGCTCCTGTGAACAGAAATCCATTTCTCCAATTCTGTCTTATGTGCAACCAGGATAGAAGGGGTCAAGGCAGAAGCTCAGATAGGGAAGTTCCAAATCCTAAAGCCCACTTTAATATCCCCAAGGTCAATTAGCCATGAATATTTTCTTGCCTGAAATTCCCAGTTGTCATAGATTGTCCCCTTATGGTATTTCTCCAAGGCCTTCTGGATTTTGCATTTCTCTGCTTCATTAGGAATGGAAACCTATCTGATCTCAGAGAGAGCCTGAGTGGTGAGGCTCAATGGGAGAAAATAAGTCTGTACTCCTTAGAAAGGATACTAGAGGTGACTAGTTTTCAACAGTCTCCCTGAACAGGAATGATGCAGATTTTAGAAGTCCAAGTCCTACCCTTAGGCCCAAATGAGGGTTACTAGAGAGTTGCTGCCCAATTGGTACAACACAGAGGATGGTTTACATAATCATTGGCAAACATCCATGACCTTTGCATTTCCTGGGGCTGCCGAAACAAATGACCAAAAACTGGATGGCCCCAAACAAGAGAAAGGCATTCTCTTTCAATTCTGCAGACTAGAAGTCTGAGAATAAGGAGTCAGCAGGGCCATGGTCTCTCCGAGGACTCTAGGGGAAGATCCTTGCCTCATCTGGTGGTTGCCTACAGGCCTTGTCATTCATTCCTTGGTTTATGGCAGATGCAGATGTCTATCTTCAAACTCTGTCTCCAGCCTCCCATGTCCATCTTCCCTTCCCATCTGTGTCTCTGTTTTCTCTTATGAGAACAATAATCATACTGGATTCAGTGCCCACGCTGATGCACAATAACTTCCTCTTAACTTGATTACATCTGCAGAGACCTTATTTCCAAATAAGGTCATATTCATAAGTTGTAGGTAGATGTGAATTTGGGGGGATGTCATTCCACCCAATAGAGTAAGTCTTTGAAGGAAGAACTCAAGTACAGGGAGGTGATTGTTGGGCTCTTTGTTATCCAATAAAACTGAAAACCAACCTCATTAAGGTTGACACACAAAGGGCTGGAGACCTGAAATCATGTGGCCATTTTGACAAGGCCAAGGGAAAGTAAAAATAATTGAATGCACATTTTCAAACACTGTCCTAGAATTTATCCCTGAGCACTTTGTGTATCCATGAATTCATGCCCTGTTTTATGCAAAAAGGATTTGAGATAGTCAGTCATAGAGATTGATTAGAAAGATTTTCATATTCCTCAAGGAATACTATTCCTCAAAGAAACCAACATTCGCTGGGTGTATACTATGCTCCTGGCACAATTCTGAATGTCTTGCTCATGTTGTCTCATTGAAATACGATATCATTCATGACAAGTATGAGTTAGTTCTCCCATAATACAGGTAAAGAAACTGAACTAAACAGATGGTCTCCTTTTCCTAAGATTATTCATGCACATAGTTAATTACTTTTGGTATTCAAATGGAAGTAAATATAAAACTCTATTTAAAAATTCATTTATAATATTTTCTGCAAAATATTATCTAAAGTCACACTTTCTATGGGTGACGGACCCAGATAATCATATTGTGTTTAGGGCACACATACTTTAGAGCAGAAATTCTCTTACCCTTCTTTGTAACCTCCATGATATCTCAGTACTCAGAGAGTACCCAGATGGTCTCTGAGGGTGGAACTGTAAATTATTTTCATAAATCCTCAAATCAGAATTCACGCTTTAATCCCAAATAATCTGGAAAAGACTATTGGAAGTCATAAATTTCTAATTCTGCTCTGAAATCTGCCATGTAACGATCATGCCATTTGGGGAAACTCAATTCTTTTGTTTTCAACTCACTTGTTTGAAAAACAAATGATGTACTGCTCTATTAAGGACCCTTTTGCCTTATTGTTTTATGATAGTAAGCATTTTCAAATCATAATATCTTTCTTAAGCTTCCATGCAAAATGCCATAGTTAGTGAGAAACACATCTTACAGCATTTTAAATTCAAATTCTTATTTGACCACAGTCTGATTTCTTTCAGGCCCATGTTAATTTGTGGGAATGTGTGGCACCATATTGAGAATAGAGAAATATTATATTGTCTCAGTGCCATCTATCATTATATCTTCACTCTTCATACTTATTTTCTTCTGAATATTGTCTTCCTAGATATTTAAAATCTTGAACTGTGTATACCTGAGGAGAAGGTGCTTGCCGAAGGGTATTTTTTGCTCCTTGTGGGTAAAGTTATTCTCTTAGACTGCCAATAAGATCTCCTCCCTTTGGAGGAAAACTTTGGGTCCATGTGTTTGGCAGATGATGAAAGCAAGCTCTGTTTACAGGTTTTTCTCTTGACCCAGTAAAATCAGAAAAAGAGAAAGAGCATATTAGTGACTTTCCTCTCTGCAGGGATTTTTCAACCTTAAGAACGTGGACATGATGTCTCCTGAAAATGAGTACTTTGGATTCATGTTGGCAAGCATGCCAGTAAACAGCAGAACTGGGGAATATGCCTTTAATAAGGCTGTCTTTTATTTGCAGCCTTTGAATAGACCTGCTTTTTAGATGTAGGATAAGATTTTTACAAGGGCTGAGGTTGCAAGGAGTAACCTTTACCTAGAGAGGCTGAGAAGTCATTGCTCACTGATAAACAGACATGTGGATTCCCTTGTCTTGCCTTAAGATTGTCAGGTATCACTTTAGAGCCTCTGTGTTAACTTATTTCAAACCTTGAATCTGAGCCTTCAGCACCATTGGCTACCTGGAAATCCCAACAGAAAGTTTACCATATTTACAATGCATGGATTTAAGTAATTCAAAACAGACTATCAATTTTCTATCAGCAATTTTAAAGAGATCCCATGAATTTTTATAAAAATATAAATTTTGACTATCTAATTATCTAATAATTATGTGTTAGCTTCATGTGCATGTCTTTGGGCAAGTATATTGCCCAAGCAATTACTTCAAAATATGTTTTGGATTGAAAACTAAATATTTTAAACAGAGAAACTATCTCATCTGTTTTGAAACAGGTTTATTGGGGTTAGGATGTGGTGGTTACAAAAAAAAAATGATCCAATGATGATAAGCCTTCAGACTGGAAGATAAGTTTTGGGATTCACAATGTAATACACTGACACTTGTTTCTCATGAACAGGGTTAGTCAGTTACAGAAATTGTTTTATCATTTAAGGATCCCAGCATCTCAGGAGAAGCCATGAATAAATTATGTATAGAAAATAATAGTACGTTTTGAATGTGAAATCTGAAAGTTACGATACTATACTTGATTCCACAGACAAATAATTTAAGAATAAAATAATTTTTTAAACCAATGAAAATGTGGAGGTCACAATCCCCATATTGATGAAAAGAGGAATCAAAAGAACAAACCGTAGATTAGTTGGTAGAGTGGCCATTTGGGGAATTACTAGTTTGCAGTAGGTAGCCCCCTGCTAGATAGACACCATCTGGGCACCTGCTCAGCCGTATTTTCTTTTCTGTGATTTGCCCGATCCATCCATAGCACCGGGCTTCTACCAGCCTCTTTTGGCCATATGTCTTAGGGAACTAGATTTACAACTTTTCCTTGAATTCCAAGAAGGACCTTGATATCCTGCCAATAAAAATATTTTTAAACTAGCTAACCAGAATTTGTTTCCAATACTTTCGATAAAAAGAAATTGGACAGGAAAGTCAGCTATCAGCCGGAATCAATTGCAGGCTCGGTTACGTCTGCTCTGTTGTCAATCAGTGGTCATGGGTGGGAACGTCCTTCTGCCACTTGTGACAGGCAGCTTCTTCACAGCACTTCACTTCTAGGAGGAGAAACTCACTCCGGAAGGCAGAGTGCTCCCAGATAGGACTCGTCAGTGGTGACACTTGTCTCTGGAGAAAGATGCTGTCCTAGAATCAACAAAGTGGGAGTGAGGATGCAAGGTACTCTTTTCTGAGCATGAGCACTGATGCCACTGGACTCAAACCATCTTCTTCGCTCCGGGCCCTTGGTTCTCATTTTGGTCACAACATTCTACGGATAATGGGCAGTTCAGATCAGTATCACTTGGAACTCATTTGGAATTTATGGCTTCCCCCAAATCCTGTTTTCTGGATTCAGACTCAATTTATGGCTTGGAAAACAGTGTTTCCTACAGGAAAAACTTTGAAATGTGCAGAAGAAAAAAAAGGGCTCTTGGAGAATATTAAATATCTTACAACACATCATGCTGATGAATAAATGAGAGTGTAAATGAATCCAGATAAAAAGTATTGTGTTTCCATTGAAATACTCAGGGGCTTAAGAGTTAAGGGAACAAGTTTTGTGGGGAAATGTGTTTTAGGTTATGCCAAATGTAAAACGTGTGCAAAAGCGTTTGAGATGTTTTTCCTCGATTAAGATGCCGCCACATTTCTCCCTCCCAGTAATTAGTAAATTAGACAAGTAAAATTTATGTGTAAATTCAATGCAATTCATGAGCATGAATAATGATCTCAAACTACAAACTGCAATTAAATACAGAATATTGGCAGAGTTGCCCTGGAGTAAATTCCAGATTCTAAAGAAGTTGTGAATTAGGCCATGAAGAAAAAGATGAAGGCATGGACTTGTGGATTTTTATTTTATTTTTAATGTGGCTTTGAAATTATTTTGAATTTAGTCATTTTAGGAACGCCAATGGGAGAATAAAACTGAGTAAACTATTTTAAGTGGGAACACAGGTTAAATTCTCATCCTGTATAAGCCCAGGATGGGGCAAAAGCAATTTGACTTTGGTAGAGTGCAAAGCAGGATCAGATGGTGCTGAGTCACACATGCAGACCCGCCCTCCCCTCTGCCTCCTCTTTGACACTATGGAGCACAACACATTTTTTGTACCTTGTTTTCTTTTCTATGTCATTACACTGAGCACTTTTGCCCAGTGCGTATAAGAAAGTAACAGCAGGATAGTTCTCACTTTCTCTTCAACTACCAGGCACGGAAATCTCTGTAGCAGACACTATCTGCTACAGAGATCCAGTGATGGGCAGCCATGGCTTCTGACCTCCAGAAGGTGATGATGTCAGCAAACAGAGAAGACAAATACAAAATAAGACAGGGCTGAAGGTATCAAAACAAAGAAATAAAGCAACATGAGGGGCTGGTATAAAAAAAAAAAACCACTTACCTATTTTACTTCTCTGATGAACTTTCTCAGAGAACTTTAATCCACACTGATATTTTTCTTTTTCTGAATTCCTCATTTCCTTGCCACTGAAATAACCACGCGTCATCCATTCACTGTCAGGTTCCATGTGGAGGCCTTTGTCCTGTACACATGCTTGTCTCAGCTGAAGCTTCTTAGCTGTGATGTGAATTTCAAGTATTCTCCTTCTTTGAAACCCCGTCCATTGTTTGCATATCATAATATGTAATAATTGTTTGTTATTTTTTTAAATAAAGCAAAAGGCTATTGTGAAACTTATTCATTGAGGTTCATAAATTGTTTTTATTAAGTTAAATGCATAATCTACAATGTAATAAATTCACATTTTAAGAAGACTATTGGGTAGAATGCTCTCAAAGAAAGATGGATTTTGCCCAACTGAGGTCAACTTAGTTCTGTGGGGATCTAAACAGAATTGTGCGTGCTTTTATTTGGCTAGTAAAGATAATCCCAATTCAAATCATCAGTGAAGCAGGGTGATTCTCCTGGGAAGACAAACCTTCAATGAATATCGTACCCCTCACATTTTCATTATGGCAAACACCAACTATGACCATAATTTACTTGCAGTGTTTCCAAGCAAACCACAATTCTATGGAGGGAATTGCAGTGCAGGGAGGAGGTTCCTGTGAAGGCTTCTGAGGAGCACAGACTTCGCAGTTGGACCATCTTGCTTCAAGTTCTTATTCTAAACATAATCTAGTTATTTAGTCAGAGGGGTGGATAAAGTCAAAACGAGAGCAATTTTAGTCTAATACCATCAGCAAGAAGAAAGAGGTACCGAGATCATGTGGGTGGGCTTCCAAATTGCCTTTTCAAATTGTTTCCCTGACAAATGGCTGGAGTCCAAGTGAATACGCATGGAAGAGGTATCAAAATAGCACTTCCAAAAAGCTCCCAAATGGGGCCTATTTATGGGGCATTCTGAAATGCTGTAGCTGACAGAAATTACAAAGACGCTGTGCTTTTGAGAGTTGGCAGGAAAATAGAATATCAACCTTAATGTGAATTGTTGGGGGCTGAGAAAAGTACAATGAGGTAGAAGCTACTTGTCCCGAGGCAGAAGGTACCTCCCAACATGGCATTACTGGTAAGGTTACGCACCCTTGGAAAGAAATCCCTTTGGAGTGGAAAAAGTGGAGAGTTGCCATTTCTTTGAAATTGGGCAAGTTTTTTGAGCTTACATTTCAGTTTGAGTTTATATGTCATGATGGAGCAAGTCATATCTTTATTTTTCATAATCCCTTAAAGAATGATCACTACTTAGCACTTCTGCAGTGCGTCATTTCTTTCTTCTTGGAGCATCTTGCCCATGCCAGACATTGTGCTAGACAGTGGGATTGCAAAGATGATGAAAATACAGTCCCTGGCATCAAGGAGCTTATTGTCTAATGGAATAAACAGATGGCCCCCAGATGACTATTCCAAACTCTGAGTTCTGCTAAGCAGTGTTTTTCAACCTTGGCACTACTGATATCCAGTCAGATATTTCTTTGCTGTGAGGGACCACCCTGGGTAGTGTGGAATGTTCAGCAACATCCCTGACCCTCACGCAGCAGATGCCAGCAGCATACCCTCAGTGTGCCAACCAAAACTGTCTCCAGACATTGTCAAATGTTCCTGGGAGGCCAAATCATGCCTGGATATGAACCACTGTGTCAAAAGCACAGTCAAAGAATTGTGGATGTACAGAGAATAGAGTCCTTCCACCTTGGGAAATTAGAGAAATGATGTTGGAGTTGAGTTTGGAATTTATTCCTTCCACAAATATACTGAGCACCTACTGGATGCTAAGTGATTGCTTATGCATGAGGGTAAATAGGAGTTTCCTTAATGGTGGGAAGTGTATGTACATGGAACAGTACAATGTGTTCGGGGAACTGTCAGGCATTTGATATTTTGACCTGTGGCATGTGGGATGGGCATCAAGAAAATGAAGCCAGAGAGCTAAAGATGACCGGTTGTAAAAAAAGGCTTGGGCCTCCTGCCAAGGGAATTAGGGGTTTGGAATTTACCCTGTGGGTGTCGAGAGGCTACAGAAAGATTTTAAGCAAGAGATTCTTATGCTCAAATCACACTGACTGTGTGTACAGTTGGCAAAACAGCCTATTGAAAAGTCAAACATCCTGTCAACTCCTGTCTGCCCCACAACAAATGACCATTGTGTCTGGGGCTCCTCGCTGAATGAATCCCACAGATGATGGCTCAGTGCTGAGCTCCCGGAGTTTACAACTCCTTAAGGAAAATTCATCTCTGCCCCTTTCTCTGGAAGTTTCGCCTTTGCAATAGCTGTGAGGTAAGAGATCATTGCTGTGTACCAGCAGCTGGAAGAGAAGAAGACAGAGATGGAGGAAAAATAAAATGGATAAATGGATAAAGCAATTTGCAGAGCTCTTTTCTCCCAATGCTCTAATTTCTGACTTCCAGCATATAAATTTTTCTTTTCGAAAAAGAAACTCAGCCACTTGGATCTAGGTGGTTTGCGGCAGCTTGCCAGGCTCCCAGATTAAGTGAAAGTCATTACAAAATGTTTTACACACATGGGAAGAACAAGGCTGGTTTGGTGTTAGTTTGGCCCTCCAACATTAATTCTCATTATCTCAAAATGCAAACATGCTCAAATTTCCAGCAGATGACATTACTTTCTCCCTGATATCAGACATAAAAGAAAGAAAAATAAACATGGGACAGTGACAGCATTAAGCTGGTAGTCATTTTTCTTTAATATTTCAAATTCAATTCCAGACCAGATTCTCTGTTTTGTCCTGGAGATTAGGATAGGAAGATTGTTGTTTTGGTCTGATGAAAGCCTTTCCTTTCCAGTTAGCTTAATTAAGGGGAAACGGGAGGGAGCCAGGAGCAAAAGTCTGGTTTAGATCAGGGTGAGAGTCTTCGTTTTTTACAAACACACCACAGATTTTTTGTTGTTTCCGACATTTTTCTGGTTCTTGGTAGAAAGTCCAATTCCTTTTTCAAAATAAACTAACCCCATGGGTTCGGTGACTTGGCACTTTTGGCAAATGTTTGGTATTTCTCATGCCAGTAGACTAGAGTCTATAGGTTCCAACATGGTCTCATAAACCCAAGTGATGATGGGTAATCACTATGGCACCCTTGTCCTCACAGTCTGTAAGTATTACCAGTGATGCAAAATTAGACCATTTATCCAAACAATCCTAACACCATTTTAAAAAATCACTTACTATGTAAATTCTATCTGCTGTGGAGACTATGCTATAGTAAGTTCGTAACGTATTCTCTAAAATCCCAACTTAATTCTGGCTCTCATTACCTCTCATTGCTAGGTAGTATATGCTGTTTCCTGTGTGTGATATAAAACATGTTATGTATGTTCCTGTATGTATGTTATGTATGTATTTAAGGTAGCTAGCTCATCCCAGTTCATGTGGGACTTTCCTGGTTGCCTAAGACTTTTCTGATTTTAGCAATGAAAGCCCCTCATCCTGGGAAATCCCTCAGTCCCTTGTAAACCAGGATAGTCAGTCACCCTATTACACATGACATTGCAAATTATAATTTGTAGGGAGAGGATGATGGTATACTAAGTGTACTAAAGCTCCATCTCCAGAGACTAAGTATGATTCTTCTTTGACATTAGATATTACAGTTATTTTGTTTTTTAATTTTCCCCCATTTGCACACTTTGTGAAACTGACACCCTATCTAGTCAATGTTGGGCCCGATGAAAGTTTCCATTCACTGCTAGTACTAAGGTGACAAGCAACAAACTGAGACCAAGGCAATCATATACATCTTACCTCTGATGTTTTGCCAATACAATGGGAGCGTCCTTTTCTCATGAATAATTTTCATCCATTCCATAAGCCCACATGCAGTACTATAGTGAACTTGCTATTTGAATGAGGAGAAACCCACTATCAATCCAAAGGTGGTACATTATGAATATATACATTACATAGTTGGTGTTTGAGAAGGGCTAATTAATCACATATGTCTCTTTTCTAATTATTCATTTATTCAAATATTTATTGAGTACCTGGTCTGGGGAAGACGGGGAGGATCAGAGAAATTACTAGGTACTTTCTTCCTCGGGAAAATCAGTGAGACTGCCTAATTCTTGACATTGATGATCAGAGGAATCAGGTGGGGTTTTCTTCTTTTCTTTTGATTTTATATTTCTATATAAAGTGAAATGATTACTACAGTAAGTTAGTTAACATCCGTCACTATACATAGTTAGAAAAGTTTTTTCTTGTGATGAGAACATCTAAGATCTATACTTAGCAACTTTCAAATATGCAATATATTATTAATAATGATAGTTGCCATGCTGTACATTACATCCCCATGACTTATTTCTCTTATCACTGGAATTTTGTACCTTTTGATTCCTTCACCTGTTCTGCTCACCTTCCTGTGTCTGACAACCACCAATCCATTCTCTATATCTATGAGCTTATTTATTCCCCCCTTAGATTCTACATATGAGTGAGATTATATGGTGTTTGATTTATTTCACTTAGCATAAGGCTCTCAAAGTCCATCCATGTTGTCACAAATGGCAAAATTCCTTTTTATGGCTGAATAATATTCCACTGTATACATATAACACATTTTCTTTATCCATTCATCTAGTGATGGACACTTAGATTGTTTCCATGTCTTGGCTATTATAAATGATGTATAATGAACATGGGGCACAGATATCTTTAGGTGTTTTTTTTGCTTTACCTTGAATGGATATCTTAGTAGAACTGAAAACTGAGTTCATACCTTCTAATTATCTAATGAAAAATTATACAAGAAAACTATGCATGAAGGGGAGTAGAAGATCCAGCTCTGGAATGAATAAGTCACAGGGATGAAAGGTGCAGCATAAGGATGAGTAAGTGGCACTGTAACAGTGTTGTATGGGGACAGATGGTAGCTACATCTGTGGTGAGCCCACATAAAGTGTACAGATGTGGAATCATTACATTTTACACCTGAAACGAATGTAACATTGTGTGTCAACTACACTTCAATAAAGAAAGAAAACAATGCACACAAGAGCTAGAAACAAAAGAAGCAGCACAGAAACCTTAAAAAAAAGAAAGGAAAAAACATGATAGAAAATGAAAGTGGTAAGATGACAGCGCTCTTCTGAGGCCATAAATGAAGGCTGAAATTACAACCATATTGAATAAATGACAGACACATTGAAAATAACTAAATATAGGTTTTTTAAAGAAATCAACTTTATTGATGTATAGTTTGTATACAGTAAAAGGCACTGATTTTAAGTGCAAATTTTAATGACTTTTGACAGATTTATACCCCACACAAGCATTACCATAAACAAGATAGAAAACATTTCCATGATTTCAGAAAAGTGCTCCTTCCCAGTCGATTCCCCACTCTCCCACCCTTGGCATAATGCTGTTGAATTTTATGCTAATAGTTTTAAAAATCTCAACTGGAGAAACAATTCTCTAAGCCTATAATTACTAAGTAATTGAGTCAGAAATAAGTAGGAAAACTAAATAAACCAAAAACTGTGGAATACATTTTAAAAGTTGGCAAACAATGTCAGATGATTTCAAGGAACATATCATTTCCAGGCTGTTTGAACTATTATAATACATAGAAAAGGGTGAGAGCATTCTCAATTCGTTTTCTCAAGTTCATAGTAAAATCTGACAATGGTATAAAAAGGGAGAGAAAGGAGAGATGGAGACAGAGACTAAGACTAGACGCCCATCTCATTTGTCAACTACATGTAAAAATTCTAAATCAAATCATATCCATTCAATTTCAACAGTATATTAAATGAATAACACAGAGTGATCTAGGACATTTAATTCCAGGAATTAGAAAGTTATTTAATTTTAGTAAATCTATTAGTGTAATATCTTTTATCAATTTGTCACTTTTACCTCCAAAAATCTATTAACTCAATGCAATTTAAATAAAATACAAATGGAATATTTATTTCTTGGAATTTGACAAACGAATTCTAAAATCAATCTGAAAGAACAAATGAGCAGGGTGGCTCAGTCAGTTAAGTGTCTAACTCTTGATTTCAGCCCAGGTCATGATCTCAGGGTGGTGACATTGAGCCCCGTGTTGGGCTCTACGCTGGGCAAGGAGCCAGCTTAGGATTCTCTCTCTCTTTTTTTTAAAGATTTTATTTATTTATTTGACAGAGAGAGAGAGATAGCGAGAGCAGGAACACAAGCAGGGGGAGTGGGAGAAGAAGAAGCAGACTTCCCGCTGAGCAGGGAGCCCGATGCGGGGCTCGATCCCAGGACACTGGGATCATGACCTGAGCCGAAGGCAGATGCTTAATGACTGAGCCACCCAAGCGCCCCTGGATTCTCTCTCCTTCTCTCTCCCTCTGCCCCCTCCCAAAAATTTTAAAAAATAAAATAAACATAAAAATAAAACACAAATGAGCGGAGATAGCAAAGAAAATATTGGGGAATTTGATCTAAAATATGAGGTTATAGTAATAAGAATATTTAGTACTGGTACCAGAATGTACAAATCCCTGCAATAGAACTGAATGTCCCAAAGGAGATCAACCAATATTGAGAAATGAACAGGCTGAGTTAAGGCCCCAAGGTTGTTTTTTTGTTTTTTTATTTTTTGTAGCAACTAGTTAGTGTTATCCTAACTACTATGCCATATACATAGCCCAATACTTAGAAAAATGTAAGCAATCTATTTCACTTTAGTGTAGCTGTTATATCAAAATTTGACAATGTAATGGAGAGAAGGAAACAAACTTTCCTTTGTAAACACAGACAATATATAATTGTCTTACATAATTTTCAACATCTTAATCGAAACCCAATTAATTAAGAAACAACCAACGGATAAGTGTGTGAGCAAGTTGAATTTATTATAAGAATGTAAGAATGGTTTAGGGTTAGAAACTCCACAAATTTTGGGGCACCTGAGTGGCTCAGTCGTTAAGCATCTGCCTTTGTCTCAGGTCATGATCCTGGATTCCTGGGATTGGGCCAGCATCTGGCTCCCTGCTCAGTGGGAAGCCTGCTTCTCCCTCTCCCACTCCTCCTGCTTTGTGTTCCCTCTCTCGCTGTGGCTCTCTGTCAAATAAAGAAATAAAATCTTAAAAAAAAAAAAAAGAAAAGAAACCAAATTTTATCACAGTAGGTGCAAGTAGGTGCAATCTTATTGGCATTGTAGTAGATCCTGAAAAAGCATTCTGTAGCATTCAACACCCATCCCTCATGTTCAAACAAAACCGGCAAAACCTGTACTAAGTGGATATTTCCATAACATAAGAATGAATAGGGATACTTAAACCAACAGCCAGTATCATATTCACACTGTAATGCAAGAATTCAGGAACAAGACAAGAAAGCCCATCCTTTCTTATTTTATTTAATATTGCTCTGAAGTCTTGGCTATGCAAATGAACAAGAAATGAAAACTAACATGTAGCTCTTGGGAAGGAGGAAGAAAAAAATTCCTTGTACTTAAATTTGTGCATCCAGAAACCGAAAGATCAATGGAAAATTTATTAGAAAACAATGTATAAGGGGGGAAAAAGCACAGATAGCTGTTATATCTTGCCCAGTAACTTTTAGACCTGGATTGGAATTTGAGGACACAAGATGCTTCTACACATGCCTGCAGAAAATGCAGTAAGAAACCATAATAATTAAATAAATCGCATCTCTCTTTCCAGCCTGTGCATCTTAGCGTTTTATTCTATTCTATTCTCTCTCTCTCTCTCTCTCAGTCTCTCTCTCTCACACACACACAGCCCTTGAACACCTGCGAGAGAGGAGAATAAAATTTTCAATAGTTTTCTTTTCCTTATGGAGAAGGGTGAAGATGGAGACCTAATATTTTTATTTGAATGGAAATACTGTAAAGGGGGAGGAAAGCTAATTTTGAAGCTTCATTTGGTGGATTTTGGATGGAGCCTTTTACGTTTAGCAGATTTCTCTTCTGCGTGTGATACCAGGAAAGGACGTGGTGACCTGTTGAGGAGAAGCAGTGCAAAGGGAGACTCAGAGTCTGATTTGGTCAGAGAACAAAAGTCCTTAGCATGAAGGAAGAACAGATATTTTGGAGCAATTGACCAGACTCCAGGCAAGAGGAAAAGGGAGGGGGTGAGTCCCACAACACAGTGGGAAGTCAGGTAGGTCAAGGGAAGGAGCTAGACTTCTACCTATTTCCCTTCTCTCTTTCACAGCTAAGCTGTCTTGAAGGTTATCCTTACAAGTGTCTACTTTCTCACCTCCACTTCCATCTTCAGAGAATTCCAATCTCACTTCCTCCCCAAAAACGTCTCTGATCTGCCTTTGTCCAGAGTAACTACATCCATATCTCCAAACACAACAGTAATTTTTCTGCCATTATATCTGACCTCTCTGCAGCATTCAAGACAGTTAACAGGGCAGTTGGCTATTCACACTTTCTTGCAAATCTTTCTTGCTTGATTTCTCTGCTTTTCTCTCTGTTTCACTGCCTGTTCCCTCTTGCCACAGTTTGCTGGGCATTGATAATCCCTGATGTACATACAAAGTATCTGGAATTAGAGGTACAGTAAAAATTATAGGAAATAATAACCTTAAAAGGAGGTGGCACTATATATAGATAGTGGGGCTCTGGTAGTGATCTAAAATGGTCCTACGGGCACCTGGGTGGCTCAGATGGTTAAGCGTCTGCCTTTGGCTCAGGTCATGATCCCAGGGTTCTGGGATCGAGTCCCGCATCGGGCTCCCTGCTCTGCGGGGAGCCTGCTTCTCCCTCTGCCTTTCTCTCTCTCTCTCTCTCTCTGACTCTCATGGATAAATAAATAAAACATTAAAAAAAGAATCTAGCAACATTTAAAATAAATAAATAAATAAATAAATAAATAAATAAAATGGTCCTAGACTTCAGATTGGACAAGGCTTATTTCACACACAAAAAAAGTATACTTTAATAGAGTTTGATTTAAATGATAATGATGCTAAATTATATAACATCCCTCATTGGAGTGGTCTGTGTTCTTATCTGCATGAGAGAAAGGGTCAGGTGGAATATGGTTCAACATCTACAGTGCATCTTCATTTGGGTGAAATGCAGCAGATGAGAGGGGAAAAAATGCTCTCAGGAGGGAAGATAGCAGTTTCAGGCTGCCTCATGTTGTCTTACCAGATGCACCCAAAGACTCTTGAGTTCTTGCAATGCAGTGGACACACAGATAAGTGTCCTTCCTTGCCCCCACCACTGCACACAACCACCCCCTCCATGAAGCTTGCCTCTCAAGTTCTTTCTGCTGTGACCCTGTCAACCCCTTTCTCCTCCTTCTTCCAGAGTCCAAGGGTTCATTTTCTATTCAGCTAAAACATTTACCCAAAAACTATTCAGTGTGGCCACATGGGAACACTTTAGGGCTCAGGAGGCTCAGGGAGCTACACAGCCTTCGGTATGGTCACTTACTGAAGGTTCTATGCTAGGTGTTGTGAAGAAACCAAAGTTGTACAGAAACAACCCTTTTCCTGGAGAACATAACCACGTAACTGGGGGAGACCAGACAAATATCTATAAAAAGGAGAATAACAATGCAAGAATACTTCAGTGAAACTTCATAGACTGTAAGTGTCTAGGGCAGAGGGATGAGCAGGGGTGCCACATGGACAGAGGGGACCAAGGAAAGCTCCCCTGAAAGATGGGGCTTGAGCTGGACTTGGAGGGGTCCATAGGTTTTATACACATGGTGAGAAAGGAGAAGGTGCAGGTGACAAAGACAGGGTCTGAGCTGACTGCTGCTTCCACATCTATCCAAACAGCTCCTCTCCTCATCATATTGACCACACTTAGCCATTTTCATTTCCTGGAGAGAAGGCTCATAGCTCACTCCACACGAGATCCAAATGTCAACACTGCGGGATCAGGGAGGGTGTAAGTCCAAGAGTGGCCTGTAGCTGGTCTCCTAACCATGATAAAACTGGATCTCCCTTCTCTAATTTTTCTTCTCTCTCATAACTTCCCTTGGTGTGACTACTGCCATATCCTCTCTGTAACATTCTTCTGGTAGAAGACACATGTTTCATATTAGAACTCATCAGAAGAATCCTCTGTTTGTCACTGCTCTGGAACCCCAAATATGCTTTTATAAGCTTGTATATAAGATGGGATTACAAAGTTTAAAGCAAAAGAGAAAGCTAAAAAATAATTAACCACTGACACAGCATGGGTAATACCCAATCAGAATGGACTCCAGCTGTAGTAATACATACTGGCTGCATATTAGATCTGTCAGGGCAGACACAGCTCAGCCCCAGTTTCCACTCCAATTCTGCAAAGACACAGTATCAAATGCTGGTTGTTTGGGATGCCATGACTGTACACATCAGTCTGTAAAAAAAATAAAATAAAATAAAATTCAGCCAAGTAAATTTGAAGATCTAACGGCTTTATTAAATAATTCATGAATTGGGCAGCACCACATCTAGCAAGTAGAAAGGACCTCCAAGGTGGGGCAAGAAGTTACTAGAAAAAGAAAAGGTTGTTTCAGACAACGTCACTTTCCCTGAAAGGGAAGGGCAGGGGGTCTTATTAGGTGGATTACCTCATCTTCCTTTGAGGGATGGAGAGGGCCCATGTGACAGATTACCTCACTGGTGCTGACCAGAAAATTCCTGACTGACTGATTAAGCGATGTTTACACTAAAAAAAAAAAAAAAAAAAAAAAGACTGCATTTCAGGGAGGGGGTGTAAAACTGCAATTAGGTTAGATATTAAGTCTGGTGACACAGCCTAGCATAAGTGATCCCATTTTGGACCTGTGGTTTTTCTTTTTGACAGCAGCAGTAGAGACGGGTTTCTCCAGAGCTCTCAGAACATTTGCTACCCCATCTCTTGCTCCTGAAGTTAATTTCTTGTCTGCAGCCTTTCAGTCAGTCTAGACATCTCAACGCCCAGTTAACACTCCACTCCATGTCCAGTTTCCCCTTTTGAGCACAATAAGAGCTATTAAAACTATTCTCTTCACTTCTCTTATGATGGCCTGGAATGGAAACTCCAGCCCCCACTTCGATTGTCTACACATCATTTCCACAGGTGGCTCCACTTACAGTGACTCCATCCCCAAAGACCTCCTTCCATACACTTTCCCCACTTTTGCCACCATCCAGTTCTGTCAGCTATTTCACGGATGTGTATGTGTGTGTCTAATAACTTCCCCAAGATGACTTCTTATGAGGAATTGAGACGATTGGGTCTGGGATTCTCCACATTTCTGTTAATGTTAATGTTCAGGGATTACCATAACGGGTTGAAACTCTAGAGCCAGGCTTCCCTCCCCACCCCATTTCACCCTACCCTGTAGGTGCACTTTGCTTTCCAGGTACACAGAGTCCTAATTAAATTTTTTCCTGTGGGGTTGCAATAACCAAGTCCACTCTGAACGATTGCTTCATGGGGGTGAAAAAATACCTTTGAGCTAATCTAGGCCTTGAACTGAAACCACACATTGTCGTATTGAAGTTAATTTATAGCTTGCCAAAGGCTACTTCCAGGTTCAAGGAAGAATGTTTTTAAAGTACCATGAAAAAGTTCGTAAGACTTCTTGAACATCAAATAAGTCTTACAACACAAGGTTCTGAGGAGTTACTGTAATCGCAAATGAACCAGAAACAGAGGGACTAAATTTCTTTTACAATACACAAGGGATTAAAAATTTAGAGAAAAAAGTGATTGGCCAAATACAATTTGAGGCCTGCCAAAGGCCAGCCATTTGGAAAAATCATATGGAGTATGTGCCACATCCAAAGTGTAGCCAGGTCAGCTGCAAGATGCTCTTTGGAAATCCAGGGCTGAGTGGCAGATGCAGGTGGGGCCTGGGCCTATAGTGGAGAAATTCTGGAACACAGATGGAAACCAAGAACAGGGGGAGGGAGAGGAAAGAAGTGGAGAGGGTAGGAGAGAGCAGTGGAATGCTTTAGAGAAGGCCCCAGAGGAGAAAGTGTGACAGAGGCAGCTGACTTGTAGAAGTACTGGGAGAGTAGAAGCCCCACCTCCCCATCCCACAATGCCCCCCACATGCCAGAGGTGATAAAGAGCTTGTGCCTTGAAAGGGGCTCCTAGCCTAGAGCCTACAGATGGGCTGAGCATGCAGGCGTGGGTGTAAATACAGCGACTGATTATAAGATGTTTGGTTGGGGAGACTTGCCTTAAAAAGTGGACAGAATAATTTTTATTTTTATTTATTTTATTCATTTTTGAATAAAAATGAATTCAGACAAAATGAATATCGGGTATGAAATATGGAAAAATGGTTTTGTTCAAGCTTTTCTCCAAGCTAAAGCACACACCAGCACGAACACACACACAATTTTCGGAAGCAAGATTTACAGGAAGAAGAAATCATTGAATTTTATTGACTACATTAGCACCAAGGAGGTTAGCCCAAGAGCAAGGGAAACAAGAGGAGCCTGATCCACCTCTAGGAGGAAGTGGCTTAGTGCATGCTTTGATACCTCAGCTGGTAGAATGGAGGACTGTAGACTGGATATGTGTAGTGGAAAGTGGCTTAAAGTCCAAGCCAGGTTACTGCAGAATTTGGAAGTAGGCAGGACTTCCCTGTGCCTTTCTTTAGGCCTTCCTTCCCCTCACAGATAGAATGGCAAGAAATTCTCAGGTTAAGGCCAACCTGCCTGCTTCTCTTGGGCCACCTCTTCTCTGGCTTCTTATTGATTCTCAGCCCTTTAGCACCCAGGACAACGACTAGATAACAAAAGCAAACTTATGGGGATCCACTCAAACCACATGCCAACAAGCACCTATATGTATTCAGCTTTTTAAAGCACCACACACACCTTAGCCTCACAATATCCATCTCATGGGTATGTGCCAGTCCCTTCATCTCACAGAGAATAAACACTTGTAGAACTTGGAAGAGTGGACAAACAGAAGAAAGTAAAAGAGTAACATCAGCTCTATTCACAGGAATGGTGGATAAATAAGAAATAAATGAGATGGTCACTTCCTGAATATTTTGCAGTGACTCTGCCTTTCTGCAATTCATTTTTGGCACAGATTTCAGAATCTCTGAGGCCACTGTATTTGGATTACATTTTATAATGTCATAACCTTATAATTAGTATATTGAACATGCTCTTGCTTTTCTTCTGCTCTGCCTAGCAGCAGAGTTTGGACAAGGGAAATATAGATAAGAAACTATTAATTATCTGCCAGAAAAGAAAAAAAAGGCTACTTATCTTTTGGGGCAAAATAGATCTGCTGAGCACATATAAGAGTTATAACTATTTTTGCATAAAATAAATAGTCTCCTTTCTGTATTCTCTAGAAGGCGTGGTGAATTGTCATTTATCTTCTACTCCCAGCCTGTGTTCTTGATCCTACTGTAACCCTTATTACTTACAAGAGATGACAGCAAGATCAGAATTCTGTGGAGCTGAAAACTGGACCGTAGTTTGGTTGGAACAACAGTAAGTGTCCTTGAAAACATCTCACTCTTGATGACTGTCTGGGTTATGATTATCTGGTATTTAACATTTGGTATCAAGTCCAACTGGGAAATGCCATATTTGGGAAATGGTCATCTATCTCATGTCAGTCCCCCAGTGGCTCCAAAGCCCCAGTCACCTGGTAGGCCTGCAAGTCCCAGGGACTTCTCAGCCCTGACTGAGCACGGTACACTTCAGGGGGTCCCACTTCCAACCTGGTCTTATTTGTCAAGCTCCAAACCTGGAGAAAGAGAAGCCAGGAGATGGCACTCCTACCTTATTCACCCACCATGGTCAAGTTGACACAACAATAGTGAACTTCTGCTTTCTTTGAAGACAGGTGCATACCAGGATCTGTCCTTAGAACTCCTCTCCCAGCTTATCCAAAGGAAGTAATATTGGAGACAGCATATTTGAGAGCAGATTTATCTATGCAGATTCACAGCCCTGGGGATTTAGGGGAGGTTGCAGCATTTTTTTGCCCTGTCCAGGCAGAGAGACTTGGGAAGGAGGGGAATCATACTGGCCACTTGAACATCGAGAAGAAGAAATAAAGTGCATAAACTTGAAGATGCAAAGGAAACTCTCATCCCCCCCCACCAAACAGCTAATCACAGGAGAGTTTTACAGAATTGTCCAAGAGCTGGGGCATCTGGTGGCTCAGTCAGTTAAGAGTCTGCCTTCAGCTCAGGTCATGATCTCAGAGTCCTGGGATTGAGCCCTACATCAGGCTCTTTCTCAGCGGGGAGTCTGCTTCTCCCTCTCAGTCTCCCTCTGTTCTCTCTTGCTCACAAATAAATAAAATCTTTAAAAAAATTATCAAGAGTATGCTTAAAGAATGATAGATTTGATGTTTGCTGTCTTTGGCCTAGAAGTTTCTCAGAATCTCCCTATAGCCCTTCTTGATACATAGTGTGCATTCTAAAGTGTGCAGGGAGGGGTGGATTGCAACTTGGCATGATCTTCCTTACATGTAAATCCTTAAACTAAAGGGAAAGCTGGACAATACACTCAGACAAACTATAGGAAAGGAAATAAAGGGGAAAAAAATCATCTGTTAATGTCAATAAAACTCTGACTTAATTTGGTATAACCATGCTGTGCCTAATTAAAACACACACTTGATAGTAAAGAAGTGCTTGCCTAAAAAGACTTTCAGTAAATGTAGTAAACAATAATCAGCTTTGCTTTATTATCATAAATGTTGCTGCTAATAACACTCCCTTGAAATCAGAGAACATCTAAGACTGCTCCTCTGGCTGTTTTGCCACATGTAGTTGGACCATTTAGTCACAGATATAAGACGAAGGCTATTTATAGATACCATTTTCCTGGCAGGCTAATGAAGAATGGGTAAAGTAGTGAGTGACCTTGATAAATGAAGAAAAGGGGTGGGGGACGAATGACTCTCTCCAGGGTATTCCCAGAGCTCTGGCCTTGAAAGAAGGAGCAAAGCAGGAATGTCAGGCAGCGTGGGCAGGAGGGTGAAGGTGACAAGGAGGGGAGTTGAACCTGCCCCATATTCAGACCAGAGAGAATGCCATGGGACACAGACTGGGGAAAAACCAGAAGATCAGAAAAGGGAGGAAAGGCACAGTCCTTCCTGCTGTAGCCCTTTAGGGGGTAGGATGCTGCGTGGGCTCGTCTCACACCCTGGGTTCGGCACCAGCTCGGTGCCAAGCCAGGAGCCAGCCACAAGGACAAGTAGCATGCTTCCTGCTCGCCACCGTGCCCGGCTCCCAAGCTTACCAAGGCCAGCTCCCAAAAGCCTGTATGGACACCGAGAGCCCATTAGGCCATCCTACCCCAGCTCTAGTCCTGCCAGGTTTCCCACTCACCTTCCTGATTTTCTGCCTGCCTGTATTTTGAAGGACAAGTAGAAGGTTATCAAACAAATGCTGAAGTACTCATTGTGATTAGAGGAAATCATGTGGTCAAAGAAACTAATGAGGCAGTGTGTTCCAGGAGCCACAGGTGTGTGGTATCTCTGGTGTCCAGAATGGGTGAGGCATAAGGACAGAGGATAGGGCAGTGTGTGCCAGTTTAGGAAAATGTGAAAATCATCAAATTAGGGAAATGTCACCTGGCCAGACTTCTGCTTTAAGAAGGCCAGCTTAGGGGCACCTGGGTGGCTCCGTCAGTTGTGTCCAGCTCGTGATTTCTACTCAGGTCATGATCTCAGGGTCATATGAGATCGAGCCCTGCTTTTGGCTCCAAGCTGGGTGTGGAGCCTGCTTAAGATTCTCTCTCCCAGAGCGCCCGGGTGCCTCAGTCGTTAAGCGTCTGCCTTCGGCTCAGGTCATGATCCCAGGGTCCTGGGATCGAGCCCCGCATCAGGGTCCTTGCTCTGCAGGAAGCCTGCTTCTCCCTCTCCCACTCCCCCTGCTTGTGTTCCCTCTCTTGCTGTGTCTCTCTCTGTCAAATAAATAAAATCTTTAAAAAAATAAAAATAAAAAAAAAGATTCTCTCTTCCTCTCCCTCTGTTCCTCCCCTGCTGGTGCCCCCCCCCCCCTAAAAGAAAAAAGGAGGAAAAAAAAAAAAAGAAGAAGAAGAAGAAGACCAGCTTAACTATAGTCTGGAGGACAGTCAGTGGCCTACCCAGATTTTGGATATGGCTAAAGATTATAGAGTTTGGAGAGCTCTCATTAAACAAAGGAATTTAAATAATTAGGTAGAAACGCAAAAATGTATTTAGAATGAGAAAATAAACCAAAACTAAAGAAAAAATTTAGAATGGTAATAAACACCACAAACACAGGTTGAAAACCTAGAAATTCCAATAAATTTATTTTGTAGAATTCTCATCGAGAGAGAGAGAAAGTATGGTACCTTTATAATCAAATACACAGCATACTCCCCAAAGAGAGAACTTCTGTTGTG
Organism: Zalophus californianus; assembly: GCF_009762305.2. Classification (NCBI taxonomy): domain Eukaryota; kingdom Metazoa; phylum Chordata; class Mammalia; order Carnivora; family Otariidae; genus Zalophus; species Zalophus californianus. The sequence goes on along the minus strand of NC_045606.1, from coordinate 11,548,512 downwards.
ATTAGTTGTTGTTGAAAACAAAGCCTTCTGTTTACAATTTTATATATCTGACATTTGGAAGACTCTTCCACAGACTAGCTCCTGCTTTGTGCATTTCAAACTTTGCTTCTCATTGAGTCCTATGGTGTCAACACCATAGGACACGCCCGTCATGACGTGAGTGCTGGCCTTCTGCTTGGTGTCACAGACAAAGCTGGGTGCGTTGGTGCAGTGAGCCAAAGGAATATTCCTAGAAGTCATTCCTACACCAGGAATTATTCAGGCAAGATGGCTTGCAATAACCTCGCTGCATTTAGAAACAGATGCCACCCACAGAAGCATCCTCTATGAAACCTGAACCAAATGTATTTCCAGCTCGACTTCCCTTTAGCTAGAGCCCCCCAACTGCCCATGACTATGCTAACACTCCAACAGTGGAGGTGGGGGAATCTGGGATGGAAAGAGAAAACAGTTTTAACCAATTATGGTTAAATATATCATATTTTAATACATTTAATATGTATATATAATATTTTAATACACATATGTATATATGTATTAACACATTGTTAGGGCTCCTCTGTCTCTTGGCAAGGACAAGGCGCTGAAGCTGAAGCCTGTCTGTGTTCACTAGCTACAAGGCGCATCCTCCTCTGAGGGTACTGAATGTGGTCTGGTGCTGCAGAAGACACCCTCTGGACTGACCATAAATGATCCAAGGCAGAGAACAGATGTGAATGGCAACGGGCAGGTAGAACCAGAGAGACGTGACGATGATTCAACATGGGAGATGCCAGAGAAAAGAGTGTGGCACCATCTAGTCTGGTGCTTGCCCCTCTCGACTTGTCCAGAAAATTCATCAACACCCAATTATGACGTGCCAGGCAGAGTTCACTGCCAAGCAGAGTGGGGTATGTCCCCAGCACGCCGGCAGCTTTTGCCAACCTCAGCCACAGTGTCTGTTTCTGGGGCCACTTAGCAAGTATGAGAGCTTTCTCTCTGTTCCCGTGAGTGAGGCCACCCAGTAAGATGTGTCTAGATCTGTTGCCATCCAGGACACACCCACCTGCTGGCTCTTTGTGATGCAAGGTATACTTTTTCCTCCCAACCTAGCCAAATCCCAGTCTCATACCTAACTTCAATTTGCAGAGGCCAAATGAGCATGACACTGTTTTGCATTTTTGAAATATCTTTAGTCTAATTTCCCCCCTGGAACCCCCCCACCTTGCCCCGGTTAGTAAAAACACAAGCTGAACATAGACAGGAAGGAGAAAACCCATCCACTAGCCCCTGCACATGATCTTGGTACGCTGGAGGGGTATGGGAAAGCATTTTTCCATCATGATAAGCTACACTACTGAGGGTTCTATGCCCCTGAGAACGTGGAAGCCAACAATCGGGGAAACCCCACCGAAAATTTTCGATAGGTGATACAGGGATGACTCCCACAGGCACTCAATCTTTGCACAAAGTCTACAGCAAGCATGCTCTTTTCACAAGAAGACTTTGCTGCTTCTCAAATAATCCCCAGAGGAGACTTGCTGGATGTCCCATAACGAATAAAACTGCTGATAGGGATGGAAAAAGTTTATGAAGGATTTTGAAACCCAAAATACCACATGTAGAGTCAGAACATTTTATTTATACCTTTGCCTGATGCTTCGCCCACGCACACAGGATTAAGGAAGAAATATATGACCGCCTGCTTGGCCCAGAAGTCTCTCAGGCAGTCGCCACTGGTCTGAAGGGAGCGCCGCTGACCCAGGGCCAAACGTCGATCTGTAGCACAAGACTCCTTTTCAAGTTGAAAGGGAAAGTAAGAGAGAATAAAATCTTCAATAGTAAACATCGTCCCATATATTTTGTTTTTGTTTCAGTCTACAAATAAAAATAAGCCTAAGTGGCCTCTTCTGGCGTAAGATTACAGGTTAAAAAATAAATCCACAAACTATTATATAATAAGAAGATAAGAATAATTAAGAATAATATATTTCTTTTTAAAAACCTTGACGGATAACCTTTAAGATGTTCTGAGGGTTGTGTTCAGGCCACACACATGATGGCCAATATTTTTTCTTCCCTTTTTATAAAAAAAAAGAGAGAGAGAGAGAGCTAATTTTGCTTAAAATAGAAGGAGGTCTATGGGTCTTGCATTGAAGCATTTTTTCTAATCACACAAAATTATCACTATTTCAAGGAAATAAAACAAAAGCCAAATGGACAGCAGCATGTACACACATACAGTAGTAATGCATGTGGACAAAGAGAAGTTGCTCGGGGGCCCTCCATGGAAACAAAATCTTATGTTCTGACCTTCTGTGATTCCAGAGCCTGGGCGGAACCAGAGCCTTGACAGGGACCACAAAATCTACTAGGTGCCAAGCTAGGTTTCCTTTACCCTTCCTTCCCCTCAGGAGGCCATATGCAACTCCGACCCCAGCAACTGTCATCCCTTCAATCCCCTTTTCCACAAGGGATGGAAAGAGAATGAAGGAGCCTCACTCAGTCTGCCTGTGGGAACAAGGAAAAGAGTGTCCTTCTCAGGAGCACACCCCTTCACGGAGACTGGTGTGGAGGGAGCAGAAAATGTCTGGCCCTTAAATCTCACCTTCCTTCCGTGTGGCCCTGCCTGTGGGGCAAAGCATGCTTGGAATGAGAGGAAGGGGAGAAGGGGAGACCCTTGCCTACTAGGAGCCCAGCAACATCATGGCCTCTTATCAGACGTGACTCCTCTGGTTTTCACCACAACTGTGCAGGGTGGGCACCGCGTCGGCCCTATCAGTGTGAAATAGATGGAGGCTAGGTCTCCCACATGATGCTTCCTTCTATGTGTCAACTTGGCTGGGCTCTGCTATCCAGACCAATCTGGATGTTGCCATGAACGTGTTTTATAGACGTGGTTAGCACTGACATCAAGAGATTTTGAGTAAGGCAGATTACCTGCCATTATGGGAGGGGGCCTCATCTAGCCGGTTGAAGGTCTTCAGAGGAGAGAGACTGAAGTCCCAGAGGAAGAGGGAATTCTGCCTGCAGGCGGCCTTCAGACCCAAGCAGCAGCCTCACCCTTGGGTCTCCAGCAGAAGTCAGACGTGGCGGCCTCCACAATCATGGAGGAGTAATTCCTTACACTAAATCTCAGTCTCTCCCTCTGCGTTTCCCTCTCTGTCTCCCCCTTTCCTATATATCTCCTACTGATCCTGGTTTTCTGGAGAAAGCTGACTAACACATCCTGCCGCTACTGGGCCTAGTACAGGCTCTTGCTCTTCAAATGGCACCCGATCGCCAGAAGGGTGATTGAATGCTGCATTTAATCCTCTTCCTGAATCACTCAGGACACACTTAGAAAGCATCTGCTATGTGTTTCGTCCTGTATTAGGTTCTAGAAGTCCCCCAGAACAACAGAAGCCTGATCCCTGCCCTCCCAGAGCTTAGGCATGACTGCCAAGTACATGTGCAATTACAAGCAGCAGTTGAGGATGCCAAAGGAACAAGAGAGAGAGTCAGCAAATTGGTAGTTGGGAGATTAGGAAGGGCCTCCTAGAGGAAGTAGATATCTAAGTGGAGACCCAGAGAATGAATTTGAAATCGCCAAATAAGAAAGAAGATTATTCAGGCAGAACCAACTGTGCAGGCAGATTCAGAGGTAAGAGGACAAGCAATGGAAGGTGGCCCCGAAGCCAGAAGCAGAGATGGGCCCACCCTCCTTCTGCAGCCTGTGAGGCCTGTGAGGGCTTTAGACCTTACCTGGTTGGTAAGCGGCAACATGGAAGCTCTTTCTATAGAGTCACAGTTAAAGACAACTGAATGTGGCTTAGGGTAAGATCGAGGGAGGGGACACCAAGCAGGTGGAGGTGAGAGTGGGCGCAGATGAGACGGAGAGCAGTAAACTCAGCCAGACCTGGTGATTGGATTACTGGACTGGGGACAGGAACCAGGGGTCAGAGGGAAAGATGAGCCATTTGGGGAATGAGGACACCAAAGGAAATCTGGGTTTATTGTGTTAAGAGATTTCTACATGTCACCAGGAGACAGATGCCGAGCTATCCTTCCTTCATCTTCACTTCTCTCTCCTGGTCCTCTCATCCCTAAGTCCTGCCCCAGGGTGCTGCGGGCAGCATCGCTGCGCACACGCGCGCACGCACACGCACACACGGGATGCCGGGAGCATTGAATCCCCTTTGGCCTGAGAAGAAGCAAGGCTAGGATGCCTACCACCTCCTAAATCTCCACCTGCTGAATGCAAATGAACTCTTCTCCCAAATCTTCAGCTTTCGCTTTGGCTAAAGATTTAGTCAGCTGGGACGTCCATGTTACACAGAAATACACATACAGGATCTCCCTGCCTCAATTTGAGTCGAGAGTGCTCCTAAGGGGGCCCAAAGCCCAGGCAGGTCCCTCCCGCACAGGGCTGAAGGCGGGGACTAAGAAACCCACCACGTGCAGGGTGGATCTGTCAATGGCCCAGCAGGGCCCTGACCCAGCGGCTTCTGGCTCTCTGCTCCCTACCGGCCTGCGCCTACCACGGAGCACAGGGTTTCACCCCTGCAATCTGCATCACGCTCCCAGAACCTACAGGCCCCCTCCTGACTCCTGACGCAGGCTCAAAGACCGGGAGAGAACGTTGCCCTAAAGGATGACGGAGCTTGTTTGTGAAAGCCCCGTGCTGGGCTGGGTCTGAGCGCTTTTGGCAGTGGCCAAGGGAAGCTGAGAAGCTCCTTGGGAAACGCGCAATGGGCTTCCCCCGGGGCCCCAGACGCAGCGTTTGAACCCTCTTGGGGGCGCCCTCTGTGGACCCTTCTACCCAGACTGCGTCTAAGGGGCGCTATTCCCGCTTCACCCATCAAGAGCGGTGGGGTGTGTGCGCGCGCGCCTTACGGGGCAGGAAGGTGGTGACTGGAAAACACAAAGGGAGTGGAGAGCGCAAGGCAAGCATTTCCTCCTCCTTCCCCGCCACCTTCAATCGCAGCGAGCCATTCAGTGAGCTTCCAACAGGGAATTAAAGGCGGGCAGCCGAGGCGTCTTTTTCTAATTGCAGGTGCGGAGCCCTTGCCGCTCCGGGTCGGTGGGCCTCGGCGCCGGGGTGGGCTCCGCTTCCGCGGCTCGGGTCCCCGGCGAGCCCCAGCCCCACCCCCGCACAGCGGCCGAGCGGACACCGACCGCCCCGGAGTGGCCGCCGCCGGGCCCGCGCGCTGGCTCCGGGCCGCGAGGACGCGGCCGCCGCAAGCAGGGCCGGGAAGGCTCCCGCGGGGGCCGCGAGCGGGGCTGCCCGGGCGGGCGCTGCCGGGAAGGCCTCCCCGGGGGCGCCGCGATCCCTCCCCAGCCCCCACCCGGCGGGCTGGGTCCGGCCGCGCGCTGCCGGGCGGCTGTGGGCGGCGGGACTGCCCGGCCGCGTTGAGGGGTGGGGGGGGGCGCGTACTGCGGCCGCCTCCGAGGCCCCGCCGCCCCCCACCCCCCCACTCTCCACCCTGGGCCGCCCGCCAGGTGCCCCGAGCCTGGCCCCTGGGCCGCCTTCCCGGAAGCTGCGGCGGAGATAAGGACTCGGTCGGACCCTCGTGGCTTTCTAGAGAAACCAGCCCTGTCCTCTGGCTCTAGCTTTGCCACCAGCCTTACAGTGAGTCTTCTCGCTGCTGCCTTTGTCACCCACGGATGCCCCCGATCCTGCGACTGGTTTTGCTTCCCTGTTCACACGGGGTAGAGCCGGGTGTATGGCACCCGACCCAGCAAAGGTATAGGAAATTACAGGAGGCATTTTGTCAGACGCCCTCCCTTCCGGACTCCTCTTGCTTCTCTGTACCTTCGCTTCGCCTCATTTCCGCCCTTCTTTTAATGGTATCCTGCTGCTTCGTGTCCTCTGGCTTCTCCGAGTTCTTTTGAGCAGCCAGGCGGGAAACAGGCCCTCCGGGTCCTCAGGCATGGGTCCGGCCTGCTGCCCTCCAGCCCTTGGGCCGAAAGCTCCGGGATCTGTCTTCTCCCAGCTTCTTTACACCCCCCCTCTGCCAGAGCCAAGCAGAAGGTAGCAAATCGAGTTTTCAGGCCCGGAGCTGGTTGAACTTGGGCTCTGTCTGACTGGGAGCGTGAAACTTCCTCACACGCCAAGGGGAAAGAGCCATAGGCCTGGTCGACCACATCTTTTGACAAGCTGCTCACTTTGGCTCCCCGCTATTCTCATGTGTGGGAAATGGAGACCAGCTTCTCAAGTTGGATGTAGGGAGAGCCCCCGTCTCTCCTGACCATGCTCTACCTGCCTCCCAGCAGCACCCATGTACCCCCTCCCCCCCACACACACACCTGTAAGGCTCTTCCTCATCCCTCGCCACCTGTGTCGCCTCCTTTGTAAAATCTTCTCTAGCCAAGGGTGAACTTCGGCATCTACATAGGGTTTCACAGTTTACAAAGTGCTTTATGTACACAGCCCCTTGGGATCTTCGTGGGATTTTCTCCATCAATGCAGACAGGTAGACAGATTTAAGAAAACTCTCATGCGAATCAAATACCCCACGCTGGATTCCTTATTTTCCTTACTGCTCTCAGGGGATGTGTGCCAACAATATTCCAAACTTTTTTTCTTTTTTTTTAGGTAAAGATCACATTATCGATTAGTTTCCCCATGCTATTAATATCCTCATCCAGAAATATACAGACACACGTGTGGTTTGCCGCATACTTCCCACTCAACATGCAACACATGTCCTTAGTTATCCCCATTTTTAACATTGGGGCGTCTGGTGGATGGTGTACCTCTTCCCAGCATGAATGGCAAGATTAAAAGTCCGGAAGAGGCCAGAGTTTGTTAGTTTTGTTAGTTTTCCTGAGCTTGAGATCCTTGTCACAGAGGCAGGAAGTAATACACTGTTACAGATCACCTGTGGTTGGTAATTCCCTAACCCAATAAAACCCAGAGTGCAATTTTCTGAAAACCGCATATAAGGCTCTCTCCCAAGGTTTCTCTCCTACTCTTCAGCTTTTGTGTCTGAAAAAAAAAATGCCAGGCCAAGTGACAGAATGTACTGTTACTCTCTTTTCACAGATGAAAGACAGCAAGACGTGGTAAGCCGCACCAAATGTGTCGTGACCAGCCATGGGCTGAGCCATGCCCTAAACTGAGGCTCTGGGCCCCAAATGCAAGGGCCTCCTCAGGGAAAAACTTCTGCTGTGCTCAGTTTATGGTTAGAGAAAGAAACTGGGAACATTTTCCCATGCAGAACCCAGCCAGAGCCAGCATGACGGGCTCTCCCTTCCACTCGTGAGTCCCACCACCCACCTGCGGTGGGTGTGAAGGCTCCTCTGTGTGGACTCAACACCACTGACCGGGACAGGTGCAGTGCTGTGGGCCAGAGCTACAGAGCTTGGCCCGCTTTGGGCTCGAATGTGGCCCCTGCATATTTGGTGCACATCAGCACGCATGGCCGGCCCTCACGAGAGAAACGCCATGAACCAGCTAACCCACTCTACCACCTTCCTGTCCTAATGGTGACCTCTAGGGTTTGCACAGCAAGCAAAGCAAGTCTCCTGATCCTCTGCAAGCCAGGCGCCATGCATTTAGTTAGCAAGCAGTTTGCGACTTAGGTATTCTTTAGCTGGAGAGATTGAGATCCTTGCAGGGACTTAAGAAAGAACATGGCCTTCTGGAAGCGATGTTTCATCATCATGGCACAAATCAGCAAAGTGACTCAAATGGAAGGACTTCAGGGCCAAGGAGAGGATCCTAACACTGGAATCAAGCAGGGGAGAGACAGTTTTGGGCCAATCTCATTTTGTTCTTTGACTCCTCAGATATTAGCAAAGGGTATGGTGCAGAACTGAGGAGGAAGTGGAAACTTATCATAGTTCCCTTATACTTACTGAGCACCCACTGTGTGCCAGATGCTTTGCTCTATGTTGAGGTATACTTCACTGTAATAACCTGCTATGGTATGTAATGTTATTATCACCAATTTACAGATAAGGAAACTGAGGCACAGAGAGGCTGAGTAATCGCCCAAAGCTAGTGGCTGGTGAGGCTGGGATTTGAATCCAAGAAGGCTGACTTCAAAGCTCCTTTTCTGTGGTGGGCTCTGTGTGTGGCCCTCCGTTATCCATTGCTTCTTAGTAACAGAACACCCATTGCTTCTTAGAGTGAAAGACATTTTTCAGCTTCCTTACAACTCGATGTCTCTATATGAATAAGTTTTGCCCTCTGCAGTATAAGTGGTACAGTTTTGCAGGAACACTAGAAAGTTTCTTGAACAAGGAGGGACTTATTTTTCCTTCTCCATGTTCCTTTTTGGAACATGGATGTGATTGTTGGAGCTCCAGAAGCCATTTTGGACCAAGAGGTAGCCTTGGGAAAGCCAGATTGGAGAGTTGGAAAGAGCCCAGGTCACTGATGACATCACAGATCTGCCTTTCCAGCTTTGATTAGTGTACCTCCTGGGACTTGGGATAGAAATAAACTCTCATCTTATTTAAACCGTTGCAATCTAGTTTCTCTCATAAGTGGGTAAATCTTTCCTAACAAACTTTATATCCAGATACCATGCTTTCATGATTACCTGCTTTAATCCTTACAACCATATTGTTAGGTGGGGGGCATCTGTTTTTTTTGTTTGTTTGTTTGTTTGTTGGCATCTGTCTTATACATGGGAAAATGGAAGCAGAGGGAGATTAAGTACCTCCACCCAAGTCACCCAGCTGGAAGTGGCAAATGAGAGCACTCTGATGCCCAGGACAGTGGATGCCAGGTGAATAAGCTCAGACTGAGGCAAGGCTCACTACGTAAGAACCAGCAGAAGGAGATGCTGATCCAAGAGCTCTGGGTGGGGTCTGGGCACCTGGACTGGAAACAGCATCCCACAAGATTTTAACACAAAGCTATAATCGCTGCCCCTTTCCATGTTGAACGATCATAATTCAGGAAAAGGGTAGATGGAAAAGTGAGATAAAAGCAGGAAGAACGGGAGCAAGAGGAAGAATCCCTGTGGATCCGACATATTCTGATGACAGGGAGGGAGAGAGAGGGGTGAGCTTGCAGGCCAGACACTCCCATCAGCTCCAGAGAATTAGCAGCCAATACCCCCAGCAGGGAGGTGGGTGCCCTGGGCGGTTGAGGGGATCCAGGCTGGGAAGCAATGGCACTAACACATACATGAAGTATGTTAATAAGTACAAGGTCCAGGAGAAGTGTGAGAGGACGTTGTTACAGTTACTCTCAGATTAAGGAGCCACCGCTCACCTAGTTCATAAGGTCCATGGGGTCCAGCTCATAGCTATGGTGTGTCTGTGGCCTTGGCCATTGGCTCCATCCTCCTCTGCTTCTGTAGATCTGCTGTTATCCTGGTGACTGAAGGGGGTTGACAGATGGAGTGAGAAAGGTAATATTGACTTTCCTGTTTTCTGTGTCTCCCTACGGCTTGTTCAGGCAGTGATTAGCAATTCAACTGGTCAACAATTGACAGACTGAAAGTACAGGTATGTCATGAATTGAGACTAGCTGCAAGGAAACATAAAATACAGAACTTTTAAAACGATGTTTTATTAATTAGCAGCACATAAAGTGATGTACAGTCTGTGAGACATTTTGAAATGGTGGTGGTGGGATCCAGAACCTTCTATACATCTTATTCTGCCTTAACCACATCTCCCCTTCTGACTCTTTCCCTTCCCTTGCACAAGTTCCCCATAGAGATTTGCCTACAGGTGAGCACCCATCTCTTTTACTCCTGTAGTCAGTCAGTGTTACTTGAGCTCCCACCGTGAGCCAAGCACTGTTCTAGGCTTTCAGATACACTGTTAATCATAAGCTTAGGATGCTGTAAGGAAGATTCACATTAAACAAAACCCAGAGTGGTCCTCTATGGACTGGGCGCCATAAGGGTAGAGGGTTCTTGTCTCTTTTGCTCAGCTTTCTCACCATGCAAACACCACCGCTAGGTCAAACCTCCAAGAGGGACGTGCTGTGTCCCACACACCCCAGACTTTTCCACAGCAGAGCAATTACCTATTAGAGCAGCCCAGGCCCTCTTGCCATACCAGGCTTATGAGAGAGAAAGAGAGAGAGAGAGAGAGACAGAGAGAGAGAGAAATGAACATAGAGAGGAAGGGGGGAGTGGTGTGATTTATAATGAGAAATACATATTTAGTCTTCAGCCTTTCCTAGGCACAAAGCTTTTAAAACCCTTGGAATTTCCTATGAGATGAGAACCATAAAGGTGTGTTTTGTTATGTTAATAAGGTGACTTTTGGAAAGCCCCTAGGTTACCAAGGGATAAGAGCTGGTTGCTAGAGGAACCAACCACTTGATTGGAAGACCCCTGGCCTCGAGGGAGGGGCTAACCGCTAGAGATTGAGTTCAATCACCAGTGGCCAATGATTTAATCAACCATGTCTATCGGTAATAAAGCCTCTATAAAAATCCAAAAGGACATGGTTTGGAGAGCTTCTGGGTTGGTGAACACGTGGAGGTTGGGGAAAGAGTGCATATGGAGAGGCTATGGAAGCTCCACTCCCCTCCCCACAAACCTTGGTCTCTGCATCTGTTCCATCTGGCTGTTCCTGAGTTACATCCTTTTATAATAAATTGGAAATCTAAAATGTTTTTCTGAGTTCTGTAAGCCACTCTAGCAAATTAATCAAACCCAAGAAGGGAATCATGGGAACCTCCAATCTGTGTAGTATATTGATCAGAAGCACAGGTAACAGCTTGGACTTGTGATTGGCCTCTGAAATGGGGGTGGAGGGTGTGTGCAGTCTTGTTGAACTGAGCCCTTACCCTGTAGAATCTGACACTATGTCCAGATAGATAATGTCAGAATTGAGTTCAATTGTAGGGCACCCAGCTGGTATCAGAGTTTTGCTTGATGTGGAAAAAACAATAGACACACACATTGGAATCAGCATCACAATTATTGGGAACAGGGGGAGAGAAATAAGAAATCAAAGCCCACGATCAAGACCAAGTAATATTCCCACCAGCCCATTTCCACAAATTAGCTTTCTGGGTTGGTATGAGGGAAGGGGTAGGACTTGAAGAGGAGAAGAGTCTGGCACTCTTCCCTGGGGACCGATACCACTAATCGTGGATCCTATGGAAATAGAAGACATCATTTGTGGACACAATACAACAGTACTAGGTACCCCAAATTGCAATAAATGTAAAGAACAAAACCCAGTAAAACATGACCTTTACCCTCCAAAAGCCCACAGCAGGGGATCTTATGAACTGTTTATACCCCAATATCAAAATCAGAAAAAGACACTACTACAGAACTACAGTCCAAGACCCTGATGAATGTAGAGGCAAAAATTCTCATAAAACACTAGCAAACCAAATTTAGCAGCACACTAAAAGCATCATTCACCATGATCGAATGAGATTTATTCCTGGGATGCAAGGATGGTTCCACATAAGCAAATCAATCAGTGCGATATATCACATTAATAGAATGAAAGAAAAAAAATAGATGATTTCTCAATGGATGCCAAAAAGAGAATTTGACAAAAACCAACATCCATCCATGATAAAGACTTTTAATGATTAGGCATAGAAGGAACATATCTCAACATAATAAAGGCCACATATGACAAGCCTACAGCTAATATCATACTCAGTGGTGAAAGATTAAAAGCTTTCCCTTTAAGATCAGGAACAAAACAAGGGTACCCACTCTTATCACTTCTTTTCAACATGGTACTAGAAGACCTAGCTAGAGTGATCAGGCAAGAAAAAGAAATAAAAGATAATCAGAGTTGGAATGGAAGAAGTAAAGTTGTCTCTATCTGGAGATAATATGATTTTATATATTTAAAAAAAAAGTCCTAATGACTCAAACAACCAAAAAAAACCTGCCATATCTAATCAGTGAATTCAGTAAAGTTTCAGGATACAAAATTAACACACACAAATCGTAGCATTTTTATTCATTAGCAACAAATTTTCTGAAAAAGAAAAAAAGAAATAGATCTCACAATAGCATCAAAAACAGTAAAATACTTAGGAATGAATTTCACTATGAAGGTGAAAAGTCTCTACTCTGAAAACTGTAAGACATTGATAAAAAAAATTGAAAAAGCAAATAAATGGAAAGTATCCCATGTTCAAGGAGTGGAAAAATTAATATTGTAAAAATGTCAATACCACCAAAAGCCATCTATAGATTCAGTAGAATCCCTATCAAGTTTCCAGTGGCATTTTTTACAGAAATAGAAAAAGAAAACCACTCCTAAAATTTATGTGGAACCACAGAATACCCCAAATAGCCAAAGAAATCCTGAGAAAGAAGAACAAATTAGGAGGTATCACACTTTCTGATTTCATGCTATACTATAAAGCTATCACCATCAAAAACAGTATGGTACTGAAATAAAAACAGACAAATAGACCAATAGAACAGAATCAAAAGCCCAGAAATAAACCAGGGCATATACAGTTAACTAATATTTGACAAGGGGGCCAAGAATACTAAGAGGAGAAAAGACAGTTTCTTCAACAAATGACTCTGGAATAATTAGATATTCACATGTAAAAGAATGGAAGTGGACTCATATCTTGCACTGCTCACAAAAAATAACTCAAAATAAATTAAAGACTTCATGTAAGATCTGAAACCCTGAAACAAGTAAACATAGGAATAAAGCTCCTTGACTTGAGTCTTGGTAATGATGTTCTGAATCATTTGGACACTAAAGCACAAGCAACAAAATAAAAAATAAACATGTGGGACTACATCAAATTGAAAAGCTTCTGTACAGCAAAAGAAAACAACAAAGTGAAAAGACAATCTTACAGAATGGGGAAAAATATTTAGAAAGCATATATCTGCTAAGGGGTTAATATCCAAAATATATAAAGAACTCATGCAACTCAAAAGCAGAGAACCAATTAACATAATTTTAAAAATGGATGAAGGACCTGAATAGACATTTCTCCAAAGAAGACATCCAGATGGCCAACAGACAGGTGAAAAGATGCTCAACATCACTTATCATCCAGGAAATGCAAATGCAAAAAAACCAGAATGAGATATCACCTCAGACCTGTCAGAAGGGCCATCATAAAAAAGACAAGATACAACAAATGCTGGTGAGGATGTGGAGAAAAGGGAACCCTCGGAAACTGTTCATGGGAATGTAAATTGGTGGAGCCACTCTGGAAAACAGTTTGGAGATTCCTCAAAAAATTAAAAATAAAACTATATGATCCAGCAATTCCGCTTCTGGGAATATATCTGAAGGAAACGAAATCACTATCTTGAAAAGATATCTGCACCACCCCGTTTGTAGCAGCATTATTTACAATGGCCATGATATGGAAGCAACCTAAGTGTCCATCAGTGAGGAATGGATAACATTGTGAGTTATAGATGTATATACCTACACGTGCATATACGATGGAATAGTATTCGGCGATTTAAAAAAATCCTACCTTTTGTGACCACGTGGATGGAACTTGAAGGCATTATGCTAAGTGAAATAAGTCAGACAGAGAAACACAAATACTGTATGATCTTACTTATATGAGGAATCTAAAAGAAAAAAGAAAAAAACTCATAGCAAAAAGAGAGCAGAAGATCAAACTTGTGATTACCAGAGGCAGAGAGGTGGAGAGTTCAGTGAGGAGGAGTTGGAGGAAGGTTGTCAAAAATAACAAAGTTGTAAATAAAAAAGTACTAGGGATATAATGTACAACATGATGACTGTAGTGAACACTGCTATATGACATATAAGAAATTTCTTAAGAGAGTAAATCCAAAGAGTTCTCTTCACAAGGAGAAATCTTGTTTCCTTTTTCTCTTTTCTTTTTTTTTCTTTTTATTGTAATTATATGATAAGATGGCTGTTAGCTGAACCTATTGTAATCATCATTTCACAATATATGTAAATCAAATCATTATGCTATATGTATTAAAATTATACAGTGGTATATGTCAATTATTTCTCAGTAAAACTAGAAAAAGGGATTCATTTCAATAAATATGAACTTGTAATCCAAAGGTTGTCTGATTACTATGGTTATAGATGTGGTCAGATTCACGTTTCTACCCAAATTCCAATGGGTCCAAGTCTTCCTCCATCTGACACCTCCCCACACACCCCTGCTCTTGGTGAGAACTTATCTTGTAATGGTTACTTCTGGGAGCCCCCAAATGATGCCTGAGATATATATACACCCTTTGGGTCACCTGCTGTGGCTTCATGCAGTGACCCCTTCTTTTCCATCTCAACTCGGGCTGTCAACACTCAGCCTCTGCAGCCTTCAACCTGTCTGAAGGAGCCTCCTCACTCTCCTGGAAGCATCAGCTCACAGATGGTTTCATTAGAATGGGACAGTGGCCTCCCTGAACTCACCTTTACCACCATCACCACCCACTCCCCCGCCCCTGTTTTCCTCCTCAGTCCAGGGAGGTGATTTTTATTCCCAAAGCCTCACAAAAGAATGTACTTGTAAAACAGTTCTATCAGCTTCTAAGTCCCCCCAAGCCCACCTCTCCCCATCTCTGCAAAAAAATTCAGCATGGTTGAGAAACCTCTATCTGCCTCATTCTCCTCTCATTCAGCCTGTGTAGAACGTCACTTCTTGCTCCTTTCCAGGTACAAGAATAAAACCTCCTGTGTATGAATGAAAGCAAATGAACTGAGGAAGGGGGGGTTACCAGATGGCTTCACCAGCCATGTCTCAGCACCAGGTCCAGCAGCCAACACGCCTGGGAGGTGCTTCCGTCCCTACTTTGGTCTAATGCAAAGGAAGGCAAAATAGGGGCTCTTCTCTCTGGATCCAGCAAAGGAGCTGGCACGGAACGCATGCAGGTGTGAAGACAGCGAAAGTGAACCTTACACAGGAAACAACCACGATGGGTTACAAGCTGGCCAACTATTTTACTTTGTATTATTTTACTGCAGAGAGACCAGTGACGGAAGGTGCTTTGTAGAGAATATTCCATTTGTTTGTATTTAATGTTAACTCGTGTGGTTCAGAATTCACAGTGGGTGAGTGAGGATGCCATGAAGTTTCCCATCTCTGTCCCCAAACTTCCTCTCACACACACCCAACGTTGTTTTTGTATATCCTTCAAGATACACATTCAAACAATTGCTGGCATGGATGTTTTCCCTTTTCCTACACAAATGGTGACATATGTACACAAAATTCTACATTGCATTTTTTCCATTCAAGGACGTATCTTGGACATATTCCTGATTGACGGATAAAGGCGTCCTCATTCTCTTTCCTGGCTGCATAGCATGACTCCATAGTATGAATGCCCAGTGGCTTCTTTGACAAGGCCTACTAATGAGCATTTTCTTGTACCCAGTCTCTTGTTATTCAAACAACGCTTCAATGAATAGCTTATACAGACATCATACATACATCAATGCCCTTAGAGAGACCGGTGGAGCTGAGACCTGAGACATGGCTGGGAACAAGGAAGGGGAGCTGGGACTGCCACTATCAGCCCAGCAGTTGGAGCAACCACGTGACCCGCCCTTTGTGGGGGGGAGACCCCACCAGTTCTCATCACTCAAGAAACCAAAGGCCAGCACTGCTGTGCAGACCCCCTACAGAGTTCATCAGCTGTTGCCCCACAGGTAATTTGCATTTGCAAACAATGCCACCTCCCTGTTCCCTCTCTTCCTTCCTCCGCTGGAGCCTGAGATCTGCACCTGCACCAGCAACCAGCCCAGGCCTTCGTGACTGAGTGAGTGCCAAATGCCAGCCTAGATAGCCCCAGTTGAACCCCACTGCCATGCACGTGCTTGGGACTAGCCCCCTCCAGCTGTGCACCTGCGTACACCAGTCTGACTCCAGTAACTGACCTCCACTACTGTGCATCCATGGTGAGACCCTGCAGCCAGAGGAGTGCACACCGACAGCATGGGTCCCGGCTGCCATTTGTGGGCCTGGATTCTGCACTGTCTCCTGTCACTGACCTGCACCACTGGGCGCCCCGGCAGCTAGTCCCTCAGCCATGCACCTGCATGCTCTTGGCCCAACATTCATCACCAGCCTTTACTGCCATGTCCCCACCGTGACACCCTGCAGCCACAAAAGTGCACACTGACAGCCAGGGTCTCTGAAGCTGCCAAGGCAACTGCAGTTGGCCCCAGCACTTGCTGTTGGCCCTGACCTTCATCACTACGAGATTATCTGCAACCGGCCTCTGCCACCACCCCAGTACTTGCGGCTGTCCCCCACAGGAGAGTGGGTACACACACCCCTTTTTGGCCCTCCCCACCCCCTGCCCTGGCACATAGCCATAGGCCCTGGAGGCCCCCCTGCAGCTGCTACACAACCCCTGCAGCACTTGCCAAGAACCATGCAGTTGTCAACGTGGACCCCAGCGAGCTGAGTTGATGAGACCCCATGCCCCCTGGACCCAGCACCACCACACAACCCTGCACGTGGAGCAGATCAAAATTGCAATGCAATACCACCTTACACGTGTTAGAATGGTTATTATCAAAAAGACAAGATATAACAATTGATGGTGAGGTTGTGGAGAGAAGGAAACCCCGTGCACTGTTGGTGGGAACGTACACTGGTACAGTTGCTATGGAAAACAGTATGAGGGTTCCTCAAAAAATTAAATATAAAACTACCAATCCAGTTTTCCACTTCTGGGTACATATCCAAAGAAAATGAAATCACAATATTGAAAAGATATCTGCACTCCCTTGTTCTCTGTGGCCTTATTCACAATAGCCCAGACATGGAAATAACCTAAGTATCCATCATGCGATGAATAAAGAAAATGTTATATAAATGTTATATGGATATATACACACACACATTATGTAAATATTCTATATAAAACATATTATAAATGTTATGTAACATATAACATACATTATATATAATGGGATATTGTTCAGACATAAAAAAAAAAAAGTCCTGCTATTTGCAACAACATGAATGGGACTTAAGGGCATTATGCTGAATGCAATAGGTCAGACTTAGAAAGACAAATACCATATGATCTCACTTATATGTGGAATCTAAAAGCATGGAACTCATACAAACAGAGAGTAGAATGGCGGTTGCCAATGGGTCCAAACTTTCAACAGCAAAATGGTAATTATGTGAGGTGAAGGATGTGTTAATTAACTTCATTGTGGTAGACATTTTGCAGTATATAGATATATATATATATATATATCAAATCATCATTGAACATCTTAAACTCACATAATGTTATATGCCAGTTATCTCAATAAAGCCGGAAAAAATAACTAAAAACCCATATACTTGAAAAAAAAAAGCTTATGATATGATCCCATATGTGTAAAGGAGAAGAGAGAGATGCGTGAATGCATGGCAGGGAAGACGTGTGGAAGGAGAGAAGAGGGAGAACAGAGTGATGAAGCGTGGAAGGATTTACACTATGATAGTAGCAAAGGTACTTTCTGAGATATGAAGCCACAGGATGCTTTAAATATTTTCTCTTGGCTTTTCTATATTTTTTAAATTTTCCTAAAAGACCTTTAAATTTAGATTTTATTTATTTATTTATTTGAGAGATTGAGCACATGAGCAGTGGGGGGTTGGGGGGCAGAGCTGAGGGAGAGGGACAAGGGGGCTCCGTGCTGAGCGCGGGGCTCTATCTCAGGACACTGAGATCATGACCTGAGCTGAAATCAAGAGTCAGACGCTTAACCAACTGAGCCACCCAGGTGCCCCTGAAAGAACTTTAATTTGAAGCCCATCCTTCAGGTGCTCCCTTCCTATAGCAGGTATGTTCTGAGTTCCCCAGATAGAAATGTGCAGGATGACCGCCCCTCCACCGCCACGCCAGCCACGGGGGACAATGTCGACCCCGGAACTGCAACTATAATATTGGTCAGCTCTACCTAGTCTCATGGATCTAACTCGATGAAACAGTGCTCTCAAGGATTTTTAACTTGGAGTTTGGAAGAGGAAACATTGACAGTAACTGTTACCTTTTGTGAATCTGAAACATGAAATATATAGCTGTTAAAGAATTAGTTTAAGGAACTTATAAAGTAAATAAAATACCAAAGTCTCTCTGATGAGGGAGCAGAAGGCAAGCTGAGGACAAAGTACAAGCTGACACCCAGCAGCACTCCCCTCCCCGCTAGCCGCCCCCCCTCCCCCCACCGCTGCCAGGTGGGATCTGTGTTACCTTCCTCAGGCACTCCTCTCTGCCCTAACACTAAGGGAAGGAAAAAAACAAATAGTTAATTCATAGAGATTACAGTCCTGCAAGATGTGAGTCTCCTTTGGTTTACAAATGTCTTAGTGATTTACAAGAAGAAAGCATTCTTACCAATTACCTAACTTCCGGAAGGAAATGTAAATAGAATTAAATGTCCTTACAATCTTCAACCCATTGACAAATACTTGAGGTAGTGGGAGAATCGCATTCCTCCAGGAAGCTCCCTACTGTCTTAATGCTAAGGCCTTGCTAGAGGGAAAACCAACCTTAATTTGACAATGGCAAGGCCTCCAGTATCTTGTAGGTCCTGTTTAGCATATGAAAGTTCTTTTGAAACCTCCTTTTTCCTTATCTCCCCCATCCCCATAGTATATAATCAGCCCCTCCTCACAACCATGGGGCAGCCGCTCTTTCTGTGTGGGTTCTGTCCCAGGGCTTTAACTAAACCACCATTTTGCACCAAAGACGTCTCAAGAATTTTTTCTTGGCTGTAGGCTCCGGACTTCACCCCACCAAACCTCATCCGTATTACTCCTGAGAGCTTTTTCTGTATCCTTGCTTAATAAAACTCTATTGCTTTACTTGCTCTCTTTTGTCCTCGAGATTCATTCTTCGACTCCAGGAAATGAGAATCTCACTCTCCCGCTTCATCTCTATTGAAGTTAGATGAATTTCGGTTGAGGAGCTCTTTCCCCCTCATCTTGAGCCTGCAGCATTTTGTATCGCCCTCTGTTCTGCACTATACAATTGTTTATGTCTTGGATGGTGTCTTTTCTTATATTGGGAAATCTTCCATTACTTGAAGACTTAATTTTAAAGTTCACATTTAACAGGCAGGGACTTGAGTGACTGTTCGTAGATAGGTTTAGCTCTTCCTTCTCAGCTGTGCACAGACCCATGTGTGATGTGGGTGATATTTTTGAGATATTAACCCAATATATTGTCACTCTTGGGATGCAATGGTTCCAGTATCTCGTAGCAACCACCCACCTACCCTCCTATTGAATCAAATGCATTCCTTGCTTCCCACAGAGGAGAGAGCCCCTTTGAGATGTCTTTGGTTCAAAAAAGGTGATTTTATTAAAGCATGGGGACAGGGCAGCATGGGCAGAAAGAGCTGTGGTTAGATTGTGAGGTTGGTGGTTATATACCTACGAGCTGGGAGGCGGTTTAGGACAGCGTAAGTCTCTAAGAAATTTTGGAAAACAAGGTCTTCAGGAGCTTGAGGGGACTTAGCTATTGTTGGGGAAAGGTCATTTATTACCATCGAATAAAACCTGAGTCGTGAGACCTTTCAGATGTATATTGGTGGGCCATATGCTTGGGGGATGATTGCCAACACATATCTTGGTGTGGGGGGTGGTTATAGATAAAGGAAGTTTCCAAAGGAATTTTTATACTTTAAACTAGACTTAGAGGATCCTGGGGGGCTGGGGGTTGTTGAGGGTCAGGCTAGGCATTGCTTTTTGCCCTTAGCAAAGTATTAACTTCGAGGCAGTTGAGTCCCTAGAGGAATGTCACTCTCCCTGTTTCAAGGACTTGTCAATGGGCTCTAGGTAGTAAGGAAATTTAATAATTTTTTCTTCTGCCTTTTTTTCCCACATCAGTAAGAGAGATGATACCATTGGTCAAGTCCCAAAGAAAATTCACCAATAATGCCAGTCCCAAGCCCCACCTAGCATACTCACATCGATGTAGATCCCTCCCCTAAAGTAACACCTCTTTTTTCCCCTCTTACAGACTACCTGTTGATTATTTCAAAGTCAGTAGTCCCTAGATCCAAGACTATTGTAGGTGTTGTGGGAGTGTTTCTCCCTGAGATGGTGTGACAGATTATCGAGGTGATGGTAACTCATTCTCAAGAGTCAACATGGAATCCAGTCCTTTTAATTAACTCTGCTAAGGGATAAACGTGAGGGGAAAGAAAGAGCTCTGCACTCTTACACTCTAACAATGAACACGTCAACTGCCCAGTTATGATTATGCTATGTTGTACTGATTTATCAACTGTTGTTATAAAATTGCACAACCCAATTTTAAACATGAGTCCTATCTTGGACTCTATAAATCCCCCTCTGATATGGACAATCTTTTTCTGACAAATACTTCTGAGATCGAGTGGGAGGAATCCCCAGACAGGTATTTCCATAATCATCCTGCAGTTGTAGATAGATTTAAAATGCCAGAATGTCTGAGATCAGAAGACCAGTGAGGTAAAAACTGAGTCACGTGGTCAAGTATAGAAGTGTAGCAAGACTCAAAGCAGAATCAAAAGGCAGTGATCGGGGGAAACAGAAAACCCGACTGTCTTAAGTCAGAAGCTGTGAGCACTTTCAGTGCTGCTGTGGGACCCATGTCTTTATTACATGGCTGTCTGGATGCCTTATTCCCTCAACGTTCTGCAGGAACATTCCTACCAGGAATGTGACCGTGGGCCCTGCAGGGTTTGGCTTGATATTTAAGATTATGAGCTGCCACCTCTCGTCTGATAGTTGTATGCCAAAGATTAAAACAATATTTTCTCCCTAAATAAAGTATTTTGCTATTTTCTCTGAGGATAGTTTATCAAATGGACCTTCAATAGCTTCTCTTTGCAACCAAGTCCATGGTCCCCACACCATCTCCCATCAGAGCAAAACAGGCAACCGTCCAGGAAGCCTTGTGTCCAAGGCACAGTGAGAATGGTAATGTTCTTCTCTCCTTTTTCAAGTTAGCCTGAAATTTTTATCACAACTCTGTACTTCAAGGACCTTGCCAGAAAAAAATAGTTTTTGCTCTTGGTGTTCACTGAAAATTTAACAAACAGTAGGAGGTGATTTATTGTGCCTGGCATGTGTAGAAAATAAACTACTTTGTTATTTTCATGTCTGAATACAAAAATCCATTGAGGCTATATTTTTCAGACATTCTTGATGCTTACCATTATACAAGAAAAATTATTATCTTTACCTCTCATTCCAACAAAGATCAGAACAAGAGAGCTAAGCCAAGGCTTCTGAAAAACTAGAAACGAAGTCACCAAAACACACTAGCTGGCAACTAAATTGGGGAGGAAGCTGTGAAATGTACAAAATTGCAGATGTCAGCTTTGACAGGAAGCTGGTGATCAAACAATCCACATTTGTTTCTCTTTTATGTTCTCCCTGAGGAATTTGCCTTTTAAGTACTATTTTGTTTTGTTTTTTAACTTAATAGCATACTCTGTCCATGACCCATTATCTCCATCCAAGATGGAACAAAGAGGTTACAGGCACCTTCCCCCCAGTTTTATTGACCTACAAATGACAGGTAACGTGCATTTAGGTGAACAACATAATGATCTGATATCATTTAAGGCGTAAGTTTAATTAATACTTATCACTTCACATAGTTACAATTTTTTGTTGTGAAGAGAACTTTAAAGATCCAGTCTCTTACCAACTTTCACGTACATGATACAGTATTGTTCACTATGGTCACCGTGCTGTATATTATCTCTCCAAAACTTATTCATCTTATAATTGAAAGTTTGGACCCTTTGACTGACATCTCCCATTTCCCGCAACCCTCAGCCCATGGAAACCACCATTCTACATTGTTTCTATGAGTTCCCCGTTTTTTAGATCCCACATATAAGTGAGATTATATGATATTTGTCTTTCTCTGACATTTCACTTAGCCTTACACTCTCAAGGTCCATCCATGGTGTTGTAAATGGCAGGATTTCTTTCTTTTTTATGAATAACATTTCATTTCATATTGTCTTTATCTATCTATCACATTTTCTTCATCCATTCATCTGTTGGGAGGATTGTTTCCATGTCTGGGCTATTGTAAATAATGCTGCAATGAACATGCAGGTTTAGATACCTTGAGATAGTGATTTTGTTTCCTTCAGATATATTCTCAGGAGTGGAATTCCTGGATCATATGGTAGTTCAATTTTTAATCTTCTCAGGAGCCTCCATACCTTTTTACCCAAGGGGCTATACCACTTTGCATTCACATATAGTGATTTTTTTTCTTTCCTTCAGCTCAGATGGTCACTCACTGCCTCCCAATTATGTCATCATATCAACATTCGCCACAGGATGAAATATTCGGAGAGCCAAGAACACAGGAACAGTGAGAGAGCAAAGGCTGTTTCTCCTCACGCTTCAGCTTCAGTTTGAACTTCGCCACACATATATCGATACTCACAAAGATTTTTACCAAATTCACATGAAAATGGGCCAATCAGGAAGGTATAAATGCTATTCCTTCAAAGAGAAGTGTCATGGAAGACATAGTTATTCTTTGAAACTTTACAAAAGGACGTTGTGCTCTGAGAATCGATGTGTGCTTGCTCCCAACCCCAGGTGTTTGCAAGAGGTCGATGCTAGAAGCACAAGGGAAAGGTGAGAGAGGTGGCCTCGTTTTCAAAAACTCATGGGATGGAGAAGGGAGAGCAAATCCTTGCCTTCGTGAAAACTCTGGTACTCGTGATCCAAGAAAGTAACCATTAGTGTATCTGGTTCCAAACGTGCTCAAATGTCTCTCTACTGATGGGCCATGACTCATGACAGAGTCTGCAGTTGTTTGCAATGCAAGGAGAGATAAAATAATGTAATCGCACTTGAAGGCATTTTTAAAGCTGATTGATTTCCTTTAAAAACCATACTTTAAAGCCAGCCAACTAATCTGCTTACCTGAATGTGTTTCTGCAGAAATTTAGAAAATGCTGGCAATAGGAATGTCATGTTACGTGCCTTAAAGACCTTGAAGTCCTTAAGGTCCCTGAAAATAGCTATAAGAAAAACAAACAAACCATACTTTATTCCTTAATAATGTACTTTCTATATTTTAGTGGTAACATATATTTTCAATAAGGTAGTGATGACTGTTGATGATGAGTTTTGTTGGTGTTTTAACATCTGCGCTTTGCAAAATAAAGAAGCTGGTGATGCTGAATTCTGGGAGCCACCCAAGTACATTGCACAATGAGAATTGCATTTTCCATTCTGGAGCCTTTATCCCAAATCAATTCCATAGGCATCTCTTCAGGGGGTGCTCTGCATCACTATTATTTCAAAGCTCCTCAAGGAATCTTAATGTGCAGCCAGTGTTAAGAATTCTAAGCTAGGGGATGCATGGAATGCCATGCTTTCCTCTTTTTTGTCTCTCTCTACTCCAGAGCATTACTAGGCAACTATTTCCTAGGTGTTATGAGATGTCTATTCAACTGAATCCTAAGACTCTAAAATGCAGTTCCTGGTATCCTTTTCATCTCTTATTAAATCCTGTCCAACAACATTGTCTCTAAATGAAGAGCAGGCCTTCAGAAATTGCTGCAGAAAGAAGAGAGAAATATCTTTTTGACAGTAGGAGATTAAAGTTTAAAGGAGGATCCCAAGAAACATTGTTTTGTTTTCACAGAAACCATTTTAAAAGGCCTTGAACTTCCCTGAATATAAGTAAGCCTAAATGAAAAACTGGAGAAAATGTGGAAAGAATTTTTTGGAACATGAAACCTAGGAGAGGGGAAAAAGCAAACAGATAGTCTAACAAGAAATTTAAGACAATATGAAAATTGTTACAATAGAACAATTCACCAAGTGCTACTACAATCCATAATAGAAGGAGTGCTTTGCACGGGTCCTTGGATTCCTCCCAATCACCCCCATCCACTGACCTGATTTTTAACATTCACTTCCTTGATTTTCTTTAAAATTTTAATGTCTAAGCATTTATGTAATAGGCTAAATTATCATGTTTTTTTAGCCCTCCCTGTATCCATGCCCTTCATCAGTCAGTCCCACTAAGGTAGAGTACACTTCCTGGTCCATTGACTCTGGGCCTGGCCATTGGATGAGTGTTGGCCAATGGAATGTGGGTAGAAGTAACAAGGGGCCAGTTCTGAGCCTAGGCCTTAAGAGGTTTCATTTCTCTCTTTCTCTCTTTCTTTCTTTGTTTTTTTTCTTTCTTTCATTCTTTCTTTCTGCTTTAAAGCTTTATTTTCTTAGGAAAAAAGAACACAGAATCTGTAGTTATTTAAAGAAAAAAATATTTCCATAAATAGTCATCATGCCCCAACACACTTTTAGAAGGCAAAATGCATTATTACAATCTGATTTTCCTTTCCTTTTATTTTCTAAAATCCTTTATTGAAATAAAATTCGTATGACATACAATTCACCAATTTAAAAGGTACAATTCAATGATCTTTAGTTTATTTAATGGTATTTAGTTCATTGTACATTCATCATCACATCAATTTTAGAATGTATTCATAACTCTAAAATAAAAAATCCATGCCCATTACTCCTCATTTCTCCCAAGAGGCTCATGTGTTCCTGCTTGCTCTCTTGTACCCTAGGTTGGCACACTAGTTTGAGAAGAAGAGGACACATGTACAGAAAAGAAAAAACCAACCCGCAGCTAGAGCCCTGTAACTCAGAGCCCAGCAGAGATCAGCCAACCCTCAGTGCACCCACAGACGTGCAAGAGAATCATGTTACGTTACAGACTACTAGGACTGTGTGGGGTTTTGTTATGCAGCAATAGCTGATTGATATAGGTAAGCCACAGACAGAAAATATTTACAAACAGAGACCAGAAAAAGCACACTCACAGCTAAAAAATACAGTTTTAAAAACCTAACTTTTGGGAGGCTGGGTGGCTCAGTTGGTTAAGCGACTGCCTTCGGCTCAGGTCATGATCCTGGAGTCTCAGGATCAAGTCCCACATCGGGCTCCCTGCTCAGCGGGGAGTCTGCTGCTCTCTGACCCTTCCCCCTCTCATGCTCTCTCATCTCATTCTCTCTCAAATAAATAAATAAAATCTTAAAAAAAAAACACCTAACTTTTTTTTGAAGATGGAGAAAACACTTAGACAAAGATTTCATCAAGGAAGATAAACAGATGTCGAATCAGCACATGCAGAGATACTCAACGTCATTAATCATGAAGGAAATTACAAACTAAAACCACAATGAGATACTACTACAAACTGATTAGAATGACTACAATATAAACAAACAAATAATTCAACAATACTGACTATTGGAGAGGCTGCGGAATGATGAATTGCTACAACCACTTTGGAAACAGTTTGGCAATTCTTTATAAAGTGAAATATACACGTAGCCTATGAACTGGCAATCCCACTCAGGCATTTCCTTGAGAAAAATGAAAATAAATGTTCTCACAAAAGCCTGTGTATGAGTGTAGCCACTTTATAATCACCAAAAACTGGAAGTAATTCAAAAGCCCATCAACTGGTGAAAGCATTAACAGACCGTAGTACATTCATACAGTGGGATAATATTTGACATTAAAAAGAAATGAACTATGGCGGTGCCTGGGTGGCTCAGTCAGTTAAGCGGCTGCCTTCATCTCAGGTCGTGATCTCAGGGTCCTGGGATCGAGCCCCGCACTGGGGTCCCTGCTCAGCAGTGGATCTGCTTCTCCCTCTCCCTCTGTGATCTCTCTCACTCTCACTCTCAAATCAATAAATAAAAATCTTAAAAAAAAAAAAAGAAACGCCCTACTAATTCATGGATAGCATGGATGAATCTTAAAGACATGCCAAATGAGAGAGGTCAGGCTCAAAGAGCTACATAATTTATGTGAGTGTATTATTAGTTTTTCATTAGTTTAAGAATATTCCTCACCTTTATCCAAATATATATATTCTGCACCACAGTTTTCTCCTCTTTTTCTGGACTCCAATTGCTCATATGTAAGATTTTCTCACTCAGTTCTCCATAAATTTTTATCTTCTACCTTCTGCCCTTTTTTCCCCTCAGTTCTTTCTGAATATTTTTGTCTTTTATCTTCCAGTTCACAAGTTCTCTCTTATTTTGTGTCTAAAATGCTTTGCAACGACGTGGATGGAACTGGACGGTGTTATGCTGAACGAAATAATTCAATCAGAGAAAGACATGTGTCATATGACCTCACTGATATGAGGAATTCTTAATCTCAGGAAACAAACTGAGGGTTGCTGGAGTGGTGGGGGGTGGGAGGGACGGGGTGGCTGGGTGATAGGCATTGGGTAGGGTATGTGCTATGGTGAGCGCTGTGAAGTGTGTAAGACTGTTGAATCACAGATCTATACCTCTGAAACAAATAATACAATATATATTTTAAAAAAAGAAGAAGAAGATAGCAGGAGGGGAAGAATGAAGGGACGGGAAGAATGAAGGGAGGGAAATTGGAGCGGGAGACGAACCATGAGAGACGATGGACTCTGAAAAACAAACTGAGGGTTCTGGAGGGGAGGGGGTTGGGGGGATGGGTTAGCCTGGTGATGGGTATTAAAGAGGGCACGTTCTGCATGGAGCACTGGGTGTTACACGCAAACAATGAATCATGGAACACTACATCACAAACTAATGATGTAATGTATGGGCATTAACATAACATAATAATAAAAAAATAAATAAAATGCTTTGAAATTCACCCTCTGGTTCTAAATTTCAGTTAATATTATTTTTCCAAGTATTTGTTTTCTTTTTAGTAACTTTTATACTTTCCAGTTACCTGCTAAAAATTTCAGCCAAGATTTATCAGAAGCATAGTTATAAAACTTTGGGATTTGGTAGCCACCTTGTCTGTGGTCCTTTATCTTTTCCTACCACCCACAGTCTCTGCTGAGTTTTGTGTGTGTTGTCTTACTTCTGCCTATTCCTTTTTTTTTTCTTTTTTGTCAGAAATTATATTTGCAAATTGTTTTTAAAAAACTAAATTCAGTTCTAGAGAGGATTTACATTTGCTTCTCTCAGGATCACCTGACTGTAGTATCAGTGAGTGAGATGATCTAAGGTTGTAATCTGTGTGAAGACCAAGATACTTCAGTTTACTCTTAGTGCTGCTGTGTGGGGCTGTCCCTCAAGGTTTCTTCATGACCTTATTTGCCCATTCATGCCTTCAAGCATATTTTGTTAATATTTTGTCAAGCTTTAAAAGATGTCTTCAGTGACAGGTTGGTTTGAATTACTTATTCCACTATTAACAGAAGCACAAACGCCCAATAGATTTCTAAATATAAATATGTCCAAAGCAAATCACGTGATGTCCCTGACACCAAAGCCAGCTTCACTGTAGTCTTTCCTGTCACAGTGACTCCATCCTTCTAGATTCTCAGGCCAAGTCTTGGTGTCTTCCATAAGTCACCTTTTTCTCTCACACCCTGACCTGTACGGTTAACAGAGTATTGGATCTACCACCAAAATATATTCAATAATGCTGTGTGACAAGCAGCATCATGACATTTACAGTAGTAAATATGTATTGTCTTGCTCATGGGTCTGCAGATATGCTGTGGCTTGGCTGACTGAGACCGGGCTCGGGGTGGCTCCCCCTTCAAGCTGCAGTGTTGGCTGGGTATGGCTCCTTGCTGTGAGCTGCACATGGGTCTATGACAAACATGCTTATTCTCATGACAAGTTTGAAGGGTCAGCAGATACTTGTGGGAAGTTCTTCTCAAAGTGATGGCAGAAGCACAAGAGGGCAAACAGAAGCATGTGACATCTCTTAGACCCAGACTTGAACTGGTGCATTCAGGTCCATCTACACCCCATTGACCAAAGTCACACAGGGGACCCCAGACTTAGGGAGCAGAGAAGCACATTTGACCTCCAGCTGGAAGGGCAGTAAAGTCACATAGCAAAGGGCTGGGTACAGGATGGGGTAAGTAATTCAATCTACCAAAAGGCCCCTAATAATTATTTCTGTGAGCCACCTCCTTGTACTGTCTCATTCAGTGAATCTGCTTCAGCCACTTTGGCCTCCTTGGTGTTCGCTGAACATACCAAGCTTGCCCCTTGGGTCCTCACACTGGCCCCCTCTGGACCACTATTCCCCATGCAGTCATCTGTATGGCTTTCTTCCTTATTTCTTTCAGGTTGGTATTCAACATTTGACTTCTCCCTATTTAAAATTGCATTCCCTCCATCCTGGCATGTCACTTATCTTGCTTTATCCTCCTGCTCTGAAGCACTTTTACTTTTGGGCAAACTGTGCCTTGTTGTGATTGTTGTCTGCTTCCCTCACTAGAGGATAAGATCCACAAACTTAGGAACTTTTGCTTATTTTGTGTACTGAGGTATTGCTTTTTCCCCCCGGGCACTCAATAGCTACTTAGAAATATTTGTCCATAACTCAAAAGTAATAGAAGACAATGCAAAATGAAAAGCAAAGACCATTAGAAATTCCAAGAGAAGCAAAGAAATTGTACATTATAGAAAATATAATCACTTGGATCTGGAGCAAGTAATATTTTCATAGTCATATTACTATAAATACCATTTATGAATTTAAGTAAAAATAGTAATTTAACTACAATAGATATTCTCTTAACTGGCCTCAATATAATTGACTTGACAGATTAATTGACACCCTCCATTCCATCTGCAAATTATACTGACTAATTCCCATGCACATTGAATGCAAGCCCTTAGCATGTCATTTTCTAGCACTGTGTTTCCTTGGACAAATATTAACCATTTTTACCTTATTATCTTCATCTGTAAAATGAGGATATTAAAGTATAATTTTCAGGAAGACAAAAGCATGAGCCTTGTACAAATATGCAATGAACATGGGTCAAAAATTTTATTGAACTTGTTAAATAAGGAATATAACAGTAAGATATTAAACAAGTTTAAAGAGAATTTGAAGACACACACACACAGTTTAATGACTAGAATAAGATTGCTGGATTAAACACAAAATTGGTAAAGTCCAACACAACCACAAATCATAAACTTTGGGGTTATTTCTTCTTTCAAAAATAAATTATTGGCATCTCTATCAGGCAAAAAAAAAAAAAGCAAAAACAAAATTATAAATTAACGCATGTTTGTAAAATAGCCCACTTAATAGAATGTCAAATCTCAGTGTTGTACTGAAAGAACACCTCATCGTGTCTTCTGGGTATTTTCAAATTTCAGGTTCTTTTTCTGATAGGGATAATAGGAGTTATGTATTAGAACTGTTAAGAGTTTTAAATCAGTAAATATGTCTGAACACTGGGAGCAGGTCCTGGCATGGGGTCAGGTTAGTGCCTGCCCTCCAGGACAGGAAGCGCAGGAGTAGCAAGTGAGTCCCGAGCTGTGTACTTGGGCTCCCACTGGGGACATCTATGCTTTTCCAAAGTCACTGGGTTTATTTCCAAACCTGTTCATTCTAATTGTATTTATAATGGTAATTCTTTGATTTTGCTTCGTGTTACAAAAACTAATGAAATAAGGGTGTTACAAAGAGTTCTTTGTTTCTAACGAAGTAATGTTGAAAAATTTGATAATAACAAATCACTAAAAATATACTTAAAAATCTGAAAGACACTTGTTAATGACTGGGTGGGGGTGGCGGAAACCAACCTCTAGAATAATTCTCTACTCAGTTTGCCTTGCAAATGTTTTTAATTTTTGTACCACTTTAAAGAAACCAAAACTAGAAATCAGTCATAGAAGATGTGTCCTGGGTTTGATTTTTTTGCAAGAACCACACTGAAGGACAAGTCCTTGACCCTGCATCAAAAGATCATTTGCTTTCAGTTAAAATGAAACACTTAAGAAATTCTACATGTAATTTTTATTATGAATACCTGCTTTTTCCAATTAAATGATCAACTACTGGTTCTGATTATGTTGGTAAGAAGATCTCTACAATATAGGGGAAGGACAGAGGAATTAAGTAAGGCTAACATATAAGAGAGCTAGATCCTTATCTGTCACAGCAGTTAATGTATAGAAAATGTCTCAAATTGATAAACCAGAAAATCATAGTAAAGACATACACTTGGGGATGTGGGGTGACGTTATTATAAGGTATCAGCACAAGGACTAAAGTGTTTGCCCATACAGTGTAGGCCTATTGGCTCGAAGGCTAAGAGCAGGAGACTATGGCATTATAATACTTTAGCACTATTTAGTTATTTTAAACATGCACATATATTTAAAAACATTCTTCCATGAAATCATTCTTTACATTAATTTGAAGAAGAAGCCCTGAAAATAGCTTATATAGCCTATACCATCACTTGTAGTCTTTAAATAAAGATACAACTCTTCCTTCATTTCCATCAAATGGCCTGTTCTGCTAATCAAAGCCTGCTCTCTTTTTGTTCTTTTAGTCTATTAAATTAATATTGTTTGTCATCTTTGTATTTCCATGATAATTATCTTTAATATTTACTACCTGCGGTGGTCTTAAAATGTTTCCACAAATTTCTGACACTCCTCTCTTCCAGAGTTGGGGAGCTTAATTCCCCTCCCCCCTTAAAGATGGGCTCATGAGGACAAGACAGTGAGGCAAAAATGAAGGAGAGTGACTTCTGATGATAGATCATGAAAGCAATTTCAGCTTTCTTCTTGCTCTCTCTTGGATCACTCGCTCTGGGGGAAACCAGCTGCCATATTGGGAGGATGCTCTAGCTAACCTGTGGAAAGTCTCACATCAGGAACTGAGGCCTCCTGACAACAGCCTCCTGAGTGAGTTTGGGGGCAGATCCTCCAGCCACATTCAAGTCTTCAGATGATCGGTAGCCTGGAAGACACCTTGACTGTACCACCTACAAAAACCTGGGCCAGAATCACCCAGCTAAGGCATGTCCTAATCCATGATGCACAAAAGCTGTGAGGTGACACATTTGATATTGTACGCTACTTATTTCTGGGATAATATCTTAGCACAGCAGTAAAATAACTAATACACCATGAAAACCACGTGAATATAGTCCAGCTGGCTTTTTCTCAAGAAGTACTCCAATTCAAAAGACATGGATATTAAACACTTTTGATTGAGGAGAGAGGAGCAGTTCCTCTCGGATTGGAATGGAGATCACCCCAGAAACACAGATTATGCAAAAATCACCAGAATAATACTTAACACTTACATAAGATTCATTATAGCTTTTTCGGCCTTAGACTCTATCCTTAAGTCATTGGCAAGTTAAAATATCACAGTGTAACTGCTGGTGTTTTAAAATTTGTCTCTTCACCATTCTTTTTTCTTTTTTTTCTTTTCATTGTTCACTTGCCTAGTTGCCCAAAGTCATTGGCCACACCTGAATTATAACCTCAGAGAGGAAAAATAAGGACCTCTGAGGGGCAGCAAGGCTGTAGGTCAGAAATGCTCCTCAAGTCATATTATGGAAAGCAATACCAAAGCAGAACTCGCTGTTTGCTGTGTGGTTTGTAAATGATTCTCTCTCTCTCTCTCTCACTCTCTTTTGCTAAAATTCCCAATCTCACTCATAGGGATTTCTAATAATTACATGGTCTTTTCAGTCTTTAAAACAAAGGGACCAAAGGATAGACTGCTAGGGGAGGATGGAAGAACAGAGAAAGGTACAGAGAGACGACACAGAAGGGAGATAGAGAAAACACGGCCACATTCATGCAGGAGGCAAGCCAGCTGATTCTGACAAGTGGTCTCCATGGAGGGCTCTGCAGAGTATGCTGAACATGAGAATTTCTTTGACTCACCATACCTTTGACTGTCATCTCTTTCCTACCTCAAAGGTGGTTTTTACTTGCCATTTCATATCTTCGATTCATACGTTATGATTCACTGTCATCTGCCATTCATTGCAACTACTTTGGAATGACTCTCTTCCCTACAAGTCTCTTTCCCATAAACTCAAATATTTTTATCCTGTTTACCCATATGTGTTTGTCTGTGTTTTCCCAAATTTGACCCAGTTATATTTTCCTTGCATTTCTTCCCACAGACGAAGTATTACAAACCCTTTCTATGCAAGACTTGCTGGTAAAATCTTTGATAAGCTGTACACTAACTGCATTAGTCAGGAAGTATTGCATTTCAAGTGACAGAAATCGAACTCCAACTCAATCAAGCCTAAAAAGGACTTTATTTGCTCCCATCACAAGGAAAGGCAGGGGTATCGCTGGGGAGAAGTGGAACAGGGATCTTGACACGGCCACAACTCTGTCTTTGTCGGGCTTTGCTTCTCTGTGGATTTCATTCTCTCCTACTGTCAAAGGGCTCTGTGCCATGTGCAGAACATGAAGAAAGTAGCTCTGGTGTTACATACTGACACGGTTGCCAACAGAGAGGAAAAGGATGTTTAACCTTCAACCAGAGTGAAAAATTCTGCAATGGGTTTTAGTTGGGTCATATGCCCATCCTGGATATGAAGGGGTGGGGCACTGAACAGGAAAGGGAGACTGGCTAGTAACTCATAGATGGAATAGGAAAGGCGAGTGTTGTCAGATAAAGAGGGGGAAAGAAGAAGCATTGTGTAGACAAAAATAATACACATATACTACACTAACTGTCTAGATCCATAATTGTATGTCTAGATCCATAATTGTAAATGATCCATAGCAATGACCATCCACAGAATTAGGAAAAGTATTTGCAAAATGTCTATCTGATAAGGATCTAATATCCAGAATACACAAAAGAAGTCATACAACCACAAATAAAAAGAAAAACAACCCAATTTAAAACTGGGCAAAGGACTTAGGCATTTTTCCAAAAACGGTACACAAATGGCCAATAAGCACATGAAAAGATGTTCACCATCTTTAGTCACTAGGGAAACACAAACTAAACTTTCAGTGAGATACCAGTCAGGAGAGAGCATAAAGAGATACCCACAAGGATGGCTGTCATCTTTTAAAAAGAAAGAACGAAAATAGTAAGTGTTGGTGAGAACGTGGAAAACGAATCTTCATTCACTCCTGGTGGGAACATGAAATGGTGCCACTGCTGTGCAAGACATTTTGGCAATTTTTCAAAAAGCTAAAAAGAGAATTACCACCTGACCTAGCAATTTCACTCCTAGGTGTATACCCAGGAGAAGTGAAACTAGATATCCACACAGAAACTTGTACACAGATGTTCATTAGTGGCATTATACTTAATAGCCCCAAAATGAGACAACCCAAATCCACCAACCAACGAATGGATAAATAAATGTGGTAGATCCATATAATGGAATATTATTCATCCATAAAAAGGGATGAAGTACTGACCCATGCTATAACAAGGATGAGTCTTGAAAACATTATGCTAAGTGAAAGATACCAGACACAAAAGGCTGTATATTGTATGGTTCTATTCATATGAGATATCCAAAATAGGAATATTCATAGAAAAAGAAAGGAGATCACTAGTTGCCAGGGGTTGGGGGAGGGGGCATATGGTATGGCTGCTAATGGGTATCAGGTTTCTTTTTGAGGTAATAACAATGTTCTAGAATTAGAGTAACCTTATGAACTTAGGAACACACTAAACACTACTGAATTATTCACTTTAAAATGGTTAATTGTACAGTAGTTGGATACTTATCAACAAAAACTAATTTAGCAAGTTTTGGAGTCAATTAGGACTATTATTTAATTGGAGTTTGTTTTAGTCATGATATTTTTGTGTCTTTCCCAGTTGGAATGAAATTTTCAAGTCCCAGTACCAAATGATTTTGTTAAAAATACATGAATCAATTGGCTCTTCTTCCTACAAAGAACCCGAAAGAGCTTCTAAGAACTATAGTCTAAATAATATCTAAATCCCTTTATAGGTTTTCATTTAATCCATTCTGGAAGGATTCTTGTCAACACTTTTCTTAAAGGATTTCTTAATCATCTTTGGTCATGAACTGGGGGGTATTTTTTCAAGCTGTAATAATGGCATTATTCCACCAAAAGGGCTTGCTTTGTAATCCTGTTAATGTATTTACAAAGAGAAGCTCAAATACTTTGAATTATCCATCACTCCACTAATGGAGAGGGAACTAGAAATTATAAGTTCTAGGAATTAGGCAGGATAGTCAAGACTGTTGAGCAGTGTGCCTTTTACTGCCCAAAACCAATAGTCAAATATGAGAGGGAGGGAGACAGAGAGAAAGATGAAGGAAATTCTTGGAATTATCTTGGTATAAATTCCTTTTGACCAGAAAATAAGAAATCATCTATGCAAGGGCTGAGTTTAGCTACATATATTTAAAAAGTTCAAATTATAATTTTCTCACTCATTTAGAAGTAATTTTATAATTAATATGTAAGTACTAAATGCTCAAAATGACAATTTATATTATTTAAACTGTTCTCATAGTGAACAAAAGCAGTGATGAGCATTATTTATATATTCTATTGTGACCACTGTTGAAGTATATGGTGGACAGAATGCCTCAGTCTTGGAGTCCAAGTCATGGACTAACTATAGCATCTTTTAGTCACTGAATTCCCTTGAGTCTCAATTTTCTTATCTATGAAGAATATTTGGCCCTATCTTTGCAGAGCTAGCTCATTATCACTATGTCCCATGCTAAAATGTTTCTGCTCCAAGATGCCTTCCTTGACCACTCATCTAAAGTAGCTATTCAGGCTCTCTACCTCACAGCCATGTATTTTAATTCTCTGAATAGCACCTAGGGCTCTTCCATTTTTTTTTTTTTTACTTATATAATTAGTCATTATCTATTCATTCTTTCATTGCCTGCCACCTCTCATACTGCACAAGCTTCATGAGGGCAATGACCATGTCTACCTTGTTTGCTAGTATATTGCCATTGTCTGGCACAAAATAGCCACTCAAACATAGTTAATGAGTGAATGCATATGAAAGGGACTCATACTAGCAGCTCCTCCAGCTTTCAAAGGCTCTTGTGAGGAACAGAAAGAGGGAACAGAGGTGATCAAGGTTTTTGAGTGATGGAGCACTATGCAAATGGAAGATTTTATAACTCTGATATTGGTTTTCCTCAAAGGTTAAACACACATTTCTACCTCTAGATTTTTACATCTAATAAATTCTACACATGGAAAGTAAGATGGCTATGCAATTTTCTGAGGCAATTTCATTTACAAACAGTAAAAGAGAACAAAGTGAAATTCACAACGACAATTTTGACAGGGTCTGTGTCTTTCTGAATTGTGATTTATTACCAAGAGTTAGTTCAAATATCTTTGTTTGTTTCAGTAGTCAATGGAACTGCAGGGATTGAATGTTTTCCCACAGCATTCCATAAGAGGTCACTAATAAAAGGGAAGCAAATAATAGCATGCCTTTATGTGTGCATGTAAGTCCTTGAAGTTTTCTCTCATGGGCTGGCTTTCTGACTCAACTGGTCAAGTGATGACAAAGTAGTAGGTGGTCAGTCACAGACCTAACCTGATGAAGCAACTCTCGCCTCAGTGGTCTTTTCAAAGTTGACTACCAAAGTCCTACCTCTTTCTTAAGGCTTCATGATTTATAGAAGGCTATAGAATAAACAGCAGGCTGGAGCCTTGCTCAACGTGTCAGTGCCTTAGTATGAATTCTTTAGACATTGAGTCACTTGCTTTTCCTACTGGGAGTTGATGATTTGGAACACTTTGAGATGTCAGTGTGGAATCTCCTAAATCCACACAGCTTCCTGAGTATTATGAAAACATAGTGGTTAAGACTAGAAGCTTTGGAGTCAGCCAGACCTGGGTCAGAAAGTCAGCTCCTTCACCTATGAGCTCTATCACTTTGGCCAAGCTCCTTCCTGCTCTGAGTCTCAGCTTTCTTCAGATTCAAATGGTGTGATAATGTCAACCAACTTAAAGAATCGTTGTTAGGATTAATGGAGAAAATGCATACAAAACCCTTCATGAATAACTAGAACATCATGCATGCTTAACTATTGTTAACTTATTCACAAGGAAGAAAATATAGAGCGATACATGAAAAAATTATAGGTTGAAGGAAAAAATAAAGTCTTGTAAAGTACATTTTCTGGTATCCAGAATGTATGCAGCAACGGGAGTTGCTGCTTGAAAATTAGTTTTCAAAAATCTTTTTGTAGAATATTTTTCTCAAGTGTATGGGTTTAATGTTTCAATGAGTAAATAAAAATTAGATATATAATTTTTATTCTATTATATGCATAATAGTTATATATAATGGTATTGTTATATATAAACTTATAGTTATATATAATATATATTATATATATAAACTTATAAAGCAATAAGGACCATTTCACCAAGTACATGGAAATCAGGAATAAAATCTTTAGTCTATATCTGTATCTTCCCTTGGATAAGTCTCTTAGTTTTCACAAGCCTTAGTTTACTCTTTATGACATATAGAGATAAGACTAGATCATTGATTGCCAGAATGTATTCTCTAGAACATTATTCTGGTTAGATAAGTGTTTATTGGTTAACTTTTGTTTGGAAAATCTTGGATAACAGGTGTCTTTACCACAGAATTTCCCAAATGTTTTGAGCTCTAATTTCCCCAGGGGAATATAGTTTTCCACATTTCCCAAACATAATTGATTAGAGCATTTTTTTTTTTTTTTTGTCACTGAGCATCTTGTGAGACAAGAATCCTGAGAAACATTTTATGAAAACTTGGGCTAGATAACACCCAAGATCCCTTCCAGCTCCAAATTCTCAAGCTCTGATTCACTTCTTCCTTCTTCAGGCCTAGACTGGGCTTTGCCAGAACCATGCTCATGGCCTCCTCCTTCATGCTATTTCACCAAGACCCAAGCTGCTAGACATTTCCATAATCATTCTGCACTTTCCACTCTGCTTCATATAATAGATCCTTGTATAGCTTGACAATCAGCAGCACACCAAGCATGCAGGGTGATCATTGCTTCAATCATCATGACTGCAGATGTGGAGAGATGATACCGCTGTCTACACAGCAAGGGTGGAAATGGCAGTCTTGGGGCCTCCCTGAGGATTGCTCTCACTACGTGTCTGTTGGCTTTGGATCACCAGGTAACACTGCACTTTATCTCTTTCTTGGAGGACTGTGCGTGCTGCTAGAGAAGCAAGACCCAAATGATGTCGTCCCCCTCGATGGGTGCTTCCCAACTTTTGTCACATCATGACCCATTTAGAAATTGATACTATTTCTATGGGGTGCCAAGCATGCCTGCAGCCTGAACTGAAAGGTTGATTAAATAAGGACATGAAGGAGGCCTGTGGTTTTATAATGCTTATGTTTAGGAAGAACTTAATCAAAGCTTTTCAGAGTAGTGGGGATGTAGCTTCAGGGATTTGAAGGTCAGGGATTTTTTCTATGACAGAAGATAGTAAAGACTGTTTGATATCAGGAATGATCCCTGACAATACCAGAGACTGAGGGAAAACCTGACAGGCAAGGTCACTGAGATGGTGAGAGGAACCCAGCCCCAGAGAGCAGTGGACTCTGCCTTGGAAAAGGGTCCTTCCTGCACCATAACAAGAGGCAGGAGATGGGTCCACAGGCAGGTGGTTTGTGGTTGGGTGAGAGAGAAACAAGGATGTCCCCATTCCTGTTGGCTGGCTTCAGTTTTTCCAACAATGTAAAATGAGAGAGCACTCTCTGATGGTGCAGCAGAGTGCAGCAAGGTAAATGCTCAGTGAATATCCACTACTGCTTTCATTGTTGTTCTTATTGTGTGACCGTGTCTTTAACCTTGCATGTGGTGGTTCCCATTCCCACATCTCTGATGAGCTGGCCATCAAGAATCTCCTGACCCCCAACCCCGTTTCCATCCTCTTCACCCTCTCTGCAGTGTGAGTGAGCAGCCTGGTAGGAAACTTCTCCTCTTTGCACTCAACTGTCTTGGTTTCCCTTCCTGCCTCTTTGTTTCCTTCCTTCCTTTTTCTAAAGCAACATTCTCAAACTTTTATAAGTTCTGTTAGTTCCCCTTCCCTTTCTCCCATTCTTTCTCTCTCCCCTCAGAAATTTATATTTATTTCAGAGATACCATTCACTTTTCCAGCTTTATTTCTCACCACTGGGCAAGTCCACTTATTCATTAACTTTTCTCCTAAATTCTAATAGAATCTCTAAATACTGGTTTCCTTCTGGATGTCCACCCATTATCTCAAATTCAACATGTTCTCAAACAAGTGTTTCGCCTTTCTATCCAAAGCAGTCCTTCTTTGAAAATATCTCCAGATTCATCTGGAAAGAAGTTCCACTCTCATTACTTCTGTATTCATTTCCAATGGCTGCTGTACCAAATTACCACAAACTGAGCAGCCCAAAACAACACAGATTTGTTATCTGCACCATTCTGGAGGTCAGAAATCTTAAAATCAACATGTCAGAAAAGCTAAATTCCTTCTGAAGGCTCTAAGGGAGTACCCTTTCCTAGCCCTTTCCTGCATCTGAGGCTGTCTGGATTCTTTGGCTCATGGTCCCTTCCTCCATCTTCAAACCCAGCAACAAAGTATCCAAAGCATCTTCAGTTCTCTCTACCTGTTTTTCACCTTTGCTTTCATCATTACATCTCTGACTCTCATCCTTCTGTGTCCCTCCTTCCTTTTTAAGAACCTTGTGATTACATTGAGTCAACCCAGATAATCCAGGATAATCTCATCTCAAAATCTATGACTGAATCACATCTGAAAAATCTCTTCTGCCTTATAAGGTAGCATATTCATAGGTTCTGGGGACCAGGACAGGAACACTTTGGGGGAGCTGTTATTTTGTCTACCACAGTCTCTGTTCTAGGTTAGACTTGTATGAATTCCCACACATAAAATAGCTGTTTAACCAGGTGCCCATTCTCTGTACCCATTCAAATCTCTTCATGTAGTCTTTAATAAAAATGCTCTTGCTCCCAAATAAAATTCTAAATTTTTAATATGTAATTCAAACTTTTAATGTTATTGATAGTCCTTAGCCTTTTCAGCCTGGCTAACATTGAACCTGCATGAGATTTCCCAAACATAATTTATAATCTCCAGTAAAGCCAGTCTCTTCACACCTTGAGTCTCCCCATCCTCATGCCTTGGTTGTTCTCCTATTCCTCAGAGAATAATTATTCTCCACAAGAGCTGTGTGGGCTAAGAAGGAGTAGTGTTTAAGACACACAACATCATGGGAGATCCCAGGACCCAAGTACACATAATGTAGCTGCCTATTGCCACTGGTGTGTTGTATCATGAAAAAAAGACACAGTTACTCCCTACTTAGAAAAGTCTCCTTGCCACATGCCCACCTCTCCGAACCCAACCTTTGTCTAAAAGCACAGTTTCAAGCTTTTCCTTGAGGAAGCCTTTTTCATCCAGCTAGAATTATTTTTTTTTTAATTTCTCCAGATTCTTAGAGCATTTACTGTCTATACAAACATCTCCTCAGTAGGCAAGGTATTGGCATTTTAAGAGGGAAAACATTTCCTTCTGCCCAACTTGTCCCACACAATGGAGATATTTGGCATCGTTGGCCTCTGCCCACTCAGCCCCTGCCAGTCACTGTGATGACCCAAATCACCCATATTTCCAAATGCCCTCCCAAGAAAGCAAGACTGCCTGCCTTTGGGAACCACTGGTTTACACCATCTATTTATCAATCAACAGTTAAATTCTTCAACCCCTACTAGGCTCTAAGTTCCCAGTAAACAGGGATTATGTACTTTGAATATCGTAAACTGTGAGTCACACAGAGCGTCCTCTACAACAGCAATTGAAAGCCGAATGAATTCTAATTTCCCAAATGGCACGTAGTAGAAAAAGCACTGGATTTATAGCATTAAGAAAGTTACTTGACCTCTGTGAGTGGTTGAGTCATCATCTGTAAAATGAGAGAATAACAGGATATCACCTGTACAGAACCTTCCCCAGTACCCAACACAAACTATTCAAGGCACATTCTAGGTTCCTTCACTGCCTGCTTTCTCTCTTTTTTCCTTTATGTCCTTTAACATCATATAAACAAATATTTTTTCTCACCATTAAACTGGAGAAAAGAGGTAAATGGACCACTCATGTCCCATTCACCTATCAGCCACAGGACTCAAATAACAGATTTTGAATAGTTTTCCCATAGTACAGGCCATTATACTGCAAGATGATATCTCAAGAGAATTTTTTTCTCCTTTCTCCTAGACTAAATGAGTTGCATAAGCTGCTTCCATTAAGAAGGATAAAATCCTTGCACTAATGGTTTAGATAAAGTATAGCTGAGGGTTGTGAATAAACATTAGTTCTCATGAGGGGAACATGGGTGTTATTTATATGAGTCACAGACCCTACGAGGAAAGCACCAGAAAGAGAAGGAAAGCCACACTTCTATGATACATCCCGGAGGGTGGGAAACTCAATAAATTAGGATAAATGATGCCCATGACCAGAAATTTTCTGACAACACTCATCCCAGATGAGGACTTCCTTCTCCTACACTCAATAACCACATCTTCTGATCTAGATTCCACAGAATCAAGGAAAGGGGCCCGGGGCACCATTCCCATGACCTGAGATCCCAGGTTTCTGAAAGAGATGGATGGGCTGGGCAGGGTCCTGGGGGGATAACGGGGGATGGGCTGTGCATTCACACAGTGTCAAGGTGGGGTGAAGCTAACATTTCTACACTCCTGTATCCAGGGAAGAATGTAGCTGGGAAAAGTACTTATACTTAAATCCCCTTAATCATCATAATAACTCAGAGAGGAAATGGTTATCTCTGTGTTACAGATGAGGAAAACTAGAGTTCACAGAAATTAAGTGACTTACACAAATTCATAATGTTAGTAAGTGGAGGCTTGAAATAGCCTTGCTTATTCTGTCATGCTCTATTCAACATCCTGTTAATGATAAAAATGGTCCCTAAAGCAATCCTTACAAAATGGACAAGTAGATTATAAATTTAGAACGCAGAGATGAAAATTAAGAACCAGTGTTTGTGCCATAAATGGTTTCCACTAAGATATTTCCAGAATATAATCAGGGTTCCTCCAAGTTTTACCTTGACACAAAATATCTATTTTAGTTAAATTCCAAAATCTTATTGGAGGGATCTGGATGCTAAAAATCAGTAAACTTGTGTGGTAAGGGCTAACTAAAGATTCTCTTATTTCTGGTCAACATAGAGGAAATGTTGAAATGACGGCAGAAAATTGAGGACAGAACTTTTCATAAATTCCCCCAAAAGCATATATGCCCCTATCTAGTGGGACTTTTGGAGCCCTGGTCTGGGAGTCAAGCAAAGTGGATTCTACTTCTAAAATATCATTCCAGTTAATCTCTACATCTCACTCCTTTCTCTGAATTAAATTCGCTTCTTCCTGAAGTCCACCCAATAAGAGACCTGTAGGCAGTAAATTCTCTGTCTCTGTCCGAAGTGTCATTATTTCACCCTCACCATTAAATTATAATTTCAGAGTGTGTGGAATTCTAAAAGGACAGCTATGTTCCCTCCACACTTTGAAGATATTTTCTCATTCATTTGTTTTACTTGCTGATGGGAAGGCTAACTTTTATTCCTTTCAAAATAATCTGTCTTCTTTTTCTGATGCTGTTAGGATTTTTTCTTTGGTAATTCTACAGTTTTATTCCAATGTGCATATGTGTGATTTTTTTTTTTTTAAATTTGTCTGGGTTTACGTCTTCAAGCTGTGGTACTCCAATCTCAGGATTTATGTATTCCCTCAATTCTAGGAAATCATCAATCACAATCTCTTCCATTGGCCTCCCTCTGACTCTGTACACTTCCTTTGTGAATTATTAGTAGACAAATTGAATCTTCTCTTCCACTTATCTCTTAACATCTTATTTCTTCCTCTCTTGGTGAGGCTTTCTGGGCAGTTTCTCCTGTTCTTTCAACTCACTAATTTTCTCCACAGTCTCCCTCTTTAAACTGCCTATTGAGGGCTTAATTTCAATGAACAGTATTTTCATTTTTGGTACTATCAACATAGTACCAGTCTTTTCTTTTTTTTTTTTTAGTGCCCAATTTAAAAAAATATACTTATATTCCTTTGTTTCTTTAGTTGTACTCACTAGATGTATTAATACTCTTGCATATAAGTTATTTTCCTTAGCCTGGGTTAGCAGGAGTGTAGGCTGGCTGCATACAGTGTGCTCTGTGAGATC
This sequence comes from Zalophus californianus, assembly GCF_009762305.2. Taxonomy (NCBI): domain Eukaryota; kingdom Metazoa; phylum Chordata; class Mammalia; order Carnivora; family Otariidae; genus Zalophus; species Zalophus californianus. Next base: position 11,506,608 of record NC_045606.1, on the reverse strand, counting down.
CCGCAGGTCAATAAAGGTCAAGGTAAGGTGTTTTAAGCAGGGACCTATAGAAAGGCTTTGAGTGGTATGGCCAGGTTTGCGCTTTAGATAAAGTTTTCTGACAATAGCAGGTATGATGACTCTGAGGAGGCAGAGATCAGATTCTGGGAAGCTCTTATAATGTTCCAAAAGAGACTGGTCTCTGGCAGTGTCCATGAGGCTACCAGGGTGGGAAAGACACTTTATATTTCCCTCAGTTTGACTTCCTGGAGAAAAAGAAGTGTTCAGCCTCCTGATTATAATAGTGAAAATGTAACTAACATAATATATTTATGTCACTTTTTAAAAATTTTTACAAGTTATACACATTTCCAACTCTTTTGTTTTCTTTGACATGCTTTTAGATTCATTTTCGTGTCCTTCCTACAAAACTGTTTTAAAAGCATTTTACTGACTGGACACCACAGGCTTTACATGAAGTTACTTTGGTTGTTAATAAACAGGGAGTTCGTTATTCTAGAATTTTGTTTCTGTCTTTTCCTCCAGGCTGGTTCAACCTGGTGACAAGATAAAATTTAAGGTGAAGTTCAACCAGTTTTCATTTTGCTTAGGAAAAAAACAACCATTCGCTGCCCTATGGCAAATGGAATTTTAGACCGCAGCCAGCATGGGGTAGCATTTATAGTATGTAAATCCTAAAGCATTTCCTGAACCCCCTTTCCCACTCAAGGCCTTGGTTATGTCTGTCCACACTGACTCAAGGCCAGAAGCCTTGAGGCTTGAGGAGGCAGTACTGGCGCTCGGTTTGGCTACTTGAGCCAGAGGCAAATTAGATATACCCAGGCTCCATGGAAGCAAGTGTTGGCCAAGATTGGGTCCCAAATAAACTCCTGTGGGTTGAAGATTCCTATGCAAGAACAGTCCTTTTTGAGAATTGGGATAATTTGTTTTTGGCAAAACACTGTTGCTTTTTTTGAGGGTGAGAAGAAAAGGGGTGTGGGAAAGGCTCTGGAAATCTCGCAAGACCTCTTGGACATGGACTATGTGTTACAAAACACATTTTTGACGAGTTAAGTGTTAACCAATCAAAACCAGACAGATTGTCTTTCCCGTATTGGCTTCAGAATGCAGCAGGGGAAGTGCTATTGCTGAATATGGCTGGGAACTTGCTGAACCCAGTCATTTGCAAGAGTGTCAGAGTCCACATAATGAGAGGACAGAACTGGGTTTTCTGGTTCCTCTTTGCAGGATGTGATTGCAGCCTCCTGGGAGAAAAAAAAAATGAACAATACCAAATCAAAAGCAGCTCCAACTGTCGGTGGAGGGTGGTCCAGAATTAAAATTTAGAAGAAGAAAGAGATTAGTTTTAAAGCACCATGAATTCTTTTTGTCATTGAAAACTCATCCAAAAAACATTTCATGACAACTTTTGACAGGCAATGATCTGGAAGCTGGATATATAGAGATGGTTATTTCTTGCCCTCAAATAGCTCTGAAGCTCTCCCTGGGGAAATAGATTTGTAAGCAGAAAATTACGATATATTGTGATTTGATGGAATTCATGGAGGCAAGGAGAGAAGTGCTAATTCTGGTGAAACTGGGAAAGATTTTGCAGAATTGTTGAGACCCATGGAGAGGGTCTCAAAAGATGTTCGGGCACACCAGGAGAAAAAAAATAGCATATGTAAAGACTCAGAGCCGTGAAGGAACATGGTGTTCACAAACTAAGAAAGGGAAAGTGTGAGCAAGTTGCAGGTGTGGCTAGGAGTCACAGGTCAGATTGGAATGGTTCCTGCTTGGCACGCTGAGGTGTTACTTGAGCCTATAAGGTGATCGTTGCTGAAATAAGGATTTCAATCTTTAGCTTATAACTTTCATTGTTCAATAGAGACATTTGCTTTACTTTCATGTAAAAAACACCACAGTCTTAGGATACTGATGTCATGTTTAGAAGAGGACAAGAACACTGCCTTCTGCATCTAACAGGGTTAAAAACAGAACATATCATAGAAAGACACAAAAATTTAAAAACTAAAGATATAGAAAGTCCAGTTTAGAGACTTGGGGGATAATTCAAGTACTCAGAGTATGTCTGAAAGGAGTTCCATGAAAAGGAGAGGAAGAAATGGTAGGAAAGCAGCAGTATTAGCAAAGAATTTTACAGAAATGAGGAATAAAACGTGTCCTTGGATTGAAAATGAATCCCAAATGCCAAGAATAAAGATGAATTCACACCTAGAAATATCAATATCATTAGCTTATAAAATAAAATAAAACTTCATGGAAGGGTTACAGGAAATAAAATCAGATAAAGAGAAAATCTTGAAAGTGTTGAGGTTAATCAAAGAAATCACCTAGAAAGAAATGAAAATTAGATAGCAGCTTTCTCACTGATGCCTTCCAAGAGTGAAGGGAAAACAACCATTACACTTGGAGTTTATACCCAGCTAAACTATTATTGAAGAATGAGAGAAAAATAATGGCATTTTCAAACTTGTGAAGATTGTGGAAGTTTACTATCTGCAGAGTTCCCACAAAGAACTTCCAGGGAATGTGCTATTGAAAGAAGAAAAGCACGGATAGGGACCTGGAATGAAATATTCTCTTAACTATTTCTAATTTTTAAATGTCTGCACTTATTATTATTATTTTTTCATTGTTTTATTTTGTTGTTCATATTAATTCCTGTGTGATTATTATCTTTTAACTGAAAAAAGTACTCAATTTTAAAGGGCAAGTTAAACTCTAGACAATAAAAACAAGATTGGGGAATAGGAGGACAAAGTGTGCATAGGTTTTATAGTGATAACTAGGAGCGCAGAGAGTATATAGAATAACGTTAGCCTTGGTTGGAAAAATGTATAGTTAAAGTATATGTTAGAAATTTAAAGTAACAGCTAAAAAATAAAAATATAATTTGTACATTCCAATCCAGCAGAGAATGAGAAAAACATTTAAAAAAAATCATTTTAGTTCAACATAATGCAGAAAAGAGAAAAAAAAGGGCAAAGAACAAAAATGTTCCATAGACCATATAAAATTAAATGGTTGAAATTAATCCAAATATACCATTAATCACAATAAATATACACAAATTATATGTAATTGAAAGGTCCAAATTAGCACATCAGGTAAAATAAAACAGGATCCAAAATGCAACTTACAAGATATATGCCTAAACCTAAAATATACAGAAAGGTTAAAATTAAAAGGATCAACAAATATATGCTACATAAATAATAATCCAAAACAAGCTGATTTGGCAGTATTGGTACCAGACAATTTTTTTTAAAGATTTATTTATTTATTTGAGAGAGGGAGAGAGAGCACAAAGGAGGGGGCAGAGGGAGAAAGAATCTCCAGCAGACTCCCCACTGAGCGAGGAGCCTGATGCAGGGCTCGATCCCACGACCTTGGGACCATGACCCAAGCCAAAACCAAGAGTCAGACACTCATCTGACCAAGACACCCAGGCACCCCAGTACCAGACAAATTTAAGGCAAAACATCTTAATAAGTAGGGGCACAACATAATAATAGTAGAATAATCATCATGCAGTTATAGTAATCATTAATTTGTATGTGCCTATGCAAAAATTCTCACAGTATAGAAATCCTAAATTAACAAAATTAGAAAGAGAGATATATTGATGGGTCAACAAAAATTTAGCACAGTTATATTAGAAATTGATAGGTTAAACCTACAAATCACTAGTAAGAAGAGGGATTCTTTGAGCAATTACATTAATGTGTCTCAAAGATCTCAGTAGATCTCATTGGAATATATGATTGATCTAATATGGAACATTCTATCCAATGACTAAAGAATATGTGTTTTTTTCAACAACGCTTGAAACTTTTCAATGACATATCTTTAAATGAATGTTTCTCAGTTTATTTCTTCTTCTGCACATATGTTTTCTCCTATTTTTCACTCAGATTTACTTTCTATGACTTATGTCTTCCATGTGTCTATGAAGAGTCATCAAGCCAATAAGATGGTGTCTGCTGTGGCTGTGATTTGAAACTGATGTGTCTCCTGGGAGCTACTCAACTTGACCAATGTCTTCCTCTTCACCCTTTGAACAGTCATTAGTAGAAGATTTAGTCATGCTGATGTGAATTACGTTTAAACTTGTGGCCTTGAGTTCTGAGGCACTCACGTTAGTTTTCGGAAGACGAAAGTTTCTGTCTGGGATACTTGCCTGCCTTTGGAGTAAGACTCAGAAGTCCAGCTGTTATCTATGCTTTTTGGAAGTCTTCCTGAGGGATAGCACAAGGAATGTATCGGGATAAACCCAAAGATGATGGACATTCACCAGTGCCCTTTAGTGTCATCACGAACCCTGGGTACATTAGCCTTTTATGGTCTTTCCCAAAAAGAACATAATTAAGTTATCATGATGGGTCAGGATAAACACATCCTCTTACCCAAACCCATCACTCCAGGCTTCCATAGCGGGCTGCGATGCTTCCTGTTTTCACTTTCCCAGTGACATCAAAGAAGTTACTATGCTGCCCTTTGTAAGTGATGGTGATACTCAGGTTCTACCCTAGGCTGGTCACTCATTATGCCATAAGAAGCCGTTTCCATGGAGCTGTAACCACACTCCTTCACAATTTACCAAATCCCTTTCTCCTAAACTGGTTTTATCTGATTTGGCCCAAAATCCAATGATGTAGATGAGAGAGGGGTTGTCTCTATTTGAGGAATTTGAGACGAGGAGAATTAAGAATGACACCTAGAATTTTCCATGGTGTTGTGGAGATAAAAGGATTACAACCTACATTGCCTAACTCAAATTTCACTGGCTCTCCTACTCTTAGACTCTGACATATGTTGTGAGCTGGTTTCATGGGGTAGGGTGCCGTAAACGTGGCTGCCCAGGAATGTAGTTCATTCTGCCACGGGGCCTTGACAACACCTGAACATCCTCAAATCATACTTTTGGCTAAGAGCACACACCCTGGGGCCAGACTGCTTAGGCTCAAATTCTGACCCCCGCACACAGTTTAAGCTGGTGACCCTGGGCAAGTTTCTTAACTTCTCTGAGCCTCAGTTTCTTCAGCTGTAAAATGAGGATATGAATTTTACCTACCTCCTAAGGTTGTTGTGGGATTCAATAAGGTAATAATCCATTCGAAGTGCACAAAGTAGCTCCTGACAGGTAACAAGTGTAATAGGTGTTTGTTGCTACGGTGTTGTGAGGTTGCTGTTATGGCACCAGGGCTATTTGGCTCAGGCAACGAGCTCAGTGTTTACCTGCAATGATCTAAACACCCCAAACAGGTCATGATAGAAGGTGAGTTTAGAGTACAGGGAAACACTTCCTCCACTGATGACACAGAAGGCTGTGCAACAATAAAGGCAGTTGGGTTTGTCCAGATCAAAGGTTTAGACAGGCACACAAGTTCTTCTCAGAGCTCCCAGACATGGCAAGATTACCACTGCAATACGGGTGATTTTTGTCCTCATTAAGCCTCGACTTTATCTCCATAACCAGCTTACTAATCTCGTCCCTCCTCACCAGCAGCATGCCTTGGTGACCCAACCTTTTGGATTGTGGTGGAAAAGAAGGAACGGGAGTACGTGAAGTGCCCGGAGCCCAATCCTGTTGATGACAGAGGTCAACAACCAAGCCACTGTGGCCTGGATAGGCTCACTCTCTTTTCTTTTCCACCACCTGGTTCATTTCAATCCAGAACTCTTGCTGGTTCAAGTGTAAACTCAGGTAAACCACAATGCACAGACTGAAGCCAAATAAAGCCAATGGGAAATACTGGATGGTTTGAACTTTCTTAATTGTCTGGGAAAGATTTTACTTCCCAAACAACCTTTTCTGGTCTTCCTTTGTCTGAAAGTCCCTTCCTGGTGGTCTGGTAGTCCACCTGCACGCTCCTGCCCAAGTTGGTTTTTGCCACTGGCATGTAGGTAGACTGTCAAGGAAGCAGGATCTTCACTTCTTGGGCGCTGTGAATAATTCTTGTAGTTTCTGATCAGGACTACCTGCCCTCCAGCCACCTCTGTCCCTGACCTCACACTTCCTCTTCCAGGAACCCTCTTGCTTACCCTTTGTTCTCTCCAGTCTGTGCTCCTAGGCTCCCCTAACAGGCCCTGGACTGCTGACTTTCTTCAACCGACTTCCTCCGCCTCCCTTAGAGAGTGCATTTCTCTGGTCCCGGATGTTAGCTCGGCATGTCTGTCCACCCCACTCCTCACCTGCACCATCCTTCCCGCAGCCTCTCCCAAAAACATCCACCAGATTCGCAAAGGCAAAATCTGATTCAGCACCACCTGACACATCAGCACACATTATCCTGACAACGCCAACCTGCTCCCGCTCTGAAGTCACCATCTCCTTTCTTCACCATGTACAAAATCATACAATGCCAAATTTATGCTATTAAAGCAGGAGTATTTGGCAGTCAGGGGACTGTCTGCGCATCAGTTTGTGACCCATTATGGAGGAAAGTGTCTTCATTTGATGTCCTTAATGTTCAGGTGTCCTACTAGCTCCCACCTCTCACTCTATACACCATCCAAAGGATGGGCCATTCCAGAGATGTGTATTATAGTAGTCTCATATTTCTGAGAATTGCAACCATGCATCTTCCAGCTTCAGCTTCTAAGCAGATGTAATAGGTGGCGGAAAAATTAAATTTTAAGTACCTTTCAATTAAACGTCAAATGTCAGGCTAAAAGTTCTTTAAAATAAATGTATTGGGGAAGAAATGGAAGCCCCATGATACACAAAGTATCCTATTTTCTCTGATTTATAGCTGACACCCATCACAGCTGCAGGAGTCATTTGGAGCCTCTGGTATTTGCCACAAAGGCTGGTGCTGGTCAACAGCATGTTGTTAATGAGAAGTAAGGCATAAATCCAAAATACAACAGCTACCTCCTCCCCTTTGCTTTAGCTGTGTGACTTTAGGTAAGTTAATAAAATGCTCCGTGCCTCACTTCCTCTTCTATAAATGAGAATGATGCTACTTTTTATTGAGTAGATGACACTGGGGTATTTACAAATCAGGGTTCAAACACTATATACAGAATAGGTAATAGCAGTACTTACAGTTAAATTACCCATCCTTCTGTTTCTCATCTGTAAATGATAATAGTACAGCACTTATAGAACTTACTTGGTAAATAGTAAATAATCAGGAATATTAACTATTACTGTGACTGATACTACAGACTCTTTCTCATATTCTGTGTTTCACAGGAAACAAAACTGGGTCGCAGAGAACAGATTCCACTTGGAGTCCTGGTCATTAGTCATAATCAGAGCCCTGAGTCAGTTCGGAAATATTCCAAATATAGTCATGAGGGTGACTAACTGTCCCCCCTCTTTGTTCCCATGTGCCGTGGAGGCAGGTAGAAGCAGAGAACCTCGCTGTCAGTGAAGAGGAATGGGGGAGACTACTGTATTTCAGGAAAACCCATCTCTGGCTTTTTTCAGACCAAGCAGAGTTATGAGCAAATTCTTCCTGGCTGAAAAAAGGGAACATATTCGTAAGCTGGAAACACAGCACTATGAGGTGTGCAACTTCCTGTTTCCCTGGTGAATGCTTCAGAAAACATTCGGTTGGGAATTTTAAAAATTTCCATTTATTGTCACCCTCAAGAGCTCGCTGAAGGATGGGTGGGGTGAGTCAGGGTGCTGGTCTGGGATCGTCGGCTGTGGGGAGGCTTGCAGACTCTGCCTTGCTTTCTCAGTCACTCACAAAGGCCAGTGACCTCTGCATCCTGACCTTGCCTCTGGGTAAGACACTATGACTCCTCACACTCACATACTCAAAGCATCCGAAAACCATAAGGTATTTCACGCAGGTCAATGACTAAACCGTTCAGGGAAAACTAATGCCTATTTTTCTTACAAAAATTTCTCCTGGAATAGTATCCCACTCCGATGGCTCATCACCAAGTTGTAACTGTTGAGTGAACTCAGTCTCGTCTGAACCCTTCCTGACATCTCCGTGGCCCTTGACAACGCAGCCATAGGCTCCATCTTGAGGCCATTCTCCCGGGGTTTCAAGGACTAGACTCTCTTGCTCAGTTTCCCCTTTCTTTCCCCCATGGCTCGCCAGCCCCTACTACACTCTTTTTCTCTAAATGCCCCTAAAACGTCTGGAGTTTCAGGGTTTCCTATTTCCTATTCATTTGCTTTTTAATTTGGGCCAGTGTTTCTTAATCTTTCTTGGTCACAGACCACTTTAAAGAACCTAATACTTTTCATGGATCTTTCTCTGTAAAATTCACACTCTTGCTCAGAAATGTGACACATAATTTCGGGGACTCACAAGGCCCCTGATTGTGTCCATAAATCTCCCATGGATCCATGTAAGAAAGATGAAAAGCAGCTCCTGATAACCAAGGAGCAGTCTGGCCCTCAGAGCTGGCCTCCATGCTGGCAGGGGCTTGTGGGCATCTGCAGCTGGTCTGAATTATTCTCCCAGTGGACGTCAGCAGTCTCCCAGAACGCCAACGCCACCACCAGACATGGTCACTTTGAGACCATAGTGAAGCGAGACAAAACATGCCTACTGCATGCTTCTGTCTAAGCACAGACAAAAACAAGGTCACTAGGAGAAAACACTACACACGCCCCTCTTGGCAAATACGAGTGACTTTACCTCACACTTCATTATCAATTACAGCATTGTCCTTGCTCTATGTCTTCCCTCTCTGTAGACAAGATTTATTTAGATACCCCATCATAGAATTGACCCTACTTTCTTTTTACTATTTTTGCAACAGCTTTATTAAGATATAATTCACATACCATTCAATTCACCTTTTTAAAGGATATCCAGTGGCTTTAGTGTATTCAGTTTGCAGCCATCAAAACAATTTTCAAACATTTTCATCACCTCAAAAAAGAAATGCTATACCCCTCCTGTCACCCCGACACACCCCCTCCCGCCCGCTCTAAGCAAACGCTAACTCATTTTCTGTCCCTCTTTATTTTCTGATTCTGGCCATTTCCCATAAATGGGATAGTGTAGGACCCAATGACTTCAGTCCAGCCAGTGTCTGTCTCTAAGCACAGAGTGAGACCTGCTTGGCTAAGCCCAGTCACCCCCTAGAACTGTGACGAGATAGTAATTGTGGAAGATTGTTGCTTCACTCTAATCGCATTTGGAACCATTTGTTATACAGTGATGGATAACAGGACCAGCCCTAAGGAGCTGTAGGATCTAACCAGTGTGGACCAGCAGGAGGAAGGGAGGGATGTGTGGGTCGGGATCTTGGGGAGTAAGAAGGGATAGGAAGAGCCCGTGCATCTGAAAGCCCTCTCCCGTGATAGAAGATTCCATGTGAGGGCAAGGCTCCAGCAGGTAGTGCTAACATGCTGCTGGTTTAGCTTTTAGGAGCTTGGACACACTAACCAGGGCAGAGATGACAGAACCTTCGGTGTCACATGGTGGAGAAGGGGATCACAATGCCCACAGAAGTGAGCTTACTAGAGAGTAGATAAACTATATAAGGTCAGAAAATCTACCAGCCAACCATGTTCCATGGACAGAAAGGAGGAGGGTGAAGGAGCCCCAGGGGGAGAGATTTGTGAGTCCAGCTGATGTTGCTCAGCAATACAACAGGGAACCTCTGGGTTAGACAGCTCCAAAGAACAGCCTGGCGTAGGGTTTTTACAGCCCCAGGGCTTATCTGTGCTGTCAGATGTTGGGTGTAGTTTGGCAGGCGGTGCAAAGCAGGCAGGCTCTACATGGCTAAAATTGTTCGAGTTATCTTTAATACAATTGGATGTGTAAAATTTTGGGTTCGATGCCAGTGGGCTTGTGAGCTAATTGGTCTCAGCTTGCTGTGAAAAGCAAACAATCCAGGGGCTCACACGCAGAGACCATCTTTGGTTCATATATGTAACAGTTCTGGAGAGCATCACATTGTTCTTGCAGCAGGGCCAAGAGCAGATCAGGACTCTGTAACAGACTCAGGCTGCCATGCAGGCAGTCTGTCCACACAGGCCACATGACATCAAAGACCCTATGGTTTTAGTGGAATCTGTGGCAGGAAAGACATCATGTAGAGTTTTTGGCCAGCCCAGATAGGACACTCACAATGGACATCCCTAAGGTTCTGGAGCGAGGCCATCTTAGGAGCAATAGCTCCTGTTGCTGAGATTTCACAGAGGGCCGGACCATAGGACATCAAGTGACCAACCATGCAGCCAGAACTACCCATCATGAGCTGGATTCCGTTAGACCCATCTGGTCATAATTTTACAATTAGATGTCATACATCTATGGTCAGTACAAACAGGGATGGAGGGCACAAATTAAATGCATGAGTGTGTCACCAACATGTCACCACCCCTATTGTACTGGAATCTCTCCCTCAGCTCTTGATTGACTGACAGAGGAGGAAACAGGCCAGATTTGGTTTACAAATGAGTTGGCTGAGTACGTGAGTGCCAACTGGAATGGACTGTCCTAAGATACAGCCAACTTAGGTGGTGGTTCAGAAAGTCAGTGATAAGGCTAAATCTTCCTCATGGGCAGAGCTTGGGTGGCGCATGTGGTCGTTCATGCCGTATGAAAAGAAAAGCAATCTGAAGTGAGAATATACATGGACTTGTGGGCAGTAGGGAAAGTCTTGGCCATGGGTCATGGGCCCTGGAAAGAGAAACCTTGGAAGATCAGGAATAAGAAGGTCTATGGAAGAGGCATGTGGATAAGCCCGTAGAGCGGGCACAACACGTGATGATTCTGTATCATGTGTCAATGCCCACCTGTGAGCAACCACCACTGATGAGCCAGTAAACAACGAAGTAGACAGAATGACCCTAGGAATTGACAACAGCCAGCCTCTGGTACTGGCCACCTCAGATCTGGTGCAATAAGCACATGACCAGTACATTCCGAGTAGCAGAGAAGGAAGTTGTGCGTGGGTCGCACAGCTAGGTTCCCACTCACCAGTTCTAACTAGCTACTGTTCCTGCATTACTTTTGATAAACCATCAGTGGATACCAATGCTGAGCCAGAGCATGTGGCACCATTTCTCAGGGTGACCAAATGCCTACTTAGTGGCAAGTCGATTACACTGGGCCATTTCCATCCTTGAAGACCTAGAGATTCATTTTGCCTGAAAGAAATAGATATTCTGGGTACACGTTTGTTTTTCTTGCCTGCAGGCTCTCTGCCAGCACCGTTATTCAAAGACTTGTGGAGTATATAATCCACTTATATTGGATTCCACTTAACTGCTTCAGACCGAGGAGGTGTGACAAAGCAGCTGTGTCAGGAAGTCACATGCCCATGGAATCCACTGGTTCTTTGACATATCACACCACCAGAAGCCGCCAGCCTGACAGAGCAATGGAATGACCTGTTGTAGCACCGTCTTGGAGAAGAAGCTCCATGAGAATGGGATGCCATCCTCCAGATTCAGTATAGCCCTAAATCACATATGATGTTCTGACCCCGATAAGCAGAATATACAGAGTCCAAGAACCAAGAGGGTGAAATGGGCATGATCTTGCTTACCGCTATTTCCAAAGATCTACTTGAGAAATCTGTTCTTCCCATTCCTGAAATCCCAGGGTCAATATAAGGAAAGGCGCTGATTCCCAGAGGGGTAATCATGAGGAATATTGCAAGGGTCCCATCAGACTTTAAGCTATGTCTGAAGCCTGGTAACTTTGGAGGTCCTTGAGTTTGGGGTCCAGCAATTGAGGAAGGAATCACCAGACTTGCAGGTGTCACTGACCCTGATCTTTGGGAGGAGGTACAGCTGCTGTCATACAATAAAGGCAAGAAAGAGATTTGGCCCCCAGGTGATCCAGTAAAGCATCTCTTGGTACTCTCCAGCCCAAATTTGACAAGAAATAGGCAAGTGTAGCAGCCATGAATTGAGAATGTCATGTACTAGGGCTCAGATCCCTCAGGGACAGAGGTCACACACCAGTAAGTAACCGACAGGGGTGCTAAGGAAGGATGAGAGGCAACAAAAATAAGTAATCGTAAGGAATAGAGGAAGGAGATGGTGAGTACATCTTGCAGCTGAAGGCTGTTGTGGTGGTGGACATAATTCCTTCCGCTGGATTTCTTCCTATAAGTTTCCTCAGGAAAGGGGACCAGCCACAGCACTGGAGTATCTGTTTCGATGTCAGGGTGAACTCACTAGATGGAGTGAACAAGTCTGAACAGCACAAGGGAAAGACAGTAGGAGATGCTGTGCTGTACGGCCAAGACCCCTCCTCTGGCCGCAGGCACCCATTCCCTCAGCTGCTGGGAGTGTGGGGGCAGTGGGGCTGGGGACTAGTGATGGTTCCAGATGAGGCCCTTTCCTGAGTTGCCCTCAGCCAAAGGAAACCGCTCTCCTAAGGCTATGCCCCCTCCTCGGGGGTAGCCTGCATCCCATGACCAGCCTTTGTGAGGACACACACGCTCGACTCCCTTGCCTCAGGTGGACAGTTCTCAGGGCTGTAGCAGCGCTTCCTGTTGAAACCGTGATGCAGTTCAGCTTCTCCCTCTGCCCCATCCTGCTTCTCTCCTCTGCAGGCTTTGTTCAAGAGTGCTCCCCAATATGTATTTTATATGAAAACCTCAGGGTCTTGGTCTGTTTTCCCAGAAAAGTGACAGAACAGTGGGTAAATGAATATTTTTTAAAAAAGGGATTATCAAGAACACTTAGTTCAATTATCAAATTTTCAAGAAAAGAACATGAAATTCAGAAAAAGGAAAAGATGTAGGTTAAGCCACATGTGACTTCAAAGGAGGATGGAATAGTACATCCATCCATGACTTGGCTCATCATTCTTTCGTCTCCCATCTTCACGGGCTCAAATGCTGTGTCTACTAACTTTCTGTGTAATCCTTTTTTTTTTAAAGATGTATTTATTTATTTGAGAGAGAGAGAGAGTGGGGGGGGGAGGGCTAGACGGAGAGAGAAAGAATCTCAAGCAGACTCCCCAGTGAGCACGGAGCCTGATGTGGGGTTTTATCTCATGACCCGAAGATCATGACCTGAGCTGAAGTCAAGAGTCGGATGTTTAACCAACTGAGTCATCCGGGCACCTCAAGCTAAGTGTCTTCGCTGTGTAATCTTAAACATGTTACTCAACCTCTCTGAATTTTAATTTCCTCATTTGTAAAATGGAACAGAATAGTTATCTCTCGGGGTGCGGGGAGAAATAGATAAGACAATACACTTATTGTCCTTTGCAGAGTAAATGGCTTAGTATATACTATCAAAGACATACAACACCCCGAATGTAAAGCTATTATTTTTTAAAATGTGAACTATTTTGATTTTGATCAACTTTGCCTTAATAGTACTATCTTATCTCCTTCTTTTCTGCCTCCATACCCAGAAGCTTTTATGGCGGGAAGTTCAACAGACGGGAGAGAAGAGAGAGAAATCAGAAAGGGGACTAGGTAAGTAGAAATTGCCCCCCTCTGGCTCCTCCAGGTGGGAGAATCAGTGCAGAATGAGGGAACATTCTGGGGCACAGAATTGGGACTGGTGGACACAAGCTTAGCCTCCCCAGGTACTTTGTAAAATTTACTATGTGTGCCTTGACCAAGTCCAAGGGCGGGAGCGAGTGCTTAATATGAAGGGAAGTGATTGAACATAGGCAAGTTTAAAGTCCAGGTGAAGGTTATTTAAGAAGAATGGGGAAACTGGCAGCCAAGTCATGACCACCTCCGTAATTCTAATAGTCTGTCTTTGTTTCAGACCCTTAACCCAAAAGGAGAAGCATGAGAGAAGGAAGATATATTATCTTATACTTCAAAGCAATACATTTTCTGCATTGGAAAGGAGAGGGGAAGCCGGAGCCCCAATTACTTGAGAGGCCTATTGAAATTGCACATTTCTGGCTGCCAGAAATTCAGACGGGACTAGACCCAGGTTACACAGTAGCCCAGGAGATTCTGGGCGGATGATCTCTGAGCCAGCCCTTGACAAGCACTGATTTCGTGTCTCCTGGATAAAAAGAGGCCACAGCAGCTCCAGCTCAATCAATCACAGGGCTAGGAACCGGGTCAGTGTTTTGTCCCCTCCCATGCCCGAGGGCAATGCATTCTAGAGCTGCGCTGTCCAACACGGAAGGCACCAGCCACAAGGCTATCAGGCATTTGAAATGGGGCGGGTCCAAACCAGCTGTGCAGCAAATGTGGTGTAGACACTGGACCACATTGAGTACATGCTGAACTGACAGTATTTTGGATACATAGGGTTACATAAAACTATTATAAAGTTAATTTCACTTTTAAAAAACTTTCCTCATGAGGGTCACGGTCTATTTCTGTTGAATGGTGCTGGTCTAGACAATCCCTCTCAGGGACTACGGGGGTCACCCTTCCCCACACCTCCTGCTGCCCCTCCCTTGGTAAGATCCCTTTGGAGCCCTGATAACTATCAGGTTTTGCTTCTTGTGCACCAGACACCACACTAAATGCTTTATTCGTGTTATCTCAGTAACGTTCAGGTACCACAGTCCCCAGTCCTCACATAACAGGGTCCCCAAGACGCCCTTCCCTGAAGGGTATGGTGCATTATTGAGAATGCTCTCCTGTGGTCTAAGCGCTCCACCACCTGTAATAACCTCCCCGAGGTTAGAATCCACTTCTTTGCTAACTCGGGCTTCCTAGCACAGTGGCACCTGAACTCAGACCTCAGTTGACTGAATAAAGAAGGAGTAGCCAGATTAAGTGCCTTGCCCACCCTCTAGGTCACCCAGCTACTACGTGGCAGCTCCAGATTTGAATCCCAATCGGTCTGCAAAGCGGGAGCCTTTTATCCATCACACAAACCCGCTCCCAGGCGGGCTGCCGCGGAAGGGGACGTGCAGACCCCACTTCCACACTTTTGCTGGGATTATTTCCCCCTCTGTGGGGTTGTATGACCTACACCTGTGCAAACAGGTTGGTAAGCACCAAAACTGGTCCTCGCCTTGACTGTTGGGAAGATCACTTCTAGGAAACGGAAAATACCAGGACGTGGGTTGGTTAGGTAAGGAGGCAGCCTCGCTGCCCAGCCGCTCTTCCCGGCCTTGGCGGGCAGCCGCGGTGCAACAACCGCCGCGGTCACCAGGGGGCAGTGTGTGACCGCCGTTTCTCACCCGGCCCCCAGCATCACAGCCTCAAAGCACTTTTCCCCAAGAAAGCAGGGGGAGCAAACCTCGCCTGTCTCCATAGGACTTAAGTGATAAAACAACTTCGTGACAAAAACGCCCACAACGGCCGCAGTCTGAGCGGTGGCCTTGGCTGCTGGATTACTGCTGGAGCGTATAGAATCAAAGAATCATAGATCGTTAGCCATCAGTGGGCAAGGGATGCCTGGCCTCCGTCCCCGAGGGCACCGAGTCCCCTCTGGGACACCATTGCGTTTCTTTCATCTTTCTCCTCCCTTTCACCCACAAGTACATAATCTCTGTTTGGAGAAACGTATCGAGGCCATCAGAGATGAACTACGAGCGGAAATGCCCACTCACAGGAGTTCCAATTCCCTGACCTCTTGGACATTCGCCCCTGATGCCCTCCTCTCTTCCCCCAGCGCCCTGTGTCTGACAGCCTCCCTTTCACCCAGACTGCCCATGACCTTGTGCTCACTCTCACCTCCTTTCCTGGACCCCTGCTGGGTCACCTAGAAACCCCACTTCCCTCTCATGCAGGGACCCCACTGCCCCTGCACACCCAGCCTCTGAGTCTGTAACCCTCTGGCCTGCCCTGCTCTCGTCCAGGAGGCAGTCCACGAAGGCCCAGATGCGTGAGTTCTGCCCTTGCGCTGGCTGAGCATCTGGCTGAGCATCTGGCTGAGCTCTGTCCAGACCAGTTAGGGAGCCTTGGGCACTTGCCTTAATCTCTTTGATCTTCTGCTCTTCAAGTCTGCGAGTTTCCCTGTCCCTTGGCTTCCTAGGGGGCACACGTGGTCATCATCATCCTTCTGGTTGCAGAGACGTCTCCTATATCCATGCTGGAGAAGATTATCCGGACTTGCATATAAGGATCACCACCCAATTAAGTTTAAACACTCCAGGGAGTGAGGGAGAAAAAGGACCTTGCTAGGTGGCCTGAGGTGAGTGGCATAAAGAGCAAACACCTCATGTGATCCTTCCAACCTCTCTACTGGTAGAGATCGCCCCCATTTTACAGATGAGGAATCAGAGGCTCACTGAAGGTTGAATAACCTGCTCCTCCAGGACACACAACTCAAAGTTCATCCTTGCCTTGTTGTAACTCATGGCTCTGACCACCTGCTCCCAGCCCCATCTCACGGAGGGGTTGAGGGAAGGCGTCCTGTTTGTGCCTTCCAAAATAAAAGGAGGCACAGCTTTGCAAAGAGAAAGGAAACTGGAGGTAGACAAGGATGCTCTAGGGAACGCCGGATCTGCTCGCTGCAGGGATGCGGGGTGTCTGAGGGCTGTTCTGGTTCAGAGCTGGACGGCACTGTCCGGGTGGTACACAGGTCCGTGGTCACCAGAGGGCTATTGCTAGCACACACCCGCTTCTCCGTCCCAGGCAGCCCAAGGACTCGCTCCTGTTTCTAGTCAGTAGAAAATGAAGACAGTATCAGATGAAAGGCTCAGATGAAGGGAAGTCAGCAGCAGCAGAGATGTTTGTCCAATTAAGTTCATATGGATTGGGAAATTTAGAATCCCAAGCACATTTGAACTGATCTCCCAGGATACCACTTTTTTTTTTAAGATTTCATTTATTTATTTGATAGAGAGAGAGAGACAGTGAGAGAGGGAACACAAGCAAAGGGAGTGGGAGAGGGAGAAGCAGACTCTCCGCTGAGCAGGGATCCCGATGCGGGGCTCGATTCCAGGACCCGGGCCGAAGGCAGACGCTTAACGACTGAGCCACCCAAGGCCCTCCTGGGATACCACTTTTTACCTAACATCCCATCCCTACATTACACTTCTACAAGGGAAACAGTTCCATGTGTTGGGTCCACCGGTGCTTTCCCCATCAGCCAGGAGGGCAGATGTGGACCGGGACTTGGGTGGCTCTGAACCAGGGAAGGGAGTGGGTGTAATTCCCGCGTCCACCACAGGGTGGCAATACAGCCTGGGAGGAGGCTGGCACAGTTCAGTTCTGTCCCCTGAGAAGCCACTACTAAATGCTGCCCAGCCTGGCGGTTCCCCTCACGGCCTCCAAATGTGTGCTGAGGGGAGTGTGTAGGGAGGGAGAGAAGTGGCAGTCGGAAACTGGGTCTGCTGGCTGAGTGTTCTGGAAATACACCTTGCCCTCCTTTCTCTCGTAGACTTGAGAACATATAGTGGGTCAGAAATTTTTTTCTTGCCTACATTGTGCAACGGACCTGCCTGTGGACCCTAAACTCCATAAGGCCAGGCCTGTTCTCATAGCATATGGGGCATCCCTTCCCACTGGCATCGCTGACTTGCTTTGGCTTTCTTGCTCTCAGTCTAAAATGCTCTCCAAAAGCACAAACCCCAGGTCACCTGCTGTCCGCCATCCCCCCCCCCCCCACCCCCGCCCCAGGTTCTGGTCCTCGCGGCCAAGCCCAGATTCCATCAGTGGGTGTCAGGGCCTTGTAAACTTAGCCTGACTCTTTGGTGCTATCAACCCGGTCTGCCCACCCCTTTCTTCAACCAACCTTGTCTCCTTCCAACCCCCACCCATGGGGCTCCACCTTCCCATCTCATGCCATCTCCTATGCCTTCCTCCGCCACCTTGTCATCCCCTGAAAAGACATTGTCCCAACATTTCACTCATGTCCCTGGACCCCTTCCCTGGGGCCTGAACTGTGAACTTGTGCTGTTGGCCTGGTGCCCCCAGCCCTGTCCAAGAATTAGCTCGTCTCTCTCACTGACACAGTAACCTGTCTCCTGTCGTTTTGTTCTACAGATGGGGACATTGAGGCACAGCCATGTCGACTTGCCCCAGGTCATCCAGCTAACACCAGCGTGAGGGGGACCATAAATGACCACCTCTGTGCAGATGAACACACTCCCTGCCCCAAGCTTAGCAGGGGTGGCCCTCGCCATGCTCCTCGGTGATCCCCAGTGACCATGTCCCTCTAAACAGGAAGCGTGGAGACCGGGGTTGAATCCAAGTTCTGGCATGTGTCATTTGAGGGCTGCTGAGTGGTTGCAGGCGGGTAGCTTACCTCTCTCTGTTTCACAGTGGTACACAGGACAGGGCTGTTGTGAGCCCTAGTGGCAAAATACAACCCGGGTCTGTGGCCAGCTCTGTGGCTGGGTCTGTAGCGGGTTTGTAGCTGGGCCTATGGCGGGGTCTGTAGCAGGTCTGTGGCCAGGTCTGTAGCGGGTCTGTGGCCGGGTCTGTAGAGGGTCTGTGGATGGATCTGTGGCCGGGTCTGTAGCGGGTCTGTGGCTGGGTCTGTAGCGGGTCTGTGGCCAGGTCTGTAGCGGGTCTGTGGCCGATTTTGTAGCCAGGTCTGTAGCAGGTCTGTGGCCAGGTCTGTAGCAGGTCTGTGGCCAGGTCTGTGGCCAGGTCTGTAGCGGGTCTGTGGCCAGGTCTGTAGCCAGGTCTGTGGTCAGGTCTGTAGCAGGTCTGTGGCCAGGTCTGTAGGCAGGTCTGTAGCGGGTCTGTGGCCAGGTCTGTAGCCAGGTCTGTAGCGGGTCTGTGGCCGGGTCTGTAGCGGGTCTGTGGCCGGGTCTGTAGCAGGTCTGTGGCCAGGTCTGTAGCCAGGTCTGTAGCGGGTCTGTGGCCGGGTCTGTAGCGGGTCTGTGGCCGGGTCTGTAGAGGGTCTGTGGCCGGATCTGTGGCCGGGTCTGTAGCGGGTCTGTGGCCGGGTCTGTAGCGGGTCTGTGGCCAGTTTTGTAGCCAGGTCTGTAGCGGGTCTGTGGCCAGGTCTGTAGCCAGGTCTGTGGTCAGGTCTATAGCAGGTCTGTGGCCAGGTCTGTAGCCAGGCCTGTAGCGGGTCTGTGGCCAGGTCTGTAGCCAGGTCTGTAGCAGGTCTGTGGCCGGGTCTGTAGCGGGTCTGTGGCCGGGTCTGTAGTGGGTCTGTGGCTGGGTCTGTAGCGGGTCTGTGGCTAAGTCTGTGGCTAGGTCTGTAGCAGGTCTGTGGCCGGGTCTGTAGCAGATTTGTGGCCGGGTCTGTAACGGGTCTGTGGCTGGGTCTGTGGCTAGGTCTGTGGCTAGGTCTGTGGCCAGGTCTGTGGCCAGGACTGTGGCCAGGTCTGTAGCAGGTCTGTGGCTGGGTCTGTAGTGGATTTGTGGCCGGGTCTGTAGCGGGTTTGTGGCTGGGTCTGTGGCTAGGTCTGTAACGGGTCTGTGGCCAGGTCTGTAGCGGGTCTGTGGCCAGGTCTGTAGCCAGGTCTGTGGTCAGGTCTGTAGCAGGTCTGTGGCCAGGTCTGTAGCCAGGCCTGTAGCGGGTCTGTGGCCAGGTCTGTAGCCAGGTCTGTAGCAGGTCTGTGGCCGGGTCTGTAGCGGGTCTGTGGCCGGGTCTGTAGTGGGTCTGTGGCTGGGTCTGTAGCGGGTCTGTGGCTAAGTCTGTGGCTAGGTCTGTAGCAGGTGTGTGGCCGGATCTGTAGCAGGTCTGTGGCCGGGTCTGTAGCAGAATTGTGGCTGGGTCTGTAGCGGGTTTGTGGCTAGGTCTGTGGCCAGGTCTGTGGCCGGGTCTGTAGCAGGTCTGTGGCTGGGTCTGTAGTGGATTTGTGGCCGGGTCTGTAGTGGGTCTGTGGCTGGGTCTGTGGCTAGGTCTGTAACGGGTCTGTGGCCAGGTCTGTAGCAGGTCTGTGGCCGGGTCTGTAGCAGATTTGTGGCCGGGTCTGTGGCAGGTCTGTGGCCAGGTCTGTGGCCAGGTCTGTAGCCAGGTCTGTAGCAGGTCTGTGGCCAGGTCTGTAGCGGGTCTGTGGCCGGGTCTGTAGCGGGTCTGTGGCCGGGTCTGTAGCGGGTCTGTGGCCGGGTCTGTTGCGGGTCTGTGGCCGGGTCTGTGGCGAGTCTGTGGCCGGGTCTGTGGCTGGGTCTGTGGCCGGGTCTGTAGCGGGTCTGTGGCCGGGTCTGTAGCGGGTCTGTGACTGGGTCTATGGCCGGGTCTGTAGCGGGTCTGTGGCCAGGTCTGTGGCTGGGTCTGTGGCCAGGTCTGTGGCCAGGTGTGTGAATACAGTAGCTATTACCCTTCTTCACTGGATCCCCGTAGTCTGGGACTCAGGCTTGGTCACTCCAAAAGCACCAAGAAATGCAGCCAGACCCTAGTGGTTTGGTGAGGTTTCTAAACAAACACCATATCTCAGGACCGTGTGATGGGAGACAAGAAAGCTCTGGAGAATGAAGGATGAAAATGTACTAAGGATCAGACAGGGGCTGTCTTGACGACCATTCCCAAACGAAGCAAGATCCATGGGATCGGTGTCCCATTGGAACCCAAGGGAAGAGCTGGGGTTCAAGGTGTTTCCTCTCATTTGCAGAGAGCACCTTCCTTCAGAGGGACCCCATTTCCCTTCCGCTTCTAGGCCGCGGCCTGACGTGAGTGTGCAGCCCCCAGAGAGCCAACCGCCCTCCCCAAGGCCCATGCACAGGGAGGGCTCTCCAGCCTCTGATGAGTCAATCCTCCACCCTTGGCTAAGACGAGCACAGCATCTAACCTGGCTGAGCCATTCCTTCACCCTCCCCAGGAATGCTGGAGCTGTGACTGAGAAAAAAATCTGTCTCTTCAGGTGATAGTCACTCTGATCTAAGAGCCTGGGGGATGTGGGCCACCACCTGCCACACCATGCAGAGCCAGTCTGCTGGGAAAGAGGCATGAAGAGAAAAGCAGCAGAAAAGGAGGATGGAGAGACAGTACTCACGGTAACACTCAAGCTCAGCTCCGGTCTCTCAGAGACGATGCTTGCCCCTCATGATGCCCCACCACCAGCAGCCCCACAGATCTGCCACTCGATGCCTGCAAAGTCTCGGCTGCTCCAGGAACCTGCCTGAGGTTGGAGTCCCCAGCATGCCGTGGCCAAGAGTCGATGGATACTGGTGGCCTTGCCGGCAGCCCCCAGTACCCCTCCACCCCAGGTTGAGGGAAAGGGTCACCCACGGAGAAGAACAGAGATGCAGGGAGCACCGGTGAGATCTTGGGCATAAAGAGAAGTGCCCCCCACCTCCCAGTGGTCAGTGGTTGCACTCCTCTTGGAACGGGCATGAACCTGCCCATTCTGGGGAGTCCCACTGTCTGGGTAGGTTGGGTCACCTCCAACGACCTGGCAGCCAGCTGTCCCTGCTGATACCAGCAGCTAACACCTGCACAGCCAGCACACGCACGGGAGGCCTGCTCCAGGAAGCGGAGGTTGAACCGCAGGTGCACAGGAAGCCTGGTTCGCATTCTCCAGGCCTTGCCTGCTCTCGGATCTGGGCTAAGGGTAAAAGGCCTGGATTGCCCATCTTGTCTTCCCAGGCCGTTCATCATCTGAACTGTCCCCGTCTGCCTCCTGGGATCTACGTGGACTACGTGACTGCAGCAGGCTGGAGAGTCTGAGGGGTCCCTGAGCCTTTGCTCTTTTGACCCCATCTTCCACGCTTGTGCTTCATTCATGACTTGTGTCCATCATCACCCATTTTCCCCGGACCCAGCATGCACTCGGCATGTCCATCATCACCCATTTTCCCTGGACCCAGCATGCACTCGGCGGCTCTGCCTGCCCTCTTCTGTATCTTACTTACCCTATGTGTGAAAATCATCACAATGTTGCAGATACACAAGCTCGGAGAAAGAAAGATCATGGAGGTGGGGCTGGGGCTCTGAGGCAGGAAGACCTGGCCATGGATGAGTGGTCTGATCTCCTGATCCCCGATCAGTGGTCTTTCCATCTCCTCCCCCACAGCCACGTGTTTGGTTTTTATTTTTTAAAGAACTTTGAAGGGGGGATGCATAGGGGCTCAGTCAGTTTAAGCGTCTGGTCCTTGATCTCAGCTCAGATCTCAAGGTCTTGAGTTCAAGCCCTGCGTTGGGCTCCATGGAGCCCACTCTAAAAAAATAATCAAGAACCTCGAAGGACATGGAAAAATGCTCACTGTTAAATGTTATGTATGAAAGACCCAGAACTAGATCACAAATTATTAACAGTAGTTATTTCTGTGTGGTTGAATGACAGGTGACCATTTTTTGATTCTGATGTTTTTTTTTTCTATTTTCCACAAGGAGTATGTATTCATTTTATAATAAGAAAATAAGGGTTATTTGAAAAAAAATCATCACCACAAAAACGGGGAGTAAGCACATCAAAATATTAGGGGTGGCTGTCCTTGCATAGAACTGTTTCCAGTCACCAGACTTACCACTGAGTCAAAATCTGGAATTCTATAGAAGATCATTTATCTCAAAATCTAAATACCTGAAGCATCCAAAGAACAAAATGTGTGATAAAATAATCGTTAAGAAATGATCGTTGGCTTTCAAAGCTACTGCAGTGAAATAACCAAGGTGAAGTTGGAACAAGGGGTCTGTACGGCTTCGGGGATGATCCCTGAGCCCAAACTTCACGCAAGAGAAGAATGTGTGGATGCCACCAAAGTGCTGTGGTGGGGGGAGTTGTGGGGGGGCGCCCTGGGGGGAGCGAGGAGCCGTGGGGGAGATGGTTGGGGGGCGCCTTGGGGGGAGGGGGGAGCCGTGGGGGAGAGGGTGGGGAGGGGGAGCTGTTGGCAGGGAGCCCATGGAGGGACGCCCTGGGGGGAGGGAGAGCCATGGGGGAACCCTGGGGGTAGGGGAGAGCCCTGGGGGGGTCGTGGGGGCATGCCCTGGCGGGGAGCATTCGGGGAGCCGTCGGGGGAAGGGGGGCGCCATGGAGGGAGCAGAGGCTGAAAGGGTAGCAGCATGCATCGGATTGTCTGATACATTTTTGGGTGTGCATACATGATAATAAAATGTCTTTTAAAAAAATCATTGCACTCTTTTGCTCTTCCAGAACTTAGAAGTCTACATTCTAGCATCACTGTCTATTGGGGACCTATTATACCTTGGACAAAGCGGCTTTAGTATCTGTTCCTTGGCCTTTTTGGTTCTTCTGTCTCCAGGTCTGCAGAAAGGGGCCTCTGAGACCACTGACCCCAGGGCATACGTCTGTCCATCGGCACTGAGTCAAGAACCGACCAGCAGGCCCTGGCTGGGGACTGAGGGCCTGAATGCATCCCTTTGTGAGGGCCTCTGGCTCCCGGCAGCCCTCTGTCTTCCTGCGTGCTGTGGGCCTCCTTTCTGGCATCTCTTGTGTGGAATCAGTGGCTAGGTGAGGGAAAAGAAGGAACAGCAACAATAAACTTTCCTGGAGCATTTGCTGGGTGCCACACGTGCTCGGCATTTTCTCTCCAGCCTCTCAAGCCCTCCCCACAGCCACTCTGGGGGAGACACTATAATTGAGGCCCTTTTGCAGATGGAAACATTGAGGCTCAGAGGTGTAAGTAAGCTGCACATCTAGCTGGCACTCTGTCCTGAGGCAGCTGGGGTCAGCTGCTCTCCGGGGAGCAGGGACCTCAGCTCCAGGCACAGTTTATTCTCACCTATTCTTTCTGTGTTCTGGATGTTTCCAAGGAGAAGCCCCATCGCATAATAAAGAATTCGGGGAGATTTAAATCCCCTTGGCATTTCCCCAATGAGAGCAGTGCCTTTGTTATGCATGAGGTTCTTGGATCACACCTGAGATTTATGTTAATGAGGTGACCAAGGTGGGTCCCTAGATAGATTCAGGTTGGGGGCTGGTCACTGGGCGAACTAACCCTGTGATTAGAAGCTTGCAATCTTGGGGCGCCTGGGGGGCTCAGTCGGTTAAGTGTCTGCCTTCAGCTCAGGTCATGATCTCAGGGTCCTGGGATCGAGCCAAGCCTCAGTCAGGCTCCCTGCTCTGTGGGGAGTCTGCTTCTCCCTCTCCTCCCCACCAGTGCCCTCTCTCACTATCTCTGTCTCTCTCAAGGAAATAAATAAAATCTTTAAAAAAGAAAAAAGTTTGCAATCTTGAGCCAGCCTGACTTCTGGGAGGGGGGTGCTGGAGATTGAGGTCAATCACATGGCCAGTGATTTTTTTCAATTATGCCTTCATAATGAGACCTTGATAAAACCTCTGGGTGCTGAGATTCAGTAAGACTCCCGGTTGGTGAACGCACCGATGTGCCCCGAGGGTGACAGACCCTGACCGCACAAGGTGGGGGCAGAGAAGCTCTGAGGTCAAGCACCTCCCAGACTTTGCCCTACGCATCCATTCATGTGGCTGGATGTGGAGTTGCATCCTTCATAATAAAACTAATATAAATATTTGTGAGTCATTCTACAAAATGATTGACCTGAGGGGTCATGGGAACCCCTGAATTTATAGTTAGAGTGCGGGTGGCCTGGGGAACTCTGACCTTGTGGCTGGCTTCGGAAGTGGGAGCAGTCTTGTGGAAGATGGAGCCCTTCACCCGTGGGACCTGCTCTGACACCTCTGTCCAGGTGGAGAGAGCCAGAACCCAATCGCAGGATACTAGCTGGGGATGGTGTTGGAACATCCCTTCCCTTCACCCACTTCATGCTCTTTCTTTGAAGGGAACCCTTAGGTCTGAATGAAGCTGGAATTCTAGGGCACATGGCCGGCGAGGATGGATTAAAATCGGCTTATTTTTGAAAACCTTCCTTTTGGCTGACTATTAAATCCACTTGATTTACAATAGCCTCAGAAGGCATTTCAAACAAGCTGGATCACTGCCATGTAGGAAGCTGTTGGGGGCTCAGTCAGAACAGTGGGAAGTGACACCCAATCTCCTCAAACTACACAGCAAGGGAAGACACTTGAGCTCAAGGTGACCCACAGAAGGGTTATTCCCTGATCTTCTGTCTCGTAGGACAACAGAACCTTGTTGTGGTCTCCCAACTGCCTTGAGATGCAAGTAGAGGAGCAGAGGTGGGTGAGAGAACATCACAGGTTTCCGGTTACCTCTGCTCAAGTGACACATTTATCCAAGCTCAAGGGGGAAGAGGGAGGGAGCCTCCATGGGAACTGTGGCTTTTGTTCTTTGCGTGAACTTCAGGGGGAGTATTTATCATGATGTTTCATGACTTCATCTTTGGAAGGATGTAGGTCGAATGGGAGGCGTCCAGAGGCCTGGGGTCACAGAGAAGCCAGTTTCTGGAGAACAGCAGGTCGCCGCTGGATGGATGCAATGGCTCTGTAAATAGCTGGCCGGCCAGAGAGCCCAAGATTGGTCCAGGGGGACATCATCTCTTCTGCAGGAGCTCGTGGACAATCCTTGAGCTGTGATGCTGGACTTCTCTGTTCATCTGTGAGCCGATGTGATTTTTCTTGCCTACCAAGCTTGCAGGCTATTAAAAATTGCCTCTGGGCAAATGCGTCTAGGTATGTTTTGGGTAAACATGTGGGGGTGTCAGAATCACCCTCCAATGAAAACACAGGTGTTTCTGGCCTGGACTCCCTGGGGACGTGGCCGTAGACCCCTTATAATCTTGGTGGTCAGGGACGCAGCTTGGGTCCTTCCCCTTCTCCCCCGGAGCCCTGGCTCACATCCGCCTCTGTGCCTCAGCAAGGGAGGAGAAGGGTGGTAGCTGCTCATCTCCTTCCAAACAGTGATGGAATTCCTTGGCCCGGCTGTTCAGTGAGCCTCTTCCAGCTGGCTGCCTCCCTTCTCTCTGGGAGCTCAGTGAATCACACCTCCGCAGTGTGTTTGGCTCTTGCAAGCCCCGAGGGCCCCCAGCTCAGAGGATCCGCAGCCCAGCTTCTGAGCGGGGGTCACGTGGGGCCCTAGCACTTAGAACTTCTGAGCACGGGAGGCTTCACAGCCGCAGAGGGGCAACAGGGATCCGCAGACCCGCAGAATTCAAACCGCGCCAGGTTGCTGGCTGCTCATCATGGGTAAGCCTTCTCTTCGCCTCCCCTGGGAGACCCCTGGCTGAGCAAAGGAGTGGACCACTGGGTTCTCTTCCTGCATCCCCTTCAGCTGCCCTCAGAGAAGGCAGACTTCCATCTCAGAAGCTCTCCAGCAGCTGAGGACATTTGCAGAACACCCGGAGTGACGCCCTGGGTCCTAAATACCACCAACGCCCATCTGAAGGTTTGCTTCAATGGTCTGAGCATGCAGAGCTAGGAGGGAGGTGACTCCCGCAATATCCCTCTCACCCCTGGTAGCAGAGGCCCACATTTCAAGGCTAGACCTTTTTCAAAAGCAGGGACAGTATAGGGTTCTAGCTGCCTCTAACCGGAGTGACCAGGGCATCTTCTAGATGGAGCTCGAGCAAACATGCTAATTAGACAGAAGCCTTGTGGGAAGAGCAGAGCCAGTCCACACACCCTGCCCTCCCCCAGCATGGTCATGCAGCAGGCCCTGGTCCCCCGGGAGGCCCTCCGGTGAGGTGGCCCCCGCTGCTGGTGCGCCCTCCAGCCTGCCAGGCCATTTCCCGCTGCTCACTCAGCCGGGGCCTGGGGAGGCTCAAACAGAGGGGACACCAGAAGCGACACAGTGGTGTGAGCTGGGCCTGCAGACCTCTGGCAGGCAGCAAGCCCAGGCAGGAGTGCGGAAGTCGGTACTTTATTAGAACAGTCCTATAACATGAAAAACAGTTAACCCCCATGCACCATTGACCGGGGGTTCCACGTACAGTTCCTTGCTTACTTGGTGAAGAGCCAGTGATGGAAACCCTATGGGTCCTGAGAATCATTACCCTAGGCATGCTCTGCCTTTGCAGGGC
This sequence comes from Zalophus californianus, assembly GCF_009762305.2. Taxonomy (NCBI): domain Eukaryota; kingdom Metazoa; phylum Chordata; class Mammalia; order Carnivora; family Otariidae; genus Zalophus; species Zalophus californianus. The sequence continues at coordinate 11,480,021 of NC_045606.1, read as the reverse complement.
AGGGATGGAGTCCTCCTCCTGGGGAGTGGGAAGAAGCTGGGGCCCATAGCGCTGAGCCCACCATGGCCCCTCCCTTGTCCCCTCTCCTGCTTCCCTAGAGCAGAGCAGTTCTGGGCCCTGTGTGAGTCCAAGGGTGCCCCTTCCTGTCCCCTCCCCTCCCAACTGTCCATACCTGCCAAAGGTTTTTTTTATTTTTTAAAGATTTTATTTATTTATTTGACAGAGAGAGACACAGCAAGAGCAGGAACACAAGCAGGGAGAGTGGGGGAGGGAGAAGCAGGCTTCCTGCTGAGCAGGGAGCCCAATGTGGGGCTCGATCCCAGGACCCTGGGATCATGACCTGAGCCAAAGGCAGACGCTTAACCGACTGAGCCTCCCAAGGTGGGTTTAAAAATTAGTTTCCCTGGGGGCACCTGGGTGGCTCAATCAGTCAAGTCTCTGACTCTTGGCTTTGGCTCAGGTCATGATCTCAGGGTCCTGAATCCCAGGGTGGTGAGATCAAGCCCTGCCTGGAGTCTGCTTGAGATTCTCTGCCTCTCCCTCTGCCCCTCCCCCACACTCTCTCTA